>NW_026643103.1:2783680-4175520 GCF_028828005.1 Penicillium manginii | reverse complement strand
GTGATACTCCACTTCGCCCATTGCATCGATATTCCCGGATAATTCTTGCGAACGGCATTTCGCGTTTTCTTGGTTATTTTCTTGATTGTTGGTTTGATACGATACGTGCTTTGTTATATTCAGCCAGCGTTAGCGTTTTCCTGTTTTTGTCTTCTACTTATTGTCTGCGTTTTGCATCAAGAAGCAGCGGGTCGGCTTTTGTGTTCCTTTCTCTTTTTGTTTCATTTCCCACATATATGTCATGAAGACCAGGTCTGCCTCGCGGCACGGGATATGAATTTGGATGTGGAATGTCCATCGTTATGTCTTTCATTTCTTGTGGTCGCGGTTCAACAGGTGCACAAAGGGTGGGCTACTATACCGTGTCGACTGGTTTTGTCGCGGTCAATTCCCTTCTTTGTTGCTTCCCCTCGCTGAGGACTCATCTCCCTCCGATACCGGATATCGGAGTTGCAAACACCCTTTCGCTGGGTTGTTTGAGGACATGATCTACGCGGCTGGTGCGACTTGACTAGCATTTGACATGTTTGGTCGAGTCGCGCCCTTTTCTCAGCTTTGGAGTGACGATGATCACATCCGCGCGAAGAGTGTGTGCATCATCCCATCGTCCGATCTGGTTGTACTATTTCGCTTGAAGCGAGCATCTGGGGGCAAGGGGTCGGGCAAGAAAACGCCTCGACGGTCTGTGACCTCTGCGGTCTTCTACCCCGTCTCCCTGCGACGATGGTTTGAATAGCACTACTTTCACAACGCAGGGGATTTCATCGCCATGCCACCATTGCTGATATTTAGGTTCATCTCCTATAATCTTCGGGCTGGGTTTTTGTGACCCGGAGAAGCTCGGTCGTCGGGGGACTTCTTTCGCTGGATGATGGAGTCTACATTCTTTGCGCCCCGACGTCGGGAATCGGATGCCGGATCTTTTCGTTTTTTTTGTCTGCGGTCGAGGGGCTAGTCCCCTCGCGCTGGCTGTCTTATTCTCTTCTCCTGGCTTTTTGTCCATCTATTAGTTTAGTCAATCTGTATGTATCTTTTAGGCTCGTCACTTAATGAGGTACATGCAACACAACAAACCTTTTCAGAGTAGACGAATATTATGTACTCCGCGGTACAGTAAATGTCTTGACATTTTTAGAGGGCACGGGACTACACATCTAGTACAAGTCAACCTAAATATAGTAGTAGTATCTAAAGTGGGAACTAGTATCGAGGTAATAGTCGGCACGTATTCAAAATTTCTACATAAAGCACTCTACCTGCGCCTCTTGGGCCGTTGCCGTCCGGTGCCGATAAACTCAGGCGAACCATAATTGAATGGAACTTTCATTTACAAGAATGGGCTTAAAGGCAAATTTCTTCTTCGTAATATGGGAGTAAATATCAGACTGGAATCGAAATCGGACAGCAGCGCAACTAGTTTGACTACTCTATCCAATGACGTCAGTATCCCGGCCGTACGAAGCAAAGCAGGCTTGAACATGCAATCACCGTGATCAGGTGGCGATTATATCTGCCCTGAATTTCGGAAGAGTTGACTGTTGATCCCCTGAGCTGATTGATTCCTGACAATCGGCCTTGTGGCGTAAGTGGTTCTCGCATCTTCGGTCGTAATCGTTCCTTGTTCTCGCCGTTCCACCTCCGACCTCCGACTCCCCCGCGTGTACTCCGCAATTCCCTCTACAACTCAACCACCTCTTCCCACTTGCATTAATCCCCTACAGCCTTATTCTTTTTCTTTGGTTCCACCTTATCGGTAAGCTTTATCATTCCAATATTCACTGGTAAGACTTGTCAGCCAATTTACCGCTGTGGCGTTGCTAGCTCCGGCGTGAGACGGCGGGGCAAGCAAAAGGTCTATCTGTTCTCCATGTCCGTTGCTAACTTCTACAGATACACAGTTCCTTGTCACGCCATATTTACCCGGTATCCTATTTGTGCTACAATCAGACAATCCAACCCTAGTCTCCCAGCGCCTTCATGGCTACCCTCCACGATGCCCTTCAATGTCTCAAGCCAACATCCTGGGACGTAGTCCCCCAAACGCCCGACGAACTGCGAGAATACGTGCGCGATATCTTCAAAGATAGCCGTCTTGTCGCCGAATCACTTCCAGACCCTCCACCCTACGAAGATGCAAATGGAGATCCCCCTTCTACTACACATTCCGCCCGCGTCGTGCCTTCGGCCGCACGAGTCGGCGAGACAGATCCGGAGATCACCTCTCTGCAGAAGCAATGGGGCAAGCCGCTGAAAATGGGTGGGCCAAGGGATAACCCTCTCGGCGTGACCGTGTGGAAATTATCCGCGAACGATGGGGGCGGGTCGTGGTTTGGACGACGGAGTGTTCATAGGGGTCTTCCTTATGAGCGATGGCAAGAGAAAATGTCATCTGAATACGATGAGACGCTTAAGCTCAATCGAAAGAAGATTGACAAGGGTCAAACACCTGATGAATGTATTCGCGGTATCGGGGCCGAAGAGAAGGTTGAATCAATCGAGGTTAAGGACGAGGATGGATCTGTCCTGGGCCAGGTCACGGTCTATCATGTATCGGCTCAATTCCCCAAACCTACTGCCCCACGCGACTTTGTGGCTTTGATCATTACCTCAGAGGCTGCATTGCGAGTTGGTGGAACCAAACAGCCCGGTCGGAGTTGGATGATGATTTCCAAGCCAGTTGAACACCCCGATGTGCCGCATAAGAACGGATATACCCGGGGCGAGTATGAATCTGTGGAACTAATTCGTGAGATTCCGCGAAAGAGCAGCGATTCGGTCAACGATGAAGATGCTAAGAAGTCGGATAAGGATGCATCGGGGGACGACGATGATGAAACGAACCCCATCGAGTGGATTATGGTCACTCGAAGTGATCCGGGTGGGAGCATTCCTCGATGGATGGTGGATAAAGGCACGCCTAGGAGTGTTGGTGCCGACGCTGCCAAATTTGTCGACTGGGCCAGCAAGGACGAAAGCCCTGAGAAAAAGTCGTCGGACAACTCTAGTCAAAAATCCCAAGATGCCACCAAGTCTGACGCTGATAGTGTCAATTCCGATGACTACCACTCATATTCGGACTCGGACTCAGAATCAGACTCTACTGAGACCGACGCCCAGTCTCACCACGGCCTAATCGCAAGTGTCACTGGTCTGCTCAACACTGGTATTGAACGGTTTGCGCCCCAATCAGTGCTAGAATACATACCGCATCACCATCAACTATCTTCCGATACTCCCATTGAGAATCAGACGTCTAGATCGAGCACTCACGAAGCTCCAACGTCGCATCCGAGACAATCCAGCTCTCCCGGCGATACCAAGTCAACGCAGAGCCGCGAGCCAGACCAAGGCTCTTTGTCTTCAGTCCAGTCTGAAGAGAATATACCAGGACTCGAGCACAACAATCTACCCCCAGCCGAACTCATAAAAATGACCAAAGCCGGCAAACTAAGCCACCACGAGAAAGAGCTCGCAAAGCTCGCCCTACGCAAACGCGAAATCGACGCAAAGCTTGACACCGTCCGCTCAGAACTAGAGAAACTCCAACTCCCCTCGCAAAGCAATCCATCCACGCCCTTGAAAGGCGTCTTTGATCTCGCAGATAGCAGTGATCAGAGCGGTATGCTCAAAAAGCCATCAGACAAGCGCGCCTCAACACCCGCCAGCTTCGCAACTCAGAAAAGTCAGCAAGCGAGTAGTAGTGACGGGCAGTCATCGTCACAGACGAAGACGGCACAGAAATCAGAGTCAGCACTCCCTGTGCATAAGGTTGCGTCGCAGCTTTTCAGCGAGGAAGCCAAGCTGCTCAAACAGTTGCGCAAGGTTGAGGGTAGCCAGTTGAAGGTTGCGTCTAAGATTGAAGAGAGGCGAAAGAAAGAAAACGAGAAATTAAAGTCAAAATCCGAGGAGAGAATGAAAAAGGAAGCGGATCGAGAGGAGAAGTCCAACTCCAAGTCTGATGGAAAACTGAAGAAGGAAGCGGATCGGGAAGAGAAATCAAAGTACAAGGCTCAGGCGGAGAGTCTTAAAGCTGAGGTGAAGGATCTAAAGAAGGAAATCTCCAAGTTGCGGGACGACAGACAGAAGTGGATTGATTTGGTTGCTTCGTTGCAGGCGGAGAATACCAAGTTGGCCGCAGCGTCTGGTGATGACTGAGTGAATGTTTTTGAATGGGAATACGAGTATTCTTCTGACTTGTCGAGTCGCGGTAAATTTCATCTTGAGCGAATAGCTTTGTTTGGCTGGGCGTCATGGATCTGCGTTTGGGCTATTGTTGTCTGCTAGTACATTAGGTCTACAAATTTCAAGTCACAAATACTAGTATTTATCTCATTTCTTTCGGGGAGAATCAAACGGATCTAGGATTGATGATGGAAGATTTTGTGGATGTGGCTTTTCAAAGACACTAGGTAAAAACTGATCTGAATTCGCAATTGACACTGCATGCTCCTAGATGAACTGCTGCGTGGGCGCCATTGTAGATCGTGGGCCTGGACGCCCCTTGCCCATCTCCCACAATCCAAAAAAAACGACGGATGAAGCGAGTAGTCCATTAGTCCTCCTATTTGAATGACCAAACAGACCGATCCAATAAATCCCGAGGTCGATTTCTCTGCAGCAGGCGTGGACAAAACCGTGTCGATCACAACCAAGCACTTCCAAGATCTTCAAATTAACTTGTCATTATATTGTCCGCCGAGGGGCCGAATTCATGGATCGATCAGGTCACCGCTTTCGATGTTAAGCGCGGTGTAAGAGTTGCTGGGGGTTCGCGGAGTCGTGAGCTCGTCATCCTATATATACCCAATCCATTTAATCCGAATCCGTTCTCCAAGCTCCATCTCGCGCCATCGGCGCCATATTTTGGCTCGCCTTGCCAGGTGGGTATCATGTCTCTCATTATCGCAGGCAATGGACGCGTAAAGGTCAAAACGCCGTAATCTAGCCACCTTCTGAGTTCCTCTGATATGAAAAAGAAAGTAGAATATTCTCTACAGGAGTGTGATGATTTTCACCACTGAAGATTGCTCGAATCTCTTACTCCTGAGTCTAGAATCGTAAACAAGAAAGCGTTAGCGAAAACGGTCCTTCCTTTCTCCTTGCCCTGAGCATCACTTCGCACATACCTCTGGAGGGTTTCCAGCTCCCCGGACCATTTTCTCAAGCATCATTGTCCGAACCTTCTCCTTGGGCTCACCCATACCAACGGCCATGTACGAGAGCAGCGGGTTGTGGCCGACGTAGGAAGAGTAGCTGTCGCGGAGGATGTTGGAGGTCCACTCGTACTTGGTGGTGTCGGCGTGACCAGTACCGATGTAACGGGCCTGGAGAGCCTCAAGGTTCTGAAGGGTGCGCAGCTTGTCGGCCATTGTGCGGGATGTGGAGGGGTATGCTTAAGAAAGAAGTGTAAGTGTGTCGTGAAATGAAGGCGGAGGTGTTCGTCGTATCCGCGGGATCGAAAGAATGGGTGGTCACGTGACTATATAAAAATCGCGATTTGACCGCTCGGTTTTGTCCGACCTCAAAGATATTATTTATCATCGCTCAATAAAGTTTATTTTACTCTTCTCAAATATAGGGGTAAGAGATGTCCGAGTCTGAGAGTTCGGCGCCATTGCCGTCGCGCATAGCATCGCTGGTCCATGCGCATTTTGATGCGTTACCCACGCGCAGTAAACCATCTATTTTTCCAGATGGGTCAAGGGAGTGGATTCCTATGACTGGTATTGTGGTTGTAATCGGTATGTTTCTTGTGTCTCTAGTGTTCGAGATGGTTCCATCGGTACTTATTCCTTAAATAGGAGAAAACACACCATCAGAGAGTCTGCACTGCATTACAATTACGTATGTCTTCTCATACTAACTCACCACCGCATGGCATTTGGTAGAATGTTTTGTCTCATGGAGCTCTTGGTAGCTAACCAATCAATAGGAGCGGGGCCAAGTGTCTCTCAGCCTCTCACATCCCACGCTGTCGGGGACTCGTCCTGCATGATTGCCATGCAGAGATTCTTGCCATTCGAGCATTCAACCACTGGCTTTTAACAGAATGCCACAGTCTGCTGACTGAAGAAAGAACTGCCGAACAAAAAACAGACTCCGTTCATAATAATAGACCAGCTTCACCATTTATCCGCAGAAGGCAAAGCAAAGAATATCCCAATAATGCGGCAGGAGAGTCAACAAAATGGCCCCCCTTCGAGCTTCAACCCGACATAAAACTATACATGTACTGCACCTGTGCACCCTGTGGTGACGCAAGCATGGAACTATGCATGGCCTCCCAGGAAGACGCCACGCCATGGGAGATAGTGCAAGAGAAAGAATACAGCACAGAAGAATCCGAGGGGAAGATGCTAGACGGCCGAGCTCATTTCTCTCTTCTGGGCGTCGTCCGTCGAAAGCCTGCGCGAATGGATGCTGAATCTACGCGCAGCAAATCCTGTTCAGACAAACTAGCCCTGCGACAGGTCTCTTCTCTACTCTCGTGCGAAACGAGCCGTCTCGTCGCTCCCACCGAGAGTGCATACCTAGCTGGTCTGATTCTTCCCGAGGATGAAATCAGTCAATCTGGATGTGAGCGATCCTTTGGAGAGAACGGGAGAATGAAAGCTCTCGCTGGACGGTTTTGGTCTGGTATCTCGAGTACAACACCTGGAGCAGGTGAGGTTGGATATCGATTTCGTCCATTCCAGGTCCTCTCCGTACCTGCAGAGCAAATAGAAGCACAATGGCGATTTGCCAAGATGAAAAAGGACAGTTCTGCTTTGTCAACAGATGGATCAGAGGAAGTTAGGCCTGCGGTTGTGTCAAAGAAAAACAGGCCTGGCAACGTTAGTGCCATCTGGACGGCAGCGCCATCCTATTCTCATAGATGTGCTGCACTGGCGGATACCGGAAGCAAATCCTTACCTGCTTTGAACAAGACCAAGACCGGATTGTATGAAAATGTCATCAATGGGGTAAAGCAAGGGAATCGTGCTACTACCCCTCTTGCAAGAGGAGCCTCCGCACTTTCTCGTGCTAAGCTCTGGGGCCTGGTTCGCAATGTCATCCAGCCGAGCGCATGCGATGGACCTATAGGGCCTTTGGAGGAGATATCATCCAAGACAGGACCGGGCCATTCCAACCATGGCTCTCTGGGTATATTACAACAGCATGTGCTACAATCCACTACTTATGGTGAATTCAAACAAGCAATCGGCGGCTCAACAGACCCCAACAAGGCTCGCGCGGATGCTATGAACGATGCAAAGGCCGTTCTCAAGGGGTGGGTACCGAACTCGGGGGATGAAAATTGGGGTTTGGACGAGCTCATTGACCCTCGGAAAAGGAAGCGTTGAATAAATATATCTCGGAATAATATTAAAACTAGTAACATAAGTCACACATAATTAGTCTAAACCAGGCATTCAATGTGGAATAGAAGTGTGCGATCATTTCCCATTATCGTAGCACTATTTTCAACCCAAAGCAAGCGAATATTGTACAGCTGGATTTCTCAATTGGAGGAAACTTCAGCCTCCAAAACGAAAGTATGCGTGCTGGGTTAAGCGTTACACTTTTATCGTTTCGTTTCCCCTCTAGAATATCACCAAAGACTCACGTCATCTTAGTATATTCCAGGAATGATACGGCTACGAACCATTGAAGTGTAACGGTCCCAGTCCTTGCCGTACTTCCTATGGCACTTCTCCTCATCACGCATCTCACGGTGGATCAAGAGGACACCGAAGTAGATCATGTAGAAGTAAGTGAAGATCATACCCCAACCACGAGATTCGGGTGTTTGCACGGCTTGCTTCTGAAGTTCGCCGGTAGTTGCGCTGATGCTTTCAATGATGGTGTAGCCAGCAATGCCGGTAGGCAGGCAGTACGCCCACGACATGGTCCAGTCACCGAGGTAGTTGATGTGGCGAGCTAGACCCCACCAGCCAGAAGTCATCAACTTGGATCCGCTGGCAGTCTCAATGAACTTGATGTCCTTGACACGGGGGTCATTGGGGTTAGCGCGGAATCGGTTCTTCTGGTTGTTGGCGCCACGGAAAATCGAGTATCCAATAGCGGTAACACCCAGTACAAGAGCCATTCCACTCCATCCCAGCTCCATGGGGAAGACGGAAAGGTAACGGGTCTGCACGTTGTAGATGTGGGGAACCCAGACAACGTCGCCGAAGGATAGCATGAAGCCGAATCCATCCATGATGCAGTCCATTGTGGTCATGATGGCGGGTTCCATATATAGGGCATCCAAGATATAGAAGCCTTGGAAAGCAGTGACCAAAAGAATAGAATCAGTCACGTAGCCGTAGGTGCGGTACTGGTGAGCGACATTGGAGAGGTTCAGAATGGTCCATCCGAGCAGGCCGGGTCGCATCTCCATGAAGATTTTGATATCGATGGTGCGCGACTCCTCACTCACGAAAGGAATTGGGAGGCGAATGCGGGGATTCAGCTCACGGCCGATGAAAAAGTCGTACAGTGGGTTTCCAGTGTGGCCACCCGGGGCGAGTTGTCGAAGTTCCGGGTTAGCACTGCCGGGCTGGGGAACCGAGAAGCTGCGGATGTAGACAAACACGGCGATTGTAGAGGAGATCAAGAGATTGGCCGTGATGATCTGTAGGTAGTTGTCCCACAGGAAGGTCCAAACAACGAATTCAGCTCCGTACATGTAGGTACCTGTCGCAAGGCCGGATAGGATGATCATAGCGGTAGGGAATGCTATTTAATCAAGCATTTGTTAGCAATTGGCTTCCGACCTCTGAATGAGGGACGCAATTCGATGCTCAAACTCACCATTGAACTTATATTTGAGCTTTCCCCCACATGCCAGCTCGACACCTTCCGCCACTTGGCCGGGCAGGAACACCTGCAGGAAGAGACTGAAGGCATAGTAGCTCAGAGTCCACAGAGTCACCTCGGTATCATAGAACCCTGCAAGACCCACCTCAGGCCAGCCGACTTCGCGTTTCAATTGATCGAGGGACAGAGTGGATGGGTTCAACAATGAGGGCGCGGGGCAGCCTGAGATATCATTGCAGACAAAAAAGAATATATAGGTCAGGATAGGAAGACCAAAGACGATTCCGAAAGCGCCGAGACTATCAAAGAAAAATCAGTAAGAAATTCCCCTTTTGGGGGTACACAAGGGCAAAACGTACGGACCAGCGAACTCATAGCCCCGTTTCTCCGGCACAGGCTGGATGGGGATCTTTGACTTCGATTTTGGAGCCATTGAGAGTAGAGTGAAGTAAGGCAAGGCTCGCAATCAATTGATGCTGATGAATCCCCCCGATGAGTATTGGCTGAGGAGGGGGCACTTTTAAGTCGAGTAGAGGCCTTCCAATAGAACTGCGTACGATGTCGGATGGGAAGCTCCCGTTCTCCGCAGGCGCGTCCGCGGGTCCCGTGCCAAGCTTGATGACATAATCATGGTTTCGGATGAATTGGAGAACTCCTAATCACCTGACCTAACACCTATCGCCGACGACCGCAGTGAGTTACATTATGTACGCCGGTTACTCAATCCATTACATTCGTACCTGAAACCCCTGGTCTATTACACATCACCTCTCAGAGAGCTGGTCTCTTTATCCATTGCAGACATTCATTTTCCATTTCCTTTTTTTTCCATTTCAGTCATGAAGTTACCCTCCACTCATTACTCACTCGTCCTGCTGTCATCCATCCTCGGCTTATCCAGCGCGTCCACCTCCTCTCACCTCAACGATGATTCTCCATGTGTTGCTCGATCACCTACCAGCGGTCTCTATTATGATTTGAACGCGATCTCACTAGCACCACCTGAATTGAAGAATGGCAAGAAGGTTGATGGGGAAGCCCGGGATGAAAGCTGGCATGCCAGGGGCCACGACTACCCCGCAAACTTCACAATCAACGTCTGCGCGCCGGTCCTGGAAAATGTTACGGATGTCGTTGGAGTAGATCCTGCGAGGTGGCAGAACGTCAGTGCTTTCTACGAGCAGGCTGGGAAGATATACTCGATAGGGTAAGATGTTGATCTGAGCTCATTGAAGCTCCAGAACCGAATGAATCCTATGTCGCGAAGCTAACCACCAATGCGCTTGAATAGCGAACAAGCCTCTGAGCCTTTTTTCCGTGGTCGCAAGCTCGTCCTCAATTATACCAACGGTTCCCCATGCCCGGGTGATTGGAACACCGCCAGCGCCAATGCCTCCATCCGAACCAAATCCACCATAATGTCCTTCCTCTGCGATCGCGATGCGCTCCCGAACCAAGCCACGACATCCTTTGTTGGCACTATGGACTCATGCTCTTACTACTTTGAGATTCGAAGCTCTGCAGCGTGCGGTGGCATTGCTGTAGACCCCAACTCCGGCGGTCTGGGACCTGGCGGAGTCTTCGGTGTCATGTAAGCTTTTGCCCTTGTCCCTATTTCTAGACTCCTTGTCAAGGTGCCCCATACTGATTGATTTGTTGCAGTATGCTAATTGCCGTGGCTGCCTACTTCATTGGTGGCTGTGCATATCAGCGAACTGTCATGCACCAGCGCGGCTGGCGCCAGTGCCCGAACTTCAGTCTCTGGGCTGGAATGTTCGATTTCGTGAAAGTAAGTCTACTAGCATTACTAGCATTTGCATCATGTCGGCCCCGCAGAAGATCCAGATTTGGCAATTTAGATGCGCATACACGACTCCCGACTTCGCGGTTGGATTAAGGTTTATCCCAGCTGGACTGGATTCTAAACCTCATCCAATAAATATTTTCATTTTGTCTTTCTGGCACAGGTTGCCTCTCTGTCTCCCGAGTTGTTGACCCCAGTGTGTACATTCCTTTTGATGATTGGATCGGGATTCTTGTGGTTTTATGTATATCTGCATCGTCTATTTGCATATGCTCGATAGACTTGTCCTCTGGCGGCTTTTTTCGGATTTTACACACTGCACGGGGAATAGATAACATCCTCGTGCCCACTACAATGTTCTGCTTTTCTTGATTTATAAGTCGGGGGTCTCTACACATCGCTATCGCTTATTTGAGAGAATGACTTGCTGACGATGCCTCTTGCTACAGGACATGTTCGTCATTCTCTTCTCTTCCTTAGGTAGCTGCTTCCGCTTTGGACGGTCGAACAGGGGCTACCAACGCGCTGCTCACAGTGACGACGCTCGCGGTGGCCTTTTTGGCGCGATTGGCGGTCGAGGTGGGAGGGCGGGCTCTAGCGGGCGGGGTGATGTCGATGCTGAGAACCGGCTGATAGATCAGCTGGATGAGACGTGGGATGATTAGAAATTACGACGTCTATTCTCGCTTGCTTTATATGTGCCAGGCTAGTTTTGCGCCTATTGGCAGAGTCTTGCTATAGGAATTGAATTCATGGCATCTCAATTCCCCAAGACAACTTGAAGCTCGTACAGTGCTATTAGCCTCTACTATTCTTACTACATGAAGTCCGTCTTATCTTAGAATACTACCCTAGGGTACATTTACACCACTACAATATGATTGAACTGCCAGTGCTTGAGCAATCCATGGATACCGCTAAGTCTTACTAGTACTAATAGTAATTGTACCTACTAGTAGTGAGCGTGTGTTGCTCAATCACTGTCAGTTTTGGGACGCGGTACTTGGCATATTAGTAGCAGGGTTGAAATTCTTACTTTTTCCAATGCCTATTTGACAATTTGAAGATACTACCCTCGCACAACCGTTACTTCTGGTAGTATATGGAGGCTTTTTGAACCTTAGAGACCTGCCAGCGAGCTGGTAACTGCTCTGGTATTACTAGTACAGTCCATGGATAGTACATACTATCTAGGTAGCATTGGGGCTCGGACTTGGAAGAAAAACTTCAACTTAAACTTCAACTTGAACTTGACCTCGGGATCCAAGGTTCAGGTTCAAGTTCCTAGGTTCCTCCGCCTGCCAGTGGGTGAGTGATAATACCTAGGTACCTAATATATAATTCAAAGCTTCACGAAGAAGCCTCTCGCCCGCCGTCACACAATATATTTAGTTCCAGTATGACTACTACTAGTTGGGTATTAGAGGAAATGATTCTCAGCACACAATTATTACCCATGCTTGCTGACAATATTTATATAGGATCATCCGTCATGTACTAGAGAACACCAAAGCGAGAATTTTGATATTTCAAGGTTGTTCTTTGGGTGCTTGAACCTCCCGATGTCAACTCCACTTTTCTTGGACATGTTCGACGGATCATATATACTCAACCTCACAGACCCACATCAAGTAGCATCATTGGTCTAGTGGTAGAATTCGTCGTTGCCATCGACGAGGCCCGTGTTCGATTCACGGATGATGCACAGATCTTCTTTTTGCTTGGCTTCGCTTGGCTACAAACTGAAGTCAGGTTTTTTTCTTCTTTTTTCTCGCTCCGGATTTCGAGATGTAACACATAGAATCTGTTTTAGATTGATTAGAATGGTATTGGTGAGAAACAGCCGGTATTGCACAGTGTGATATACTATTTTGCTTTGTTGATTGACTGGTTTATAATTTCTAAGTCATTGAAGATTGCACATGGCAATGGCCTGTTCTTGATTCAAGTTATTTTCAATTAGAAGCCTCTGGGTCATATAAACAATTTTCTAAATGATCCACATCAACTAGCATCATTGGTCTAGTGGTAGAATTCGTCGTTGCCATCGACGAGGCCCGTGTTCGATTCACGGATGATGCACAAGACTTGACCAGTTCTTCTTTTTTCATGTTTTGAACATGTATCTCTAGATTCAATTTACTTTTTGCAAAGAATGCATGATCCATACATACTATACGTTTCTTCGATAGAAACTCGCGAGAGCCAGAGACATCTATCATTTGAATCGACGGGACGAAACTATGCTGATTTCCGATCTGATATCATATAACTAACCTTGAAACGAGGATGATATCTACTGCATCGTATCGCAATTCCGATCATTTTAGATCTTCAGAATTCAACCTCATAGGCCAAGGTTTGCAATAATTTAGCCGGACAGCATAGTCTAGCAATGGATTATTCAATGCTGCGCGGGTTCAGCGATCAATTGAGAATCCCGAATCGGTAACTCGCTGCTTGGAGCTATCTCGGCGCATTGGGGAAACCGTAGGGCAAGAGCCCATATGGTACTATGCTGTCTTCCATTTTGTAAGTATAAGTTCTGATCAGAATTGCGACTTACTCGCTCTCGAGTGCTACCAAGAAATTGTGGGATGATTCAAGCTATTCATATCGTATGGGGGCCGCTAACTGACTCGGATATTTGGTGGGGACATCTTTCAAACAGTCATACAAAAGGAACCATCAGATCTCATGATCTGAAGGCAACATAGTCTGAGACACTCGCACTAGAGAGTACTCCTCTTGCGGGCTCTCGTATTTCAGGGCGTTTCGCATGCCAGCAAGCTCAAACATCAAAACCGCGCGGCAAACCACAGCGGAGCCCATAAACCTGGCAAGAATCTGGATACTGTCGACATATCCTGAAAGCCATTAGAAATAGAAACCAAGACATCATGATGGAATGTAAATTACTATCTCACCTATAAATTGGATGGAACTGAATGCAACCGTCCCGTATAACAGATGCACTACTGTAAGCAAAGAAGTCCACCAAGATATCGCGACGAATAAATAGCTCTCCGGTTTCCAAATCAATTCCAGTTTATTGTGTGTGATACAGGGTGTGATTTCATGCCTGATTCTTTGAAATAACCTTTCTTTCATCTGATTTCGGCTGCCTTCATTGTTCTCTGGCGTAACTACTCGCAGTGCTAGACACCATGAGGCGAAGATGTGAATGAAAAGCGTAGTCACAGCCCAAAGCAGAGGATAATAAAGATCGTCACAGCTAATCGTGTTAATGCTCCAAGATCCCATGTAGAAAGCTGTCATATACACGTTCACGATAGCTCCCATTACAAGAGCATATTCCAGAATCGACACGAAAATTGCTTGTATAGGCGAGAACTGCATTATAGCAAGGTGGTTGTCTCTTGCTTCCAGTTCTTCTATCGGGTTTGGGTAAACGAAAGTTGGGAGAGGGCTGACTGATGGAGAGCCTGTTGCAATGAGGAGTGCGAGTAATGGTCGGCGTCTTGCCAGAAGACTGGTTTCTGCTGTGCCTGAACCGAGGAATGTAAGAATTGTTGGTCCCAGGCCTAATACGACGATTCCACTTCCCATGTCTCCTTTGATGACTTCGCTTGTGTTTTCTAGCATGCAACTGAGGAGACTCCGACAGACTTCTGCACCGGCTTGTTTCAGGGCGAATTCTGCAGCACATGGACCGTCGCGGATTTGAATGAAGTCGTTTCGGTAGACTGGGAAGAAGTTGAGGAATCGAGTGTTCTTTGCCATTGCAGTAGTGGCATAGCAGAGAACTGCCAAACCAAGCATGGTGGATGTAGTCATCGTGCCCTGAATAGCTGAGGGCTTTTAGACCGCGAGACCGCTTGCTTGTGGCATCCGAGATGGGATATTCATTCTGGGAGAGGGCGGGGGGCTAGAACAGAAAAATGTCTGAAGTGTTGGCTACTAGTAGCGTTGCGCCTTCGGCTTTAATAAAATACCGGCCCTAAGTGCAGGTATGAAAAAGCAAACAACATTGAAATGGCCCGATAATTGAGCTAAGAGCAGGGAAAGATAACCATAGCGGCCTATCAATACGATATGAGCCAGTCATATCGTTAGTGCCAGCACTTGGACCACTAAGTGTACTAGGGCTGACAGCACTAAGCTCAGTTTAGCCCATTCCGCTCCAAATACAGTGCTGTGGGGAACGTACTCTCTCCGAAGCCCTACTTTCCTCATCCACTCTGGTATGACGTGAAGTACGGAGTATTGTGCTGTTGAAAAAAGAAAAAAAAGGTATTGTTTGCATGAGTGCTCGAATTCCTTGGATTAGATGGATGAAACAACCCTTAGCCCTCCGAATGCCGCTAGGATTTGGATAGGGGACATCTAAACATAGCTGCTCTTCCAAAAAGAGAAGTTTGAGTACCAATTGGTCATGTCGTCAATTTTCCAATGTTTTCAAAAAAAAAAAAGGTCAGAAGTGATGTCAAAAATGCCTTATTAGGTAACAATAACAAGTTACTAGTACTCGATTCTTACAGTCAAGTCTAAAATAAGAATACTAGTATTCAAAAATAAAAAAACATACAACAGCAGGGATTCGCATGTGGTCACCCACCATACTACTAACCTGCCGGCGTGTGGCTTAAGTACGGCTGAGCGGACGGGAAGCCCTGTTCTCCACACCCTATGGTCGTATGTATCGGTTATCCAATGGAGCGGAATGATATAGAGCTTGAAAAGGGGTGAGTAAAGCGATTGCAGATCTAGCACACGCAGCGAGTCACTCTCTAGGAGACAGAAATTTGAAGTCTCATTAAGTCCTCGCTTAAAAGCTCTTTCAAACTTTTTCGAAGTTGCAAGTTTTCTACATCGCCGAATATGGAGGGGACAAACTGAACAAGACGATTGTAAGTTAGTAGTATGGTGGGTGACCACATCCGAATCCTAGCTGTTGGATGTGTTTCTTATTGCACTTGTAAGACCTTTTCATGTTTCTTGAGTTATATCACACTTAATGATCGATTTACTCCAGGTGATATACCTTTTCCTCTTCAAGTTCATTTCTAACAAAAATAGACTTCGCAGAGATTTAGTCTCGGTAAGGGGGGGCTTTTTCCTCGAATGAATGGGATTCGATAAGTAAGAAGCTTGGGGAGGGCCCTTTTAGCAACTTTGCTCACAATGATCTTCCAATTCTCAAATGCAAGACAATCAAGAAGAGTCCCAAGGATAACGGCATATTGGACAAGATTCATTTCATCTTTCAAATTCTGGTGAAATCCTGTTGACATGCCATCAAATAGCTCGTGCCAGAACCCTCTTTCCGCATCTTCGAATTCATCTGGCACATAGAACTCCCCACTACTGTATTCGCCAGCTTATGTGTGGATGCGACCGAAACAAATCCCAAAAGGGAGAGGCGTAGATAGCTCCCAATCAATTAAGCCCGTAACATGGCAATCATCATCGATATGAACGTTCACTTTGTTAAGATCATATTGAGCAACCCAGAGTGGAAGCTTTTTGAATTCGTCTAGCTTATTGAAAAAAAAACCTTGAAGTTGATGCCGATATGGTTTGATATCATCTACCGACGATGCTAGTAGAGCCTTGAGGTTCGATCGGACACGGCCATCGGCAGCCTCATCACTGTTGGTGTTGAAGTATCCCTTAGACAGGACGTGACCAAGATATTTATTGATGGCGATTTGGCCCCGTGGCCCTTTACCGGAAATTCCTCGTAACCATATTTTTCCTGGTGAGAGGTTGAAGAAATAAGACTAAACGCCGTGCGCAAGAAGTTCTTTGTCTTCTAAAGCAGTAGCACTAGGGACAACAGAGCCTAGTGCGTGTACTAGCTATTTTGAGGGCGTCGAGATGAAGTGGTTCGGTGCGAAACTGATGAAATATCTCACGTTCATCCTTTAAAACCAGAAAGAGGGTCCGGCTGAACATTCCCTCCAAAGGAGGCCTATCCACACGGTTCAAGGGACTATCCAGATGTCTCAGAGTCAATTTCTTGACCCATTTGACTTGCTTTATCGATGTATTGAGAAGCTTTGGTAGATCTTCATCACAGGTGATTTCTGACATGGTATATCATGGGATGACGGAGCGAAGAAAACAACTTGAACGTATGTAATTTAGTGCAATACTATGAGGTTTCAAGTTTCAGAAAACATTTCCAACCTTGGAAGGTTCTAAGCCCTGGACAGCCTCTAGAAATAAGTACCTAGGTAGGGGAGGTAAAACACTGCTAAAGCTACGAACAAACAATCAGAACCGTGTCCTTGAAATGGAATTTTGGATCTGAGCGAATAAAATTGGCATCATCATTGGCCCTCGGGAGGTTCGCTTCAAGTTGTGTCATCCAGTCGATGCATTTCCGCTTGGATATGCCTGATTTAACAGACGTCCCATCTGTATGGCCATTTCCGCTTCGGCGAAGAGGAACATCTCATGATACCTGCCATGAGCGCCTGAAAAATTGCCTTTCCAAAGATACAGCCTTAGCCTCAATTGATCGACTGAAGCGAGGGACATTCCTCGAAGTACTAGTTAGTCTACCCAAGTAGGTAGGGGGCATATAGAATTGGAGTGATCATGGTGGAACAAAGCATAGAATAGACGACACATCATTCTGCAGAGCATTCAGAAATCTTATTTAGCGGCCAATAAATCTGAAAAACAAATTAGTCACTCCTCTGTAGGTGTAGCTGAATATCTTCTCTAAATCTATGGCCCTGGGAGTGGTTCAACTGACTCCACCGATGGGTGCCAAGCTTCATATAGCCACAATTCTCGACGATTTACATCAACTAGCATCATTGGTCTAGTGGTAGAATTCGTCGTTGCCATCGACGAGGCCCGTGTTCGATTCACGGATGATGCACAGTACATTTCTTTTTGGCCTCTTGTGGATCCCTTCGTCTGGATCTACCCTTTTTTTTGGGCTGTCCTGAGTGGGGACGTAGGAGCCATGCCAATGGGCCTACGGGAAATGATTAGGGCAAGGCTAGGCCAAAAAACCATTAGGAAAGATAGCACCAATACACTCCTTAAGCCAAAGAACCTTCCGGTAGGGGATATATAATGTCACAAAAAAGACGGCCAAGAGAGTATGTGCAATTCGCAGCAAAAAAGAGAGAAAAACGCCAGGCTTTTGAACAATTCATATCGAGCCAAACAATGCGCGGGTAAAAACAGTCCAGCCAGTAATACCAAATCCAATAACCCGATTCCATCCTTTCCTCTCCCATTATGACATATTAAACACATCGCAGTCGTCGAAGCGAACCAGACTCTGCCTCCCTCGTTACGGCTTTGAAAATTTCATCGGTTCAGCGTCGTGAGTCTTGTCCCATGCCTGGTCCAAGGTCAAGCCCATATGCGCCTAGCGCTATATTTCCGGCACCGCCAAAGGCTGACATATCGCCGACTGAACCAGGGCCGTTGCCTCCGGGGCCTGGGGTAGGGCCCGAAGCTGGACCTCCTGGTGGTTGGACATCTGGTGGGCCGCCGCCGCCAATCGGGTCGAGATTGAAGGGAAGGAACCATGCACTTGGCTGGTAGAATTCGCCTGTCCCGGCTGGTGCGCCGGGGTCAAGGTGGCCGGTGAATAGCGATTGATCCGAGGCTTGGGGATCGACACCGTTGACGGGTGGAATTGAGGGGTTATTGGGGACAAAGGAGTTGGGATCGAAATCCGAGAATGACCCATAGACAAATTGCCGATCCAATTGTGGCAATTGATCAGACGGAATACTGAAATCGAAGGGTGGCTGGCCAAATGGCATGGGCCGATTTTGTGCGAACATCGATGGTTGAGGGAATGCGCTGCCTGGAACCCCCGGAGCATGGCCCATGGTCACATCGATGGAAGCGGGAGAGGTCTGATCGGTATTGGGGGTTCCGTCGGAAAGTTTGCTGTTCTTGCGCGGGCGAACTTTGCGAGGAAGGACAGGCTGAGGAGTTGGCGATAAACTGGCAAAGAAGTCCTCCACACTTTGAAGATCGGGTTTCTGACCCATCACTGCATCCTCGCCTGTTTCCTTATGTCGTGTATCTGGATCCTCCCAGTGCATCCTTGAAACACCGTGGGGATATTTCTCAAACCAATCTCCATATTGAAACATTGGAGCCAAAGTGGTGCCATTGGAAGCGGCCACAGATCCCTTGATGGCTGCGTCGGCAAATTGTCGATACCTGTCTTTAGCACTTTCCACCATGTAGTGGAACATTCCCCAGTACTTCTTCATCTTGTTGAGATAGCGATAGGTATGTCGAAGGTTCTCCTTGGATCGAGCTTCTAGCTGTACGTTCTTCGAGAATATGCCCCAAATATGCACCGTACTCGCAGAATATGCACAATACCCAGCAAATGGAACTGTGAGTGGATAGGCCGAAGCTCGATCAAAGAGCACGGAGATATGATGGGCAGCTTCCACGGCTGCTCGACCAGCATTGCTGAGGAAAGGCTTGGGCATGTCCATAGGAGGTCGACCCCCAGGCGACAGGGGAATGGCGAACTGGTTTAGAAAAAGCATGTTCTGATGAAGGATGATGTGGAGAAACAAGAATTGGTTAGCGACTTTCTCCGCTGCGTGGATTTGAAGATTCTCATATGTAAATGTAAAAGGGGTTGGGAGAGAAGACGAGAATTCTTCAATCTGTCGCTTTAGTTGCGTGTACCCCGACTCTGGATGCCACAGGGGATGGGGATCCTTTCTTTTGCCGCCTAGGTTCAAGTAATCGACAATTCGACCCCAGATGACAATGGCGCGAATAATGTACGCTGAGACGCCCATATTCTCCTGAGCGTTGGACAATTGTCCGGAATCTTCTGGGGTAGGATTCGGAACATCGCCGTCTAGGTCTTCTGTGGGACCGGGGATCTCCATTTGGAAATGGGTCTCTTTGATGGGTAGTTGAATATGCAGGAACTTCTCATTTCCGATAGGTGGGCGCTGACTGCCCGAGGAGTTATAGCGATCCATCAAGAAGCATGCCCACATCGTGCGTCGACGAATCTCTCGATCAGTGAAGCTCAACTGAGAGCTGGAATTATTCTGACCGAGTAATGGATCGCGTTCGAGCTCTTGATGTAACTGCAGAGCATAGCCCATTCTCAATGCTTGTCCACCAAATGACCAACTGCGTCCACCGTGACAGGTTCCGAATTCGTGGAGTCCAAGGAGTAAAAAGACAGTGAGAATAGTAATATTAGGCTCGTCATGTCGACTAAGAGCGATGGCCGCTGCGGGGTTGGCCCAATTTTCGCCGCGCAGGAAGGCAGGTTCGGAATTGAGCTGTGGATGTGTCGAGAATCTTGCAGACACGGCGCAGACCGCAAGAATAAGAACCGGAGGGACAGAACCGGACTTGAGCCGGCGCATAAAACTAGGCTTGTGCAATAAAAGATACGACTGCCCATAGACACAGTCGAAGAAAACTTCCGCCAAATGCTCCTGTATTTCCAATGATGGTAGGAACTCGGCGCCTTCGGTCAAAAGTCCAGTGCCGTCGGTCGACTTGATCTCACGATTCATTGGGAGTGTCTCGTGTGGCGGACGGCGCTCTTCCCGAGACCACTGCTCAATTTCTGCCGAGAAAGCCTCATCCGCACTTCGTTTCTTCTGGGCCTTGGATGCCTGGCTCGAGGCGGAGGGTTTGACGACCGATCTACCGATGGAAGCCATATCCCGCGTCTCGTCTGTGGGGATCGTCTTGATCACGCGATCTTCCATCCGCTTCAGACGCTTATCCAACATGGCCATATAATCCGTGCGCGGGGCAGCTTTCCTAGTAGTAACTTTGTATACGCATGGAATCCGCGATCGTGTGCAATGTTTGCAGGCGGGCTTCTCGCCTGAGCAACGGATTTTCTTCCGTCGGCAGGCAATGCAGGCGAGGGGCAGTCGCTTGCGCTCTTTGCCGGCCTTGGTCTTCATTTCGCTCCAGGCAGGCTTACCATACTGGTCGAGTGGCCCCGAGTTCGCGGCATCGGGATCTTGCGTGGCATCATCGTGCTGACCCTCAGCACCGATGCCCGAACCCGTCGCGGGGTCGCCGGGATGTGTGCTACCGGGGTCGCGGGAACTTGCATGGCTTTGAGTGTCGAAATCATCCAATATCGTGGTGGAATCCTCCTGGCCGAACATAAATCCAGCACCGGAGGGCTTCAACGGCGACTCGTCGGAGTCGGGAGGGATCATGACGGGTGCGGGTACCCCAGGTCTGAGGCCTGAAGCATCGTTTGGCGAGATAGACCGAGCTCAGAAGGGGGCGCGGAGAGACGGGGAGATGGAAAGAAACGAGCGATATTGTGGAGACCGGTCGGGGGTTGCGACGGAATACGAGGTTGGTGCGACAGAAGAAGAGTCAGAGGGAGAGGAGGAGTCGAGGAGAGAAGAGAAAGGGAAATATGGGGAAAGGTTCGGCGGCGACGGTCGGCTTGGCACGGACATCCACTGGCAGCGTCGACATTACAGAGCTTTGGTGTCTATACTAGTCGGGGCTCTACTTATTTTATAGTTATTGCCACAGGGTTGAGGATATGGTTTGAGCTACTCCATTACTACTAGTAATAATTGATATTCATCCATCCCTTCCTATTGGAATAATCTATACTTTCCATAGCTAGGGTACTACGTATAGTCCGCATTGGGTTACATGCCTCAAGCTATACACCGCCCTGGAGGAGGAGATATCATCATGGTATTTAAATCATCATGGTATTTAAAGTATTTGCTTGATTAAATCATGTTCTTATTAATGATTCAAAAAAATAAAACTGCCGTAAAAAAATCATGATGCTCCCGGGGAAGACCGGAAAGGGTTTCTAAACATCATCACTCTACCTCTCATCGTTCCTCATCTCCCATTCTTTGGATCATGTATCCCAATACCAAGGCAATTAGCACCGTGCATAACACTAAGGTTGGGCTTTCATCGTGTCGCGGCTGTGTTTTATATCGCCTTGGGGCGCCCGGGCTTACCACGCGAAGTCGCCTGCTCGAGGGAGTTAAGAATCTCCGCACCAAGGGTATAGACACTATAGGTAGGGAAGACAATCCAGAGACCACTGTAAAAAGAATTAGCAGAAATTTGCGCGATTGCACGCGAGTTTCGACTGACTTTGGAATGATCCACAGGAAGATCAAGGTGGCGGCATCATTATGGCCAATGTTATCAAAGCCGGAGAAGAACTCGTTGAACCCTGCTGTTTGTTAGTACCGATCGATTGTACCACATATTCCACGCGATAATGAGCTAGGAAATAGCTTGTTGGACGTACAATATAAGAGCGTCTTGCTCAGAGTCATCACAGAAGCGGTATATGCGACGAGAAGCGCGGTTGCGCCAGTCTTGCCAGCGACGACTTTTTCGCCCGCCAGTAGCCACAACAAGCCCTTTGTCCGCTGCTTCTGCGCGCCGCGACCACTGGTTATGGTGGCGCCGTGCGCATAGACAATGTACAGATAGTAGAGGTAGCCAAGCGTCTCCACAATGTTCATGACGGTCTGCGCAGCGGTGAAGCCATTGCGCGCATTATAGGCAGGCCAGCCGTAGATGTAGTCGACTGTGCCGTAAAGCGCATAGGGGGGTCCAGATTGGGGAGTGCAATCGGCCTCCTGGCATGCTATGCGGTCGCAATAGGACGTAACCCGCATCCCAGGCGACCAGGGGCAGTGACACGACCAGCCAGATGGTCAGAGCAGCGGAGGGAGTGTGCACCCATTTTCGAGAGGTACCGTTAGTTGTCGGCGCCGGCGATGATTTGACAAGCTCCTTGGCAGCCTTTTCAGGCGAGGGGAATTCGCGCGGATGATGTCGCGTGGAGACCATGGCGGATAGCGGTGACGGGATGCGACGGGATACGACGGATAGTCAGGGGAAGTAGGGGATGATGACAGGGAATCCCAGAAATTTGGAGAAGAGATGCGACCGGGGAGATCGCGAAAGAAGCCTTAAGCCTTAGTGCGGGGATAATCGCATTAGGTATACTCTCACTAGTGACTAGCAGTAGTGAAGTGCTAACTAGTGGAAGTAGTGACGACCAGTGACGTCGTAGTGCCCCGAGGTGATCGTTTGCGGGCAAGTCATGCAGCACACCGTAATTGTACGGAGTACGGAGTACCCTTCAATGATTTGTCTCTGTAGATATTGGTATTTCATTGGCTCTGGATTTATTACTAGTACAGTATGACCCTCACACAGTTCAAGTTGGTCTGCTAGCACTGTTGGTTACCCCACGTTGGGCTTTGGGCTCGTGCATTTCCCCGGATTGGACCCAATTGCCACGGGAAATGCTTCCGATTCAGCAGGAAAAAAAATATACTCGGTATAGTGGTGTACTAGTATGTACATCTTATATAATTTAGTACATAAACTCTTGAAGTTGGTCCCGAGTGTTAGTCTCAATTGTGTGATATGGTTACTCCGTAGATTCGAGCCTGAGAATTATAGCAACACGTGACTTCAAAATGGGCAAGAGCAAACTGGCTAGCAGGTCCTTCCATGCTTCTTCATCAACTCAACAGCTTCAAGATGTGAGACGGGTACATTCAGAGGCTCTAGAACTGTCGAAATAGCCATGGACAGCAAGAAGGTCCGGATTTGTATTTCCAATTCAATTCAACTCGAGTCAAACAACGATCTGACACGCATGACAGAAAAGCGATCACCTGGCGCGAGTACGCGAGAATCAGCGCAACAGCAGAGCCCGGAAGCAAGAATATTTGCAAGAGCTGGAGCAAAAATTAGCGACGTACCAGACCGAGGATCGTCGCAAGGACATCGAACACCGACTCGCTTTGCAGAAAATGGAAGCTGAGAACCGACATCTGAAAACATTGTTGAATTTATTGGGTATCTCAACAGAACTACTCCAGCAATACGTGCAGCTAGCCGAGCAAGGCGAATCTGTTGACAAAAAAGTGGCTATTCCTGCGATGCACAAGCACGTGGAAACATCTTCTATGCAACCAGTCAAAGAGAAGCTCGTGCCTTCTAAATCAAACCCCATCGTACCCGGCACGATGGCCAAGAAGAACCCAGAAAAAACGACACAGTCAGCCGATAAGACCTGGAAAGCTTCGGACCCGCCATTATGCAAATGCTCTCCTGGCCAAAAAACCCTGGCATCTGGCCCTGTTGATGGCGATGTGCTCAATACTACTATGCGCGATCGCAGAGGAGCTGATGAATCAATACAATACTCGTGGAACAGACTTGGAGGAAATCAGACAAAGACTATGGTCTGGACTCCAATCAGGTGTTTCAGGCGATGGTTGTCGGGTGCAGAACAATATTCTCTTTGAAGTTCTCGATGAGATCAGCCATGATGTTTGATTCAGCGGGGGTCAAACCCAGCAACTTAAACTTTGCAATCGCCAACTACCGACCGATTGTCGATATTAGGGGTGTTGATCCACTTCAAGTAAATAGGGGGATCTGTGGTGGATTGTCAGAGCACATTGTCAGATTTATGAGGATGCATCTAGAAATTGGATGCTCTAGAAGGAATACTAGCGGATTTAATCTGTGTATTTGTTTCTAGTGCGATCCCTATGCTTCTTACTTCGTCTTCGCACTGGATGATTCAAGTTGCTTTTTGCTGTTCTTCTGGCGGAGGTCGGCACTGGAGCTGGCCAATCAAACCCGAGCAGTGACGTATCAAGGGTCCACGAACCAAATCGACACGTCTTCAATGTTTTCTTTTTCCCCAGGAGTTCAACCAGCAGTATCCATCACGACATCTCTGGATCTCATTACGTCGAATAAACAACACCGCTGGAGTTGCACTGCCTCCAACATTGGCCAGCCAAGAGTAAGCTTTCGAAAGTGGGCAAATGTGCCGCTGTGGGCCAAGAGGAATCAAGGCAACCGTGAATCTATGGACTCTCTGAACCCACTGATTTACGATCTAGGGACGCATTGGCCTAACCCAGGATTCGAAGTGGAAATCAGGGCTACGCATCAGCGGGGCAATCAGCATCCAAGGGTTCAACCTAATTTGCCTTGACGTAGCTGCTCCTTGGCTATCGAGGCTGAGCGCAGTGAGACTTGGCCCCCAGGGCCATCATCGGTGGAACTTGTAGAGCATCCTTTGTGGAACCCGGCGGCGCATTATTGACCGGGAATCATAAATAGTTTTGTCCATCCCAAACCTTATGATATCCCTATAAAGGCAGCTCTGTCCACTCGGAAGGGAAACCCACACTCCCGTCCAAATAGAAAAAAAGCAAAAAGAAAGGAAGAGAAGAAGAACAAGGGAGAATTTGAAGGGAAACCTTTAGGTACGGAGAGTAATGGTGCCACTGATACTTCTCGGCCTGGCCGCAATCGTCACAGGCTCGAAACCACTCCCAACCGCGATAATAGACTCCGGTGCCATTGTCGGAACAACCACAACTCTGCCCTCGTCGACTGCCGTTGTAAACAAATACCTGGGAGTCCCTTTCGGTAAACCGCCTGTTCGATTCAGTCCACCAGAGCCCGTTGACCGCTGGTCCACATATTATAACGCGACAAAATGGGGGCCAGCTTGCATCCAAGAAGCAGGCCCGGCAGTCCAATTTTTATTCGGTCTGCTGGACATGCCACCTCCCCTGGGCGGAGAGGATGAAGATTGCCTAAACCTCAATGTTTTCACACCAGCCGATGCGTCGGCTGGCTCAAAGGCCGTTCTTGTCTGGATTTACGGAGGCGCTTTTCGTAATGGTGCATCTGCGGTGCCTCAGTATGATGGATCGAGTTTCGCGGCCAACCAGGACGTAGTGGTGGTTACCATTAACTACCGCACCAATGCCTTTGGATTCCCTGCCGATGAAAGTCTTCCATTGAGGGAAAGGAACCTAGGGTATGATAATTTGTCCCAATTTGCAGCAACGGAGGAATTATAAGCTGACTGAAGTGATAGTTTGCTGGACCAAAGACTTGCCCTTGAATGGGTGACTCGAAACATTGCTGGCCTCGGCGGTGACCCATCCAAGGTGACAATCGTGGGAGAGAGCGCTGGAGCAACTAGTGTCGATGCGCTTGTTGTGACTCCCCCGGAACCGGTACCATTCCGCGCAGCTATCATGGAATCTGGCCAAACCTCCATCCAGACCTCGTTCGACACAACCGCCAAGAGCTACCGACAGTCCTGGCAGAAGCTGCTCAATGCCACGAATTGTGCCTCTGAGAATTCCATCGAATGCCTTCGAACCGTCCCCGCCCAAGATCTGAAGAAGCTCGTCACAAAGGGTGGGCTGGTATTTGGCCCCGTCCGCGACGATTTCACGCTGGCAAAAAAGCCTCGCCAGAAGCGCCTCAATTCCGTCAAGAATGAGACTTCGATCGCTCGAG
The DNA here is from genome assembly GCF_028828005.1 of Penicillium manginii. NCBI lineage: Eukaryota > Fungi > Ascomycota > Eurotiomycetes > Eurotiales > Aspergillaceae > Penicillium > Penicillium manginii. Next base: position 4,149,596 of record NW_026643103.1, on the reverse strand, counting down.
TCCCAGTCCTCATTGGTAGCAACGGCGATGAAGCCATGACAACGATCATTGGACAAAATGATCCCAAGAAAGCTCTCCAGCCCGTCGTCGGCAATTACACAGACATGCTCCTTTCCAAATACCCTCTTGGATCACCAGGAGCACACACAGAGCACGAGCGATTGTCTCTCATCATCACGGAGTTCCAAATACAATGCGTATCCGCCGCATACGCGAACGAGAGCGCTTTCGCTGGCATCCCTACTTGGCGATACCTGTTCAATGCAAGCTTCCCCAACAACGAGAAGGGATACGGTGCTTATCATACTTCCGAAATCCCCTTTGTCTTTGGTACATACCCACAACTAAACAAGACCCAATTCGAGGAAGATGTCAGCAAATCAATGCAAACGGCCTGGGCAGATTTTGCCAAGGACCCCTTCAAAGGACCGGGCTGGGCAAAGGAGCCCGCTATTGGAATTTTCGGAGATGGTGTCAAGGCCGGTATGAGCGTCAAAGGGAAGAAGCCTCTGAGGGCAGTTCCTTCGAAGCAGGTCGATTTCAGATGTCCGCTTTATCTACCCTTTTACACTTGATCATTCTATTTTGCTTGCATTTTAAAATGCCTTTCAATTATTTAAAGCAGCATTTAGAGGAGGCTAGATATCCTTTTATTTAATGTGGAATGCTACGATGTTTGATGTCTTTTCCCGAGGTCCTGGCCCTATATCCTCTGAAGAACCTCCAGCGAGTCAGGGAATGACCCCTCGCCAAAATTATTAGAAAATAGATATTACGAAGAGTCATGAATGTGTCGTAACTTGCCCCGAGATCCCTTTGTGGAAGTCTTGTACTTATACTTTATCGCAGACTCGAACCTTGGAAAAGTAAAAATTGACCTGGAAGACGTGAGACAAATGAAGTGAAATATGGCTCAAATTTGTATACAGATTTTGATACTGCTAGTATTTCCTCTATTTGATGTCGCTTCGATGCTAGTTTACAGAATGTCTCTTATTCAAGTGAAAGCAAAGGCCGAGACGACATGCCAAATATCCATAGCTTGTGAAAAATCAGGCGTGATCTCTAGTATCATTCACTGCTCCTGGGGCAACGCCCTGCAGGCCCCACTTGCCCTCCCCAATCCGTTGACCATAGAATTTCACCAGATAGCCCACAGCGATTGGCCCGATTATTGTGTTGAGAAGAATCGCCCACACTGCAGTGATGAATCCCTCCTGACTTACATAGCTGGTTTCGTTATAGCCAATCTCAATGATCAGAAGCCCAATTTCACCCCGTGCTACCATCGCCGAACCAAGAAGAAAGCCGGCGATCGATGCAGCACCATAGTCTTGCTTCTTTTCTTTGATACTGGATGAATGGTTCTGTCCTCGACGGGTACTTTCTTGCTGACCGATCACCGGTCCCTTCGACGAGGACTTGGAGTACAAAGCTTCCCAAATAGGAATCCATATACCAACAATAAACTGCATGAGATGTAAGTCTTGATTTCATGCATACCGCCAAAGGGAGTAGGTTTTACCTTCGCAAACGCCATGAGTAGAGAATACACTATTCCTCTCCATATTCTCTTTCCCGTCCAGAGTTTCAAGAACGGAATTGCGAAACCGACACTGGCGAAGAAGAGCGGCTCCATCAAATATTTTTGAACGTCGAGAAGGTATCTCTCAAATGTGTGCACAAATGTAGGGCTTTTGTCAGCTTCTCGCTCCCCTTCCTCGCGACTCATGACAACGAAGGGGCCATCGGGGTGCTTGCTGGGTAAGTAAGTGAGAAATGTGCCCGCTAGAAATGCCCCGAACAAAACCGAAGTCCCGGCATAAGCTGCGATGGTTATGAAGGCAGATAAAACCAGAACCATCAAAGTGATGTTAGATAGATGATCGTATTTCGCAAAGGTGTGCTCGATCCAACGCCGGAAAATGGGCGCGAATACGAATTTTGTGAGGACTGGAGTTGCAATCGCCATGGCAGCAGAGGCTACAATTGGGCGCCCAATAACCCAGCCAAGATTAACATCCCCTGCCCCGGGAGTTGAAAGCTCGCCCAAGTCATGAATGACACTATTGAGTATATGTAAGCCAAGAAGTGATGGAAGTGGACCAGGTACACTTACCTAGCCAACACAAGGCCGACGACATCGTCAATAACAGCTGCACTGACAAGAACTGAGCCCACCATAGTCTGGGAAAGATCCACCTCTTTGGAAGCTGATGAAATGACCGAGAATGTTGTCCCTAGCGAAGTTGCAGAGAGCGCCGCCCCGGCGATAAATGTCTCCACGGCGCCTCCATGACGTTAGTAAAGTAATCCTTACAGGCGACGTAAAAGTACTCACCGAATCCAAACCCCAGGTACAACAGAAGATAGGAAAGACCGATAGGAAAGCAAACACCTGTGGCGGCCCCTAGAACACTGAGAAGGAAGTTCTTTTTCAAGAGATCAAGGCGTATCTGCAGGCCACCTAATTGCCCATATCAGAATGTAAGCATTACATGAATGGAATTCAAAGGTTGAAATCCCGACTTACCTTCAAAAATGATCAAAATCAATCCGATATAACCGACCGCGAGAAACGTCTCCTGCCATGGTCCTTTCAAGATATTGGCCAACGGCTCTCCATATATGATACCAACGGCGATTTGACCAATAATCCCTGCACGAATGATCTTCGCAGAAAACCATTCAGCGAGAGACAGAAAGAAAAAGAAAGACAATATAATCAAAATATCGACAACTGCAATTGAACGAAGATCAGCCAAAATTCGCCGCATTGAGCCGACACTAGCGCGATAGTGGCCACTTACTGCCGGGTTCATGGTATGCGAGGAAGCTCCCTGCCATTTCAAACAGTTTGAAGCAGCTTCATGCAAAAAAAAGAAATATCTTGCAGAATTGAACTTTTCCTGGTTGAATTTTTCTGACTTCGACTTTGGCTGGGCATTCCTTGGACTTCTTGGCGGGTGCAACTTGATGACGTTGAATCACGTGGGTGGACCCGTGGAAACTTTGAAGTGCTGAATTCCATCTTTTATGCTAGATATACTAGTAGTCTGTAAATTAGAAAACCGAGCTTTGTCTCGAATGAGATATTGTGCGAGGAATGGGGGAATAAGTTCGATCTGAATAGGTGCCAGTGGCTGACTGCATACTTCAGTTACTATCCGCTGTTTTTCTGTCTCCTGAAATTGAGCACGGGTTGAAGGAAAAGAAAGCTGCGAAACCAAAAGCGAAATAGTGGAAATCAAATATTTAATAAACATATATCTAAGTATCAAAATTCTTCGCGAATAGAATACCTGCGGAAGATAAATGGCCATTAAACCTAACGGTTCAATAAAGGTTTGTACTTTTCTCGGGGCATAAACCGACCATCGGATCGGTGATCGGCGCTATACGAGCCTCCGAGCCCTGGAGTCCACCACCACTTACGAGAAATTAGAGTCGAAATATCTGCATGGACGGAGTACACAATATTTGCATTCAAAAGCTGTAAAATAATAGACTTGAGCAAGATATTTATAGTGATACTTGCAATTCCGGGCAAATATAAGTCTATTGGACTTGAGTGTCATCGGAGCTGTCAAAGTCGATGGTGTTAATCGTGATCCGGTCGGTATGCCAAGTAATACCACCGTCGGTGGACTTGAACTCGGCATCAGTGACACTGTCAAGGCTCATGACGCTGTCAAAGCTGGTATCGGCCTCACTGAGAGTGACGGTAAGGTTGGTGATTTCTGTATTATAATGTCGCGTTAGCTCATGTTTCTTCTTAGTGAATTATGGAAGTTGAGGGACAACGCACTCCAACCATCAACAGAGCCGCATGAACCGGCACCAGTGTAGCACTCGTTGCTTGAGTAGAGATACTGGAGGGGGGCATCGAGGGCTACAATTGTAAATCATGATTAGTAGGTCGCAGAAACTTGGGTTAATTTTTGGAAAACACACCATCCGACTCCTTGGAAATGACCTTGTTGTTCATGGTAACGGTTTGAACAACCTTGCTGTTGACGACGGCGACTAGAATTTGTTGGTTAGTTTTTCACTTGGATTCAAAGCCATAGAAATTCAATTCCAGAAGGTCATACTCTCAAAGTCCACCTGTGTACTCTTGGGAACAGTGACATAGGCCTGTCCAAGTTGACCCGCTAATATAGTCAAGATACGTTAGCTTATGTTGCTAGCGGAAGACGAGAGGTTTTACTTACATGGCGTATAAGTGCTAGCAGCAACACACCACTCCTGAGCAGTTGCAGGGCAGCCCCTATAGTGAAATTATTGTCAGAATATAAACTTGAAGAGGAAGGAATATGTGCATCATACTGAGATTCCTGGTCGGGGGACCAGTTGAAGATCGGCTGGTACAGATTGGCATCCTGGTCACCGGCAGTGGATGAAGCTCCGACCCAGACAGAAACCCAAGGCTCGTCAGAAGCATTGGATACGAATCCCGAAGGAACAGATGGAGGCACGATAGAGTAAGTCGCCTTGGTGATGCGAGAGTTTCCTGAGGGAGGGCCAAGGTAGAATAGACTGTTTCCGAAAACCCACGAATCAGCAGGCTGCGAAGCCACGGCGCCAATTGCGGCGGCCAATGGAGTCAAAGCGTAAACAGAGCGCATCTTGAGTGACTTTGAGCTGGCTTAAGACCGGAAAAGATAAGGAGGGTAGGGTGATGGGTCGGATGAGGAAGAGATAGAAACTCGGGGTGAGAGCCATATATATGGGTTTAAAATGATTCGGAGACTGGTAGGTGAGAACGGTACCTACCTAGGTAGGCATAGCATCAGAACAAATATCTCTGACAAGTAACTAAAGATTCACGCAGAGTGTTTCATAGTAGAACATCATTCCGAAACAGGGGGCTTCTGGATATTTTAGCTCCGAGTCCCCACTTGTCTACTAACCAACTCCTGTCTTGGTCGATTGTTCCAGTGGATCATAAATGAAAAACTTGAGAGGGAAAATGATTACTCCTATGTTTTGGATTAATTGAATACTAGCAACAAGCTTCAAAAAGGAAAATAAAACAGAAAGTTGCGACAATAGCTACCGTTAGCAATCTTTAGCGGCCGTGAAAATCCATGCATATTAATTCATCACGCCAGTTTAGACCCACTTAGAGGATTGTTGTAGGGCTAGCAGTGTCGCAGGTTTAATTTCCGGAATAATAAAGCTTAACCTCAGGTCATATTATAAATTAACTTGAAAGTAATCAGAGTATCAATGAGTGCGTATTTTATTACTATACGGTAGAGTCTAATAGATCCAGCTCTGAAGCACATCGAGTACCGCTCGAAGACTTCATTGGGGTTCAAGGAATAAATGATGAACCTTGGGATTAGTAAGATTACATCTTTCAGGGCCGACAACTATTTAGACTCGACAGCTGGAGGACGATAATATAATTTCTATAGACATAAAACTAGACAAACTTGAAATTGTTGTTGACCAATTTCAGTTTGGAGATCTAGAAGATTCAGCCCATATGCCTCTGGAGTGCCACTTAGCTAGGAAACAGAAAGGTAACTAGTAGAAGGAGCACTGAAACCTACACAGAAGGGTCTATTCTGCTTTGCAGGACCTCGGGATGTGAAGTCTTGCAGTTTTATCTACCAAGTTTGTCTAAGAGGGTGTCTGTGAAATACGAGTCCGTAAGAGAGGCTTGTTCATGTATTCTAAGAGAGACTCAAACATTCAACGCGAATTCTGCAGTCTGTAAAAGAAAGCATACGGCCTAGAATATTCATAACGGCGTTATCCAGTTAGGTCATCCTAAGCCAGTACTCCCAAAGGGTCCCAGCGGGGCAAAACTTGAGGAGTCTGCTTGAGAACCGATCGCACTTCAGCGGAGACAAAGTTAAAGTCCACAACAGCCTGGAAAGTATACTCATCCATCCACCGGTCAGTCATGACAAACCAGCCCTTATCACCAGCCGCCTCGCCCCAAGAGTTCTCCACTCGCCATCGAATCGGCTCATCTTTATCGGAAAGATGCACCGCCGTGATGACCATGGCGTGGGTCATAGAAGACTCGCCGCTGGCCAGTCGCTCTGCCTTATTCATCCCGAGGGAAACATTGAATCCGAGGGCGAGATCGACAAGATCAGCATCCATGACACCGAGCTTTGTATTGGAAAATTTGCCGACGTCGCATCCAAAGAATACGGGATGACCGGCTTTCAGCATCGCGATCACTGCCTTCTTGAGAATTGACATCTCGACATTGACGTATGTGAGCGCTTGTCCTTCGAGGACATTACCGAGCTTGTCGACTGTTAGTAGGCGATTATATTCATTTCGCGGGTCGTTGACGAGACTGAAGAGTCGCCCCGGAGACACGGGCGGGCTGGTGCGCGAGAGTATCCGGGTCTGAGATCGAGTTGCCTGTTGTCCGAACTCCAGTGGAGTCTGTCGCACCTCGCGGGCGACTCCATTAGAATCGTAGTACTGCCAGACAAACTGTTTGTCCGGGTTTGGAGCCGGACCCAGAAGGAGAGTCACGATCGAGTGGATCTCTTTCAGGAACTGCTCTTTGCTAGCGGCCAGAAGATGCACGGCGTGGCCATCTCCTTTTTGAGCGGCGAGCTTTCGCAAGACCAGCGCCTGTTCGCGCAGCTTGGCAGTGAGTAATGAGTTGAGTTTAGAGCTGTTTTGCGCATGGTATGCATCGGGGTAGATCTCATGCGGGACCAGTCCGTATTTCTGCACCAGGTTGACGACCATGTCCCACTGGCCACCGTCGCTGACTGGGTCTTCCAGGATCTTCTGGACGAGGCGGCCTGTCAGATCGTCATCGGCTGTTGCGATTATTTGCTCGAAGAACCAGTTGGCCTTTTCGATCTTGTCCCAGTAGAAGAGGTAAGCTTGGCTGAGTTCGAACTCGCGGAGTTGATATGCCTTGATCAGTGGAACTCGAAAGACGTTAGTAGCGGCGAATAACCAGCAGCGACCCGAGGAGCGCTGGTTTGTGATGGGTGCTCCTTCGATCGGAACGGCGAGGTTGAAGATGTGTAGATCGGACTGCAGACTTTGGCGATTAGTGAGAAGAGCTTCATACGGTTGGCTGGCGAAGTTGGAAATAGCGAGGCGATTCTATATTGTGCATCAAAGAAGAATTACCATCAGTATTTAATCTCTGTCAGCGTGGATTAGTCGCTCAAACCTTTGCATCGCTCAAGAGGGTCTCGCTCCAATTCTCCAGGCGAGGAATAGCGAGGGACCGAGCTCGCTCCCGAGCTGCATAAAATGGATATGGCGGGGGTGCTGTGATGATGTCAATAGAGCTCTCAAAGGCGAGGGGTCAAATGGGAACGACGAACGAGTTTCAGAAGCGATGCTCATAGAAGTGGGTTCTTGCTTGATAGATCGAGTTGAGTTGGAGGAGGCAGCCTTCTCATCCACCGACTCCGGCTTGGAATAAACCATACCCATGTTTGCGATTCTCAATTATAGTGGATAGTTCAGAGGTGGTAGAAGGGAGGTGGGAAAGAGAAGAAGGGAAGACGGGAAGCCTTGACAGTTGAACTCCAAAGGTCCTCGTCTCTTCAGGCAGCTGACGCGGGGAAGGCGGATGATGCGAGGTCGCATCGGTTCGCGTCACTCGACTGGACCGGCTCTCCATGATTGGCTCATGATTCGCTATCGCCAAAACTCAAGTTGTAAAGCATTAAATCGATCGGTTGTGATATCCCAATCTCCCAGCTGTATCGCTGATTAGTGATTGGTCGTCCCCTTGCATGCACATTGTTCCTTGGCGCCTCGCCTGTGCCATCGCTGCGTGATTATGTACTAGTAGTAGTACAATACGGAGTAGTAACTAGCATGGAAAAACACAAGCCACACAAGCACATAGAGAAGAATGTGATGTATAAACAAAAGATAAGAATACAGAATAAAAAAAGTTCAAAGAATAAACAGAAATACAACAAAAATAGAAATAAAGTAAACAAAGAGTATACAAAAAAACTTTGTTTGTCACACATCCCAAAACCGGTAAAAAACCCAGAGAAACGCCCCTGGTGCCCGAGGGGTTCACTCTCATCCACCCAAAATTGCGTTTGGCCTAGCGCCCCAAGGGCCCGGCCTGCAGAGACAGGGCTGGGATATCGGCCTCCTTGGCCGGCTCCACTACTAGTATGACCGGGAGTGGGCGGGATGTGTCGCCTATAATACAATATATTGTTAGTACTGACGATATAGTTAGGTACTATAAAGGGTAAGTAGAAGGCTCCTAGGCCTAGCCTACCAGCAAGTCTACTCCGTGCCCACTCCCAGGCCATAGTGGCTTTTGGGTCAAAAGCCGCCTCCAATTCGTAGAGGCTATGTCGCAAGAGGTCAGTATTGTTCAGAAAAAGATTCTTATCTGGGATTCTGTAGTTCACTTACGGGATATCCTCCTCAGCTGTCTCTCTATCCTTCTTTTCTTTCTTTTCCTATCTTTCTTTTATCTTTGATTTGATGAAGAAGGGCGAGGGTACTCGAGGCAAGGCCGGCCGCAATGCCGGTGCTGCAATACAAGGTGATCAAATCCTCTAGGCGCTTGGTGGTGGTACAAGGGGCACCGGAGATAGATAATAGTACAGTCATTTCGACTGTAGTGGACATTTCGCGAGCGTTGAAGAAGTGAAAATATCCAAGGTCTACGAGACACGATATGCTGTCGCTTGTACTGAGCAGGGGTAGGAGCAGGGTCACGCCTTCCTTTATTGGAAGCCACATGGACTCGGAAGACGTTGACGATGGCGGGCGTAAATTGTCTTTTGACAACTTGAAGAGTAGCATCTGCAAGTGGAGGAATAAGTTTAGGAATCGAGGACAAGGCATTGCTTTTTTCTCTCTCTTTCTTTTTTCTAGGTCCTTTTGTGATCCTTCTCTGGATAATGAAACCGCACTTATCACGAAGGTATGTGCAGCAAATATGACCCCGAAGATGGAACTGATCTGTTCTAGAATGTTGTCCTTCACTCGTACCTGACAAGGGATCAGGAGATTTTCTCTATCGGCCGTCCACAACCGTATTTGGCTCGTGAAGGAATCTACCCAGGGCACGCTGTTACAGATTTTTGTCCGATTCGCAAGAGCGCTATCGCCGAGCTATGGAAATTCATGCTTCTCGATATTATGGAGACTGAGTGTGAGTTTTGGCCTTCAAAGTGGGAGAAGGCCCGTGAAAGTCAACAGGAATATTTACGAATCATGCTCAAGGCAGAAGAAGCAGAGTAAGAAAAGGAAAAAGGAGAAATATCTATGGCCTCGAAAGAGAAGCGCCAGCGTGTTCCACTCTACGGTGCAGTGGCTATCGGCAGATATGTCAACTTCTACTAGTTCAATCACGCCACAGAACAGCTCGAGCTCTACCACGGTATCATTGACGTTCGCAATGACCCCAAGGTCAGGCAGAAAACGGATGAGGATGGCTGGCATACGGCAGATGATGTCGTCATTGATCGAATCCTGAAGGATATGTTGGGAGACACAGAGGACGTGCTCAAGGAAGTTGCAGCTGAGTGAAACGGCAATCTGTATACCTTGGTACTGGGCCGAATACTCCTGCGACAACCGTCCAGTCATCATGGGGCTTTTAGGATGGGAATCTATCGTAGAGTTTCAAGAACGATAATTTCCAGTGGGGATTTGATGAGTACGGGACAGTGTTTTTCAGCGAGCAACTATTTCAGCGAGAATGAAATTTCAGTTACCCTAAATGTTACCCTAGTAATTTCGTACAGCTAGGCCCCCGTTCAGCGCCCTACTAGGTAGGGTATGAAAAAGAAAACAACGAATTCCTCAGAAAGATTTCATTAAGAAATTTCATAAGGCGAATGATCGCCAATTAAAACTATTTGCAAAAAAAACCGTTCTACTAACAATTCATGTTCAAGAAAAGGGACTGTCCATAACGACAATTCCGAAATCCGCAACCCGTAAAACATATAATCATTTACTGAGTCGATGGCAATTCAACCGAGACAGGCAGGTGGCGCGATGAGTTACCGACATACACCTTCTTGGGGGCATCGCTGATGACCCAGTTCTGCGAGGCAACGTCCCAGTTGGAGAGATCACGGCGGGTGAGTGTGGTAGTCCACTGGGCGTTCTGGCCTGGGGCGATGGTAATACGTTCGAAGGCACGGAGGACCTTGACCGGATCATCCTCGCCGCCGAGGGAGAGGTAGAGCTGGGCAACCTCGTCACCAATGACGGAGCCAGTGTTGGTGATGGTAGCAGTGACCTGGAAGAGATCTTCGAACAGCCCTGCGTTGCCACCCGAGGGACCACTTGCGGGGAGAAGCTCCTGAGCGGAGCCATCTCTTGCGTGAGCGGGAATGTACTTCTCGGCCTTCTCACCGTAGTAGGGGTCACCGGAGGACTCCTTCAGGTTGGTAGAGTTGAGGTAAGGGTAAAGGTACTGGGTGACGCGCTTGATGCCGCTGGGAAAGAGGTAGTCGGCAGCCTCGCCAATCTTACCCAGGACGGGGGCGGGCTTGGTTCGGCCGGTGGTCTTGGTGTACTTGTCGGCCTTCAGGGGTGTGACGTGCACATCGGAGAACTCGAACTTGGTATAGCTGAGACCGAAGCCGAACTCGAAGATGGGCTCCTCATTAGCCTTGTCGAATTGGCGGTAATCGATGAAGACGCCCTCGGAGAAGTCTTGCTGGGGAGCGCCCTGGCCGTTGTTGGGCTTGGTGAGCAGAGGAGCGCCGTAGGCATCGCGAGTCTTGCCCCAGGTGAAGGGAGTCTTCGCGCCAGGGTTGATGCGACCATAGAGAATATCAGCCAGACTGCGACCACTCTCCTGACCGGGGAGACCAGCCCAGAGAATAGCAGTAATGTTCTCGTTGTCGTACCAATCGCCGACGAGGACGGCGCTTGGGGTGTGCATGATGACAATGGTGTTGTTGCAGTTTTCGGCAGCAGTCTTGATGAGCTGCTCGCCATTCTTCCAAAGAGTCAGGTTCTTGCGGTCACCCTCGTTGCCATCGACGTTGATGAAACCCTCGCCAGAGTCGGCGTTGACGAATACCAGGGATACAGTGGCCTGGGAAGCCATCGCAGCAATCTGCTCCGTGTTCGAGTTGTTAGTGACGGCAAACACATTAGTCTGGCCGTTTCCGTAGTTGAGGTACTCGTTCTGAATAGCCTGCTCGGGAGTAATGAGGTAAGGGAAGTTAGCAGTGCCACTTCCCCAGCCCATGGCCAGAGTTCCATCGTCGCAGCCACGGTCAGCACAGCCATTGGTACCGGCAGGGTTGGAACCAGCGTCCTCGCCCAGAATTGCGACGAAGCGTTCATTGTGAGTCAAGGGAAGAGCACCCTTGTTCTTCAGAAGCACAGTGCTGTCCGCTCCGAGCTTGCGAATTCCACTGGCGTGGTCACGTTGGACATTGACGCGCTCATTTAGTTTGATCTGGTTCTCGCTAACCATGAAATGCTCGTAGCCATATTCGTCACGGGTCCAAGAGCTGAAGTTGGGAGGAACGCGGACACGGTCACGACCGACCTTGTAGTAGGCAGCCATGATACGGACAGCCATGTCATCGAGTCGCCATTCGGGAATGGTGCCGTTCAGGGCAGAGATGGTCAGGTTGGTTCCCCAGAAGGAGTAGGGGCTTCCAAGGATCACATCGCCGGGCATGGACATATCGAGACCAGCCAAGGCATCACCGACACCACTGTGGTGCGCACCCCAATCGCTCATGACGAAACCCTGGAAACCAAGCTCTCCCTTGAGCAGCTTGTTGAGGGTATAGCTGTTGGAGCATCCGTAGCTGTTGTTGATCTGGTTGTAGGAGCACATGACAGAGCCAACACCCGCACGGACGGAGTCGACAAAGGGCCAGAGGTACAGCTCGTGCATAGTCTTGTCGTCGATGTTGGAGCTGACGCTCTCGGAAATGTTGTACCCGTATCCCTGAGCCTCACCGGCCTGGCGGAAATGCTCCTGCTCGTTACCGATAAAGTGCTTGGCGCAAGCAATGACACCAGCATCTTGAATACCCTTGATGGTCTGGGCCATCATCACACCAGTCAGAACGGGATCAGGAGAGAAACCCTCCCAGACACGACCACCGTCGGGACTTCTGCCCAGCGGCCCAGCGACAGGGCCCAGTTGAACGTCCACACCCTTATCACGGTGCTCCTCACCCATAGCGAGGCCGCGCTGGTAGGCAAGTCTCTTGTCCCAGGTAGCGGCGACATTGACACCCGCGGCGAAACCTGAGTTGTAGTCACCTGTTTGTAGATCAGCATCTTGTACTCACAATTCAATTGGGTAGAGAAACATACTGTCGCGAATACCCAGAGGAGAATCCTGCATGCACATGCCCCACATTCCAAGTCTATTATAGACCCAGTCAATCATTTCATTCTTCACGCTCGTGGCTCAATTGTTCCGACTTACCGAGGAATACCACCAGTTTCACCAACACACTTTTCTTGCTCCCATCTGCGAATGTCGTTAGGAAGATCGGTATGGTAGGGGTCATTTGCAGCAGTCATGCCATTGGGAATACATACCCAGCACCAGTTGTCAAGTTAACCTTCTCGGGAAGAGTGAGATTGGAGACGAATTCCACGGCGCGTCTGTAAGCCTCGGCCCACTCGCCATCGCCGGTCGACCATGGAGACGGGTAGTATGGGGGAGAGTATGCGAGGTCCTGATCGCGCAACAACGATTAGCCTCTGAACAATGAACGCGACGGGTATAGTCAGCGTAATGAATGTACTCACCGATGCGCTAGCGACGGAGGCCGCCGCCAAAGTGGCGGCTTCAAGCCAGCCGAGCTTCATAGTTGCTGTGTGAAGGAGACGGGGTGCCGAGAACCAAGTACCGAAGAAGTACTTGTGTACTGAGTAATTGAGACCCAAGTGCTGAGCTGTCCAAGGTCGAGGGGAAACCGGACGAATTTAAATGGCAACAGGGATGTTTACAAGAAGGGGGCAGCGATCAGTCCGGCTCCATCGGCCCACAGCGACGCGGGGAGTTGGGGAAAGGATCGACACTGTAAACTTGGCTGACTGGGTTCAACTGCATTTCACCGAGCAGATGGGGAATATTCCAAAAAGGACATCAAACTGTGTATGGCCTAGTGTTGGACTAATTGAACCACACTAGCCTCGTTGGTTGGCTTGTAGTACTTGTCGAGGGACTCCCTTCGTAGGAGAAAGTGGCTGGAACGCGAGGGATGCGTGCCTTTCAAAGGGGAGAAGGAATCTCTCTCCTTGAGGTACATATCAGTAGATGGTTGGATCTGATTCATTCCAGGATGGGATGGGATGAGATTCCCAATGGTGTACGGAGTAGTCTGAACTATGCGAAAGAGAAGAGAAGTAGAGCGGCGCCGGCAACGGCAACAAACGAAGCCGGTCTGCTCTCTCCACTGCAATGCTACCTTCTCTTTCTCCATTTCACTTCCCAACTCCATTCCACTCTTCTCCCCACCACGCCTCATCTCCGTTAATTCTCCGTCTGACAGCTCGTGGTGTTTCTGCATAGCTCCACAACCTGGGATGCCTCTGTGCTGCTCAATCATCGATCGATCTACTTCAACAATAGAGTGCCTTGCATAGTTTCTTCCTCCCATGGGTCTTCTTCCAGTTACTCCATACTCTCTGAGCATCCAAACCCACCCCGAAGAGTATCCAGAACTCTTCAGAACTCTTCAGCATTCGGCCAGCATCCTATTGATACCCACTTGTCCTTCCTAAATTGGAAACTCCCTGGCGATGCGATTCCTCCTTAGCCAGGCGGACTACTGCAAGCCCAACAGAAGATTGGATGCCCAGAAGTGACTACCTTGTAGTTCCCACATGGCTTATGCTTGGCCTCCATCCGTGGCGCGGGCTCGATATGACCACGGCTCTCCCCGCTTTCGATCCTTGATTCTTTATTCCAATCTACCCGAATCGGCATATCCTACTAATACGGCCCGGATATAAACAATCACAACACAGACGTTTCTCTTTGATGACATCTCATCTCGTTTTCGTTCCTGTTCGATGTGACCTCCCGTCTCGTACAACGCAAACATGCACTGCGCCACTGACAGAGCCAAGCGTTGGGCTACCGTGGGGACCGGGGCGACCGGGGCAATAAGTGCGGGGATCCAGGCTTGAGGAATGCCGATGCCCTCGATCTAGATGGTGTTGTTGAGGGGTTGCTCACTAATGTTGGTGTCGATTCTAGCCTTGGCTCTGTCCCTGGTACAATATATGCATGCCCAGGCGATTCAGACTCTGTCTGTTCACCCTAGGCATAGCAATCGAGCTATGCCCCGACCTGCATAGTGATGATTTCACACCGATCGATGGCGGCCCACGCCGCGGATACTCTATTCTCGGCGGCTTACTCGGTGGTCCGATGCTTCACTTCGTGCCGACTACATCTCCCGGTCGGCCGAGTAAATCTTCCTCTATGGAAATCTGGCGTGCGCTACTATGCAACAGGTCTTTCCCCCGCGATGACGGTGCTCATGCATTCCCCCACGCTACCCACCCCGGCATCGGATGGACACGGCCTCGGCCAATCGGCTTCCTGTCCCCAGCACGTCTGAACGGTACCTCTGCAGTCTACCGCAATGTGTATTTCTTGCCGATGTAACTCGGCTTTTGCGTCAAAGCCCAAGGCAGTATCCAACAACTACTCTTTGCGGCATTGTCGGCAAATGTGTAAACATTGCGACCGATCAATACGGGCCCTGGAGCGGAGCGCGTCCGTCCAATTTCACCAGCGCACATCGATGCCACGGTCTTACCCCACTGTTGCAGACCCCGAGTTTTCTGGAGTGCATCGCTAGTCCGAAGACTGGAGACGGCACAAAACTGGGAATTCCCCGGTCGGATATCCCCCGGCAATGAACTCGCTCGCCACGGGATGGGGATACTACTACTCGATTATGGAGACGCGGCCGATCCCTGCCCGATTGCACCTATTTCAACGGGATCTGTGCTGGAAACTTTCTGAAATTGCTGTCGGGACGGCTAATCATCGGTGAAATGGATCTGGGCCGGATTCACTTTTGCCAAAATGCTAGGAATATTTACCCGGTCATCCACTTCTTTTGCACAGGTTTTTCTCTTCCGCTGTGTTTGACATCAACTGCAGCTCGTCTTCCCGAGCTCGAAAACCTCTAGGAATTTCTTACAACGAAGCCCCGGAAACTTCGTGTAAAACGTGATTTATATAGCATATTGCAATGGACCTGACTATCCAGGAATAACTGACCCGGCCCCCCCCGGTAAACAAACCCACCTTCTAGTCTCAACCCTTCCGGATCGAGGTATAAACACATTACGATCCCAGTGCTAGGCCCTCTTTTATCGAACCCGCATAATATCAAATGTACTTCCGAATGATCTTCTTTGTTATGAATCAATCACCTCAGTGCCATCGGAACCCTCAGGTTCAAAGTTTTTCGTGGGGGCCGGTCACTTCTCGCAATGCCTGATTCGAATGATCGTGTCGAAGCCGATGGTTAATGCGAGTATGCAACGCATGCTGCATCAGTAAGACCATAAAAAACCAAAGCTCTCGCAGGTATCGTAAACAAGGGTTGATTGTTGATTCGATAGGCGGTATAAGATATTTGATATACCAAAATGGTAACTACTGCTAGTACATGAAACCAGTCCCACCGTAACTACACACCCAAGCAACAAATTCAAACTCATGGTCGTTTCTGCAAGTGGGTAGGTCCGACCACTCCTCCTTCAATCTGAGTTGACACTCTCCATTGCCTGCTTTCTCATCCTGTTCCTTGGCAGCGTCGAACATGTACCGAAGAACTGCCCGATAGCCCATCCGTAGCCCAGCACGACCCAGGTAGTTCCTGGTATATGATGGCCACTCATCCCGATTTTTTCACGGCACCACTCGAGATTGTCTGCGGTGGGAACTTTTCCAGCCTTGAGACAGTCCATGGTAACTTGAAAAGCATTCACAAAGACTTGTCGAGGCGATTTGTTGGTTTTGAGATTCTTTCGCACATCCGGATCGAGGTGCACGAAGACATAGTCATTGTACTGTATCCAATCACCGCCATCATAAATTCCTTCCCCAGTGATGCTGTATAAGGTCTCGCCTTGACATATCAAAGATGGTCATTCGAGCAGATTGAAATCCCTCTCGGCACTCTCGACATGTACACCCGTATCGGGAGCATGCTTTATGAAGCCCAAAAACATTTTGTCCGAACAGGAAGGAGAGACAGGATACTAGGGCCTCGCGGTAACCTTTGAAGTGATCTGATATTCTAAACATAAACTGAGCATCACCTGGGCCCCAGGTCGGTATGTCTACATTTAGAAAACGAAATCGAAGAGAACGTAATGTCAAGTTTGATTCACCCAGAATTTATGAATTGAAGAAATTATGATACCCCTCTATTTCAGGTAGGAAATACCGTTAACGGCTTTGCCCTTCTATCATTCCGATTCTTTGCGAAAGCTGTCAAACAATTTCTTGAACGCCGATCCTTCTTTCAACAAAAGGGCTTTCGGTGAGTCGAACTCAATGACCCTTCCATGATCCATGAACGCGATTTTATCGAAGTCGAGAACAGTATCAAGCTTGTGGGCGATTGCGATGATTGTTTGGTTTTTGAAGTGGCTACGAATGACCTGCTGCATGAGCTTGTCTGTCTCGGCATCCACACTAGTGCTTGTTAGCAGTGGCCCCCTTTCTGAATTTTAATTCTCTTCCACATACCTGCTGGTAGCCTCGTCCATTATCAAGATTTTGCTAGACTTGCAAAGCGAACGTGCAAGACAAAAAAGCTGCTGCTGTCCATGAGAAAGGAGCTCCTCTGTCATATCCTCGTCCAATCCTCCCTTTGACTCAATATGAGACCAGAGGTTGACTTTCTGGAGAGCTTCGATAATGGCATCATCATCTGCACCACCCTCGGGATTGGCATTTAGACGAATGGTACCATGCAGGAAGAATGCCTCTTGTGGGATTGTATTCAGGCGTGAGCGAACGTGTGACCTGGAGACTCGTGAAATGTCGATTCCATCAACGAGGATCGATCCACTCTTGAGATCGAGGAGTCTCAGGATAGTTGAGACAAGAGAAGACTTCCCACTGAATGAATGAAAGAAATGTCAGCATCAAAATGGCAACGACCGGAAATTTTCAAAGCCGGGAAGAAGACGAACCTGCCCGATCTGCCGCATAAAGCGATCTTTTCGCCAGCGTGAATTTTGAGATTGACATCTTGAAGAACTGGCTCGGATGAAGTACTGTATTCAAGTCAGTAATCTTTTCCCCTAGCATCTGAAGGCTCATAACTTACTCATATGAGGCAGACAAATTCGAGATTTCCACATCGCCCCGAAGAGGCCAAAGGCTTGGTGGGATCTCAACTTCGGAATCCAGGTCTTCTGTTTTGGCATTTCGCACGAATGAACGAATTCTCGCAATCGCCCCAATGGATGTTTCCAGTCCTGTATATGCCCTGACAAGCATCTTCAACGTCCCACTGAAGTTCACAATATTGAACAAAGCAATCCCCATCATATTTAGGGATGGGTTTCCTCTCAAAGACATCGAAATGGCAATCACGGCAACTGCAATACCGGCCACGATGAGATCGAGAACAACGCTCAACCATCTCTGTATGCAGTAAAGAAGGTAAAATGGGCGCTGAGATGCGTCAAGAGCAATTTGATTCTGCAACGCGTAGTGCTCTTTCCAGCCGTAGGCTCGAATGCTGGCTAGACCACTGAGTGACTCCAGGAACTTGGAGAAGAGAGGTCCTTTTGACTCAATTTCCAATACACGAACTTGGCGGGATGTGCTCACATAGTACCGCGCAACGTAGTATACGGCCAGAATACAAAAGGGGATGACTGCGGCCGTCACATAGGATGACCCCACAAATATGAGGAATCCTTCAACGATAAAGAAGAGAACTCCATTGACTGTAGTCTCAAATGTCTCGGGCAGCTCCTCGTCAATCAATTCCAGGTCTTGGCTGAATCTAGTGCGGGATTTCCATTAGCAACAATATGCAGCCTAGGCAACCCAATGCTTACCTATTTGTCGTGGCACCTATATCGGTAGAGGTTAGAAAGGATGTTGTAGCTCTAAAATATTGTTAGCAGTTATTATACACCCGTGGCCGTAGATCATACCTCATCGTTGTACCCAGCAAAACCTCGTGAAAGCTGCGGGCAGTTTTGGGTTCAATGACCATTCCGAGCACCCTGGGAGGCTGTTAGATCGTTAAACAGGGATAGCGGGCGTCAAACTAACCAAGTGGATAGAAACGCCGCCAGCAAAATCGAGCTTCCGAGGACACTATAGCCACCAAGCCAGTAGCCGACGTTTTCATTCGGATTCGTCTCATTGGCACTAGTCCACCACTGCAGCCATATTTCTAGAACTCGCAATTAGCGATCGGTCAACCTAAGTTTCGGATTGACTCACGTGGGGCTATCATGCAAAGAACGAAGAAGGCGCACAGTCCGACAAATAACGCCAAAAGGGACCAGCCAATGTGCTGAAAGTAGTACATGTAGACTGACCAGTCTCCGGTCTGTCTGCTCGTGTCATCGGCATTGTCATCTTCTGGGAGGTTGAGCTCCTGTAACGTCTCATCATCTAAAACAACATCCGGTGCCCTTTCGGTGTTAACACGGCTTGCCGTGCTGTTAAGGGAGCTAATATAGCCCTTTGCAGCTACCAATTCATCGTAAAAGCCTTTCTCGACAATGGTTCCATCCTCGTTCAAGGCAACAATGTAGTTGCTGTAAGGAAGATGATGTGCTATTGAAAAATTAGCCAAAATTCGCATGAAATAGTAGAAAAGCGGCGTGTTTTCGAACCTGAGTTGGTTGCCAGTATGACTGTCTGTCCGAACTCCTTCATCAACCCTTGTGACGCGAAGACCGCTTCCAGGATAAACTTTTCCGTTTCTCGATCGAGTCCGGTTAGGACATCGTCAAGGATGAGAACAGGCTGTCTCGAGTAGAGGGCTCGCGCTAGTGCCTACCCCCAGTTTTAGTTAGGATCCTCATGACTCGTGCAGGCTAGTTTGCTTACCACACGCATCTGCTGCCCGCCACTAAGTCGCGATCCACGAACGCCGACCTTGGTTTGATCGCCGAATGGAAGCTGCTGAAG
This sequence comes from Penicillium manginii, assembly GCF_028828005.1. Classification (NCBI taxonomy): domain Eukaryota; kingdom Fungi; phylum Ascomycota; class Eurotiomycetes; order Eurotiales; family Aspergillaceae; genus Penicillium; species Penicillium manginii. The sequence continues at coordinate 4,130,464 of NW_026643103.1, read as the reverse complement.
GTCTACTTGCAAAGAACAGACCCGAACAATACGATCATACCATCTTTGATCGAACGGAGATGCACCCACAATATTTTGCTGAATCGTGCCAAATGTGATCCATGGCGACTGACTACAGTAGGCCGCATGCTTGAATGTGGTCGAGACCGACCCGGTCAATTCTGGGATTTCACCAAGCAGGACCTTTAAAAGAGTGGACTTGCCGCACCCAACAGGTCCAACGATCATCGTTATTCCCTCAGTGGGGACTTCGAAATTCAAGTCCTTAAGGATTGGCTCATCATCAACCGACCAGGAGGCAGACAGGTCGCGAATGATCGCAGAAGACGAGTGTTGGCTGCTTTCATCATCCGTGTTACCAACGTCGATCAGTTGAGGGGCCTGAGGCTTATGAGAAATGCGACAGTCAACTCTTTCAGTCTCCATGAGATGCTTTTGGATTCGCTGGAAACAGTTCACAACTGCCATGAGGTCCTCTGAACCGTCCACGAGTGAAATCATGGGCCCATCGAGCAAGGAGAAAAGGGTGAGAGCAGAGAATGCAAGACCATTTGTAAGTGAAACACCCTCTTCGTTACGAGCTAAGAGAGCAAAAACAGCGAATCCAACGACTGGGGACAGGGCGCTGGAGGCGAAAGCTAAATTTCACGTTAGTTGATTGGTATCCAAAAGAGGAAACAGACATACAAAAAGTTATAATCAAAACGTTGTACAGCCTGAAAGCATAAGAGGTTTTAATCTCCTGGGATCGCAGATCACGAAGGTTGTTTGCCAGAACGTCTGTCAAACCTGTCATTTTGATACTCTTCATCACACCAAGAACCCTTGACGTGACTGCAACTCGCTCCTCGATGGCCTCTAACCATATGCCCTGGGCATTTCCCGAGGCGATGGCAAGTGGAATACCGGCAGCCAGGCATACTTCACAAATGTTTTAGCGTAGATCTATATCCTTTCACTAGGGTCATCTTACCTATTACGACCAACGTGGAAGCGACCGTGGCAATTTTGAGCAATCGGGCCAACAGCCACAGTGCAATCGCAACTTCTATGAAATTCGAGTAGATCTCATGCATATCTCTCAAACCAGTGGCTATGCGCTCAATGTCAGTACTCATCAACGTGATGGCCGACGCATCTGACACTGCGGAGCTGCTGAGTCGTAGTGTCTTGCTAAAGATCATGGAGACTAAACTCCCTCGCATCTTGGTAACCATCCGGTCGATTTTATGGTGGTAAGTTGCAAATGATATCTGAAGATAAAGATGTCAGGTTTGCTAAGTCTTTTTGGGGATTTTGAATGCATTCACATACCGCAAGGCCAACATAGACAATGCCATACGCAACAACGAGACCGCGAGCATAATTGTCAGAATTGACATGTTCTGGCTCGCCCATGAAATCAAGAACTCGCTCGACCAGGAATGGCTGTGCGAAGCAAAATCCAGTAAAAGCGAGACGAGGAATCACGCCCGCTATAAAATCCCATCTGAAATGAGAAGCGAAGGTCCATAGCAACGCGTTTGACCGGTATTTGTTCGCTGTTGAGAGTGATTAGAAGTATTTCAATAAAGACGAACAATGTGTTTTGAATTACCTTTTTCCCACCTCTCTTCTAAGTCTTGGGGATCGGAGGATTCCCTAATGTCATCGGCGAGGACAGGCAGGCTTTCAACCGTCAAGGTTGTTTTCGATCCTTTCCAAAGCAGATCATTGATCCACCACAAGAGACAACGATTGATTATACTGGCAGTCGTCTCAATTGCGCTTCCTTCGAATCCTTTTTTGAGTAAATGCCGTTTTTCCGTCGATTCGAGTACCAGAATAACAATCTTGCCGATCAAACTTGTAGCGAACAAGAATGTCACTGGTTGGTTCTGTGGAATGAAATGCAAAGTACGGAGGCGTGCAAGATCAAAAATAATTGTGAAGCTGAAGAAGAGAATGAGGATCGATGAAGGGCGCAGCGAACGAATATGTTCGAGATGCGATAAGTAGAGAAAGAAACTGTAGGTAGCCAAGGCCACGATAGCAGTTGGTACGGTCGCACGTGTAGTCGGAGTAGAATCTCGACACCACAGAGTCAGCATAATCAGTTGGAGAGCTATATTCAACGATAAGGCAATCTATACGCTAGTATTTAGTCAGGGTATCCTAGGATCTTCAAGTTGACAAAATGGCTATCACACCTCCTTTGCAGCATAGAGCCACGATCGATTGACTTTCTCCGGGGCATGCCGAAGGGCCCAGAGTCGAAATGATGCCGCTAGCCAGACAAGAAAAATCGGCAGCAAGGTCAAGATGGTTTCTTCGAATAGAAGAGTAAAATCGAAGCCATGTTGGCATGAAGAAGCAACGGTGGGGCCGAAGACGTCCTGGTCTGCCGCCGAGCACGGCGGCCACGAGTTTAACATGGCAATTGAAGTCATGAAGTTAATACACAGTACGCAGGATTGCCCTTGGAGCAAGCCTGGGTATGTATACCAAACTCCCCTAAAAAGGGGGGGCTCAAGCAGATGTGACGCTGACACGAAAGGATCGCGGATGCCTTGAGGAATGTGGGTTGACGCTGCAGATCGAGCGATGTTGATTGGTCAGCCTGTCAATGATCTGACCCTTTAGGCCCCCGACTCACACAAACTCAGACTGACTGCAGTTGACTCACGCTAAAGATGGGCCTTGGCTGTTAGTTTATACTAGTAGGTCAATTTTATATTCTAAACGCTTCTTTGTGGAGCAATGTGAGTTTCGGGTGGATCGCAATTCGAATATTCACTAAAAAAGTCCGAGTCCGGATATAGTATGCTTTACGTCGAGAACTGCCTACACCCATGGATGGCTGGGCATCCAATCCTTGGAAAGAACTTGAGGAGAAAATTAAGAAGAGGGAATACGAAAAATTAGAAGCTAAGTCATAAACGCGCTGAATTGACATAAACACAACCATGACTTTCTAGCGCATAGACTTAATGGACCAAAAACAGTTATTAGTATAGACTTGGGATGACACGGCTCTATACCGTGACGGAAGTGTAGTTTGAGGGATAAGTAGGACCTGGCTTGTTTTGGTAACGACTGCGAGCCAAGGTATGAGTAACAATCCCAGCAGACAAGTAAGTAATCATGACCAAAAACTCTGGTAAAGTACCAAAAATGACCTGCAAGGCAAGACTTCCGCCAGCAGCATTCTTGAACTTGAATACTATTGCGATGGCGTAAATAAGGCGGACACCAATGAGGGGCAAGGCAATCATGACGGCGTGAAGAAGCTAATTTTATTAGCGGCAATCTTTGGAGACTTGACCTTTATAATACATCACATACCTTGATTTCCCCCTCAAGCCGGCTACGGTGAGCGTTTGATTTCACAGAAAGTACCACCAGTCCAACGACCATGATCCAACCGGTCGCAAAAATGATCAGACCGACCTCAAGCAAAGTTGTGTCTTCTCCACTCGCCGCTGCAAGCCCAATACCGCCAGCAACGACGAGATGAGGAATCAGCATACCGAATCCACCTAGAAAGACCGGCAGTTGCGACTGGATCGAGTGGTTTCTGCAAGGGTTAAAATCAAGTCTGAATCGGCAGAAGAGACAAATCAAGACTTACGACTCGCGAAGAATACCAATTGCAGCTAGCAAGAGTGGCGAAAGACCGATGCCACTGATAATGGAAGCTGCTCTGTTGGACTGCCCTGTTGTGGAAAGGGCATGATATGCTATCCCATTCCCTACCAAGCGCAGACCACACATGACGAATACGTAGAGCCAGCCCAAAACCCCTGCTATTCTGTGTTTGAAGATGCAGTAGATACAAGGAAGGGATGCAACGGCGTAGAAAGAAATTTGAGCTAGCTCAAGGCCTTCGGTTGAGGAGGTCATGATAGAAGCCGCAAGAATAGCAAGATTTATGTAAAAAATAAGACTTTGTACTGAAGCAGTAGCAAGAGAGAACGCGTTTTGTTTGGAATATTGAATATTTTAATAGAAAAGTGCTCCCAAACCAAGCTATTTAACTCACTCAGGGGCCAGGCCAAGCCAAGCTTTCAAAGCTACTTTGATTTACAACTCACGATTTTCTTGACCATGAGGCTGTACACCAATTAGCGCTGCCGTTCCAATCCTCGGGCACTTTTCCCATGGGGAGACCTAACCGAACCCGATGCTTAGCGTGGAACATAATCTAGGCGGCCTGTGCCCCATTTTCCCCACTAGCATTTCCAAGTCTTCATCATAAATCTAGTTCAATGCTAGCATTATTGCTCAACTCAATGACAACAGGGACAACCATGACTACATGGCAACTCATTCACTATATACTATTTTTCTTGCCCATCTGGGCACCTGCCAGTGGGCACCTGGGTAGGTGCTCAAATAGAGCGATATTTCCTACCTAGGTAGATCTTTAATTCGGGCATTTTAATGTATGTTCAAATTTATTTTATACATCTGGAATTATTACTACTAGTATGAGCTCAGACTATTTTATACCGTGATTTCAAAAGAAAGTAGTCATTGCCGTCTTACCGGCGACAGGGGAAGCATGGTTGATAGGTGACTTCTTTGAGATGAGGTTAAGAGGCCAATCCATTGTCCACTTCCATGGAATAGGCATGATGCTGTTGATACCAATGACCTCCTTCTCAGGAATTCCATCAAGCCACCAGATATTCTCTACTGTCTTGCCCATGGCAAACAGTCGGCCTAAAATTGCGAGAGCGCGAGGTCGCTTCTCAGAAACCAGCTGAATGAAGTCTCGAGATACTACCGGTGGAAACCCGACAAATATTTTGCGAATCATGAACGCCGGCTCACTTGTTTCAATCGCGATGTATAGGCGCTCGAGGTGTTCAACGGCTACGGTATATGCCTCCACATCTTTATCATGCATAACCTCTTCCTCGGCACGATATTCGAGAAGGAAATGGAATGGTCTCAAAGGCCCCTCATATGCACGGATCGGTTCCTTTTTATCCCAAAGGGTGGGCTGTGCAAAAAGTAGGGGACATAGCCGAGAATTGTTTCGAATCAGCTGATGGAAAACGCTTTTCATGATGGTTCGAATTCCATGTGCCATAGAAAGCCACATCATCGGGGGCTCATAGGGCTCTGTCGAAGGCTCCGACCTTAACCATAAAGTGTAAAGTGAGATTAACATTGCATTGAGGCATACTGCCTCGCTTGTGTTCTCGTCCAAGGTGGATGTGACTGGTCTGTGCCGTTGGAGAGCCGAATCGATATACCCTTGATAGACTGAGCGCAAAGACTTCGCCTCATTGGGAATTAGTGTCGATCGATGCGCTGCCCCGAGCGCGAGTAATGTGTGCAGAAGTGGCTCATATTCAAACGCCATTTGGGGCACAGATACACTCCACATCTCTTTCACGGATGCTAGCTGTGCGGAGCTCATGGTATCTGCTGTTGCTGTTGTCCAGTGATGCATAAGACGTAGTTCAAGAACCTGCAGCGCACCCAACTCGGGAGAAAAGAGTCCTGGACGAGGACTTGACTGGGCTGGTCTCCTGGAAGGTCCCTTTGGTGACTTTAATTGATTAGGTTTGTAGATGCGAGTCTCTAGCGGAGGCCATTCGCATAGGACATTGTGTCGGGCGCAATGACTGCACCGAGGCCGCTTCTCGTCGCACTATAGAAGGATTGGCATATGTATGATCCGAGCTGCAATATGGGTCCTCACCTTAACCTTTCGTCCTTTGCATCTCAGGCAGCCGGTGGTGGACTTGCGGTGGCTCAGGTGCGGTGGCATGGGTAGTACCTAGGTATTCACCAAGGACTGTGGCTTGAGAAATGTAATCGACAGTGAATCTGAGAATGGTTTGGTTGCAGCTGCTCGGTCTCGGGTTTGTGATGTTTGCTCAGCGTAGAGTGTCATTAGTGTGTGTCTTGTCGTCACTTGGCGCAGCAATGGGAACGAACTGGGATGAGTAATTTATTGAACGGGTTCGGCCCCCATAAGAAACTCGCTTTCGTCTTCGGTTTATTGTATAGTTTTAGGAATAGCGCGGAACAAGCCATTTCTTTAAGGCATTTCATTGGTCGGAAAAGGCTTCATTCGTTACGGGCGTAAGGTGGCACTATTTCCCTGGTTGGCCCCACCGGAACAAGGCTGAGTTTGATCGTCATCTGCAAAAACCGAGCTATTTTCAGAGGAAGGCAGCAATTCTATGCCAGGGAATTGGAGGAAGATTTCTTATAAATACTGAGCATTCATCCTGTAAAAATTTTAAAAATTCATTCAATTGACGAACCATCCAGATATCAATTCGAAAGCTTGATATTTGGCAATTTTCACTTTATCTATCATCTTCTCCAACTTTTATAAACAAAATGGGTCTTTTCAAAACCGGTCTTGTCTTGGCTGGCGGCTACGGTCTCGTGAAAGCTGTCTCAAAGTAAGTAATATCTCTCAATTTGAGACATTGATAATAGATACTGTACTGATTATAACTCAATAGGGCCGCAAACGACCATGAAGACAAGAAACAAAAGCGCCAAAATCAGAATATGCCACCATATCAAGGCCAAAACGATACAAAAATGAGCCACATGTATCAAGCACAGCCAAACAATCAATACCCGCAATGGGGCACCAGCCCTGACCAGCAATCATATAATGGGAATCATATGCAGCAAGGCTCGTCCCGTTCTGTCCAAGACTCGCCAATGTACCAGCCGAAGTCAATGAACAATTGCCCGCCCCCGTACAGCGAATCTTACGATATCAAAGGGAAAGGGGACCATAAGTCTGGATCTGCTCGAGAATACTACTATTCTCAATAGTCAAACCAGAGGGGGGGGGGGTTGCGAAACAAACTACGAAGATGTACTTTTATTTTAAATCATTTTTATTACTTGTACCTAGGTAATATTGATTCAGGACTGCAATTTATAGCGGGAGCTGTTAGGGGTTATTAATTTATGGCTATTACTATGTACAATTCAAATTTATTTCGAGTTGAAACCTCAGCGATGAATATCATTATTTTTCTTCAGACTCACATGCTATTGAGTTAGAAAGTTGCAGAATTCATTTCAGCATTGAAAACAAATTTTCAACACCCAGGCGTCATTGTAAAATAGAGTTGAGCTTGCCCAAGAGGCTCGTTAATTTTATTAGAGTCAAGGCTACTAGGTACTAGGCTCGATACTAAGGACTATGTGTAGAGATGTTCCCATGTGCCTCAGCGATGATTCTACAGGGCTGAAGGGTATCGTATGGAGAGAACAAAAACACTCTCCCCGCTTTGCATGATAAAAATAGCAAGGCTGTGAAAACTGCGTTTGATACGAACGAGCCAATGATACTGGGGTAGATTCTCCACCTTCAGTTTTGGCCCCCAGCCTGCGCCAACCCGCGTGCCAGTCCCGCAGAATACCGGCCAATCTCGTTGACGAACAAGGGCGATCCTTATCCATTTCTAGGCTGATAAACATGTAGTGGCTCTTGAGGCCTCTAAGCCCCCAAACAATGCAGTTCCGACCGTGCCCATGCCAACATGTCAAGCTTACACTCAGGGGCGTCAGGTTGATTGAAAACCGCCACAGACTTCTCCGGTCGCTCGGAACCTATAACAACTTGAACAACCCCCGGGCTAGGCAACCCACCTGAATGTTCAAAACTTGCTTACTGTGAAGCCCTGGTTCGGCCTTTTGTCGACGAGTTTTCCATCTATACGCTCCTGATCTTAACTTCACGTACATACATCCTAATAAATCCACCAAAATGGCGACTGCAAACGCGCAAGCCCAAGCGGACGAACCGCCACGACTGCCAGCAAACAAATGGCACCAGTCAACAAAAGATATGTGGCGTCGCTCTACTCAAGCCTGGTTTGATTCTAAGGAAAAATATCACCAAGCGACAGTGGAAGCATGGCATCGATCCTCCGATTCGCTCTCTAACACTAAAAGTCGATATGAGCAAAACACCACAGACGTCTGGCACCGTTCTTCGAATTCGGTGACAAACTCGAAGGATCGATGCCATCAGTCAACCGTGGATGCATGGCAACGATCTACAAATACCTGGAAAAACTCGAAGGCTCGGTGCCGCCAATCGACCGCTGAGATGCTGAATCGCTCAGCAGTCAAGCTTTACCAGTCAACCGACCGACTGCAGAAATTACCTCACGCCCCGAATAAAGCCCTCGAGAACCACCAGGGTCAAAATATCCAAGCTTCCGAATCAACGGTGTCGCTTTCCTCGTCCTTGCACCACCAGCCTAGTCTGTCCGCCGAGCCTTCTCCGCAAAGCATACAAGGGTCCCAGCAATCGACGTCGTCCAAATCATCACCAAAATCGCAGCCGCCGCATAATTCTACTGCACCCGAATCACCTCAGACCTCGCAGTCATCAGAATCATCAGAGTCCCCAGTATCATTAATCTCATCAAAATCCGGACACGCCCTCTCCGAATCATCAACAGACTCTATGCCGCCAAAATACCAGTTGATCGACCCTTCTAGCAAAGATCAACAACAAGAACTACAAATCCGAGAGCTACTCAATATGACCGATACTACCTTTTTCCAATTGCACCAAGCAAAGCAACTTCGGAACTCAAAGTCGAGTTTGCTGGGAGAGATCGAGCACCAATGGATCAACTCCACTATCAACGACGCGTTGCAAGCAGGTCAAATTTTGGTGAAACTCCTCGAGCCGCATCGCCTGGATATGGTGAAGCGCAAGGGCAAAATTACCTCGTCGAACAAGAAACGCTGGAAGAATGAGGATTGTCTGAAAGCCTACGAAAAGCAGTCCAATTTGATATTACACCAAGAAAGACTCGATAAAGTCTTCGCCCACCTTAAGAATCTCGTCCCTCCTCAGGAAGAGACTTCGAAGTCTGGCCCTGATTCGGATGAATCACACCCCCAGCACTTCTCGGAGCTAGAGGCTACCAGGAAACCTACTCCTGAACTTGCAGGCGAAGCCGTGTTTACCACGGCCCCAATCGAACCCCAAGGTCCCATCGAGCTTCCTTCCGACTCAGTACTTCCCCAAACTATAATCGCCGAGTTGCCTGGCGATGCGATTTCATCTAAGCCCGAGCCTGCCAAACCAATCCCGAAGATTATCATCACTCGAACACCAGAGGATATTTCTGTTGAGTATATTGGAAGTCCGGCAACCCCTGACCAGCCACGCCATGAAAATGACGAAATGAATCAAATCCTCGGATGGAAGCAAACACGCAACGATGTGCGGTTGCATCAATCGACTTCACTCTCGAACATCATTGCTGATATGGATAACGCCCGCATAAATTAAATGGCACTCAATGTTCTAAATTGCATTTTCTCTGGAGCGAAGCGAATGGAAATCATGTCGGAGTTTACACATCTACCGTGATTATTTTGTTTACAAGCGATCTTGAATAGACATAAGCGAGAAATTGATTGATCACACAATAGATATTTTCTTGGCATGGACAGATGTGTACTCCGCGAAGTACTAGTAGACAGAAATTGCGGAATCCTTGCCTCGAATATGACTGGACATTTCGTCGGAACAGTCTTCCCTGTTTGAGAATTAGAACAGTCACATCCCAGTGGGGCTGCTGCCTACATTAATTTAGTGGCTTGTATCACCGACAAGGGTTCTTACCCGAGCCCGTTGGGAAACGAGCGGTCCCCTTTTGCTTCCTCCTATTCATTACATTCGCCCGCCTCAACGGTCGCGTGCCTAACTCGCCTTTGAAAAATTCATATTATGGTCGACTGGAAACCACCCCGCAAGCTTCCTTCACGGCGCAACAGTAATGGCAAGTACTGGCGACGATGAGAGAGTGGCAGGAGAAACAGAGCACGTCTTGATCTTACCGGATGGGCGACGACTAGCATATGCGCATAACGGCCCAAAGACATCACGTACGGTGGTGATTTTCTTCACCGGGCTGTTTAGCGTTGGATCCGCAGCAAGAGTTCCAGAGCCATGTCGCGAGGTTGGAGCGCATTGGATTGCCCCAACATTATCGGGCATGGGCAACAGCAGTACGCGAGACACTTCTGTTCCTTACCAAGTATGCCTGGCGAAAGACATGATCGCCCTTCTCCATTTTTTGTACCCCACAGATGAGTTTGATAAACTGTATATTGCGGGTGGATCTTACGGGACGGTCCCGGCGCAAATGCTATACGGAGCAGGCTACGACTTATTCCCAGCTGGACGCAAAATTGCAGGATGTCTCCTGCTGGCCGGCTTCTCTCCTTTACACTATCACGAGGGCTATGCGAAGACACTGAACTGGCAAAATTGGTTCTCATTTGGACCACCTACGCAGTTTATCCCTTTTCATCTGCTTCAATGGGTTTTCCGGGTCGCTATTGGGTCCAAGCTGAAGTCTCTGGATGGCACTAGGAGTTTTTTACATAAAACGCTCATCGCTAATATGGATGAGAAAGAGAGGTCAACAATGGAATCTTGGCTAGAGAAGAGTTCATTGAAAGAGGATGAATTTATTGACCAGATGGCCAAGGGGACGATGAAGTGTTGTCTCAACTGGGACGGGTTCATGGAAGTATCGGACATTATCCACTCCGATTGGGGGTTCGATCCGAGGATGCTTGATGATCAGCACGGATCTAAGCCTATCTTGATAGTCGGGTCAAAAAGCGATCAGATTGGGGGAAGCACCAATTCCTGGCTTTTGAAAAATTACCGATCGGCGACGCTGAAATTGATTCCCGGGGGTCACATCTCGTCTCTCTTTTATATGGATGAGCTTTGGAGAGATCTGATGAGTAGTGAGTTAAAAGGGACCCCCTTTTTAACTAACTTGGCTAATTATGACTACAGTGGTCTGATTTCAGAGAAGCATAGATAGCCGTTATAAGATCGAAAACTTGAATGGGATATCTTCATGATTTCGTCAATAATTAAATACTTTTTGCTCTTTATTTTTTTGGGGGGGATATTCTTATGTTATCCAGGCTTTTGCCCGTAGATAATGTGTACGTTCGTATAAAGATGAAGCGAGAGATCTTTCAGCTCGCGACGTACTCCTGCTAGCAGTACTTCGATCTGTACGCGGTTCCAGCCAAGCAAGCGAGTGAACAGCGCATAACTATATGGAGGCATAGCCTCAAGCATGTTCAGTTGGTGGAACTTTCCGAGCTCTCTGAGCTTTGGATCCTTGGACCATGGGCTTTGAGGGAGCTATAGAAAGTAAGCATCTTTCGGAGCAATATCAGAAAACCACCACGACAAACCTTGTATACTTCTTCTTTGACGTTGATAAATCCTGCCTTCTCCATGCGCTCTTTCCAGCTTGATACAGATGACATATCCTTTCCGAAAAGCTTTGAAGCTGCGTGCAGGTTCTTCGCGATTTCTAGCATATTTGGCGCTTTGAGATGAGTCTCATCATCTGAGAAGGTGTTCACTTCCATGCTGGCCATTTCTAACCAGCCGTTTGGATTCAAATTTTCGAGCGCTCGATCGAATAATTGATTGTGGTCACGAATGCTACCTTCCATCTCTCGTCCATGAATATAGTCAAACTTTTGGCTATAAGTCCATGGCTCTTCAAAGTCATCGACTTCGAACCGACAGTTTGGTGGTACCCTGAAAATGTTAACTATTTCCATTGTGGTAATAGGGATGAGGATTTCTTACCATGCAGGCTGGATAGGACTCAGATCAATACCTGACATAAATTAGTTAAGTGGATAATGATTTTTGCATTTCACAATATTGACATACCAATGACTTCCGAGTCAGGATTATCACTGGATCGAGTCAGTAAAGTGCTTGTCTTTGGTGGCGGTCGATTATGAGCGCTTACTCTGCAAAATCGAGGGCCCATATTCCAGTCCCAGTCCCAAGGTCTAGCACTCGGCCTGGATTTTTGATTGGTGCCAAAAAAAGCTCTCCTTTGAGCAGCATTAAATAGATATGATGACTCTGATGTGGGGTTGAAGTTAGCCGCGGGACTTGTGGGTTTGTGAGAATCAAGCAAACTGACTAGATCAAGACGATCTTGTTCTTGCTCATCATTGGGCTATGTCATAAGGTCAGTTAAATTGGACTCCGGTAATTGAGTAAGATATTTGCGTACCAGGAGATATTCGCCCTCGTGGAATGAATGATATCTGCGACCGTTCTACTAGACTTAACACACGCGTTCCGAGGCTCGGTCATTGGGAAATTCACCTCATATCTGTTTGAAGATCAAGTTAGAGGTGGAATTTCTGGCACGGCCATTTCAAAGTGCACTTACTGGTAATCGAAAGTCGTTGATGTGATGCTCTCAGTGTAGCTCTGATTGCTTATCCTTTATCCAAGGGTTAGAGAGATGAGATGCCAAAAGGCTTGGAAATGCGACCGTTGACTCACGAGCCATCATATGCTGAGTCGGCATCCGACAGCTGTATATCCAAAATAATGATAAAAAATGGGTTAGTGTGGCTCTTCACAGAATTAGTAAATCTAGGGAGAGAACACACGTCGAGTTCCATAGCATGCGAGCCGCGATCCGACTGGTGATGCATGGCCAATGCCCCCCCCCTGGCCTATCTGGCGAGGGCCAGGTCAGGGATCGATCGGATGGACCACAAAGTAGGAGACAAAACGAGAAAGAAGCGCGCGGAACAAGTAAAGAAGGAGAGAGAAGAGAATGACAAGAAACCAGTCCGCCCGGGGAAGTTGTCTTTTAGTCTTATGACCCCCTCCAGCTTGAAGAGTTGTTCTGCTGTTTCTGTTAGGGTACCGCAGTGTCGGGTCCGCCTTTCGCTCATCTCGGCCGCCCATTTCGATTTCGCATCTCACACTCCGCACCCCCCAGCAAGGGCCTAATTTCCTTTTTACGGACCCGACAACTTGGTTTCAGCCTGGGCAGGGTTCTTCTAGGCATTCTCTTTGCTTAGGGAAGCATCTGCCAATGGTGCCTCCCCAAAGAGCGGTGATGATCCGCACAAACCCTAGTCAAGAACGGACCCGCTGGCTTCCAATGAACTGGGACTGAACCAGGCCGGGAAAGGTTCTGGTTCCATTGTTTCTTCTCTGTCTTGACGCACTTAATTTCATACGGAAATTTAATTGAATGAATAGTGTACGACATCAAATATCAACTAAACCCTGCGCGCTAAGCTGTTTGCATTGCGTGCCCGGGGGTAGTGGCGGAGCCTCTCGATCGGTCATCGCACATCGGGCGGGGAAATACCATGTTCATGGCCCATTCTATAACAAACATGATACATAATGTTGGGCAAGGAAACTGGACATTTGCTGTGAATTCCCCTACCTAATCTACACACGTAGAACCCGACCGTCTGGGACGGTGGCCACCACTAAGAGTGGAGATGCAGGAGTAACCTTGAAAGAGTTACTTCTCTCTCTATGTGGGCTATTTTGAAGTCGTGAAACCCGATACCCTACGAAGTACAGAGTTACACTACCAACACGTGTGTGTGTGTGTTGAAGAAATTGCCCAACTCTCGTACCTTGTGCAAGTGTCCTTTTTGTACCAGATCCATATTCTAAGGTCCTCTCCTCCGGAAATACCTTTTGCCCAGGTGATGTCCACACAGCGTTAGCTGTTTTTTATTTCCCGGGATCTGCTACTAGTAACTAGTTGATGAGCTCGGCACGCTCTGGGCGTCCCGCGTCAATCCAACATGATACCCACTCACTGATGTTGATAAGCGGAATAATCAGCAGAGTGCGGAGTAGATGAGCACTATTTTAATTAGTTAGGAATCATGACTACTACTAGTAAACTAGCTAATAGTTAACTAGTAGAAGAATGTGATCTTTTTCCCATTCGCTTGAACACGAACTCATCCAGATCGGTCCTCGTCCTATACCATACATATAGGGCTATCAAATACTGCAAAAAAATTGAGCAATATTTTTCTATCCGACCTTTCATAAAGATGGATCTCATGTTCCCCCGAATTCCGATGTGGTAACTACCAACTACTACTACTAGTAGTGTTTAACTAGTGGTGGGATGATGTTGACCGCCTTAGGGCTCAGGCCTCAAATGTTGATGCCTCGGCAGGTTGCAGTTGCAGTTGATGTCATCTCTTTCAGCTTCTGGCTTCAGGTCAGGTTTCCTTCATTCAGCCTCCCCTCTGCTCTTCCCCTCCGCAATTGCCCTCAGCTATGTCGCTACCTTGATTTCTACATTATTCTGAGAATCTTAAACCCGATACACTTCCAACACAGGCCTTGTCCGTCTCTTTTGACCCTGGGTCCCACACAACAACAATGTCCGCACACCACCGACACCCTCCGTCCCCGGTGGTCCTTCTGGTATACCCAGTGACCTTGCTGCTGGGATCGCTCTTCTCGATTATCTCTCCAACAGCGCGCGCATCCAGGGGACATACGACTGCATCGTCTCCGTCTGGACCTCTGGCACCCTCCCTCGCTGCCGACCTACACATCTCCGAAAGTCCGGTCAACTACTTCGCTCGGAAGAACAACATCTTCAATCTATACTTTGTGAAAATTGGGTGGCTGTGGACAACACTAGCCTTCTTCTCACTTCTCCTTTGCCAACCAGCCTACCGCTCTTCGTCCTCGTCCTCCCAAACCCAACAGCAAACACGCCCTCGACGCATCCTCCAGGCCTCCATCCGTTATATACTTGCGACCTCAATATGGTACTTGATGACACAGTGGTTCTTTGGCCCTGCAATTATTGATCGCAGCTTCGTTATCACGGGCGGAAAATGTGAACAGGTATTGAACGAGGTTGGCAAGATAGGCTCAGAGGAGAGCCCAGCCGTCCACTTGGAGACTCTGTTTAGCGCTGTCGCTTGCAAGGCTGCTGGTGGGTCTTGGAAAGGTGGGCATGATATCAGTGGACATGTCTTCATGCTGGTTCTCGCAACTGCGCTTCTATCTTTCGAGGCGATCGGCGTCGGGGCTTTCACTGCACCATCCGTAACCTCGCAAGCCAACGGCGAGACAACTCGCGACCGCAAGCCGAGTGACCCCACAAGCCCTTTGACTAGTGAACAACTGCATACACCTGGGACGATGAGAACCTGGTCCCTGCGCCTAGTCTGGAGCGTTGTTGGACTTGGCTGGTGGATGCTTTTCATGACGGCTATTTGGTTTCATACGTGGCTGGAGAAGGTGAGAAGCTACCAAGGCCCTCTTTTTTTCTTACAATAGTGTATATCAATCATACTAACATTTCTCTAGTGGACCGGTTTGTCAGTGGCACTGGCATCCATATATATTGTCTACATCCTCCCAAGAACATTGGCGCCTTGGAGAGAGATGATTGGCCTTCCGGGAGTCTGAGCACCTACATGGCTCATGCGTTTTTTCTGTTAATAGTATCGCTGTATGATATATTGCATTCGTGCGGAGCAAACCTGAATTTAGAAATAGCATTTGCGCCCAATCATTTTTTTATGGCATTCATGGAATGATCTCAAAGATCACTCGACTTGCCCCTCTTATCCATTACGGCTTCAAATTCAGGTTCTGATCCAAAGTAACCTGCACAGAAAGCTTGGGGAGGGATTTTAGTACATCCTGTAAACGTTTTCCACCGTGACGGAGATCTGGCACTTACCTCCCGGAATCAGAGCCGACGCATACATCACATGGGTGATGGGCTTCAAATCACCAGGCGTGAGACCCTGTGATATCGTGAGATCCACATATGGATCCCATGCAGTGATGATGGAATCGGACCAATTCTTGAGATCGACAGATCCCTCCTTTTCTGTCATATGCTCTGATTGACACTGGGCCCCCATGCAGGTGCCAAATTCTCGGAAGGCCAGGCGAAATTTGATATTTCTCTCCAGGTATCGATCAATCTCGAAGAGATTATCTGCAAATGACAAGTCAGAAAAAGTCTCGAAAGGAAGAGGCCATAAAAGAACCCCCGACTTTCACTAACATAATTGCTCAAAGCATCTTTCTGACAAGTTCAGGGCCCATTGTTCTCTCTCGGAGAACCAATGTGTCGTCCATAATGTCATTCCTAGATCCAAAGTATCGCTGGAAACAAAGTGTTTGCCCTTGCGTTCCATGACTCGTTTGTAATCGTTGATTTCTTCTGTCAGTACTTCACCATCACCGGCCTCCATGGCTGCAGCTTGCAGTATTCGAAATACCACAAACCCATCAATAGGATCCAAGTTTCCCTCGGAAGAAACAAGCGGCGCAGAAAGATCCATGGACATCTTCCAAACCATTCGTGGCTTGGGGCCGGAACGATTAACGAAAAACTTGGGATGGATCGCGCGTGCCAGTTGCACAGCCATGCGATTATAAGCGTTCTTCCCAGAAACCTTCGACATGCGATTGAGTGCGAACATCCAGATTGTCAAGTAGTGATGATATTGCCCATCGCAGTCAGATCCGTGCTCGTCCATTTTGCCAATTCGAAGTCCGCCACCCAACGGATTATCATCCGTAGCTCCCGGGAGTCGCGAGAGACCGTCTCTTGTCCAGCCGAGAACATCATGCACGGTATCAATCAAGCGGCCGGCTATGACAAGATATCGGTCATCATTGACAGTGTCGTTACCTGCCTGGCAGTATTCCTTGTGCATTGTCAACAGGTTGATCACCCCAAATGCGTCCGACCAAAGGTAGCGTCCGCGATGGCCCCCCGATCGCTGAGGTGGGCTCCAGCTCTCCGGTTTTTCGATGTTGCTGAAATCCCCATATATCGATTCCATAGCTTGCTGGAAGCGATCGAGCTTTGGCGATGGGCTGCAAATAGGGAGTGCCATGTTGCAATATTCCAGGCATAGCAACCGGGCTCTCTAGTGATGATTTGCGGAGAAGACCACGACAGGAAGCCAAGTGTGGCAAGAGTCGACTGGGATAGAAAATTATATCTCTCGCCCAGGGTTCAGATGACTGATCTGTGGCTTTGAGTTATTCCGTGGACGTGAAGTCATTGTGACTGGCCACTTACTCGGGTGTGAGATCATTTGGTCGCCGCCGTTGGAACTATGCAAACAACATCCTCGCAATGTTGAAGAAAGTTTACATTGAAAATTTAGTGTTGAACATAGTATTATCGGATTTCGTCGATATATTCAAATCTATCCTCTCCGAGTTGCAAGAGCATCCATGACGTATCTACAGGAGTTATTCAATCAGGCAATTCAACCCTTGCCTGCAATTGATGACGACAGCTTCGCGTCCCATTTCGATACATTTGCCGGTAAACAGCTTGTTCTATTAGGTGATGGCAGCCACGGCACCTCGGAATTTTACTCTGCACGAGCAGAAATCACCAAACGACTCGTCCAAAAACATGGCTACACAATCATTGCCCTCGAAGCAGATTGGCCCGATGCTGAGGCCATCGATCGCTACGTTCGCATGCGACCGGGACCTAAAGCAGGTATAGGTGGCATAGCTAAGGGACACGAACCATTCAACCGATTTCCATCATGGATGTGGCGCAACCGTGAAATGCAAGACTTGGTGGAATGGGTACGCGACTGGAACATGCGCCAACCACCAGAAAACCGCGCAGGTTTCTACGGCTTGGATCTTTACAGTATGGGGGCCTCTATCCGTGCAGTCATCGATTATCTTGACGGCATAGACCCCGCAGCAGCCAAGGTGGCGAGAAAGCGATACGGTTGCTTGGAACCATGGGTGGAAGATCCTACTTCATACGGACTGGCCTCCCTGCACGGCATGAAAGACTGCGAAAGCGAGGTTATGGGTATTCTGCAAAATCTCCTCAACCGGAGGATGGAATATACTGAGAAAGAACTTGTGGGCGGTGGCGACTCGGAGGAGGAGTTCCAGAGCGGCAAGCAGAATGCCTATCTGGTACGCGACGCAGAAAAATACTATAAAGCAATGTATTGGAGCTCGGCAATGTCATGGACAATGCGAGACACGCATATGTTTGACACTCTGCATCGACTGATGCAGCACCGACCACCACCTAAACATAAAGCAATTGTCTGGGCTCACAACTCGCATGTCGGTGATGCCCGTTACACCAGCATGGGACTTCGTCGGAATGAGGTCAACATCGGCCAGTTATGCCGGGAAAGACTAGGTCGGGAAAATGTCTGCATTCTTGGCTGTGGGACTCACACCGGTACCGTTGCAGCTGCTCATGACTGGGACGAGGACATGGAGATGATGGATGTTAATCCTTCGATGGATGAAAGTTGGGAAATGATAGCTCATCAGACCGGTGTCCCGAGTTTCGTGGTTGACTTTCGTCGCGGTGGTTTGGATCGATCTCTGCGAGCGGCAATGGCAGCTGAGGATAGAGTTGAAAGATTCATCGGTGTGATATATCGACCCGATACCGAGCGAACTTCCCATTATTCCCACGCATTTCTTCATGAGCAGCTTGACGGGTATATTTGGTTTGACCGCACCGAAGCCGTGAAACCTTTGGAGACTATCCAGCCGAAGACAGCTCTTGGAAAAGAAGAAACATATCCCTTTGGTCTATGAGATCTTGAAGAAAGGATCATGATATCATTGCGGCCATCGTCAGTCCAAGGAAAGTTTCTGACACAATTCATGAGATATGGGTGTAATCAAGAATTATTCCCGGGCAATAGGTGGCTCAAATCTCCTAGTCCGGTCAACACAAAAGAGTCAAAATCCCCCCCAACTAGTCATGTCCGCAAGATATGACGCTGGGCTGGTATCCTGGGCCATCTCGGAAAGCCAACCATCTAGATCTTGATGCTCCTGATCATGTGCGTGCTGAAGTGTCTCTCTTTCGGCGTGTTGTCGAATGGCAGCTTCAGCGACATCTTCACTCGGAGTTATACTCAACAATTCGCTCTGGCCCGGACGATCCCCTGTTATCTTGCGCGCCTCCTTTCGCAGTTCTTCTAGCACAACAACATATCGCTGAGCAAACGATGTTTGGGATCCGCATTTTGCAAGTTCAAGCTGGGCCTCTTCTCCGATCGTGAGATAATATTTGTATTCACTGTCTGGCTCCGACCAGCTCTGAATGACGTGTACATATAGCACCACGATGGCGCAGAAGACGTTGTAGTGTGTAAACTATTATTGTTAGATTTGAAGTTCTCGTTCTTGGCCGAGGAAGACTCACCCAGAATGATTTATACATTCGCCTAGTCTGACAAAGATCTTTAAACATCCCCACTGTCTTGATAGCAGCCTCAACGCATGTTGTCACAAACTTTGCAATCATCTCCTGCAGATTTGAATGACCAGTACTTCTTTCTCTTCCCAGAGATGCTAGGTTTCGAAGGAGAAAGGGTCGATAGAGAAGAATTTTAGCGTGCTCAAATGCCAGGAACAAAACACTGAACTGCCTTTGGAAAGTTATTTGAAGCAGCTCGACATTGGAGGTGTCGAGAAAATTGGCAATTCCTGCTCTCCATTCTGCTAGCTGGCTTTCATACTTTTGCGCAAGTTCTGCTTGTAAGATGAGGGGCTTTTGCTGGATTCCATAGAGATCGCGTAGGATACCGCTAATTAATCGAGATAGCCTAAGTCAACGTTTAGTGATTTGATTCTCGATATCCAATATTTCCTTACTTTGCATGGTATATTGAGGCCAGCATCAGGCTTTGTCTTGGCGATTGAGAAGGAAGAATCGTATGTTGCAAAATCTGCGAGTCATTCGCACAAGCTGGAAGCTCCTGCGAGTTATGTGTGTCACTAGGGGTATCAACGGCAGAATCTGTGACAAAAACTAACCTGGTCAATGTCCTCGTCGTGAAAAACTTTTGGTCGACCCAGAGCTCCACTCATGTAGTTGTCTAGCACGTAGGCACACCAAAATACTCTCTTTCTGCTTTCCTCTTCCACATAGTCTGTAATAATCTCCCGTCTCCTTCGTCTGTTTAGTCCAATAGCATGCGCAAGACGAGCCGTAGTTCCGAAAAGACTCCAGCAGTGGTTCATTCGTGATTCCGAGAGAAGATAAAAGCACTGAGCTAAGCGGGCCTGGATACTTGTGAGCTTGACAGGGCCCTTTTCTTGTGATAAATGGTTCTCAGCGGCCGCGAAATAGGCATTACTATAGAAAAGTTAGGAAATTACAGAGCTCAAAGCTTCTGGGAAAATCTCGCGATTGAACTTCAGTCACTCACCTGTTGACTGATTGGCCAGCTGTCGTTTCCATACCAGAAGAATTTTGCTTCCCTTGGGCTATCACCATTAATATCAATGCCTTGATTGCTCGGCTGACATTGTCATTTACTCCCTGGATTCCCGAGTAAAATAAATGAACCCATTGTTCCACTGTTGCCTGGTGCAGGAAGCGATGAGTAGGGAAAGAGAACTCGAAATATCTATTGACCAAGACAAGAGCTTCATCAATCGGCGGAAGTACTAGAAACTGCGGGTCGCAATTGGGGAATGGAGCGTCACCAAAATTAAAAATAAGTTCTGATGGTGAGAACCTAAGATTTTCATGTAGTCTTTTTTGCACGCGAAGCAAGAAGGCCACTCCAGAAGACGGCCCGACATAGTGACCCTCCAGGTCAATTTCGTCTGCTTCTTGGTGGATTTGAGAAGTGATGGCTTGCTGTCCATTCAGTAATGTTCCTGAGGAGGCCTGGGCTCTATCATTAATTACAACGCGTTCTTGTAATGGCGTGATTGGAACAGGGGTCCCAGATAGCGTGGTGTCCTTTGAAAAGCAATCACTATCCTGTACATTGGATGGAGCAATCGGCGTAGCTTGAGTCTGCTGCTCTGTCGACAAAATAAGCGTTTCCATTGGAGAAAGCTGATAGTTCTCTGACTTCGCTTCTGTTGATTTTTGTGGGGATTGCAGGCCTAGGGTCTCTTCTTGATCCATAATAGGAATGCTAGGGACTTTCCCTCTTTTATACCCCGCATTGTACTGGCACTCAATTCCAGAGCGAAAGCACAAAGAGCAAGGCAATGTCCCTGAGCATCGAAGTTTTCTTCTAGGAAGGTTGTCAGAATCGCAGCTCTTTCCCATTTTCAGACCGAACCGTACCTCTTGCATGTGTCGCATGCGCGCGTCACTCGAACCCGCTCCTTGCCCGGCCGGCACTTGATGGACCTTTTTTCGGGCATGTAGCCAAGAATTTATGATTTCCAGTTTGTTGATTACTCTTGGGACATGTCGTGGGGAGATAAGCGTGTGAGTGAGATCAGGCAAGATTGATCCAGGTCTGCTTGGGTAGGCAGTCCGGGGTACCCCGCGAGTCATTCGGCCCCGACAACCACCCTAAGGATAGGTCACTTTATTGTCTCCACTTTTGATTCTGTTGTTCATCAGTCCCAATTTCTCTTGTTTCTAGTGTGACATATAGCCAAGTGTATCGCAATAACTTATTAACTGGCTTGAGCTATGACTACATTGATACTAGTAGATAATAGATATGTTTACAGATGTGCTCTAGGACTGTTCTCCATGATTCATCCACCTAATCATATGAAATCCCGGGACTCAAGCGAGGTTTTACTAGCCTCAGGAAAATTGCCCCGCTAGGAAAGATTGGAGGGTGATAATTGCTTCGACATTCTTGGAGCTTCATTCTATCTGGACCTTTCACCGAAAGTTCGACTTCAGCATAATGATCAATTGCCGTCACACTATGAACGACGAGAGAAACGATCCGATTGCTTTGATGAACATGAATGGGAAGGGCCATTAGTAGCAGTAAACTCTGCGTGTTTCTATTGGCAGCAAAACGCGTCCGAGCGCGAGCTCGGACTTTAAAGCGCACCCGGAAAAGCAACCGGAAAAGGTCCAGTTCAAGACTTGTCCCATTCTTACAGCTATTATGCGGAGAAATTATTGAAGCTTTCCTCGAATGGGATTGCACTATTTTGTTGGCGTCATATCATACCCCATACTGATCTTTGGTGATTGGTTGGTTCTTTTAGCCCGCATATTTGCTCGAGGTCAACGGAATGCCAAACACAATATCTTGACCACTACGTAAATTATGTGGGAGTTCGTAGCCAATTATTTCTAAAAGGGCAATAGCCCATAACGCTTTAATAAAGAATTTGGATTGGCAGTGTCAGTGAAAAGAAAGTACTTTGTTAAATCTATTGGCTGATGGCCTTCTCTATGCAGCTGCTAGAGGATTAAAGCAAGAAACGGAATCCTCGGGTAGTAGCTTGCCCAGGCAGTCCATGTTCTTCGTTCTCGTTCTCTTGTGCTCTGTTTGGATCAATGTTCGTGCCCTCTTCCTCGTCCAGTTGCTTATTCAAACGCCCAAGAACAATTCTAATAATCGTTGCAAAGAAAATGGACATGCCACACAGGGCGAGATTGTGCGAAAAGGCGGCGATGAATCTTGGACTGGCGGAGTCTTTCGGAAGGAAAACGTTAGTTTAGATATTTCGTTATTTTTGAATACACTGTGAATAACTCACCGGGATAGAGGTATGGAGTATAGATCTGGCAAACGTTGCTCAGGCAGTTGATGAGAGCCAGGGCTGCCGCTCTTTTCGTGGCAGGTCGGGGCAGAACTATGGAGGTGGTCAGTACCTTCAAGTTAGCCTATCAAGCTTCACTAGCTCAACATACTATTTGAAACGTGTCCCAGTAACACCACATATCCTGCGTATATACCCCCTATCATGAGGCACATGGCACTATAAAATATGGTTCGATTAGG
Source organism: Penicillium manginii (assembly GCF_028828005.1). NCBI lineage: Eukaryota > Fungi > Ascomycota > Eurotiomycetes > Eurotiales > Aspergillaceae > Penicillium > Penicillium manginii. Next base: position 4,107,886 of record NW_026643103.1, on the reverse strand, counting down.
AATAGTGTATTTCGCGGCTCCATCATCCAACAACTCACACATATTGGCCAGCAAATGAAGTGTTTGATAATGCAATGATAAAGGCAACAATTGCCACGATTGGTGGCAGTGCGATATGTAGATATCGTTCACCCGTCTTATCAGCGTGCCATGCATTGAGCATAACGAAGATTGCGCCGATCAGATACGGAGGTGTAGTCAGAAGAAGAGTCTCGACCGTACTTTTTCCCAGTCCGGCCATTACACTGTGCTTTTAATTAGCTCTGGTAAGATCAACCTTATAAGAACACACTGACATTGGAAAGAATGTCGTGACAGCCCCAGCGGAGGTGAGACCATAAATTGCACCAAGTAGCAACCAGGTCTTGTAATCCCTATTCATCATTAGCCGTCTTTTTGGTTAGATTTGTTCAGACAGGCATACATGAAAGCAAGCTTTGCACCGTGGAACATGCTCTGATGTTGGCTATCAACCCAGTCATCTTCGCCGATATCAGCTTCCAGTCTCCAGGCGGCAAGCTCCTTTTCCTCTTCGGTAAGCCAGGAGGTTGTTCTCGGCAAATCCGGGATTATGAAAATGGATAGCAGGGCCACAAATACCTATATGGGAGTTAGTTTTGGAGGTACTATGAAGATGATCTTTGCGCATTACCGTGAGGGCTCCTTCAATTATGAATAGCCATCTCCAGGCAGCAATACCGCGGGCTCCTGCCAGTCCATCTGTGATTCCTGCGGCAATGAGACCAGAGAAAGCTCCCGAAATCAACGACCCGCAGTACAAGAGAGCAGTTCTCTTTCCAACCTCCTTACGCGTATACCATGCTGTGAGTAAATAGAGACAGCCAGGCTTTTTAAGATTAGTCATGAAATTTCAAGGCATCAAAAGAACAACTCACAAAGTATGCTGCTTCAACAAATCCGAGAATGAATCGACAAGCTAAAAGCCCTCCAAAGTTTCTCGTTGCAGCAGTTGCGGCAGAAATCGTACCCCACGCAAGCATACACCCTGGGAGATAGATCGAGGGCTTTCCGAATTTGTTGAGAATCATGTTTGAAGGTACTATGCTCTCAATTAGGCTCACAAAGCTCATATAATGTCACGAAATGGAGCAGCGAACCTTGCATCAATAGATATCCAACGAATAGGATGCTGACGCAGGTCTAGAACCGTCAGCCAGCACATCTTGGCCTTTTTTTAAAGAGAAAAAGAAGAAGAAAACAGGTACAAAGAATAGAACAAGATCTTCGTACCTGATACTGATTTCCTTTCAGATTAAGGTCTTTATCAAGACCGGCGAGCTTCGCCGATGCAATGTTGTTGCGGTCCAGATAGTTCAAAATGTACATGACAACAAGCATGATCAGTAGTCGTGCATCGATCTTTCGCACCAGCTTCTTCTCCATAAGCTCTCTCTCTTCTTCCGTCATGCCAAGAAGAAATGTCGGCATTCTTCCCACAACCTGGCCTGTTACATCCTTATTGGCAGTGTACTCAACATGGTCGGACCCGGTTCCCTTCTGACCAGCCATTTTGAAATGTGGAGTAAGACGCCTCTAGATCTCTTGTCACTTGGCAACTCGTGTTGACAAACTCAGAATTCTTGGGGTGGCCATTTTAGTCTGGACTAGGCTTGGCTGGCTGGCCTTTGTACTCCAGCTTTTCCAGCCGCGGAAGGCAATTTCCGGGGTGAGGATGCGGGGTTGAGTGACGATCTGCTTAGCTTCGGCTCGGAAAAGTGAGATTATCCCAGTCGGGTAAACTAACCGTGCCATACGCAATTCTGGAGCTAATAGTTCCAGTCAGAAATTCCTTTTGATACATCGGATATTTTTTTCACGAAATAGACTACGATATTAAGCTTCAGATCTTAGTACCAAGCGACCGCCCCACCGGACTGATGTGCTTTTATGATAGTATTTTGACATTTCTGAACAATCTCTAGTTTTCTAGTTTGGCGGAATGTGCCACTGGTCACCTACTCGAAATCCTTGTGGAAAAGGGTCTGTCGAGTCAAGAACGACTTGCTTGAAGCTCGTGATCCAGGCCCGGCCTTTCACGGTAGGCAAAACAGCCGGATATTCTCCGACCTTGGTGGTCCCACGAATGCGGCTAACAAACTCAGTACCAATGATGCTGCGGTGTTTGAATATCTCTCCCTCTTTTATTTCGCCTCTAGCATGCAGCACTGCTAGACGTGCAGATGTCCCTGTGCCACAGGGGCTACGATCAAATCGCCCCGGAGAAACAACAACTGCATTTGATGCTACCTTGAATCCGTCTTCAATTTTCAGAGGCTCGGTGAATTCCAACACGCTGAATCCCTTGATTCCAGAATTCTCAGGATGTATGGGTGTATATGCCGCTTCCACGGCGCGTTTGATACGCTCCCCGATTTCTATTAGCTGGGGAGATTGTTGATTGTCGACCATCAAGCCCAACGAAGCTGCATCGACTAAAACATACATCATGCCACCATATGCGATGTCAACAGATACCTCTCCAATTCCAGGTACCGTGACTTTATAATCGAGCTCAAAAACGAAAGAAGGGACGTTATTGAACTCGACGCTTTTGCATTTCCCCCTTGACACTCGGCAGTGACGGTCACGAGTCCAGCAGCGGTGTCCAAAGTCACTTCAGTGAATGGCTCTTTCATTGAGATCATCCCGGTTTCTAAAAGCACCGTGGTCGTACAAATTGTATTGGACCCAGACATTGGGGCATACTCCTCGCTCTCCATGATCAGGAACCCAGCATCTGCACGAGGATCACAGGCTGGGAGAATAAGATTGGTGTTGATCGAAGATCTGCCTCGGGGCTCGTTCAGAAGGAGCTGTCGAAGGCTGTCCTCTTTGGTCTCAAAATGTACCAATTTGTCGTACATGGTCTTTCCTGGCACATCCAGAACTCCACCGGTGATTACATCCCCAACCTCGCCTTCGGAATGGCACCCGACGATGGTCAACGAGCGTGAGAAGGGCATCGTGCTGTGAAACTGGGGTGTTGGGCGCGAGGAATGAAAGTCGAAGAAAGGGTAGAGCAAACTTCAAGTGAGGCCTCTGTGTTGCCAGTGGAATATTGAGAGTCGTAGGGGGCGTTATTTTTTTTGGATTCTTGACACGAATTTGTGCTGTCACCATCCATGATTTCGAAGATTATATATGGAGGAATTGGCGAAAGCCTTCCCCTCATCAGAGGGTCCATAATAGTATGCCCAGGTGTGCTCGGGATGACCTTCTGTGTTGTTTGCTTTTTTTGACTTCTTCTTTTGTCAAAAGGTATATCTCAAGGACCAATCCTTTCTCGCTGGCGCTGTAAGCGCTCTGAAATGTCGATTTCTCCACTGTCCAGATATGCACGCGGAGGTCCGGGCTCAAGTGATCATCCCCCGCAATTTGCCCACGGTCCTGCATCTCGATCATGAACTGCCCATAAGTACTAAGTTTGCATCTTGCATTTACAAATGGAGACGGTTCTGGTTCAATCGGAAAGGCTTGCCCTGGCTGTTATTGGCCTGACCGGAAGGGGTTCCCAATGGTCGACCCACAGGGGCAGGCGAGACGACAGCCCTGGTCGTCAAGGACTGCCCTGCCTGGCCCTCCATGGGCACGAGACAGGGACTACCATAGTATTTGGTATCATTGTAATTCGATGTAGAATAAAACCTCCGCTGAAGTTCTACACAGTTGTAGAGAAATGTATCTTCACCCTCCAGGCAGTTGCGGAGAACGTATGAGCCGATCACGTGGTCTGCCGCAGGATGAGACGGATTTCCGCCGGATGAACAAAAGGGGATTTCGATTTCAATTTGCCTCACCGTGATTAGTGATATCAACTATCAACTATCAACTGGTGACTCCTGGAGTGCACGTCGCATTTTAAATCCCCGCGATGGACTGAGTGTCGTCCAGCCTCCATGTTACGCACGAACGGGGCTCGATCTCGCCTAGGATGCCTCTCCTGTCGGCGTCGCAAGAAGAAATGTGACGAGGTGAAGCCCACCTGCGCAGCCTGCTTCCGCAATGATCTTCGGTGTGTCTGGCCAGACCCAAGTCCACCAGCCAGGGGATCTGGCGTAGGATCAACCCTGCAGCAGCAAGCAACTTCCAACGCTACTCCCGTACCCGCTTCAAACGCGTGGGCCTTGGCTTCGTCTAGTGCGCATCGCAATTTACCGATTGTCACCATTCCTGCGTCATTGTCTCCATTGGTTGTGCCTGGATCAGTGCTCTCTGGAGCAGAAACTTGGAGACTTCTCGATCATTATTTGAAGGATACCGCGAATCGACTCACGTGTTTACAAGATAGCGCCAACCCATTTCTTAACACGCTACTGCCCGTTGCTCTTGGGGATGAATTGCTAATGAATACAATCCTCGCGCTGTCAGGGGTTCATCTTATGCAACGGCTCCCCGAAATAAACTCAAGTCTGCAATCTTTGACCTGGTCAAGTTACACAAGCGCATTAAAGCAGCTCCGAATTGCCCTGCCAGCGGCTTTCGGCCAGGGCAGTAGCGTAGATGCAGCGTGGCGAGCTTTGCTTGTCGTCCTCATATTTTATCTTTTGGAGGTAGGTATTCCAGTGCCATGGTAAGGATATAGACTAACCGGCATACCAGGCGACAAGGGGAAATGATCCTAAGGCGATGCAGAGTCATCTAGAAGGCGCCCATCATTTGATGGCCTATGTGAAAAATTCAAATATCACTCCTTCCCAACCCAGTATCGTATCTTTCGCCACTGATCTTTACATTTACAACGCTGCCCTCGCATCATTCACGACAAATTGCCCTCCGACGTCCATTATGTTACCAAGCACCTGGGCAATCTCTTCCTCTGCCCCAAGTCCTGAGATTGGAGTCCTTTGCGGCTGTGCCCACGAGCTATTTACTCTAGCACCAGAGGTTTCTGCCTTGCTATGGGAAGAATCATCCCAAGCTTCCTCTCCTACGTCCTCGGAACAAAATCTCACCAACAAATATCACGACTTACGAACCAAAATCGAAGAATGGAAACCTCGCAGCGATCAGCAAGAACTAGTCCTGTGCGCCCAGCTGTATCAGCAAAGCCTTCTTCTCCTTCTAGACTCACGGTTTGCCGGCGAGAATTCCCAAGAATGTATTGATCAAGCATTCCAAGGTCTAGAATCTTTATTATCACAACTACCACCCACCTCCCCTATCGCAACTACAGCCACATGGCCGGTTTTTGTTTTCGGTGTATATGCCCAGAATCCGCATCAGAAAGAGCTTACCCGTACATACCTTCGAGACCTCGTCAGAGTTTTTGGGATGGGGGTAATGGAAGCTGCTCTTAACCAATTGGAGGAGGTATGGGCGGCAGAGCCAGGTCAGATTGTGCCTAGCAGATTTTTTACGAACGAACATGAGCTTCTTATGCTTTGCTGAGCAGATGTATATTACCAACATTACCCATTACATATTCAAATATAGTACCGTGACGATATTCCAACCAATCATATCTACCTAGGAGCTACTAGTACTGGTAGTGAGCGTAGTACACCTGGGCAGGCATATAGATAAATATATCTTGGTACTAACCGTCTAATTTCTTCGATTGGTACGACAATACTCCAAATCAGAGGGCCAATATATTACGCTCCGTGCCTATTGTTGAACCACAACTTGAAAGCCGTGCTGGTTCTCCTGGGCTCTTCAAGTTGGTTCTTCGCAAAAGGAGGAAGCCGTATTCACCCCCAAAGTTTCAGGTCCTCTAGTTTGGCCTGCACCGATAAGCACTCCACGCCCGTTGAATTTCTGTTCGACTAATCTATATTCGAGAACAAAAAGATATTTAAATGTATTGATAAGGGTTGACATCATATCGGGACTTGGAGTGTCAGCCGTATTCAAAATCTGCGGACCTGTCGTCCATTTTGGGCAATGCAACACGCGCTCAGTTAAAAGCATGTGCTCGTGTAGTAGAGTATATTATTCTTCTCATCTCCATTATACCCAGGATTTGAATAATCTTTCCCTCCACCTTTCACAATGATTCATCTTCTGTTTCGAACTCGTCGGTAAATTGTCAACAGCCCCTTTCAAAATCGAAGTGTTCTTGGCTTCGGTATGTTAGTCGACCAGACACTCTCGCCATGTATCGGCTATGGTAGGGCAGCATGACAGCCTGAGACTCTTGAAGGGACCGTGTTTGCAATATGCATATTCCTGTTAATTTCTATTTGTCTGTGTTTGAATTGAGAATGATAACACTGATCCCTGGACTATAGCAGGCAAAGGTCAGACTACATATATGCACGATCGGTGGTTCAATCGTACGCCGCCTGTTCTCCATAGGCGGACCATTGCCCGATGATCTTCATCCTAAAGTCAGTTTGAGTCACATAAAATCAATACTACTGCACTAGTATATCTTCGCGGTGCTTGGCGTCATAGTGGCAAGACGACGATCCGCGTTGCACATTGCGTTGCAGGGTGACACGGATGATGACCTATCCAATCGTTGATAGCGGGAGTGACTCGATTAACCCGACTGGTCTGGATGGAAACTTCTATCTCTATCTTGGGAACTGTCTAGTTGTCATTCTTCTTCACCGCTTGTACAGACAGTGGGTGCTCGGGCGTCAAAATGATGAGCCTGATCGCTTGTCTGGCCATAGAGAAGCATGTCACGAGTCATTTCAGATAAAGATGCAAAACTGGGGCTCTGAGGGAGCTTATTCTGGGGTGAATCTGAGATCGATTACTTCATCTAGAGCTCCAGTGGAATGAAAGTGGCGGACTGCATCGCCCAGAACGGGCATAGAACCCGCCGCAGCCAAAGCGTCGGCTTGTCCCCCGAGACAACACATCAGAGCAGAATAATAAGATGGCAAATTTCAAGCAAGTGGCGTTAATGCGAGGGGAGTACCAAATTTTTGATATTTTGAAGCCTAGTTATCTAGTGTCATAATTTTGTTTTTTTTTTTTGTTCTTGCAAAGGGACCGGGTGACTTTCGCCTCGTGGAAGCCGGAGTTGTGCGGGGTAGACGGCGACGCCTTCGAAGCCGAGCCGATCACCTGAATAGCTCCTAGAACTTAAGTGCTTTCTTCATGACTGTGCGGGTTCCCTAGAACTTCTGGGACAATTTTTATTTCATTTTCCTGTTTGGTTTTCCCCTCCTCCATAGGGACCCAAAATGTACCAAACCGACGGTGTCGCAACTGCACGACAAAAACGGCAGAAGAACCCCAATCGATGTCGACCAAAGTCAAAGGGAGGCTGTCAACGGTGTAAGCAGCGGCGAGTAAGTTAGAGGTGAACCGTGCGCAGCTATTTTTTTTCCTTTCATTCTTTTGAGATAGCTCCATCCTGATGATCAGAAGCTAACTCACAACTCATCAGCGCAGATGTGATGAGACGAAGCCAGGCTGTCAAGAATGCACAAGAAAAGGTCTTGAGTGCCCCGGGTATCAGAAAAAGCCCCTCGAGTGGCGATATGTCTTCAAAGATGAAGACAAGTATGACGATGCGGTCAGCACTCCGCATACGCAACCTTCCGAGCACTTCTTCGGACCAGGCCAGCAGACCCCAGAGAGCCAGGAGGATGAGGTTATTCACAACAAAGATCTCCAAAGCCTCTGGGACGAAGCCAGCCTGACATTGTTTGATGAGCTGCCAGACATCGATCCTTCAATTAGACTCGGGTCCAAGATGGATCCTATATTGAGTGATATGCCCGTCACCAAATCAATGTCTCATACAGATAGTCTGTCAATCTTGCATCGCCGACTGGAAAACTCAGCAATACCGTCCTTTCTTATACACATGCCTGCTATCCTCGTTCAATACTACTTTGACTATGTTTGCAAGTCTTGGTCATCCTTTGATTCGCCTTTGAATCCATTCAGAATCATCGTCAGCCGTCTGTGGAGTCGGAATGCGGCGATATACTATACCATCCAAAGTATGGCAGCGGCATCTCTGGCAAACGATTTTCCTGGAATGAAGGCGATTGGAGTTCAGACACAACAACAAGCAATTGCATGCTTGCGTAACAATCCCCGGGTGGGCGCGTTACATCGAGATAACCAAGATGACGAATACTTCTTGGCTCTACTCATGATCGGAATGACTACTGCTTGGCATGATGCCGCCGACTTGGGGTTAGAATACCTCAAGGAGGCAAAAGATCATCTTACGACACAGCAGCAGCTTTGCCAAGATGCCAACTCAACCTTCGCAAAGCAATACCCGTTGTTCCAGCAATGCCTTTTATACTGGAACATGCTATCTGCCTTTGTGGCGGAAGACTCGTTGCTTTTGACCGAAGAAAGTTTTTTAGAAAGACCCGATTCTGAAAACTCAGTATATTTGGTTGACGGTCAAACTTTGCCTCATCCGTGGACTGGCCCATTTTCCAAGTCATTGAGCCTCCTCTATCAGACTGCCAGAGTGGTTCGCGCTGCTCGCATATTATATCGTACCTGCATCGGAGATCCTGATCCCACCACGTTTGATTTCGCTTTCCTCATGGAGGAAGTTGATCTACGTCAGAAGGCTGAGCGCCTTGAAGAAGATATACTCTTCACGGGATTCTCAACTTACTGCGGGCCTGTCGACATTGGCGATACGGATACCCCTCCCTCTCATTTTATCACGCTAGCGGAAGCATACCGCTGTGCTTCTCTGCTGCAAATCTACCATGTCTTCCCGGAAATTTTGGATGAAAGGCTACGTCTGAATCAAATTCCTGGCCGAGAAATGCCTCCACTGTTTAATGTTCTGTCTTCATCTACCTCGCATATGTCATCTTCCTCTGGGGACGTCACTCGTCGCATTCTAGCATTGCATATTGTTTCTCTTCTTAGTCAAATTCCTACGACGTCGGGAACCCGATGTATGCATCCCGTTGTTCTGTGTTGCATTTCTAGCGATCTTGTTTTTTCAAATGATTCTGTCTTTGGCCCTACAGCGAATGCGATTGCTAGTCTCAATACCCTGGATGTAGAAATTGCTCAGGCACGGCGCAGGGTGAGCTTATGGTTATCGGAGCTCGGTTTAATTCTTCCAAAGCTGCGAATGCAACGAATCTCAGATGTTGTGCGGGAAACTTGGGATCGGGCGGATTCTGGAGTGCAAGATTACTGGTTGGATATAATGATTGAAAGAAACCTTGAAACCATGATGGGGTAGCAATACCCCAAATCCATGAACCAACGATCTTAATTAGAATTGGAGAGCAAAAATTGGAAATATTTATAGCGATTTTTGAAGCAAAGCCTGACTTTACCATCGAAGCCATGAGAATGACATCATGCGTATTAATGACAAGCGATATGCGGGTGGGGGTAAGATGCGAATCAACAGATCCACTATCACCGGCTCGTTCCATAGTGTCCCTTATAGATATGCCCCAGGTTATCACGTTTACGGACTTGCCTGGCTCAGAACACCCTCTGTGGCCCACAATTCGGGCAATTCCCGAGTCCTTCTCCAATTAAGCAATGCCTTTCCCCTATCTAATCGGGGAGGATGTATGTAAAGAACCATACAAACTTTTGACAAAACACTAGCGTGAAGCTGCGCTCCCATGACAAAGTTGATTGCCTCGACCACCCCTGAAACCATCTGGGGATCTCTTATTATAGATTAGCGTAGCCGCCTTGCATTAGTGTAGCCGCGCTACATTCTGACAGTGCTTCTTATGATAGTTAGCACGTCAGAGTTTGAAACAGGAATGAAGATAGGTGATTCCCTAGCCTATTATTCCAGCGATTGGAGGGAAACTGGTTTACTCTGGGAAAGGTAAACCGCTTTCAGCCTACTATTCCACTCCAGGTGTACATCATTTTAATGCAAGACACAATTCTGTCGTTTGCATATCATCATTTATTCTGCTTTCTATCATAAAAGTCTTATCTAGTTGTCCTCTCACTGGCCGAATACCCTGCAGTACCCACAGTCGATAAATTTCAGAGTAGAACAAGCATAAATGCGTATTGTTCATCATCTGCACTATTAAATTCACTCTAAATTAGTATACGATGAGGCTGTCGATTAGTACGGAGTAACTAGTACAGTAGATAATCTTCTGTATCATGATTGCGACGCCTCCGTGGACTCGCGAACTCCAGGGCTCCATAGCGATGTTAAATGAAAAGCAATTGAAACATGTGTACATAGGTACTCGATACATTTGTTGTTTTTATTCACCTTGGGAATTGCCGATAATTCTATTCGGGATTGGCAATTCCAGTCGGTAAACGTGGAGACAGAGTACTTTCAGTGTTTCAAGTTGACCTAGTACGTGAGTTAGTCAATATGACTGTGTTTAAGTGATTTCTATATAGCGATAGCCACAAAATCCCGCTCGGCAGCCATGTCAAACCCGTCCACTCTAGGGAAAAGACTCCCGAATACAGAGCATCTTCCAAGGTTGGACTGTGAGTCGTTTCGTAATTAATTTCCAGAAAACCGCGGTACGAAAAGACCACCTCCGGAGGCTGCAGGCCAGGAACCAATCATAGTAAGCGGATAGGCAGCCTCGCCCCCTATTCCATGATTTTCCTGCCGAGAGAGGACTGCGCCCCGTCAGCGCCACTGACCCGTCTCCGAGAGACAGTCCCCACCCGTATCAACACTACAAGATAATGCGGGGTAAAGACACGCGATATTCTGATTTGCTTATCTCTAATCTCTTGACGTTTAGAGTTCCCAGTCGTTCCCGTTCCTCGTTATTTCGCGCGCCCAGTTGAGGTGACATTGCTAGTACATAAGCCAGTCATGTGCAAAGGGGTCCGGGTCAGATCCAACCCCTTCGATATTCTCCGTCGCGAACATCCAATACGACCTTCATCATTAATCTCTATCGACCAGGGGGGACTTGCCTACCCATGGAGAGCAAGATGGATGCAGTTCAGCCTCATTCTTCGGGGTCCAAGCCCCCTTTTGAGAGCGAGCGCTTCAAATTTGACGATCGCATTAGTGATTCAGATCCATCTGCGGCAAATGGTCTCCTCGAGTCGCTCGGTTATGAGCCTGAGCTTACAAGAAACCGCTCAACCCTCCAGGTTGCGTTTATGTCGTTTGTTCTAGCATCGATTCCATACGGTCTTGCGACTACATTCTTCTATCCTCTGGTTGGCGGTGGGCCAGTGAATATCATCTGGGGATGGTTGATCGTGTCTCTCATCATTCTTTGCGTCGCCGCATCTCTAGGTGAAATCACATCGGTGTATCCGACCGCCGGCGGTGTCTATTACCAATCATTTATGCTGTCGCCCCCAAAGTACCAGAGAATTATCGCCTGGATTTGCGGGTGGTCTTATGTGGTCGGTAATGTTATGATCACCCTTGCAGTAAACTTCGGATCCGCGCAATTTATCATCGCCTGCGTTAATGTTTTCGAAGTTTCCCCGGGGGTGGGCATCTTCGAAGCGACAACCTATCAGACCTTTCTCATTTTCCTAGGGATCACCCTTCTGTGTAACGCAGTATCGTCTCTAGGGAATAAATGGTTGCCCCTTCTGGATGTGAGTCTTTGTTTACCAAGTCTAATTCTTTATTACTGACTACTCAGACCTTCGCGATCTTCTGGACACTTGTGGGTCTTTTAGCTATTGTTATCTGTATTTTGGTCATTGCAAAGGATGGCAGGAACAGCGGCGCATATGTCTTCGGACACTTCGAGCCACAATCAGGCTGGCCTGATGGCTGGGCTTTCTGTGTTGGCTTGCTCCAAGCCGCATATGCCACCTCTTCAACTGGAATGGTGATTTCGTGGGTCTCCCTTTTCAAAATCATTCCCATGCAAACACCAAGCTTACTAGAATCCAGTATGTGTGAAGAGGTCCAGGATCCATCTCGGCAGGTACCCAGGGCAATTGTCGGCACCATCATCTTGAACACAATAGCTGGGCTCCTTTTCCTCATCCCTCTCGTCTTTGTGCTTCACGACTCGGCAGCTCTCATCGCTTTGGTGTCTGGTCAACCAGTTCCGACCATCATCAAATCGGCAATTGGCAACTCGACTGGGGCATTCCTCCTGTTACTTCCGTTGGCTGTGCTTGCTCTTTTATGTGGTATAGGATGTACAACCGCTGTATCGCGCTCAGTTTGGGCTTTCGCGCGAGATGGAGGTATTCCATTCTCCAAACACTGGAAAGTGGTCAATCAGTCGTTGGGTCTGCCTTTCAATGCGATGATGCTTGGAATGGTCATTGAGATTGCCCTTGGCCTCATCTACTTCGGCTCCACTGCTGCTTTCAACGCTTTCTCCGGCGTTGGCGTCATTACCCTAACAGTGAGCTACGCATGCCCGATTGCTGTCTCATTCATGGGTGGTCGTAGTCACATCAAAAATGGAAAGTTTGATCTCGGTAAACTTGGAGTATTCTGCAATATCATTGCATTGGGTTAGTACTTTGTTCTGCTGCTTTCCTAAATTTTACTGACCAGGTTTTCATTATAGCGTGGAGTCTACTTGCCGTTCCTCTATTTTGCATGCCGTCCTATCTTCCTGTCACGGCGGAGTCCGTCAATTATGCGCCAGTTGTATTCGTCGCATTCATCATCATTGCTACATTCTGGTACTGGGTCTGGGGCAGAGAGAAATACGTTGGCCCTCCTACCGCCGATGAGGCTGTCATTGACCTTCGCCTATCCGGCGCATAGTTATGTATATAGCATTTTACAAAGCATCTGGCTTGCATGAAATGATACTACCGTACAAGTTTGATTATCTCTTTTCAACCCCTTGTAATCTCACAGATCTGAGTGCCCAGTCCATGGCTGATGCTAATTCGTAGCTTGTCGCCTGGCTGGAGAAACCGTGGTGGGCTCTGCGAGATACCAATTCCACATGGTGTTCCAGTGATTATCACAGTTCCAGGTCGAAGTGTATGTCCCTTTGGCTACGTGAGTAAAATGAACTGGTAACTTAATTCTATGATACATACCTTTGATAAGTGAGACACAATCTCAGGTACGCTGAAAATCATATCATCTGCATATCCATTTTGCATTGTCTTCCCGTTCAAAAACGTGCGAAGGTTGAGATTTGCAGGATTTGGAATCAATTCTGTTGACCCAATACAGGGTCCAAGTGGGCAAAATCCATCCTAGAACAGTCAGCTTGTTACATCATCATTTTCTCAAATCTTGGGTACTGTACCATTCCCTTCGCGTAAGACCATTGGGAGGTCCTCTCTTGATGCTGTCGAGCAGTCACATCATTTGCTGTAGCATACCCAAGAATGTAACCCTCTGCATCAGCAACGGAGACATCCTTGCACAGTTTACCGATGATGATAGCGAGCTCGACTTCGTAGTCGGCTTCATCAAATTCCACGTTCGAGGGCAATAAGATAGGATCCGAAGCCGACGCGATGCAGGTATCGGCCTTCAGGAAAACGCTATATCAAATTAGCGCCAAGTCGAATCTTATCAACTTACTACTCACGTAGGGGTGCTTGGAAGAGCTAGCTTCATCTCCGCTGCGTGCTCTTTGTAATTGAGACCGATGCATCGAACAGTTCCTGCCTCTTTCTGTGAAACTGGGGGCAACAGTTTCTGGATGACTCTAGTCTCCCCGGTAAATTGAGCTTCATAATCTAGCGCGCAGCCTCCTTCAATCACTCGGACAGCCACTTCTTCTTTGTTCGCGATTGCGAGACCCACTGGAAATAACCGGTCAGATCACGATGCTCGCTTCGGATTACTATCCTTACCATCAATCTCAAAATCGACAGGCTCGCCTCCATAAATCTTTCCATCATGACTTTCAAAACGAACCCATCTTTTCCAAACCTAGAGATTGTAAGTTAAAACACAAGTGGTTGGGCTTTAAAGAAAAAAATGCTCACTGGGTGTTGGGCTCCTGTAGCAGTCACCGAAGCAGTCACATTTTCTTTTGGTCCGTTGGAGATACCCATGATGTACTTTGGTCAAGGAATTTTTTAATTCGCATCATTGACTACTACCATCAAGGCTCTCTTAACATGGCTATCAGCTACCCCAACGCACACAATGGGTATCGGGGAATTCGTCGGGAAATAGATAGCTGATAAGGGGTTGAAAGGAGTAATTTACCGATGCCAAGATGATAAACGCGGGGAAAGAGAGTTCATAGACCATCGGAAGTAGGCCGAGCATCCCACAAACATGGGGAAAGACTGAAGGGAAATTGTGAAAACTTCGTGGTGAAGCCAAATGTATTGCCTGTGGCTTGAAGATTTTCAGGTCGTCAAGATGCGCTGCCGCTACCAAAGACCTTGCTAGATAGAAAGCAATGCCAAGACGATGATAATGGCATGTCCCAATAGGATAAGAGGCTTTCCAATGGTTCTTATCGCGTCTCCACGCCTTCGGGGGGGCAACTCTGACCCGAAGAGCCACTCGAATCTTGACTCACCCCAGATAATAACGCCAATGTGGATCGGGAAATCATCTCGTCCTTCTCCAATCCCCAGAATAACCCGATTCTTTTCCCGACAAATAATGTTATCTTCACCAAGGGTGGCATTTATAGCTCCGAGCGGGTCAATGATCCAAAATCATTTCATGGTCGCATTTGATTTTCTTACGCGTCTTCAAAATGAACAAGGAAACGGATATCACATTCAAAATGGAGGGCGCATCGGAGCATGATGTGCAATTGGGAAATCTCTCAATTGACCCGGCCAGAGAACGAGAGCTCGTCTTAAAGCTGGATCTCTTTATTTGCCCCTTGGTTATGCTCATCTTCCTCGTTGCGTATCTCGATCGTAGCAACTTAGGGTGAGTTCGGTCTGGCCTGCGTTCAATCGTTCAATCATTAACTTGTTGTATCAGAAATGCGGCTGTTGCCGGGATGCCTGTGAGCTTTCAACATTGTGGCAATTCTTACAGTCTACTAATACGAGTTTTTCAAAGGAGGATATTGGCTTGGTTGGAAACCAACTTGGAAGTAAGTCATGGTTCTTTATGAAATCATTTTCGTTGCTAATAACTTTGTTCTCTCAAGATGCCGTTTCCCTATTCTATGCAACATACGTCTTTTTCGAAATTCCATTTTCAATGCTGCTCAAGAAATTGCGTCCGAATCGTTTAATTGCAGCTCTCATCATTGGCTTTAGTGCCTCTATTCTATCGGCAGGTTTCATAAAGAACGTTGCTGGTCTTTACATCACCCGCTTGCTTCTGGGTGTTTTCGAAAGTGGACTATTTCCGTACGATATCCCCCGCCCATTCTAGGTCATCATTAACATTTTACAGTTGCCTCACTGTGCTTTTGACAACTTTTTATAAGCGCGAAGAGCAGGCACAAAGAATATCGTATTTATTCGTATCTGCTGCGCTCAGTGGTGGATTCGGTGGCTTGTATGTGACACATCATCCCCGGAACCTATCTATACTGACATTCACCAGGCTGGCCTTTGGTCTCCTCCGTCTTGATGGGGCCGCTGGACTCGAGGGTTGGCGCTGGCTCTTTATTGTTGAGGGTCTTATGAGCGCAGTCATTGGCATCGCCACATTCTTCTTCCTTCCAAACGATTTTGAGACGGCTTACTTCCTTAATGAAGAAGATAAAGCCCTCATGCGAATCCGCATGCAATCTTCTGGGCAGTATGCTGCAGAAGAATCGTTTCATATTCAGGAAGTTTGGAAGACACTAAAGGACCCTAAAAGCTGGTTGACTTCGCTCAACCAAATTAGCGTCAATGTCTGCTCCTTCGGATTCAGCACCTTTCTACCAACTATCATCAAAGGTTTTGGGTACAGTTCAGTTCTCACGCAGCTACTCACGGTCCCTGTTTATATCTGGGCTTCCGTTTTCTACCTTGTCATTGCTCATTTCTCCGACATGATACGTATGCGTGCAGTATTCATGGTACCTCTGTGTCTGGTAACGGCTGTGGGGTATGCAATGATGTTGGGTATAGATGTCCATGCCAGAGGTCCCCTCTATTTTGCCACATTTGTTTGTGTCACTGGGTACGTTCATTGTATACCCATGTTTGACTTTTGCATGATCTCTAACTTGGATGATAGGATCTACTGTGTTGTCGGCCTCGGTGTCTCCTGGAATGCCAACAGTCATGCCGGATATTACAAAAGATCCATGGCCGTTGGTTTACAACAGTCCATTGGCAATTGTGCCGGATTGATAGTAAGTATCTCTGAGTATCTCCCCCTCTTAATTCACATCTAATATCCTTTTAAGGCTGGCCAAATCTACAAGTCGACAACCAATGGTCGTTATCTCATTGGTCATTCAGTCTCTCTTGCAGCCATCTGTGTTGCATTCTGTGGCAATATCAGCATGTATTTGCTCTTGAAGTATCACAATAACAAGCGCGCAAGGATGAATCTGGAGGAACGGCAGGAAGCCATTCAATCTGGGTCGTATGAAAAGAAAGGAGGCGACTACCACCCAGATTTCAAGTATATCCTGTAATTTACCACTTATATGAGAAGTATCAATGACTCGGAGAATATTAATTAAGATAAATCAGCTGCTCTACTAGTCATGGTATGCAATCTCCGAAATCATTTGTTCCCATGTTTCCAGGTCTGTAGCCTGAGGGAAAGCAAAGTTTTGATCCTCCCATATTGCTGGCCACATCATGTCCGGGGAATACTCGGGCACATTGGTTGAAGAGGGACCTAAAGCATGTGGGTCCGAGGTTAATTCGGTTTCCGAGTTGAGCTTTTGACTATCTTCTTCCCGGAAATTGGCACGATCCATAATGCCTGACATTATATCCACTGGCAGGGCGTGTTCATTGTCACCAGAGAGGTCGCTCCCTTTGGCAAACTCTTTTGTGCGGACAATGCAAAGCTCAACGACTTTGACTTCCGCAAGACCAAATTCATTCAGCCATGCATCTTCTCTCAGCCTCTCGCAATATTCTTGCAGGTCGTCCAGGATTGCCGCTGTTTGGGGGGGGTTCGGGCGGCGAACAGCAATAATACCTAAAATCAAGGCACTGTTAAACATATTGTGGGTTCCCAATGTCCATCTCATGTTTTCTGCGATTCCATATTTGACAGAGTGCAGCCGAATTTTGAGGTCAGATGACGCCGACGCAATGCAGGCCTCGTGACTGAGACGAAAGCGATTTGTAATAGACTCACGTAGAAGATAAGGCCTATGGAGAGTGATTCGAGCAAAGTGGAAAGCCGAATGCAAGTAGAGGCGATGCCATGGTAGAAAGGAGTGTGTTTCATCTTTCGCAAAGTCCGGATCCTCCAGGGCAAAATAAGCCGGCAGTTGCCTTTGCCAAGCCAGCAGCTTCTCATCCATCTCAGTCACGACATCATAAGAAGCTGGGTATAACCCAAAACACCTGTCTTGAATTTCCCCCGCGATCTTGGCCAGTCCATTGCACAATAGGATGACTGTACTCCGGGTTGGGTTTCTCAGTGTGGATACCGGGGTCACTGATGACTGCTCGTCTGTCAAGTCGTCGAGCCAGATATTCTCAGGCGGATTGATGAGACACATGTGGTCCGATATCGCATATGGCCTGCCAAGGGCGAGAGCAATTGTCTTGTCCAACATGTATAGGTTTCCCCAGAGTCTTCGTCGAACCTCGGTGGCTTTCCGTGACAGCCCCCACTTCTCCCCATCGATATGCATGCCTTGTGCTTGCGCCATTCGCATAGCAAAGCTTATAGTCAACCAACTTTCCGCTATTTGGCGAGTGTAAAGCAAATAACGAGTGACCATCAGACCAGCCCGAACAAGGTCCAAACTCTCCCCGTGGAACGAAGGTGAAATGACAATGGCCCTTCTAGAAGCCCAGTAAAATCTGAGAGAAGCCTCCTCGCTCTCTTTCCGCTTTTCCGGTGAGTAAATTTTTGGGTCCTCCAAAAGCACGCCGAAAGCAAGAATAATGAAAAGTAGTGCCAGCCAACGAAGATCAACGCCGGCAATTTCATCAA
This sequence comes from Penicillium manginii, assembly GCF_028828005.1. NCBI lineage: Eukaryota > Fungi > Ascomycota > Eurotiomycetes > Eurotiales > Aspergillaceae > Penicillium > Penicillium manginii. The sequence continues at coordinate 4,089,996 of NW_026643103.1, read as the reverse complement.
ACCCAAATTTCCTGCCCCAGAACTCAGCAAATTGGTGCCTAAACGTATCTGGATGGACCGTATCGATAGCCCAGTTGATTTCAGTTAGGAATCTTTCAATCAGTCTATCGACTGTTACTTTATTGCGTGGCAGAAGACCAAGCAGATCCCACACTTGCGAAAAAGGGCCAGAATCGTTTCTGAAAGACTGCAGAGAATCCTTTGTGGATAAGAGACTCATTGGAGGCAGGTCCGGGGCTGACTCATGAATCATACTTGCGGCCACTTGGTGTCCAAAATACGAGTTGCCAAAGAAGGACGGAGCACCGCGAGCGATGTAAAGCTGGCCCAGCTCTGTTCCTTGGGAGTCCACTAAGAATCTCGATTAGACGAGTGGTCTTGATTCTGCTGTATGCTCACATCTCAAAAATTGCTGAGGGGCGAGGATCATTCCTACCTGTTGCCGGTACGGCATCCCGAGACCTGATACCTCGTTCTCTTCCAGTATCTAAGTCATTTTCTGGCCATTGACATAGCCGCGGCACTCCGCGTTGTATACAGCGCAGACATGGTTGTTCTTGATTGCATTTCTGTTTGCGAGAGTGACATTGGGTGCAAGATGTCGTTTTTCGTCCACGCTTTCGCCCTCGTGGGCGAGATTCCGGTCCCCCCTGCGGTTATGCTGCCGACATTCATCCTTGAATGCCCCCCCTGGACAAGGGATTTTTTTTTTGGCAATGAGGCAATATATACAATTTCGCGTTGATTAGGTGGAAAAGTAAGAAGAGGCAAAGGTAAGACAAATGGAATATACCGAGCCACGGGTGGTTATCTTGTTAGCCTTACAAATCAGGCTTGAAATCCCCACGCACCAATTAAACTTTTGGAGACATTTGGAGACGCAGTCGCTCATATTCTCGGTGATCACAAGAGTTGATGATCTTTGGAGAACATGCGATTTCGAGTGAAGATGACTGAAAATCATATGATATGTAGGGCAATATCCAACATGCCCGGAGTCCTCAAATTTCCGCTGCTCAAGACAACTTGAACCGACGTCTCGAAGAGCTTGATTTTTTTTTGATTGCTTCACATTCTAGAACCTATTCTAAAACGTGAGACTCCCCTTCTTAAGAATAAGAAGGAGTTAATAGGATACAAGAGACTTATGAAGGAGGTTGACAATCGAAGAGCTGCAAAATACGATCTGATAGTTCCGATTAGTCATCTGACGTCAAACGCGTTTGTTTACTTTTCAGCGGCTGCTTGCCTCACCTGACAACCATCGACTCCGACACACATCGACACCCACAACAACCCTCTACAGTTTGGGCGCCGACGTCTCGACCGATCCCGAACTTGTGAATCTCTTATCTTCCAAAAAAAATCAGTTCTCAAGATGCCTCGGCGCTCCGCCCGCCTGCGCAGCAGTCAGACTCCAGAGGTGAGTTACCTCGTAACACCCACTATTGGAACCCCTACAGGGACTCAAGGGGGTCACCACGGCTGGTTTTATTGACTCTCAAGACTAATCACCTATACTAGGCTCAAGAGTCCACACCCCAGATAATTAGCGCCGTCCCACTTGAATCCGTCCAGGAACGCGACGAAACACCCGCCGATGAATATGGCGTTCGCACACCTGTGACGAAGAAGCAAGGCTCTCAGAAAACCCCCATCTTTTCCATGCGCCGAACCGAAGCGATAACACCAACTACTGGCTCCGCAGCCCGCCCGCCCCGAGAGGAAATGCATCCCAGCAAGGCTCACCAAAGTACCACGAAACAGGTTGACTCCGGCCTGGTTTTGGGCTTCAACCCCATCAAGAAAGATGCCAATGGTAATTTGGTGAAGGAAAGCATGGCCGACTATACTCCTACCAAATCGAAAGCATCTCCGGCTCCAAGTCACTTCGGCACCCCCGGCTACGAGTTCAAGTTCGGCCAGGACGCTCAGCTCAGCGATGAGGCGAAACAGCTGATGGAACGTGTCCGAGGCGAAGCTGCGCACATTAGGGCACAGATGATAATGGATAAATCGAATCACGCAGAACAGGAAGATACGGAAGCTGAGCACAAGCAGGGAGACCGGAAAATTGCGATGCCCAAGGGAAGGGCCAGTCGGTTCAGTGACGTGCACATGGCAGAGTTCAAGAAGATGGATTCGATTGCCAATCATGCATCATCCTTCCGAGCAGCTCCTGGTCGCTTCCAGCCCGTCACTAAGTCTCTGAAGCGAACCAAGTCCAAGGCACAACTGGATGAGACCGAGTCCAACCCGCCTCCCTCACGATCCCCGGCAAAGCAACCGACTGCCGCTTCGCCTGCTGCTGTCAACAACAAGCGTGTAAAGCATAACCCTGCAAATGATGCATCTTCCAATCTCTCTCAGGCCAATACTACTCAAACTGAGCAAGATAAGACTGCTCGCAAGCCTGTTGGCCCGCGCCCCCGATCGATGATTCGCAGCTCCCTCATGACCCCAACTCGAGCCTCCATGGCACGCACCACGTCTGCCAGTCTCAAGGCGCCCAAGACTACACTCATCCCCTCTCTGGCACGCTCGCCTGATACCAGAGCGCTGGCATCCCCGCGGACACCGCGCACTGATTTCAACCCACGGTTCAAGAGCAGCTTGCCGACTTTGGGAAATCTCAAGTCTATTCTCCGTCGACGCCAGCCATTGTTCTCTCGTGATCCATCCAAGATCGCTGCTGGTACTCATGTTGCTGCTCCTGACTTCAACCCCGACTCACTCTTTGCCAGCAAGAGTGGCGATATGACAGACTCTGCCCCAACCCCGTCGCCAAAAAAGCACGTGGAGTTTACTCCGAGTGTCAAGTCTCGCCATCAGCTCGCTGAAGCGTCGCCATCTCGATCTAAGATTCCTACCACGCCCTCACGTTCCAACCTATCTGATATTGTCTACCCAACTCTGCCCACTCTTACCCCGGAGGCGAAAGCGGCCGCCGAACCCTCCGATGACAAGTCTGCTTTGTCGCCAAGCATCCGACATGTCCGCAAGTCGAACGCAAACGAAAATGACAACGCCTATCCAGAACTTCCAGTTGTCACCCATGGAATTGCGCACGGAATTGGTAACAAAAAGCGACATCGCGAGGAGGTCGATGACGACAACTCAAACGGTGCTGATAATGCCGAGAATGTGCCCCCTACCGATGCTCCAGTCGAAGAGCGCAGCGCCAAGCGAATCAAGGCCACACCCAGTCCAGTTAAATTCCAGCCCGCTAAGACCCCTGTCCGAACTCCTTCCGGCCGCATGGGTACTCCTGCTAGTGCCAAGCAGAAGTCTCGCAACGTTCTTAGTCTGAGTCGTCTCAACATGCTCGCCAAGCCAAAGGGACGGGCTTAGTGGAGTCAGTTCAGTTAGGCGCTCGCCTGGTGCGTTGCGCCTTGGTCGAGTTTCGGCGCAGTGTTGATTTGCGACGAGTCACCACGCTAGCCCTTGGTTTCACTGTGGGCGAACTGCGTTTTAATATTCCGGTGGCATCCTTCTAGTCCTGCTATATCTTTGACAAGAAGACTACGCTGCGACATTTCTGTATCTACACTTCCTTTCTTAGGGTACGATACCCTCCGTTTTTTTCAACTTCTTGCACTGTCTGATCTTCTTACTTTCACCTTTCGGTTTCAGTTCCTCATCCTGGAGTCTCTTTTCGAAGTCTTGTTTGTTTCGGAGCATGGTTGCTACATTTTTGCTTTGTTTCTTTTTCTCCGGGCATGGGGCGCAATCATGGCGTCTGGAATATGTTTATTTTTAATGGTCGTCTTTCTACTGCTTCGAGAACTGTCCCCTTACCTCTGTCAGGACTCGTTGTATTGGAACTTTATCATTGTTGTGGTAAGTGACGATGCAAGGGATACCATAGCTTTCTTGGTAAACTCTGCACAGGAGACAAGGGGACAATCTCGGTTCCAGCAACCTGCTTATTATCTACAAGATTGATGCCACCCACGAATTAATGACCAAAGATTTCTCTTTTCAGAAATTCCCCTTCAATTCCCGTAAATGCATTCATGATCCATTGATTCCAAGGTTGTTCTAAAAGAATTCTAGACTACTAGCATTCAACACGCAGCTCAACTACCTACTAGGTGGGCACGGTTGATAGGAAACATCTACAAAGTAGTACTAGTTATCGAAATTGTAAAGCGGTGGAGAAACTTCTTTCCTCTATTTACATGCAAGCGGGGATCATTCGTCGTCGGGTGGGGAAAATTCAAGCTAAAAATACACGAAGGGGGATTCAGAAGAGAGAAAAGATAAGGAGCAAATGCGAAGCAGATGCGGATTAGAAGGTCAACGCATCCTTGAAGGTGTTAGGAAAAGAATTAGTTCGCTCGTGCAAGAGAGCTCTTCTTGGGGATTCCCTAGAGAAGAGATAGAAGTGTATTACTGAGAGGACATGAGGCATGATAGGCGTAGGACGGATATAGCAGAGAAGGGTAGGCTCGGCCAGAAGCAAAAGTAAGAAGGTTGTCGGGTAGGGTGACCAGGGATGGAGGCGAGGAAGAATTGGAGGACGTCGGTGACAAGTGGTTTTGAATAGTATCATCCACATCACGCTTTCATGGTTTCCAGGAAAGAGTCCAGATTGTATTCTTCCTGGTATTGTCGATCGTCCCATAATTCACCTAGGTCATCTAACCAGCCCTTCTTGCCCTTCTCCTTGACTTCACCGTCGATGTCGACCATGTCGACTTCGTTGCCTGTCTGGTCGCTTGGTTTCTCTGCCGTCTCTGCCGTCTCGCTAAGACTGAAGAGGTCTAATAGTTGATCCGTGTCCATAGTGCCTAGTCCGGCATTTTGCTGATTGACAACGGTAGAGGCGACGTCTATCTTAAATCGTTGCAGACTGGAGTAGAAAGTATGTTAGCGGGAGTGAAAAAAAGCAAACGATAGGAGCTCATGCGGTATAACTTACTTTAAGATCTTCTCTTCCAGCGTGCCTCTCGTTATCAGACGATACACGTTGACCACCTTCTTCTGACCGATACGATGAGCACGGTCCATGGCTTGGATATCCTTTTGCGGATTCCAGTCATGCTCAACGAAGATGACAGTGTCTGCACCAGTAAGGTTAAGACCCAGTCCACCGACGCTGGTGGTCAAGAGTAACACATCGTAACTGGGATCAGTGTTGAAACGGTTCACAATGTCTTGGCGCTTCGTAGCCTCGACACCTCCATCGAGACGCAGGTATTGAACGGACGGAAGCAACTTCTTCAGGACGTCATTCTGAACAATGTCAAGCATTTCCTTCATCTGACAGAAAACCAGGGCACGGTGCGGGCTGACGTAGCTAGCGCCAGTGTCAAGTTCGCCCTCAGCGGAGTGGTCGAGGCCGATTCCACAGTCGACGAGCAGATCCCGAAGGGCACTGAGTTTCGGTGCGTGTGACACATCTCTGATGTTGGAGCGCTTGGCAGATAGATAGCTCTGGACTTCATTGTACTGCTTGTGGCCGTCTTTAACAACCAAAGCAGGGGAGTTACAAAGGCGGCGCATGTATTGCAGAGCTTGGAAGATGTGCTCCTTGTCATTGCGCTCTGTGCTGCCCACCTTTTCTTGCAGTTCCTTCTGCTCCTTCTTCGAAAAGTCTTCGAAGAGCTTCTTCTGCAACTCACTCGGGTCACAGTAGTAGTTCTGAATGATCTTAGGCGGCAGGTCGTTCAGAACCTCCTCCTTGAGACGACGCAGCAAGAATGGGAGGACTTGCTTATGCAAGGCTTCAATTGCGAGAGCACCCGCTTCCTGTTCCTTGGAGGATGATTTACTGAATCGACTAGCAGCGATAGGCTTGGCGAATCGGTCCAGGAAAACCTTCTCGGTACCCAGGAATCCTGGCATCAAGAAATCAAAGAGCGACCACAACTCCAGAACATTGTTTTGAATTGGCGTGCCGGATAGAATAAGGCGGTGGTTGCTCATGATGCGTTTCACAGAAAGTGTAATCTTCGCCTTGGGGTTCTTGATCAAATGTCCCTCATCAAGTACGCAGTAGTTCCAGTTGATAGGGTTAAGGATGTCGTTGTCGTTGCGGCAAACATCGTAGGAAGTCACGACGATGTCTGAATCGGCAATCTCGGCCTGTAACCTTGCTCTCTCTGCTGGAGGTCCAACGTAGGCGATGCACTTGAGGAAAGGTGCATATTGCTTGACTTCTTGTTGCCAATGGCCAGAAAGTGAGGGCGGGCAAATAATGAGTGAAGGAAGCTTTCGAGAATCTAGTGCTTGGCTCTTGGCATACTCCTCCGCTCGCATGTGGTGATCACTCGCAACAATACAAATGGTTTGTAGTGTCTTTCCAAGACCCATGTCATCACAGAGAATACCGTGGAGGTTGTATCTGTTGAGGAAAGCGAGCCAGTTGACACCATCCTGCTGATAGGGACGTAATTCGGCCTTGATAGCAACGGGAATCTGGAAGGTCTCCACCTTGCGAACGTCCAACATTTGAGACATGAACTTTCGCTCCCGGTCACGGCCCTTGAGCAGCTCCTCGGAGAATCCTGGAGGGTCGGGAATACCTGCTTCCAAAGGCACCAATTTAACCAGTGTTGCAAATGAGGTTGTTGCCAGTAGTCGCACATCGTTGTCGGAGTCACTCATTCGTCCGAGAACAGGGACCACAAGGAAGATAACGTATGGTAGAATACCGTCCTCCATCACGTGGATCAGGTGATAAATAAACTCGATGGCACCTTGACGGTGGGGAACATCAAGAGCATTGTTGATAGTAGGCAAAACCTTCTCAACCAGCATTGTCATGCCGCTCACCGTTATGACGCTACAAATAGTCGCAAAGCACTTAGCAGCCGCATACCGTATGACTGAGAGTCGGCATTGCAGGGCCTTTGCAATGATGGGCATAAGGCCAGTAACCCACGAGTGGAGTCCAACATCGAATTTGGGGAGAAGCGCGCGTAGTGTAGAAAGACCGTCGACTACTTCCTGGCCGAGATCATTCTCGGGGTTTGTTATGTCTTCCGGAAGATCGCCTTCCAAGGCTTGCTTGAGGGGACGTTCGACAAGAGCAGCAAGGTTGGGGACCTTTTCTAGAAGGTCAGCGCCGAACTTGATAGCCAGCTGTTCCAAGGCGTCCTTAGCACCACGGCGCATGATCCGGGCTTCCCTGGCCTCGCGCTCGAATTTGGCAGCATCGGGGTGGTCTCGTCGGTCTTCTTCTTTGCGTAGCGACAGAATGGATTTCTCGAGCTGGGCGTTGTGTGGGAATTCGGGCGTCTCGGATGTGTCCACACAGCAGTATTTGACCAGGTTTCCGATGATCTTGTCCACCGGTCCACGTTTCGTGGCTGCGGTGTAATGTTCAATCAGACCCGCGACGGCGGTTGCCGAACGCTGCTGAAGCTCGACGTTTTCCTCTTTCTTGACGCTGTCCATCATGCCCTTGATTATATGACCAGGTCGCTTAGGGATATCCCGCAAGGCAACCAGGGCCCCTGCACCTGCGGCGACAACGCGCATGTCGCGCTGTTCTCTCATTGATCGGGCCTCGTCGACCGCAGACTGCGCGGTCGTACGAGTGTCGTTGAGAACTTGAGTGGCAGTGATTCGTTGAGCGGGTGTCAGATTTTTCTTCAAGCGGTCGAAATCAGGACCGACAATTTTCTCGGCATCTGCAAGCGAGAAAGCATTGGGACCAGCCTCGGTATCGCCTTGGACGACGACAGCAAGGACCGGCAGACGTGAGGGCGGGACGTGAGCATGGTCGCGGAATGAATTGAGCAGCGAGTGACACTGTGCACGAGCGACATGGAGATAGCAGGAAATATCAGAGTACCAGGAGGGACGCTCGCCCTCGACGATCGGTCGCAAATGTTCGCATAGAGTCCCGGTGTACTTGCTGTCCGGTCCAGAGAGACGAGCGTATTCTTCCATCACCATCGCCGTGGAAAGTTGTGTAGTCGAAGCAGGGTGCTTGAGGCCGTCCACGATGGAGGACCAAATGCTCGGAAGTTCATGCTTATCCCAGAAAGAGATCAATTCACCAAGCGCCCTGGCAGCAAAGATTTTGGACCGCAGCATCGTGTCTGCGCCAACGAGATCAATGTCACCAGATAACATGTGTCCATCTACATTGTGGGTTGATGACACGGTTGTTTCCTTTTTTTCGACCTTGCGTTTGCGACCAGGCTTAACGGGCTCTGGGCCAGGAGCAGGAGGTGATGATTTTGCTGGGGCGGGTGCAATTGCGGGCGCGGAGAATGGTAAACCGGATGGTTTGATGAAAAGAGAGGTATTCATAGGGATAGGGTAGCGAGGAACACCGAAGGGACCAAGTGTTAGGGCGACCAGAGGTTGGACAGATTCAGACAGCTCGGCTTCGGCAGAGAAGGATCCACGTTGTTCGATTGCCTTCAGCAGTTCCGACCAAACCTGGAGAGATAGCTTGAGAACGCCCTCGTTGCGCTCCACGAGCAGGTTTTGGAAAATCAAGCGCAAGGCTTTGCCGTCTACCCAGTCCGTGCTTCCTTCTCCTTCGAGCTTGAGGAAGGTCATGAGAGCGCGGAGAACTGCCGATCGAACGCTTGTGATAGTATGACGCAGGAAGGGGTACAATCGAGGTACGAGGTTGCCGAATGAGGCCTCGGGATCATCGGCCGCGTTTGCCTTCATTGCGTCCAGAACTGGGGTGAAGGTACACAACTTAGCCAGTAAGTCCATCACAGATCCTGTGCTTGCGCTCAGATCATCTTGGAGATTCGACAGACAATCCCAAACAATGTGCATGAGAGGGCCAAGCGTGCCAGCCCGTGATGTGACGAATTCCTCAGCGATGGGAACCAGGGTGGCAGCACTGACAGACCGCACATCATCATCAAAATCGGCCAAGCCTTTCATGACGGATTCGAGGACACCATCGATCATATTCGAGTCCTTTATGAGGAGGTGCTTCCGAACAGCGACCAGATAACGGAGACCGATCATACCACCGTGGCAAACTTCCCAGATTGGACGCTCTAATCCCAGGTCGTTCTGCATGATGATTCTGTAGAGACACCGGTATACTTGGCGCACAGACTTCGGCGCCAAATGTGACAAGAGAGCACCAAGGGTCTGGCCAACGGTTTCTCTAATCGGGGCAACTACGTTGTCAGAGATGTAGTCACCAAAGCGATCGAGCATCAGGACACAGAGAAGGCGGCACGCGAGATCGTCGAGCCATTGACGATTGAGGTTGTCATTTTCCTCCCGGCTTTTGCCCTCGACACGGCCGGCAGCAGTACCTTGCACTCTGACCACTTCACGGAGAGCCATCGCAGCACCATGGCGAACTTCCCAATTGGAATCAAAGATATCGACTGTCAAAAATTCGCACATGCATTCGAGCGGCCACCCAGCACCCTGGTCGGCAATTTCGGGCTGTATGATGGGCTTTTCAGGAGCGATGGGCCCCTTGAATTCGGAGACAATCTTCGAGTCATCCTCATCAGCGGCGGGATCGAGCGAGAAATAGTCCGACTTGGCCTCTCCATTTGGCCCGTCGCCATTTTCGGTCTTGACGGGGTGAGGAGTTGCTGCTGGCGTCGCAACGTTGTCCGAGGCTCGTCGAGAGGCCAAGTCGACCACGCGAACCTTGTTGGCGCCCAGCTTGGCGCTTTGTTTGTTTTTGCGTTTCAGCTGATTTAATTGGCGCTTGCTAAGGCCGGTGTCTTCCTTCCCTGCCGCAGCCTCGACTGGAGATGAAGCACGACGGGACGAAAGGTCATGTAAACTATTCTCGCGAGAAATGGTGGGGTTGGACGATTCCCTTTTAGGCGCTGGAGTTGCTGGTTTGGGGGCAAAATCAATACTGTCAAGGATTTCGTCTTCGTTATATTCGCCCTCGAGACCGAGACGTGCATTCAGGGTCTTCTTCTGGTGGATCAGGCGCGCTGCGGGGTCCATGGATGCCAGAGAATATTCGTACTCCTTGCCCGCACTCCCGAGGAGTCGCTTGCCGTATTTCAGGACAGAACCGACGTCTAGATTATCAAGATGAAGAAACCCATCTGGAGAAGGTGCAATATCTTCTGATTTGACCTCGGGTTTTATCTCCACATCATCATCATCGTCAGCTGCCGACTTGATCTGCAACCCATCGTCTTCATTTGGATCATAGATTTCCGCATTTGTGACGATCAAGCCGATTGCCCGGGCAGCAGCGGTTCTCGTGTCCCAGGACTTGGATCGAAGATAAGGCAGGATACGCCCAAGAAGATTGAATAGCTCATCGGGATGTTGTTTTTGAACATCTCCTAGTTGTTGAGCAGCTGTGTTCCGGATAAGTTGAGTACTTCCGGTCTCTAAGAGTCTGTTTTGGGGGATGGTTAGTACGGAACTGGGGGGAGTCAAGACTGGTATACCTGTTGGTATACCTGAGATATTACTCACGTGACCAGGCGGTCGAGTCTGCGGATCAGTTAGTCATGTGACAGGCGCGTCGTGATTGGAGAGTGGAACTTACCGGGAAGTCATGGCGGGCCGTCACTCTGATGCCGAGTGAACAGCACCGCCTAAAGGTGAGAGGAAACAGAACAGGAGGAAAGGGCAGAGAGAGACGCGACAGAGCGCGTCGAGAAGAGAGGCGATCGCCAATGAGAGAAGCAAACGCCTGAAGACCAACGCCCCAAAACACCGCGATGCACCGTGGCTGAGTCAGCAGGGAGGATTAGATTCAGTACACAAGAGCAGATTCGAGGTCACGCAGCCGGGTTTATATCATTGGGGCTCTCTTGCTGAGCGCGCCGGTCCATGTTTGGGTGTGTTGCGCTAGGCCTGATTAGGTATAGTCGTGGTTGGGCCTCCACTTCAGGTTTTTCTGTCACGTGAGGTAGGCGAGAAATAGGCTGTCCTTTTTACTTGACTGTCACCTGAGCAGTGTTTATGTATCTACAGGATCTAGGAGGAGTACTAACTAGTGTATATCTACCATCAGTCTCCTAGTATCTGTAAACTTATGTATGCAAAAAGCACCAGTGTTCATGTTTTAAGTGAATCGTCTCATGGCGATCGATCGCGCCAAGACATGCCAGATGGCCTCAGGGGACTCGAGGATTCCCACGATCATCATAGGGGTCCCGAGTATGTCAGTCCATCGACCCGATGCCTTGCATGACAAAAATCGTAATCTGGTGAACGGTCATAGCCTACCTACCTAGGTAGGGTAGCCCTGGAGAGATATGATGTGCGAAATCACAGTTTTCTACCAATAGTGATTGGTGGATTGCCAATGCGGGAACTATATATCCACATTGATATATCCAAGCTTCAAGTCTATTGCCAACCTGGGCAGGTGGTGATATGGTCCTGATCCAAGTCCACACAATTCATATGATGCCCAACTGGGCAGGTGGATGTATCTTTCAAAAAATATACCTTACAACTTCCTAGGTACCGCTAGACACTAGTAGTACCTATAAGGATATACTCCTACGCACTGATGAACATTGGCCCACGAAACTAGCAATCCATCATACCCCAAAATACTTGGCAATACCTAGTGCCTCGTTCTAGCCGCTGCGTATCTCCAATCTTGAAGAGATATCAGATACATCAATCACACGTATCATATGTCGTAACAAGTGCCAGGATACCACGAAGAGCTCCAACCCCCCTGAAGCCTTCGAGGAACTTCCCAAGGTTGGAACAAGACCTCACATCTTCCAGCAGTCTCCAGGCTACGGTCGTACCATAATTCAAACCTCCACTCAACGACGCAAATAGTAGTTTCCTTGGAAGAACCGGAGTATCATTTCAAAACATGACCAGAATGGCCAACAAACAGAACATTTCTATACAGTCACAGACCCTCCGGAGCATAGTCCGGGGGCAGAATCCCGAGGATCTCACGCATCAAAAGAAGAAACCATCACGTCCCGGCTTGGCCCTTGCCATTCCCATCTATTGTTGCCGGATCTTTTCCAATGTAGCGGCAGTCTCCTTATCCTTGCCCAGCAAGCCCAGGCTCCGGATCTCCTCGGCCTTGGGGCCGTTCTCACGCGCGGATGCTGCCTCGGTCTTGCGGACAGCGTGGGCGATTCTCAAGGCACGATAAACCTGGTCCCAAGATTCTGATGTCAGCTAGACTCATTTTCAAGCCCTCCAAGTTCAATACTCTCTTAATTCAAGACAAACGACGTACCTCCTTGGTGTGGTGAAGACATTCGTGGTAATCCTCCAGAGCGGGAATACACTTCTTCTTGCCCTCGAGACCCTCGCTAGAGTTGACAACGTAGCAGCCGAGGAGCTCTTGCCAGAAAGGAAAGCATCGGTTAGGACCTACAGACAGACGGATATCCGTTAGCTCAAGGTGGTTGCGGGGGAAGAAGGGTGGGAGGGTCTGCGCAAGATATAACCGAGCGGGCCAACACCACTGCGGACTCGCCTCACAGGGCGGATAAGGAGTCAAGAAGAGACATACCGAGGTTGTTACCGAAGCCGGAAGCCATTGTCGAGGAGCAGAGAGAGCAATGGGCAGAGTGGTGGGCAGAGAACTGGCAAAGAAGTGGTGAAGTGCCGGGCGGATGCGACGCTTTCCCTCTGAAGGTCGTTTCCGACTTGGTCCGTGCACCCCGCCTGCGTTTGGGCGTTGACGTCGCTACAGTACAAGGACACCTCACTCCATCTTGCGCTTCAACCGATCGCCATGGCTCCTCTGGAAGGGCTATCGGATGCTCATGCTATTCTACTTGCGACCAATTTCTGTACAAGTGGTAATATCGCCGCCCTGCCAGCTCTACAAGCGCAATACCCCCATTGTTTTCCGTTAGAGCGCCTGTTACGCATCATCTTGACCTTCCTCCCTGAGAGTACACAACCTTCCGACTACGTTCCAGTGCTCCAGGATCTGGCAAGTGGCACTGAAAATACGTCCTCAACCCCACACATCGATTCATCCACCGTCCAAGATCTATCCGAATCGGCTGCAAGGAAGCGAGTGCGGAAGCTTCGTCTGCGATCCCTCAAGCGCGAGGACGAGGAGGAGGAGATCGCCTCATCTGACCCCTTCACCCAGTTCATTATTCATCGCGCGTATCTGATCGACTCCGAAACGGCCCTCCAACCTCTCATACTGAGCCTGCTCCTTCCCTTCTATGCACACAACCCAGCTATTCGAACATGGCTTGTATCCAGTCTTCTACCGGCACTACGACTTAATTACGAATACTATCCCAACTGTGAAGAAGCATTATCGTTAGAAACACTGGAGTTGATGGATGATCAGACCGCAGTCAACGTCCTTTTATCCATTACCAGCACCGAGAAGAACAACATGGATCTGATCAACAATTTAAGAGGCCTTGTCGGCCCTTGGCTCTATGGTAGCAATCGATCAAAGAGGCGCAGACTGAACGACGCAGCCCGTCAAAATACGATCTCCTTTATCCAAGGAAATCCCAAGCCGGAGACCACAGAATTCGCCGGATGGGAATATGTGAATGAATGGCTACTGTCTCGCAGCTCTGTGGACCACACCACTGTTGCCAACGCATTTATAAACTGGAACGGACCGGAAGACGTTGACATGGGAGGTTATGAAGACCAGGATGCGACTCTCGCAACGGACAAAGCTAAGGAGTTGCTGAACCGGTACGGACAGTCTGGCTTAGCCGTGGTGTACGGTCATATGGACTCATCCAAACCTGCCCTGGAGAGATCTTTCAAGGTACTTGGACGCGTTGCGGAGCTGCTTAGCCTTGAAGAATGTTCATACCTGGATGCGACCGAGTCAACCCTTCCATCAGTGGACTATGATACGGAGTTGCTTTCTTCATCAACTCGAGGTTCGCTAATGCAGAATTCGCTGCTCAAACGCGATAATCCTCTGACCAAACCTTCTCCTTCCTCTATTTCGTTTTTGAGCGCCTTGCTTCTTTCTCTTCGAATTTTGACCGAACTTGGTCATAATGTTCCCTGTCGATCTGTGGCCAATCTTTGTCTCTTTAGTAGCGAGGAACTGCAACTGACGGAATTGAGGAATGTGGTGGGCTCTACTGTCGCGCAGACTCGGTCCAGACAGCAATGGGAAGCCGTACGGGAACAAATTCTTTGGCTACAGGACTGGCAGGCGGGCCAATCAGACAATGGTTGGGATGAGCCATCAACCCATCAAGGTCTTTTCTGGAGAGTTCCACGAGACACGGTTGAAACTGAGGTTCTAAAAGCATTGCTCGGTGGTCAAGGTAAGTTTTACTACTATCCCCACGTCTTCTCATTTAATACTGACTCTTCCTAGAATACCAACTCGCTGTTGATCTTTATACCCAAGCTGTTTCATCACCGCTGAGCCCTAGCCAAGTGGAAAAAGCGGTGGTAGAGGCCATATATAGCGCTTACGATAATGCAAGCAATGGCAATAGAACACGCGGTGGGATGAAGAGAGCTTATGATATGTAAGTCGAGCGCACCAAGCCTGTGAACTGAAAACATCTGACAATATATCAGACTTCAAACTTTCCAACCGCATTTCCCGGAATCGACAGCTTTCAAGCATATCGGTGCTTTGATAGCCGCAACACACGCTCTGTCCTTCTACTCTCTGACTCTCCAACACGGGGTCCCTTTCCAACCTGTCAGCATCCGTGTCCACCACGACCCGCTCTCTCTTGTTGAGAAGGTCCTCGATCAAAACTCGAAAAGCTATACCAAACTTGACGACCTACTCTCAATCGGTCGCAATCTTGTCTTCGCAGGCCTCCAAACAAGCGCTTCCCTAACTGAGACCACCGACCGATTTTCTACAGAACCTTTCACGGAGGCAGACGCCCTCGTCACATCTGAACGCCGCATAACCTCCCTCGCCATATCCTCCGCCCTAACATCGAACGACTTCGGCACAGCCTACTCCTACATTCTCACTCGGCTCACACCACCCAGCGCCCTATCAACGGCCTCTCCACTCCTCACACCACCCACAATCCCAGACGACATTACGTGGCGCGCTGTCTATAATGCAGGCCGCCACCGTCCCAGCAGCCCAACAACATCCACAACCCTCCAGTCGCAAATAACCCACCTCTCACAGCGAATGGAACTTCTCTCTCTAGCTCTAGCCCTTACTCCGACGCCAGATCCGCTCCCCGAAATTCTCGGCGCCTGGCGCCGCTGCGACGAAGAACTCTCCTCATTGCGCGCACGCGAACAGCAAGAGGAAGATCTCTGGGATGCCAAGGGCGACAATGCTCTCTCAACTGTACCAGGCGGTTTTGGTCCTACGGATAGCGAGCGCGATGCCTTTGACACGGCGCAGCAGCGCGTAGCACGACGAGCGCGTGCTCGCGCCGCAATGCCAAATTCGCACCCGCATGAGGCACCGATGGGTCTGTTCGAGGTTGCGAGGGGAGCAGCGATGGCGCTACATAAGAATGCCTTCCCATTGCGTGGGGCGGGCTCAGGCTCGGCTGCGGAATCGGCTCGTGGTCCTGCCGATGGCGAGCGGCCGCTTTCTCCCGAGGATGAGAGTGAGGGAAGAGTTCGGAAGAGAGATATGGTTAGTAACATGGTGACTGGAGGATTGGCGAGTGGGCTTGGGTGGGTTCTTGGTGCTGAACCTGTGAATCGGTGATTGATGAATGCATGTATGTAGTGTAGTATTATGATAGCAATGACAGTATACATTTAGCAATGTTCAATCTAGAATCTTCCTCGTTCATTTCCTTCTGTTTACATCTACAGCTGTACTACTTTGAGGTATTAGGCACATACCGTGATTGTGCTGTTGGATTTGGGTAGTTGCAATGGAATTGATAGTATTGAGTAGTACACATTCCCGCGGTGGACGATATCAACAGCCATAATCGCTAAGCAATCTCAAAAAAGAAACACCTATTAGGGTCGCCTGATACCAAGTACATCAAGGGTAAGCAGAGAAATTTTCAAAAAAAGTCAAAATCCGAGCAAACAAGTTGCCCCCAAACACCTAACA
Organism: Penicillium manginii; assembly: GCF_028828005.1. NCBI lineage: Eukaryota > Fungi > Ascomycota > Eurotiomycetes > Eurotiales > Aspergillaceae > Penicillium > Penicillium manginii. The sequence continues at coordinate 4,074,065 of NW_026643103.1, read as the reverse complement.
ACCCACCAGTATCAGATCAGAGACTCGGACCCTTCTTTCTTGGACTAACAAGACCATAAAATCCCAAGGGCTTCACACTGAAAGCACCATTCGAAGTAAATTCATACTTGGGATCCGCAAATTCAAACTCCACCTCGTGGATAATACTCGCCAAAGTAAAAATCGACCATCGCCACGCCCACATCTTCCCATAACACTCACGCTTTCCATTCCCAAACCCTTTCCTGGCACCCTTTGGCAGCGCCTCCCACTTCTCCCCCAGCATCCGCTCCGGAATAAAGCTCTCCGGCTCCTCAAAGACCTCTGGGTCCCGATTCACCGTATGCAGAACTGATATCATAGTTTGATTATGCGGGATCTGATACTTGCCCCCAGCCAACAAGACCGGACTCTTGTCCTCCGTCGGGACAGGCTCAATATTGAAACCAGGCGCCGTGGCCGAAAGGCGCAGCGTTTCACGAATAACGGCCTCACAGTAGTGCAGAGCATTCAGATTCTCGAGTGTGATCGACGACCCGCCAACAACCGAGTCTACCTCCGCCCGAGCCTTGGCCAGAACCTCCCCATTCCGAAGCAAATAGTACAAAGCGTACGAGACGAGATTCGCCGCCGTCGCAGCCCCAATAAACATAGTAACGACCTCGTCGACAACGCGGGACTCGCTCAGTTTCTCGCCCGAGACCGGGTCCGCATTGTGCAGTAGTGCGTGGAGGAGATCATCGCGATCCTGGCCTTTATCGTTCACCCTGGATTGAACGATGTCGGCGGCGAATTTGCGCATGAGCCGGATGTCACTGGTGAACTTTTTCTGGTAGAGGAGTTTTGTCAGGAGTTTGGGACGGGAGGGTCTTTTCATTGCTTCCATTGTGATGGATTCCCAGGCCTCGATTAGCGGTGGTGAATTTTCGCCGGGGCCGTCGTTCTCATTCAGGACTTGGATGCGCTGGTTGTAGAAAGATTGCATGACGGATGCCATTAGGAGTCGGTCTAGGTCGTTTGTGAAGAGGACGCGCTTTTGACGGCCGGATGTCCATTTGCGTGTTAGATCGTGGATGACGGTTGCCATGTCGGCGAAGGTGGTTTCTGTTTGAATCTTTGCTGCGCTGACGGATGGTGCCATTATGCGGTGGGCGACTCCCCAGATTGCTTCGTTGTCGTATGCAGTGAAGAGACAGTCGTTTGCGCAGGCGCGCATCTCGACGATGGGGCCTGTGACGCATTTGCGGAAGCGGCGCTCGTCGCAGATTTCGTCTAGGAGGGCAACGTTGCTGATGAAGACTATCTGCTTGCCTAGGACGTTGATTTTGCAGATTGGGCCTGGTTGAGGTGAGGTGAGGTGGTTAGATTAAGTTAAAGTTTGATATAGAGGTAGCGAGAGGAGACTTGACGATACCATATTGTTTTGACAGTTTAATCAGCGAGTTCCATGTGTCGCTGGGATTCACGTCGAATATGTTGCCTAATAAAGGAACGCCAGGTGGCTGAGGGATTCCAGAAGACATTGTTGTTGACCTTGGAAATGATACTAATATACACTGGCATGTATTATCTCGGACAGTGGTGTTTTGACACAGCGTGGATCTGAAAAGTTCAGAAACGTCTCACAGGATTGGGAATACACAGTCCTATTTAAAAGGTCTACCACATATCCATGTTGAATATAACCAAGCATAAGTCCACATGCTCTGCAGACTTCGAGCTGAGCTTTAAGTTATAGCAAGGTAACACACGCGAGCCGGGTCGTGCAGGAACTCCTCAATATTGCAAAGCGCCCACTCGGATTGGCCCGAGTTTAGATCCAGCTGAGAGGGAAATTTGTAGCGAGGCCACCGATAATCCTAGTGGTAGGCCTGCATCAACGCACTACGTGACGTGAACTAGCGTGAACTAATGGATAAAGTCCCCCCCACTCCTGGCCCACGAACACCTCAGCCTGAAGGTTATGAAGATCGCCTTAGGTAATTATGTAGCTGTGCAGCAATAAGATGCGTCCACTTGGAGCTGAAGCGGCACATTCGAGCTAGTACCCACATGTATAACAAAACCTCACCAGATACCAATTTTGATGCTGTTCCAATGGTCTCAAGGGGCATCTGCATTGCTTGACAGGCTCAGTAGAATAGCATACCTCTCTACTCAGCTTAGAAGGCAACTCGAACCTTTGGCGGAAAACTTCACATTACATGGAGACGAAATATACAAGGAAACACACATATTTAGCGTCATGAAACATCAATTCATCCAATGTCTAGTGCAGCCACATCCGCTGTAAGTGCAAGTCCGAATGTACAGCCCGGGAGAAAAAACAAATCAACACATGGAAATGAAGCCCTAGTAGAAAGATGATTTTCTCATGACGAGTAGACCCAGAAATCCCAGAAGTAAATGAACGCCTTGGATGTTTGGAGTATGTCCTTCTGTTCCCATGGCAGAGAAGGAAGTCCGCAGAACAATGCACCGCGCTGATTTCAGTCTTTCCCGAACATGCCTTGTATACAAGAAAAAGGAAGAAAGATTGGAGAGATATAGAGCCAAAAAGAAAAGAAAAAAACGAAGAATATAGATAGAGAGCATAGAAGAAGATGGAACAGTATGAGAATCATGAACAATTCGGAAAAATCAGGGGTCTATCATATGGGAATCATAGGCGCTTCTCTTGAAGCTGACAAGATCATGAGACAAGAGTGGACAAAGAGATACTCTTTTTTCTCTCAAGTAGTCCGGCTCCTTGTTCTTTTGAAAAGTGTAGAGAATTCGTTGTGGCTTTGCCGCGTATGGCCCGGGTGGGTATGTCAACAAAGGCCCTGGCCAAGAACAAGTCAATGACTCGACCCGATGCCTCTTATTGATCGCCGGGTTATGAAAAAATGGCGTATATATAGGCGTGCTTAGGGTCGGCTTGTTTAGAAGGGGAATCCACCGGGGAATCCTTGGCCACCGCCGCCTCGAGCCTGGCCTCCAAAGGGGTTACCACCGGCAGAGGCGAAGCCACCACCGCCGCCGCCGTTCATCATGTTGAAGAGGATGTTGGGGTCGATGTTGACGTGGGAGCCATGCATGCCACCCATACCGCCCATACCACCCATTCCTCCCATGCCTCCCATGCCGCCAAAACCACCGCCGCCACCGAACATGTCAGCGGGGTCCATGAGATCATCTCCGTTATCGTAAGCGGCCTTCTTCCTGTAGACAAGTTGTTAGAAACTCAGGTTTCCAAGCAGTGGACTGCGGTAATGCAAGAAAAAGAAAAAAACTTACTGAGGGTCAATCAGAGTCTCGTAGGCCTCGCCGATCTCCTTGAATTTCTCATCGCCAGCCTCGCCATCCCGGTTCTTATCGGGGTGATACTGGATGGCCAGCTTGCGGTAGGCCTTCTTGATCTCCTGCTCAGAGGCATCCTTGCCAACCCCAAGAATCTTATAGTAGTCCTTACGCTGAGACTTCTTCAGCTCGAACTCAGCACGACGGATCTCCTCAGCAATGCCCCTTTCACTGGGGTTGTTCTCGGCAACACTCTTATAATCGCGAATGGCCTCCTCCCAGTTCTCGTTACCAGCATGCGCCTTGGCACGAACCTTCATCGCCTTGACGTAACCAGGGTCCAGACGCAGAGCCTCTGTACAATCTTGCACAGCGGACTCGTACTCCTTCAGACTGTTGTAGGCCTGGGCACGATTCTGCAGAATCTTGGCATTCATATCCTTGTTGGCGGGGTCGACTTCCAGAGCCTGGGTGTAGAGATCGATAGCGCGGCGGTAATCCTTAGCCTTGAAGGCGGCATTGCCCTCGTCCTTTGTGCGGCTGAGCTTCTGAACAATGCGGAGGAGCTTGATCGCCTGCTTCATATCCGGGTCCAGCCCGAGGCACATCTTCAGCAGCTTGAGCGCCTGGTCGGTCTCGCCGGAGGCATAGAAGGCCCGTGCGCGCAGCATCATGGCATCTGGGTCTTGGCTGTTCTCGCGCAGGAGTTGGATGGCGATATCCTGGGCCTTGCCTAGGGAGTTGCTGTTGTTCATCTTCAGCTGCGCCTCGGCGGTCAGCAGCGTCCACTTCCGGGGCTCCTTGACGCCCAGACCCAGGCCCTTGCGGGCATTGTCCAGGCAGAAGATGGCCATCGAGCCTCCGCGGTCCTCGGCGAGGGTGTCTTCGGCTTGCTTGACGAACTTGATCATGTTCTCGGCGGGGGCCCGGTCGGTCGCTGTGGCCGGGGGTTCGACCCGGGAGAGAACGTCTAGGGCTTCGGTGGGCCGACCGAGGTTTACCAGGATCTTGGACCAGCGGTGCATGATCTTGGGGTTTGTGGGGTCGAGTTCGTTGGCTCGCTCGATGTCCTCGAGGGCGTTCAGGTAGTTCCTGTCGGACATGTGGGCGGCGGCACGGTTGGAGAGGAAAGCAGAGGAGTTGGGGTTAATCTCGAGGGCTGTAGAGAGAGAGAAGGTGAGCATGAGTAATGGCATGGTCGTGTATCCGAAGGAAGGGCATACCCTTGTTGTACTCTTCGATGGCGCGCTTGTAGTTGCCATCCTTGAAGAACTTGTTACCGGCCAACTTGAAGGACTCGGCCTCATCAGAAGTGCCAGTTGACTTGTGTGGAGGAGGAGTCGGACTCCGCTCCTCATTTCCACTTCCACCATTCTTCATTTGAACATCTGGGGTATCGATGTCCATGGAACTGCGCTGGTCCGCCATGGCCGAAAGACGACGATGTAGTTCGTCGGGCGGGAGATTGAGAGGGTGAAGATCCTGGTCTCGCGAAGACCGACGGAATTTAAAAGAAGTGGCCGGGGTTGAAGTGGAAGAAGAGTGACTGTGAGAGAAGCGAGTTTTGGTGGGAGAAGTCTTGGAGGGGGACTTTTTCGGAGAAGAAGAAGACTTTTTGGAGGGTGATTTGCGCGTGGCGGAGTAGGAGGCTCTGGGTGATGATGGAGGAGATATTGAAATATCGTCTCGAATCTTATCCTTGTTCTTTTCCTTAAGTTTCGTCTTCTCCTCCTTTTCCTTTTCCTTTTCCTTATCCTTGTCTTTCTTGAAGATGTGGGCGAGTTGAACCATTCGGGCGGGCGGTCGGGGGTTTTCCTTTTTTTCTTCGGGTCAATCGAAGGCGAACGAAGGCGGTAGAATTGTGGAAGAATGAATGGAATGTGTGGGATAGCTGGGGTATGTGAATAGTGGTACTGCTATTCACAGATGACAGCTATCCAGTCTGGTGCTGTGTTCCCAGGATTATAATAGTTAATGTTGACAGATTGGGTCAAGCAGTATCTGCTACACCATACTCGAGGTCATTGGGTGCCGAACAGATCAGTGAGGTAAACCACAACGAAGCAGAAGAGAACAGCAGAACAGAACAGAATAAGCAGAATAGTCCCGGCTCTCTACTTATAACACTCTATCATCGATCCTTTTCTTTTGCTTTCTACTGGTGGACTCGCAAGAATATTCAGAGGCTGGAAAAGAGCTGCTGGTCTGTGTTAGCGCCAGAGAGAACTGGAGACATCGAGTCACAGATTGAGAAAAAAAAAAGGAAAAAAGGAATGGGAAAATTCCTCTCCTCTCAATCCCCCTCCCCCTCCCCCCCCATTGGACCTCCCCCCCCCCAAGGACGAATCAACAAATCTCTTCTGACCCCTCATTTCATCAGACTGACACCCGTTTCAATCTGTCGCCTGTCCAACCTCTGTCGTCGTGGAGAAAACGCCAGGAATCCGCGAGCCTTCCACTGGCGGTGGAGTAGTGGATCCGATATGCATTTTGTTTTCTCCAAGACTGGGGTCCCAGACCAGTCAGAGTCCAGCTGGCCCGTGAAGAGGGGAAAGCCCTGCTCTTATCGACTTGTTACTTGCAGGTCAAAAGTACGGTGGGAGAGAAAGTGTGGGAACAATGTGGAATGATATGATACGATGGAGATGCCATACGGAGTACAAAGTACATACACTCGATATGATATGATGCAATGCAATATTGATATTGATATTGGGGTTGGGATTCCGAAGTCCCTCGCTTTGGGGGTATTATAAACAGATCTTCACTGCAAAATAGACACTCGCACCAAACATGGCACATATCAAGATGGATCCGATGCCTCGAGAGAGACCGGCCACCTTCAATCTTCAAGTTCCACCACCCATCTCTTCCAAATCTCTCCTCACCCCCTGAGACAAGTCTGGTCAAACATGGCTGAGTCCATCGTGTCCGAAGTTTCACTCGGTCCTCGCCCTCGACTCTAGCGCCCGTTGAACGATATGAAAACAACAAGCATAACGATCAATCAAGCACGTCCAGGGTCCACCAGTCGTCCCAGCAAGCTCTACCGTCGCAGGAACTATCAACTCCGCTGTACTGAGTACTGAGTACAATGCATGCATCCCATCATCTCCCACCGTACGGAGTAGACAGGTCATGCATCCGATACGCCACCTCGCTCCACCGCCCCTGTCCCTGGCCTCGTCCCTGTCCCAGTCGCCTGGCATACGTGGGACTAAACCCATGGCTCTCATAAGTAGGCGGACAATCGACGGGCTCATTCTCAGCTCCATCCCAAGCGTCAAAATCCGAGCCCAACCCTAGCCCCAAGAACGGATCTGACAGCGGCGTTCGATGAAAAATGGAGTCCGACGCTCGACTATGCTCCACACAGGGCTCTTCCTGCTGTTGGCGATACGATTCACTGACTATCCACTGCTGATCGGATTCGACCCAGACAAGTGGACAGCAGCTTTGTGTTCGTCGGCCGCGTTCGTGCTGGCGATTAGATGGTGCTGGGGTATCGGCGCTTAAAAGAGGTAGAGGTACCAGGTCCCGCATTGGTGATCGGGGTCGCTGGGTAAATCTCGGGCCTCGTGGCTCAGAGTCAATGCGAAGATCCATATGCAGGTCGATGTCCATATCTATATCGGGTGATGGGGTCCTCCTACCCCTTTGGGCGTGTGTTCTGCGGAGATGGCCCTCGCTGAGAGAGGTTTCGGTTCGAGGGTTGGGTGGTCGGTGATGATAGCGATAGGCATGGTTATTGTTATTGTGCGCTGCCAGGGACTCGTATGACGAGGAAGGACGGCGTCTCGGGGATGATGGTCTCGGTGGTAGAGACCTCCACAGCCGACTGGGGTTTGTATTGGAATCCATTACAGGCGATCGCAGATGAACATGACCATCCATGGGATCAGGTGTAATGACCACCCTCGGATCATCGATTGGCGGACCTTCTAACGAAGATAGATCCATGAGGTTTTGTTGCCGTGGACAGGAATCTGTTCGAAGAAATCGACGTCTCGGTATTAGCGAGCAAAATGGCATTTCACGGAGAGTATCAGCGCGGGGTTGCGAAAATGACCCGCTTTATGAGAGATGATGTCCTGGAATGTTTAAACGGATAGTATACTATCTTTAAACCCGAATGACGTGCGCTTTGATAGATGGAGAAGAGTGGATCGTTGTACGAGGCTCGTATCCCGAACCCAAATCCAAACCTGGCAGAGATCCTAGTATCGTCTGCAAGTAGTCCAGGGCAGAAGAGTATAGTGAGAAAGTGACCTCGGGAGAATATGAAACCAAGAACAGACACCATAAAAGGGATGTATAGGAGGAGGAGGAACTAAGCCACCAGTCAAAAGTTGGATAAGTCGGGAATAACCAACTACGAGGCCTCCAGCGCGCCATGCGTCTTAAGCGAGTCATGGTGTGGCCACGGCGGCCCAAGTCAATACATAGTAAGTTATGGAGTTCTGGAAACGACCCAGAATCCTTCATGGGGCCGGAAACTCCGAAATCCACCGCCAATTTGCCATTCACTGAACACGACGCAGTGATAGAGAAGTGCTAGTCTGACGCCGCCCCGGCAATTAAAGATCTATCAACCCCACCAGGTAGCACCTGGTGGATCGATCGGTGATATCTTAGGTCCATATTTGGAATCTCACATCGCAAGGCAGACTGTATGGAACTTTGAAAGCATATTGGAGTGGAAGTGGGGGTCGGAAAGAAGAGAGGGAGGACCCTCATCTTGATTTTGCTGGCCCGCTTCTATCATTTAACACTGTGAAAAGGGAGGAGAGTTTTTTGAGGCAAAGCTCGAACACCTCATCCAGTGTGTGAAGGGGCCATGGCCCTCGAAGGAGCATATGCCTATTACTCTGTTGTTATGTCGCTCAGCGGTGAATCAAATCTCGTTGTTGCTAGCGCATAGCCCCTGTTCCCTCTACAGACGCGACCCGCGCCAAGTTTGGTAGTGGGCCGACTATTTTTGGGCGACCAATAGAGGATTGGCTATGACAGTAAGCTTCTCTGTTGATACTTCGTAGTGTTGTTTCAATTTGGGTAGAAGGCGCGAGCCAAGATCCTCACGGTGGAAGAGAGCAGTGTGGGATTCCAAGGTTGTTGGACCGTGGCATAGGTATGGGGCCGCTCCACTCGCGCTGGTGACCTAAACGTCTTTCGAGATGCTGATGCGATGCATGGACGATGCGGGTTTGGCTTATCAGAATTTTAACTTTTCAATTTCCCCGGACCCCCAGGATCGTGCTGGATATATTTAGCAAGGGGAGCGTCAAGACTTGACTTGGCTGTAGATGCAGATCGCAATATTACTGGTACTTAGTACATAAGAAGGACACGCGCTTTTCCGCAGTGGCTTGGCTCAAAAAACCCGATTTCGGCCCCATCAAACCTATGCCGACCTCGGGTTATGTACCACTAGCCCTGGTAGTAGTTACTAATAAGATGGCTGATGTCATGCTCACGCGAGCTCTATAATCGCAAGGCATTCTTAGCCTTGCTGTTCCTTTCACTTTCCTTTTTCGGCATACATTGCGCTGCAATGGGTCCATCGTATTTGGGAATTCTGATTTCAGATGAGATACTAGTAGTATATAAATGTGGCTGAACCGTGACTGGATGTGGCCATGTCAGAATCAAGATCCTACTACTACTTCTGACACCTAGGTAGGCATAAGGAATATACAAAAGTAGTAATTTTATACCTAGGTACTCCTGAGCCTTAGTATGCATATTTAACCATGCACACCGGGGCACCTAGGTACCTATTAAGTACCTAGGCACTACTCTTTCAAGGTTTTTTTTAGTACCAGCCTTCAGCCCAATGGACCCATGAACCTGAGATATATCGAGACTCGGAGTATTCCAATTGGAAATGACCTGGCCAGGAACAGTACGATAATTCACTACCTAGTAGTACTGCCTACGTAATAGGTAGGTAGTCAATCAAAAAAAGTCGTGGACTGGAGGTTCAAGTTTTGCTTTCCAAGATGGTCAAACCTGAAACAATACTATACTATTCTACTTGTACAATTTTCTGGCAGCTTCCCCACGCCCACTCGCATCCATGCATGTTCAGTGCCACCCGTGCGACGGATATCACCGAGTGACCAATGCGATTGGCCCTCTCATTTCTTTAGAGGGGCCGAGTTTGTTTCGCAACATTTGCCAAGATTGGATGATCTCAGCCCAATAACAGGGACCGAAGGATTAGACTGAGAGGGCCCTGATCAAGGACTGTGAGCACCGCATTTGCATTCAAACGCTCAAGACGAAATGACAACTTCTTGAGTCTGTAAAAGAGTCGGCTTCAGACATCGCTGTCCGTTTTGAGGTACCACATACTCGGATTCCGCCGAGTCTCGTTTTCCCTTGTCATATGAAAAAAGCGGATATGGGGCCAAGTTCGCCGTTTCGAGGCGATCAGGGATTTGGGGATAGTCGTTTCAGAATAAGATTGGATTCTGAAATAAGATAATATTCACGCGTCTAGCAAAAGAAAGTAGACAAAAGAAAGTTAAAGTGCATTATACTAGTAGTAAGGATACATCGAAAAGAAAAGTGCGATAGAAGAATAGAAGAATAGAAGAGAAAAATAAGTTACGGGTTGAAATCACTGGAAAGTAAGGAAAGGGTGAAAGCTGTCATGGTTTACATTAAGATCGTGCTCAAGCCACCAAATGCGCTTCACACAACTCCGAAGCTATCCAGGAAGCCCAAGAATAGGAAAAATAAATATGTATATCAAAAATCAGAAAAAAATGAGGATAAAACATATCCAATCGGAAGCAAGTAACAAGTATCGGTCAGGCAGGCAAGGTATATCACCAGAACCCTAATTTAAATCACAAATCTTCTCTTCTTCTCCATCTATCTTCTCCGTATGTCCGTAACCATTTAAACTACACTAATTGTGCGTGGCACTATTAGAGATAGTAGTCCATCATAGATGGAATGATTTATGCCAGGAAGAAGGCAGCGGCGGCAGCGACACCAGCGAAGGTGAGGGAGCCGGAGACGGCACCGGCACCGTTGAAAGCGGGGGTACCGGAGGGAGAGACGGGGGAGGTACCGCTGGAAATGGGTTAGTAATTGAAGATATAAAAAAGTGGGTTGTTGATATAGATCTTACCTGGGCACAGCGGCGGAGGAAGAGGGAACGTGGGGAACGCCACCGGAGCCGGGGCCGACAGGGGAGCCACCACCGGGAGCGGAGGAGACGGGAACCTGGGAGGTGATGACGGTGGGGATGCAGCTGGTGAAGGTGGTCAAGCTGTAGCTCTGGACCGGGGTGACAGCGGGAGGGGCGGGGGAGCCACCGGAGGGAGTCACAGCGGGGGGAGCGGGAACAGAGGACCAGCTGGGGGCAGGGCCGGAGGAGGCAGGGGGGGTTGCCACCGGCAGGGCCGGAAGGAGCACCGGTGGTAGGCTCAACACCGACGGGGGTGGTGGTAGGCTCGACACCAGCGGGGGTGGTGGTGGGCTCAACACCAGCGGCGGGGGTGGAGGTACGGCCGGGGCAGTCAGTGACGGAGGCGGCGCAAGAGATGACGGTAACCTCGTCGGTCTGGTAGACGGTAGAGTCGGCACCGTTCTGGACGGCGGCAGCAGCCAGGCTGGCGAAGAGGGCAATGGTGGCGGTGGAGAAACGCATTTTGATTGTATGGAATTGATAAACCGTTAAGGTGATTTAAAAAAGCGGAGCTTTGGTGAGAAAGAGAGTGTTGGTAGTTGGTTAAAGAATGGATGACCGAAGTCTAGAGAGTGACTGAATGCGATGGCAACGAAGAATGTACTTGAAGAAGAAAGAAAGGGAAAGGGAGACCACGGGGGAGTTAGGGGCCCTTTGTATGAACGGGGAGATTAGTCCTCATGGATCAACATGGGCCTCCAATTACGGATACTACGGAGTCACTAGCACTAGAGCAGGGGAAGAAAAAAAAGGGGAAAGGGGAAACCCTCAAAAAACACCCAAAAAAGAAGAGTGACGATGTTTGGGGGTCCACGGGGTACCAATGACCGAGTCCCTTCACTCATCCACACCGCATGATTGAAGTACCAGTGACCTCCGTCATCTGTTCTGCACACAGCCCGCCTGGAGTCAAGCGGCCCCTGGATGGAGTCGGTCATTGGATAAGAGGGGCATTGGGGTTGAGCTCGTTTGGTTGTGACGCCGTGTTGGTGTGTAATTTTGGGAGCCACTAATGTCTTTAGCGTCTTCTGTGATGCCGATCGGCTGGGGTGTTTGCGTGGATGAGACATTCCTTACTTCGTGATATACAGAGAAGTTGAGTGGAAGTAGAAGTTGATATCCGTAGATTTCCTGGTTGTACACACGTATCTAGTAAACTGAAGTACCTCTCGTGGTCACTATATCATGTGTATATCGTATACTCTGTATACTCCGTAAGAGCACGGAGTATACCTCCATATTACTCCGTCTTCGATATCTCCCACGGCCGATTCCCAGTGGGTCTAGCGGTTTCAGGCCACGCAGTCCAGCCAATCCACCGCTGATCCACTGCCCGTTCCTGACGCCTTCAACCAGTGCGGGCGACCTAAGTGGGTCCTATATCCACTTTACCCCTGAAAAGCCCGTGGATGATTGCCACTTTCACTGGGCACGGCTCTCGTACAACACCGGTAACTCATTGTAAACAACGCACATCCGATGACGAACGGAAGTCCTTACTCCGAGTGTTTATCTCAACCAGGTTTGGTTTGTCCTCCCGTCCAGGTACCCGAGGTTCGCTCCAGGGCAGTGTATTTCCATAGTGCAGAGCACGTCGCTGGTTGCTTCAATTGGATCCATTGGTAATTCCCGGGGTGCGCGAATCACGTTCGTTTCCCGAGCCTTACTCTGATTACTGTATTGCGATGTATTACCATTTTTCACTTCCCTCTTTGCACAGTGGACGGTGTATATTGCTATATTACGAGCTTCTATTCTGGTCGTGACCCTCATCCTGTTTGTTGTTCGGTGGATCCCATGACTGTCTTAGGTTCCATTGCAACCAAGCAAGTGTAGAATCCTGCCCCAGTATTAGAGAGAAAAAACCCACAATAAAATTGATTGTTTTTATTATGATTTCGATCAAATCACCCACCACATCACCGCCCTGCATCCTGTTCCTGCATCCGGAGAAACTGCCCTCGTCGCCCCCACAGCGGGACCGGTCAAAACTGCAACCACCTCCCCGAACGGTTAGACCGCCAGTCAACAAAGTGCTTAACGGAGCTTACATGTCAGGTCCAAGCCACTAGAGCGGGGGAGCCAGAGACAAGAAAAGAGGCTTGGGCGAGAGTTTTGAGTCCCTTAACTGTGCCGTGCGTGGCTGTTCATCTCCATCAGAGTATCGGTCGTGGTTTCAGACTTCGCCAAGCCAGGACCAGGGCCAGGACCCTGATCCTGATGAGATCGGTATCGCGAGAGTTTGTCTGTCTGACCTTGAATAGAGTGCAGAAACCGCGACCTAGACCCAGTCGTGTACGGAGTACATATGGATGTACTAAGTTAGTCCCTGGCATCACGCATGTCTTGGGTGTTGTAATTTTCATTTTCATTCTGCGCCCCCTGTTATGCTTACTGTATGTATGTAAGTACTTACTCGTACACTGAGACTGCATCAGACTCAGTATCTGTGCGCGGCAATGGATCAGCACCCTAGTCGACCCTGTCGAGTCTCGACCACGAAGGACGGCACTGCTGGTGTCGGACCGCCCATTCAGCCATGATACATTTGCCCAAAGGGCCAATGACCGTTGAGGACTGGTAGTGGTGTGCTTTCGCCAAGGTTTAATCGCGGTCATGGACGAGGCTCCACATTAGGGGTTGACAGTACATTCTATCCCACATATACTCCGTAGACAAGCATATAACGTATTCATACGGACTGATGGAGTTCCAGGAGACGCAAAATGTAAATCGAAGCCTGGCCTGCTAAATCCTTGACCGGAATGTCTTTGCTGTGAGATCCAGACCGATCCTCTTATGCGACCCAATACATTGCCTCGTGGCCGCCCCAGACTCCACATTCCGCGACTATTGATTTTCTATGAATCTCGTTGGATTGAATCTGAATCTCAACCAACGCCTTTTCCTTTGGTTCTTCCTTTGCGCAACGTCGAAATCCTTGGACCGGTCTAGTTCCTGGTTGGTGCCTCTACTTTGGAGTCCTTCTTATCTTGAGAACCCCCCCCATCTAATGTCTCTGTGAGCTATGTTTAGCCGGGTTAAGGAGCGGTGGAACCGCTTTATTGATTGAAAAGGGGGAGGAGAGTTCATTGGGATAATAATAGGTTCTGTGGATCTACCCTTTCGACACTGGACGGCGTGCGATCCGTGTGAGCATTCCTCTGCGGAGTCCAGAGTATGGAGTATTGGAATGATCGCTCCCCAGAAGCGATATCTTTCTCCTGAGAAAAAGGGGGATGGAACTCGAAAGAGCACGCGGTATGTACGTATATGGAGTACAGCACTAATAGGTAGGCAAGAGCAAGTCGGAATCACAGAATCTCCAACTCGCCTGTTTCTTTTTTTTTCCCCAGTTACATGTGGACCCTTTGAACCGACTGTGTATGTACTCCGTAATCTGGATTGGATCCAGATGCGCGTGAGGGACGTCGTCTAGCCGAAGTGATCGTCTGCTCTACATGGTTAAAGCAAGATTGGATTCACCCAGGGCGGACTGTCATTCGGCGATACTATGTCCAACCAGACCGAATGGAAGACGGTCGGTCCTACATAATCTTACTTGGACCCGTTGGAGCACCCTCTTCATCACATTGCCTTTCAGCCCTGTAGTCTTGGCCAGCTTGCCGCCAGCAATTTCGCGCCGAGAAGCGATCGGCAGCAACGCGTCATACCGGACAGCATCTGACCGGATCTGAGCTGGATGGAGTCCAAACAGAGCAACGGAGTCTACCAGATGCGAGCAATTGACTCGGCAATGGCAAATAATTGCATGGGAAGGATGGGGAGGGGTCGGGAGGAGTTCAAGTTCAACTACGGAGTACGGAGTATGCAATTCCCACTCTCCTCCCACCAGTCTTATATTCAGTGCGACTAGGGACCTGGGCCGGGCGCGGCAAAAGAAAAGAGACAATTAATCGGCATGATATGAAGACGCCGTTACCCTGCCAAGTAGTGGCTGTTGGTTAGCGGCTGTCTATGTGCGGTAGGATCCGTAGATTTGCCGAGTTTGTAGGGTCGAGCGTTGAGACTGGAATTAATCAGGATCATGGCTCATTTCTGCTCTGTTTTGCCGGCCGAGGATTGAGCTCGTAAGTAATATGGTTTACGGAGTACGTACCACTTCACTTATTCCAGAGGGAAACTGGCTACGAAGGTCAACTCAGGGCAGGATAGCACAGGACGTAACGAGTTGTCAAGTGTAACTGATTGTGATCCTTGCTGTCCCGCTCGAACCGCGCGTCAAGAGAGCCCAGCAGGATTCGCGGTGGTCGATGACGTCTATTTTGGCCTTATCGGGAGCTACTTTGCTCCGTGCTAGCTTGATGTGCTGCAAGGGCTAATTGCATAGGAAAGGAGAAGGAAAGATGAACCTGAGTTCACTTTCCGAGTCGATCTATGGATGTAGGTGTGGCTGTACACCTGGGGAGCCGAAAAATGCGAGGGTAGAAGTGGGCCGAGTGGCTTGTCTCAGAGTCAGATTTGGGATGAGATTTGAAACATTGGCGGTGCAACTGGCGGTGCAACTGTGGTGGTGCAAATTGAGGAGGAAATGAGACATGAGCCGAGTGGTAACGGAGTAGGAGTACAGGGGGTGATGTGAGATATAGAGGAGAGCAGTACCAGTAGGGCACGTTGAAATTGAAATTGAAATAAACTTGAAGATTGGACTTAGGTGATGACATACCTAGGTACAAATTGGACCGGACCTGGCGAGATGCTCAGCCACTGTCAAGGGATCTGATCTATCAGCCACAGGAGGCTACCCAAGATAGACTACTCTGGATCCTTGGTTAGGGGAGGTTATGATGCATTGAGTCCTTGGATTTCTAAATATGTCCGAAATGCCGTCCCTACAGAGTAGAACAGGACCAATTTCGGAATTATCCGAGACTATTCGGGGAATAGTGGACTCCATATGGCAGCAGCAAGTGGGTATTCGTGGGTTTATGATGTCAACACCACATATTGCGAGGGTGTGGCCATGGGAGAATGCAATGCTGCAATGATGCAAATGATGGGAATATGCGGAGTATTTGAGTATGGAGTACTGGTGGTGAAGATGGCAGAGTGCAAGGAAATGTGGCTCTAAGGCAGCACCATTTATGCCCAACTGGCTATCTAGGCATATCGTATACTAGTCGTACATTACAGTTGACCAGCACACCTGTATACTTGCATATCAGCATGTATATGCCCAGCTGGAGATATAGTATAGACCAAGTAAAAGACTGCGTTGTCCCTCCTCTGTACTCTGTACTCTCCCAAAGATATGATGTTTCAGCGAGGCGCCTTCTGAAACACCACAGCCCCACCACCCGATCGTCTCTGCCCTCGCGAGTCTACAGAGTTACTAGTATCCCCGTCTATTAATACGATCAACTCTATTAATATTCATCTTGAATTCATTAGGGCTGATACTATTATTTCTATCATATTATATCTACACCTTATCCCATCCCATCCCATTCTACCCTATCCCATCCCATCCCATCCCATCACCTACAAAGGTCCCATTTCCCCTCTTGAGTGGAACCAAATTTGAACCTGCGACTTGTCACCTGCTCCTCTCTTTCTCCCCCCCAAACTGCCAACTGCCAACCACCAACCTTCTCTTTTTCTCCCCTTCCTCCCTCCATCACCACCACATTCGTTCTCGTTTGCTTCTCCGTTGTGGCTACCTTCGCTGATCCTAACGAGTTGTTCCTGCCTGGGGAAAGGCAGAACAATCTCGCCATGTCTTCCTCCGCCTCTGTCCCACTCCTTCGCCCGCCCGTGCCTGGCAACCGCAATAACTCCGCCAGTCCACGAGTCCCCAAACTCACTCTCGGCATCCCGCCTTCTCCCAGTGCGAAGCCCGTCACCGACAATGGAATCTCCGTCGATGCCCCCCCAACTACAGCCCTTGCAACCCTCCCAACCATCGCAACCTCAGCCCCAACTGCACCCGCAGCCCTCCCGCCCCGCCTTGCCCCGTCTGAAACTGGCCACCCCGATGGGCAGTAGCCAGAGTGTTCCGCAGGAGTCTAAGCCCAATGGAAAACCCTCCTTGCTCTCTCTTTCCACCTCTGGGCTGGGCGTGAATGGCCAACCCCCGCTCGACCAGAAGGCCAGCGGCCCCACGTCCGCAAACTCCTCATACTCGGCCCTCAACTTCGCCATGGGCCTGCGGGAGCCGACCGGAGGCAACTCAGACCCCTCATCCGCCATCAGCTCGGTGTACTCCGATGCCGAGGGCGCGGTACAGATGAAGCGGGAGGCCAGCGTCAGCTCATTACTCCCCGACCTGGATAAATTGAGTCTTGAAAAGGGCCGCCCGCTCGACGTGGAGGATTTGGATGATGAGGGCTGGCATGCCGCCAGCGAGCAGAACAAGATCGTTGAACTGGGAAGTCTGGGTGAAGGTGCCGGTGGCGCTGTTACCCGCTGCAAACTCAAGGAGGGCAAGACCGTCTTTGCTTTGAAGGTGAGCATACCATTCCTTGAGCCTCTTATCCACCCAGTAAAGATCGTCGTGATCACTAACCCGAACCGATTGTAGATCATCACCACCGACCCCAACCCCGACGTCAAGAAACAGATCGTTCGCGAGCTCAACTTCAACAAGGACTGCGCATCCTCACACATCTGCCGCTACTACGGTGCTTTCATGGATAAGACTTCGGGGACTATCTCGATTGCCATGGAATTCTGCGAAGGTGGAAGTCTCGATAGCATCTACAAGGAAGTGAAGAAGCTGGGAGGCCGAACCGGTGAAAAGGTCCTGGGCAAGGTTGCAGAGGGTGTTCTAAACGGTTTGACTTATCTGCACAGCCGAAAGATTATCCATCGTGGTACGTATTACCAATGCTCCAGATAAATTCGAAATTCGCCTTTCGCTAACAGGATCAGACATCAAACCTTCCAACATCCTCCTCTGCCGCGACGGTCAAGTCAAGCTCTGCGATTTCGGTGTCAGTGGCGAGTTCGGTACAAAGGGCGATGCCAACACCTTTATCGGTACATCCTACTACATGGCCCCCGAACGTATCACGGGTCAATCATACACCATCACCTCCGACGTCTGGTCCCTAGGCGTGTCTCTGCTGGAAGTTGCCCAGCACCGATTCCCCTTCCCAGCCGACGGAACCGAGATGCAACCCCGCGCCGGATTAATTGATCTCCTCACATACATTGTTCGCCAGCCGATTCCCAAGCTGAAGGATGAGCCGGATCACGGTATTCGTTGGTCGGATAATTTCAAGTACTTCATTGAATGCTGGTATGTGCTATTACAAGCTATATCCTCCTGGAAACGTCCCTAACATTTATCACAGTCTCGAAAAAGAGCCTCCTCGACGAGCAACCCCCTGGCGGATGCTGGATCATCCGTGGGTGCAGGACATGAAGAACAAGAAGGTCAACATGGCGAACTTCGTGAAGCAAGTGTGGGACTGGAAAGAGGAATAAAAAGAAGCGCAATACACCGTGCGCTACTCCCCTCGCTTTCTTCATTGCACATCGTCGCCAAGCACATTGGAGTTCTCATTTTTTGAGCATCAGGTGGCTGGACCCCAACGGGTTGACCTGGCTGTCAACGCAAACTCAAAAAAACACAGCACGACTATCATTAAGTCACGACATTCTCATCCAACGATTGGAATTACACTTCTATTCACATTTCTTGGCGCCATATCTGCATGCCATGCCGTGTTTCCTCCCGGGCCGGAACTCGGGAGCTTGAAAAAAAAACATTGGTTTCTCTTCGCGTCCAAATCATACCCTCACATGTTTTGCCTCTACACACTTTTCTTTTCACCTTCAGCGTTTATGACTTGACTCATCGGCTACGCCTTACCTATACGATCCTTTCACGGCCTGATATTTCTCCCTCACATCGCATCCTCCTCTCCTTCTCTCCATCGCCCCCACCTTTCTACCTACCCTACCCGCCCTTTCTCTATCCCTCTTCCTGGAAATCTATTGTCTGGAGGGTCTCCGCTCCGTGTGTCCCATTGTTACATTTCGAGCCTGGACATATCTTCATACACCATATGCTCTCTGTTCTTCTTCCCCTTCTTTCCCTTTTCCATGTATAGTCCTAGGCTGTTTGGGTTGAGCTTGGTCTGGGGTTTGCAATGCATCGACTAGCCTGGCACATATTTAGGTACCTAATACCATTGCGATTGATTTATTGTTTCTGAATGGACCCATACAGACTGTCTGTAGTCGTAGTATTCTATATTGGCATGACAGCGTAGTAAAAAACCAAATTGAATAGGTAGCTGCACTAGTCCTTAGTAGAATTTTAGATAAATCAGTAAGATTGGCAAAATTCCCATCCTTGAGTAAATTTCATCCTCTAGCAAACTAGCTCGAGTGAGCACCCACTCGCTGGCCTTTGACTCACCTTCCGCAAACACTTTGTGGACTGCTGAGTATGACGTTGACAGCGAGGGATTCCTCAAACACCTATATCGTGCCGGCGGACCTCGCCTGACCGCACTCCCAGTTAAGACCAGACCCCTCAAGGACCGGTGCTATAACCTGGATAATCAAAGAAGGCCATTGGCAGAGCCCGGGAAATCCTGGAAGAATGTGAAACCACCCAAAAGGCCGATATTGAACTACTGGAAAGAAAAGATGACTCCGCTTATTATTCAACTAAGGCCTACTATCATGAAGGGGAGGAGCCTATTTCAACCATCCTGTTTTGCTTCGAACATCGCTCGCCACCAGAATCATCAAGATGGAGAGAGGCAGCCAAATGAATACATACAGAAGTTGCCTCTCCACTCTTGCCAGGATATTCAGTTGAACTGATTGACGAGGCACTAAGCCGACCTATAATATCCTACTTTCTTCCTCAGATAGATCCACTTTACCCTCAGTGGAAGGCCATTCACGACAAAATTGACCACCACGCACTGGGATCGAAACCTTTTATTCTCTAGACTGCATTCGATTTGGGGCGCCAAAGACGGAGGCTGACGATGAGAACCTGTCAATTACCGTCTACAGAAGTCTTCAGAGTTTGGCAAAGGGTCCAATTACAAACGAAGTTCAGCAGACCAGAGAATTTCTAACGGAGGAACTGAATGATGTCGATATTCTTTTCGGGGTGGATGAAGGGTAGCCCATGAGAACGGAACCACCCGAGGATTTGGGAAATCGATCTGAGTTGGATGGATTCAAGTTGACTTCGAAGGATTTTGTGGACCTTTTTCAACCTGTTCGACGGATTTTCCATTTAACCTCCCGGCCGATTTATTGTTTGCCAAACGAGTTCTTTGCGAGATGAATTATTTGCGAGATTCCAAGGTTGAGGTTGTTTCCAGATAAAGGTGTTACTGATTGAATGATGATTTGTGCTATGTACGTCCCCAGCCAACATCCACATACTCGTCAACTGTACTCGTAAAGCCAAAAACGCGCATGAAACAAAAGTCATTTCGGGGGGGAATCTCAATAAATGTGGGGTAGGGGTAATAGGCATGGACAAAAAGCGAATGAATGTACCGTAGTATAAAGGATGCAGCAAACTCCGCCGCTAATGAGAGAAGAGGCTCAACTCGAGAAAGCGCAAGTATGCAGGCATAGAAAAAAAAAATAGAATCAATATAAGAAAAAGGAACCATCACTAGATATGAAAAATATATAGGATCTGGTCTTCATAAAGCCAGCTCCTAGATATTTTCATCCATCATCAAATATCCTTTAAATATAGCCCAGTCCACCGAGGATGCTCTTGCATTCGGGGACTGGAAGTGCCGAGACGCCCAAGGCACGAACGAGAGCTCCACCGCGCAGACGCTGGAGACCCATGGCAAGCTTCCATGCTTCAGTGTCTTGCAGGACAAAAACGTACTTACGGCCCTCCTGATCGCGAATACTAGCGCGGAGAATGTGGAGGCCCCGAAACTCTGCCTGTGGCGGCTGGACTGGCCCACCGCCACTTGCGTTGGAACTGCGGGCAAAGCAGGCGCTTGGCGATGCCAGTCGGCAGGTGTTTTTGCAAACCTTGAGAAGGTTGGTGGTGAAAGCGTCGGACTCTTCGTTGGTGGGCATCGAGTTGGCTGATGCGCCGCGACGGAAGGAGAATGGGTTGTTGGAACCAGGCTTGGAGGGTTGGCTGTTGGATCCAACCTGGGGACACCAGATTTCGGCCAATTTCAAGGTCCATGCTTTGACGTCCCATTCGCGCTGGCCAACACCACGAAGATCGTCATCGACGAAGAGACCTTCGGTTGTCATGCGTAGGACAAGACCATCGGTCACCATGCCTTGTCCAGAGACTAATTGTGCGACCGGAGTCTTCATGAAAGCGTTGTTAAACTGATAGACACCCTGGATCACGATCTTATCAGGATCCTTGGTGGAATATGTGCTGCGGTGTGAAGGTGGAGGTGTCGTGCGAGCTGTTGACTGCGAAGGAGCATATGATGACTCGGAGTAGGCGGATCCAGATCCAGATGCCTTCCCATACGGGCGTCGTGGACGATCGTAGGGCCGAAAGGAATACGCATCGTCTTCGATGGTTGTGTTGGCTGTTGGAAAGGGTGGCTGCTTTTTTGGAGAAGGTGTCCTGGGTGCTCCAGTTGCACTGGCAGTAGCCTGTGGCTGCTGGGCCTTGCTTTTGGCCTCTTGGGCCTTCTTCTCTGCGTAGCGTTTAGCGGCCGCTTCTTTGAGAGCAGCGAACTTGGCCATGGCCTCCTTCTGGGCCTTCTCCTTAGCTGCTGCTTCCTTCTCAGCAGCCTCCTTGGCGGCCTTCTCTTTTGCCTCGGCGGCCAGTTTGTCGGCTTTCTCTTTTGCTTCTTTTGCGAGCCTGTCAGCTTCCGCCTTCGCATCAGCGGCTGCTTTTTCCTGCTTTGCGCGGGCCTCGGCAGCTTCCCTCTCCATTCGCTCGCGTGCTTCTTTCTCTGCTTTCTCCCTAGCCGCAGCCATTTCGCGTTCCAGTTGCTCTCGACGCTCTTTAAGCTCTTTCTCCATAGCCTCGCGTTCTCTCTTCTCTCCTTCTCCTTGGCTTCGGCGTCACGCTTGCGTTTGAATTCTTCCATCTTTCGACGGAGGTCTTCTTTGCGCTTAGCCTCTTCACGTTCGCGCTGCATCTCAGCTTTCTTTCGATCTTCCTTCTCCTTCTCTTTTTGGCGTTCCCTTTCCTCTTCTCTTTCGCGTTCTCTCTTGCGCTCCTTTTCTTTCTCCTTTTCTCTCTCCTTTTCTCTCTCTCTCTCCTTCTCCTTCTCTCTTTCCCTCTCCTTCTCCTTCTCTTCGGCATTTGGGGGGGGCATCGGCGCCATGTTGATTTCCAGAATACTGGTTACCATGATTCTGCCCTCCGCCAAAGTTTCCGCTTTGTTGTTGTCGATGCCCTGACCCATTACCGCCGAAGTTTGAGCCGCTGTTGCGGTTGGAACCGGAAGATTGGTCATTGGCATTGCGTCCAGCACCGCCAGAGAAACCACCGCCGAATCGGCCACCACCACCGCCATTCCCACTGTCATTGTTGTCGTCGTTTCTCCGGGAGCTACCTGATTGAGACATTCCAAATGCCCAGCCAGCAACACCTAAACCAAGTGCGACCACCATCATTCCCATCCCCCCCCGGGCCGTTGGAGACAGAGGCCATATACCACGTCTTGATAGTGGGAGCGATCAGAGACCATATTATGACCACAAGCAGTGTGCTTGAGGCGCCGGCGAGGAAGCTGTTGCGATGGCACTGCAGGGAGGGAAGGTATAAGAAGCCGCCGCCGGATGAGTGCGGCGGGACGATGAAGATGTCATAATTTCCGGGCGGTAGATCGGACGATTTACGATATTCGCCGTCGGTGGTGTGAGGATTCTCGCCATGCGGCGGGGGAGGGGGTGGAGGGCCATCCATTGCGATCGCGATCGAGTCTTAGGAAGGAGGATGATCGGATGGCGAAAAATAATGCGATTCGGCCTGCCGACTCGGACGAACGAATATTGCGTAGCCGAGTATAATTGTCCTCTTGGTATATATATTTGGTCCAGACCAGTCCGGGCCGATAGTGGGCTCGATTCGAATGATGCGATCGAGGCTAGTTGAACAGGTTGTCGATACGGTTGCAAGTGAATAACCCGTTCATTTCGTTGTGATGAGAGATGTGCACTGAGGCCCTAGGCCATACAGTGCTCAGAGAAGCCGGTCAGAGGGTAGGTAGAAGAATAATTATATAAAAGCCAAATGAAGAATCGATCTTGATGTCCGAAAAATAACCGAGAGATGGGTGATCGGATAACAATGAGGCAGGGTTGCAACGGGGGAGGGGAGTTGTTTAGGAGAGAAGTGGCCCAGGTAGCGGCTAAGGATCGGCGGCTCCATGCAGTGAGGACGTGGCCATCACACAGCAAAACAACTTGGGCGCATCCAATCCCACCCCTCTATCGCATTGCTTTGCCAGCAGTTTCCACGGATATCCGATCTTCCAAAAAAGTTGGATTCCTTCGAGGCCACGCGATCACGAGCCCTACTGTCACTGAGGGGAAAAGCAGTGGCACAGCATCGAGGGATATCGGGCCGGCCGATTTGAACATCCTTGCTTCGAGTCTAGGTCGTTCTCAAGAACGAGGGGTAATCTACTACTAATTTGGTATTGTGACTGTGAAACTACAATTGACAGCCAACACTTCTAGTACTTTTGCACCTTTGGTCATTGAATCCTCAGCCGGACGTGGCAATTGAATCGTTAAAAATGTTTGTTTTGGTTTTACCCTTTCGGGTGAAATGCGGCCTTATGTCAGCGGGATATAACAGCCGAGGCGGTTGGCGGTTGGCGGTTAGCGCTTGCGGTATAACTTCCAATTAGTTACCTAGGTAGATATCTCCTTCCCCGTCAGGAAGAATAGAGAGTGTCTTCTAGGTTCCTCCTCCATCTTCTCCGCGAGTATAGATACCCAGCCTACGGCTGACAGTTGACAAAAGAAACTCTTTCAAAGTGCCAGAAGGATATCAACTCGCCGTCTTTCAATAAAGTCCGAGATTTCGAGAAAAAAAAATCCAATTAGAAGGCTTCATGGCACCGTGCGAGCTATCTCAACACAATCGTTTGATGGAAGGTATGAATTGAAAAAAAGAGGAAGAAATGATTATTAGTATGAACACAATACACCTTGACCTCTCTCCCGTGGTGTTTTGGAGGTCAGCGAGCACATACAACGGATAGTAAAGCAAGACATATTAGATTCATTGACTCTTTCTGAGTATCTCAATAGCATTGTTATGGGTGATTTACAGTATGGTGTAGGCCAAACTACATCGTGGTTTTATATGAGGTCGGCAGCCGGCTTCAAGGCGGAGTGGATCAGCCATGTACGGGACAGGATGGATGCCGTGCCTCAGCAATACGAGCGATGTCATATAGGCTGGGTTGTGACCAATCTTTCCGGACCACTATAGCCCGGAGTACTGTTGCTCTTGCGAGTATTCCATCGGGAGGCACCCCTCCTCGACCATCCATCTTGGCTCAGTATAGCGTCGAGAGTGGGGTAAAAGGAGTCATCTCGATGGCTGTCAATATTGCGGTCAAGCGATTGTTGGGGAAAGATAGTTCGAGCCTAGTGGGTCCGCGATATTCGCGGCGAAACGGTACTCCTCCGAGACATGTTCAAAGGTACAATACCCCATAGGCTAGAGGACATACGGACGTAGGTCACGTTAGCAAGCATCGATATTTGCACTGAGAATAAGCAGTCACTGGTTGGGTCTTCGTGTTCGTGATATTGGTGGTGAATGGAAGCATGGACAAGCGCAGTCCCATGACGGGGCCATGAGATGCGGGCCCCTGATCAGAGCACTCGCAGCTGGGAAAGGCACCTTGAAGTCGTTGAGCAAGTTATGGTGGACGCTGATCCCCACGATCAGGACCAGCCTGTCTTTGAAGAGAGAAACAAAAAAATCGAGTCCGGAGGGATAACCGGTGCAGATAAAGGACTAAAGAAAGAGATTAACATGTGTTGTACTACGTAGGAGGCACAGCGCAGGCGGAGAGCATCACCGCGCCGCAACGTGACCCGCTGGCGGTGATTGGATCGTCTTTCCACTTGAGATTCCCTTCCTCCTCTACCTCGTTGCTGTTGACTTTCAACCTCGGTGGAGGCCTCACTACCTACTTATTTTCTCTCATCTCCGTGGGAAGACATCGCTCCTCTCCCTCTTCCCCCTCCAATCTCTCCGCCTCCCCGCCAACTGTCCTCTTGGCCCCATTCTCACCCTCATACCCAAGCACCCATCTCTCTCTTGCACTTCTATGCCGCGCCGATAGCTCGCAGACCCCTCAATCCAACCCCCCCCTACCCGTAGAGGGCCTTTCGACCACCATGTCCTCCTTCCAACCCTCTCACCAGAGCCACTCCGCGTCGCGCCACCTCCCCGCCTATAACCCGGTCGCCGCTGTGACCGCGCCTGCGGGGACGTTTCTCCCCGGGACTAAGGTCCAGGTCGGTGGTCACCGCGTGGTGATTGAGAAATATCTGTCCGAGGGTGGTTTCGCTCATGTCTACGTCGTTCGGTTACCCCAACCCATCAATGGCACGGAGACGGCGGTGCTCAAGCGGGTGGCTGTGCCTGACAAGTCGGCCCTTGCGAACATGCGCACCGAGGTCGAAACGATGAAGAAATTGAAGGGACACAAACATATTGTCAAATACTTCGATTCGCATGCCTCCCAGCTCAGCGGAGGCGGGTATGAGGTCTTTCTACTCATGGAGTTCTGCGGAGGAGGTGGTTTGATTGACTTCATGAACACTCGGCTGCAGAACCGTCTAACGGAGCCGGAGATCATTAAGATCTTCTCCGACTGCGCTGAGGGTGTCGCCTGTATGCACTACCTGAAGCCGCCTCTGCTGCATCGTGATCTCAAGGTGGAGAACATTCTCATCTCGGGCAAGGGAAGCTCCGCCATATACAAGCTTTGCGATTTCGGATCCTCCGCCCCTCCTCGCCCCGCGGCGACATCTGCTGCGGAAGGTCGTTTGATTGAGGATGATGTACAGCGACACACAACGCTACAGTACCGGAGTCCGGAGATGATTGATGTATATCGGAAACAACCTATTGACGAGAAGAGTGATATATGGGCCCTTGGTGTGCTCCTGTACAAACTATGTTATTATACAACCCCCTTTGAGGAGGTGGGTCAGATGGCTATTCTCAACGCCAGTTTCAAATACCCCTCATACCCGCGTTTTTCGGACCGGTTAAAGATGTTGATTGGTGAGTACAAGAGGCCTCCGGTCGAAGAACTTGGCTAATGAGACATAGCATCGATGCTCAGAGAGAAACCCGCAGAAGCGGCCTAATATATATGAAGTGGTGCAAGAAATGTGTCACATGCAGGGCAAGGAAGTTCCGATTCGAGATGTTCGTACAATTTTTTACTACCGCTATGCGATTTTTACTAACGCGAAGGTAGATCTACTCGAACCGAACGGTTTCCGAGACGCGAAAGAACCAGGAGTTGCCTCCAACACCAACAGATGCTCCCCCGGTGGGAGCAGTCTACTCGCTCCCTGTCGAGGAAACCAAAGTCATCCCTGAGATCGCACCTATGCGAAGAGGACGACCAGGGAAGCCTCAGTCATCACACGACTCTGCCAAAGCAAGCCCCTCCCCATACCGCGGTGGCTCCAAAGATGCAACTTCGAGTGATCCATTTGCCGCGCTGGATGGAGGCGCGGCGGCCCGAAGCAAGAAGTCTGACGAACTTTCCAAACGCTTCCCCACCTTGGATCAATTTGACATTCTCCACGAGAAGGGAGACAAGTTTGATTTCGAGCCGACGGCGAACGACAAGTCGGATGACAACGATCTCTCCCAGAGACTCACCAATGCTTTGGCCGATCAAGCATTTGCTCGACAACTCTCGCCAGAACGTCCAACACGACAGGAGCCTCCTTCCAGTCGACAATCCCAGACTTCGCCTGTACGCGAACCGCAGCAGGTGTCTGCCAGACAGTCCACTACGCTATATCAACCCACTCCTAAGCGCCCTGCGATGGTATCCACTGGGACCATGACATCGCCTGCTCAGACACCTCGCTTGCAAGAACCCTCATTGTCCAGCCGCCCAATCTATCGATTCCCAACCTCTGAACAGGATCGTCCTTCGAGTCAGCCCTGGGCACAGGAGGACCAGAAGAAGGCACCATCCCCCCCATCATCGGGCTTGCGCCCCGAAGCAAGCCCGCGTTTGTCGTCGGACCGGTTGTCGAACCTTTCTAGCTCCGCGCGTCCTTCCATGGAGTCTTTGCGACGCCCATCTGTACTGGATGCCAACGATCCTGTGGGTCGATCAAAATCTGCCATTGCCAAGGCCCGTCCAGTGTCAGTGCAGGCCGGGTACGTGCCGCGGGAACCGGAGGCGTCGAGATCTTCATTGGACTTATCGCAATACGAAGGTGGTGCGCCATTACGATCAGTCCGAACAGAGCTGGATCGCGATTATGACCCAGCCAATATTTCTTCGGATATAGACTACCTTCGCGCGAAGGAAGAGGAGGAGCTTAATCGCAAGAGGGAGAAGCGTTCTAGTAGCGGCGCAAAGCACAGCAAACGCGGCAGCTTGTCTTCACTTTCACTTTCAGGGGGCAAGAACTTGTTCGCGGGCCGCTTCGGTGAGGCATTCCGCCGATTCGAGAGTGACAAGCCCACGACTCCCTCATCAGAAGAGGCCCCCAAGACGAGTTTGATGAGTGATACTGAAGCCAGAAACGACGACATGTCGCCATATGAGGATGATGTCCTGCTGGATGATTTGGACCGAGACGACATTTCTCCGGAGACCCGTCGCGAGCTGGAGCGCCGTCGTCTCTCCCAGGAGGAGAAGCGGGTTGCCAATGCTGCGGCTGAGTACCGACGCCGGGTTGCCGAGAACGACGGTGGAAAGGCAGGTGCTGAATCGCACCGGTCTCGGGCTATCCAGAACCGAGTTCAGACGCTTCTCGGCGAGTCTAACAAGCACGTCGCCGCACCGAAAACCGCGTCTGGATACGGCAAGTACACCGAAACTTCTGATTTGCAGGCAAACCAGGGCGATGTACGTCCTCTATCAAACCCAATCCCTATATCCCGAACTCCTGGTCCCGTCTACGGTGCTCGTGAAGGAAACATGCCTCTGCCGGACCGTCGTGAGGGTGCCAGTGTCCCCGCTGGACTTCCTCGAGCTGCTACTTCTTCTTCGACGGGTTACTCGTCTGGACAACACCCGACATCCCGGTCGGCCGCACCGCCAGCTGCACCGCCGAAGCCCAAGAACCTGCGCGTAGGAGCCCCGGATGCCTCCAAGCCCGGCACCAGCAGCGAGCGAAGTCCCTCTCTCCAGCAGAACCCAACCAGCCCGGGTGAGGACTGGGAGGCGAACTTCAGCCGGCGGTTCCCCAGCCTCTCCGGCATGGAAATGGAGACGGAGATTGAGATCCCCAAGTTCCCGAAGTTGAAGACGCGGGAAGTGTAACGCCTAGACGGATGTTTTATTTGGTGCAATGTTGCCGTGAGATTAGCGTGTTCCACCTGGTGATTTGTATTTGGTTCGGAGAGGTGCATATAGATAGTAGACAGTGACAGTGAATATGACATGAGGTATAACCCTCGTTGAGACGAAACATCTAGACTTATCCCTTGCCGCGCGCACAAGCATGGAGTAGATAGTATAGATAGCACAGCCGTAGTTACACCCTACATACTATGTACTACGTACACTGCTAGGGTACTCCCCACCAAGTGTAGCAACCTTGGAGCGCGTGGCCCCGATTCCTTCCAACTTGGCAGTCCCCTACAAGCATCCGTCTGCTCCGCCTGCAGCTTCCCACCGCCTTCTCCAACCCCACGCCCAAGAACATCACCACACCCATTCAGCGATAAGACACGCAGCAATCATGGCCCCAGTCTTACTAAAAACGGTCGATGGTCTGTATAAACTAAGCGCAGCTATGCAAGCAAAAGCTAACCATCCGCAGATGATCTGAAAGATGTAATCCAGCATCTCTTCGAAATCCAATCCGCGGTGCATGGCTACCTAGGCCCAGAGACGCAACAAGAGCTGGTCCGAAAAATGTACGTGAAAGAGCAAAGCTCAAGGATCTGCCAAAAATCCAATCTACAATATAGAACTCTTCTTTGCGCGAAGTCGCAGAGTAAGAGAGATGGGAAAAACGAAGTACGAGGCTAACAGGCACGATCATCACAGCAAAAACCTCACCCTCACCTTAAACACACTCTCAACACACACTCAACTCCCGCCTGGCAATGGCAGCGCAGAATCAGAACAGCAGCAGCAAAATGATGACCCTGCGAACCCGCGCCTCGCAAGCGTCCAAATACCGCCCGAGATAATCGACTACGTGGACAGCGCGCGCAACCCAGACATCTACACGCGTGAATTCGTCGAGTTGGTGCAGCGCGGCAATCAGGATCTGAAGGGGAAAAGGGAGGCTTTCGCCGGGTTCCGGGATGTGTTGGCCCGTGAGATGCGGAGTGCTATGCCTGAGTGTGCGGGTGAGGTTGATCGTGTTGTTGCGGTGACGGGGGGAACCGGGGGTGGAGGGTTGAGTTCGAGTTCGAATGCGAATGCAAATTAAGATTTGGATTTGGATTTGGGTTGTGCGGGCACTGCACTGCACTGCACTCCACCGCACCGCACCGCACCGCCAGTTCGAACAGGAAGTGGAGGGATAAAAAGAGCAGGGAAGGAAAGGCACGGCGAGGCTGGACGTTTCTTGAATTGCCCGATCTTTGCCCAGCCTGAGCCGACGGCGTTCTCTTCCATCCCGTCTCTGCTTTGCGCGACTATTATGCCGCCTACAGTTTACGGGCTAAATGTCTATACGAGGTACCTGATCAAAATACTCCGGCCTCTGTAGGTCTGGACGTGGGCTGGGCGGGCGGGCTAATGGGCGGGCGTAAGGCAGGAGCCTCGTGGAGGTATGAACGGATCTTTTCCTGACTTCATGATGATGCAGGTTCCATGTAAGGCCACCGGGATATCTGAGTCTTTGGATGGAATGATGTCGTTGTTGGGGGCCAGAATACGATTTCCGGTAATTCTGCGGGCCTGAATGGTTACTACATAGTAGGAGGGCGAGTGCCAAGACGGGGTATGGGGCGTTAGGGTCAAGTCGGGGTTTCCCGGGGTTCAACTTGTTCTTTGTTCTAGTTTTTGAACTGTTTTTTTTTATCGAGGATTTAGCGAGGCGCTGGATATTATTTATGGATGTCATTTGATTTGATTTTGTCAGGATATGGGAGTATTTCATGGTAGACCACCTGTTATGGATGGTGATCTGTACTCGAGGGACTCTACATAGTGGCGTACCTCAGGGCTGGGGGTATCAATAGTAATCCTGCCTCAGGGCACTGTATGTGTACTCTGTACAAGCGGATCTGATTGGAGAGGTCCTTGATTAAATGACCGAGGATCGTTGGCCACTGGCATGGGAAGGGACACATCGAGTCTTTTGGTAGCCTAGGCTAGATTGCGCGAGGGCATGTGTTTCAGACCGGAGCACAGGATCAATTGCCATGTTGAAAGCGACCGTGCTGGTGGCCGTGCCCTCCCCACAAAGAGAGCTGGAAGTTGGCAGATGGCTGCACTGGCACTGGCAGCTAGCGGTAGCTTGAGTGGAGGCTATGACATACTAGTAGTATCTATCCACTCTGAAGTCCATTCAGCATCCACTGTATGTATGTACGGAGTACGGAGTACGTGGTACTCAGTACCTCTGGCACTGTGACCTATGGTGGTACACATATTGTTATAGGTAGTGTTGTTTGTCTTTTCCTGTGTGATGAGTCTGCAGAGCCTCTGATCGCCTGCTGCACCTGCACACCGAAAGTTGCCGGCGTCCACCAGTTGTCCCCACGCTTGACCGCATTGAGTGTGACTCAGAGTGGGACTGGACGAGAATGGACTGGATGGATTGGATGGACTGGGGATCCCGGGGTGTGCAGATGAACAACACGGACGGTAGGCGTCCAGGCTGCCTGAGAGGAGGTGTGGATGTAGGGATACCAGAGGGGTACTCCAGATAGTTGAGTGTTGTGTATGATACTCGGTACTAGTGATGGTATCCTAGGATATGATAGTAAATGATAAAGTATGGATGGAGTCACTTGAAGTCACTGGACTAGCTGGGTTGCTCCTTCCCCGGGTCGCACCCAGTTCCTTCCAAGTTGCCCCTGACCCACTCTGGGACATCCCAAAACTTCAACCGGGGAACCTTTTGACATTTACTTCCGAGTCCACTCCTGACCTCCTTGATAATATATGCCCTACATACCGGTGGAATCGACCTTCAATCTATCAATTCCCCCGAGCATGGATCACATCTGCACCTTGCCGCAATTACCAGTTGAACCATCCATCGCACGGCCCAGGAATAGCAACCAATAGTCACTGCCCCAAGGGCAAGGATCGAATCCTTTCGCTAACATCCCACATTTCCCCGTCCACCCCGTCTTTGTCGGGCGTTTTCCGATCTCATTGTCTTATTGACCCGCTTTGACTGCTTGCCCCCCCCGGAGTAAGCCACTTCATGATCGACTTGCTCCCCACCCGCGGCCCAGTCCCAACCCAGTCGAGGCCAAGACCTAAGCCCCAAGCCCCCCTCCCCCCCCCAAAAAGCCCCATATTAATACTCTTCTCTCACCTAATGTTGCTGCCAATGCTGCTTCTTCGTTTCCCCACATAGCCATGTCCTATTCTCCTTGACAAGCATTATGGCAAACATCACCGCCGCCGGCGAGGGCATCACCGGCGGCATCAAAGGCACTTCTTTGGGGATGCAAATCACCATCGCTACTCTGGCTGGTGTCACTTGGTACAACGCTTTCGAACTGATCATTCTCATATTTGTCACCTTTTCCCAGTACCGTGGTCTCTACTTCTGGAGCTTGTTCGCCTCTTGCGCTGTCGGCTTGATCCCATACTCCCTTGGTTTCCTCTTGAAATTCTTCGAACTCACCTCCGCGACATGGCTGTCAGTAACTTTTATCACCATCGGCTGGTGGACAATGGTGACTGGCCAGTCTATTGTTCTGTACTCGCGCCTGCACTTGGTCCTCGACAACCAGCGCATCCTTCGGCGCATATTGACCATGATCATCGTCAACGCCGTCTGTCTTCACCTTCCTACCTCGGTCCTGACCTGGGGCAGTAACCTCGCGGGGGAACGCCATGTCCAGCCTTATATAAATGGGTACAACATCATGGAGAAGATCCAGATGACTGGCTTCTGTCTACAGGAGTTCATACTCTCGGGCCTTTATATTTGGGAAACAGTCCGCATGATACACCTCGACATGGACCGCTCTAAGCGCAAGATTCAGTACCAACTCATCATCATTAACTTAATTATCATTATTATGGATATTGGACTTCTTGTCGCCGAATACCGCGACTACTATATTATGGAAACAATGTTGAAAGGCGCCGTCTACAGCATTAAACTGAAGCTTGAGTTCGCCGTCCTCGGTAAACTAATCCACCTCGTCCACAACCACGTCTGGAAACCCGAATCATTCTCCGTTCCCCGCGAACTTCCCGACTTCGTCGATGCCACTCGTGTCACCTCAGACCTCACCCACGCCCCAACCGCTCGAACACATAGTACCTCCCGCACCCAAGGACAAACCTGGATGGACGACGATGTTTCTGTTGCGTATTTCGAACATTGTCCGTCTCGCGACCAGAATGGCAGCGCAGACATTCCGAATTCATGGGACTCGGGGACACGCATCATAAATCATGGCGATCATACATCAATCGATTTCAACGACCCCTGGTGTCACTACCAGCGCCAACCTGCAAAGCTATCTGAAAAACCAGGATGAAGCCCTATTCTTCTCAATATTGATACCCCAACTCACATACCTCTATTACATTTTCCATACATACTTCTATCATTTTATTCTTTGATGAACTTACGACTTACGTGACATGCACATGCACATGTGATATCCCACCGCAACGCACCACCCTATGCAGGATACAGATTTACCTTATCCATGCACTGAGGTATGAGTTAAGTGCATGGGTACATCTGTTTCACCCTCGGGTTTCGCGCCTGGCCTTCGGATCCTGTTCCTCCTTGTCTCTTGTGTGATTAAATGCACAACATCTTGCGCCCCGCGCAGATTATGGCGGGACTCGGGATCTAGTTGCACATACACTGCTTCTTGTATATAGACCGATTCAGTTAGTCTACGGACTCGTGTTGAATATGAACAAATATGAATTTGGGAAATAATTTTACCTTGTAGGGACAGAGATGGCAGTTCTCAGTACGGCTGCCTGGATTGGCGCCCATGCTATGAACTGTTGGAAAGTAATCAATCATCTTAATCGGGTACCTCATAGTAAGCCTGCTTCTTGGCATACATACCGGAAAATGTCTGGCGATTCTTGGCTTTCCCTTTCCATTCTAGTGCTCATCCCCTCGCCGCTTTTACTCCCTGATAAGTCTCTCTTCATCACCAACGCCCACTCCTCAAATCGACTTCGGCAACCTTGTTGTCCGTGACTCCGGATCCTCACCTCGGCCATTGATCTTTACTTCTCTCGATGGCCCCTCTGCTCGTTCGGTCGGCTCAGGAAGATGAGCACCAACACTGGACCGACCCCATCCTTTTCGAGGACACTCGAGCCAGACTGGAACATTTCCGTCGTTCTGGATGGCTACCTCCAAACTTCAAACCGAGGACTTTACTAGGTATTGCCGTTGTCGAGCGCTACTGGCGAAAGTGAGTGGGGCTAGAATCAGGCACCGTGGGTAGGGTTAACTCACGAGAATAGATTTTCTATTCAGTCGGAGGCGGATTATATAGACCACCTTCTCCAGGAGGATCAAGCGATCTACATGAACTTTTTCGACTGGATGTCCAGGACGTCACAAGAGAAGAGACTACAATCTTACGATAAGTACTGGCGCCGCCTTTGCCAATATTTCAAACTGTTCGCTCGTCGCCGTGTCAGTGAAGACGTCCGTAAACAGATACGACGAGTACGATGATTTCTTCCATATATACAGAGATATGGCTAATGGTGGCAGGGCGGCAAGGGCACTAACCCAACGAATCAAGAAAAAAATTGGGTGAACAAAAACATACAACAGCAGGGATTCGCATGTGGTCACCCACCACACTACTAACCTGCCGGCGTGTGGCTTAAGTACGGCTGAGCGGACGGGAAGCCCTGTTCTCCACACCCTATGGTCGTATGTACTAAGTACAGCAGAGAAGGGGATGGTATAGTATACTATTGTTTAGTTTATAATTGAACTGGGGCCATGTGCAGATCTACCTCTATTATTTTTCTATCCATAACGTTCCCTCTTTCTACTTTCTACCTGTAACTAACTTACTCTTCTCCGCGATCCTCCCCGCAAACACATTCATTGGCTCCGCTGCAAGAATCTCCAACAGCGCCATATTCGCCTGCAGCTCCCTTGTAATCCAATTGCGGACCTCCAGTGCCACCAGCGAATCCACTCCATACCGATACATCGGCCTCCCCGGATCTACCTCGGACAAGGGCATCTGCAGGATCTCTGCCGTCTTGTGTACAAGTGCATCCGTAATGATTGAAACGGCTTCATCGAGGGTGGATGCGGCAGCGAGACGTGTGGAGGGTGACGATGCAGCGGATGAGGCATCTTGGTCTGTGGACGAGGACGAAGATGTAATACTCAGCACATTCAGTGGGCCAAACCGCGGATCACTGAAATGTTCCGGCCGCTCCAATCCGAATCGGGCCATGACATCTGCCGTCCCGAGGCCGGTACACACCTGCGCAGGATACGAGTCTCCTTTCCACTCGCTGTTGATCAGGCTTTTCATCAGCGCGTGGAAGGGCTTTTCGCGGATTCCGAGAATGGCTTCCCAGTCAGCGAGTTTCCCGGTTGTGCCTTGCTCGGCTAGAATTCCAACGTCGCGCATGATACCGAGATCGACAGCCACGCCCTTGAGGCCTTTGCTGCGACGGTGGCGGGCAAGTGCGTCTTGGAATGTGTTGGCGGCGGCATATTGAGTCTGGCCTGGATAGCCGAAGATGCCGGAGATGGACGAGCAGATGATGAAGAAATCCAGCGGATGTGTGGGCGAGAAGTAGTTGTGCAGATTTAGTGTGCCTTGGATCTTGGGCCGCATGGGTTGCGTCCAATCCGTGTAAGATATTTTCTCGAAGAGAGTGTCACGCAGCATCATGGCCATCTGGACCACGCCCGCGATAGGTGGGAGGTCGGTGGCACATTGTTGCATGGCGGAGAGGAAGGCAGGTTCATCTGCTACGTCTGCACGGTAAGCTTTGACAACGGCGCCGAAAGTGGTGAGGTCCTGGACTGTGGCTTTGGCGTCTGCACTGGAATCGCCAGAGCGGGATATAAATGCGATGTGTCGTGCTCCACTGGCAACAAATTCACGGGCCAGACTGCGTCCAAGGCCGCCGAGACCGCC
Source organism: Penicillium manginii (assembly GCF_028828005.1). Taxonomy (NCBI): domain Eukaryota; kingdom Fungi; phylum Ascomycota; class Eurotiomycetes; order Eurotiales; family Aspergillaceae; genus Penicillium; species Penicillium manginii. The sequence goes on along the minus strand of NW_026643103.1, from coordinate 4,039,158 downwards.
GACAAAGAGATAGGTGCTGTTGGGATTGAGGCTCAGGCTGTTTTTAGCTGTGCAGAGCACGGGTGCTTGAGCATCATCTCCAAACGAGAGGACTAGTTTCCCACGATGCTTACCCTGTTGCATGGTACGGAAAGCCGTCTCAAGCCCCGCAACAGGGTACACTGTCAGCGGATACGCCGCGCTCAGAACACCCTCATGCACAAGAGCAAATGCGTCCGATAGTATTTGGCCCAGTGCATCAAGACCATCCGCGTCGAAGAAATTGGCTATGTTGATGAATGCAAAGGTCGTGCTACGGCTGAACGGACGCATGTCCAGACGCATGTTGTTTGTGATATCACGCAGCCCGATCTCGACAAATGTGCCAAAGGGCGCAAGGCATGTCCATGAGACACGGAGCAATTCGCCCGACAGCGAGTTGAGCACGCAGTCGACGCCGCGGCCATCCGTGATGCGCTTGATAGCTTTGGCGAAACTAGTGTCACGAGAGTGGAATATATGCGCTTCTGGCACGTTATATTTCTCAATCAGGAGACGGCGCTTATCCTCACTACCAACGGTCACATATACCACTAGGCCTAAGTGAGCAGCAAGTTGCAGTGCAGCTTGGCCGACACCACCGGCAGCAGCGTGGATCAAGACAGATTGTCCAGGGCGCAGTTTGGCGACGTTGACGAGTGCGTGGTAGGCAGTGGTGTGGACCATGGGTAGGGCGGCCGCTTCTTCGAAAGACATGGAGTCAGGGATGTGCACGGCAAGACGGTGGTCGATGCGGAGCTTAGTGGCATGCATGCCCTCCCAGAGAAGCGTCACCCGGTCGCCGGGTCTAAAGCGTGAAGCTGCTGCACTACCAGTGGCCGTGACGACGCCGCTAGCTTCTTGGCCGATGAGGGAGACTTCGACTAGGCCCATTGCCGCCATGATGTCTTTGAAGTTGACACCTGTTGCTTTGATATCGACCTCAATCTCTGTCTCTTCAAGTGTATCTTTCATGCGGTCATCCTCGATGAACGTCAAAGTGTCCATGAGTCCTGGCTTCATAATCGTGAGCCTTAGGGGGTCTCACTTGTTCCCTCAGCCGCTTGACACGAACGGAGTCCTCTAGACAACGGCGCACACCCTCATTTCTCTCGGGACTGTTGAAGATCCGAGCAACCTGCAGCATACCATCTCGTTCCTGGAACTCATCATCCTTGGTATCCGTCGTCATAATACGACCTGCAAGGGCTGGACCACAGTGTAAAGCCGTGTCCAGGCTACTCAAATGCAAGACTTGGAACTTGAGACCCGCCACCTCACTCCTCATCGTCCTCCGAATGCCATCGACCACACCCATGGACGGATTGTCGCCAGCTGTGACCCAGAGCAGGCGGTCGCTGTTCAGCAGCAGCTTCCGGACATTGTGGAAATCTGGCTCCGAGAGAGCATCCAGCAGAGGCTGTTCAAGCTCCAACAAGGAGATGAATGTATTGGCCTCGAGGTCGGTAGCTGCACGGGCACTGATCTCGGCCCAGTTGGTCACGACCACTGGGTAACCATGGTCGCGGAGAGTGATTTGTAGAGCGCTGCTGAAATCTTTAACGCGGCCATTTTTAGCTAGTGGTTCGATTATGAATAAGTCGGATTTGGTAGATGTCCCGTTTGTATGGCCATTGGTGTCGCTGTTAGCATGCTCTGGTTGCCGCCTTTTGTACAGAGTCACTGACTTCTCAACTTCAAAGACACGTCGGAAGTCCTTAGCCTCCAGAACAGACGCAGAGACCTCCAAACTGATGTCCGCAGCGAGAACTAGGCTTGCATTGGACTTGCCAAGTCTTGTCAAACGAGTCAGTAATGTGCCGAAATCATTATGCTTGCTGACGGATTGTGGAACGACTAGCAAATCAGCCGCCGCAATATCTGCGGGCAACGGGGCATCCAAATCGCCCAGGTTGAACGGCGTCCCAATAAAGTTCCTGGTGGCACCTTGGTCCTCAGACTCGCTATCAGTGCCTGCTATAGCATACTTGATATGGCTAAAAGGAATGGTTCCGGGAGGCATCAATCTCATTATCGCATGGTTAAGTGCTTCGTGATCGGGTGCAAGCTCGATCACGGTGGCTGCTGGATTGTCGTGGAGGTATAGACGGATGAACTGTATTACTTGTTAATAACGCCCGCAGGATGCCTGTTAGGATGGATTAATGAGATGGAAAAGGGCTACCTCGACAATCCGATCTTCTGCCGCAACAGCGGATACCACCCTTTGTATTTCTTCTGGCTCCAGAAGCTCGAGAGCATAATTCCAGTGCACCTCCGATGTGATCTCGGCCGGGTCGACCTCAAGCTGCTGACCGTCCTGCTCGCCCGCATCATTCTCCAGCTCCGAGACTCGGTAGTCAAGAACGGATAGGTTGACCTTAGACACTGTACTATCAAAGGTGTAGATATTCGACGACAACTCTTTGAAACCATGTCTCTTCGACTCGCATACCACAGGCAGGACATATCCAACATCTCCCGGAATATCGAGCGAAATATCCATCTGGCCTATAAATGTCGGCAAGACCGGCTTATCCATCTCGAACCTCCCGTTCCTGTACGTGCTCCCCAGACAGCCCTGGAGTATCGAGTCAAAGGCACCCGCGTGTATCAAAAATGGACGACTGAGTTGTCCTTTGCTAGCGGTCTCGCCGATATCGACGAGTTTCACATCGTAGGTGGCCTGGCCGTCGCCAAGATGGACATTCTCGACTCCCCGAAATGCCTCACCATAGTTCCAGGCGATCTTTTCGAATTGGCCGTAGAAGTCCTCTTTGGAGTAAGTGTGCGAAGGCCCCTCGTGGACGTGGTGGTACTGGGCAATTCTTGACGACTCCAAGCTGGTATCTTCGCTCGCCATCTGCTCGCTGGTCGTTTCGGTGTAGTCAATGGCAATCAATCCTCGGCAATTATCGCGCAGGTTATCGATACCAGCGCATGAGGATATAGTAAATTCCCACCAGGAAGCTGGGGTAGAACCTGAGGTTGCAAGTAAGTGCGGCCGCATATGCATGATAACCTCAGTCGGCACATCCTCAGAAAGTGCCATAGCAGCAAAGAACGAGATCTCACGAAGACGAAGGTTGCGTGCTGTCTTGCTTGGTTCCATCAACTGACGCGCACCTTCAATGGCCATGCCTATGAGGCCAGCGGCTGGGAATAACACAGTACTGCCGACCTTATGGCCGCGAATCCAGGGCTCGTCGGACAAGCGGAGGAAGTTGCGCCAGACATGTTGACTCTCATCCATCATCGGGACCTGGGCACCGATGATGCTCTTGGAGGGAAATTGGCGCATCACGAGCTCCCGTTGAATACGGGTCTCGTGGCGGAAGACCTTGGAATGGTTCCATTGGTATGGGGGAAGATCCGTCAGTCGACGGGTGTTAATATCGCCGTTGACTTGGGAGATGTCAATTGGAACTCCTTTTAGGAAGAGCTCGGACGCGAGCTCGAGACTTGTTTCAAGAGCATTGCGTCCGCGTGTCAGCATCGACTTGTAGGCGATGTGTTTGACGCCGTGGTGACCGAGAATTTGCTCCACAGGTCCGCCCAGGGCGCCATGTGGGCCAATTTCGATGAGTAGGTCGACAGTGTCACCACCCCCTTCAGCTTCGTCTGCAGCGACCATCTCCTTGACCGCATCGGAGAAGAGAACCGGCGAGACCAAGTTGCGGACCCAATAGTATGGCCCCAGAAGCTCCGGGGCGACCTCTTGGCCGGTTACACTAGATACCATAGTTTTAGTGACTTCATAGTCCTCGTTCTCATTGTACTCTCGGGGTATAGGCTGAAGATCAGCAATGAACTCAGCGTAAGTGCCAAAGACGCGATTCATATGCCTACTGTGGTACGCCATCTCGACTTTCAGTCTTCGAGCAAACATCTTACGCTCATCACAGATGGCTCGGAGTTGCTCAAGTGTGTCGACATCGCCCGAGAGCGTCACACTGGACGGTGAGTTCACACAGGCGACGGTAGCGGTGCCATCAAGCTTCGACTGTTCGATCAATTTCTCTGCTTCGTCTCGCGAACAGCCAACTGCCATCATGCCGCCATTGATATCTGGCGCATCTCGAAGCCTGATAGTGGCCACACCTCTAAAATAGGCGGCTGCAATCGCGTCGCGGTGGCTCAATGCTCCGATGCTGTATGCGGCTGCAATCTCACCGCTGGAATGCCCAACAACTTTGGAAGGAGTCACGCCCCACGACCGCAGCTCATCAACGAGCGCGATCTGGAGCACGGAGCAGATAGGCTGACTTATCTCTGGCTGGCTCAGGCGGGAGTCTGCTTGGGTTTTCTTCAATTCTATGACCGGATCCCAGACACATCCCATGGCTTGAAGGAAATGTGTCGATTGCGCAACTGAGTCCCTAAAGACTGGGCGGTCGAGCATCTCCACGCCCATACGCGCCCATTGTGCACCTTGTCCGGTAAACACGAAGCCAATTCGTGGGACTCGAATGGAACTGTTCGCATCCCGAGAGGCGCCGTCTCCTGGCTTGGTGGTTAGATAGTCATGGAGCTCGGTCTTGTTCTCCGCAATACATGTTGCCCGCCACGACAGACTGGATTTGGCCCCGGAGAGTGTGTGGGCCAAATTGGCCATGAAATCCGAGCTCGACGCTCCGGGTCCAACGATATCTAGATGCTCGACCAGGGCATCTGCATTTCGCTTGAAGCCAGCCTGGTCGTGACTGCTGAAGACGAAGAGTCGTTTCTTGGTACGGGTCTTGCCAAATTTGGAAAATTGATTGCTCGTTATGGATCCAGCGCTGAAAGTGGTCGGGTCGAACGATTCCAGGACGACATGGCCGTTTGTGCCACCCATGCCGAAGCCGCTGACGCTCATACGCTTGGTCGGCGTAACAGGCCAAGGCGTCAACTTGGTGGGTACCGCCATGTTCCATTCGTCAAATGGAATCGCAGGATTGGCTTTAGTAAAGTGAAGATTTGGGGGGATCAGATTGTTTTCCATCGATAGAATGCCTTTGATAATCCCCGACACACCAGCCGCGGATTCCAGATGGCCGATCTGATTTTGAAGTTAGCATCCTCCAGACAAGATGTCCCTGAGAACCCACAAGACTCACATTGGGTTTAACACTTCCTACAAACAGTTTGCGCGATTTGGGCGAGCCTTTCCCGATGGTGCTATAAATGGCTCTTGTCTCAATTGGATCTCCGGCTTTGGTCCCGGTACCCTAATACTGCGGTTAGTAACGATAAGGCCCCTAAGTCTGATAGCTCTTTGACTTGCATGTGCCTCGACATATTGTGTCGAGTAGTCCAACCCGTTGGACGAGTAAACGTGCTTGATGAGTTCAGCTTGCGCTTCAAAAGACGGCATTGTCACTGCACATGAGAGCATTAGCAACTCTCAGTTCATATTACGACTGAATACAACCTACCACCCTGTGTAAAGCCATCTGAATTAGCACCAGTACCACGGATGACGGCCCGAATCTCATCTCCATCTTTAATTGCATCCGCCAGTCGTTTCAAGATGATGATCCCGCAACCTTCACCACGACCGTATCCACCTGCACTCTCATCAAAGGCTTTTGACAAGCCCTCGGGGTTGAGGAAAGTCAAATTATTGAGATGCGTCGTGAAGTCTGGCGTGAGCATCAGACTCACGCCACCCGTAATGGCCATCTCCGACTCTCCTGACTTCAAGCTCTGGCAAGCCAGATGGGTCGCCATCAGACTGGACGAGCAGGCGGTCTGAACCGTGGCACTGGGGCCATGGATATTTAAAAAATGAGAGATGCGATTGGAAATCATCTCGTCGCCGGTCCCGAGGAGATGGTATTTAGGGTTGTGCAAGAAGTCCCGCTCCACTGCACCTCGATAGTCGCTGGGACCTGAACCAATATAACAGGCAGTCTGAGAGTCAGAAATCTGTGGAAGAGACATACCCGCGTTTTCAAACGCTTCATATGTCACTTCCATGGCGATCCGCTGTTTGGGATCGAGAGCGATGGCTTCTGCTGCGGTGATATTGAAGAAGGCGGCATCAAAGACATACGGATCTTCTTTCAGAAAGTGACCCCCTCTCGTGGGTAGTGAGTTCAAGTGGCCGTTGCTTGGGTGGTAGAAAGCGTCGGAGTTCCATCGAGTTGATGTGGGCGAGTAAGCATCTGTTTAAGAACACCTGTTAGTCCACTGCCAATGCAGCGGATTTTCACAATTGAGGAGGCTCTCTGCTCACCTTTGCCGTTCTTCAACATGTCCCAGAATTTGGAAGAGGAGCTGGCGTCGCCGGGAAAACGACATGACATGCCGACGACCGCAATTGGGACGTCGACTGCGGTGTGATGTACAGAAGGCATTTTGATGTCGTTACAGCTCTATATTTTGGAAGGAGGGAGGGGGACGGGCATTACCGACAATAAAAGGAAAAAGAAGGAATTGATTGTGCGAGTTCTTCGGCCCATATTTGCGGCCCGCGGAGGGATTGCAAGAGAGCTATTGTCCGTGATACGAAGATGGCGCTATAAGGCTCCGGCGGAATGCGATACAGCCCCCACGATGTTGAGGATGTCCGAAATTTACACGGTTGCCGCAATGGTGAAAGGAGCTTACCATCCATGATGGGATGGGAATTCTGCCGCACATATTACCTAGCAAACAAAGAGCGGATGGTCAGTCACTTTCATCAGCACACCCAAATTGTGTTTTCTGAGACATTTAAGTTATCGTGGCCCCGCCGGTGGCTCGGAGTACGTGACTACCCGTATAGCATCTATTTACGGATGAAGATCTCATGCAGTCAGCATCTATGAATGCTACCTAATCAGTCTAACGGTCGAAACATCCAGGAACCTGCCGGTCGAGGGTGAAAAATTTCCATTATTAAGGTTCTTATCAGCTCGTGTTACCATGTTCTCATTAATCAATTGGACTGTGGCGTGACGCAACGGCGGACGAATGTTGCATATCTTGGCGATTTTAGGGGGTTTGGACCGCCGGATGACTAATACGGCGGTCGAATGCTAGCTCCATTGCCAAGATCTATACCGAGTATAGAAAACACGGCGGTCGAAATGAGTGGTTCTCTCCTTCGACCGTGTCAATCATAGGCTTCCTTACGTGATTTTTTTGTCATCGAGAATGGATTCAACATGTTTCTTTGTGAACTCAAGACTACAAGTTGCAATCTCTGTAACCTTTTAACGGGCTGTCGTGGTGCAGAATATCCAAGAACATTGAACGATGGCAGACGGTTCAGACCTCGAGAACAACAACAAAGCCGAGCTGGACAGAAGCCAGCTCAGCTCGACCAGTGATGATGGCCCCCAAGAGCAAAAAGACCCTGACGAGATCCCTCCCGACTATGCGACTGGCGTCCGACTCTTCCTTATCATGTTCACGATCTTCGTGAGCACCATCCTTGTGTCTCTGGAGATTGGTATCATTGCAACGGCAATCCCCGGCATCACCAGCGATTTCCACAGACTAGACGATGTGGGCTGGTATGGAAGTGCAACGTTCATCCTCGCGGCCTCGGCCTCGCCATTGTGGGGAAAGCTGTTTAAATACCTCAACGTGAAGTGGGTTTATCTCGGCGCGGTTGGTATCTTTTTGGTTGGTAGTATTGTGGCCGCAGCAGCTCCAAATAGTGTGTCCATCATCATTGGACGTGCCATTCAAGGTTGGGGAGCCTCTGGTGTCCTTGGAGGCACCCTCATCATCATCAACTATGTCGCCGCGCCGAAGAACCATCCGCTTCTTATCGGCACCTGGATGGCAGTCTTCATGCTGTCGAACATTCTGGGGCCGGTGATTGGTGGTGCATTCACGAGCGGAGTGACCTGGAGATGGTGTTTTTGGATTAACTTGCCCATTGGCGGGCCTATCATCGTGCTGTTACTGTTATTCCTGCGCATCCCTAAGCATATCAAGAAGATCCCAGCGACGTGGCAGGAGGTCATCCTCTCCCTGGATCTCCCAGGCTTCTGTTTACTCCTTGTGTCTCTCGTCTGCTTGACATTGGCATTGCAATGGGGTGGACAGACTAAAGCGTGGAATGATGGCTCGGTCATCGCGACCTTGGTCATGTGGATTGTCCTCAGCATTGGCTTCTTGGTTACTGAATGGTTCCAAGGCCACCGCGCCATGACTCCCTTTCACATTCTGAAACTGCGCACCACATGGAGCAATGCCCTATTCTGCCTGATGTAAGTCCTCGCGATACATCTATCCATCTCACGCTCATGAACTAACCCACCGATCCTCTGCTCATTCTAGCTCCTACGCTGCCCTCTACCAGGTCATGTTCTACCTTCCCATCTACTTCCAATCCATCCATGGCCAATCAGCCGTGACAAGCGGCGTCAACACACTCCCATTCCTCGCCTTCTTCGCCCTTGGAGCCGTCGTCAGCGGCGGTGTCATCACAAAGACCCGCTACACACAACCCTATGAGCTCCTCGGTGCCCTCATCATGACCGCCGGCATGGCTCTAATTTATATCTTGGACGTCGACTCTTCTAAAGCCATGTACATTGGTGCCGAGGTGCTCTTTGGATTTGGCGTTGGGATCTGCAACCAGATCCCCATGACAGCCGTGCAAGGATCCTCGAAGCTTGAAGACGTTTCCAGCGCGACTGGAATCATGGTTAGTAAGTATTTCCTCCCCTGCCCTACGCGCTATAAGTATTGAGTATTGCGCATCCGAGTACCTACTCAGGGAGCTACTCATTCATGCATGTAATGTATGTATGGGACACTAACATCGGACTCAACCAACCAGTGTGCCAAACCCTCAGCGGCGCCTACTTCGTCGCTATTGCACAATCCCTCTTCGCCAACCGGATGCTCCAGACTGTCCTCTCCAGTGCAGCTCACCTTGATCCCGCCCGGGTTCTGGGCGCTGGTGCTTCCGAACTCCAGGATGTGTTCAGCGGGGATGATCTCAAGGATGTCATTAACGCATATATGGTCGGTATCAAGGATGTGTTTACGTTTTCCCTAGCGTGTGCGGCGTTTGCGGTCCTCCTGTCGCTAATTATTCCATTTAAGAGGCTGCCGGATCATGGGAAGAAGGACAAGCCAGCGACAGAGGAGCCTGCGGTGGAGAAGGAGAAGGAGACGGAGACTGCCGATGGGGAAAAGGAGAATCAATCTTAGAATTAGTCACTTGTAGATTAGCCATTCTAGTGCTGTTACCTTATATGCAAGACGGCAGGCTACTGTACAGGCTAATGAATTTTGGTGGGGTTGGGGAAAAAACCAACATGTTCATTTCCAAAGCGAAATGTGAGATTGCGGATATCTGATTACATAGTAGTTTGTTTAATATACTAGATTGTTTATTGTTTCTTGATAGGTGGGTTAGTGCATCCAAGCCGCCACAGACGTAGGCAAAAGGTCAAATATCGCCCCCAAAATTCCTCATTATACTTTCGAAGAACGCCATATCGACACCCTGAAACGCCCAGTCCTCGCGGCCGGCGGCGAGGCCTGGGTGTCCGCCCTGCATTAGCGCGGATGGCGGAAGGGAAAGACCAGGGTCTGAGAACGTGGTCGGACATGGTTGCTGCTGTTGGTGCGCGAACGGGGCGGAAAATTCATGAGGACCAGCTGTATCGGCGACGGGGAAGGAGAGTGGGTTGGGAGTGTTGTTCGTGGAGATAGAACTACTGGTGGAGAGTGGACCACTGGAGAGCGGACCAGTGGAGAGTGGGTCGGTGGGGTGTGTCAAGCAGGAGAGGCGAAGTTGGGCTTCGGAGTTGCTACTGCTGCTGCTTGTTCCCAACGTCGCCGCGTGCTGTTTCTCGCGTGCAATCCTGATAACTCCGAAATACGGTATATGCACCCGAACCACGCTCTCCTCCTCCGAGACCACCCCATCATGCGGTAACATGCCGTCACTGCCCGCCTCCCGCACACTCACCCGCCCATGCCCTTTCTCCAGGTCAATCGCCAATAATGACTTTAGCAAATCTGCACTTTGTGCACTCAGTTCGTCCGAATTCAGCCGGTTGATTTCGGCCATGTGTTCCTGCACTTGTTCGATCATCCCGCGATCGCCTAGATACTGATTCGCGAGCAGATTTTCCGCCCCGTCGCTATGGCTATCCATGTGTGCGAGTAGGAGGGCCATAGCCGCCATGAGGGCGAGGAAGTCGACCGTGCGACAGCTGTAAGCGATGCGATTGAAGCTGCGGAGCGAGTTGTAGCGCGAAAGAACCTCCCGCGATGCGTTAACGCATGTGATCCGCGAATACTCGTATTTTTTCTCTGCGGATGAGGGGCGCAGCATATACGGTAGATGCAGCTGGTTGAGAAGGTTGTAGTGACAGATCTGCAGGACGAGACGGCGCGTATCCCAGAACACGGCTTGCAGGTCGTTGGAGGCATTGTCGAGTTTGGGGGCCAGCCACCACTTGCTCGGGAGGCTATTCGCGGCTTTCTGTAAGTCTAGGTCGATGGCGCGGGTGGCCGTATGGTCTTGGCCGCTCGGCTTGGACGCGTTCCGGTTGAGGATTCGGGACATGGCAACACAGTGCAGCTGCTCGAGACGGCCCATCAGGGCAATCGTTAGCGATGTGGGTCTCCGAAGCCATACTATGGTCGATGCAGCCTTCGGGAAGACCGAGCAAGAGGCAAAGCTGGCGGTCAAGGGTCATGATGCGTAGCCACATTATCCGTGAGTCGTATTTCGTTTGGGGGTCGAGCACCTTGTATAGTGTCTGGTTATCTGGTCGGTGAAAGCCCATTAACTGGGCGAGACTCATTGCTCTGCGACCCGCGACCCAGCTTCGTCGAAGGCTCCCAATGTTCACCTGGTATAAGCTCTCGAGCATAATGCACTCGAGGCTCTCGATGCTGCCGATTAACGCCTCGTTCGTCGTGACGTGGTAAATGGCAAGGTCTGCTAAGCGTTCCATGATGACGCGAGGTGGTTCCGACAGGCCTTCAATCTCCTTGTGAAGATCTGGGGGAAGATGCTGTAGAAAAATGGCGAGCTGGAGCATGTGTCTTGCGATTAAAATAGGATGCATATTTGGTTGCGGGGTCATCAATAAAATCTCGGGCGTTTGGAGGCCGTTCTGATAGAGGGTGGTGTATGGAGTTGTTAATAATTCATGGGAGAGAATGGAAGAGTGGCAACTGGCTTTGCAGATGCTTTCAATATCTGCACGCGACGGGAGTAATTCATATAGAAAGCGAGACAGCCTCTCATATTTAAATTGTGCAGTATCATTCCTGGTGGTCGGGGGATATTGCTGGAACGCCGTCAGTCACAATAATGGAATACTGGGGGAGAGCGGAAACGCTGAAAGAGACGGACCTCAGGAGATTTGTAGTATTGTGAAGGCTCTATTATCGTTGACACGGGCGTGAGGATACGATCTGTCCTCTCACAGGGTGTGGCAGGGCGCGTTCTGCCATCAAAGAAAGTGCCATCACTACTGGTGGTTCCAATCCTCATGAGGACATTTTCGAGATCCTCGGGAAATTCCTGGCTAACACAGGGAGAGCCACGTCGTCGACAGCCATTGCAGGAGGTACTCGCAATGCACGGATCGAATCTACATTTCATCTTCCGACGCTTGCATTCCCAGCAACTGTGGGTGCCTTTGCGCACCTTTCTCCGTTTGGCTTGCCCATAGGCGTCATGCGACGGTGCAACATGCGGAACGGACATGGTATTAGTATATTAAAACATGGACATGGAGATGAGAATGTGTAACGTCGTGGGGAAGCGATGGGAAAGGAAAAGACTAACTACATGACGTTGCGTGAGTGAAAGAGGGGGACAATCTTTGAGCTTGAGCTTACCTCACTCTCACCTTAGTCATCCCATCCACAGATTGTAGGTGTGTGTTTGCCACCGTAACAGATGACAATAAAAAAAAGAAAACAAAGTACTTTTGGCACTGTACTCCGTATAGAGTAAAGCTTACTACTAGTATTACTAATCTCTTCCACTTATGGATACATTATGCGAATCTAAGAGATAGTTGGTTGCAAATCTTTCGTATTTACTACAGAGTAACTTTTCAGCCTCGGAAATATATAGCATAGATGACCTTACTGATTGGTTGAAAAAGTGGTCGGTTGTCGTTTGCGGAAGGCGGTGGTCTGGAAATACAGTAGACTCGGGTTCTTCGACACACGTCCATGTACATATACGATGTAGTATGCCCAGCTACTGGTGAAACTAAGGTTTGCCTAGCGGGCGTAGAATTCGGAGAGACCCGCCTAGCTTAAAATTATCTCCCCATTACCCGACCCACTCCCCATTGTGACTAAAGTCTGAAGCTGTTCTAGATGTAAGAGGGGCTGAAAAGCTACTTCGGGGGTAGCTTTGTATGTATTTTCGCGGATGTCAGTTGGAGTGCACGTCACTCATAGGAATTGATAAGGCTACTCGGAGTTCTCATCACTGCTTGCCGAAGGATGCGGATCCGTCTGGAGAATCCTCGGGTGGGAATTAAGAGTCAGCCCGAGCCCGCCCCCCCTCCCAATGGCGTTCGGGTATTCTTCAGAGGCGCTCGAATCCTCCAGCAGGCAGTGAGAGCCAGCCCGAGTTCGGGCCCCATGGTATGCGGTCGAATTCGACCGGGAAACGTTCTCCGCCGTACGGAAAAGTCGTATCTGAATCAAAATTGCCTCGGCATTCCCGAACGGGAAAAACGACGATAGCATTTGATGGAGGGCCTAAGGGAGGTCCGCCGGAGATATACTAGTTAGTACGAGGGCGACGAGCGTTGCAGTAACGGTAGTTAGGGCTTACGAGGATTGTGGCGGCGCGAATGTTGTATCCCACAGATGTCGCGATATATCATTGGCATCAGGCGCCCCACACCATCTTGGTAAGGATGTATGAGAATGATATCGTATTGTCCAAGGACGATTATACCGGTGGAATCAGGCGGGAGGCTCCGCAGCAGACCACTAATCCCTTCTCCCAAACGCTGCAATGTCCATCTGCACCTGCACGTTCGTCGGACTGTTTATGCCGGTTCCGTGGGTATAAATAACTGGGACATTATTCCCCAAACTTCCCATATGTCTCAGTAGATTCAATATCATATTGTCATTCTATCTAGACATTAGATTCTTCCATTGCCAGTCTTTATTATTTCGAGGAATGGACTCCAACCATCCTACAGTCCTCCTTTTCGGAGACGTCACAGACCCATGGGTTGACGGCATTGATTATGTCTACAGTCAAGCCGCAATCAGGCCATGGCTTCGGTCCTTCCTTAGTGACCTCTTCTCCGTCCTGAAGGCAGAGATTAGGACCATGGACCGAACATTGCAAGACAGTTTTAGGGATTGCTCCAGTTTCCAAGAGCTCGCTGAACGATATCGACATACCGGCGACGATTTTGGGATGGCGCATGCCATGCTGATTTATGCCATTAGAGCCGTGGTTTTACTAGAGTAGGTGATTTGCTCTACTGTAAAGATGCATTGCTGACTACTTCAAGGTCTATCAGCGACGAGCCACAACTACTAGACCCGAGCCGGCCCAGACCGGAGTTGATGGGTGTTTCCGGAGGTCTATTCAGTGCTGCAGTCGTTTCAATCGCGACTAATTTCACGACTCTTTATGACACATGTCTCGAGGCGGGCCGGGTGTGGGCAAGACTCTGTAACTTCACTTTGGTGAAATCCAGAGCTATGGAGGAGCGCCCTGGAACCTGGGGCTGGGCTGTCCTTGGAATCCAGGCTGAAGAGCTAGGTAAAACCCTGGATCAGTTCCAAAACTCAATGGTAATCTATTCCAGACTTTTCTAGTCCGCATTCAAAGACTAACTTGAAGACCAAACAGGGAATTCCGTCTGCCAAAAGAGCCAGGGTTGGTGTCACTGGAGACAAATGGAGCACCGTCATTGGACCACCTTCTATCTTGGAGCTCGTCTTGGACGAATGCCCTAGACTGAAGAAACTTCCAAAGAACGAGCTCAATATCCATGCTCTTCAGCACACCCTAGACATATCCGAGGCCGATATTGACTATATTGTCGGGAATTCCCCACTTCTAAATACACCTTTACCCCGGGGATATAGGATATACGGCCTAGATGAGGGTCATCCTGAAGCTAATTACTCCAGCTGGGGCCATCTGTTGAGAGCTTCCGCATCACAGACTTTGGCACGGCCTTTGAGCATTGTCCAAGCAGTCAGCAAGCTCAACGCCAATCTGGGGACATCACAGCATGTTGATTTCAAGGTCATGGGCCCCAGCAGCCACGTCGCATATATTGTCAAGGTTCTACAAACTGCCGGAAGGGAAGTCACTCTTCATGATCATATATCCACTAAATCGCCTACCCCAGAGAGTCGAGACGGGATCGCCATCATCGGCATGGCAGGGAAAGGACCCGGCAGCGACGACCTCGACGAATTCTGGGAGGTGATCATGAAAGGGCTTGATTTCCACCAGGAGGTCCCCTCCGATCGCTATGACTTGAATGAATACTACAGCCCCAAGCATCCCCCGGCCGGTCCGGGAAAATGCACCATGACCTGCAAGCACGGCTGCTTTATGAATAACCCCGGACACTTTGATGCGAAATTCTTCCATATCTCACCCCGAGAAGCTTTGTTAATGGACCCCGCTCATCGATTGTTCCTTATGAATGCCTATGAGGCCCTCGAAATGTCCGGGTATTCCGATGGCCAGACCAAATCGACGGATCCAACCAAGATTGCGACCTTCTTCGGTCAATGTAATGATGATTGGCATGTCGTTGGTCATCGAACATTAGGATGTGATGCCTACACCTTACAGGCAGTACAACGTGCATTCGGACCGGGTCGACTAGCCTTCCAGTTCAACTGGGAGGGGCCGACGTATGCCCTCGATTCAGCGTGTGCAGCGACCAGTTCCTGCATCCATCTTGCATGCATGAGTTTGATGACTAGAGATATCGACATGGCCGTCTCAGGAGCGGCCAACGTGCTGTCCACCCCGCATTCATTTACCAGTTTGAGTCGATCGGGCGTCTTGTCCGACTCTGGGAACTGCAAGACGTATCGCGATGACGCCGATGGATACTGTCGGGCCGATTTCAGTGGTGCAGTGGTGCTGAAACGACTTGACGATGCTATTGCTCACAATGACAACATCCTGGCGGTCATCTCATCCTCGGCCAGAAACCATTCAGGCAATTCTACATCCATCACTACATCTGATGCTGCTGCCCAGGAACGGTTGTTCCATAAGGTCCTTCGAAATGCACGGGTGACCCCCGAGGATATCTCCTATGTTGAGATGCATGGGACGGGTACCCAAGTTGGCGATAAAGCCGAAATGGGCGCCGTTTCGAGTGTCTTTTCGAAGCGGCGTGATGGAGAGCTTCTGCCGGTGGGAGCTATCAAGGCAAATATCGGCCACAGTGAAGCAGTGAGTGACCAATCCAGGACGCTTTCCCGACATTTGCAGATGCCCTAACCTTCCTATTTAACCTAAAGGCTGCAGGAATGTCTTCCCTACTCAAGAGCATCCTCATGTTTCAAAAGGGAATCATACCACCACAGGCCGGGATGCCTCATACACTCAACCCCAACTTTCCACCCCTACACGAGATTAACATAAAGATTCCTTCGGAGCCATTGGAGTTCAAGGCTTCCGGCAGCAAGCCGAGACGTATTCTCCTCAACAATTTCGATGCCGCGGTAAGATGTTCTATTACTGCTGCCGCAATGCTGTTGTACTGACCATGTATATAAAACTCCAGGGCGGCAACGCATGCCTACTCCTGGAGGAGTACACGCATAAGAGCGAGAGAGGCGAAGATGTGAGGTCAGCCCACACCATTGTGACCTCCGCAAGAACGCCATCTTCGCACCTCCTCAACAAACAACGACTACTCACGTGGCTTCGTTCGAATCCCAACGCTCGCATTGAGGACCTTGCCTACACAACTACGGCAAGAAGGATGCACCATCCCATCAGATTCGCGCTGACTGCATCCACGACACAAGAGGCCATTTCAAAACTCGAGCCCGAGGTTGAACGCAGTAGCAACCCCTCTGCTTCGCGGCATGTCCCCATCGTCTTTGTCTTCACCGGACAAGGTTCCCACTACGCTGGCATGGGTGCTGAGCTATACCGCACTAATTCTGTTTTCCGTCAGAGAGTCGATTTGTGCGTGGCAATCTGCTCCGGCAACAGCTTCCCCCCATACTTGGACATCATCACCGATGAGAGAATCGATGTGTCTACCAAATCTGCAGCGCAAGTGCAACTCGCTGTCCTCACCTTGGAGATAGCCCTCACCCACTTTTGGCGATCCACGGGGGTTGAGCCTGCGCTGGTCATGGGTCACAGTCTGGGTGAGTACGCTGCCCTGCATGCTGCTGGAGTCCTGTCGCTGGCAGATGCTTTGTATTTAGTTGGACATCGTGCCTTGATTCTCCAGGAGCGATGTGAATCCGGGTCTTGTTCCATGCTTGCGGTGTCAACCTCAGTAGAAAATGTGCGGGACCACCTATCCCAACTCCAGTCCTCTTCTTGTGGTGTGGCCTGCATCAACAGCCCAAGTGCTACTGTTGTCAGTGGGACAGCTGAGGATTTGGCACAATTCCAGGAAAAAGTCACGAAGCAGGACGCCAAGGTTCGCGCGAAGACATTGTCCATCCCATTCGCATTCCACTCATTCCAGATGGATCCAATCCTGCAAGACTACAGCTCTCTTGCCGCAGGCATCACTTATTTTGCGCCAAATATCCCTGTGGCATCAACTCTGCTCGGATCTGTTGTCGATGAGCCGGGTGTCTTTGACCAGGACTACCTGGTACAGCAGACACGCCAACCAGTCAACTTTGTCGGTGGACTCAACGCCGTAAACTCCAGACTGAGTGATCCAGTCTGGCTTGAAATTGGGCCATCTCCGATTTGCGTATCTCTTGTCCGCGATACTTTATCACCTCCACCTTCCAGAGTCACGCATACTCTACAGCCCAACATCAGCAATTGGACGTCTATCTCCAAATCTCTCGCGGTGGCTTACACCAACGGTATCGATATCGATTGGATTGCACTACATGCTCCATACGAAAGCAATCTTCAATTGTTGACACTTCCTTCCTATGCGTGGGAGGTAAAAGACTATTGGATCACCCATACCGATAAAGTCACCGAGGTTGTGCCGGAACAATCTTTGGTCACGGAATCTGGGCCGTTTGTATCGACTTGCGCACAGTATCTTGTCTCTCAGTCATCTTCCCCGAAAATCCAGGTGGTTTTCCGGGCCTCCATTTCTGATCCCGGATTCATGGGACTCATCGACGGCCACAAGATGCAAGGAATCGGACTCTGTTCAGGAAGCGTCTTCTGCGAGGCCGCTTTTGCAGCGGCCAAATATGCCCTCGAGCACAGTGGCAGAAAGAATGTGGACCAGTCCTGGCTCACACTTCATAAACCAGAGCTGCTCTTGCCCATAACAAAGAAGCTCGCTGGCACTGATGGCAGTCTGATCACCACCGCTGTGATGGATTCTCCGTCTGCAGACACGATCTCGGTTATATTCAAGCTTACATCAGGAGGCACATCGCATGAGCTCGGTTCTTCTATCGTCAATTTTCGTGACCCGGCTACGACCCAGTCGAACTGGGACCGAGTATCGTACTTCATCCAAGCCAGGATGGACGAGGTGATCAAGAATGCCAAAGAAGGTTCCGGACATAGAATGCAACCGGAAGTCTTCTATGCCCTATTCGGCAATTCCGTCGAGTTTAGTACGGATTTCCAGGGCGTTGACGAGGCCTACATCGCCAAAGACTTCCAGGAGGCCGCAGCAGTGGTTAAGCTCCCGCACGATCCTGCTGGTACTCGGTTCACCTTCTCGCCGTATTGGGGCGAGGCTTTGGTGCATCTGGCAGGCTTCATGGTAAATGGAAATCCGAAAAAATCACCCCAAAAAACATTTATTGTGATGGGATTCGAAAGCGTGGAGTTGACGGTCCCGTTAGTGCCTGGGAAGCAGTACCTAGCCTACACTCGCATTTCTAAATGGGTCAAGGACTCGGCATATTGTGACGCGGTGGTCTTTGACCCGGAGACGTCGAAAATTATCTTGCAATGCACCGACCTGCGATACCAAGAGCTTCCCAGAGCCACCTGGAAGCATGTTCTCGAGAAGTCGCATGGGTCTTCTTCGGCGCCCACCCACAGACCACCTGTGAAAGAAACTAAGAAAACTGTTGAGGTCAACCGACAGATTTTGGACATTGGGAAAGTGCAGCAACAAGCAGCTGAGACTCAGGAGGATGACGACGACGACGAGTACCCCCAAGATGAAGGGTTGATTAATGCTATCTTGGACAGCATCTCCAAGGCTACGGGTAGCGACTCTTCCGAGTTCACCGATGACACTATGGTAGCCGACCTTGGCGTCGATTCCATCATGGCAATTGAGGTTGTCGCCACCGTCAAGGAAGAATCTGGTCTCGATCTCCCAGCGACATTCGTTCTCGACCATCCCACGATTGGCGACCTCCGCCGCGCCTTTGGTGGAGCAGATAAACCAAAAACCCCCAAGTCCAAGGGCATCTTAACTCCCTCCAGTTCTCAAGCCTCTATCTCATCAAACCCCAGTCCTGAATTCATCTCCATGTCCGAGACAGCCTCCTCCCTGGGGTCCAGCGCGGTCGATATCGAAAAGGATGATCTAATAACACTCCCTCCAGAACATCAAGACAACAACAACAACAACAACAACAACAACAACAACAACAACAAACAGCAGGGGAAGCCACTCATCAAAAAGGTCATCGATACAGACACATCCCCTGCTCCCAGTGTCAGAATAACCCTACTACAAGGCCGTCCCGGACCGAAGCGGACTCCCCTCTATATGATGGCCGACGGCACCGGCACAATCGCAACCTACATCCACCTCCCAGCTTTCAAATCTAAAATGCCAGTCTACGGCATCGACTCGCCCTTCCTGCGCTGTCCAACCCGCCTAACCAAGGAAGTCGGCATCGAGGGTGTCGCAAAGCTCATCGTTGAAGCCCTGGTGGTCGCCCAGCCCAAGGGCCATATGATGATCGGCGGCTTCTCCGCCGGCTCGATCGTCGCCTTCGAAGTCAGTCGCCAGCTCGCCAGACTGGGCCGACATGTATCTGGTCTCATGCTGATCGACATGTGCTGTCCTCGCTCAAGTCTCCTCGACGAGGAAAAGATGAACTCCGAAGACGATGCCAGCTTCGCCATCTTCGAAAACGCCGTCTCCAAAGATGGCCTCTGGAGCGTAGGAAGTACGACCCAGAACCATTTCCGCGCGTACCATGTCGCCATGCACGCGTATCACCCGCCCTTCATGACGGAACAGGAACGTCCCGCTCACACGGCCGTTATCTGGGCCGAGAAGGGGATGGTTAATCGGGTCGTTAGTAACGAGAAATTGATGCAGATGCTGGCGGACCAGGGTATCCCGACGACGTCATATCCGGGCTATATGGAGGATCCGAAGTTGGGTGCGTTTGCCTGTCTTGTGCCGGACAGGAAAGAGGTAGACCTCGGACCCAATGGCTGGGAGAAGTATACTGCTGGAGAGGTTTTGGCACTGTCGGTGAATGGAGATCATCTTGATCTGCCCATGCCAGGACATGCTCACCTACTTCATCAGCAAATGGAGAAGGCATTTGCTTATTTTCAGGAATGTGATTAATTCTCTAGGGCTCTACATGCGGTATATAGGGAGAAGTATGCAAAAGACTGGAAGGCCGCTTTCCAGCGATCACTTTGCTTGCACAAGATATTCTCGCAATTCCGGCAACCGGTACTTGTGTAGAACGACTCTTTAACACAGCACGTAATATCTGCCATTATCGCCGCAGTCGTATGAAGTCTAAAACCATTAAAGGGTTGATGTTATTCCTCTATACATCAAAATTTGACCTTAAAGTACAGGAAGCAAAGGATATTCAACAGTTCTTCTCTTCAAACGAAATTAAGGCACTAAAAGAAGAGAAGAATATCAATAAGAAGCCTGATGATGTCAAAATCAAGGATATTAGTAATAAAGAAGGCAGGCTAACACTTCTGAGGATCTGGATGATGAGGTTAATAATGGTAAGCTGCAACTACCAAATAGTACTACTGGAGGTACAGGATGAGGATACTCGCATGAGAGACTGAAGATGGTGGTGACATGAAGATGCTATGGAGAGAAGCTATCTATATGGCAGGCACGGTGGGCACCGGCTGACTCAGTAACCTGGGGCCTGAGGTCTCAGGCCTCAGTACTCCCCCGCAGGCTGTGGACCAGCCTGTGCTGTGAAATACTCAGTGAGCAAGACCCTGAGTGCCCTCATTAAAGCGGCGGCATCCCGATCGGGAAAGTCACGACCGCGGCCTAAAATCCGGTACGTACAGCTGCATATAGAACAATTATGCTATGAACCTGTATAAACGCAAAAATGTACTAGTACTACCTTGGTAGTACTAGTAGTATTTCACGGCAAACCGATGGTGGCTTGGACGTTTTCAATCTCAGCTGTACCATCTTCCAACTTCCTCCGAACAGACATCGGGACTTCAATTTTCTCGCGCAGATTCCAATATTTATTCCACTTCTGCTCGCATATTGCATCCTCACCACAACCCGCAAAGTGAACGATGTGATCACCCGGCTGCCAGTTCTCCCCGAGTTTGTTGTAATCCGGATATGCGTTCATCGAGCGTTGAGTCGTGACCGCCGCATGATCCCGAACAACATCGTGGTGCTGCCACATATGCGTCCACGCATCGTTCTCTGGAAACACCCAGTTCTGAGAGATGTAGAGCGGCTCAATCCACAGATCCAGCAACCATTTGCTCCACTCACCCCGACGCATCAGGAAGTTGCCCACGTTCATACCCCACGAGTCCAACGAGATGACAAACTTGATGTCCTCGTGCTGATATGTAGCTGGGGTGCTGTAGCCAGTTTTCCCACCGCCGGCACCGGTCAGCTCGCGATCAAGAAGGATATTGCGTGCTAATCCCTCCTTAGACAGGACGTGGTCGTAGATGCTGAGGGTCATGTTCATGATTATTATGTCCATATCCATCCACCATACCCATTCTGCGTCCGGGTAACGTGCGAAGGCTTCTTTGAGAACGGGGATTTTGTTCCAGTAGATCTGCTCGCCGTTAGGCAAGTTGTAGCTTGTCATGTTTGCCCACATTAAATCGAAACCGTGCATCTCGGCGTATGTCTTTCGGTTTTCGTAGATCATCTCTTTCATGTGTGGTATCCCGAGCATGCGATTTGTACCAGAACTACCGGTGACCATGACGACTTTCTTCTTTCTGAGCGACCCGGGCATCATTTTGTCCATAAATCCCTCTTGGGCGGCGCTTGTTCCAATTTTGAAACCGCTCTTTAATACTTCGTATGCTGATTTGCTAGGGGAGACGCCATCCTGGGCGGTCTTTACTCCAACCTCCCAGGATGGCCATTGTGGTCGGTGGGGAGAGAAGAACCTCCACGTCAGCTGAATAATTTCGCATTAGATGAGTTTGCCGGCATTGGTACCAGTATAATCCACTCACAAAACAGCCGGCCAGGGTGGCCACAATAACAAAGGTGTGAAGTATCCTGAAACGCATGAGAGATGGCCTGCCATCATCGTCAGTTAATACAACCACCCGTGTCCAAAGAGTAGAATATACCTAATCATAATAGTCAATTTGACGCACTGAAAGATAAAGGAGCAGTATCTTGTACTCCGGAGCCGAGATCATAAGTTTGGGCAAATTGAGGTTGACTGCGAATAACTGTTTGACGTATTTGCGATCTTGCGGCTGTTATCGAGCGATCATGGCGGAAGGGATGAAGATGAAAAATAAAAATCCAGGCTGAATAAGACAGCAGTATCAAATACGGGCAGCTAAAAGTTTACTCTCATATGTTCAGTGTTGCATGGTCCCCTCGCCTTCCGCATCCGGGGTCTTGGCAATCAACATGGAGCGAGATTCGATTTCCAAGGGATCCAAAATTAAAATCAACAATAAGAGAGAAAGAAAACAGTGAATAACGCTTATCAGATAATTATTATCTTTAACTAGAAGTTCGAAATTGCCGGCCCAGAAAAGACTTAGACAGGCAATGAGTGGCCGATCAACGCCGCGCTGGGTTTGACAGATGATCGTATCTGGACTTGCAGTGATCTGGATATCTCGACTCTTGGCATATTTAGCTGTTTGCTTCCCCCCTAGACTTGGCAAAATTATTGGCACCGAAATCACCTCGAGGCAATCACCACGGTATTCGGAGCTTATCTTTCATGAATACCTTTTGCCCGGGTCGCATTCGGTCCGGGACAGAGATGTTTGCGGCCAGCTCATAATTCGAACCTCTTTGCGTATAAGAGACCCACCAAGTATAGGACCGGATCCGGAAGCAATCTGAGCCCCAAGTAGCAGCAATAAGAGTCAAGTGGCCTCTCTATAAACCATGCCTAATCCTACGATTCTATTGGCAAAAGCAAAACTCAATTTGCCCAAATCTTCCAAAATTCCTCACATAGTTTTACCGATCCATTACCTTTTTGCCACTTGGTCCTGGGGTATTCATACTGCTGAGTAGACGGTTCAATACGCTGGGAAAGATGAAACCTGCTATTATTTTACTCGCATTTGCGTTTGAGGTGACCCACGCGGCTCCCATTAAGGATATTCATTTTCGAGAGTCAGGTCGTCTTGAGGTAAGATTGCTCCGTACTTGTGGCAAATAACGCTTGATCAAGCCAGAGATACTTCTTTTTCAATACAATACTGAAGCAGACGGAACACTCAGGATAGCCTTGTTCGTAAGGTGATGAATAATTGGGCTAAAGGAGGACTTAGAAAGGTACCCAACGGAAATGGATTGTTAGAATGTGAAGCTAACATCAAATAATACTTTAGAATCCTAGGTACACGTCCTGCATTTACGAAGATGCTTATTTAGATTTTCGCTCAAGGCATGGAGCTCATTCAAGGTAGGGTTCTGTCTGGCTTCAATGAAATTTGATGACTTCCAATATTCAGACCTCGGGAATCACGGGGTTATTTCCAAGGTTGCTACCAATATAGAACGTGAAGTTCCAAGCCCTGAAGGTTGGTAATGATATCACAAGTTGAAAATATATTGTAAAAAAAATAAAACTGTAAATCCAGTCTTCCAAGGTTTTCATTTCTTTCCTGCCCCGCGATACCAGTGGAAGGCCGGCATTAAAACTACTACGATAGTACAGGATGCGAATTGAAAGAGAGAAACATCAGTGAAAATAAATCGCTAGCAAATATACAGGCATCACACACCCCTCGGATCCTCCTGTCCAAACACAGCAGTCCAATACTTCTTCACGTCCTGGCAAATTGCTGTCCGATTTTCCCAGCTTTTGAACTTAGTTTCCAGCTTACATCCTGTCCACAAAATCTCAGCCCAGAACTCCTTTTCAACGTCTCGCCCGAATTCATTGATCACAGATTCCGGAATCGTCCATGCCCGGGTATAGCTTCCATCATCATTGAATGCAGGGTTGACTGCTTGCTCCGAGAACACCGTTGCCGGGTTAAACTTGGGGAAGTTTGCATGAATGAAAAATGGGCGTGGTTGCTTCACGGAATCGTCTCCCGCCACGCGCCAGATTCCTTTC
This sequence comes from Penicillium manginii, assembly GCF_028828005.1. Lineage (NCBI taxonomy): Eukaryota > Fungi > Ascomycota > Eurotiomycetes > Eurotiales > Aspergillaceae > Penicillium > Penicillium manginii. Next base: position 4,015,530 of record NW_026643103.1, on the reverse strand, counting down.
TGCGTCAACTTGTAGTCTTCGATGGGGTTAAATTGGATCATTGCTGACCCGGCCAGACCTCCCTGAGTGCTGTGGCCAATGGCACAGATGCGCTCGCTGACTTGGTAGAACGGCTCCCCAAGCGCTGTTGCGGCAGCTAGGAATGTTTCTTTGTCGCCTTCTCCAGCTGCTCCCTGGGAGAATAGTCGGTAGTAATGCGTCGGTCCCCAGTAGTTATAGTATGTACTGAGCAGTAGGGTTTTGGAATGAGTTCTTTTTGAAATGAGAACTTCGCCAGACTCGGTTGATTGTCGCAGTTCCATTGGAGCAACCTCCTGTGAGGCGATACGGTAGTATAAGGGCGAAGCAGACGAAGCCCAGAAGTCCGGCCAGGTGAGCATACCCTTTGACTGGAAGGGTTCTCGCTCAAATAACGACTCAGGCTTAGCGAGAGGGAATGCATCGGCGTCCAAGAAGAGGATATCCTCGAATGAAGAAAAGAGCATCGCGAATGGCTTGAGTTGGAATTTCTCAATTGGCCTGGAGACTGACGATTTGTCCAGGACTTCGGAGAGGATAACGCATTTTGCATTCAATGATGGTAACACCTTGTCACATATATGCTCCTCATATTCGTCGTGGGTTGCCAAAAAGACTTCAACGGGAAGTTTTGAGCCGGTGCGACGCAGCATCCGCAGCGAAATAACCAGAACTGGTAGATACGGGCCTCCGGCGGTGCATACCAGACCCTTCGATCCGGCAACATAAGACAAACTTGGTGGGTCTGCTTTTATGGCATCCACAAAATCAGAGTGTGCTTTCGTCATGCTCCAGACGTCATGAGTCGACATCTCCAACACGTCCGGCCGAGCGTCAGGGTCCGAAGTCTTGTAGCCGGCTGTCTGAGCATTGCCAGTTCGTCGAGGGGGATCGCAATTAGGTTCATGTTTCTCTAAAAGAGGTTGTAACTGGCGCCAAAACTCGGTATGTCCGCTCAGGTTGTAAGTGGGCGCGTGATGTCGCGACCCAATCGAGAAGGCGTAGGGTTCCGCTTGCCATGACAACAAGTGCCAGAAAGTGAAAACTAGAAGGGCCGATACAATCAAGATGCGGAGTCTTCCTATCACTCTGGTGAAATACATTATATCTGAATATTGGCGATAAAGGTGGTAGTGCATAAACAGTCAACCGATCGAATGAACACAGGAGTGTTCGAGGCGGTGACTTCTTACACCACCTTGGATCGGTGATGGTAGGTTGCCGAGGACAAAAGATGCTTGGAGTTTACGAAGATTCTCGTAATACACCTTTGTAGGAAGGGGGTGCCTTGAAACTTACCCCGGGATTCATATCCGGATCCAAACATCCGCTTTCGTACCGGGGCATTGCTAATACATTCCCTGTTTACGATGTGCAGAAATCCCAATTCTTGACAGAATACACAATAGATGAATGTCTCGCCTCATGATCGACCAACATGTAGCCCAGGTCCCAAAGTTGTCCGAATTGCCGGCGCTTCTTCAGCTTCCAGGTTCTCGCGCGAAGGATACCCTCTGTCTAAACAGCCAGAGCGCGGATTCCGAAGAGTAGGGACAGTCGGCAGAAAAGGATTCCCGCAAGCGGTGAGAGAGCCTCATCTATTGAGCCAATCAGGAAGCGCAACCAACAAACATACTCACCTATTTTGTCGAGCGGGTAGTGATCAGCGTTTAAGCTTCTCGAAACGGCCTCGGGATGTTCCACAGCTTACCGCAACCAACACCAGAAAGTTGGTGACCGGGGGCAAGGAGCAAGAGACCGTTAGACCCTTGATCATGATGGCGAAAAGGACAACAAAATTTCTACAGACTCAATCTATCTATTGCTGTCGGAGGTTGTTCTTAGTGGCCTCGCAATTGTATCATCACAACGACAGTAGTATGAGTCCTCCCGGAACAACTTTACACTGTCTCGCACCGAATTGCTGCACCCGGAGCAAGGCAATTGAGTGATGAAATGGAGCACCATCTTATATGCTTGCATTCGGAAGCGGACTTCAGCTAATCTTATTTACTTATGTGCCAGTGTTTCGCACACCAAATACATTGAGACGGAAACCCTTGCTGCACCTAGTTGCGGCTCGCGACTTTTGGGACATTGTATTCCATTCCGCAGTCTTCAAAGATGTCATCTAAAAAGCGAGCTAACAATTGGGTCGATGTAAGTGGTTTTTCTCTATTTCCCTGGATTTGATCTCTAGACTTATTTTCATCCTAGGGACTCCGCGGGATTGCAGCCCTAATGGTCGTGACGTACCATGTGTGCTCGAGCTTCGGAACATGGCTCAATTCACCAGCCATGGATGACAAGGGCACTGCATCACTTTTCCAGTATCCATTTTTTCGACTTGTGGTCGGCGGTCGATCTGCTCTCGCGCTATTTTTTATAATTACTGGCTACGTGAATTCTTTCAGGGCCATAAAAGAGACTCGCGAGGGAGATATGGAGGGTGTTCTCACAAATCTATCCCGCAACACATTTGGTCGAATGGGCAGGCTTATAGTGCCTACAAATGCTGCTATACTTTTATCCTGGCTTGTCTGTCAATTAAATGGGCATCGAATCGCGAGGGTTGTCGACTCGGCTTGGATTCAACGTGTTTCTTGTGCTCCAGGACCTAGCTTCGGAGCATCTGTCGACAAATTGGTTCGAAATCTGACATTATTCTGGCATAACGGCCAGTCTCCATTTGATGGCACCTACTGGACGATTCCGTTCTTTCTGCAAGGCTCAATGGTCGTCTATCTAACGCTGCTCGCAACGACTTTTGCTCGACCACGATACAGAAAGGGGATCATCGTTTTTCTTTACCTGTATTCTTGGGCAGGTGGACAATGTGAGTTCCTGAAAAATAAATACACTTACCGTCACTTACACTTCTAAACAGCTCTTGTGGAAACAAATATATATGCAGGCATGTTCCTTGCCGAGCTGAATGCTGACTTTGGACCTGATGCCACCTCGGTCATGCTCCGTGCTGTTTCAGCGCTCATGGTAGTCTTCGGTTTATTCCTCTCTTCAATTCCGGAGGAAAATGCGGACTGGATGCCATGGAGCCGAGTAATTGTCTGGACTGCGAGCATGATCGTCCCCGCCGGTGGCGAAATCAATCGCTATGTGGTGTCTGTAGGAACGACCATGGTCATGTATGGAGTGTTCTTTTCCCCCGATGCGAGACGCATTCTCGCCCATCCTGTGATGAACTTCCTGGGCCGTATCTCGTTTCCAGTGTATCTGCTTCACAACACCCTGATCCGCACAGTTTTGTCTTGGATGGTCTACCGGCATGACTTCATGATGCAGGGTTTGCACCCGGTGGATGAAAATGGAAACCCTAGATGGCTAGCACGGGGTGGGTTTGTATCATTTTGGACATCCATACTGGCATTTTATGCTTGTCTGATTTATTCAGCGCACTTGTGGACGATCCATGTTGATCCTCACTGTGAGAAAGTGGTGACTTGGATGTCGAACCGGATGCTTGGCAATCATGAGGAACATACGGCCACAAAGGAAGGTGTGTTGGTAGGAACAGTTTTAGCCAAATGGCAATAGAAGATCAAAGACGAATTTTCTTATACGTCACCCGAAACAAGAAGAACTCATGCCTGTATTCTGTACTTTTCATAACTACTGCTAATTTAGTTAACATCTTAGTTCACAAGTGAACTTGCTATAGTAAACTAGAGTCTACGCGATTATCTACCCCAATCCCCGGGGCGAAATTCGAGAGACGACCGCGTAGAGCCGACTACTCCGAATGAAGTAGTCTGCTCGTATTTATGTTGACCGATTTTATCGCTTGGCTGAGCTTACTTGTACACCGTCATGGAATACCACATAATAGACACCCTGTGGCCAAGCCGCTTTTCACCAAAAGTCGCCGCAGACGTCACAGCCAAATTTCTCAGACCATAGCTGTCTTATCTTATACATCCGCCTCTCACAACCAAGAATTACTGTCCCAACTTGAACACGGTATACTTCTGACACCATGTCATCTTTACCACCAGCGTCTACCTTCCTCGCGACGTCTTTGCTAGGGCTAGGATTTTGTCGCCTCTTCGCTCCACGAGCTGCATATAGACTTTTCGGTCTCCCGCTATCCCCCCAGACCCCTCCATCCCCATTTTGTATGCGAGTGCTGGTCGGGAGTTAGCTTTAGGCTTGACCTATGCGCTTCTAGGGCTACAGAGTGACCGGGAAGGATTGAAGGCTTTGATGATTGGGATAGTGGTACGTCGGTTTGAATTCATACTATCGGAGAATGGACCCCCGGGGGTGGTGGGTGTATAAATTGGCACTGAACCTTAAACTGATGGGCTGGTCTGTTGTTTAGATTGCTGCGCAATTTGATGCTTTGACGGTTTGGATCCATGAGGCGTAGAGTTTGGTGAATGGCGTTGGAAGTGGATTGGACATTTTCTTGGTGGTGTTATTTTGGGGATAATGATTTGGAAAGATCTTGTTTGATACTCTATTGCTGGCACCTTTGGCTAGAAAAGCCATGGATATTACTAATAAAGAGAAATTCGGATGTCGGATATATGACTGATCTCAATTATTATTTCTGCTCGGGCTTTTTCAAGCCATGTATGCCGCCAAGCATAAATTCATAAATCGTCTGTTCCGAGTTCTTCGCTTCTCTTCTAATTTATCTAGGAATCGAGTATATAAATGCCCACTTTGTAACGGAGTAGACCAGCTGTCATAACTCCGAGTCTGTTTAGCAAGTTCCACCCGAGCACGCTAAACTGCCGAGCTTCTATCGGCATAATTTCGGGTTCTTATAAGATCTAGCTTGCCGAAAGGAGTAATAGTCATCGCGGGTTTTGCAAATGCCGAGATCTAGCGGCATAATTTCGGCATTCTAGAACATATAATTTTTCAAAAGCGGTATTGTTTCTTGCAGGTCTACGCAAGGACCCTTTTGATTGTCTCCACTGGCGTATCCGAAGGTCGAGTATGTAGCCTTGGGGCTAAATCATTATAATTTCATGATCATAAAAGAGTTCTGAGTAATTATATCCCAGAACCCGAGTCTTCTCACATTCCAGTTACAAATATGTTCGAAAAATGATCTTAGAATACCATTGACGAACCTCTGGAGGTTTGAAAAGTTGCACACATCATCTATTGAATCTGCAAGGGCATACTCTCTTTTCATAGCGAGCTGCATAACTCTTCGCTTCAATTTATCTTATATTCCACAACCAGCATGGAAAGTATTGTGGGCACGGGGAAATATCGGGAATGTCAAACCTTCAGATCAAAATTACCCCACAGCCCCGTGGGGAGATGACCCACTTGTCGTACAATCCCAACTTCTTCAGGAAGGTCTATAATCTGGCACAATACGACATTGCCGATCAATGCATTGTAACTACTTAAAGATCTCTGGATCTTCCTAGTAGACGATTCTGCAGAGCTCATCATGAAGTTCCTCCAGATCTTGCACCTACTAGGTGCTTTGAGTGCATCCGCAAGGGCGGTTGCGGAAAGTGATGATGCGGCAAGTGGCGGTTTTTCACCCCTCCAACAACATCACCGAGTCTAACAATGGGCATCTCAGGCTATCTATGCTAGATCAACAGCCCCCAAATGCCCCAGTCCAGCCTCCAAGCTATCGCTGGACGACTTGCCCTACAAGAACTATTTCTACACAGACTGCAATGTCGCTGCCCAGGCCGTCGTCACCAGTCCGCTTCCAGACAGCAATCTTTCAATCATCGGACCACGTCTCATTATAGCGTGGCCAGCTGGAGATAGTGGTGCCTGCGCATATTTCGCACCACAGAAAGGCGAAAATGGCACACTGGCGATTGAGCTCATCAACTCTACCGATTCCCACCCTCTGAGCCCAGTCTACAATGCATCCTCCAAGGGACCTCCCCACGTCGGAATTCAAGGTGTCTTGCGATTTAATACGTCTGCAAAACTTACAGTTCCCATTCTGGGAAGTATCCGTACGATCCGTGACTTTGTTGAAGGCCCTAGTCTCCTCTATCCCGAGATTCAAGATGCAGTCAATTTCTCTTCAAGCGATGGGAGCGTCTCGCTACAGCGTACCTGGCTGGACAACACCACGATGACAACCCTGAAATTTCAGCCTTGGAGCAATTCTACCTCCAAGAATGAAGGCGGCGTCTCTTTGGATAACCGTGCTGTCGCCTTCGAGGCTGGCGATTACCTCTTCTCGGCGACAATTAATTACCCGCAGCTTACACCGCTAAAGCCCAGCGCGGTACTAAACAATGCATCAAGTGTCCTGGCTAAGACTATGTCAGGTCAGACGACTGCTCTTTCGTTCTTGTCGTACTCGGAGAAGCTTATGGCGGGCGCGTGGCGTTTCCTGACATACTTTGGTCGGGATTCGATGATCGCAACTTTACTACTAGAGCCTGTTTTGAGCTATGGCGAGGGAAGTGCTACGGAGGCTGTTATTGGTGCAGTTCTGGAGAGAATCAATCGAACCGACGGAACTGTTTGTCATGAGGAGACAATTGGGTTAGTATCTTCAAGTTCTTCTGTTAAGTTGAAATTGAGAGTGCTTATTAAGTATCATACAGAGACTACGCGACTTGGACCAATGCCCAGGAGAATATCACGAGTACCGCCATGGGTTGCGATTACAAGATGGTACATACCATGATATTCTAAACTAATTTTGTCCTTTAAAATGCTGATCATTCTATTAGGTTGACTCCGATTACTATCTCCCCGTCTTGATGCAGCGATATTTTGTGGAAAATCCAATCGGCCAAAAGAGAGCTGCTAAGTTCTTCAAGTAGATGACCCACACTACACCCGATGATATGGAAACAATATCTGACTTTTCTTCTCAGTACTACTGCAGGCTCAGTCAACCCAGCAAACAAGAACTTGACTTGGGGGGGATTTAGCCCTAACCAATGCGGAGAGAATCATGCGTCTTGCTGGACCTTTCGTGCATAACCAAACGAAGGAAAATCTCATTCGCCTTCATGATGGTCAAGTTGTTGGTGAATGGAGAGATAGCACATATGGTATGATTTCATTTCCAATTTGAGACCCAAACCTCGCTAATAATATTTTCAGGCCTTGGCGGAGGCCGCATTCCTTACGATGTGAATACAGCGCTTGTGCCAGCAGGTCTCCGATCTATCGCAGCCCTGTCTCGCGCGGGTATACTCCCACGCAGAAAACACTGGGGCTCTCTTGCAGATAAATACGCGAAGATCTGGGAAGATAAAACACTGGACTTCTTCAGCGTGACCATTCCCAAGTCGAAGGCCAAGTCTTTGGTCACATCCTACTCAAATGACCATTTTGCAGGACCGAACCAATCTTCCGCCATCGATACAGATGTTATGTTCCATGCTGTTGCTCTGGAAGGAAATAACAATCTGTCCAAGGTAGAAGTCATGAATACTGATGATTGTTTCCGTCATTTCCTTCTCAACACTACAAACGATGAACAACTCACTCCCTTCTTGAATAACTCTGCCACAAATATCCGCCGCACTTTCCCAGCTGGTCTGATGACTGACGTTGGGATGATCGTCGCAAACCCTGCGTTTGGAGAGGACCCTGTATACGCGCAGAACTTTACAACCGGGGCATATCACGGCACGGTTGTATGGTCGTGGCAGCTTGCAATGATGGCCAGGGGACTAGAGCTGCAGCTTGGACGATGCGAGGTCACTTCGAACTTCTCGATCAGCTCTGAAACTGCGAAGAGGGGCCATAATTCGAAATCAGTGATGCCTACTCCGGATTTCTGCACAGATGATTCCGTTTTTAAAAATGTGCAGGCTGCGTATAACGTTCTGTGGGACTCTATTGAGAAGAACGAGGACCAACTCTCCGGTGAAGTCTGGTCTTGGGTTTATCGAAATGATTCCTTCAAAGTCACGCCTTTGGGCGTATTGCCTGCCCCGCCTGGCGTTGGAGGCCAGACTGGTAAGTGATCTCCTCAATTGTGCTGTCAATTAGCCTTTTATAGATACTAAATCTTTCCAGAATCCAATATTCGGCAATTATGGTCTTTGACATTCCTAGCTGTGACTAGGAATGAAAACTATAAATAGTTTCATTTGTTACTCTGGTCTCTAGTATGAAAAGACAATCAAATCCGTCTTGGCTTTTCGAAGATAAGCTAGACTATGGAATTCAAGTTTGAAGACTCGGAGTGTTACTTGCCCCTTTGGATGCGCAGAAATAGCTTCTTATCTACAGCTTAAATTCAATTCTTATTCCCAATTCAACACTATCACTTCGTATTCTTAGCATAAAGCAACTTGAAGAGATTGGGAAAAGAAAAGCTAGATAACATCCCGACTATCTGCACGTTTTCAGAGATCATTTCAACCAGGGAAGTGTACTAGTAGCTCCTACGTTGGTTGAAGTACCTATCGCGGTGGCAGAATTTCGTTCATCAACGAGTATTCTGGGGGGGGGAGGCTTTCCTCTATCGTATCGCGATCACCGTCCACGTTATGCTCATATGGTGGCGGAGCAAAGTAAGATGCTCCGTCCGTACCATCATTTTGACTGGTTTTGCTAAATGCGGCTTTCGTATTATTGCTTGGACCTGGTTTCGAGGGATTGGATTTTACATGCCCCATAGAAGTATTATCTGATGCCTGGCTTGGAGCCAGTTGTGGCATAGGCTTTGGACTGACGTAAGCGTGCGCCAGGTAAAGCAGAACGGTCGGATTGTCGCTCTCAGGCGCATCCTTATATTGTTGTTCAAAAAGGCTTCCTTCTTTCGGCCACTGATTGTAGTAATTTAGAAAGCCTTTTCTTTTCATACAGCAGCGACATCCCCAGGAGCAATGCCCACTTATACCTGACATTGATAGACGGGCTAATGGTACTTGTAAGCGCTTTGTGCAACAGCCGCAAGTTCGACCGCAACAACCGCCACTTAGCCTGCAATAAGTGTGAAGTTTGTAATTATCAGAAAGATACCATGGTTTTATGAGGGCCGGTGGAAGGGCTCTAGAGGGTAGAGCGAGCTCCTTCAGAAAGAAATTCATCTCGCACAAAGCATAGTTGAGATTCATAGTCGAGGAGAGAAAATACTCGAGCATACTAGTAGAATTATGATGCGTTAGTTTGTTAGCACAGACTACAAATAAAGCCAGCGAGTAAATTTAGACTTATTCAAGTTCAAGCATATTTCATGGTTCAAAACAACTAAGCCTGTTCGGACAACCTGGAAATGGAACTATCTCCTAAAGAGGACTAGCCCCGCGCTGGTAGTACCCCGGACAAGTACAATCTTATCGTGACTGATGGTCATTTATTTAGATAGGCAATTTAGATTAATCGTCAATACCGCGAAGGAGCTAGTATTGTAGCAAGATTAACATCTTTTAACGAGTCGTGCTCTATAAAAGTTCGCAGTTCATCACCGTTTTCTACTAGTAGTATTGCATATACCGTGCTATTCCCAATTAGGCTAGAGGCCTCCTCCGCAGAGCTCCACCGATGTTACATTTTTGGTGGCTTTCGATCTCATCTTATTTATGTCTTCACTGTTTCATTGCCTCCCACGTCAACTGCCTTGTTTCAAGTTGTTTGCATTATGCGTGAATTTCGAGACCAGATACCAATCAAAAAGTGCCTTCACCCCTACCGTTCAGGCGTTATCCAGCTTAACGTGACACGCTCGAGTGACCTTTGCCGGAAAAGCGGTTCAAAACCCTGGAGCCCCATAATAAAAATACCTGCAAGAGAAAGCGAGCCTACTCAGGGTTCAATCTCTACTTTATAGGACACTACAATCGAATGTGCTTTGCACCCCGCGCTTTCTCCGAATGACAGACTTTCCTGGGCTCTGAATCGAAGGAGATTGAAGTGAGTTCTCCGAAAGATGCCACCACGTCCTGGAATATAGTCTAATCAAAACAGATATATCACTGGTGTAGACTTTGTATCCCCCCAAAGTCAAATTTGCACTCATTCATCTAATATTTTCTGCGATCTCCCATATTTATATCCAACAGCTAACCAGAGCTCCGCCTCTATCGAAATCGAGGAAACTACCTGGGCTGCGTTCAATGCTATAATTTCCTTGATACAGACCAGTTTCTGTCTTTGTAAAGACATAATTCTGGTCCTGATGGACTGAAAAAATAACATTTTCCCTCGGGACGAAGCCTCCTCGTGATCTCGTGATGGCTCGGCTTGAAAAGGTCCTCGAACGAGTAGACGAGCTCTTTCGCACTCTTGATTCCCGCGGCTGTAAATTTATGCTGTTTCCATCTCCAACGGCGTTCGACTTCTATTTAGATCAGGCAAAGGAGTTTGGTGGAGTGTTCGAAGAGGAGAACCCGGATCTAAGTCGAGGGGCTACGTCGTCCGTGTGGCGGAGCGTGACAATGAATCCAATGAAGGAGAATATGTCGAATGGTCAAAATGAGAAAGGCCAATCAGGTTACTGGGTTCGAACGAACTTTTTTGATTGGTTGGAAAGGCCAAATATGCAATTCGTATAAACCCAGAGGGAACCTCGGAATGATCGAATTGGCATGAAAGCTACGCGAAGTAGTATTTTACCACTAGTTATACAATAGTGATAATGTTGACCTCTTTCTTTTTCAAGCCGAAGGGTAGTTATAGTAGGTGGCGAATTTTGAGAATTTAGGTCCAATAAATTAACTTCACCAGCTACTTGTCTTGGGCGAATATCAAGGTGATATTGACTTAAAAGCCAAAACAACCAAAGGCCATGTACGAGACCTGCATCGATTGGCCGCTTAGTCAATGGATAGAAAACCTGTTTTCACCACGCTCACTTGAAGCAAGGGAGTGCGGCTCGGTGTCTTATTGCTTGCAGGTCACTTGCAGTAGCACGTTGGTAGAGCTGGGGTCCTTTATTCCGATTCCGAATTTCAGTTTTGTTGAGCTTCCCCTCACGACGTAAGGGGCGTTGAAGGTCATGTAAATACTTACGCGTATTCCTCGACCCAGCCAGCCACTGCCCAGGTGCTCAAAGACCATTGGGGTCTGTCTTATTTCCTAGAAAGACTCGGAGCTTCTTGGTAGGTAATTGGAGTACTTTTGATGTCACTGGCATTCGATTGGAACCGGAAGCTTCAAGTATCTTGTAGTCCTACTCACCCAACAAGTAAAGAATGCCTATAGGTTTCGGGGATCTCAAATCTTCAAGTTGGAAGTCGTGTTTGAAAGACTCGGACTACCTGTTTGCTAGTATCCTAACGAATGGTAAAGATAAATACACATATAAGCCATTTGGTCTAGGTATACTAGAAGAATAAGAAAAACATGATATGTACAAATGAGGTAGGTTCTATATTACGCTGTCCAGCAGCAAAAACGGAGCAAACCCAAACACCGTGTTCTATGCAGTACAAAAAGAGAGAGAGAGAGAGAGAAGGCAGCCTAGCCTAGCCGCAGGCGACCAGGCACAGCGCTACCGCCGAATAATCTCGTAATCCCACCTTCCTCAGTGGTGTTGTTATCGCCAGACATCCAGCGAGGAAGATGAGCGTTTTCAATCCACTGGGGTTTGTTGGCGGTTTCAAAAGTGTTTCGCATGCGGTGCGCGAAGGACTGGAAGAAGTTCTCTTCTTCCTCTTGCTCGTTGTCGACGACTTGAGGGGCAGTCATGGGTCTTTGTGACTGGGCAGGTCGGGGAGATCGGGAGCCCTCCGCCGCGGGAACGCGTAGTCGGGACGAGCCATTTGAGCCATCGTCACTGCGGTCCGATGCCCAGGTCGATCGGGCGCCGCGGGAGGACACGGCCAAAGAACCGAAACCATTCATCTCGCGTTCGATTAGATCACGGCCTTCGCGCCAGCCACCCATTCCGAAGCCGGAGGGGTTGTTCTCCACGTCATCCTCATCATCAGAAAGACCGAAACCGAAAACATTCTTGATGCGGCCGTAGAGGTTGAACAGGGTGGCGCAAACGGGGATGAGGATGAAGATGGGGAAGATGAAATCAAATCCCTTGCCCAGGGGGGGTGAGGTTAATTAGCTGTCCGAGGAACTCGTAGAAGGTGGTGGTCCGGCGGAAGTCTTTTGGCAAGAAGGTCAAGAAATTGTATGCGATCGGCACGGTCAGTCGAGCCACCAAGCTGGCGTACCAACAGGCACTTTCGCCGTAGGTATTGCGGCGTACGAGGGCACGGTTGCCCCAAACTTTCGCATCGTTCACACCGACGAGCGCGGCGGAACACATGTAGAGAAGCCAGGCAGAGGCTATGACTTGGCTCCAAAATCCAACTGGTTTCTCGTCCTTCCAATGCGGAACCACAGTCAATGTGATGGCCGATACAGATGGGGCCAAAGACTTAATCAACTCAGACCAAACGATGCAGCCCGAAACCACTGCAAAAAAAGCACCAAAGGCGAGCCTCAGAGTCGGTATGACGTTCGAGTAGAGATGATAGCGCATATAGGGAGTCAAGAATTTCATCCGCGGGAGGCAAGATGACCGACGCGGGGCAGCACCAAAATCGAGCTTCTTTGAGGCGGCAGAGTTGATAATAGACTGGAGATCTGTGGCAGACTGAACGACACGATCCCACTCATCCACAAAGCGAGCCTTCATGTGTCGGGCGCGCTGCAGGCGTCTCGTCATATCAGCCAGGTACCGTTCTGTGATGACCGAAGGCACAGTGCCGGAGGTTTCGGCAGATTCGAGGATAGGAGCGCGGACATCGGAATCCCCGGGGGTCTCAGAGAGGTCTTCGATCCATTCTTGGAAGTCGCGAGCAGTTCCGGTTTTGCGTTTCTGCAGCTGGGCGACCTGGGAGTTGAGGCTCTCCAGCTCGTTGACCGCGTCCATCAGTCGATCATGTACCTTCGGGGCATGTGCTTGAATTCGTCGCAGGCGACCGCTGACATTAGCATTGCGGAAGAGATTCCGTGGAATGGCAACCAAGCCGTGACCCATCAGGTAGATGGCAAGCACAAGACCCCAGACGTAGGCTGCAGCCATGACGACACCCTTGATGGAGCGGAAATCAAAACCATTGGAGATGACGACGTATACCAGTCCGACTGTTGCACACCCCAGGACGGTCAATTGGTAGCGAGCGTTGGAGCGGAGGGAGTATATGATGCGGGCCTTGGGTTCACGATATCCGGAGTCGACATATTCGCCGAGAAGAGGAAGGATAGCCCTGAATATACCAATATCAGTTCAGTCTCATTGGAGTAAAAAATGGTGGTCGATCTAATCCGTACCAAGTGAGAACAAAGATCAGCCAGTAGGCAATGCGCCAACAGACGAGAACCACGCGGTCCGGCAACCAGATTGCCTTGGCCCCGCTGCCATCGCGGGAACTCGAGGCCAAGTCGATGGGAACGAGAAGGATGACACTGGCAGGGAGGGCGAGGGCGAAGAAGATTGGGAATATCAAATAGGCGGGAGTGGCGCGCAGGGTGAGGAAACGGCGCAAGAGAAAGAGGACCAAGAGGGAGATGAGACAGAGAGCGAGAGCGAAGAAGATGTTAGAGCCGACCGAGACGGTCGGCAAGGAAACGGAAATCATGGTGGAGGGGAGACGATCCAAATCAAAGAAAAGGAGAGGAAGAAGAAATGGAGGACGTTCAAGTGGTTTTCATGGCGTGAGGAGTAGGAGAAAAAGGATGACGAGGCCGATCGAATATAGAAACACAGTTGACGTTCCCAGGGGATTGGCTGACTTAAGCTTGAGCGGTAGAAAATACTTGTGGGTACTAGTTAATTTGGTGGGAATAGAAGTATCAAATACTTTAGAAGGCATCCGGGCCAATAGGCGCGGCCGGATCAGGCCAGGGTCAGAAGTTGTCGATCAATGGGGATCAGTCAGAATGAGAGTAATCAAGTAAAGTAGTGGCAGAAGTACTGTACCTGAATATATTTTGGAAATTTTAGGAATTACTCTAATGTCGAAAGTGTAGATGATATTACAGAGTACTATATAGTATACTAGTAGTAGTGTACCGTACATAATTAACTACTAGTTAGTTACTATACAACTACTAACTACCGTACGCCATCAGCCTGGTTGTCGCGTGAAACAGATCCACAATTATGACGACGCCTGGGGATTGTACATATGGGATGTAGATGTACGGAGTCCTGCTATTGGTATATTGTAGATATAGTATATCTGAATACCCAAGTACTACTTATTGTACTTGTATACTATACTACTGCCTAGGATACAATACTAGTAGTATAGTATACTATAACCATCCTCTGCTATACTCAGTATACGTAAGAATCCCGTGATCCACCGCATTGAGTACCTGAGCCTTGTGACCTTCGCATTCACCATTCCTCAATTCAATCCGTGCTCTGTACCTTTCGACCTTTCCATTGGCCTCTCTACTGCCTCGTGTTGCCTTTTGCTCTGCTACTCTCTTTTTCTTCCTTTGTCACTTCCATCCCAAACCCCCCCTCCCCCCTCTCTCTCCTCCCCTCTTCCTCCGCTCCACTTCGCCTCTCACCCCTCCTCCACAAACCAACGGAGAAAAGAGTCCTGTGCACCTTGAAACACTATCCCTGTTCAAGTGTGTCCCAGCGTGCCCTCTTCATCTCCCCTGGAAATCCACCTGGTAAGCCTTTTCCTACCTGGGTCAATTCCGAGTTCGTCTGTTCTGCTGGATTTTAAGCCAACTGTCCCTCTTGTCAGTTGCTCACGACATCCGCCAGAGAACCTCCGGTGCGACTTGACAAGCTGCAGCATCCCTGTCACGGATCCCATCCACCCCTACAATTGCGCCCATCGTCCTCATTCGCTCCAAGCCACACCCAGGCTTTCGTCAGCGAATTGCATCCAATTGACGCTGGTGCCCGAACGCCTTGCTTTCCCACCGTGCTGGTCGCTCGCCTGCCTCTTGCTCGCTCCCGCCCTCCGTTTGGGCCATTTTGAATTCATCCCCACCCTCCCTGATCGACTCGACTCACCACCGGTTCCACACCAGCACCGGCGTCCTTTTTTTTCCCGCCGATCTGCGACCTTGAAGGATTCCGACCCTGCATCGGTTCGCAACCACCCGTTGTAATTCCTTCTCTTTTTCGATTCTTTTTCCCATTCTTGCCATCTCTACTCTTTCTTTCCCTCTCTCGCTCCGCCTCCCCTCCGACGACCATCTCCCCGACCTTCGCAACGTGGCGACCCGGCGAATGCTGACCGCAACGATTCCCCTTCGCGGTCTGCTCCCTCCCCATTGATGGGGCCTCGATCATGAATCCCGCCCAGTTTCCCAACCCTGGCGGGGGCATGCCCGGGGTCGTCAAACCGAATATGCCGCCGCAACAAAACAAGGAGGGTGCCCAACTCATCATGGGCCATGTTGCTCAGATCCTCGCGAACCAGGGCCCGTTTGGTGGATGGAAGGCCGATGTGCCCATTAAGACTCGAGCCATGAATGTTTACCAGATGTAAGTTGTCATCCCCCCCCACGAACCATGGAAACCCCAAGGCCCTGGCCTGCACCTTTATCCTTTGTTACCTTGACCTCGCTGACCTTTTTCCTTTTTCCTTTTATTGTCTTAGGATCACCTCACTTCGTCTGATTCAACCTCGAATCGATCTGAACCAAGCAGCCCAGGCAGCTGTCAGTTTTGAACAGAAGGCCTTTCAGAAGGCGACCGAGAAGGTTCGTCTTTCATCGCATCCCTTTCAACCACCTTCACCAACTCTTCTTGTCCCATCTCCCCTCCATCTCATCACATTTCTCATCATCGCCGTCGCCTCTTTCTTCTCTTTCGGATACATCAGAACACCCCTCACTAACTTCTATCCTTTCTCTCTGCAGAGCGATTACGAAAAAGAATGTAACGAGAAGCTCCTACACATCAAAGACACCCGACAGAGACAAGCCGCGGTCGCTATTCAAGGTGGTATGATGGCAGGCGGTATGCAGAACCAAATGCAAGGTGGTTTTCCTCCTCAGATGGGTCGAGGCATGCAGACTTCTCCTGTCCCTGGCCAGCCTCAGATGGCGATGGGCATGGGAATGAACGACCCAAACCAACAGGTCTTAATGCAACAACGTCAACAACAGCAGTCTGCGATGCTCCAACAACAACAGGCTCAACGGGCGCAGCAACGTCCCGGCAACGCCCCCCTCCCGGACGACCTCAACAACCTCTCTGCACAAGAACTCGAACACGTTTCTCGACTCGCCAATCAAATGCTCTCGAAGACATCACCCGAGGATATGGAGAAGATCAAGCTCAACCTGTCGAACATGAACCCAGATCAACGTCAATACTTAGCACGCAAAAACATGGATCCGATGACATACTTTTTCCGCTCTCAAGCACTGACCCAACTTCGACGCCACAAACGTGCGAAGGAGCTGGGCCGCGCACCGAATGCCGGCATGGATCCGAACAGTGCTGCTATGATGGGGGATCCGGCGATGATGAATCAACAACAACGACAGATGTTCCAAAACATGATGAACCTCCAACGAAACAATGGGTTCTCGGGTAGCCCTGGCCAATCGCTTGATCCCAACAACGCCTTCATTGGAAATGTGGAAAATATACAGGGCCAGCAAGCCGATGGTTTGCGTTCACAGGAAGCTGGGCAGCTTGTGGTTCCCGCCAGCTCATCGCAGATGAACCAGGCGCCATTCCCCAATAATCAGAACATGTTCTCGCAGCAGATGGGTCAGAATGGCCAGGCGAACATGAATGGTGCAGGCGTCGATCCCCAGATATTCAACCAACAGCACATGCAACAAACTGGCTCAAATGGTCCCCAGGGACGGATGCAATTTCCAAATCAACAGGCCCAAGCTCAGGCCCAGGCCCAGGCCCAGGCCCAGGCTCGAGCCCAAGCCGCGCAGAAAGCTCAGATGGCGATGTCGGGCCAAAATGCTCAGGCGCAGTCTCATCTTGGCCAAGGAAGCCCGGGTATGAATATGCTGAACCAGCCGATGGCCCCGGGTCAAATGTCTCCAGTTCAGATGCCTGCTCAGTCCCGACCTGCGTCGCGACCTCCCAACATGGGCCAGCATCCCGGTGGTGCCCAGGGTGGCGCTCCTCAGCCTGGCATGCAAGGTCGACCACAGATTCCTGCAAATCTTCCACAGGCGGTCCAGGAACAACTGAACGCGATGTCCAACGAGCAACTCCATGCATTCTTGTTGAACCAGCGTCGCGCAGCTCTGGCCAATAATATGCAACGAGCAAACAACCCTGGTCAACAACCTGGTGGTCTTCAACAGAAAGTGACCCAACCTGGTCAGGTTCCTGGGATGTTCAACGGTCAGATGGGAAATAATCCTCGCATGAGAAATTCCATTAGCATGCCGCAGGGAATGAATGCCGGGGGTCCGCAGCAACTTCCAGGCGGCCAGCAATTGACACCCCAACAGCAGCAACACATGCAACGAGCTCAACAGAATGAGATGAGCAGACTTCAGATGCTGCGGCAACAGAACAATGGCATGGAGATGACCCCGGAGCAAACTACACAAATGGACCAAGCACCTTTCCCGCAGTCTCTGCTCACCAACAATTCGCAGGTTCCGAAGAACATCAAGACTTGGGGCCAGCTGAAGCAATGGGTCTCCTCAAACTCACAAGCCGCAACTGGAATTGATCCAAACAAGCTTCTAACACTTCAAAAGCTCCACTTTGCTCAGATTCTCAGTGTTCAAGCAAAGGACCCTAACAGACAAAACCAAGGCCAGGGAGTCATGAAGAATCCGTTCCAACAAGTACCCCAGGGTCAAGTGCAGAATGCACAGAACCTCCAACCTGGACAACCTGGACAGCCAGGCAACATGCCACCCATGCGGCCTATCACTGCCCAAGATATCCACTTGGCTCGCCAAAAGCTGGGAGTTCAGTCTCAGTCGTATACCGATGATCAAATCCGCGAAATCCTCCGAAACCGACAGAGACAAATCCTAATCCAGACCGCGCACCAACGAGCCCAGGCTCAACAGTTGAGCGCAAACGCAAACATGGCATCTGGGCAAAATCAACCAATTGCCCAGCCCCAGATTCCTCAACCTCAAAACAACCAGCAAGTCAAGCCACCCCCCCATGGCCCAGCCACAGCCATCTGCAGTTGACACGCCAGCGGTGGCCGCGAAGCCCCCGACGGGAGCTGCAACTGCAAAGGCTGGGAAGGGAGCTGCTGCAAATAAGCAGAACTCGAAGAAACGCCCAAGCACCGATGATACTGGAGCTGCAGCTGCAGCCGCGGCAGCCCAACAAGCACAGCCAGCAGCTCCTCCAGCTAACGCACAAAGGGCAAATGTTCCGTTCTCACAAGAACAATTCGCTGCTATGAGTCCTCAGCAGCGATTGCAAGTTGAGGCTCACATGAGGCGCCAGCAGCAAAACCAGCTCCGGGGGCCAATACTCAACAAGGCCGCAGCAGAGGAAGCTTGGAACAACCACCTCCCACCCAAGATCATGGAGGCTTACAACGAAATTTCCAAGAATGCTCCGGCCGCAAAGCCCGTCTCCGTTTCTCCAGACCAAAAGGCTATTATGACCCAGCAACTCCAGGATTCTTTGGATGTACTGGGCCGCCTGGATGTCTTGGTTCTACATGGCTTTGGTAAGATGCAGGGCCAGGAGAGAAATGTCAAGAACCTTCTCGCAATGCGCATCCAGTTGATGCGGCAGTTCAAGCCATCACAGGAGTGGATCGTCAACGACCAGTTTACTATCACCCCTGATTACTTGACTGGTGCGATTCTCTTCATTCGCAAGCTCTTCCAAGTCATGATTGTTCGTATGAACCAAGCCCGACCTAACGGCAACCAAGCTGGTGCTGCGGGCGCCGCCGGGAACCAAGTCAATCCAGGCAGCACACCCCAACTGAATGCATCTAACCTTCAGCAGTTGCAGGCGCAGCAAGAAGAAGCCCTTCGTACTCGCCGTCCCTCTGAACAATCTGCGACACACCCTGCCGCTCCATTCGGAGCACCATCACCTTCCGGAATTCCTCACGCCTATGGACCTGGAGCTCTTGTGCCCGAGAAGCTCAAGCTGCCTCCTCCCAAAAAGCGCAAGCAATCTCACGCTGGTCCCACTGCTTCGCCTGTTCAAGCCACTACTACTGCACCGGGCGCAGCTGCCAAGTCCAAGCAGGCCGTGGCCGATGCGAAGACGACAGCTGCTGCTCTCGCTGCTGCTTTCAAATGCAGCGTGGTTGAGTGTCAGCACCACTTCCAAGGCTTCGCCACCCAAGCCGCCCTCGACAAACACGTCGAGAACGACCATCAACCACAAGAGGAAGAAAATATCGAAGACCCTCTTCAATTCTATCTCGAAAGCATTTCGATGGGTCTGGGCTTGGACGCGAGTGGTCAGCCGATTAAACCCAACCATACTACGGGTCTCCCTCCCGCCATGACCCCCGTCAACAAACCAAGTGTTGCATCGCCAGTCAAGCATGGTCTCGCTACTCCAGTTACTGCCAGCACTACGCCTATGGCTCGTGTTACTAGCCAACTCGGAGCCAAGGGTGCATCACCGGCAACCCCAGCTCAACAGCTCACACCCAATCAACCTACTAAGACTATCAAGCCTTCTCCCGGAAAAGAGGTCCAGAAGCACACTATCCAAGATGGCGAGGCCAAGGATCTATGGTCAGAATGTCCAATGTCCTTGGGTACTGTCCACGACTCCTTCACCCCTGTTTTCTCGGAATGCAGACGCCGTGGTCTTGGTTATGACCCCTTCGACGAATTCATGAACACAGACATGTTTACTCAGGATCAAACCGAGGACACTCCCGACTCATGGGACATTGCTCTAGCAACTCTGACGCCCAAGGATGAGGGTAAAGGTGACGTCAAAGACGGCGTTGTTTGGAGTGACTGGGTGCCTTGGGATGAAGATACCACCCTGGCCACTGCCGACTGGATGAATATTCCACCCGAGATCATGCTCAAGGATGGGCCGGATGTGATCCCTGGCGTGCAAGTCGACTGGGAAAGCCTCGATCGTCAGCAGAAGGATGGAACTAGCTTCGCTCCTCTTCCAATTGCCCCTACAGCATGAGGATGATGAAACACTGCTGATAATGGAAATGCCTCTCCCTTCTCTGGGGCTGGTGATGTGAAGACTGATGGATGTCATGACAACCTATTGCTTTTTCGTTCTCATATTCGGCGGCTCTTCTGGCGTAAATATGGGGGTTTTTTTCCTTGCTTCTCTCTTCCCATTTTCATTCTTTTGCAGTCTTCGACTTTCTTTCTTTTCACTTTTCTTTTTTTTTTCATTTAAGGGGAAGGGCGAAGCGTGTGTACCATACCCAGCGCGGGACTCTCCCGTTTTTTTTCTTTTTTTTTTCCTGTCCGGTTTCCTCGTTTCCAGCGATAGCCCCATTCGGATTTCTTTTTCCTGTTTTCTTTTTCAATCTCTTTGTGATTCCCATCCAGCTGGTCCAGCGATGGCGTTTGTGTGGGGAAAAGATGGGACTTCAATTTTTATCTGTGAGCCGTCGATTAGGTTATGGGTCTATTTCTCAATGTGCAAATGGCATAACACCTGTTGATACAATAGGTTTCATATGAAATTCTGCTTCAATTTTCCCATCGTAGATGTAGACTACTAGTCGTTACTATCTAAATTCTATCCTAAGCAATTTGCCTCGGCCGGGGTAATTCTCAACTTCTTCGCTTGGTGCAAGCCGCACCGATGACGGCGATTGGTGTCACTTTCTCTCGTCAATTATTTCATCGAGTAATTTGGACTCAACCAAGCTTTCATCAGTCTGGGAGAAGCAATTGGTGCTTAACGTAATCAGGGTCTGGGGATCCATAGGGCCCACCCATGATGCAAATTCCAGTAGTGACGTAAGTTTTCAAGATTGCGATCCAGCTTTGACACCTGTCGAGTTCCACATAAATTTGACAATTCCAGAGTCTGGAAAGCAGAAAGTAAAAAAGGACTTCACTCTGTCATTTCTCTGGGGACTTTCACGCAGATTTCGGCACTGTAATGAGTTCCTCAAAGGATCGTGGCCAAGACGGCCCAGATGGCGGTAAGCTGCAACCCTAAATAACCTAAATAAAGGATCCGCTAAAATCAGCCTCATCACTCTGAAGTTGCGGATGGTGATTTTCCAGAATACGAAGCACCTAGCGGTACCCAAGAGGTTGGAAGCAAGAATGAAGGTAGTGGAAATAATCCGACTTTCAGTCTAGCCGGCCCTGGCGCGCATAACCCGGCTAGTAACGCATACATTGGCGACCAGTACATGGAGCACAACCCGCAATATGGAAAGCAGAATGAGAGCCCTACGTGGAGTCTGGCTCAGCCGCTCCCTCATATCGTTCGGCCGGGCATGCAGCATGATACACTACCAGAAGATCGAAAAGAGGATAAAGAGAGCATGAAAAATGGGCATGGGGCTGCTGGCGACAACGCTCAGGATAAATGCGAAGACGGATTCTTCAATAGCTGGAGTCGAATCCGCCATTATCTCCGGGAACCATTGGCTGAGTGGCTTGGGGTATGTACACACAGAACTGACTGCGATGATGTACCAGTTGACAAGATTGATCTAACAATTCCCTCCGCAGACAACCGTTGCAATGACAATCGGACTATGCGCAACGTTATCGAACTTCACCTCATCCAGTCAAGCAGGAAGCTACACCTCGCAAAGCTTAGCCTGGGGCTTCGGATTTATGGCAGCAATCTACATCACGGGTGGTATATCAGGAGGCCACCTAAACCCAGCCTTCTCAATCGCAATGTCTGTATTCCGAGGCTTCCCCGCCAAAAAGTGCATCCAATACATAGCGGCGCAACTCCTCGGAGCTATCACGGCCGGTGGCATCGCCTACGCAATCTATCACGACGCAATCCTCGAGGTTGCTGCTGCGTCAAACCTTCCACAGAACGCCAGTGTCGCTGCCCAAGCCATGATCACATCACCGAAATCTTTCGTGCACCCTGCTACGGCGTTCTTCACGGAGTTTCTTGGCAGTGCGATCTTGTTCGGCGCTATTGTTGCCCTTGGTGATGATACTAATGCACCCCCTGGTGCGGGTATGCAGGCTTTTATCTTGGGAATTCTCATTTCAGTTGTTGTTCTTGCTTTGGGATATAATACTGGAGGGTGAGTTCGGTCCAAAATCATTACTATTCTCCCGTCACCGCTGTTACAGGCTAATTTGGGGAATTTCGTATAGGTGCTTCAATTGTGCAAGAGATTTTGGCCCTCGACTTGTTGCCCTTATGGCTGGGTGGGGTGGACAACTGTTTCGAGAATACCACGCATGGTGGGTGTGGGGGCCGTGGTGTGCTGATATTAGCGGTGCACTGTTTGGCGCCTTGATCTATGATTTGGCCATCTTTACTGGTGGTGAAAGTCCCATTAACTACCCCCCGCGCCGACGGAAGAGGGCTTTGCGTGTGCGAAAGCTCAATCTGAGAAAAAAACTTGGACTTGGGCCCAGGAAGAAGACAAAGGATCTTGAGAAGTCTGTCTCAGAGGTTAATAGCTGATTTGGGTATTTGTCGAATTTATGGAAGGTGGTTGTCTGCTAAGCGAGATCGAATTTTGCTTGGTGTTTTATTTGGCTTATAAGTCATCTCCCAAAATTTAACTAAAATAGATGAAGTCAGGGTATGTTTTGCACGTGAAGTGTCTATCAATCAAAATGTTCAAGTTGGGTTATTAGCGGCGTAAATTTCCCGATGAGATATCGGGGCCGTCTAGGTAAAAAATCCGTTAGCATCGTCTGGCTGCTATTTCCGATATCTATACCAGATATTCAGCGAAAGCAACTTTGGAATACTATAGCCTGGATTCGAACCTTCAAAGGGAATATGCCGTTTCCAGGCCCCACGCCAGTTGTGAAATCGTGATTTCGTAGGAATGTCCCATTTCGCCGCTCCTTTCTCTGCTAGGTATGTATTTATTTTGGAAACAATTCCCGCTACCGTGTGACGCAGTGTACTAGACTCTTCAGAATAGGTATCTTCTACAATGTGGGTGGACAAACCTGGTGAGCTCCGCATGCCCCGCCCGAATGAAAGAAGAGTTTAGGCCAGCTGCTACGTGATCAGCTCGCCGACGCCATGGGACTGCTGAAATAGAGTTAGCACAGTTCGGAGCGATTTGAACCATGTGCATCTCCCGGGTATACTTGTCGACCGACGTATATTGCCTGTTCTGTTCGATCTTCGCCGAAATTTGACCAAAGAAGAGATTCTCGCCGATGGGAGGACAAAACAGGCATTTCGATATACTACCCCGCATTCTCTCAAGATCTATATCAGAAAATGAAATTCCAATCATTTCTTTCTTTAGTATAATGCAAATGAGAAGATCTGGTTCGAGATCATTATCTTTCCCACGATGTACGCTATCACAGTCGGGTTATTTGTCGTCATATACTTCCTGGTAATACCAATCGCGAAGTATTTCTACGATCCCAAAGGGCTACGAAGATATCCAAATTTCTACGCATTATCAGGAATATCCGATCTTCCTTTTCTCTACGAAGCACAACGGGGATTTCGCTCCCGTAACCTCTTCGAAGCCCACAAGAAACACCCGGTCCTCCGCATCGGGCCAAACGCCCTTTCCTACTCGGATCCAAGCGCGATAAAGGACATCTATGGCCACGGCACAAACTGTGTCAAAGATCGCTTCTATTCCGAGACTGGAGGCACACATGCACATCTTGCGGATGTCGTTGATAAGAAAGATCATGCTCGCAAGAGAAAGGTTTTATCCAGTGCCTATGCGGTGAAGAACCTGGAAGAATGGGAGTTCAAGGTCGCCAATGTTGCTAGTAAGGTGATCAAGGCCTTTGATAAGCGCTGCACGGATCCTCTTCTATCTGATACCACACCATCGAAGGAGGACTTGACCGTTGATTATCGCAACTGGACGGTCCTTTTCGCCGCGGCCGCGATCGCGAATATCGGACTTAGCGAGGATCTCGGATTCCTAGATGAGGGATTAGATGTGGTCAAGTCTGAAAGCAAAGATGGGGTTGTGAAAGAGGTTTCTTTCCGCGAGTGCCATGGTGCTACGGGCACCGTGTCTTATCAACTTGTCTGGTCGTATGATTGGTTCAAGACATTCAAGCGCATGAGCAAAATCTTCTCATCTGGATATCGAAAGATGTGGAAGTTGGATGGGGACTGGGGTGGCATTGTCTATCATCGTGCAACTACTCGGTTAAATCGGTATTTGGCTGGGGAAAAACTGGATGATTTCTTCACTGCAATGATGGAGGATAAGAATGGAGACCCGCATAATCTCGAATGGGGTGAAATCGTGGCGGAGATCAACATTATGATGAATGCAGGCCACGATACCACCGCCATCTCCTTGCGGAATTCCATGTTCTTCTTGCTGAAGAACCCAAAATGCCTTGAAAAATTGCGAGGTGAGCTTGATGGGGTTCTCGACGAGGATGAGGTTGTTGCATCGTACTCGAAGGTGAAACACCTTCCTTACCTCCGTGCCTGCATAGATGAGAGCCTTCGAATGCTTCCGCCGGTGATATTCGGTTTACCACGTCGAACCCCGATGGAGGGAACGGCTATTTTGGGCGATTTTGTGGCCGGAGATACTTCGGTGAGTATGTCGGCCTATGTTGTACATCACCAAGAGTCGATTTTCGAGGATCATGATACATATAAGCCGGAGCGGTGGTTGGGAGAAGAGGGCAAATCGTTGCAGCCATATTTTATTCCATTCAGTACTGGCGCACGAGGATGTATTGGTCGGAATATCAGTTACTTGGAACAGACGGTTTTGGTTGCCTCTTTGATCCATCGCTTTGATTTTGCCTTGCCATCGCCTGATTGGAATCCGCCTGTAAGGGAGACGACCAATTTGAGCCCCGGACCGATGCCAATCAAAGTATGGAAGAGGGTATTTAGGTGAAGTCTTATCTTTTTGATTCCTCTTCATTTTTTCTTTTTCTTGTTGAAATTAGCATGGGTCTATAGATTGATACACAAGTGTTCTTCCAAGATGGGTTGCAGAGAAGAATGTAGTGATGTAGAATTCTAGGAATCGAGTCATATCAGCTGGGTCCCTGTAAGGGGATAGCGGGCAATTGCCGCAATAGATCGGTTATAATTGGGAAAAGAGTCCATCCTGGCATCGTAGCTCCGAATGGTCTAGGGGTCTTGGCCCTACCTGTTTGGGGGGACGAGTGGTTAGGTTTGATTAATGAAACGCTAGTAGCTGCCTTGAACCACCTTTTTGCAATTTTTGGTTTTTTGTCCAGGTCAGAAGATCGACTCCAGCACTCGGCATTCTTTTGTTTGTTTCTTTTTCACTCCTTCCTTTTTTTTGTTTTGTTTGCTGTTGGTTGCGGTTGCCTACCTCGACCTCGTGCCTTCCTCAAGTACATTCCCACTTTCGTGGATGCTGATTGGCTACTTCGGATGATCCTCAGGCGGTCACGTCAGCTGGGCTTATCTTTGGGTCCATCCCCGATAAGCTAAGGTTCTCCGCTTTGTTTCAACCTCGCCTCCCCATCTCCCCTCGTTCTTCACAGAAAGGACACCATGGCGAGCCAGGCTATTATTCCCTTCCTGGTCACGATGATGCTCGTGACCGGGGTATGCAACACTATTCTTAACAAGTTCCAGGTGCGTTTGGGGGACTTTCAGGACCTTGAGGAACTCCATGTCGGGAGAAATATGACGGGCTCCCCAGCTAACCAGGTTGATTATAGGACATGCAATGTGTCCGCGACTGTGATACCAATGATCCCAAGTTATTCGAACAGCCTGTCATTCAGACGTAAGTGCAGCTAACTCGTTCGAGCTATCCAGCGACCCTGAAACACGGTCACACGACTCGGAGTTTAACGGCTGACGATTGTTTCCTCAAACAGCGCGCAAATGTTCATCGGCGAGATGGGCTGCTGGCTAGTCATCGGTCTTTCCATTCTTTACAAGAAATACGTTGCTCCCCGTCTCTCCGGGGACCAGTCCCCTCTTCTCGCGGGTGGATATCGCCCGATTCGCGGTGAAGACGGCGGCCTCGAAGATGACGACGAAGACCGCACGCTCGACGGGCCTGCTGATCAAGGGAACATCAAGCCTGTAGACGAAGATGAAGACCGGATTCCTCTCCGCGGATGGAGAATCCTTCTCCTCGCTGCGCCGTCCACCTGTGACATTACTGGCACAACTCTCATGAACGTGGGCTTGCTCTTTGTTGCTGCAAGCATTTACCAAATGACCCGTGGGGCTTTAGTCCTCTTCGTCGGTCTTTTCAGCGTTTTATTCCTCCGCCGCAAGCTCTATCTGTATCAGTGGAGCGCTCTCTTCGTTGTCGTCACTGGCGTGGCACTGGTCGGTCTCGCCGGTGCACTCTTCAGCGGTGATAGTGGCCATGATCTTACCCAGGACGATGAGATCTCTTCCGAAACTGCTGGCACCCCCGAGGCAGTACGGACTGTCGTCGGTGTTCTTCTTATTGCGGCGGCGCAGATCTTCACAGCGTCGCAGTTCGTGTTGGAAGAGTGGATACTGGAGAACTATGCCATGGACCCCATTGAGGTCGTGGGCTGGGAGGGTATTTTCGGCTTCTCCGTCACCTTCCTTGGTATGCTTATTATGTATGCTGCTGTTGGAAGCACGGACGCGGGTCAATACGGCTACTTCGACATGAAGGAAGGTATCTATGAGATGGTCAGCAACCGCGCTGTGGCTATCTCCAGCATCTTGATCATGATCAGCATTGGGTGAGCTTCTTCCCTCTTCCACGTTCTTTGTCTCATGCTAGGAATTATCTTACTAATTTCTCAAATAGTGGCTTCAACTTCTTTGGTCTCTCGGTCACCCGTACCGTCTCCGCCACCTCCCGCAGCACAATTGACACTTGCCGCACTCTATTCATTTGGATTGTCTCATTGGGCCTGGGCTGGGAATCTTTCAAGTGGCTCCAAGTCGTCGGATTCGGTCTGCTCGTCTACGGCACCTTCCTCTTCAACGACATCATTCAGCCCCCTCTCAAGGCCTGTCTACCGAGTCATAGACGGGATGGCGAGGTCCTACTTCCCGAGGACCCGATCGAGCACCACTAATCTGAACACGTTCATGACAGTACCCCGAAGATGATATTTTTTATAACATCCGAACTTGATCTGTTTATCCCCAGAAAATCCAGATTTTTCCTGAGCTAGCTCTTAGCTTTACTTTGCCTATGGATACGACATTGCATCTGTTCTTGCGTTGGGCTTTGGAGTTCGATCACGCTTTCATTTTTCTGCTCGTTTATATACGCCGTATGTCTGCATTAGGCCTGTTTTTATTCTCCTTTTTGTTTTGGAATAGACCCGCAACCTGCGTCGGCTGTCTTTCGAGCTTTTCGGCTTTCTTGTTGGTACAGTTTGGTTCACCCTAGGTCTCTTGGCAGTCTAGATATCTACTATTAACAAACACAGAATTGAGACTCTCTCATTACTGATTAAACTACCAAGTCTCGTATTTAAACCATCGCAAAGGCCCGTATTTCAATCTGGAATGAGTAGTGGTACCGGAGCCCGAAGTGGAAAGAGGCATCTTACAGCACATTCAACTTGGAACCTTGGAAATTAACTGCGGATTTGAATAGATTGTTTTGCACCATGCATACATGCACTCTTGCCCATGCGCTAACTAATCATCTGCTAACAAAACATGTACATGGAAGAACCCCACCCTTAGAGTAAAGCAACAAGAAACCAAGAGTAAAGTAAATAAAAGTCTAGATGGGGGTGTGGGGCTGGGCAGGAAAATAAATAAAAAGCGGGCAAGATACTAGGATGTGTATAGAGCATAGTTGTGTTTTGGGGGGAGCAAAGGGGAAAGGCATTAAAATGTCCATTGGTCAGAGAAGACCCAGACTTTTATGGGCTCTATTTTCACATTCCCATTTCTTAGATACGTTCGAGGTCAAGGCCAGGTGCCAATATCAACGCCACAAATGGAGCTGCTCATTGCTGAGCTCATGGCTCGGACCAATCCACTTGGTCGGTAACTGGGTCTCCACCGTCCCGGGAAGAAGTCACTCGGAAACGGATGCGGAGCTTGGGAGGAAGAGCCTGAACGAGAAGGTTAGCTATGATGAGATATAAGAAGAAACTGAAGGACAAGGACATACCCCATTAAGTGCTGTCACACGTAGCGTCTGCACGCCTTCATCACCGGCATCCAGCTCAGCCTTGCTGATAGCGCTCAGCTGTAGCTTTTGGCTCTTCGGTACGGCAGCCTGCAAACCAACATGGGAGAGACGCTCGAAGTTAGACTCATTGCGGAACTTGGCCACGATCTGAGCAGTAGCCCCACTGCGCTGGACTTGGAGGGCAAGCACCAAACCATCCTTGCTGTAAACATTGTGTGCGGGAGTTGAAGCAGCGACAGGAGCAGGCGAGGCAGCAGGCGAGGGCGCGGAAGCACCCATTCCACCTCCCAGCAAGTCAAGCCCCGAAGAGGATTGCTGGACTGGCTGGGGAGAAGGCGAGGCACCGCTCGAGCCAAAGAGATCCATGATATCGTTCTTGTTCGAGGAACCTTGAGGGGCGGGCGTAGGGGCGGGCGATGACAAACCCGAGTCTCCGCCAAGAATATCTGCCAGCAGATCGGCGGTGTTTGAGCTATGAGATGTTGGGCTAGTGACAGGGGCATCAGAACCACCCATCAGATCAAGAAGCAAGTCGTGATCAGCAGTAGGCTTAGCCGTCTTGGTGGACTTGCCGCGAACAATCTTGCTCTGGCGCTTCTTGGCTGTCGGAGCACCAAGCACACGTTGTTCCTCACGAATCTCGGGAGCAGGCATACGTTCCAGAACACCACGTCGGATTTGGTCGTATCCAAACAGGTTGGTGTATTCGACGGCACGCTGCTGGATCTCAACACTCAAATCGGCGGTTCGGCTGCTAAGGAAGCGACGGAGACGCTCAATCTGGGAGGCATCTGTCATGCGCACGGTGAGTTTCATGGATGCGGTAATGATATATTCAATCACAATCTGAGTGGCGTAGGTGCTGTTGAGAATGTTTGTGAAAAGGTCGACAATATCACTTTCCCGAACCTCCTTGACCAGTTCCTCCTCTTCGTACTGGCCACCCTGTAAGAGGCTATCGGCGTATTCACCAATAGACCAAGTCGCGGCAAGAGTTAGACCCTCTTGAGAAATATCCTCCTTCAAGGAAGAATAAAGCTTCTGAACGGCATATGTCTGCAGCTCGGGGGTAGTCGCAATTAGACGGACAAAGGAGGAAAGAATCTGTTCCTTGACGTAGTTCCCAGCCAGCTTGAGAACTCGGAGGATGGTGTCCATATGCCAGCGCTTGTTGGGCGCAAATCGGTCTGCGGCAATACCGATCTGGGTTGTCATAGACGGCTTGAATTCGTTATCGGCCCCTTCCAGGAAAGCCAGGAGCTCCCGTACGAGCACGCGCACATTGCCTTCGTTGATCAACATGAAGCTGAGATCGAGCGCTCGCCGGCGAATGCTGATATCGGGATCACGCAGACATTCCAGAATAGTATTGCGATGTCTTTGCACCGCGTTGGGTTCGATGGCAACGACCTTGTTCAGAGTGTTCAAAGCAACGTAGCGAATGTTGTTGTCCTTGTTCGCCAAGAACTTACCCAGGATGTTGACACCCAGAACCCTCAATCCCGAGTCTGCTTCAATATCAAGAATAGTGAGGACGGCTTCGTATAGAATAGAGTTACCGACGTTCTTCGAAGAGTCGGTGTTGGTTGCCACCTGGGCCAGAATATCGTTGATCATTTCACTGGTAGCCGCGTCTCCTCGGCCCAATACGCGCAAGAAACGGAGAATCTTGACTTGAAGGAATGGATCTGTGATACCTGAAACGTCGTGCTCTGGGGCGTAACCCGATGTCGTCAGTCCCTTCAATGCGCGGACGAGGCCCCCGGCGAGTGGCCGGAACATCTCGATCACACCCTCGGGGCCCTCCTCTTCCTCCTCCGCTTCACAAAGATCTGTCGCAAATGTGAGACCGCAAATCAGGACACCGTGGTTGCGGTCACCAAGAAGGGTCTTGGCTTTCTCGAGGAAGTGTTCGTATAGATCGGGGACCTTGCGACATATCCGCATGGCACAGATGGCCGCTTTCCGGCGAATGTAAGGGTTCGCAGTTGACATGAGGTTTTCGACTTCGAGGAAAAGGTCACGAGACATTTCAACGGAAGCGATGTTGCCGAGTGCGCAAAGGGCGAGACCGACGATATACTGGTTTGAGTGGCCGAGGTCACTGCGGGCTGTTAGCATTGAGGAGAACCCCTGGGATGTTTCCGCTTTCCAGGGCCACTCACTTCTTCAAAGAGTTCGTTACAAGTGTCAGAACCTCCTGGTTCTCATCCAACAGCAGCATCGTTCCTAGGTAGCCCAGGCGCTTGTCGGCGAATCGGTGCGACGCGAGCAACTTCAGACATTCGATCTGACCGAAGTGAGTCCGTTCTCCGAGGGTGAATAGGTACAGCAACTTGGCGACATTGTTCCTCCTGCAGCGCAATTAGAGGTAGGCATTGGCAACGAAGAAGGTAAATGGAACGAACCGAACGCCAGAGTCGTGGCTCTCTTCTCGGAACGAGGCCCGAATCGCAGCACTCTCTTTCTGAATAACAGCCCGCTCATCGGCAATTGTCTTGGCAGAGCGGACATTTCGAATGAATTGCTTGACTGTTGGTAAAGAAGTGCATTAGAGACCCGTAGCTTCAGGGGAGGAGGGGCGGCGGGCAGCAACGTACGGGATGACATGGCGGCCACAACCCCCGGCGGGGTCAAGGGGCGAAGTGGTCAATGAGGGGGTATAAGAAAAGGGGATCCGCGGAGGGATCCAAGGCAGATGAGCTGAGCTGAGCTAGAGAACGCGAGGTATGAAGCAATCCAGCGTCCGGTCTGGATTGTGCTTTATTATGGCCCGTGACTTGGGTTGACCTGGCTTCTTGGCAGGGTACGCTAGTCTCAAAGAGGAATGAACGGGGATGCTGACTGTGCGGGTAGTCACATGATACAGCACCGCCTTGGTCATGTCATTCTGCCTGATTATCTGGGGCGGTGGATTAGACACGGCGGTGAGAGACTTTGCATACCGTCAGTGACGTAAATTACTCGGTGGCTTCTGAAGATCCGCGGAGGTTCCGTGAAAGAGCCGTACCACTCTTGATTCAACTTGCCAGGGATATATGCATGCTCATTTGGTCGCATTGGTCATTTCCTAAAAATTCCATAATGCCATGATTTTAAACTTGGTTGGAATCCTGCCTAGCCCTGCTGAAATGCATCAAATCAAAGCCGATCAAATCCGAATATTATTGCTATTTCTGTAAGGCTGACCGTTGACGTAGTTAGTTGTTCAGCCCCGTTTTTCGGACTCGGCGCTTCTCCCCTCAAAACATTCGTCACTTAGCACTCCCTCTCTCTCCATTTCCTAGGATCCCTCACAGTCACTTCTGATGTGAAACGTGTTTCTCGTCTTTCAATTCTGTTCCTACTCTGGAGATGTCCAGCGCCGTCTCCCATAATGACTCGTCCGCACTGCGGTCTCGTCCCGTTCCCCTCCAGTCCCAGAAGTCGGACGTAAGCCTCAACACCCCAGTGGACAAGCTGGCCTTGGACAATAGGTAAGTAACTTTCTGTCTCTTATTTTCCCCTCGTACTGCTGCAGCGCTCAATGGTTAACGCCCGCTCCTCGCCGCAGTGGCCGATCAACCCCCGTTCCTGAAGATGCACCTCCGTCGGCGCATTCAATTTCGACAGCTCGGAAACAAGTGAGGGCTCGGAATCGCCTATTCTACACGATCTACTATATGCCACGGGTGTCTCACTTTGATCCTGATAGCGATTACCATAACTTCCGAGGGTTCTTCGTTCTGTTTTGGATTAGCCTGTTTATCATGGTGATGACAACTGTCCTGCGCAACGTGAAGGATACAGGATACCCGCTGCGAATCCGAGTCTGGAGTCTGCTATCTACAAATGTGGTAGAGCTTGGTCTCACGGACCTAGCTATGGTAGCCACCTCAGGCCTTGTCCTGCCCCTCCAGAAGCTCTACCGAAGCGGCCCCAAATGGCTGCACTGGTCTCGTGGTGGTATGATGGTGCAATGCATGGGTGAAATACTCTGGCTTGCTCTGTGGATCAAGTAAGTTGATTGGCCTCTAAGCGTTCCTCTTGCGTGTATGTCAATAGATCGCTGATGTTTGCTTGGATTTTAGCTGGCCATTCATGCGCCTCTGGACCTGGACCGCCCAGGTCTTCTTCACACTTCACACCCTGACATTACTCATGAAGCTTCATTCTTATGCCTTCTACAATGGTCACTTGAGTCAGACCGAGAGCCGACTAAATGATCTAGACAAGACCGGGTCCCTTCCGCCCAGCTCCCCAACCGCCGTCCGCTACCCGGAACCAAACCGGCGCCGGCCGTCGATGAAGCTACACGATGATGATAACCAACCTGATGAGCCATTAGCTCGTCTGCGTGAGGATCTGGCTACAGAGTTGACCTCGCCACTGGGTAACATCTCCTACCCACAAAATCTTACCGCTGGCAACTACATAGACTTTCTCTTCTGTCCGACATTGTGTTATGAGCTCGAGTATCCTCGTCGCCAAGAGCGCCGCTGGGCAGAAATCGGATGGAAGGCCCTCGCTGTATTCGGATGCATCTTCCTGTTGACTCTGACCAGCGAAGAATTCATCCTACCCGTTCTCACCGAGGCCCATCTCCAGCTTGAGACCTTTGAGAGTACCACTGACAAGGCGCTCGTTCTGGCCGAAACCATCAGCATGCTCCTCTTCCCCTTCATGATCACTTTCCTGCTCGTGTTCCTGGTCATCTTCGAGTATGTTTTGGGCGCCTTTGCCGAACTCACTCGCTTTGCGGACCGTCACTTTTACTCTGACTGGTGGAATTCCTGTGATTGGTATGTATCAAGCTTCTATTGTTCCGAGTTTTTCTCACCCCATGTCTCTTTAGGCTCGAGTTTTCGAGAGAGTGGAATGTTCCCGTTCACCACTTCCTCTTTCGCCACGTCTATTTCCCATCCCGATCCCGCTTCTCCCAGCCAGTTGCCATGCTCATTACCTTTTTGGTAAGCTCCGTCTTCCATGAATTGGTCATGAGCTGCATCACCAAGAAGCTGCGTGGATATGGATTTGGCGCTATGATGCTCCAGCTCCCTATCGTCGCAGTTCAGAAGTCTCGTTTCTTCAAGGGACGAACCACCCTCAACGTAAGATTTTCTGACATTACTGCATGAGCATGTACTGACCCTGTAACAGAACGTCTTTTTCTGGTTTTCGATGATCTCGGGACTGTCGATTGTAAGTTTTCCTGTCCTTTGAGACCACTGTCACTTGACGAATACTAACAATATACTTTTCCAGATGTGCGTTTTCTACGTTCTAGTCTAAACTGAGCGTGCGTTGCTATCATGATGTTACTACGTTAGATCAGCTTGCGTTAAAGCGGCTTCCGTAGAACAGTATTCAGTCAATTCATTGACTCTAAACAAGCTCGGCTGCTGCAGGCCTGAGCGGTTGATCCGATCGTTTCACTTCTGAAATTACTGTTGTTTGGAATACCCTTTTGCTTCTTATTGATTATTTTTACTTGGTCCTTGCTTTGCCCGTCAAAGCACTGTACATAACTAGTTTTAGTCTCACTGTTTATATCGATCGTTCTTGCCATTTATATTCATGTTATTTTCCAAATTGTATATGCATGCAGCCCTGCAGGTAAGCCTGTCCTGGTATAATCTGCAGGTCACCTGATGGTGGGGGCCAATAGTATTTATGCGCTGCCAACTCAGCCGCAATCTCAGGCGACTCTGGCTAGGATCATGGCAGCCATTGCATCGCAAAGAGCTTCGAACTATGGGATTCAGTTGGAGCAGAACCATGGCAACATAACTGCAAACTTTGGTAAGTTGGAGCCCCTAAACATAGGTGTGTCATCAGGACGAGACTAAATGGAGCGGCTATCTGATGTAGTACAATCGGAATCCCTCTTAAATCAGGAATGCTTGCGGGACCTTCGGACAACCAACCCGTATGATGACAAGAATCGTATTCAAGCGACCAATGGAGGACTGTTAAAAGACTCATACCGCTGGATTCTCGAGAATGGCCAGTTCAAGCAATGGCAGAACGACCAAGGTACTCTCCTCTGGATCAGGGGAGATCCCGGTAAAGGCAAAACAATGCTTCTGTGTGGCATAATCGACGAAATAACAAGTGCTGCTGAAGAGGATACCAGTATCTCGTTCTTTTTCTGCCAGGCAACTGATCCAAGGATCAACACCGCAACTGCAGTGCTTCGCGGCCTAATCTATTACCTCGTGCTGAAAAGGCCAGCTCTTCTCTCTCATGTACGAGCGAAATATGAGCAAAGTGGCAAACGGCTTTTTGATGACATCAATTCATGGAGCGCCCTGACAGGTATTCTCACTGATATCCTGGAGGAATTGACCTGCACATATTTGTTAGTCGACGCGCTAGACGAATGCACAACAGGGCTATCCTCACTCATCGACTTCATCGTCCAACAGTCAGCTTCAAGTCAGCGGGTGAAGTGGGTCGTTACTAGCCGCAATTGGCCTGAGATATGTGAGCCTCTTCAAATTGTGACTGAAGTAACGCCGATCTCGCTTGAGCTAAACGAAGCGTCTGTGTCCGAAGCCGTGAAGAGCTTCATTCAGCATAAGGTTAATCAACTAGCCGTGCTGAAGAAGTACAATGATGAGACTCGGCATGAGATCGGCCAGTATCTATTGTCACATTCGCAAGATACCTTTCTCTGGGTGTCTTTAGTCTGCCATGAACTTGGCCGAACTCCTCGATGGCGCGCTCTGGAGAGAGTGAGGGGGCTGCCACCGGGTCTGAATGCACTATATGGCAGGATGATGGAGCAAGTCCAAAAATCAGATGACGCAAAGCTCTGCAAACAGATGTTAGCTACCATGTCAATAGTCTATCGCCCCATTACTCTTGATGAGCTTCAGTCTTGCGTCGAGCTACCTCAGGTTTTCACAGGTGACTTCGAGGCTATAGCCGAGATCATAGCTCTTTGTGGCTCTTTTTTGGCTTTACAGAAAGATACTAATGCCATTGTCTTTGTCCATCAGTCTGCGAAAGACTTCCTCTTGAAAACTGCATTTTCCCAGGTTTTCCCTATGGGCCTGGAAGCAGAGCATCACAATATTTTTCTTCTTTGCTTCAAAGCTATGGAAAACACGCTTCGACGCGATATATTCGATATCAAGCTGCCGAGTCTTTCAATTCAAGCTGTCCAAACACCCACCCCAAGCCCATTGGCACCTGCAGAGTATGCATGTGTTTATTGGTCTAGTCATCTTCGACATTGTACTAGTCGCACCATAATTGCAAGTGGTGATTTTGAAGAGAATGGGAGAATCGACAAGTTTCTCCGGCATATGTATCTTTACTGGCTTGAAGCTCTCAGCCTTCTTGGCACAATATCAGAGGGCATCTTTGCAATTTTGGAGCTCGATGCCTTACTTCTGGTAGGCTCCACTAGTACTAGTTACTTTCTCTTCAGAATTAATTACTGATGGCTGATTACTACGACAGAGAATGAACAGATCGGCAGAAGTTATCAGGCGCGCTCACGATGCTTTACGCTTCTTTCAATATTTCAAGCATGCAATAGAGTGTAAGCCTTTACAGGTTTACTGTTCACCTTTGCTCTTTAGCCCCTTCAGCAGCATGACTAGAGATTGCTATCAGAATGAAATGCCAAAGTGGGCAACCATTGTGGGGAATACTGGACTCGAGAACGATTGGAGTTCTTGCCTTCAAATTCTTGAGGGAAATTCTTGGAACAGTCAAACGGTTGTCCGACACATCCAAGGATGGGCTGTGTCAAAGTTTCAGGGTAATTTAATTGAGGTTTCCAATCTGGAGACTGGTCAATGCATCTCAAAACTCGAGACAAGTCACCATCAAGTTTCTGAGATTGCGTGGTCGCACGATCGCACTCGCCTTGCATCATTCAGTTTCTTCGAAAAAATTAGCCAGATATGGGATCTGAAAACCGGCAAATGTGTGTCGAAATTGAATAACGATGCAGGTATCGACTCTGCTGTCTGGTCATTTTCCGGTGCTCGACTTGCTACACAATCTCTGTCCCGAAGGAGAATCTCGAAACCGCCGACTCGCGAGTACATTCCCAGAAGATTATTTAAGAATAGAGATTATGACATGATTGTTTTAAAATCCACAACCAAGATTTGGGATACGGACACTGGCCAATGTATATCAACTATTCGGGGGGAGGTGGGACTATTACCTGGTCACACGATGACATTCGCCTTGCAATCAAAGGCGAAGTTTCAATTGATATTTGGAATACAGACACTGGCCAATGCATCGCAAAACTAGACCTGGGACGTGGGGTTTCAATTGGGGCTTTTGAGTGGGTACACGACTCAGATGGCACTCGTATTGTGTCAGAGTTAGAGGGCGGGCTAGTGGTATGGGCTCTACCTTCATTCGACCCCAAGCAGCTTTTACGCATAGAAGGTCAATGTTCAGATGGAGTCACTAAACCATATATTCTGCCCAAGAATAGATTTCATAAAACACCACCGCCGAAAATATGTTGCTCGGAGGATAGAAAAAACTTGAACCTTGCATCGACAGCATTGAGAGGTACAATCAAAATTTGGGAGACTATCACGCCTCAATTATGTCTTGTGCTTCGCATGGTCTCCCGATGGAACTCGGCTCGCGTCTGGCACTGATGGTTCTACAGTCAGAATCTGGGATCCGATCACAGCACAGTGCATGTTCCTTCTGAGAGGACACACGAATATGATTCGGTCCGTGTCCTGGTCACAGAATGGGAATCGACTTCTTTCGCAATCAAGCGATGGAACTACACGAATTTGGGACACTTCCAGTGACTCTGATTGTCAATATACTCCATCAGTCGATAGGCCTGATGGACAAGTACTATCTATTGCTTGGTCCAATGATAGAAAATCGCTTGCAGTAGTATCATTTGATGGGACAAGTCCTAACGAACTGACACTCCGGATATTTCAAGGGAACACCGCAGAGCCGATCCTGAAATCTCAATCACATCCGATATCGCTTATTGGATCCAAAGCTGCTCTGTTATCCTGGGCACCACACGGAGCCTGGGTTGCATCTGTAGCAGATGGTACAATAAAAATCTGGGATCCCATTGCTAGAAGATGCATCTCTACATTGTCGTATGCCATCTGGAGCCCCGGTGGTGTTACGCTTTTTGCTTGGTCACCG
The DNA here is from genome assembly GCF_028828005.1 of Penicillium manginii. Lineage (NCBI taxonomy): Eukaryota > Fungi > Ascomycota > Eurotiomycetes > Eurotiales > Aspergillaceae > Penicillium > Penicillium manginii. The sequence continues at coordinate 3,978,280 of NW_026643103.1, read as the reverse complement.
AGTGGCTCCAAAATTGCAGCAAGCGCCAACGAGGGACTTCATTCTTGGAGTGTGAGAATTCTGAATATATCTACTCAAGAGATTCTGAGGCTTGATTTATCAGGTAGATTACTCCAACTTTTCGAATGGTCTCCCGATGAGACCTTGCTGGCATCAGCTACCGAAGAAGATAGACATCATTTTGACCCATTTCCGGGGACAACTGTCATTCAAATTTGGAGTCTCGCTCACGGACGATGCTTGCTGACGTTTCGGCTAGAAACAAAGATAACATCCATGTCCTGGTCGGACGATAGCACATGGCTCAGGCTAGGATACCTCTGCGTAAAAGCAGGGGCATTATCTACAGTCAGTCGCCAGGATTCAGCAGCAATTGGCGTTGAAGGTGCCTCGTCTATTGCTTTGTCTTATGACGGAATTAGGCAAGCATCATTTTCAGACAGGTCCATCAAGGTCTGGCACATAGCTAAGAACCAGTGTTTATATGAGCTTCAGCTCGAACTCTGTCAATGGATTGAATTCGATTCATCCGATTCGAGCATGCTACACACTTCGGTTGGCACATTTTGGTTTGCTCATGATGATGGAAAGAGACTGCATGCGGTCAATAATTCCGATAGCGAAGAATCTGGATCACGACAAGTGGGATATGGCATAAACAGCGATAGAAGTTGGATTACATTTGAGGGGCAAGACCTCTTGTGGCTACCCCCAGAGTACCGACCAGCAAACCCCGATTTGTTCGCTATGTCGGGAAACACGGCAGCAATAGGTTGTTTCTCAGGCCATGTGATGATCTTGAAGTTTTCTGGGATGAATCCTATTCAGTCTCTTGCTACCAGTACTAGGCAAGTACCACTTCGCGGGCTAGCTTAATGAATTGCCAGTTCCAAGCACTACCTCCTCTGCCTACTTTCGTTCTCTAATTGATATCATCCATGGCCTATATTCGGCCCAGATTGATACTACTATCAAGAGATGTCATCCCGAAGCCCTCCAGCTGTAACTGCCATGGCATTCCAGAGGGAGTGGTATATCTACTTGGTCATGATAATACTAGTCAGTACGTAGCCATTGCTATATCGATTGAAAAGAGCATATTCACTTCATTCTATGGGATGAGTTAGCTAGAGATAACAGGAGGTACATGACTTATCTTTCACTCTATATCACAATCTAATTCATAGAAAACCACAAAGGCAAAATCAGAATCATAAGGTCATCAATCAAGGAACGTAAAACTCGTTATTTTGAGTGAAATTAGTACACATGGGGTCACTAATCCATACATTCCGAGAAAGAAAAGAAAAAGATAAACGTGACATCATAGATGGCAAGACAGAGAGACAGGGGAGAAGGGGAAAGAAAAAAATAACAAACGAGGATATGAGGATATGATGAAAAGCCAGTGAGAACAAGAAAAAAAAACCACAGGCAATCGAATAAATGCGCCGGTCAGGTGTGTATATTTGATATGTTAGAGTATCCCATGCGATCCGAGTCCCCCATTGCGCCGACGAAGTGATATCCAGCTAAGAAAGCCTTTGGATGCACATTGCGATAAACCGAACCGTCCCAATGCTCGGAGAGGGGAGAGAGGAAAATATCTCTGTTGCTGCTACCAGACTTCGACCACATCGAAGTAGGAAGTCAAGTAGAGGTAGAGCAAAGAAGTGGGTTCCCGGCCCCTTAAAAATTCATGTTGGAAACCAGTGTGTGCGGGTTTCGAAAGGAACTGCGCTAGGCAATTCACGAAAAGTATGGACAAGAATAGAAGACATTTGACATTTCAGGTCATGAGGTTATGTGTGGTGGAAAAGGAAGAACAGAAAGGTGATTGCACGGTCGTAAAGGCTGTCGTTACTTAATTTAAATTATGCAGCAGTAGACTGCCGTCTGCTGGGAGGAGGATGGCGTTCGGTGTAGTAAGGTGGGATCTTCTGAGAACGACTGGGCGAATAGGTTGCATCGCTAGGGCGGATTTCCTTGGCGTACTTGACATCACCGCGTCGAGTGTATTCCACATCGGTATAGGTTCGTGAGGGCTTCACAGAGCGGATCTTGATGCTTGATGGCTCGGTAAAGGTGTTTGCACGAGGGGGCATGGTGCGAGTGGAATGGTCCCGCTCGCGATCTCGATCGGGTGATGCCATGCGATACTTCGAAGGCTCGATGGTGATTGTTTCGGGATCGATTGTATAGCGAGCGGTCACCTTGGGCGAATGGCTGTGGGGCATCTCCGGTGTACTGGAACTGGAGTAACCGGAATCATTGTTGCGCAGCTTCGATGATCGCGATGGGGGGACCTTTTCACGGACCATTTGGTCGAGACTAGAATCGTTGCGGCTGGAGCTTTCCCGCTTTGGCCGAGTAAAAGCAGTGGCGGTCGCAGTGGTTGCACGAGTGAACAGCGAAGGTCTTATTGACGACTTCACGTTAGGCGAGGTGGTCGCGGAAGGCATCTTTGGTGGTTTGAAGTAATCTCCACTGCGGGAGTCTAATTTGTCATATGAATTGTTGCGAGATGAGGAACGATCGGGTTCCCTGGTTGACTGAGAGGACCGAGCCGCGCGCCGCGAGCCGGACATTTCTGGTTCACCGTCGTAACCACGGCGTCGAGGTGGGGATCGAGACGTCCTTGGCCGAGAATCCCCTCCTTCATACTTCGATCGTTGAATATGCTCCTGGGCACCGTGGAACTTGCTTTGCCAGGCATCGTACCCGTCGGAGTAAGTATCCTCCTCATCATAGTAGTCACGGTGACGGGGAGCCGGCTTCGTCGGGCGCGATCGTGATTCCCGAGGAGTTGACTCCCGAGTTCGTCGCGAGGAAGAGGGTTCCCTAGTCCGTAGATAGATTTCGGGACCACTAAATTCAGAATCACTTTCGGATTCCACTATCCTAGGGCCGTAGGAATCCAATTTCTCTTCATGCTTGACAGAAGCATCGTGGCGACGCTCTCGGGCGAGCTTCTTGGCCCGGTCGGCATTCGATGCCTTGGTCGATTCGCGAAGGTCCTTGGCCGCGCGCTGACTACTCGTCGGTACACGAGCCTTCCTCCTATCATCCGTTGGCCTTGGCTTTGTTCGACGGCCAAAATCGTCGTTCTTGCGACCCATTGGGTTGGGCTCGTCGGTGAATCGCATCGCATCATCGAAGTAGCTCTCCATTGGGACACGTTCTTCAACAATATGCCCATTTCGCATTTCACGGGCCGAAGCACTGCCACTTCCTCGTGGGGAGGCATATGAAGAATCGGTTCGTCGGTGCTCTCGTAATTCTCGCTTCAGCTCGGCCAATCTGGCTTCCTTGTCGAGAAACTTGGCTCGTCCATTATCATAAGCGGATCGGTCCTTGTCGTCAGAGAGAATCTCGTAGGCTTTCTGAACTCGATGCCATTCTTCTCGTGCGGATTCACGTTGTGATTCATCTTTGATCTTGTCGGGGTGGAGACTCAATGCGAGCTTTCGATAGGCTCCACGAATCTTGGTTAGGTCGGCTTCCTTGGAGACGCCCAAGGCAGCATAGTGATCTGTCTTGACATCGTCGGGCTGTAACATGTTGGGTGGGAGTGGGGGAGAGAAGAAGATGAGGGTTTACCAAGATCAATGACTTGGTTTCAAACCCCCCAGAGAATTGAAGAGGGGGAAGAGATAGAGAGAGGGGGGAAATGTGAAGGTGAATGGTGAATGAAAGGGAATGGGGGAAGAGGGGAAGAGGCGGTGGAGATTTGTATGGAATGCCAACGTGAAGATGGGTGACGTTTCGAAGAATCCACTTTCATCGAGAACGATCGGGAGTTCCTCCAGAGAATTAAAGACCAGATGAGGAATTGGAAGAAATTGGTCAGGGAAGGAAAATGATTAGAAATAGTCTTCGGGTAGGACAATGCCGTGAGGCACAGCAAATGCGCAAAGCGAATGGCAACACTGCATCAACTAGGAAGTTGTTAAGTAGAAGGAAGGGGAGCGCAGCGCCCTAGTGAGGCCGAGAGAGCCGATGATTTTTAGTGTTTGTTGGAGTTATGTGTTTAGGGGGCGAAAAAGGAACATTCCATTCCATTGGCACTCTCTCTGGTATTGATGAACTGATAACTCCGCCACAAAAAGATCAGCCAACAGTGGCGGGCTTCGTCTTGCTTCACCTTCACATTTCACCCTAACCTCATCCCACCTGGGTTCTCTGCATTCCTTTAACCATTTTCCTAAACCTCCCTCACCTCATTCCTCATGACCATAGCCATGATCATGATGACCACCACCATCACCCGCCTCGTCCCCCATCTTGCTTCACTGAGCGGCAGTTCAGTCATCCTGACTGGTCTAGACAGCCTTTCAGCGGGCCTTCACATCCTCCATTTTCGGCCTGTGCACCACTTCCGATTTGTCTATTCCTTCTCCAGTCATCCACCAATCGCTGCCTACCACTGGCGGGGCCAGCAGTCAAATCAACACGAGGCAGAAGGACTTTGGGGAGACAAGCCCGAGCCCTGAACTTTCGCCCCCCCTTCGTCACTTCACTCACCGTGATTCGCGCCTATCCTTTTTTTCCCTCGGGTTTTCTCCTTTGCCCCTGCGCCGTCCTCAATGCGGTGATTCCATCGGACCTTCCAGGACCCTCCAGAGCCCTCTAGGGCCTTTGGGTACAAGTCCCATGCATCCATGTACTCCGTACTGTACAGGTAGGTGTACAATACGGAGTACCCTACGGCAATGGCATTTCCCTCCAACAGCAGCCCCCCGCATAGCGCGGGCTCACCGCGGGATTTTTCTTTTTTCTTTTTTTCTTTTTTATTTTTCGCCTCTCGCCTTGCTTTTTCCCTTTCTGCGCTTTTTCGTCCTCCCACGTAACCCTGCGTGAGCTCAGCCTTCTGGGACGCCCTATTGGATGTCGTACCTGTTGTGGTTCCCCCTGTCTATTATCGACCCCCTCGCGTGGAAACCCCGGGCAGTTCCGTGGGCCTTAATTTGTGGCTCAGTATGATGGAGACCGCCTATATTTAGGTAGTCTCACGTAAAGAGTAAAGAGTACTCCGTACAGTCACCGCTATCTTGTCCCCAGGCCGACATCTGCGGTGGGGAGATGGGGACTGGGCTGGGTACCAACGTGGACATACTATACCAACATGGCCGTGCCTGGCGAGATACCACTGTGGCTACTGAGTACGAGGAACCGAGTACTCTGTACTCCGTACCCAGTTTCAGTCTATACCATATGGCATATACCATAGGTACCTAAACCTCTGGGAACCAACCTCGATTGGATCGTCTCGATCGTCTGCAGCCAACGCTCATAGTCTATGTACGCTATGGCATTCGCGCATCACTATTGCTCATCGTACATCGCTCATCACCCTTCCTCCTGTCATCCGAAGCTGATCGCCCTCCGATCTCTCCATCGTCGTTCCACCTAGGAAGACCCATGATCCAAACGTGTCCCCTGTCCCCATGTACCTCTGTTCTCCACCCGAGACCAAGCCCAAGACCAAGTCCAAGACCAAGTCCGCCTAAACCAAGTCCCCAATTTTCGGCCTGTCATCTGGACCCGGCCTTGCGGTCCGCGCGGCCAGAGACATTTTGCAAATTGCGATGAACCCATCACCCGGAGGTTACGTGCGTACTGCGTACTCCGTCTGAGGGAATTGGATAGGCTAAACGACCACGCTCCATCACAACGGTTAGTGTGTCAAAGCCTCATTTCAAGCTAGGCAAGAAAAGAAAAGGAAAAAGAAAGGAAAAGCATAAAAAAAAAAAGAATCAAGAGCCCCTCCCCCCACCAGAACTTTCGGTCATTTGACAAAGTGTGATGGTAGGTGCAGTAAGTAACCCAACCCAACCCAACCCAACAACAACCCCTCCATCACCATCTCCACTCCTCCACCGGCCAACTTGCGATTGCACACCCTTTCAATCCCAACCACAGCAAACAACCTATCCGCCATGGAGTCTCGTAATCCTCCGGTCTTATCACATCTACCGCTCAGGTCGTACAAAACGGAGCAGCGGACTAGACTAGATCCTCACGCTGAACTGGGTTCTAACCTTATCCACCGGGCTTCCCCCGCCCTGGGTCCTTTGCAACCATACCCCGCGATGATCCGCATAGTGTCTGAATTCGGAGAATCCAAATCATTGGACATAGCCTCGTGGAGAAGAAGAATTTGCATATCAGCTGGGACTGAGACCGGCACTAGTTAATTACCACTGGAACTGGTGGGAGCTCGTAGCTCATAGCGGTCGCTAGCTCAAACTTGACCTGTCATGGTCGCAAAACAAGCCAGACAGGGTCTATGCTGAAACATGCACATCTCCTTCCTTCACATGGGAAAGAAGATGGCGGGGAACAGGTAGGCAGCAAACTCCCCTGCGTCATCGACCATGTTTCAATCCAAGGACACATTTCCAGCCACTCAACGCTGTGCAGAGAAGAAGCCCAGAAACGCCGCTGGAACTCAGCTAGCCATTCCTTCTCCAGTACGAGAGCTTTCCGCCAGGTCAGGTCTTACTTGGGGCTGGCTAGATCTATCCGCTGAGTCTGCCCTGGCTGAATAGCCCCCTTCCCCCGTACTCCGTACTGTACCTCAGAAAATGCAAGTCACCGGCGAAAAAAGAAATAAGTTCAATGAATGATCGGCCTCGCATACCTAGGTCACACACACTCAAGTTAGAGATAGATGGCAGGGTCACCTTTTGGTTGGTCATTGCTTTGTAGGGTCGTTTTTCTCACCACTGGGAAATAGCCACTAAGCTTGGTTGTGTAAGCGCTGAGAGTGATAGCTGGGACTTATCCTTGCTAGTGTGTGTGTTCTGGAACCTCCATTTGAGTTTTCATCCATTTCCTGCAGATGACTCTACTTCTACATCCGTACCTTGGCTTGGTCCTTTGGTGATATCACTTTTGGAAAGAAGTGCGGCATTTCGAACATGTCAGATGGGTGGAAAGAGAATCAATCACTCACATGTACTCCATACATGTAGCACACATATAATATACGGACCCTCCTCCGGCAGTTTGCGTGCGGGGTTTGATATGGATTTCGGATTGGTTCAGGAAGGCACAAGGCTACATCTGAACTGAACATCCATACGAGGGTGAACGGGGGACGAGAAATAAGATGCGGTTATATGCAAAGGACAAGGCTGTCTGTTCTATCCTATTTGGCACGAGCTTGCATGAGATATCATCGCACTCAGACACCGGTCATAGAAATAGGTCACTACCTATGTCACTATTCCTCGGGGGGTACTCTGTAGTTCAACCTCCGGTCCGAGTCCAAGTAACTACATGTACATACCACCTACCTCCGAACCGGAGGATCATCAAGCCCTCAGCACGGTCGCATCATCGGGTCCATCAGCCAGTCCGACGGGTCTAGTCTACATATTGACTACCACCCGCTAGCCCTCTCCGGCAGTCTTTGCGCACGCACGACCTCGGTCGCAGTTGAATGATGTAAGCCTTAACGTCTGACAGCATCAGGACGTCGATGAATCGCATCGTATCGATGAATCAAAGCGGCCAACCATCGCGGACGTGGGGGCCAAAGCTCCCGCTGATCATGCATGGTGGTGGGAACGTCCTGAGATACTGGGTAGATTCTCTGCAAGCCACAATATGCATGGGGTAAAGAAAGGGAGGAGCCAAAAGGCGCATCGCGCCGGTTGCCCGGGGCGTCGTGGGTCAATTATCTTTGGTTGCTGGTGAGGCTGTATATATATTCTCTTTTATATATATGTGCTGGGTTCAAGTTGGAGGATGATGGGATGTCTTGCGGCTCATTGGCAGTGCACCTGGGCATTCAGCTGCTGCCTTCAAGTTCTTGGGGGGGAGAGCGAGCCCTCCAGCCCTGGGAGTTAGCTCATTTCTCAGGGTATTCGGAGGAGTAGGGTGTAAAATGAGTGCTTGGTTTTTTATGTGATAGTAGTAATTGATGATGTTCTCTCAGGTCGTATCAAAGAACTTATGCCAGCCTTGTCGACGAAACAATTATCTTGACACATTTCTCGTCAGTAGCTTAAAGTAGACTAAGCGACTTCAATTCCTAGCGACGCATCTTTTTCCTTCATTTGAGGACAATTGCGTTGGTTTATTCACGTTATGGCTATATTTTCACGAATTCAAATATGCCTTGGAGGGACAAAGGGCCCATTTATACGCAAATATCTACATCAAAAAATTGTGTGATCAAAGAAACATGCATCATCACTTTCAATCAATTCTTCTAGTCTGCATCCATAATGAGACAAGATAGAAAAAAACCATGATAAAAAAAGGCCCAAGCTCATATATCTTTCCCATCAAGGTAATATAGGGTTATTCTCAGATAAGAGAGTGCATTCGTACGGAATGCTATAGCTCAGGAAGAGACAAAACTTTGATAACGTGTTGGCCCTTGCTATCATGTTTCAATCCAACCAGAATAACCACCTAAGCCGTACTTAGGATTGGGTACCTAGGTACCCAGGCAGTAAAATTATCGAAATGTAGTTCAGTCTCGATCATTATATTACCGCAAATCCACAAATCTAGAAATATTTTCTTCCATTTCACCCAGTATCTTGAATATTCCAACTACCTTTGACCGAAACTCGGCACTGCCACAGGGATGTAGACTGGAAGTTTATCGCCAATGCCAAACCCCATTTTATTGGAAAGGTGGAGGGCGAGCTCTCGATGATATTAATCTTGCTGTTGCTAGACCGTTCGGAGTCGAGGATACAACCTGAAGAAGGAAAGTTTAGATGATTTACTGGAGGTATTCGTGCTATTGCTCATTTATTCGCTCACATGGACAGACTCTCGCGAACTGTTTGAATAATTCATTATTAGCTAACCCTTCCGAGATGGGCAGCGAGCTTCTGAGATGAAATACAACACCCACAACCGCTGACACTGAAATTTCACATATCAGGGAAGATTACCCATATAGGGGGAAAGAGTAGCTGGCTACAGTAGTTTGACTAACTCATGCTGTCGATGGGATCAGAGGCATTTCAATTGGCCTGCTAGTATTGACCAAAAACATTACCGATCAAAGGGAAATGATTACAATCATCTTCTCCCCAGTCGACCTTACTAGGAGTGCCTCGATGATGACAGGTTGAACACCGCCGATCACAAGATTGAAAAGGTGATTGAGAAATGGTGGAAGTGTCAAGAAAGTGGTTACTTTGAATGAAGGTGAGGAGAGAATTTGTTGGGGAAGAAAAAAGTAAACGGGTGGTACAGGATTGAAAGGTGAATAGGTGAATCCGATGTTCACTGCCCTCCATCGATATCATTTTCAGTTTATCCCGAGTCACAGGGATATGACATACCGGCGTACTACAAAATTTGACCAAGAATATACAAGGAAAACTTCTTTCAGACCTAGTATTTTTTATCTTGAAACTACTTACTTTAGTTGTCAGTGGTCACATAGCACTTCACCAATAAGCTAAGTGGGCTACCTCCGTGGCTCTCTCATTCAATTCTCACCTAGATCGTTCTCTCTGTCACTCAGTGGCCACCACTCTGGCAGCTCAATGTCAACGACTATCGGTGCATTGAATTGCTTGCCTCCCAGATGTGGCCAACTAGTAGCCACAATCGCGGCATTAAGGATGCAAGTCTCCTTTCTGGGTGATGATAAGCACTCGAGAGAACGGTCTCCTGTGCTCGAGGACGACGATATAGAAAAGCTCTCATTTGCTCTCTTTCTCTGCTCGTCGGGCACGGCAACTGCGGCTGATCCAGTACTGTCTAGCAATGGTATCACCCGCATATTTGTGGTCTCAGATAGAGGCTGCAGCCCAGGAACCTCACATGCAAAGCCATAGCTGTCTAAACGGTCTCCCCGTTTGCCAGTCAGGTCGACCAGGTTCAGCTTCTTGCTTCCCCGGGGCGGAAGGGGAACATCAATGAATCGGTCGGCCCCCTCGCCCGTCTCAGTCGCTTCATTGTGCTGTGTATCTTCCATACTCGCATCTCGCCAACGGACTCGTCTATATCCTCGTCCTTCGTGCACATGGCCACAAATAGCCAATGGTGGTCTAATGCGGCTCAGAGTTTGACGGAGCGAATTGCACCCGACGAAACTCCCGTCCGGTTTCCGGTCACATAAATGCTGTGGTGGCGTATGTGTCACGACAATATCCACATTCGGGGGGGATCTGGTCCCAGAGTGCCATAGCCTTGCTGGACTCATATCCAAAGGCCCATGACCCTTTGAACTGAGAGAATGGAGATCCGAACACAGTGAATGCCGTCCGGGGGCCGTTCTCGCGGGTCAGGCGGATGGTGACTGCTTGATGTTGAAGGAAAATAACGGAAGGTGCTGCTCCTGTGACGATATCTATGCATTGCTGGGGGTCTTCCAATTTCTGGCCGTGGAATGTGTGGCCGTGCTTTGCATAGAATTCCGGGTCTAATGAGACGTCGTGATTGCCTGCATATAGAATTAGTGGTAAGTCGCATTGTCTACCTGGAATGGTCTGCGTCGCTATGCTTTGACGAAAGTAGTGCATGGGTAGGTGGGTCTTCAGTTCACTGGCTTCATACTGAACAACCATTGGGTATCGTCGAAGAACAGGAAGATGAACTGACCCGCCACAAGGATTTTAATTTCAAAGTCGGCCTTGGAGATCCAATCCATCGTCCTGCGGAGCTCAGACATGCTTCCGTTGTTAGTCAAATCGCCCGCATGTATGAGTACATCGCCTGCCGGCAGTTTGAAACCTGCCTCGGAAGGCGTGTAGCCATGGGTATCTGAGACGCAAACGAAACGTGTTTTACGACGCATGGCTATAGTTGTTTAGTTCTCGGTCTGGGCCCTTGGGCTCTAGATCGAGGAGCCAGGTGATCGAGGATTTTGATCACGGGTGTGCAGAGTTTCTCGTATTATTTGACGGCATTGCAGCCAGAGTGGGCGAATGGGCGGAGTTGGAAGTCATAGGACGTTGATATTTGCAGGGAAGCGCGTTGAGAACCCAAGAGAGTAAGAAAAAAAACACATCCCAAAGTCGATGGTAGAGATTAGTCATCGGACCCAGTCTTTGGTCAAGTTGATAAGTTTAAGTTGATAAGTTGACTAAGTCCCCGGATCTCAAGGTAGTATAAAGGGCTCGGAGATAGTGTGTTGTTAGAGAGGAAAGAAGGTACTACTAGTAGTAATAATCGGGAAGCCACGCCAATGGAGATGTATATTACAGTGTTATTCTACATTGATTAATACCAGGATTACATACATTTTACCATCCCCATCACCACATGTCTCCACTCCATGATTACCCTGTCCTGGATGCTACCCATTCTAGAACATTAAAATGATAGGATTGCATTGGACATGGCTAGCCCTAATCGACGGCCCTAAACTGAGAAGGTGGGAAGGCATGACCCACACACCACACATTTGGAAAGTGCTGACATAATACGACAAGTCCGGCCGGGCGGTCAGACCATCCTCATTTTTCATTGGTCATACTTAGGGCTGCGGCCCTCACACCTAATCCACACAGAGTAGGCTTCTTTCAGGCTCGCTTAGCCCCTTCGCCTGCGATCCATCCGACTTCGTTGTGTGCGTCGACTTGACTCCAACGACAACAACCGCCGACAACCATCAACCCAACTTTCACACGGTGACAGAGCAGGATGTCCAGCTTTGAGAACGTGGTGCGTTTCAACATTCCGATCGTTTTTGCAATCCCCCTCACGACCACCAACCCTCCAATCTTCAAATCTTCAACATCGAATCTCTTCGCTTCTTATCGAGATGGCAAATCGCTAACTTGATTCGCTTTGATATAGGTCGTCATCGACGGCAAGGGACACCTTCTGGGTCGCCTGGCCAGCACTGTTGCCAAGCAGCTGCTCAACGGTCAGAAGATCGTCGTCGTGAGATGTGAGGCCCTCAACATCTCCGGCGAGTTCTTCCGCGCGAAGCGTACGTTTACACATCCCCCCGATCCGACCTTTCCATTTCTATGACGGCAGAAGACGATATTGCATACGACCAACGAATACAAAAAAGGAGGAATATCTGGAGTTGCATATCGTGGACGCCACATTGAAGACTTGGAAAAGTACATGTTTAGCGAAGTACCGAATACTGACCTTCGCCATTTTTCGACATACAGTCAAGTACCACGCCTACCTCCGCAAGATGACCCGTTTCAACCCCACTCGCGGTGGTCCCTTCCACTTCCGCGCCCCCTCCCGCATCTTCTACAAGGCTGTCCGCGGCATGATTCCCCACAAGACCGCCCGTGGTGCCGCCGCTCTCGAGCGCCTTAAGGTCTTCGAGGGTGTCCCCCCTCCCTACGACAAGAAGAAGCGCGTTGTCGTTCCCCAGGCTCTGCGTATCCTGCGTCTCCGCCCCGGCCGCAAGTTCTGCACTGTCGGTCGTCTCAGCCACGAGGTTGGCTGGAAGTACCAGGACGTCGTCTCCCGGTACGTATCATTCCTTCTGCTCGGATTCTAGCAGATATTTCGAAACACTCAGAAATTATAGAATGCTAACACATGTTTACAGTCTCGAGGAGCGTCGGAAGGTTAAGAGCAAGGCTTACTACGAGCGCAAGAAGGCCGCTCGCCGTAGCCTCGCCAAGGCGGAGCAGAGTGCGAACGTTAACAGCAAAACCAAGTCCCAGCTTGCTGAGTACGGCTACTAGATACCTGATAAAGTTCGGCTGGTTGATGTGAAGTGACGAAGGTCTGGGTTGGGATCGCGGACGGTTTTGTTTCAGCGAATTGAACGGCAAGCCGATCGACCTTTATTTCCATGGCCCCCGGTTTCTTTCCTGTTTCCTGGCCGCTTCATGAATACCACGACCTTGGTCGGTTGTGACGGACATGGGTGGCCGGGGACGGCGGAGATCCTAGGTGGCTTCGGATATTTTCAAAAAGCAGAAAAAACGGAGTCGCGGGATGAAAGGTTGTTCAAAATAGCTGGCTGTTTGTCTCGCGCCGTGGCGGTTTAATCCAAAACAATTTTCAAGAGTTCAACATGATCTTATGATGCAGTCAATCCTTTTTTGGCTAGTCTTCCTCTTTCCCCGTAGATTAGTGTTTTCCATAGAGCAGTATTCTTATCATTCCTTTCAGCCTTACCAGTACCTTGTGCAGAAGTCAAGGTCTGCAGATCGCATTGGAATTACTTTATAGAAATGGGCTGGCGGTGTCTCGGTCCAACCTACATACGATACCCATGCCCTATGTCTTCATCCAATTAACGATACCCCATGAACGATCAAAAGTAAAAGTTTCCAATTTTTCGGAACAAAATAGATCATCGAACCGGATCAAGGAAGAGTTTCATACATTCATCTAAGGTCTCCACTAATTTGTGCGGCCCTCGATGCCCCAGTACCCCCTTCCGCTCGTGATCCGCTCCATGTCCGCCATAACCTAGGTTAATTAATAACCGCTTCTTTTTCCCCGCATTTCTCCAAACCCCCCAAATCTTCTCCCTAATTTACTGGGTTTACTCCCACATACCCCTCCAAATTTCACGGCTTGGTTCTGTGATTATATTTGTTATTTGTATCTACTTATACAGTGGTGACCCAACCCCCTTGGTAATCTGATCCTACGCCGACCATCCGCTCTCCACCTCCACATACCATGTCCGGCGTCAAGTCCCGCCTGTCGAATTTACTCGGCCACTTCTCGACACCCGCGCCATTCGAGCACCGAATTAACCGACATACACTATCGCCGACATTCTTCCTACCTCGTGCAGCTGCCATTGAGCCAGAGGTAAGCGTGGAGATCTCGTTAACCTCACTTAATCCGGGTCTAACCAAGGAGGAACGTACCGCAGGCGGAAGCTGTCTACCACATCACTGCCAACAACAAGGTCCTCCGCAGATCCTACAGTGAACTTGCGGATCGCGCTCGTGGCTTGGCCTATTATTTGAAGAAACATGGATTCAAGCGAGTTGGCATCTTGTGTCCGAACACCCCGGCATTCTTAGAGTCGATCTTTGGCATTGCCGCTGCAGGGGCGATCAACGTCGGTGAGAACCCTCTCATCCCACTGGAGAAGGAATAATTTCCCCGAGTTCTTTTCCTGCAAGTATTAATCCCCGCTCTCTAGCCGTAAACTATCGTCTTAAAAGGGAAGATATCGCCTACATCTTCGACCACGGTGATGTAGATGTCATTATTGTTGATCAAGAAATCGAGCCGCTGCTAGAAGCCTACCGCGCAGACCATCCTAATATTCCGATCATTATCGATACTGATACTGATGTTACTGAGGGCCAGCTGACTGGGCCATTTGATGATGCTGTACTGGAAGGCTTGAAGTATGATATGGAATTGGGGGCGCTGGGTTGGGAGGCGCTTGAAAGTCAGGCCGCTGATGAAGATTCCCTCATTGCACTTGCGTATACTAGTGGAACTACCGCCCGTCCGAAAGGGGTGGAATATACTCATCGGGGTTGTTATCTCGCAGCTTTGGGTAACGTGATCGAATCGGGATTGAATTATCATCGTGGCCGTGCCGGATATCTCTGGACGCTGCCGATGTTCCATGCTATGGGTTCGTACAATCGTTCTGAAGTTTGAAAAAAAAAAAAAAAAAGAAAAAAAAACATTCATGAAACAAATTTACGTTCTTGGCTGTTAAAGATGCTAACCAATTTACAGGATGGACATTCCCTTGGGCAGTGACCGCCGTTCGTGGCACTCATTACTGTCTACGCAAGATCGATTATCCTCAGATCTGGAAAATGCTCAAAGAAGAGAATATCACCCATTTCAACGCGGCGCCAACCGTCAACACTCTCCTCTGCAACGCCAAAGAGGCCGAAAAATTGCCCGAGCCTGTCCGTGTGACAGTCGCTGCCAGCCCACCGACCCCACACCTCTTTGAGCAAATGACTGATCTGAACCTCCACCCGGTCCATGTCTATGGTATGACCGAGACCTACGGGCCCATTACCAAAGGATACTATCTGCCTCAGTGGGATCAGATTCCACTAAAGGAGAAGTACCAAAAGATGGCCCGGCAAGGTCATGGCTTCATCACTAGCCTGCCTGTGCGGGTGATTAAGACCGAGGTCCCGGAGGGTACCGTCACGGACGTAGAGAAGAATGGCCAGGAAATCGGCGAGATTGTCTTTGTCGGTAACATCTGTGCTCGCGGCTACTTTAAGGACATCGATGCAACCCGGAAGCTCTTCGCGGGCGATGTGCTGCACTCGGGAGACCTGGCTGTCTGGCACCCAGATGGGGCGATCCAAATCCTCGATCGGGCCAAAGATATAATCATTAGCGGTGAGTTCTTTCGGGGGAGTGATTTAGTAAAAGCTGATAAATGCGCTTTCGACAATGTTGACTAATTCCAAATTGGTAGGTGGCGAAAATATATCTTCCGTGGCGCTAGAGTCAATGTTGGCCACTCACCCCGACATTCTCGAAGCGGGCGTGGTGTCTGTTCCTGACAGCCACTGGGGCGAACGACCCAAGGCATTTGTCACGGTCAAACAAGGCCAACAGCTGGAAGGCAAGGACGTCATTGACTGGGCTCGGAATGTGAGCGGGATCAGCAAGTTCATGATCCCGCGTGAGGTCGAGGTGGTTCCCGAGTTGCCCAAGACCAGTACGGGCAAGATTCGAAAGAATGTGTTGCGGGAGTGGGTGAAAGGGCCGAATCGGAAAGTCAATGTATAGATTTGTATTAAATAGTTAGCAGTAGTAGTTGATTAGAGGGATTGAATAGTATACCTAGATCTGAAGTATGAGTAATACTAGTAGAAATCCCAGGGTATCCATGTGTACAGGTCGAGATCAATACTACTTACATATATGCATCTCGCCAGTAACTACTAGTACTTATATTATTCCAGATACTTGCATGTACATACTATAGAGCACTTTAACTAGTAGTAACTACTGGTATTAAGTACGAAGTACTACCCTAGGGTTAGTAAGTAAATGGTGGGGCTCACCAGACCAGCCTCAGACCCACGGGACCGCATCAGTTGGAAGTTGACTGGAGAAGGAACAAAGGAACTCCTCTTCAACTTCAACTTGAACTCGAACTTGTTGAAAGTTCCTCTTTGTTTCTTTCAACAGGGCCATACCAATACCAGGGTACTGCCAACCTCTAAGTACCCCATAACTTCCTAAAGGTTGGGAAGTACCCCATCTTATCACGTCGATAAGCAAAGTCACTTGGCCGCGCCTGTGAGACGCCCCCATCTCATTGCCTCATCCCCCCTCCATTGCCGCCTTGATCCCTTCACGCACATTCGCCCTTCCACCCCCTTCGTTCTCGGGGATCTTGCGGTCTGCGAATGTCTATGCAGTGATATCTTCCGGTCTTCCAACTTCGCTTTTTCTCAAAGTCCCGCAAACACTCGCTATCGCTAGCCTTGACTTAGGCGCTCAGCTCACTTCGCCTTCCGCTCCGCCCGTCACATCCGCATCCGAGAACGCGATATCTCCGTTTCTTTTACTGGAAAGAAGGCAAACCAGGAAATAAAAGATACATTGCTCCAGACTAGCACTCGCCGCCTCTTTGTTTCCAGGCGCAGACCCCAGTGACCGGCTCATCGGATCAAATACCTCGATCCCACGCCGCCCTCTCTCCACCAAGTTCAGCTTCACTCGCGTCCACCCCAACCTCCCGCCGCGCAATCTCCTCCATCCATCGCCCATGCAGATCTAATCTTTGGAAGTAATGAGACTTCGGCCTTGCGAAGACCCGAAACGAAAGTCAGATTGGTCAAGTGTTGATTCTTCGCCGGCCGCCAAAATGCCTCGCCCTCGACCCTCTGCTCGTCAATCGAGCGAGGCCCCCTCCGAAACCTCCTCCTCTACATCCCCGGAACGTGCCGCCGACGATGACACGGATTTTTTTATGGCCCAGGCCAACGATTCACAATCCTCGATCGGTGTAGCAAACTTCCGCGAGGTTCACGTGCAGAGCTCTCGAGCGGTCTCGATACCACCGATCGGTCGCCTCCCACCCGAAATCTTGATCGCCATATTCTCCAAACTGGCCCTACCCAAAGATATGCTGGCCTGCATGCAGGTATGTCGGAACTGGGCCGCCAACTGCGTCGGGATACTCTGGCATCGGCCGTCCTGCAACAACTGGGAGAATTTGAAGAGCGTGGCCTCGTCTGTTGGCGAGCCAGATAGTCTCTTCACATACGCCGACCTCATCAAGCGACTTAACTTGTCTGCTTTGATGGCAGATGTCAGCGATGGCACAGTCGTCCCGTTCGCCCAATGCAAACGCATTGAACGCCTGACGTTGACGAACTGCTCAAAACTCACGGATAAAGGCGTCTCGGATTTGGTAGATGGGAATCGGCACTTGCAAGCGCTGGATGTGTCGGACTTGCAATACTTGACCGACCATACTTTATATGCCGTCTCAAGGAACTGCCCGCGCTTACAAGGTCTCAACATTACTGGATGCGCAAAGGTCACGGACGACTCATTGCTTGTTGTCTCACAAAACTGTCGTCAAATCAAGAGGGTATGTGGCCTTCCATGGAGCAAATTTGCCTTTAACCTTTTTTTACTTTTACTAACCCGATCTGTAGGTAAAACTTAATGGCGTAGTACACGTCACAGATCGGTCGATCATGTCCTTCGCCGAGAATTGCCCTGCAATTCTGGAGATTGACTTACATGACTGCAAGCTTGTGACAAGTCCCTCGGTAACGTCATTAATTACCACGCTGCGACACCTTCGAGAGTTACGCCTCGCTCACTGCATCGAGATCGATGACTCCGCCTTTTTGAATTTGCCAGAACACCTGACATTTGACAGTCTACGCATCCTGGACCTAACAGCGTGTGAAAATGTCAAGGATGACGCTGTCGAGCGTATTGTGAATGCCGCTCCTCGTCTTCGAAATCTGGTCTTGGCCAAGTGCCGTTTCATCACAGACCGTGCCGTACTTGCAATCTGCAAACTGGGCAAGAATCTACACTACGTCCATCTGGGCCATTGCTCTAATATCTCGGATGCCGCTGTCATTCAACTGATCAAATCTTGCAACCGGATTCGCTACATTGATTTGGCATGCTGCAACCGGTTGACTGACCAGAGTGTGCAGCAGTTGGCTAGTCTCCCCAAGCTACGCCGTATCGGTTTGGTCAAATGCCAAGCTATTACTGACTCCAGCATCTTGAGCTTGGCAACCCCCCCCAAGAAGTGGCCAAACAGTTAGCAACTTGGAGCGTGTGCATCTCAGTTACTGTGTCAGCTTGTCTATGGAAGTAAGTATTTTGGACTCCGAGTTCTGTCTTGGCTAGTTCTAACATTCTACAGGGAATTCGTCCTCTGATCAATAACTGTCCCCGTCTTACGCATCTCAGTTTGACTGGCGTGCAATCTTTCCTGGACCAAGGGCTCACAGCGTTCTGCCGAGAAGCACCACCAGAATTTACACAGCAACAAAGAGACGTATTCTGCGTCTTCAGTGGCGATGGCGTAACTCGGCTCCGCGACCATCTTAACCAAAAACCACAGCGACACCAAGAAGAGGCCACCATGTACGATGATGACGAAGAATTGGACGAAGACGAAGGGCAAATGACTGGCCTGATGCATGCAACGGGCATCAGTGACGACGACTACATCAATGTGCCTGCTCATGACTGATACGATACCCAATTTCCCAACTTTCTTCATCGCATTCTTTATCCCTCCCTTGTCCCCTCATGGGTTCTTCTCAGCTTCTTTCTCTCCATGGGCGATAAAGGCGATTCGCATCTTTTCATCTTTTGCATCCCTTGCTTTTTATTTCCCCTTTGTGCTTTCGATCTCTCCTTTTGGCCTTGCACCCGGAGTCAAGACCAAGAAACAGCCTTTGTTATTATCTTTAACCATATGAGCGAAGATTACCCTTTCTATCCTTCTATGTTTATGTCTGTGTCTGTGTTATCGCGGGAGATGCCTTGCTCGCTAGCGATAATGGAGCTTTCTACTTCCTCTACATGTGGAATGCCATGGTAGTGCTGCACTACTTTCTGTATATGTAGCGACTTGCAGGTGTAAGCAGACCATTAGTAGAGGATACTATCGGTTTTGCTGAGAGTTACATCTCAGTCGCGCATCCCGGACTTGCAATTGTATAGAAAGCGGGTCTCGACAAAGTATGCAGTCATGTACGGAGGCGTATATCTTTAGTTATACATTTTTTACTTAAAAATATTTCAGTTCAATTATATTCTTCTAGTTCGCTTGAAAATTACCCCGACGTTGACCAGTTCCATTCTACATATGGCGTGCCGGCGATGCATCACATTATGCAGTGTACGACATTCAGGTTGACATTACCGGAAAGATGGTAGCTCCGTAGCTATCCCCGCATTCTTGAAGCAACCTCAAAACTTCTTCCGCACCACCTCCCTCTCCCCTCGCGACAACACCCCCCGCGGCGATGGCTTCCCCCAAGGCCAGGAACCCTCTGGCCTTCACCCCATGGCCGGTCACCATCATCACGACGCTGGTGTATCTAGCCCTACTCATCCCCATCCTGGTTATCAACACCAACGTCCCGACCGCGCCACAGTCCAGTCCCAAGGGCCTGAATCTCACCGAGGCATGGCAGGACCTGCAGATCCTCACGGGCGGCTTCCACCCCTATAATTCGCGCCGGAATGACAAGGTCCGCGCTTGGTTGCTAGAACGTATCGACGCGATTACCAAGTCCACGGCTCCTGCAGCAGAGTATCACGCCTACGAGGAAGAAAAGCCCGATGTGTTCGTCTTCGACGACCTCACCTCGAACCTTACCTCGGTGGACGGTCGTCTAGGCGTGTACTTTGAAGGCACGAACATCCTCGTTTATGTTCGCGGCTACGAAGACAAGACAGACAATTGGTGGGAGGTTCCTGGGAAAACACCCGTTGGCAAGGGAGGGGTACTGGTCAATGCGCACTACGACAGCGTCTCGACCGGGTATGGCGCGACAGATGACGGTGTCGGTGTCGTTACTTGTATTCAGCTACTCAAGTACTTCACTACACCCGGTCACGCCCCGCGTCGCGGACTAGTGGTGCTGTTTAACAACGGCGAGGAAGATTATCTGAACGGTGCGCGCGCGTATAGCCAGCACCCGCTGTCGAAATTCGCCCACACATTTCTTAACCTAGAAGGTGCCGGGGCTGGGGGGCGAGCGACATTGTTCCGCAGCTCAGATACGGAGGTTACGCAGGCGTATGCGAAGTCGAAAAATCCGTTCGGCACGGTGCTTAGCGCCAATGGGTTCGAGAAGGGGCTTGTTAGTAGCCAGACGGATTATGTTGTTTTCGAAGGCATGCTCGGACTGCGCGGTCTGGATCTTGCCTTTTTTGAACCGCGTGCGAGATATCATACCGATCAGGATGATGCGCGTCATACCAGTCTGGACTCGGTTTGGCATATGCTGTCTGCATCCGTGGCGACCACCGAGGAGCTTGTTTCTGATTCCAGTGACCGCTTTGATGGACATCTTCGGGACGATGGTCTTGTGCCTAGTGGTAGGGGAACGCAGGCGGTTTGGTTCGATCTCTTCGGTGCTGCATTTGCTGTGTTCCAACTGCATACTCTCTTCGCTTTGTCGGTTACGATCCTGATTGTCGCGCCGTTGACTCTCCTTGTGACCAGCATCGCACTTTCGCATGCAGATAAGATGTACTTGTTCCGTTCTTCGGCATCGTTTGATTTCAGTGATGAGAAATTTGCGCTTCGAGGTTTGCGTGGTTTCTTCCGGTTTCCCTTTTTGATCGGTGTTCCTACTGCTGTGACTGTGGGGTTTGCCTACATGGTGACCAAGGTCAACCCTTTCATTTCGCACAGCAGCAGCTACGCTGTGTGGAGCATGATGATATCCGCCTGGATTTTCTTGGCTTGGTTTGTCTCCTGTGTGGCTGACTTTGCCCGTCCCTCCGCTTTCCACCGAATCTACACTTGGACCTGGCTGTTTGTTGTCACTTGGGCTTTGTTGGTTGTGTCCACTGTCTATGAGAATGAGGAAGGCTTGGCTGGTGGCTACTTCATGTTCTTCTACTTCGCTGGGACCTTCTTGGCGACATGGATTTCGTATCTGGAACTCTTCTCCCTACCGACTATTACTGAATACATCAGTCAATTTGCTCAAGGCTCGCGGCGAGCCAGCAGCTTTGGTAGCCGACTCTTATCCGGAGAAGAACGCCAAGGTGACGATGTCGAGGAAGAGGCAACTGAATCAACATCGCTTCTTCGTGATAACCGCCAGAGAACCACATTTGCAAACTACGTTAATGTCTCTAATGAGTACCCTGACCGGGAAGCAGAGAGCGAAGAAGCTGATCCGAACGTCTATGGAAACGAACAATCATGGAGTTCTTCGATGCCACGCTGGACTTGGATTCTGCAACTTATTCTCACCGTACCCATCATTCTCACTCTGGTCGCCCCGCTTGGGCTCATACTCACCAGTGCCCTTCATCAAACCGGTCAAGACGGCAGCCCGCAGCTGTTTGTATATCTATCCATCGCCATTCTGACAGCTGTGCTATTCGCCCCGATGCTGCCATACATTCATCGATTCACTTATCACGTCCCGATTTTCCTATTCCTCGTCCTGATCGGCACCATGATCTACAACTTGGTTGCGTTCCCATTCTCCGACTCAAACCGCGTGAAGATGTTCTTCCACCAAGAAGTCGACCTGGACAAGGGTATTTCCACCTCATATCTCACCGGAATGCAGCCATTCGTGGAAGACGTTGTCCGAGGTCTTCCCAGCTCTTCGGGCCAAACAGAGTGTTCCGATTTCATCAAGCGCGTACAATGTTCCTGGAATGGCCCAGAGCCCCACGTCGTTCCAAGCAACACCTCCTCCAAACCCGCCGGCCCTTCATCAGACTGGGTCTCATTCAACATCTCCGTCCCCAACGCTGAGATTCGCTCCGCCCACTTCGATATCGCAGGACAAAACACGCGCTCTTGCCGCATCACAATGGATGGCTACTCGATCAAGAACTTCAGCGTCGTGGGCGGCTCTGCCCCGGATAAACGGTTCCGTCACCCATCCAGCGAAGGCCTCACCGAGATCCGTCTTTGGAGTCGGACGTGGGATGCGAAATGGAGCGTCGACGTCGACTTTTCCAAGCACGATTCCGCATCTGAGGAAGAGGAGCTTTTGCCTCTTCAGGGTCGTGTCTCATGTATCTGGAGCGATGATAACACCCCCGGTGTCATTCCTGCTCTGGATGAAGTGAGACAGTATGCCCCTTCCTGGGTTGCTGTCACGAAGCTGAAGGACGGGTTGGTCGAGGGGTATCACGAGTTTGAGATTCCGATCACACAAGGCATTTAGTTCGGTGTGAGAGGTAGTATCTATTTTTTTTTGTCCGTATCTTCACCTGTTATCTTCGTGGACTGGAGTTGTTTTCTCATTTTATCTACCTTACGTATCTCCGGCTCCTTTTTTGTACTTTGCACCGAGTCGCTCTGTCCTTTTAGTTATGTATGTCATCTACCGTACATGGATTTCGAACTCAATCATCTCCCTGGCCTTTTACGCCTCTGTAAATTTTCAAGTCGAGGTAAATCCGTATGCTGCAATACGTGTAGAAAACTACTATTTACCCCGTTGATCAACTTGAATAATTCATAGATGCTACAAGGTATCTAATACCACCACTCTCTCTCTCTCTCTCTCCCTCTTCACGCCACTTGAACTTCAACAACATCGCCCCTCATATTGATCACGACGCACGCTCTATTCCGAGGGAACTTCCATCTCTAAAGGGCTAGCCACCTAAATAACAAGAGCTTATTCCCCCCAGGGTCGACCTACCTCCCCCAGAGGCAGCATGGGGCGATACAAGGTCACTGAAGGGGGCTCGTCATCCGCGTCCTTCCATCATTACCGTGCAGATCGATATCGGCCACAGTATCGTTATCCTGCGTCTGGAAAGCGACGATCTCGGCCTGTCTGCTGGGACTGTGGTGTCCCAGGACATACCTGGAGGCATTGCCTGAAGCCTATAAACCACGTACGTTGAACCTTGGAAGGAAACTTCTGAGAAGATATCCATTAGTATGAACCACAGGATTCAAGCTTACCGTCCATCATTAGATGTTCAACCTTGAACGACAGAAGTCCATCCAGACAAATGGACACGTCCCCGGGTTGCAAAAGCCAGAACCAGGACCAAACCACAAGGTCAAACGTGAGCCTAACGACCGCAATACGCCGCCACGGGTTGAACCTCTGGGCCATGATAAGTCTCCAGTAGACTCTCCAGGTCGAAATCGGGCAATCAGATCACTCAAGGCATACCTTGCGCGTATTGTCCTGGGTGGGATTGAAGATGCAAGGGCTCTCAATCCAGCATTTCTCGACGAGAAGGAGGATTCTCATTTTCAGGACATGGCTGTCGACTTAATTACAGATGGTTTGGTCGGTAGTTGGATTGGTATATTGTCCAGTACTATTTTGATGGGTGTGAATGATAGGGTGGATAGATAAATCAAACTGAAGATGGAAATTTGGATGGCATGAGAGTTGAGCTTGACTTGAGGTTCTGACTGGAGAATTTGGTTACTGAGTTGATACTAGTAATGAATCTACGATGTTTTGGAATTCGGTTTTTTTTTTTCGGATTTTTACTTCAAGTTCTTGCTGTAACTATCGGAGATAGTTCAAGCTAGGTTTCTCCCAGTGGAATTCATAAAAAATGTTTGAGGCTAGGTACTACTAGTAGTACAACATTATAATATACTTATTCAAGTTCAAAGCTTTGTATCTCGCTCGCTCCATACTAGATTTACCATCATACCTTACTTTTTCCAGTAATTCTACACATTTTCCATTGTCTTAGTACTCCTACGAAAAGCTTGGAAATCACGGCGTCACCCAATGGAAATTGACTATTCGATTTATAGTGCCAACGGCAAGAAATTGCATAGCCACCACATAAGCAAAAAGAAGCATTCAATATACTAAAACATAGATAGATAGACCCACCCATTTTTCAGGCGGATTATCAGACCAACAAAAGATTATAAAATAAAAAAAATAAAAAAAAAGAACCTGCCCCCATCCAGGATCGAACTGGAGACCTCGGGATTGCAATTCTGTTACCAGAATCGTCATATGACAAGATATGAGACCCACGTCATAGCCAACTAGACCATAGAGGCTCGGTTGAAAAGCACGGCCGATATTTGGCATTCCGACATTGAGTTTGGAGGAGGAAGATTCATCACCACGTGCTACTGTGAGCCCTCGTGTGAACGAATACTGAGTTTACAATGGAAGATTTCCAAAGGAAGAAATATTGTCCAGATAATAAAATACATTACTCGTTTATGGAATTGTTCAATTTTCGAAGTATCAGCTGTTCAAATCCCTGAAATGTCAACTTGATGACGTTTTTGAACTATGTAATGGCATCACTAGTACTCCGTACATCCAAAAATGACCTATATCGACAACGCTAATTCCTCAATTTTGAGAAAGATCAATTAAAGGATGCTGAGTCTTAGCCATTAAATTTCTCGGAAAATTCAATCTCTGCTATAATTCAGCCGTGTCAACACACTACATAAAGACTTCCTCGAGAACCCTAGGCTCACCCGACAAGTATTACCATCTCTAACGTGAGCTCTCCCTGAGCGAAACCATGTGGCGTATCATCAAGATGAAGAGGAAAAGGGGGGATGGAAGATAGAACAAAGAAACGAGATCATAAACCGGCTAAGTGACAGGGGCGGAAAAGCAAACATACGAATCTAAAAAGGGCTAGGGGCTACGGCGCTTAAATTGCATGAGATCCTACTAATGATGGGATTGGCTCTAAATCAGAGAAAACTTCCCAGTCAGGATCTTTTCTATGAATATTTCGTAGAAAGCTGATGGAATTACTGGATGGCTAAGCATAGCAGAGGATATCACAATTGTATAAAGGATTGAAAGCAGGCATTCATAAAAACATTATACTAAAGCAAGACTGGGCGATTACTACTCAATAAACCCATAATAAGAGTCCAGGTAAGGGATGACCTGCTTGTATGACTAACAAGCCGTCAATATATCGAGCGCAAGACATCTTCAGGGCTACCATGCGCTGCTTGGGTTTCTGGGACATGGCGCCGTGTTGGCCGGCCAGCTCACATTGTTTCCTGTAATACTTTCTTCTATAGGAGATATAATCTAATCTTGGCGATGAAGGGTCGACAAGCTCTGTCGTGATGAGGCTCGTCTATTCAGCGATGCAGGGCCATAATCTACCAGTGTTATTCTCTGGCATCTGACTCTCCAATGTCTTGCGTTTAGACTATGTGTGATACTTTTCTCCGAGTTCTATCATTGAAGGAGATTTTTCACAGACACAGAGCACTGGTATCCAGTGAGTCTTGGGCTGTTCAAAGCTAGTACATGGTTACTATGTTTGTGTGGTGAGTTAGGAAGGGTGCCTGGCTAATAACGCTCATCTTTTTCTTGAAATTTTGATAACCGTAACAATTCAATTAAAATTATTTATGAAACAAAAGTTTTACTCATGGGTGTTTCTATCGCAGGTTTTTCTCCCTCTATAACTTGGTGGTTTTGTCGGTCGGGTTTCCGTCGCGAATAACAGGATAGGTTACTATAGTACCTGGGCAGTGATTAGAAGTAAGAGGCGGTTAGCGAGTATATGTATCTTAAGGACTTTATTTTGTGCAGTCTAATTTCCATGCGCTTTCCGGGGCTGCGACAAGAAATATATATCAACTTGATTGAGATTACAGTGGTTACTATCTGGGGGCCGCTATACCTTGTCTAGGCTCATATAACATTAAACTGCGCCACACTTCATACCAAGCCTCTATGGTCTAGTTGGCTATGACGTGGGTCTCATATCTTGTCATATGACGATTCTGGTAACAGAATTGCAATCCCGAGGTCTCCAGTTCGATCCTGGATGGGGGCAGGTACTTTTTTGCCTCTGAACTCTTATTCAATGGCATGCCTCTTTTTTGTCCTCCATAAGAGATTAGTTGATAGTCTTACCTCCAATGTTCGGAATGCCTAGGCCATGCTGCCAGCCAAAGATCAAAATGCTGTGCGGAGCAGGTCGAAAGGGGTGGAGCAAGCAATTTGCCGTGTAATGCATGCTATTACTACTCCGTTGGTCGCGGAACCATAGTATATGTCGTGTGTAAGGGCACAACTTGAGAGACAGTAAAAGAGAAATAACCTTAAGAACCTCGGAATATATATCAAGTGTCAATTACTCATATTGTCTTATAGATCGATTATCATAATAATATACCTAGTCATACAGTGTATTCAAGTCTGTACTAGTATTTCTTAGGCGACCTGTGGGCGACTCCGCAAAACAATTACTACGACCCGGGTAGCCCTAGAGATATATACTCCCGCGGTCTGGGGCTCCGCCTTGCCCACTGCCAGTGGCATGTGAGACTTGAACTTGAAGTTGAATCTTATCACTCACGTAAGTCGGCAACTATTACCTA
This sequence comes from Penicillium manginii, assembly GCF_028828005.1. Lineage (NCBI taxonomy): Eukaryota > Fungi > Ascomycota > Eurotiomycetes > Eurotiales > Aspergillaceae > Penicillium > Penicillium manginii. Next base: position 3,951,837 of record NW_026643103.1, on the reverse strand, counting down.
CCTACCTACTAGTACCTAGATAATATCTACCTAGGTATACAGCATGATTCAATAGGATCCCCTTCAGTAGATGCCACTAGGACTGCTCGTGACGACTTTTGAAACAGGCTGACACCTCCTCATCTTGGCGTATGACCGTGACAAGACTGGACTTGTGGTGTCGCTGGGTGTTCACCAAAGATCGGGGGTCTGGGTAGGAATATTGACAAAAAGTCCTGTCTTTTGCAAATTGTAGCTTCCTTCTGAATGAATCAGCAAGCCGTTCCAAGGCTCGGAAGAAAAACACTAGAAAGTGCTGGATACCACGCCGACTTCGCCACTGGCATTTGGGCAGCCTTGAGACACAAGGCACCCCCCTCACACTTGAACAAATTCGGATTCGACCATGATCGGTGGGATTCCAGTTCCAGAAACGCAGTGGTAATTGGCAACTGGTAACTGGGAAGTGGTAAGTAAGAGTAACTACTTGCAGGTTCCACGGCAAAAAAAACGGCGCTCTCCGCCTTGTCAGCGTACTTTGGGACCGCAGGCAGCATGACTTCACCACTTCTTGCCATTTTTCAGAGATCCATGACTCTCCTGCCTTCTCCCCTCGCTCAGTCCACCTTGGGCGAGAAGTGCGCTGTCTACTTAGACCACGTCACCGACAACATCCCCGAGTTTCTGCACTCCCTCCGCCCCCGACTGGATCCCTATCTGACTTACCTGTCCCCCACGCCCTTTCGCTCCGTTGCGCAAGCCCTCCCATTCGACGCCGACGAACAAACTACCGCTATTTGCGCAGCTATTCTCATTTGCATACTCACCATTGTCGGAATGAGTTGGGCTAACCCCCTTTCCGGCTTCTGGCGCCGCTCGCCAAACTACGCTACCACCCCGCAAGTCAGCGATGAGGATTTTAGTTATATCACACCGGATTATATTGTCGACCCACCGACAATGGCCCCTTCTCAGCAAGGTGGTCAATATGCAGCAAACACCGCAGACAATGAGCCAGATATCATTCGCCTGCGACACCGCGGTACTATCTACCCTCTACACTTCCCCGCATTCGCCATCGACGATGGTGCGTTGAACATCGCTGCGCTCCGACAGGCGGCCGCGGCAAAAGTGGGCGCCGACAACCCGAATCGGGTTCGATTACTGTACAAAGGAAATTTGTTGAAAGACGACTCGCGACCATGCAAGGCAGAGGGCCTCAAGCAGCACTCGGAGGTTCTGTGCGTTGTGTCAGAGGTCGACGCCAACACCCCAAGTGACCACTCTGACCGCGACAGTGGTCAGTTGAGCGATTCCAGGGTCCGTCCTGACGGCGCAGACGAAGACGGAGACTCAGGCTCGGCCTCCAAGTCGCGCAAAAAGTCTAAAAGTAAGAACAAGAAGAAAAACAAGGGCAAAAAGACGGCAGAGGGCAACCCTCCCCGTGATGATTTCCTGGGGCCTCCTCCCTCGGTTCCCTCGCGTCCCACTTCACGATCGGGCTCAGCGTATATGCCGGCTCCGTCACCCAACATCAAGGACCTGGGTGCAATGGAGCAGGTGTCTGCATTGCTTAAATACCTCCAACAAGAGATTGTACCACTATGTGATGAGTTCGTGGCGGACCCGCCTACCGACCCAAAGAAGCGAGAGTTTGAGCACAAGAAGCTCAGCGAGACGATCTTGGCACAGATTATGCTCAAGGCAGACGGAATCGTGCCGGATGGCAATGTGACGATTCGTAACGCGCGCAAGGCTTTGATCAAAGAAGCGCAGGCGAACTTGGACCGGCTGGACCAGGTCGAGAAATAGAAAGCTCCCCCCCGATCATCACCTTCAGGCAGGTGGATCATCGCTGTGTATACCTCATCATTCTTTTCTCTGTTTTCTTTTCCCCCTTTCTCTCTTCGGGATGTCGCTACCATGTACTGCGGGGGAAGGGAAGCTTTTACACATAGACTAGTTATTTGCATACGGGACGCGGACTTTTGTGAACTATGGACCTGTCAAAAGGCGAAGGGAAGGGAGTGGCATTGCATGGATCGGCGTTTCTGAGGAGTCAACCGCTCAGGCCTCGGCTTTCAGTTTCACTTCTCTGCCTTCCATCTCAGTTCGATCTCTGAACGGAGTAAATATAAGAATACCAAATGATTGTTGCTTCCAACGAGACATGAAGAAGCCCAAGCTGAGAAGGGCCAGACTCTGATCTTGCAGGGATCAGCATGGTTCAGGGGGGCAAAGCTCCACGGACCAACCGTCAAAAAGGGCCCTGATCCAGGTGATCAAGAGGCGATACTTCATACTGTAAAGCAATCAATTAGTATGCAGGACGGGCCATTTCCATTGAAGCAATCACTAGCCAAATTAGTCCAACAGAAAGTGAGTGACATAAAACAAGATGGGTACTCCGTACTCCGTAGAGAGTATGAAGTAAAGTACTCCGTAGAAATAAAAGAAAAGGGAAAAAATGGGGCTATTCCCATCTGGGCCTTCTTCCTTCTTCGTTCCTCCCTTTTGCTTTCCCCCTCCCATCATTCGCATTCACATTTCACTCTTCTGTGCTGGCCCTGGCCAAAAGTTGTGTGTTTTGGTGTCTGTGTTTGTGTTTGGATCAACTCTACTCATATCTATTCTCACCCACTCTCTCTCTTTGTCTTTCTATCCCCCTCAGTGAAACCACACGATCTCGCCGCCGCCCCCCAACCCCCCCTCCCCCTCGTGGCTCAACCTTGCGTACAACTTAAGTACGCGCCTCGACTCAACACAGAACAGTGTCATTGCCTCGAGACACTAAACAATCTTCAATCGCCGCTTTGAACTTGGAAGCTTGGACTTGACTCGACTCGACTCGACTCGACTCACCCACGGAACCATCACGCGCCGGTAGCTCTCACCCGTGGATTGCGACGAACCCCGATCTGCCAGAGCCACTTTTACCCAATCCGCGCCTCGAACAGCCACCTGCGAGTCACTGCACCTCCACTTACCCCCCCTGCAGTATCTGGCTATTTACAATTTACTTCTTTGGGCCCTCCCCACTGCGGCGGGACCATTTCCCCTTACCACCTCCCCAATTCTCCATCTTCGCCCACTTCCTGGTTTCTGTCGGTATTCGGCTAAGCTCTGGTATGGCTTGATCGAGACACACCTGACGGCACAAGCGGATATCGACTCGGAATTCTCCTCTACTTGTCACCTTTGAAGCGGGTTCCAGCTGGACTGGCCTTGATCTTCCCTTCCCTTCCCCCCCCACCACACCCATAGACTCCCACCCCCGAACCCTGGGAATGGCGGGCGTTGCCACGGCGTATTCGACTGAAGCCCTGCCATCTGGAGGTGTGGACAATGAAAAATGGGAATTCTCTGTACCAATTGGTAGCGATGTAGGTTTTCATCCGGTTCAAACTTTGTTTCTTTGTTTTCTTCTCCCTCCCTTATCTGGGGGAGCTTGTGAGGTGAAAAGGCGGAGAAGAAAGGGAAAAATAAACCACCCGAGGACTCTTTTGACTGATCTTCTCCTCTCGCACAGGGCACTCCCCAGCATTCCTCAAAACCACGGACCTCCTATGACTCGAGCTCCGTCCGTGCGAGATCGACTAGGAATCGAAACTCCAACGGCTCACGAAGCTCGTCTGTCTCCCGAACCATGCCCGGAAACGATGCCCCTTATTATGCACACCGCGGCCGACGAGACCACAGTCTAAACCGACATGGAAGTGACATCAGCAGTATGCGTGATACCCCGGGAAACGATATGTCGAGCCGCAAAGATACAGGCGAGGAGCTGGATGAAAAATCCACAGAATTCAACCCTGAGAGCTGGATTCACCGAGACAAACTCGCCAAAATCGAGAGCGAGGAACTTCACCAGGCGGCCATAATGTTCCAGCGACGAATGAGAGCCGAGAGCAAGTCGAGTGCTGGACGTGGCCAGAGCCATGATTCCCACCAGAGTACTGCGAATGGCGGCACTGCGGTGACATCGCATAACACAGAGCACTCGGAACCTTGGCCTCAACTACGGGAAGAACATAGGGGTAGCCGTGTAGGTGCCGATGGCGAGGAGCGTCACCAGTGGGATCTTCGAAGACCTGAAGAGATTGCTGCAGACGAAGCAGCAGCCAGCATCTACAGCAACCCCGGTCTCCGAAAAAGCTCTTCCCGGATACCTATTTCGATGGCTAGTCCGGTGCCATTGGCTAGTGGTCGTGATTCTCGTGGCGCTCGCAGTCGTGCAGCTACTGATGAACTTGAGAATGACGAGTTTTCCCGAGGCCGTAGAGCTAGCGAGCCTCTCAATACCGACGCCGAACCAACCACACCCTCTCCTAATAGCCGCCCCAACAGCCGCGGATTCAACTTCAACACCACCCAGAACACCCCAAGAAAGAACCCAACCAAGGCCACGGAATCTGCGACCCGTAAGACCTCTGCCCCACCTACCAACCGAAAGCCCTCGGCCTCGACGGCGAGATCGCGTGCAGTTTCAGGGAACACATCTCAGCGACCAACCACCCGAGGAGGCGAAACCCGACCTACCACCGGAGTCAATCGTCCTGAAGGAGATCCACCATGGCTGGCCACGATGTACAAGCCCGACCCTCGCCTTCCGCCTGACCAGCAGATGCTTCCCACTCTTGCCAAGAAAATGCAGCAGGAACAGTGGGAGAAAGAAGGCCGGACGCCTAATACCTACGATCGAGACTTTGCGCCTCTCGCTGTGTATCCTAACGATATGCCTCCCGTGCCGCCCAAGACGGATGAATTTATCCAGCCAGCCGAGGAGAAAGACCGAGAACCACCTCAACCTCCCAAGAGCCCCGAGCCACCAAGACCCAACACAAGTACCGGCTACAGTACCATGCCTAAGGTACAGGACACACCTCCGCTGGGATTGACCCCCAACCCCAACTGGAATCCTCCAGTGGTCACTGCACAGCAGCAGCCCAAAAAAGAAAAGAGCTGTGGATGCTGCATTGTGATGTGATGGACGTTCATTTCTCCTCACCCCCGTGATACATTTGATATTGGCACACAGTCCATACATCAACACCAACGCCGACACCAAAACCTTCGATTTCTTTTTCTCTGTTGATCCTTACTACTTTTTTTTCTCCCCGCCCCCTTTCCTTTTTAACCTTTCAGCGGACCCAGTGGGATGGTGTTTACTCGGCTTCTTCCTTTTCACTTTTAGCCTGTCACACAAAAATTTTCCTTTTAATTCGGTTCGTATGTCATTCTCACCGGAGCATATCATTTTCTTTTACATATGCATCCACTCCTTTTCATCCATTTTTCCTTTCAATTCTTCTGTGACCATTCTTCCTTACATCCAGTCGGTGTGACTGGAAGTCAACCCGAAAGAAAGGATGCTCATTGAATCATTCTCGAGCGGGGTTACTGCACCCGTGTATATCTTTTTCTATCTGTTTTTTTGTCAGGGAGATCTGATGGAACTCCGATCTTATCTTACCCTCTTCTCCCCCCCTATTCTGCACTGTTATTTTCCATCTCCTTTCTGCTCCTTTGCGCACATTTGTTGCCACTTTTGCCATATTCCCAATCCTGACGAGCGTGTTCTATTGTTTTCTTGTCTAGTTTATTTTAACTCCTGTTGAGCTTAGCGAGCATTTATAGCTGTGCTCATGAATCTGATCATTTAGATATCACGATATACGTTGTAAATATAGTTTACTGTATCCTGTCTTGTATAGTATCCTGTAACTAGGCATGTTCGGTCTCGATGACAAATCATCACCTGACATCATCGCGCCGCGCAATGACCGAATCACCGAATCGAAGGCCGGCGAACAACTCCATTCCCGCAACCACCCTTTTAAAGAAAAAGAAACCGCCCCCTCCGCTCGGTTTCCTTCCAATCTTCGCCCACCATTTCTTTTTTCACACGTCTCTTCGGCACCTTCGCCGCTCCATCTCCCGCCGCCATGTCCGCCGCAAAGACCAAGGCCCAGAAGCTCATCGATGAGAACGCCGTCGTCGTCTTCTCCAAGTCCTACTGCCCCTACTGCACTACCAGCAAGAGCCTTCTCAACAGCTTCGATGCCAAATTCACCCTCGTTGAGCTCGACCAAATCGGTTAGTCCTCATTTACTTCCCTCGCCTTTCTTTCCCTCGGATATATTGCGCCCCTCCTTTTTTCAAGTCTTCTTGGAGTTATAGCGGCTTTGCGCCGCGGGGAATGTTTATTGTACGGGCATTGGAACTTTCTTCCCGACGTGCTTATTTTACCCCGCTCCCTGCCCTGCACGCAATATTTCTTGCATCTGATGCAACACTAGTAAAATCGAGTATCGGAACCCATGCTGACCACAATTCTTATCTCCTCTAGATGATGGATCCGCTATCCAGGACGCCCTGAACGAGATCTCCGGCCAGCGCACCGTTCCCAACATCTGGATCAAGCAGAAGCACATTGGCGGCAACTCCGACCTCCAGAATGTCAAGGCCCAGCTCCCTCAGCTCCTGAAGGACGCTGGTGCCCTTTAAATCCGATCATTCATGAACACAAATAGACTTTGAATTGAAGAGCGATGAAGGAGTAATGACTTCTAGCTAGCTGGTTCATAATTGCACATGCATGCGCGAGATACCTCCCTTACCATTTCGCATCTCCAAATCGTAAGCAGACAGCCCTTACATACCGCTATGATAGTAGTGGTGAATAGTAATTGAGTTGGGAGGTGGAGATTATCCGGTGTAGTTCCCGAATAGAATCAACGCTGCTTTGTACAATACATGAGATGCGAAACAAGATAGCGAAACAAAGACATCACAACAATCCCAAGAAAGAAAACAAAGAGATCACCTAATAGTACACAACAACCAAAACCCCTCATCAATCTCAAACAACCCGCTGAGTGACAGTTCCAACAGGCCGCTCAACAACAGTCATCAGCCCATCAACAATATTCCTCCGCGCCCCATCACTAGCAACAGTCTTCCCAGCCAGATAATTCAACCAAACAAGACGACTAATCCGCTCATCCGAAACCCTCCCCATCCACTGAATCGGCTTCGAAGCCTCAGGCTGGAAAAGCGCATCAAGCGCACCTTGCGCACCACGCATAAGAACCAAAGTCTGCCCCTTGGGAACATTCTTACGCTGACCACCGCCAAAAACAGCCTTGAAGTCATTCATCGACGTCCCGAATTCCTGATCCTGGAACTCGCCGGGCTGCTCCGAGCCCGGGGCCGGTTTCTTCTGCTGCGCGCGAGCCGTGATGCCGCGGACCCAGCCGTCGCGGAGATGCATGAAGTCCGTGTTACGGGTGGGCACAATGCGGAAGGCGGTGCGAATCCCGTCATCCTTGATGATGGCTGACCAGGCTGCGTCGCCGGTCTCTGGGTCTAAGGAGCATTTCCTTGAGTTGTTGGCGTTCGGGCGGGACGAGGGATGTTGCGGCGTCGGCGCCGACACCGGAGATGGCGGCTGCGTCGTTGGAGGGTGGGTGGACGGCTGTGTGGACGAGACGTTGCTGGAGCTCGGTGATGTCTGCCTTTGCGACGTACAGGCCGACGACGTAGACCTGGATTGAGAGGAAGGAGACGCTGCGGATGCCCAGGCCGAGGAGTTGGTACTCGTCGCCGTCGGCGGTGGAGAGTTCATCACCGGCTTGTTTCTTGTCGTCTTTGAGGGAGGGTAGGCGGATGGTGGTGGGGAAATATGGGACTGAGCTGTTGCCCGTTGCGATTTGGTCGACGAGGTCTTGGCCGTGAACGGGGATTACGGGGGGGGGTCCGCCGTCACTTGGGAAGCCGGTTGGTCCGTCCATTTTGATTGCGCCGTTGTTCGTTGGGGTACTTGTGGCGGCGTCGGCTTGTTTGTCTAATGTCGCTTCCTCCTTGTTCTTCAATGCTTCGACTCCGAACACGTCATACGTGATCAATCCGTACATTGTCGCTGCGCAGGCAATGATTCCCACGGTGGAGATGACGACCGAGCGCTTGGCCTTTGCGACCTCTTGCACACGCTTTGCGCGCTCGGCGGATCGGAGGGGATTGCTGGCGGCATTGTTGGCGGATCGGAGGGTGGTCGAGGAGAGGTGGCGGGTGTTTTGGGGGATGCGAACCCTTTGACGGGCGAGGCACTGGTATGCCCTCCAGGGATTTGATCGAAGGGAAGAGGACATGGTGTGTCTATGTATGGATTGCGAGTTGGAAAGGGTATCTTCAATCTTCAATCGGGACTCCGGTCGGTTCGGGGCGGAGAGCTGGAGTGTGGGGAGCCACGTGATATGGTATGATCTCGAACCCAGACGATATAATTGGACGACTAAACTATGTATTTACTCTCAATTTCTTGATCAAAGCTGAATGGATACAATGCAAGACTGTATCTTTCCCAGATTCAATATAGATAATCCCAGGCGAGACTCTCTAGTGTCTGCTGAAAGTCAGAATTTTCAAGCTGATTTACGTGTATGAAAAACCCCAAAACCATTAATACTAGTAAAAATTCGACATGGTATAGTTTAAGTTATTCTAATACGGTAACCAAGTTGGAATGTAAGTTTAACAATGCGGTTGTGTAGGGGTACATCGGGCATCGGGCATCGGTACGGCTGGGGCGGTAAGGGAACTGCTATGACAAGTCCAAATTCTGGACCCTGACTCGCTTTAAATTCCTTTTTATCAAGCCTTCCTACCCAGACTTTAGACTTACAGCACCGAAATGGCAGACCAAACAGCCCTGGTTACTCTTTACAGGTGCCCGGCATGCAGAAAAGGTGGATTCAAGAGTCTTCACGCTCTCACTGCTCATTTCAAGGCTTTAGACCATTCCCTCATTTGTGCACAGTGCAATTATGCAACAGTAGGTGATGCATGGTCTTTTGTACGGCACTTTCAGAGGAATGATGATTGTGAATCATCCTGCGACTTGACTTCCATAATGTACTATCGCCGTGAGAAACAGAACGCCGTGCCACAAAGGCCACTTGCCAAAGAAGGGGCCAAGCGATCCCCAAATCCTCAGGCAAAGCCACAGCCCACTATGTCAACAAACACGCAGCAAAGTACCATCCTAAAAGAATCGGATGCATATCAGAACTTAGCTCAGAACACCGCTTTATCAACAGATACTATTAATTCATTGACCTCATCAATTGACAAGTTATCAATCGGCGATGCACCTGTATACACAGTCACACAAGGTATGGCCATATCATCTCATTCAGTGAAGGACTATTCTCACCTAAGTCAATTTAAAAGAGGCACGATTAACCAATATCCCAACGGCCCTCAATACTCAGCACTGTATGTCCCAAGGTGATATGGGTTTGGAATATCTGCAGGCAAAACGACACTCGCTAGCTCGCCTTCAAGCAGAAGGGTACTTTTTGGGCCTATCACATATGACCAAGGACCAGAGAGGAGGTAAACGCGCTCTTAGAGATGAAGACTACCTCCAAACGCCAACTACATTCCCTACCACCAAGAGAACGGCGATCGTTGTCGACTGTGAAATGGTGGGAGTTGTGGGCGGGCGTTCGGCGGTCGTCTCCCTCAGCGCAATTGATTTTTTCACCGGAGAGGTTTTGATAGACACTATTGTGAACCCGACAGAGAGGGTTATCGATTGGAGAGCCAGATATAGCGGTGTTTCATTAGCCCGGATGCGCCGTGCTTGTGCTTCTGGGGAGGCACTCCGAGGCTGGAAAGCAGCGCGTCAAAGGTTGTGGGGATTCATGGACGTGAATACGATTCTTATTGGCCATTCCCTTGACAATGATCTCGAGGTTCTTGGAATACTGCACCATAATATCGTGGATACCGCTATATTGACCGCGGAGGCTGTCTTTCTTCCCACTTCTCATACCACGCGAATGAGACGCAGATGGGGCCTGAAGCCTCTTGCCGATGAACTCCTAAAGCGTGACATACAAGTCGGAAAAGGGCACAGTGCTTTGGAAGATGCAAGTGCAACTCGAGATGTTCTTTTTTGGTGCATGTGCAATCCGTACTTACTGCAAGCATGGGCTGGACAAAATAGAGTCAAGGAGGAAAAACGTGTCGCTGATGAAAAGGCAAAACGTGCCGCTGCCAGTGATGCGAAGAAAAAGCTTGCTGCTGATGCAAAGGGCCGGAGACACATCAAAGAAAGAGAGCCTAGTAGAAAGCAAAGTGCCCTTCAGACAACCACCTCAAGTGACGGCTATAACGATGGATATAACCAAGCTTCGCAACGCGAGGGCTGGCATATAGCTCCAACTGGGTACCTCAGGGCTACTTTATCATATGAATAGGAATTTTGTCGCAGAATTTTTGCTGTACATTTGACGTCTAGTAGCTAATAGTATAACGGGATTTTCATTTCCTCATCTCATGATCGTCTGGGGTGAATCGTATCCATCGCTATAATTTTCGGCATTCTAGATAGGTACCTAGGTACAGGATTCTTAGCAGCCTTCAAGGCCTTCGACTCCGTCTTTTGCCGTATACTTGCAGGTCCCTACTCCTGGCGTCGTTGAGTTGAGCGGATATAGCACCACATTCTCAAAGTCAATATCGTAGCACGGATGAACGTTTGAGCACGATACCGAAGCAATCTTAGCCGAACTGGTTTGAATGTACCCAGTAAAGTTGACGAATGAGACATCTGAAATGCTCATCTTACTCGTACCACTGTATGAGCCATTATTTCCATTATCTTGGGTGATTGACGGTCCAGCATTTGCCCCGTTGATCTCAAAATTGGAGAAAACCACATTCTTTATACTTCCCCAGCCTCCACCACGCGGAAGCCCTGCGCTCTCGTACGAACTCTGCGGGGTGAGACCTCCCATCCAGGTCTTGATATATGCAGAGTTGTGCATATCCTCATTGTATCGGATGATCTTGACCTCGTCGATGGTAATGTTTTCAACGCTCGAGTCTTCCAGATATTGTCCCAGACTTCCGATGGCTATACCGTTTCCGCCGCGACAAGTAACGTTTCGAATATTGACATTATAGGAGCGTGGCTTAATCGCGATGCAGTCGTCACCACCTTGGTAGATTAGGTTGGTGAGCTCGACGTTATCTACATCCATTGTATCTGATAGTTGTCAATAATGAAGCCGGATTGTATTAGGTAAGAGCACTTACCAAACCCATCGGTGTTCTGCACCCAGTTGGTACCGTATGGCGCATCGACGGCAGTTGCATTGACGTAGATATTGTTGAAGCGCATATTCTTACCGTTCATAATATTCAAGCTCCACAGTTGCGGATTCTTGATGTGGAAATTGTCCACACTCACTTCAGACGCATTCCAAAATACGAAGGGCATCGGTCTTCCTGGCTTAGTATTACCAGCCTCAGCGGTATACCAAGCATTGCCATTGCCGTCAATACCCCCGGTACCATGTCCGTTAATTTTGATGTTACTCCCAGAGATAATGAACCCTGCGGCATGATTCTGGAACGCGATAGGATAAGAATTATTTCTCCAATATTCAAGGTCATCGGAAAACTATATGAAACTAAATTAGTCGAATGTTCCGAAATTGGATGAAAGTCGGAAGTCACATACGGTCCATTCTCCTCGCCATTCAATCTCCACATCTTCGAGGACAGGGTTCAAACGAGTCGCAATCCAGTAAGATTCGTCCTTGGGGAATACAACTTTGCCTCCATGCCCACATTTATGGAAGGCTTTGAGGATATTGGGAACGTCGTCTTTTTTGTGTCCATTTGCCTTGACGGTGCAAACCTTCGGACCTGAGCTTGTCACTGCCGCGAGAACAGGCGACAATAACAGCCCCAGATGGAGCACGGCGGCGGAAATCTGGAGACCCCGCATTGTCACTCTATCTTGTTAATATAGATATGCCAATTCAACGGAGAGCTAGGATATAGGTTTTCTCAAATACCTATCGTATTTTCCCCAGTGATCGCAGCCTCGGGCATCTTTGAGCCGAATGCGTTTCGGTGCCGCGGACTGCGGAGGAAATAGATTGCGGGGGAAAGACCCGGAAGGTGTCATATGTGGCTTGATAAATGATGCTACTGGCGCATTGAAGCCACATTATTGCTTGTATGCTGATCGATGCCCTGATCCCGGCTGATTCTGCAGGGGTTCATATTGCTTGACAAGGATTCTTCCACCAATGAGTGCAGATCTTCAGTATCCCTGACCAGCTTCCCCACGTTCACCAATCTCGCTTAGCCATTCAGGCTCGCTGTATTCAAGGCCGAGTATGAGTCTACCTTTGATGTAATTCCGCGGTCTTTCTAGACTCAAAATCTATATGTAAACCTGTCCGGTGGGGTCTTTCAACCCCGTTTTAATCTTGCCCTGCATTTACAAACACAACAGATACCGATTGAAGGACAGTATGTCGGTAATTCATTGGATAGGGCTGCTGCTCAGTCTCTATTCAATAGTTCATCTTTCTAATGCACAATCATGTTGGAGAGATGTTTCCTGCTCCGGCCCAACAGAAGGTGCATTCAGCGGAGTATGGGATAAGAATATCTACGCACCATCATCGCGAACAGTCCGACCAGCCTCAATTCTCTCCGATTTGAAAACCAATGCAGTTGCAGACTCATCTCATCCCGCGACAGCCAAATTCCACGGAAATGGATCGCTCGTGGTCTTCGACTTCGGCAAAGAAGTAGGCGGCATCGTTCACCTGCAATACACTTCAACTGGTAGTGGCGCTTTGGGACTTGCATTCACCGAGGGGAAGAACTGGATCGGAGAATGGTCGGACTCCTCAAATGCACGATATCACGATGGTGCTCTCTACGCGAACTTTTCGTCATCTGGGACCCACTCCTATGACATGCCCGACAAGTACCTCCGTGGAGGATTCAGATACCTGTCACTCTTCCTGATCACAGATGACTCTGCAACTGTACAGCTCAAAGATATTACTCTTGAGCTTGCATTTCAGCCTACCTGGTCGAATCTTCGCGCCTATCAGGGATACTTTCACTGCAGTGATGAGTTGTTGAACCGCATTTGGTACAGCGGGGCCTATACGCTGCAGACGAACGAGGTCCCTGTCACCACTGGTCGCCTTAACAGTGGGGTCACATCTGGCTGGCTAAACAATGGTACTCTCGGTCCTGGTGATACAATAATTGTGGATGGTGCCAAGCGTGATCGTGCGGTCTGGCCTGGTGATATGGGCATTGCCGTTCCGTCTGCTTTTGTGAGTTTGGGAGATCTTGATAGTGTCAAGAATGCGCTCCAAATTATGTATAACACTCAGGTAAGTGAAGCCATGTTGATGGACGTGATTTGTGATTAACGGCTTAGCAGGATAAATCAACCGGTGCGTTTGATGAGTCGGGACCACCACTCAGTCAGAAAGGCTCGGATACGTATCATATGTGGTCGATGATTGGCACACATAATTATGTGCTGTACACAAATGATACGGCCTTTCTGGAGACGAATTGGGATGGCTATCTTCTTGCCATGGATTTCATCTACGGTAAAGTGACTTATGCTAGCGGATTGTTGGATGTGACAGGGATTCGCGATTGGGCTAGATGGCAGCAGGGATATAACAACACAGAAGCCCAGATGATGTATGATGAATTCTTACTGGATACTATATCATTGAAATTTCGTGCTAAAAGGTTACAGCCTCTACCACACCCTAAAGACTGGAGCCGAGCTAGCAACATGGGCCGGGGACACTACCAACCTGACCAACCTGTGGAACTCAAGAGCCGAAAATCTCAAGCAAGCCATCAACGAATATTGCTGGGATGATGGATACGGTGCATTCAAAGACAACGCCACGGATACTACGCTTCACCCACAAGATGCAAACAGCATGGCCATTCTCTTTGGAGTAGTCGACTCTGACCGTGCGGCAGGTATTTCAGAGAAGCTGACCGAAAATTGGACTCCACTCGGAGCTGTAGCTCCCGAGTTACCAGAGAATGTGGTTTCCTTTATTTCATCATTCGAGATTCAAAGCCATTTCGTCGTTCAGAACTCCACTCGTGCTCTGGATCTGATACGGCGCAGCTGGGGCTGGTATCTCAACAATCCCAATGGTACAGAAAGTACTGTTATTGAAGGCTACCTGCAGAATGGTACATTTGGTTACAGAAGTAGTCGTGGATATGGTTACGACCCTTCATATGTTTCTCACGCACATGGCTGGTCGTCGGGCCCCACATCAGCGTTAACGGAGTATATTGTCGGTCTCTCGGTGACCTCACGATTAGGCAAGACTTGGACTGTTGCACCGCAGTTTGCAGACTTGGAACACGCTCAAGCCGGCTTTGTGACTTCACTTGGGAAGTTTCAAGCTTCTTGGAAGAAAAAGTCTGATGGGTATTCGCTGAGTTTTTCGGTTCCTAAGGGCACGACTGGGAATGTCGTTCTGCCATATCCCAACTCGTCTAAAAGACCATCAATCAAGAGAGACGGTGCTAAGATTTCTGCCGGAGTGGTCTATGGGAAGTCAACTGCTACCGTCGCCGTGAAAAGCGGCGGCTCCCATAATTTTGTTGTCAATTAAAGCTGGGTTCCTCGGGGGCTGAATACCTGGCTTTCCAACATCCATGGACATTCGTCAAATACGATTCAAAATTTATTCTTGAGAGTTCCACAACGTGATATACAATAACCGTACCTACCAGTATTGCGTTCATAATTGTTTAGACTAGTTGACTGATGTCTAAGCGCTTCAATAATTTCTTTTCTCGGCTACACGGAGAGGAGAACCGATGGAGTCCCGTGGGCATAACGAAAAAGGAATCAATCGGTTAGAGAAACGTACTGGATAATTATTTGGTACAATTTCATAATGAGAAAGATCGATGATACAAGTTATCCCTACTAATGTAATCGTTACTAGTACTGACTAAGTACTAGTCGTACATTGTCGATGTGACGAAGTATTGAGAACCCACATATCAGCCCCACATTCACCTCCCACATGGAGACTTTATACTCGCGATGATATAACGACCTCGCTCTGCTGGAAGCTCATTAGAAATCCGATTTGTCTCTTTTACAAGCCTTCACAATTTCCAGAATAATCATGACTGAAACCGTTCGCCCGGCATTCTCTGGCCGCGAGCGCCCGCTACTCTCATATGGCATCGCCTTCCCCGCCGCCGCCGCCCGACATGTCACTGAGACCTTCCACGCTTCACGCGTATATGTGATCTGCTCAGGCTCATTGGCTCGGAATACCGACTCTCTTGGCCGCTTGAATGCTGCACTGGGACCGGACAGGGTCGTCGGGTGTCGTGTCGGAATGCAGAGCCACACGCTCTGGTCCGAAGTCCTCGAGATCGTCGAGGAGGCGCGAAATGCAAAGGCTGATCTAATCCTCACACTGGGAGCGGGTAGCTTGACTGATGGAGCAAAAATTGTTGCTTTGGTATGTGTCGCATCTACAGCTAGATCCTTACCAACAGGCCAATCAAGTGTTCTAACATCCACGTTATAGGCCCTCGCCAATGATGTTCGCAAGCCAGATGAACTCGAAACGCTCGCAGAAGGTCCGGATAAGAGAGAAAATATCCAGAAGCCTACCGTACCCATTATTTCTGTGCCAACTTCTCTTTCCGCGGGAGAGTATTCCAACTTCGCCGGTGGGACTGAAGATGTATCACGCCGGAAGTATAGCTTTCAACCACCTACCCGTGGACCACAATTGATTATTTTGGACCCCGAGCTAGCGGCGAAAACTCCCGACTCCATCTGGATCAGTACGGGCGTACGCGCTGTGGACCATTGTGTGGAGACGCTCTGTGCCATCGTTGGGACGACATCTGCGTCGGACGAGCTGGCAGAACGCGCACTCGGCATGCTGGTCCCCGGACTCCTTCGCTGTCACAAGGACCGTGCAGACCGTAATGCTCATCTTCAGTGCCAATTGGGATCAGTGGATGCGATGGCGGCTTGTACGAGTGGATCAGTGGAATTGGGAGCTAGCCACGGAATTGGACATCAGGTTTGTTACACTTTACTCCATATCACCAACAAGATTCGCTCGGGGAATAAAAGCTAACGAAGAACGACAGCTCGGCCCTCTCGGAGTTGGTCACGGTGAAACAAGCTGTATTCTTCTCCCGGCTGTGTGTAAATTCAATGCAAAGCACAATGCCAACCGGGATCGACAAGCGCGAGTTCGCGAGTTCCTCCTTAACGACCCCATCGTATCGGAGGTTCTACATAGCCGGTCGGTTGATACTGAGACGGCCGATCTTGGCGATATCCTCGATGCAGTGATCCGTGAGCTTGGTATGCCGCGGTCCCTTGCTGATGTGGGTGTTGGCCGGGATAAGCTGGATGCACTGGCAGCGCATAGTCTACACGACCGATGGTGCCAGTCAAATCCAGTACCATTAAAGGAGAAGGAACAGGTACTGGAGATTCTGGAGATGGTGGTTTGAGTATACTATAGCGTACTATGAGGTATGGTATCATCGTGGGTAGGACATGACGATGGGGTCAATTTCCATCTCGATTGCTAAGCAACCCCGCGCCCCACGTTGATTCCAAGCGGTTCTTCTTCTTGTCTTCTCCATACTATAGATCCAATTGAATCTTAACCCAGAATACAAATACCAAAGAGATATTAAAATATCAAGATCATGGCTGCTAAGAATATCCTCCTCTTCGGCGCGACTGGCCAAATCGGCTCGTTCATCTTGGAAGCCGTCCTCACTGCCCGCGATTCCTTCGGCCGAGTGGCCATCTTCACCTCCGCACGAACTGCCGAGACCAAATCGGCATATCTGGAAAAGCTGATACAGCAAAAAGTCGAGATTATTGTTGGAGATGTTGAAGATGAGAGCGCTGTAAAGGCTGCATACAATGGTATAAGATACCCTATCAAATTATACCTACTATACCCTCACCTCTATTGAATCGCAATGGCTAAACTAATCGGGCAACAGGAATCGACACCGTCATTTCAGCCCTTGGCCGAAACACCCTTGCACAGCAGATATCTCTCATTCGTCTCGCAGCTGCAAGTTCCGACGTGAAATGGTTCTTCCCATCCGAGTATGGCACAGACATCGCCTACGGTCCTGCCTCGGCGCATGAAAAGCCGCATCAGCAGAAGTTGAAGGTTCGCGCCGTGCTCGAGCAGGAGATTTCACGCGGTGATCTCGACTACTCGTACGTCGTGACGGGCCCATTTGCGGAAATGTATCTTCATTTCACGCCCGGGCTGGAAGAAGCCGGTGGATGGGATGTCAAGGAACGCAAGGCTGTGTTGCTGGGTGAAAAGGGGGCGGCGAGGGTTAGCTTGACTACGATGAAGGAGTAAGTACTATCTCCGGGTTTGGTTTTGCATCTATATTAGTTTTGGATACCTGGGAAAGGAGAAGAAGTTCGTTGTTTTGGATATAATAAGCTAACGCATGGATACAGTGTGGGAACCCTGGTTCTGTCAGCTCTTCTTAACGCTGGCCCTGAGGCTCGCAACCGAGCTCTGCGTGTGAATTCATTCACTACCACCCCGGCCGAAATCCAGGCTGAGTTTGAGCGTCAAACGACTGGTCAGCCATGGGAGTCCGTTTCGGAAACCTCCCTTGAGCGACTGCGCGAGCTGGAAAAGGCCGCATGGGACGCTGGGAATGGAGCTGCGACTGTGCTCACTCTGCGCCGCATCTGGACCGAGGGAGGAACTTTGTATGAGCAGCGGGATAACGGGCTTATTGGGGAGCCCAAGGTACTCGGTCTG
Organism: Penicillium manginii; assembly: GCF_028828005.1. Lineage (NCBI taxonomy): Eukaryota > Fungi > Ascomycota > Eurotiomycetes > Eurotiales > Aspergillaceae > Penicillium > Penicillium manginii. The sequence goes on along the minus strand of NW_026643103.1, from coordinate 3,934,177 downwards.
CAAGAGGTGGTTGCGAATGAGATCCGCCGAGTTTCTTCACTTTAAAAAGAAATGGAGATAGGGAGAAAGAGAGATGAGTAGAAGGAGAGCCATTGGAATATTGCAAGTGTACATATTCATCAGCATAAGAAAGGCCTCGATATCAATTCCATCTACATCCATGGCCAGACCAGAGTTAAATAAACGTCACTTAGACCTCGACAATAAGTGTACGAAAGGGAGGGAGGCGAGTAAGAAAATGGGATATGAAATTAACGAAAACATTTCAGGTCTTTCACTAGCATCGGATTCACATGGCCAAGGGGAATGATTAACAAAAGAGCAACCGGGACGGGCAAGAAACAGTGCCACGGATATAGAACAAAACCCGAATTCTCTACTGGAAGTACTTGCGAACTCGCTCCTGGTTGTCTGGGTTGACGCCTGCCAGGATCTGCTCGGCGTTCAGGCCGGTCGCGGACACCAACTGCTTGGCCGAGGCGGCAACACGAGTGGCAGTCTGTCCCTGCAGAGTCGCCATGTCGAGAGCTTGCACGATAAATCCGAAAACACGGTCAGCCTTGCTGATGACGGCGGGGTTTTGTCTGTAAAAGAATTTAGCAGCTGGTCTTTGAGAGCAAAAATATGATAGTCAAGAGGTAGATAAAACATACTGGTCAATCAGCTGGGCAATGAAGGAATAGGCGTAAGGAGCAGCCTCCTCATCGTAGATGATGGGCAGAGTTTCGATCCAGGTGACGACGATATCCTGAGCACCTTGCACCTTGGAGGCGTTGTAGTGCAGAATCTTCGCAATACTAGCGGAAGCATTCTCGGTAGCGAAAACGTGCTCCTCCGTACGGGAGTGCGGGTGCTGGGTAACCTGGAAGAGGCTGGGAATGCTGGCGGCAACGAAATCGCTCCATGGGGCACCACCCTTCTGGGCGGCAACACCGACACCATAGGCGGCAGCTTGACGGTTGGCGGCGTTTTCATCGGTGAGACCAGAGGCCAGAGGCTGCATAATGTGGTCCTTGTAGTTCCAAGACTCCGCGGGGCAGAACTCGAGAACATCATCCATGATACAGAGGGCCCATTGGCGCTGAGTAGGATCTTGGCTGGTGATGAAGTTGTCATAGAATTGAATCAGTTGTTCCCAGGCAGGTAGGAAAGTGTTACCCTGGTTCTTAAAGATGGTGTGGAAGGCCTTGTTCATGTCGCTGAGCAGGTTCTGGTCGTCCTCAATGGCGAATTCGTAATCAAGGTTTTCCTCATCACCCTCCTCGAGCTCGGCCTGCTCCTCCAGCCGTTGCTTCACGCGCATCTGGTAGTCCTCGAGAGTAGACTTGGCGGACTCAATGAAGGCCTGCATGTGCTGGGGGGTGAGGCTGTTGCGGCCAACAACCTCAACGGACTCGTAGAAGCATTGGTACATCTCAGCCAGGGTATCAACGGTGGGCTCGGCGCTGAGCACCTCAATGATCTTCTCGGCAACCTTGCTCCACATCTCAGCAAATCCGGGGGACTGACCGCCGTGCGCCTTCTTGAAGGAGTTAAGCAGCTGGGGAATGAGCTTAGCGGCCGAAACACGGACGGGGTCGTGGAAGAAGAAAGCGAGACCGGGGACGGCAATTTTCTCCATGGTTTCCAAGACGTAAGGCTCGAAAGCCTCCTCCAGGATCTGGGCGTAGATTGTGATCAACTCGATAGCGGTGTTCTTGTCCTCCAGAGCGCTGGTCTTGATACCAATAATCTTGCCCTTAAGAGGAACCAGCTCCCAACCCTCATCTTGCTCAACCTGCTCGATCTGGTCCTCATCATCAAGGAGTTGGATGTCGGCCTTAGCAGCAGCCACGGTCAGTAGAGGGGGCATGACGCCGGGCAGGTAGGGGACAAAGTCACGGCCAAGGACACGGCACATACGGCCCCAGCAGTGAAGGAGATACTGGGATTGAGGATCATCGGCATCGGTGATGTTCTGTTGGATGTTGCCCAGAATGTTGACCAGGTCCAGAGCGTCCTGGCCCATTTTCTCCTTGCCAACGGCCAGAGCAATCAGAGTAGCACACTCCATAGCCTTAGCACGCAGAAGGCGGTACTCCTTGCCCTGTTCCTGCTTCAGAACATTCGTCAGCAGCGGCATGAGGTTGTTGTAGTATTGACCGAAGGCGGTCTCAGCGGAGTCGGCGATGGTGGCGATGGTGGAAAGAGCCTGCTCTTGCAGATAGCGCTTGGGGCTCTGCAAAAGCTCCAAAAGACGACCGAGAAGGTCTCCCAGGTAGGGCTCAAGGATGCTGCGCTCGGCCTCCTCGCAGAAGTTGACCAGAGCAGCGGCAGCGTGAGACTGCACGCGGGGCTCAGTGTTGCCCAGCACAGGAATAATGTTGTTCAGGACAATTCCATGGTACTTCTCTTGCATGGTACCGGCGAAATCAGTGCTCATTTGACCGAGAGCATTGCAGCCCGCATATCGGACACGGGGGTGGGGGTCACGCAGGGCCGGGACGACGAGGGCGAGGACTTGGTCGAGTTCGCCGACCATCAGGTCACGGCAGCCCTCGGAGATAGCAGAGATGGCCATCAAAGCAGCGTGACGATCGCGCCAGGCGGTGGAGGACATCATGCGGGGAATCCAGGAGAAGGCGGGCTGGAGAATAGCTTCGCCGCCGAGCTTGTTAGCCAGACGGTCCATGCATTGCTCACCAGCAATGTGGTTGAGATCGCTCTCCTCGGGCTCGAGCTGAGGGTCGTTAGAAAGTCATTCAAAGGGTTTGGACAATATGATAACTTACATCCTCGGACGCGTTCCAGTCCTCGGCATCATCGTCATCAGCACCGACATCAGTCATCAAGCTCAAACACTGGGTGACCATCTCCTGGGCAAAGTTTGTCTCCTTCTTGCACATGTTTGGAGAGTAGTCGGCGAATGTAGCCATCAATTCCAGGGCATTCTGACGGACTTGGTCGCTCAGCTCCTTATCAGCAATAACACCAATGCTGAACTTGACAAGGTCGCTAAACGAGGCCTTGAACATCTTAGGGTTGATCTCTGCCAGCTCGATCAGAGCAAGGAGAGCGGAGGACAGCTCCTCGCTCTCGCTGGATTCCTTGAGGGGAGGGAGGATGTGAAGAAGGGCGGGAGTGAGACCGAAGAATTTGCTCTGGGACTTTTTGCTGATCGAACGGAACATCGCGGCGAAGGCTTCCATAGCGGCAATTCGGACCTAGAAAGAAAAGCATTAGGGATCAAAAATCCCCGTTGGGAATAAGCAGCTCATATACGCTGCGGTCGAACTTACAGAGATGTTCTCGTCTTCGAAGCCCTTGGTGAACACACCAACCACGGCGTCCTCGTGCTGCCTCTCAATGATACCAGGGGTGGTGGTAAAGATTCTGAAAGCAGTCTCTCGCAGACCAGCCTCGGGAGACTGGCTGGCCTGGAAAAGGACGCCGAGGAGTTCGGGCCATTGATCGCCTGTAACGAGAAGATTGAGCGTGTTAGAGCCAACATTAGATCCCACGTTGTATCAAGGGTGATGATCCGCATACCATTGTCGGTGTATTGCCGGGCTACCTCGGCGACGGCATCGCCAACCTTCTTGCGCACATCGAGAACGGATTCGGTGGTGAGGCAGGTGATCAGCTTCTCGCGGATAGCGACTCGTTGTTCGTTGGGGAGGCTTAAGAAGACCTCCTTAGCCTCGCCAGTGGCGGGGTCCTTGCGGGTCTTGGTTGCGATTCTTCGGAAAAGCACAGAGGAGAAAGCACGGGTCTGGTTTTTGAAGGAGATATGGTCTTAGCGATACTATTCCGTCGGTCCAGTGTCACGGAGGAGGTGCCAGTCCCGCATCGCCCTTGTTCTTATTTTTTCCCACCGTTGGGTAGTCTTGTGGTCGTTGGCTGGACCACCACCTCCTCCCTTAGAGAGGGTAAAGGGTGATAGTGAACTCACTAATGTGTCTTCAGCTCCACCAATCTGTTCAGCCAGGCCCATCAGTAGGACATCCGGCTTATTCTGAACCCATTCATTGTTCAGCTGGTCTTCCGCCTGCGATCGAACAGCGTTGTCGGGTGTGCTGAGGGCGCGCAGCAGCTGGGACAGCGCGGTATGGACCTCGGGAGGGAGTAGGGACATGGTGGGTGTGTCTGTTCCCAAGATCCAACAGACAAAATCAACCCAGATCAATAACTCTTGAGAAGGGAGTGTATGGTGGGGTGGAAGAGGGGTGGAAGGAGAGAGGAGTTTTGTTTTTGGTGGGGCGGGCAGGGAGGAAAAAAAGATTGATGATTAGGGGAATTGATATGCGATAGCCACTACAAGTACTTGTGACAGTATTCCAAGGTGATTGATCACTTGAACACAAGATTTAGGGAATTGGCAAACGAATTAATAGATTTTACCTCCAAGATATAAAAGAGATTTCAATGAAGAATATGTTCCAGTCTTTCACGCTGAAATTGGGCTTGGTGATCATCTTGGCTCCCCCCCCCCGGTGCACAATCCACAGTTCATACCCCAGCATCAAACTAGACCTGATACAGAATAATCCGTTCTTACTACTGGTAAGATGATAAGAACGAGGTCCTTAAGACTGGATTTTTCATAGCTACATACTCATACTATTACCTCACTCATTAACCCTTCTAAGTTCATATTCAGCATTCAATTGATCCGATTAGTACCTTAGTATATATAGCCGGCGATCAGTAGCATCCCTGGAACTAGGTACCTAGGTACTAGATATTGGTAGCAGTAAGTACCTGCTAGTGGGCATACTACGCAACATTCAATTGAAACCGTGGACCCCACCATGATTTCCCAAGCTCTAGGAAGTAAGTATTTGCATTGAAGGCTAAACTAAGGCCGCGACTGATCATTACCTGAACAGCGGTATCTGAAGGCGACACAGAATATCAATATTAGAAGGGGGGTATGCACTCTCGAAGATGACAGGACCCAAGGTGTCGAGCTGGGAGGATCCATTGACGGGAAAAGAAACCACAGAAGGGCTAGAAGAACAATGTGAACGAAGAGAGATGATGATGGAGATAACGACGATAATGGAAGATATGTCTAAAGGGGGATTTTAGCGACCGCTGGGACGGCTGAGGATGAAGACACCGGCAATGACTGCGGCCAGAGTGACAATAGCTCCGGGCAGAAGCAGATCATTAGGAACACCCGCGATGAGTTGCTCCTCAGGATGCTGGTTCTGCGAGGAGAAGGACTGCTGTTGGCGGTGCTTGGTTACAGGCTCCTCGACCGGAGACTCCTCGGGGACGACAGGGCTGCTCTGTTCCACCACAGGGGTTGCAGGCTTGGCGGGCTGCGGGTCCAAAGTGGCAGGGATAGGGGGCTGGGTAGGGTCATGGACAAACAGATCAACCTTGTCGCGGCGCGTCTGACGTGAAAGGGTGATGGCATCGATCATATCCTGATCTGTCGTGATTGAAACAGTGTCGCCTTCATTGTCCATATAGCTGAGAGCATAGCCGGTGTTGCTCAGGCGGCCTTCTTGAACCTCGGCCTCACCACCAACAGCCTCAAGCTCAGAGCCAAGTTTCGCGGTCACCTGTGCCACGAGATCAGAAACACCAGCCGTGGCGAGCACGTTCACACGGTGCACCCGCCCGCTGGGCGCCTTGAACTTAAATGGGAACGGGGCATCCTCCGCGGGCTGCTGGTGGTGTTGGTGAGAAGCAACCTCGGAATGCTCTTCGCCGCCGTGGTGAGAGGCGGATTCGTTAGGTAGAACGCTGTTGTCGTAGCCTGACCGGGTCAGGTCGGGGCTCATGACGGAGCGGTTGTGTGGCGTATGGGGCTGGTCTCTCGCACTGCCGGAGACCATCGAATCAGACTCGTGGTCCATTGAAAGCCAGAATTTGTTCCACGCGGGTCCCTCGTCATCCTGGGATCCCATGGTGTTGATCTAGCACTTGTGTTAGCTACGGTTATTTCAGCCAGTTTTCTAGCAGAGAGTAGTACCTGTTCAAGAGTAGCATAGGTGAGCTTTAACACATCAACCATGCCAACAATCTCACCACCCTCGTTCATCACAGGCAAGTTCAGGTAGTGGCCGTCTATTTACTCATTAGTATCTTGCAAGGTATGGGTGTCATTAGGCCAAACTAACCGTGCATCTTGCGGAGAGCCGCTTGAATGCTCATATCGGACGGGGCAAAATCAGGGTGAGGTGTCATGACGCGGACAACGCTGCAGTTGGATGGATCAAGACCGGGGGCAATAACACGCAGGACAATGTCCTTGCTGGTGAAGATACCGGTGATGGAGCCCTGGTCCTGGACAAGCAGAGCAGTGGTGTGGTGCTCCTTCATCAATGCAGCAGCGTCCTTGACCGAAGTTCGGACGGACACAGTGACTGGGGGCATACCGTCAAGGACGGACTCAAGAGTCGGGCCGGACATCTTTGATCGCAGGGCCTCCACATACTGAATGACCTGCTGGGGCTGGCTCGAGCCCAGTTCAGTCTGAACACCCTCCAATGCGTCGTAGAGCTTCCGTGAGGAGCTATAAGCACGCTCCAGTTTCTCCATCGCATCGTAGAAGCACTTGGTGATATCCAAGACACCGGAGATATCCTGGTTTTCGTCCATGACAGGCAAATGTCTGAAACCCTTCCGCACCATCAGATCGAGGGCATCCGTAGCACTAGTGTCCGTTCGGGCGCACAATGGGTTCTTGGTCATAATCTCAGCGACAGAAACCTCGCGTGCCTTCAATCCCATTCCGATCACACGGAAGGCAAGATCCTTCGCGGTGAAGATACCAGCAATGCGCTCGTCGTCGTCGGTAACCAAAACACAGTCCTCGCGCTTGGCGGCCATCATTTGGGCGGCCTCGGCGATGCTGAGCGAGGGCTTGATCTGAAGGGCCTGGCTTGGCTTCAGGGCCAGCACGGTGCCGGGAGGGGCCTTGCGGGAGTTGCGAGCTTTGGCCGGATTGTGCCTCTTTTTGTTGAGGTCGGCCTCCATCTTACGGCGGATAGCCTGCAAAAGCCCAATGAGTTAGTCGGCAATCCGAGAAAAAAAAAAGACGGAGTCGGGTAGACGAGCGAGGCATATTCAAGCATGCCGATCCTATATCATTCATCACGCACCTCATCACGCTTCGACTGATTCTGTCGTTGTCTGGTACTGGCAGCGCTCATGGTGCCGCTTCCGACGTCGCTAGCCGGGGTGTTGGTAGTGGCAACGGATTCGGGACGGTCTGAACGGGGACGGGGGATATGTGAACCACCTGAGTTGTCGAAGTCGGGCAGCCTTCCTCTCCCGATTGTTTTATTGGGCGTTCCCCTAAAAGTACCAGTATGCGACATAGTAATGCCAGGAGGGGAATGACACAACAAAGAAGGGCGGAGGGGGGAAGAGAGGGAGAGAGAGGGGTGAAGCAAACAAAAGACAAGAGCTGGTATGAGAAAAAAAGCAAGGGAGTTCGTCCGGCAAGAAAAAAGGTCGAGTCGTCGGACGATCCTCGACCAGGGGGGGTTCGGTAGATGCACGGGCGTAAACATCGCGCTGTCCCGGCCGCTAGTCTATTTTGGGGAGAGGTCTTTCTCGTGACCGTCCACGTGATGGGAGGGGGGAGTTCACCGCTGATGGGCAGGCATTAAGGCATTAAGGCACAAAGGCAGAAAATTTTGATGACATCAGACCCGGGTGACCGCCCAGGCAATAAGGCAATAAGGCCACAAGGCGGTAAGGCAGTCAACTTTGTCCGTGGGTCTCGCTTAAGGGCTTAGGGCTTCCCACAACACAATACCAACCATCCATTCCGGCAGAGTCACTGAGTGAGCGAGCTTCGACAACCCACCCTCCGACAAATCAACCGTACGCTACCTCCCCTTTACATTTCCGTCGCAGGATCCAACATCTGACCCTCCACAGAGAAATCCGTCAAAATGGTCAAGAAGCGGGCGAACAAGTAAGGCCTATCCCTCCCAATGAATTCGCGATCTCAGTCTCCCATTCGACATCTCCGCAATGACGCCGACTCAACTCGATCAATCATTTATTCGCCTATTATACTCGAATCGAATACAATCCAGCAAATTACTACACAAAAAACGCGCATTGCCGGACGATTGAGAATGGGGGAAACTGGGAACATCGCACAACTCGAACATGAACAAATCTCAAGGGAACACGATGACTGATTGATTCTTTAGCGGTCGTAACAAGAACGGCCGCGGCCACGTTAACCCCGTGCGTTGCTCCAACTGCGCTCGCTGCGTTCCCAAGGACAAGGCCATCAAGCGTTTCACCATCCGCAACATGGTCGAGTCCGCCGCCATCCGTATGTGACCCTCACAACCTTCTATCCACGCACTATCTATCACCAGCCGGGAGACTGTGAAGCCATATACGACTTGAACTTCTGAGAATCCCGCTGGTAGCACCCTCGACAGATCTACGAATACAGAACCAGAACACCGTCTAACGAATTGTCCAATTTATAGGTGATATCTCCGAGGCCTCCGTCTTCGCTGAGTACTCCGTCCCCAAGATGTACCTCAAGCTGCAGTACTGTGTCTCCTGCGCTATCCACGGCAAGATCGTTCGGTACGAAATCCCTCATACGCAACCCCGACCGCCCGAATCGTTCAAAAACTAATTAACTACTCTACAGTGTCCGTTCCCGCGAAGGCCGCCGCAACCGTGCTCCCCCTCCCCGCATCCGCTACAACAAGGACGGCAAGAAGCTGCAACCCACCCAGGCCGCTAAGGCTCTGTAAAGGAGAGGAACGTGATTCAACGAACAAAATAAAATGGAACTTAGTCTGAAATGAATTCACTTCTTTTATTTTGTTTCCTTTCCCCGTGTTCTTGACCGACGGATTGCAGTGGTGTTTCGCTCGGGTGCTATCTGTGATGGAAGTCTCCGACAAAATGCCACTGCACAAGACCAAGAAAAGTGGACAAAAATGGATGGGCACGAGTTGATCAAATAAATGGGCGGATGAGGGTGTGAAAGAGGATCCATCCGGGGTTTTCTTTCAAGAAACCATTCCATTCGAACCTGTCTTTGTGCCTTTTGACGAATTGAGCCAAATGACGATGGCTTCTGCATGACTGGAAGGAAGGAAGAGTCCGTATATTGGGCTAGAAAATACCAAAAAATCACCCTTTATCTTCTGGTTGCAACTAGTACTAGTCGTCATTTCGTAGTTTTTTATCACTCTGATACTGCTGCTCCTCGACATGCAATTTGCGTCTTCTATTTACACGTTATGGGTATAGATATCCCTTCTCAAAATAGTTCCCATACATGTCCACTGTCCCAGTGCGGCCCTTTGGCGTCGGGTTCCGTACCACCTTCACTTCGCCCTTCCAATGACCCTCAACGAAATGCGCCATGGAGATCTGAGGCGCAGACACGGGCAGAAAACTACCAGTGGATATACCGCTGCCTATCGTGCTCCGCCGTCCTCTCTCCCGCCGCACCACTTGCTCATATTCAGCTTTCTTTGTCCGGCGGAAAACAGCAAGTTCGGCAATGACGTCAACGTTCTGGACTAGTTCGTCCTCTGGACTACCATCGCGGCCCGATGGGCTAGGAGTTCGCCCCGGAACAGAGGTCGTACCCTGCCGCGAGACATCACGAGGCAAGGGAGATTCCTTGCCGGAGTAGGTGGAGTCATCGTCTGAAGGCATGAGTGAGACCTTCTCGTTCAGTACGGCCATGGGGAAGTATTTGCCCGGGTCATTTTCAGGAATCCCGCACTCCTCTTCGCCAAAGAAACTGAAGTCTTCAGTTGCTGCTGCCCAAAGATTCTCCGAGTCGCGATCGCCGGTGCTCGAGTTCGATATACCGTTGTGTTGACTAGCGGGTTTCCAGGTAGTAAGTCGAGTGGAGGTGTCTGTAGGTGTAATCTCGAGAATTATTCGTCGAAGACCAAACAACGAGCGAGACCGTTGCTGCTCGGCTTGTAAACGGGCTTTGCCTGGTGGAAGCGAGTAGTCCGACCCCGCCTGTAGTGTTGCGAGTAGCGCTTCATTCGAACAAGCTGTTATAAACCGTTTGAGGGTGTATAAAACTGGGGAGTTGGGTGGGATATGTGACGGGACATCGGTCAAGACTAGAGTCTCTAAGTGTGGAATATGAGAGGGATGCAGGTATGGGAATCGGCTTTCCTTCCCACCCCGAAGGGGAAGTGACTGATTTCGTGGACGCTTGGCAAGAAGTTCCTGTATACTTTGGGCGCGAGGATCATCGCCTGATATAGGGGAGCTGCACTGTGCTATGGGCCCTAAAGAGTCGGGACCCAGTGAGTCACCATAAGCACTGATTGACATCGAGGACACTGTATCCTCCCGTCTGATCCCCCATCCATTTGAGCCCAAGGATACGCCGTGGCTCAAACTAGGAGAATCCTTGTCACTCCCCTCATGTCGGCTTGGTAAGATGACTTCTGGGGCGAAAGCAGATCCCCGTCTGACCGATGGCAAAGCCTCGTCCTCATAAGTAGTCGAATGACGGGGTCGAGCTAGAGTGATGGTTTCTCTGGAGCTGGAAGCATCAGATATTGAAGTATCCGCCAATTCAAAAACTGGCAGCTCGCCACTGGCCATCTCATGAACTTCTTGGCTGGCGTCCAATTCGTATTCACGGCTGACATCATCAGATGGAAGCTCTGGTAAAAATTCAGTTGTCGGTGCAGCATCCTTTGCTGGAGGCTCCGCGGTAAGAACAGCATGGTTTGCTCGAAAGTAAGTCAGATTTTCCCCAGCAATGTTACCTAAAAGAGGCACGAGCTTTTCCGCGCCTGGGTATCTCCCAGCCTTTCGGGATAAGGTTTTCATGTGTATGAGATCAGCTGTATGTACTGTTCCAGCATCGAGTGCATGGAGTCGGGAACTCGCCAGAAGGCTTGCTACACCCTCAACAGTGATTTGATTGTTTGCGATATAGAGGTGCGTGACACCGGCGTGTGGAATGTCCTCGACCCAAGGATTGCTTGATATTGGCTGAACTAGAAGCTTGATGATCTGCTCATCCAACTGCGGGGATTTCAAGAAGTCGGATTCGCCCATGCGTATGGATTGAGAGAATGGATCGGGAGAAGTACCAGTCCTTCTCGGAGAATGCTGCTGTGTCGGCTGACTAGACGGAGGAAAAGAAGCTTGTAGTAGAGAGCGGACCGACATATCAGTCAATAAATTGTTCCTCAAGTCGAGAAAACGAACGCGAGTCCCGATTGCGTTGGCAAGGAATTCAGCATCATTATCCTTCAGGCCGATCCCACGCAGCTTGAGCACTTGTAGATGTTCCAGCTGCGAGATTGAAGATAATACACTGCGATCTTTTGCCGATCTTGTGTATGAGAGATCCAGGTATGTCAATAGAGGAAACCGCAAAATTGTTTCCGCAAGGCCCGAAGACGTAGTGTTTGGCTCATGGTCTGCAAGCAGAAGACGAACATTATATTGGGTATACTGATGGATTTTCAGTGCAACCATGGCATTATGGTCAAAGAAAGGTAATTTCGATACCATCAAGCACTGTAAACATGGTAAGTATTCTAGAATGTCGCGTAGCCACCCTGGTCGTGGGCCACCATAGATCTCCGATAGCGCAGGCGGAAGGTGAAGTGTATGAGTTAAAGCTCGAACTTCTGGTCTGGCATATTTGAGGGTTCTTCGGAATCGCGTCAGGGCCACTGTTCGCATGTGTTAGTCTTTGAGCTATTCCATTTCATGATGTAGACGGCTGCGGGGACCTACCATAAACAGCATCATTATCCGTGCCGAAATGAGAGGCAGGATCGCCCCATAGAAAAGGCACAAAGAGGTCGTGCCATCGATGGCTAACTAGTGAAGCAGCGCACAGGTCGCTGGATGGTATGTAGTGAGCAATTATCACCCATGCATCTCGGTCTGTCGCTGACTCGTATGACGGGGGAATTGGATTCATTGTCAAGTGGGTGGGGCCGGGATTTTGAGAAGATGACCTGCATCATTTATATATCACGGAAGTTTGAATCATCCTCTCTGCCTCAAGGCTTCCTGTTTTGACGTTGAAGAGGGACCGGTCAGTTGCCCGACTCCGACTCCGCCACGTCGTGAGCGCCCCGCACCCGCACTTCCTAAAGGTTAGTGGGGTCCGTAAGGTCGGGGCTGACTTTGGCCCCATCATGTACCGCAGCAACTTCCTATTTATCGCCACTTAGAGGTTATCAGCAAATATTACCCTCCAGACCCCTAAGCTCGCTTTGCCATTTTAGCAAAAGGTTTAGTTGAGAGCGTAGTAGTATCTATGGTAGTCACCAGCCACACTGACTTTTAGACCCTAGAAGGTTGATTGATTTATTTGACTTATCTGATCCTATCTCTCTCTGCTTTATGAGAGACTGAGGATTGAAAGAGACGCAAAGTAGGCGTGTACACATAATCCATTCAATATGTTGTAAAGCAAGGTGGGGGTGGATATGGCCGCCAATCTTCGTACTTCCATGTGATATTGTAGAGATTTGATCGTAATCCTGTGCATAATTATAGAGAAGAAAAACCTATCTTCTATCAAACAAAATGTGAAGAATTTACTTGATAGGAGTTGTGGGAACTGTGTGCACTTTGGTATTGGCTATACAGCGCTGTTGCAAGGCTTGAAATAAAATAAAAGAAGCATATATAGTACTACTCATGCTTCTATGGGGCCTTCAAGTTCAAGATTGACGCTCAACATGCCACTGGGCTCATTAGCTTATAACGCGGTAGAGAAAGGGACAAAAAAGACCTACCATCTTGAACGGAGCGTTCCATCCGAATAATAAAGGTATAGCCTCCTTGTAGGCTTCAGTATTGGTGGAGGCCTCAAAGTTGTCCATGCTATTCCATCCTCTCATGACAAAAAAACAGGTTGCCCATCCTCCATCGACATCCTCATGGGGCTGTTCCTCTTCCAGCCAACCATATACCAAGCCTTGGTCTCCCGTCGTAGCCGCGCTGTATATCTCATCAAACCTTACGAAGTCCTTTTGTATCTTATTTTGAAAGTCTGGATCGATGCTGGATGTTGGAAAATAAGACAGGACGAACTCTATTGCGTTCGCCGTAGCAATTCCATCTGCTCCGAACACCGAGTTTTCAAGATTGACTCGAAAAGTCTTGAGGGGTGCATCGTAAAAACCTTCAATGGCTTTCAAAAGAGAAGTGGTAGATTGCCAGTCGTCGCGATGTTCAAACGTGATTTGAATGGCGTTTTTGTCTTGATGGTGGCTTCCAAGAACGAAATTGACAGGAGGATTCACCTCTTCAAAAGCTCGGACCAGATTCTGGATCTTCTCATTGTAATTTAAAACTGATCTATCATCACGGAAAAGTGAATCAGCCTCAAGCTGTAGGATCTCAAGGAGCGGCATTTTTGAAAATGTGTCTTTGGAAGTAAAGTTGACTAGATATAGGCGTCAGAGAATAACCCTTTTGAGGGACCTGAAGATATCTCAAATAATAAAAAGATGTAGTGAAAGATTTACAAAAAAATAAGAGGTGTTCTTGATTTCGAAGAACAAGCTTACAGTTCGGCCCGTGTTATGTCCGAGGCCACCATGTTGGCAAGGATTCGTTACCAATCCGGGGTTTGTCAAAAGTCTCAAAAGCCGAGCTTTTTCTACCGTTCTTAATTTTCAATTTTGTAAAATTCATGGCTGATGATTATTGCTCACTGCTTTGAAGTTATCTACAAACATGAATCATTATAGAATATAGGTAGACAGGCGGATAAGTCATCTGGGCTCGTCATAAATTGGGTATGTCGTGATATCTATGACGCTCATGCTAACCTTTACAAGATTTGAGTTAGATCGGAACATGGGGATTGGAAGGGCAACCAATACTTCAAGAGCTCTTGAAGAGGCTGAATAGTGCTGGAGACTGCATTTACCTTTGAGAAGCACATCACTAATAGCAGCCGGATAAATGCCCCGAGGGCTCACATAAATATGGAATTGTCTTCATCTAAACATGTGTATAACAGATTGTATCAAAGCCCCAGAGAAGGTTCGAGAAAAGTTACCAGTTCATGGCTACGTGCTACTTTAATTGAAGAAGGAGTTATTTGATGAAAGGCCAGAAGAAGTTGCTTTCCATGAAGAATCAAAATATCTAAATTTTACCCAATAGAATTCACATACTTATGGGCGTTCTAATGTTTAAAGAATACCAGCAGCCCCATTACCACCAATAAGGGGGAATCCCAACTGGCTACGCATAGCTTGTTGGAAAGCACTATCATTCTCATAAGGAACACCCTTCTCGCTCAGTTCGATCTTGCGAAGTTTCGCCTGGAGCACAGAGCAAGTTTCAGCCCATGCACAGATATTGCCCGCAAGTCCCTCATATAATGAGTAAGGGTCGTCAGGCATACGGTACTCCTTGTCCGTGTTTGCGGATGCAGTGTTGTATGGACGAGTTTCGCGAGAATGAAGCATGAAAGCGAGAGCTTTGGAGAGAAAGAAATCCGGTGTGAGCTCCTTGCTGAAGTCTGGGGCTGGTAGAGATGAAATTCCAGCACGATTGGTATATAAGCATCTGGCTTCGTTGATATCGCTTGAATGATATTCAAAGACACCATGCAGCATGAGCCACGGCCATGCATTTCCGGAAATCCCGTGGCATAGACTGCCTCCCTTGGATAAGATGCCCTCTTCCCAAATACGCTGGGTGCCTAGGTAGATGGTCTGGTCCCACTCTGGGCACCAATAATCTCTAGTAAGCGGGCCATTTTTTAAGGCTGCAGATAGTAAAATGAGAGTCCCGGGGCTGCCGTGGCAGAGTTGAACAAATTCCGAGCGTTGGCCGAAGCTCATTGGAGGAAGTGCCATCGGAAGATGGCCATTTGTTGCATTGCTAAGCTTGCAGAGTGCTGTTATGGTGGACCCAAGTATGGGCAGGTGCTTCTCGAGCTCTTCGGGCTTGGAGGAAAGAAGTATAGTCAATATACCGGCTGTAATGATAATGAATGGTCAGTGGCTTCAAGTTCTGGTAGAGGGGCATTGTTTATGTGGAATACTAACTAATTCCGTGAGCGCTGATTCGAGAGTATTAGTGTTGAGGTTCTTGATAATAATGCATCGAAGTTTGACTCACGCTCCGAAGGAATAGCGACCTTCCATCCAAGGGTACATCAAAGGATGTGCCTCCATCTCTCCATGCTCTTGGATATACTCCTTCGCACCCTGCCTACCGGCATCGATGATCACATCAACCATTCGGGGGATAGTATCGAAAATCGGAGAAAGAGCCTTCTGAGTACTTTCGTCGAATTCATGGGCTCGAATGTTTAGCAGGACCCACAGTAGGCCTGCTCGGCCATACAGCATCTCGTCTCCTCCCATTTTTTGATCGCCATGTGGAACGAGATGTCCATTTTGCAGCGCCAGATTGGCGGCATCGTAAAGAAGGTTGATATCCTCCTCAGCCAAGCTGGGCTTGGAATGAGATTGCCAGTTGGTCTGCGCCACCTTGGACAAAATATGCAATGTAGCAGCCGCTATGGGAGAGAAAGACCCAGCTGGGGATAGGCGAGACGGCAGGAGAGGACAATCGGGGAAACCCGAAAGAATTCGTTGCGAAGCGAAGTCACGAAAATCTGGCGAAGGTTTACCGGCGTCTGCAAGTACAGAAGATTGGTAGTCAAGGCGCAGGAATGCAAGGGCGACACCTGCAGTATGAGGTTAGATGTTGATTCGATAGAATTCCGCCGAATTGAAGTAGACCATTGACCGTACCTGGAAAATGCTTAAACATGCCTCCAACGGACCATTTTTCCGGCACCGTTTCGTTGGCGTGAACCAACTCTGAACCAACGTAAACAGCATCGCGTAGCTCCTGAAATGACTTGGCGAGTGTCTCTGTATTTATCGGGAGAGGACTCAAAGTGTTCTCATAGTACTGCGGTGGGCCTGTGTCTTCCATTATGGAGATAAAGTCACTTTAATGCACTGATGGCGATTGAAGTGTCTGTGTGGCGTGCTCAAGTTCGGGGGTGATTGGGACTAGCTCCGATCCTGAGTAACAGATCAAGATCAGACCGAACCCCTCCTCCATATTTGCTTGGAAGCCTCAGGCCAACAAACACTCCGTCATATCCTGCAGGATCGGTTGAGAGTGGAATCAACGAGCAAATGTCGGTGTCGAACTCAGCTCCACTAGAGGGGCTGGTGAGATAGATCGAATACCTTCCCTGTAAATAAAAGGTGGGGCAGAGTGGATCGGGAACGGGAGGAATTTTCCGCCTGAAGAAGTAGGCATTAAGGCACTCAGGCAGAATGAACGGTCATGTGATCCAATGAGTCAGCAAGGACGACGGCTTCGACAACTTGCGTTGCAGTCATTCCGGACTCCAGAATACCCACGCGGTCCTCGAAGTGCCAGAACGGCTTCTAGAAGCTGTACAGAATGTCAGTACCTCCCCCTGTTACTGAGTTGGTGGTGCAATATCGCTGCAATTCTGTTCATTCACCTGATGTGGCGATTCCACAACCCTCGTGGTCCTCTCCCCGCGATTTCGGCGTAAAATAATGAATCAACAACCCCGGATCGACTAATATGGAAAACAGTCCCGTGATCAGCCTCTCCAACTTATCTCAACATGTCTGAGGTTCAAGCAGATGCAGAAGTCGTATCAACAGGTCCCGAGCCGGAGTATCCTGCGCTGGCTCCTCGACAGGTTACCCTTCGTGATCGGGTGACGGTGGCGACTCTAGTGCCCTTCGCCTCCGCGGACGATGTACCCCGGCCGTTACTGAAGTATCTCTCCGATCAATTTAACAAGGAAATTGAAAAGGGAGATACTTATGCCATGTCCGAACCGATTCCATTGGCCCAATTTGGCCGATATTGGTTCTCTAGTTTTGGCGTGGTGATGTTACTCGGCGATATCGAGAGTGCGGAGCAGACGCACTCTATGGACCGGGCCGGTGCCAATTGGACCAAAATTTGTCTCGGTGGCTTTCACATTCGTCCCAATTACCCCGGTAGGAGTAGTCATGTCTGCAATGGTACCTTCATCGTGACAGATGCTGCTCGAAACAAGGGTGTTGGTCGACTAATGGGCGAGTCATACCTGGAATGGTCTCCTCGACTGGTAGGTGTCTGGCGAATATCTTGCTATTTACACCCCACAGTCGGCTGACATATTTCACAGGGATACACATATGCTGTTTTCAACTTGGTTTACGAATCTAACGTTGCATCCTGTCGCTTGTGGGACTCGCTGGGTTTCAAGCGTATCGGCAGAGTCCCTGGTGGAGGTCAGCTGAAGTCACAGCCCGGCGAGTATGTCGACGCAATTATATATGGCCGTACGCTTAGTCTTGATGGCGAGGACTCTGTCTCACAGGATCGGTTCGAGAAGATTCGCTACTATCTCAAGCATTCAAAGTATCCTCGTGGTGCAGATCGAGCCGAAAAGAGTCGACTCCGTAGTGCGGCCACTCATTACAAGCTCACGGGTGGCGAGGATGGCGAACCGGAAAGACTTATGCTCAAAGATAAGGAAGTAGTATCAGACCCACAGCAGCAATATGAGATTGCACAGGAGGTTCATTTGAAGCAACATGCTGGAATCAACAAGACCACAGCAGCAATTGCCATCAAATATCACTGGGTTCGGATCAAAGAGACCGTCAACAGAGTGATTCGAGACTGTCCGCAATGCAAAGAGACACTCAAACTGCCACCAATTCCCGGCACTAAGGACGAGGATTCGTCTCCTTCAGTTGGGGCATCGGATGTGCCCGATCAAAGTATGGAGATTGATCACTCAAAGCAGGCGATTGAAATTCCACAGGATATGGATGAAGCACCGGATGAGTCTCCCAGTCATAATCCTTTTATGAACCCTCAGCCTCCTGCGACCGTTCCTGGGGCGGTGCATCCCATGGCGAACTTCAATCAAATGCCTCTCGATCCTCAAATCATGCTGCAGCAGCAAGTTCGACGCCAGCAACAGCAACAGCAGCAGCAGCAGCAGCAGCAGCAACATCATCACCACCACCAACAACACCAACAACACCAACAACACCAACAACACCAACAGCAACATCAGCAACATCAGCAACATCAGCAGCAGCAGCAGCAGCAGCAGCATGCCATGGCCGGTGGATTCGCCCCGGTTCCACATATGAACATTTCCAATTTTGATGATTTAATGCGTTATCACACAGCGAACAATGCCTATCAAATGATGGTTGATGACGGCTCCGACCCTTTTCGACAGGAGGTGCTTGGGTTGATGAACCCACCTTCCCACGACTTGCAACATGATGCAGAGCTACTCGCTAAGTACGAGTATGGCAGTCCATCGGAAGGAAATTATGACTTTACTTAAGTTGGGATCCCCACATGTTTTCTTTTGGAATGATTTTGTATCGCCTTGGCGTTAGATGTGTCTCGAGGCCCTTGGATACCACCTTTTTGTATTCTGTGACGACTGTATTTGTGGAAGTGTCGGGTCAACCCAAAATCATTGTACAGATTAGTTATGATATTCATCAGCATGGTATATTTGCAAATGAAGAGAAGTTAAGTGTTTCCACTCAATATACGGAAATTAAGGTAAAAAGAGCACTGCATAGTATGTTGGTGTGCTGTCACCGCCTTGGGGCTTCGGGGGGCATTTTGAGGGGAACAGAAGCTCTGGGAAATTTTGGCGGTCGAAGATCAGCGAACCCCTCCGAGCCCCCGTAACGACCAAGGACCATCTTCCTTTCTCTTCTAATCCCTTTATTCGAAACCAAACGGTCTACGGTCTCGCTTTCGCTCTCGATTTTACAATGGCCTTCGCCGGCCAAACGCCCACCATCGTCGTGCTGAAGGAGGGTCTGTGTTCTTCCCATTTCCCCCCCGCGGCAGTTTAGTGGGATTCCAGCGAGCCATGCTAACCATTGACGCTTCATTATTATAGGCACCGACGCCTCTCAAGGAAAGGGTCAAATCATCTCCAACATCAACGCCTGCGTTGCTGTGCAGTCCACAGTCAAGAGCACCCTCGGTCCCTACGGTGGTGACCTCCTGCTTGTTGACAGCAATGGCAAGCAGACCATCACCAACGATGGAGCCACTGTGATGAAGGTTTGTATCTCTTCCTTCGGAACGTGCAACGGAAATTGGAAAGCAGAAAGTGACGATACTAACTTATTGTCTTCCCCCTGATAGCTTCTGGACATTGTCCACCCCCGCCGCCCGTATCCTCACGGACATTGCCCGATCCCAAGATGCCGAAGTCGGTGACGGTACAACCTCCGTCGTTGTCCTGGCTGGTGAGATTCTGAAGGAGGTCCGCGACCTGGTCGAGCAAGGTGTCAGCTCGCAGACCATCATCAAGGGTCTGCGGAGAGCAAGCGCCATGGCGGTCAACAAGATCAAGGAGATTGCGGTGGAAATGATCGAGTCGGCAGGAAGCGAGGAAAAGAAGATCGAGACTCTTCGGCGACTAGCTGGAACCGCCATGAACAGCAAGCTTATCAAGCGGAATCAGGAGTTCTTTACAAAGAGTGAGTTAATGGTGCCCCGCCAGATCCCCTGAATTTTGGGGAGATTGGACGTGTGATATTTGGATAGCTAACCGATTGATTTCTACGTGCAGTGGTTGTCGATGCGGTTCTCTCTCTCGACCAGGACGATCTCAACGAGAAGTTGATCGGAGTGAAGAAGGTGACTGGTGGTGGCCTTCAGGAATCTCTTTTCGTCAACGGTGTCGCCTTCAAGAAGACCTTCTCCTACGCCGGTTTCGAGCAGCAGCCCAAGTACTTCACAAACCCCAAGATCGTTTGCCTGAACGTCGAGTTGGAATTGAAGAGCGAGAAGGACAATGCGGAGGTCCGCGTGGAGCAAGTCTCCGAGTACCAGGCTATTGTCGATGCGGAGTGGCAGATCATCTATAACAAGCTGGAGGCTATCTACAAGACCGGAGCCAAGGTTGTTCTCAGCAAGTTGCCCATTGGTGACCTTGCCACACAGTAAGCACCCGCTGAAACCAATAATCTCTCTCCGATGTACTAATCACCATGCTCTATAGATACTTCGCGGACCGTGACATCTTCTGTGCTGGCCGTGTCGCATCCGACGACATGGACCGTGTTTGCCAGGCCACCGCTGCCGCCACCCAGTCCACATGCACAGATATCCAGGAGCGTCATCTCGGTACCTGCGGCGCCTTCGAGGAGCGCCAGATTGGTGGAGAGCGTTTCAACGTCTTCTCCGAGTGCCCTGCTGCTAAGACCTGTACTCTCATCCTGCGTGGTGGTGCTGAGCAATTCATTGCTGAGGTCGAGCGCAGTCTGCACGATGCTATCATGATTGTCAAGCGCGCCCTGCGCAACACCACCATTGTTGCTGGTGGAGGTGCCACCGAGATGGAGCTGTCAAGCCACCTGCATGGCTACGCCGACCGCAATGTCCCCCACAAGCAGCAGGCGGTAGTCAAGGCGTTTGCCAAGGCTCTGGAAGTTATTCCCGCCAGCTTTGTGACAACGCTGGTTTCGACGCGACTGATATTCTTAACCGCCTGCGCGTGGAGCACCGTAAGAACAACGTTTGGGCCGGTGTTGACTTTGACAACGAGGGTGTCCGTGATAACATGGTCGCTTTCGTCTGGGAGCCCAGTCTTGTCAAGGTTAACGCGATCCAAGCGGCCGTAGAAGCAGCCTGCCTGATTCTCAGTGTTGACGAGACGATCAGTAAGTGATCTATCAATTCCCTCCACTTTATTGTCTTCACTTTCTTCACTTTCTTTTTTTTGTCTTCTACCCCTCACATCCCCTCCCTCTTTTCGCATTGTACTTGGCTAATGCAATCTTCACCCAACAGAGAACGAGGAATCTGCCCAGCCTGGAAGCGGTCCCCAGCGCGGTATGCCGCCTGGTGCTGCGCAGCGTGCGCTCCGAGGCCGTGGCCGCGGAATGCCTCGTCGATAAACGAGTTAATGCTACGAGAAAGATGAAAGTCTACGAGACTGCAGCAAAAAGGAACCACAGGCTTCTAATGAAACGAGCCTTGCTGGGAGGAAGGGGAAGTGAACCAAGAGCCATCTCTCTACGCGCGCTGACTTTGTGTGTGTGTGTTGGATGGTTACGAGGAAGGGGCCTGTGCGATATGAAAGCATGGGGAGAATAGAAAAAAAGGTGTAGACATACTTTGAACTTTTGACATAACTAGTCTCTCCCAAGGTACATACATACAAAGGACTCGCATTGGCTTTTGCTTCTTCTCCGATTCAAGTTCAAGTTCCTGAACAGATCGTCGATAGATCGCCCGCAGACGAAGAATCTAATGGGTCCAGGTGTGCTTCGTTTAAGATTCCTGCAGCAGATAGTATTCAACTAGTAGTCTTGCTTTTGCGCCCGAATACATCTAGGCATATTTTTTTTTTTTCAGCTATTCATTTCGTACATGTAACTAACTCCACTATCCACGCCAGTGGGACCATTGGAAGTAACTTGGTGCTCCGTCATGGGCTTGTCTAAAGTCTGTGTAACACGACTTCCGGGGCCGAGAATCATGCAAATCATGACACTCGGCCTATTCCCATCTCGGCTGAGGCCAATCCACCTACTAGTAGCAGTTCGTTGGCGGGCTTTTGGGCTGCAGGGGTGGGATCTCGGAGCGGCCGAGGGCTGGGCATTGTTCAAATATAAAGTCTGACGGTGTTTTATCGTCCCCTTTCACCCGTTTCCTGTTTTCAATTCTTTGCTGATAATCTGATCGCCCGCCTTACAGGGATCAACACTCGTAGTTATTATCCAAAGTAGGTAAAGCTTCTCTTTGGTCGATCACAGTTCGTGTTTTAGCCCAACTTCCCTCGTTTCCTGCGGCAATTTTTTTAATTTTTTTTTTTCCCCTTTTGTATGTTCCTTTTCAATCCTTTTAGATACTGGCAGATACTAGTATCTTCCATATCATTTTTACCCTACTCTATACCATACTGTTGAATCTGTTGAATCTGCACCATATCTTACAGACGAATCTGGCTTGGCGGCATCTCCGTCCTTCCCGCTCTGTTTTTGGATCGTCCTTCTCCACAATCCGACCTCCCTCATCTTTTTACCTGAACCTTCTTTTAGTTTTCATCTCTCACATCTCTCACATCTATCTTTCACATGTCTTATTATCCGCCATACCAGGGCGGCCAGGGAGGCTATCCCCCGCCCCAGCAATCTTACCCCCCGCAACAACAACAGTACCCGTACGCGATCGCTTTTTGTCCTCGGTTGACCCCGGGTTTTCCATGAAACTGAGACTGACCTTTCTTTGTCGCAGTCCGATGAATCATCAGCAACAGCCCTCCTATGGCGGCGGTGGTGGTGGTTACCCCGGCCAGTCCTATCACCAGCAGGCGCCCGCCCCCTCCAACCCTTACGGATATAGCCACTCGCCTCAGCCGTCGCAACAATACAATTCGCCCGCCCCGCAGCAGGGATATAATGTACGTTTCCACCTTGATGGAGACGCTTTTCGTTTCGCATCGCATCGCATTATATATCATGATGGAACAGAAGTGGCTGACACGGATCTCGCATTCTAGCACGGTCCCCCTCAGTCAGGATATCAACAACCGCCTAGTGGCCAGCAGATGTACCAGCAAGGTCGCCCTCCAGGTTCGCTTACCACTCCATTCCGCTGCGCCCTTCTCTCACCCGACACGCGCTGACCTATGATTCCATAGCAAACAACTATCCCCAAGGTGGAGGTGGAGGTGGCCGCCCAGCTGCTCCTCCCAGTAATCCGGTGGCATTCGGACATGGTGCCCCGCAAGGCTATAGCTTCCAATACTCGCGCTGTACCGGCAAGAGAAAGGCATTGTTGATTGGAATTAACTACTTCAGCCAGAAGGGCCAATTGCGAGGATGCATTAATGATGTCAAGAACATGTCCACATACCTTAACCAGAACTTCGGATACGCCCGTGAAGATATGGTCCTCCTCACGGATGACCAGCAGAACCCCATGAGCCAACCGACAAAGGCTAACATTCTCCGCGCCATGCACTGGTTGGTGAAGGACGCGCAGCCTAACGACTCACTCTTCTTCCACTACTCCGGTAAGTTGGCTACGCTTGCAAGAGGCATGGCTCTCAGAGACTTTGATCGAGAACTAACATTTTCCTCCAGGTCACGGCGGTCAGACACCAGATCTCGATGGCGACGAAGATGATGGATATGACGAAGTGATTTATCCAGTGGACTTCCGCGTTGCCGGCCATATTGTCGATGATGAGATGCACCGTATTATGGTCCAGTCGCTGCGCCCTGGTGTGCGCCTCACAGCCATCTTCGATTCCTGCCACTCCGGCTCTGCGCTGGATCTGCCCTACGTCTACTCCACCTCTGGTGTTCTCAAGGAGCCCAATCTGGCCAAGGAAGCCGGTCAGGGTCTGCTGGGTGTTGTGTCGGCGTACGCTCGTGGTGATATGGGTGGTATGATGTCGACTGCCATGGGCTTCATTAAGAAGGCCACCAAGGGTGACGACGTGTACGAGCGCAACCTTAAGACCAAGACCAGCCCTGCAGATGTGGTCATGTGGTCCGGCAGCAAGGACGACCAGACTAGCCAGGATGCCCAGATCGCCGGCCAGGCCACAGGTGCCATGTCGTGGGCTTTCATCGCCGCTCTTCGCAAGAACCCCCAGCAGAGTTATGTCCAGCTGCTGAACAGCATTCGTGATGAGCTTTCTACCAAGTATACCCAAAAGCCGCAGCTGAGCTGCAGCCATCCTTTGGGTAAGTACCAAACCCACCCTACCTCCATTTCCGTCCCCTTTGTTGGTATATCTTGACTGGATTTTCGCTAACTTTTGTGCTGCAGATACAAACCTCCTTTATGTGATGTGAGATCGTGAAACATGGGAAGTCCTGATGGGAAAAATTAGCTCTCAAGTCATTCGATGATATGTGATTTTCTGCGTTTAACGAATTGAACTGTGTATGTAATTCATTGCTTGGTGTCTGTGTAAAGCTTCTTGGTATGGATGACTCGGTTGCAATGTCTGTGATTTATTGTTTTGAACTTGTGATTACCAACATTTTCTGTATTCCATCAGCTGCTGACGACAGCCATTAGTCTTCCTGACATCATTGTAGATACAAGATGCCCCACGCAACCACGTCAACGTGCACTACATACTGCCGTGAGAGTAAGCCATTTGCTAACACTTGCTCTCTAAGAGTGAGTTCATATTCTCCTGATCGAAATGGAGACGACGATAAGCCTGTTTACCCCCCCCCCCCCCTTCGTTTGATAACTAACTACTGTGTGGTGCCTGAAATGCTTGGCATCTCAATATCACCACTGGCGGAAAATGAAACCGAGAACCCGACGACGGCGAAGCAGCAGAGAAAAGAAGACAAAACGGCAATCGGACCATCATGTCCAGGCCAACCCTCGAGCCCCGCCATTCGACTCGCGAGCACCTGGAGTGCGAAGGAGATGCCGAGCGTTCAAACAGATCGCTATACCATCAACACGCGTGATACTCTAGGTGGGGGTACAGATATTATGATCACGGACATTGAGAGGGAGAGGCCTGCGCGTGGTCCGAATCGAGCTTTTACAAATGGTACTGATACCTCGACTGATGGAGAGTCTGAGATGGAGAAACTCATACTCGTCACATAGGAAGGCGATACCGACCCCATGGATCCGCATAACTGGTCTTTTTTTTGTCGGGTAACATGTACTACTTTACTTGGTTTTATTGGTTCTCTCGTTCTCATGTCGTTCACTATTGATGCTAGTGCGATCACATCCACAAGGAAACTTTCAATACCAATCTCGAGCTCGAAACTGTGCCTACCTGTGGGTGATATCTGTACTGAGATCGAGATAAAAAGAAACTAATCGTTCTCTTCCAGCTCTTTTCCTTATTGGACTGGGAACTGGAAGTATGTTAACCGCTCTTCTTTCTGAGCTAGCAGGACGAAACCTGTTATATGTCATTTGTTTGCCGTATTTCACGATTTTCAATATGGGGGCTGGCCTTTCCCAAAATGTCGGCCAGCGCCTCGTCTGTCGGGCCCT
This sequence comes from Penicillium manginii, assembly GCF_028828005.1. Lineage (NCBI taxonomy): Eukaryota > Fungi > Ascomycota > Eurotiomycetes > Eurotiales > Aspergillaceae > Penicillium > Penicillium manginii. The sequence goes on along the minus strand of NW_026643103.1, from coordinate 3,909,163 downwards.
CGCTGGATTCTTCGGATCTGCACCACTTGTCTGTGCGGCAGCCTCTTTGATTGATATGTGGTCTATCACCGAAAGAGTCTATGCTTTCCCATATTTCATCATTATAATCTTATAGGTCCTACTTTTGGTCCGCTACCAGGTGGTTATATCAATGAAACTCCCTCCATTTCTTGGTGGTGGGTTGACTGGCTCACGGTCTGCGTATATGGATTTTTAGTTCTCCTTGTCCTGTTCCTACCAGAAACCTACAACCCGACCCGTCTCAGTTGGAAGGCAAAGCAGCTGTGGCGCCTTACAGGAGATGACCGTTACCGAGCCCCGATGGAATTCAACCGGATTTACTTCCCCGAAGAATCGCTTTGGCCCTTGCTCGTCGAACAAGTATACCACATGGACCAGGGAAAGACCGGGATCTGTTTTCTAGGAATCGTGGTAGGTGTGCTATGCTCAGGCTTACCAGTTCCACCAAGCATGAAACTGACGTGAAGGGATATCTACCGCGCCCGAGACCGAGTCAAATCTCTACATGGCCATGTTCGGAGCACCGGCCCTACCAAGTAGCCTTTTCTGGACGGGCTGGACAGCGTACCCGTACATTTCGATGTGGTCTCCGATTATGTATTCGGTGGTCTTGGGGTTCGGCATTGTCCGTGTTTTCGTTTCCGCGTACCAGTACGTCGCGGCCGCTTATGAATATCACGATGGAAGTGCCCTGGCGTCTCCTCAGATGCTTCGTCTTTCGGCGGCCGGGATAATGTCTGTTGTTGCGGATATCATGTATCATAGGCTCGGCCCACACTGGACACTGACTTTTATTGGGGGTATTGCGACTGTCTTTCTGCCTGTTCCATATTTGCTTTATATTTAGCGCCACAAGGTGCGGACATGGAGCCGATATGCCCCAACCGGGGAGATACAATTTCTTCTTTTTTTTTTTAGAAATGGTGGTATATTATTTTATGCCATGTTGAGTGATAGTTATGAGACACTTTTCGACTCAGGCTGTCAATGGCTGCCAGCCATCATACTATGGGGACATGGTTAATGAACATGTGATCATAACTCTACTCGACGATGGAAAAAGTCACGATAATCTGACATAAGACGAGATAGTTTGATCGAAAAGGCGATTGGGTCAGCGCCTTTCTTGGTTGGCCAATGGGTGCTAGAAGCCAATAACAACGACTGGAATGTCCACCATTGGCTATGACCTCGACGTGCTGCATTGTTCCAAGCTAGCGTGAGGGGAAGGATCGGCTGTGGGAACGCTGCATAAACGCACTGCTTTTCTTCTGGGATTTATTTTTGAAGAAAAAATACAGCTATTTCAATCTGGTCCGACTTGTTGGAATCGATCTTTCTTATTATTCGATATGGCTTTTGTGTTTAGCATACCCACGGCCCTGGCAGGGGTAGTTGCGTATTTCATTGCGCGTTACACTTATCGGTTTTTCTTCCACCCTCTTTCTGCAATCCCAGGTCCCACATTCGCTGCCATCTCTTATCTACCCGAATTCTACCACGATGTTGTTAGAAAGGGTATGTATATGTGGGAGATCGAAAAGATGCATCAAAAATACGGTAGGTAGAATGTCAACTTATGCCGATCAAGAGAAGGGAAGAGGGAAATAACGAGAAATCCTAGGCCCTATTATCAGAATCAATCCGCGTGAAGTTCACATTAAGGATCCCTCATTCTACGACGAAATATACGCCGGCGGAATGCGAATTCGTCAAAAAGACCCCGCATTCACTGTTGCTCTCCTGACGCCCGGTGCGATGGCATCAACAAATGACCATGAAATACACCGACTACGACGCGGAGTTCTAAGTAACTTTTTCTCCAAGAGGTCCGTTACCGATCTGGAAAGCGTTATTCAGGACAAGGTCAACACGCTGAAAGAACGTTTTATGGGAGCGTTCCACGAGGAAACGGTCTTGGGCCTCCCATCTGTGTTTGCAGCATTGACAGCGGACATGATTACGCACTATTGCCATGGAGAGTCTCGTGGATATCTCATCGCGCCGGATTTTAAGAATAATCACATGGAAGCATTGGATTCCCTGTTCACTCTTTTCCATATTAACCGTTTTATACCCCTGCTTGCACACATACTGGCAAGGTTACCATTGGAGTCAATGAAGAAATGGGGCATTCTTTCCGGTACGATTGGGGAGTTGGTCGATACGAGACTCCAAACTCGACAACGAGCAGCCGAGGCGTTGCAAAGTACGGAAAAGAAGACCACAGGGCCGAGGACTTTGTTTGATGCCTTGACGGCAGATAGTGTACCGAAAGAGGAGCGAACGGTGAATCGACTTGAAGACGAGGCGTCTGTTTTATTTGGGGCAGGAACTGAGACAACGGCAAGGACTTTGTCGATTGCGGCATTTTATCTGGCAAAGAATCGGACTCTGCTGGAGAAACTGCGTGGAGAATTGAAGCTAGTTATGCCTTCGCCTGGTAGTAAACCGACATGGTCTCAATTGGAGAAATTACCGCTTCTAGTGAGGAACTACCGTTTTTCCCCTGCAGAGATGAATAGAGTATCTGTTGACATTTTCCAGGGGGGTGTCATTCAAGAAGCACTTCGACTATCATACGGCCTGAGCGGTCGCTTAGCTCGAATCGCACCAACAGAAAATCTCGTATACAAAGACCACATAATTCCAGCAGGAGTAAGAAGACACTACTAGTATTGGGATATATGATGATAATCTCGACGAAGCTAATTTATCCCAATAGACCCCCGTTAGCCAAGCGATATACTTTGTTCACCATGATCCAACCATCTTCCCCGAACCCGAGAAATTCGACCCAGAAAGATGGATCAGGGCATCAGACGATGGAACCAATCTGAAGAAGTATATGATATCCTTCAACAAAGGAAGCAGACAATGCCTGGGAATGAAGTATGTTACCAATTTCCAAATCCCACAGATAACTGCTGACTTTACAACCAAGCCTTGCATATGCGGAGATGTATCTGACTTTGGCTATGTTTGCCCGAAACTTTGATGTTGAGCTGGTCAATACGACAGAGGATAATATTCGATTGGGAAGAGACATGGCACTGCCATATCCAATCGAGGGTAGATTCTCTGTCAAAGCGAGGATTACAGGAATAATTTCATATTAAAATTTTGGGCGTTAGTTGCTCAAACTTGGCAAAACTCATTATGCATATGCACCTCCTTCAAGGAAATTCCACTTCACGTAAAAATATCAACAGTAGTAGATCAGAGACCCAATTTTCTTACTGTAGGTTTGTCTCAAACAGCTTGTACCAGTAATTGGAGAGGTTAAGTCTAATCGATAACAAGTTCAGGTGGTAGTAGTAAAACCAGGGCAGTTTGACCCCCTATTACAGGCCAAGAGTTCTGATATATAAGAAAAAGTATATTGAGATAACTAACTATCTGCCTGCGCTATGAATACTTCGAGAGGACTTCTTCAAGCAAATCCTGTGCTAATGACCCAGCTGACATCGGCATTGAACGAAGTGGCAGAGTCAAAAGTGTGAACACCGCCGTTGCTTGCAATATAAAGGACATTTTCATAATGGCGGAACCATCGTGTAGGGTAGCTCCAAGAACGAATGGAAGTACCCGTACCACTGAGACCAGTCTGTGGGCAGAAGGTTGCATCTTCGTAGAACTGCTTTGTGGAATCATTGGCATTGAGCACAAGCCCAAAGTTATAGTGCCGGATGTAGCTTCCAGGAGTGTCAACAGACTCGAATGAAAAGCAAGCGCTATTTCCCAGACCAGTCCGGACGGTCCAACTAGCCTGCTGCTTCAATGCAGTGGTGCTTGATGAGGTGACAACCTGCGTGTTGACAACGGAATCGGTGTGGGCAATGTAGCGTGTAGTATATCCAGATGTGGTGGCCCTCAGGGAAATCGAGTTACCAACAGTGAGTGCTGTGCCGCTTGTGAGAGAGGTAGTAGCGTATTTCGCCGCCACAATGTTGGCTTGCACCGAATTTTCGGTTGCGTCTGTTGGATAGCCGGAAGTCATGACTCCTTCGTAGAAAGTACCCTGGGCACTGACACTGTTGTCGCCACCAATTCCAAGGATAATGGCACCCTCCTTGCTCATAGGGTTATAGCCAGACGCAGTGGGACGAGCGCCACTGTAGTATGTCGAGAGTGAGCCGGACGCAGCGTTACCGCCACGCAGAGCCCATTTGTTTGCACCACCCTTCAAAACAGTAGTAAAGAATCTGTATGAGATAGATGGGTCGGCAGAGTTCAGCGTAGAGCTGGAACCGGAGAATAAACCGTTTTCGAGATCAGCCATCAACCAAGGCCCGCTGCCAGTACCGTAGCCCCAGGCAGTATTGTCGCCGAAGTAGATGGCCTCCATATGTCCGTTTCCTGTATCGGTGCTGGAGGTCTCAGCATTGCCGTAGTCGAAGCAGCAGCCGCCATTGTAGTGAGTTCCATCAAGGACGGCGTACATGCCCTCCGAGACGTCGCCCGTGGCTGTGCCAGTAGCAACATTGTTGCGATATCCAGTACCGGGTGAGACAAAGACACCATATGCCTTTTGGCCGTTCAAAGTAACAGGGGCGCCAATGGCACCGGCCAAGTTGTCATACCCGTCAGACTCTGGGCCCTGAAATCCACCGGGAGGTGCTTGGGTGAGGTGGTTTCCCTTGCCAGACTGATCATAAATGATTGTGATAAGACATGTCGTACTGGCACAGAAGGTGTCTTGAGCAGCAGCATTTGCAACACCACCTGCTGACAGAGGCGAGATGTCTTTTGTAGTGTTATCAGAGCCACGTTGGACCTGGTAGAGTGCACTGCTGTAGGCGCTATACAAAGCGCGGGTGGTGCTGTGTGCGGCGATACAGGGTGTACCTCCGGATGAGTAGATATCACAGGGACCAGCAGATACTAGAGATGCAGTACCAACAAGCCCTAGCAATGCAAGGGCACTGGCGCGCTCAACGCTTGGTTTGGACAGCATTCTGATTGCTCGATCGCCGGGGGAAAGTGAATGAAAGCTGCGAGTTTCAGAGCTAGCAAGGAGATGCTCAAGTTTCTTACTGGAGTAGAGAAAATCTGATGCATGTTTTATTCGCGCACTTCTAGTTTCTCTTTTATAGTCCTCTTCTACTAGTACTCGCATAAGTCCGTTCTTTATGTGGAGACGGCACTTGTTACGAAAGGGGTAGGGATTTCCCTCCAATGACTGAGAACTGTAGCACCTTCACCTGATACTATAAGCGAGGACAAGGTTTGAAAGCTCCGGTTAATATGTCGAAGATATTAAATTCAAGATTTAAGCGAAAGTACTTGGGTTGTTTAGTGCTATGCAGCTAGCTTCATTATAAGGTTCAGGAACATCTTCAAGATCTCACGGACCGAGAGGTACTAAACTAAGACAGGCCATCTGGTTTGTGCAGTAAACTATACTGGGGAAGACTGAGCCATGGACCTGCCGATGTAGTGGAATATCTAAAAAAGAGAAGGACTAGTAAGGGCATGATGAGTATACATTAAAATATAGTGTCACTTTTTACTTCTTTTGTCATCGATTCAATATTGACTCAAATTTTGCAAGAGACAATATGCTTCCCCACACGTGAGTTAGATGGATTTAGCTGAGTCGATGGTAATCTGCAGACAATAGGCGTCGGCCACAACCAGCAGGCACAACACGCTAGTGAAAGGGGCGGGGTAATTTGTACACAAATCCGTTCTAGTTGCGGGGAAACAAGAATGCACGTCTCTAAGACCATGTGATTCAATGCCGACGGAAATGTGTTTTCCGTTGCTGTTAATCTCAGATATCACGAAGCATCACGATATCTTATTATTCCATCGCTAGAAAGAGATGGTGCTCGCCAAATGGAGCTTTTTTTTCGGCCACCCCGGACGCATCCTGCATGAGATGAAGGAGGAAAAACACGTGAAACAAGACTAGGGGGGCTATTAACTCCAGTTCTATGGCGCAGACAAGCCGATCATCGTGTGCCGCCGGGGTTTTGCCGAATTTACGCCCCTCCGTGAAAGCAATTAACCGAAATTGGTAAAGAAGTTGAAGAAAGCAAGCTTTCCAACTATTAGGTCAGGACTAGGGCCATGGACAGCGTAGGATTGTGGCGTAATGCTACATACTGCAGGAACTTAGCGCCCACACCTACCATAATGTGAGAATAATAATGCGGAGGCGGGGCCCCGTGAGTGATTTATTCTTCATTGAGAAAGAGAGGAGTTGGCAATATATCAAATGAGCCCTCTGGGGCCTTACCACTTGGGAGAATCTCAATTGTGCCTATTCTCCCTGAAACCAGGCTGATACCCAAACAGTTCAGTCCAATCCAGTCGCTATGCAAGAAAAGAAAATATCAGAGAAAGTCTTTCAGCAAATCTGTCATATCCCTAGCACCCCTATCTTTCATGACCCTCTTCCCATTCCTTTTTGACTCCGCTGGCAACGGCAATGGTCGCTTTCCGGTCGAATCGGGCACACGAGTGAGAATTCCAATTGATTTTGCCGCGTACTGTGAACGAACCTCAACCTTCTGCGTGTCGCTATGATCCATCGCCGGTAGGCCAAACTCTATAATTGGTACATCGGCCCCTAGGGTAGGAAGGCTGGGCTTGACACTACCGGAATTATGTTGTGTATTAAGTGTACTCCGGTAAACATCCAACAACGGACCCAAATGCTGTAGAGCTTGCCCATCTTCGGTGGCATCCTTCAAAGCCCAATCAAGCCTGAGAACATTCCATCCTTCCATCTCAATCTTGCCCGAGGAGGGTCTCTTTTCGCAACGAACGGCCTCAGTAAAATCATCGCATTGGTTGACAATGATGAGTTGCAGATTTGGAAGCTTTCCTAAATGCTGGAGCGCTGCGGGCTTTACCATGCCCTGGTTATAAAGACGTAAGACGCGTAAATGCTGCAATGATCCGGTGGACTCTGCCAGCTCAACCCAGGTGCGAATGACACCGTTTTCCAATTCGTTCGCGGCTCGAGGTGTGATATCGGGGGCGTGTTTGTGTGATTTCCATGGCGTCCTGGAAATTTCTAGAGCCACGAGATTCTTCATATCGCCGATTGCGAGAAGGTCTTCCGTCGTAGCATACCCGGATGAAAGGGAGAGAACTGCGCGCCAATCGCAGTTTGCACTGCTCATGATATCGACGTATCCCTTCAAGGGCTCCATCGGTCGGTTAGTCAACAGACAATAGTAGGAGCTGACTGTGTGAAAATGGCGGGGGTATGATGCGGCCATGATTTTCCACATGAACAATGTTTGCTTCTTGCTGGAATTGCTATTAGTCCTGAGCCCAAAGCATACCGTGGCTCAAGAGCTTACCAGTGACCCAGGTACTCCCACAGTTCCAGCGCAATAGGCCAAGGAATATTTTCAAACATTTCCAGTCTCAATGCGGACTGGTCTTCGAGTGCCTTTTGTCTGGCCGCATGCTTTAAGGAAGGGGCTCCGAGCTCCTGACGACGATCCTCCCAGCAGTATGGCAAGAACGGACTTTCATGGTACCAATGGGGGCCTCTCTTAAAGTTCGCCTGTGGTCCTGGGGAGTGAAGAATGACAGACATTGTCGGCCGGCCTGAAGCGGCTCCAGACATATTGACGAAGTGGGGTTGGAGGTGCTGGCTTATGACCTCTGTTGCCAGTATATCGGGGGATACCGGAGATTCCTAGATGCGTGACAAAAGAAACGGGAAGATAGGTCATCTCCAGAATTAGGCCCATGCCCTGCCAGAAGACACGTATATAAGTGAGCCAACCATCCCAAGATCCCAATATGAGACTGTGAAAGGCCGTGATTGCCGGTTGTGATATGTTGACATCACGTGTCGAGTATACACGTGACAAACATCAACATCTCTCCCAGTAGACACCTCTCTTAGTTCCCGTTTTTTTTTCTTTCCAATATACCTCTTGTAGGGCATTATCTCGATTGTAAATCTATTCATAGGATACCTGGTGATAGTTCTCTCATGCTTATGCCAACCTGTGCTAGTCTGAGTAGCTCGGAACGTGAAAGTACATAAAGGTACAGATTCACACACTCTAATTGGCTGACCAGACAGGTACTCTAAAAGTACCGCCATAGGCGGTGATGACTAAGTGTATGATGTCAGGTAACGCAGGCGTTCTGATTGGGCGAGGGCAGCCAAAGCCAAACCCCCGCGTCCATCCTCCATCACCTGATACACACTTGCCTCTGCAACTGCTCTCTATCTTTGTGTGCTCGTTGCGTGGTCTCTCATTACTATGTCCGACCAACCGATTCCGAGAGAAGGCTCCGATTCTTCTCTCAACGCCCTCGCCAACCCCAATAACGGATCGGAGATCGGCTCACCTCGGTCCAGCACCGAATCCCGCTCCTCATCCCGCAATCACAACCAGCTCCGCGTGTCACATATGCCCCCCCACAAATCATCAACATCGCCAAAGCTTGAGCGAGACGCTCCGGGGTCCTCCGGGATCACCGCGCTCTCGGCGACAGCCTTCCTTGAACCAGTCTGCCATCCAGAGCTTGATCGATAACCCTCCACCTCCAAAGAACGTCGACCCCGCATTTATTGGTCGGGATTGGCAGCAGATCTCCATTGGCGAACTTGTTAGCCCAGAGGATTTGCGTTTCGTTGAGCTAGACACAGGAATTGAGGAAGCGACAAACGTGAGTCATTTTGGGTGATGTACTTCGTATGTGGCGAAGCTGACGCAATTGCTTTTTAGATACTGATCGACTCCGGTACCCCGGTCTTGCTTATCCGCGAATCCCCAGAGAAAACTTCCGCCGTTGCTACATTTGACTACTCGGACTTGAACACTTATTTGCTTCTAGCAGCGGGTCTGGCCCTTCCTGAGGAGCATAACCGGGCATCATACGATGAGCTTGCCAAGAAAGCACGGGAGGGCGAGAAAATTCCCCTAAAAGATGTTAAGGGCCTGGGTATGGAGAAAGAGCCATTGATCACTCTGCCCGCATCAGCGAATGTTCTTACCGCCGTGGAGACGTTTGGCGGTGGAATCCACCGAGTTGTGGTTGTTAAAGAGTCCAATGACCAAGAGGTTGTAGGCATCTTCAGTCAGTTTAGACTGGTCAAGTTCCTCTGGGAAAATGGACGCAGCTTCCCTGCAATTGAGCAACTTTACCCACAGGCGCTGGCCCAATTACGGATTGGCTCGCACAATGTGATATCTATCAAGTGAGTGCTTCGAAAACTAGTCAAAACAAGACTATACTTATCTTTTTTTTCTTCCAGCGGCGATAAACCCCTCAGTGAAGCTCTCCAGCTGATGAATAGCGAGGGTATCTCGTCTCTGGTTGTGGTAGACAATCATTCCAATGTTATTGGTAACATATCTACGACGGATGTTAAGGTATGCAAACCAAGCGATTGAAGGGATACAAATACTAACAATGGTGATCCAGCTTTTGACCCGGTCATCTTCCCTGCCTCTACTCCAAAATACCTGCACACATTTCATCTCCGTGATCCTGTCTACCCGGGGGTTGATCGAGGGTCAAGACTCGTACCCTGTCTTCCATGTTAACCCAACCTCTACACTGGCCCACACGGTTGCGAAAATTGTTGCGACACGATCCCATCGGTAATTTCATCCATAAAGATATTCTGACCTCGATGCTAACTGTTATAGCCTTTGGGTGACTGATCCATTGTCGCCAGCCTCCTCAGGACCGCCGACTCCTTCTCACTCGACTGCGCATATTCCTCTAGCCACTGCATCAAGCACGGCTGCTAACAGTTCAAATATTGGAATATCCCCTCCAGCTTCTCCCCTCCCTCCAGCCTCGACTGCTATCCCAGCGCCTATTCAGGCCACACCTCACCTACCAACACCGCCCCATCTCTATGCCAATACAGAGTCAACACCTGGTGCGACACCGCCACTCGTGCCCTCTGTGCCAGCAGCTGCATTGCCGGGCGCCCGCCTTTCGGGGCGTCTCGTTGGTGTTGTCAGTTTGACGGACGTTTTGAACCTCCATGCTCGCGCTAGTGGCTTGAACCCGGCAGATCCGGCCGAATTCCGACGCCGACGACGCAGCAGTTCTTCTAGCATGAGCGTTCGTCGCAGCGGCGAGGTTGGCCGTGAGATGTTTAGTCGTGGCATTTGAACTGGGAATCCATAGGCAGGCGGTACAAGGTCAAAGCGGTGACTCAAATTTTGTTGATATCTCAGGTGTTATGGAAAGCCACGGTGTGTTGTATTGCGCCGGTCTAATTCGATCAATTGTGTCTCGCAGAATTTCTTCTTCGCACAAACACATACTTCTACATTGCGAATTGTCTTGAAAGCGGTGATTGCAGACTACTTGTCACATCTTTCTTCAAATTTTCATCGGTCTGACAAATTTTCGTCTTTCCGGTTCAAAATCGGGGGATTCCCTTTCCCCCTTGTCTCTGTGGATAAGAGTTCCGCTTCTTCTTCTTCTCGCCTTCCTACACGCCCTATGCGTAGCGAGCACTTGTGTACGTGTCATGCCAATAAATATTATCTGGTAAAAGGCTTACCCATAACCGGGAGCGATGGCGAACATGATCCTCAAATCTACTAGTACCACTCGGACAACCCGACTGAAAATGATATCAGCCCAGTGAATGCCCAGCAAAGTGACAACCAATTAGCAACGGCGGATCCCCTTTTCTCTCATCCACCCAAACGGCTACCATCGGACGGGTGGATGATCTGATGACAAAAGTACAGATCTCACCCCGATATGCCTCGATAAGTGGCAGGGAGTATTCAACCCCCAAAATAGGTCTTAAATTGAGGCGTCCGGCCCCATCGGCTTTTGGAGATCACATTTAGCGCGAACGTAGCACGAACTGACCCGTCTAGATCAACCCTCGGTCTCTCCCCGGCTGACCGTGTCCTGATCCGGCACCATCTCGCAACTAAACTATCGACTTGAACCTGATTTTCCCTCCCCCTCTGCCCTGGAAGTTCGACACCCGTGCTATAAACCAGATTCTCGCAACAAAAAGCGAAGTTCAACCAAGGGAATGCATGAGAGGCACGCGCTCGTGTTATCTCTACCAAATCACCTCTTCTACCGAAGTATTCAATATAAGCGTTGGAATCTAGATCTATTGGCTCGTCAACATGCAATCCCATCCCCAGATCAGCAGTTGAATCCGACAGCTTAGTCGCCCCCATGACTCGTGGCTGTCGATCATAGCGGTCATCTGCCCTATTCTCCGTCATCCCCCCAACCAATAGTAATGGGAAAGTGGTTTATGCTGGATTGCAGAGTTTCTGCAGCGGGTCCGCCGGCAATTCGGCCATTCAGCTCGCCCCTGCAAGCAGTAGATGAAGCTAAGTGGTTGAACTGCCGGGGTAAATATTTTCCATTTGTTCTCCTGGTTCATGTCGCTTTTTCCTGTTTTGGTGGACGTGTCGTCGGATGCCCGGGGATGTTCGCTTGGCTTTTTCCATTTTTCCATTCTTTTTTTTTTTACTCTTTTCGTTTTTACGTCTTCATGGGCCCGGCTGATTGGTTCTGGCTAATCTCTACTAGTAATTTGCTCTATATCTACCAATTAATCATGTCTGACCCATGCATGGGTACTTTTGTTGCCATTAGGCTCTGTGAAACCTGGAGAAATGAATAATATTCCCTCTTTAGGAAAGTCTGACATAGGTACTCTCGATCTGACGCCGCCGATCGAAACGCCCTTATTCGCAAATCTAGAAGTATCACGCACGGTCCAAACGTCTTTTCACCTTCCCCGAAATCTTGTTCAAGGGGGTTTTGATTTGATTTTGATTTAGCTTCGTTTCGTAACGGTGGCCAATCCAAGTCTCAGACCAGCTGCCTAGATAGGATAGTAGGGTTCGCTGAGGGCCTGAGGGCCTGATGGCTTGAGGGGAGAGGAGAACCCAGGTAAGGCACCAAGACGCCACCGCCAAATCGTCGGAAACGACCTCAGAACCTTGGGGAAAAGGACCCCGGACCCAACCGCTCCAGTGACAAATCCTGGGTGAACCAAGTCCAGTCCGGTCTGTCTCGTTGTCTGGCCCGAGTGGCTCTGACCATTGGATGTAGTTGCCCCTGGTCCGGGATTCGATGATTGGCTGATCGCTGTGCTGCAGGGGATCTCATCTGGAAATTAGCTTCCTGGACTCTCTTGTGCACTGACTGGCTTTGAAGAAATATCTCAAAGTGAAGGGAGATGGGGATTGGTGACTAATTCTACGTACGGTTGAGCCTCTTCCAAGGTTGGCTACTGGCTAATTATGACATGAGAGGTATAGCCAAGAGTATATGCCTAGTATGGCTGTTATACGAGATGCAGTTACGAACGAAACACGCCATTTTGCCAATCAATTTGTCTATCTTAGGCATACTCCGTACGTAGTTCCAGAAGGATCGTAAACACGGGACCAGACGAGGAAAAACAAGCGAAATCAAAGTCGCGGATAGCTGCATATGCGTGGTGGCTTCAACGGCCACGATTGGGGTAATCGAGGCCAAAGCGCTTATCATGTCATTGCGTTGCCAACCTATTCACCAGTAGGACTATCACGCTACCTACGATCCATCAAATCCTATCCCATGTGCCTCAAGATAGACATCGAGATAGGACATGCATTGCCTGGATCTGGCCGAGGCACCACCGAGGCACCTGATGAAATAATCAGGATATCGAAAATCATCGAGTTTAGTATGGACCATCTATCGGAGCCGAATGGGCCGATCCAGTCCTATAGAGAAATCAGGGATCAATCAGGCCACCCCCACCGAGCTCACGCTCCCAAGCTGCAGGATAAGAGGCGAGGGACCAAACCAATGATCCGCCAGGATACGTGCACGGGGTTCCTATTGCATCAATTCCATTTAACGGGTCAGTGGGGGCTGTTGGATGATTTGGACCAGTGCCCGACCAGCTTTGGGAGCTAACTTAAGAGGAACCATGGTGGGTGAGCGGCGCGGTCGTATCTCGGGCTCCACCAGAACCAGACCCAACGCAGTTAAAGTTGTGATTGCTCTGCAGGAAGTCTCGATGCGGAGTGGTCTGTGCGGGAGCTGCAACCTTAACCCCGCAATTTACAGCTGTGCTTTTGTAGATGAAGGGTCTGGATTTGATATTTCATACCTAGGTAACTATTATGTGTTCACTAGTATTAGAGGAATGTTAATAAGTCATTTCAAGCAGAGTGTGACAGCAGAAACTGGGTAACCGCCACAACAACAACAATAATTAAAACAGTTTCCAAGGTTTGTAATGAATAGTTCGTGGTTAGTAGTTGTACAATTGATGCAGCCCGTCAGCAAGTAGCACAAAAAGCCTGTCCTCCATCCAATCCCTGCCGATCAATCGCGCCTCAACCCAGCAACCCGGTTCAAAAACGCCTCTTCCAGCCCCATCTCCAATTAACACTGCAAGGTACTCAGCTACCCGCATATGCATATGGAATTAGCCAGCTGACATTCACAAACTGAGAATGGCGTCGGGCAACAAACTCAGCCTCACCAGAATTTGGGGTTTATACCTTTGAAGGATCAGCTAGTTGCTAGTTACCTCGTCCTGTGTTCTGCACAGTACGTAATATGGCCCAAGCGTTCCCCTCGACTGCGTATAGAGTATGCTAGCTGGCATTTCATTCTCTCGAGGAAATTCCTCCCCGAGCAGCCAAGCCTCAGTCTAGTCCGGTTGTGTCTAGCATTATTTCTTAATCTACCCTCATTTCCACATCCCCTCATCTAAACTCACGGCGAACACGAAGAATGGAGAAGCCAAGCCGAAACCCTCAATTGGACATAAAGAAAGCGGTCGTTTTTTTGGGAAATTATCCCCCCCCCCTTGCTGGGTGGCTACCTAAGTAGTAGATAGGGTGGTTCGCCCTAACTATCCTCTACCTATGAGCGCTCGTCAAGACGTCCCATGTTGGAATTACTAGTAACCAAAGCCGAAGACCACCGAACTGATACCCGAAACTCAACTTTCAAGTTGGCAAAACCCCCCGAGCGAATGCGAGTACACGATTGCTTTGCTTTACGTGAGTACTGTACAGCATGATCTGAATCGGGCTACACCACGCGTGCTACTGCTAGCCAGCCGCACCCTGTTTTCCACTCTTCCCTCGCCTCCCACCCCCACCATCCATCTGCGCCCCGAATCGCCCTACCCTCCTCAATTTAGTTTTAAAACTCTGACCCAATCAGCCCTCCCAGTCTGCCTCCCAAGCGTGAGGGGTGAATGCACTGTGATGTCAGGCGGGGGTGGGGAAAAAATTGTGGATTTAATTAGCTTCTGCCGATCAAACGACTTTGGATTAACTCCGGTTGGTCGGGTATAGTGAGGGCCAACACCTGGTCGAGTTCGATATTTAGGGGGGCCCCGGTGTGTTGCGTGTGTGCCCACCACCTACCCTGTTTTCTGCGTCAGGGATGTAGTTTCATCTGCAGTGTACGTACGTACTTCGTCGTCGAAGCGAAGCGAAGCGAGGTGGATGGGTAAGGGCAAGGGTGGGGATTGGGGGATACTGTAGGAGGGGGATAAAGGCTCCATCTGCTCCGCTCGCATCCTCGCCAACAATTTAATCCATTAATTTCGACGTGATGTGATGTGATGTGACCTGTGTTACACTTGGCCGGGCCAGTTAAATTGATACGGGCGAAAGGTCCAAAGTTAGACGACGTGAGCAAAACGGAGCTTCGAGCTGTATAGCTGGCACGGCCCGTTGAGAGGTGCGGGGCATAGAGAGCTGCGTCAAGGTGGGTTGAGTTGCGATGGTGGAGTGCGTGGATCCCCCGCTTCAAGGAAATCCAGGGAAGATGGGGCTGGGATGGGAATAGTATGCGATCTTTTTGAAGGTTGGGACGCCGGAAAGGGGCATGTTGTGGAGGCGTTGATTGTTTTCGGCGGGATTGGATGCAACGATCGGTTTTTTTTTTTTTTTTTTTTCTTTTTCCCTTTTTCCCTTTTTTCTCCTTCGAGCTCCACTCTAGGTACTTACTTACTACGGATCTATGGTTCTTCGCTTGTGGCCTGGTTACTATGGTAGGGTTCGCCTACAATGGTTGGGAGTCGGGACCAAGGGTTGTGAGGGAAGAAGGTTTTTATTTGTAAAAAGACGGGAGAAACAGTCCAACTTGATGTGGGCGCGGGAGAGGGGGAACGAAAGTTTGTAGAATAGAGGAGGATTTTTTTTTGAAGGTGTGATGAATTGAAATGATACGTTTCTTCGTGACAGTGGAAATAGCAAACGTGGATCCCCTGTGCAAACCGGGCGAGAAAGTCTGTACAGTGGGACACTGGTTCCAAAACCAAAACCAAAAACCGATCCAATCAACCAGAAACGCCATGGACCACGCAACACCAAGAAAAACCGGGACAGGAAGATAAAAAATGAATAGAAAGAATAGACAGCTATAATACAAGAGCAATGTACAAGCCAACGCCAGTCATATACAATGGGGTGTCGGCGAAGGGTAACAGGCCCTGGGAATCAAGGAAGGACAAGAGAAGATAAGACATGACAGAAGGAAGTGCAAGTAGAAGTAAAAACAGAAGTGGAATAGGATCAGCAATTCACCGTACCAAACTCGTCCAGGGCAACGAACTCGTCGAACCCAAAGGGCTCCCGCTCCAGTGGAGATGAGGTCCCTAGTCCCAAAGCGAACTGGCTGAACTCATTATAGTCCGGATCTAACTCCTCATGGGAAAAGACCGTCTCCCCATCCTTAGTAGGGGGCATGGTAGCAGGCATCACACCAATGGTAGTAGGTGAGAGGGGGGTGTTTGGAGTAGGGCAGAAATCCGGAGTGGACTGGGTATCGGCGGAAATGGCTTCGATCTTCGGTGAGCTCGTATTGGACAGTCCCATATGGGCCAGGTGAGTGCCTTGAGTGAGAAGTTGCAGGTTGTGGAAATTATTCGTGGGATGAGAAGAGCCGCGGGAATGGCCCAATCCACTGGGACCGGAAATAGAAGCGGCAGGGGCTTGCTGTGCAACGGCAGAGTGCATTGGGAGTTCTGGGGCAGAAGCGAGGCGATCTCTGAATTGGCGCATTTGGCTTGCCGGGTTTGTGGGCATCTGCGCTTGCTGCATCATTTGCTGCTGCCACATGTACACGGCCTGGCTGTCTGTCGGGGTCTGGTTGGGAGTGGGAACTTGCTGGGGCATGGCGGCCCATTGCATTTGTGATGGCCAGGTTGGAACTTGATTTTGCTGAGCGATATAAGCTGGGATCTGCGCCGAGGGGGCTGCTGTCGTCGCAGATGCAACCATATTAGAATAGGCCGAGCCGTCCGAGCCGTCCATGCAGCCCATGTACGACTGGGCATTGGGGTCGTAGTTTGCCGACGGCGACATCATATAGCCATCACTAGTGGCCAAAGGGCTAGTCAAGGAGTTTGAATCCATGCCGTGGGGAAAGGGAGATCGTAGATTCGAAAGATCCAGGCTCATCTTGCGGGAAGAGCCACCGTCGGCTGAGGCGCGGGGAGTGATACTGGCTCGTCGACTCGCAATGGAAGAAGCCGAGCTACTATTGGCGCGGGCAGCGAAAGCAGCTAGTAAATGACGGTGAAACTGCTCTTCGATTTGCAGGTTCTGTGCTTGCAGCATGCGGATGCGTTTCTCTTGGTAGCGTTCATCGATTTCCTCATACATGGCTTCTTTCTCGACAATCTCCTTGGTGATATGGAAGGCCTTGCCAGTGCGCTTTTTATGCAGCATGGAGGCACGATTGGCAGATTCTAAACGTGCATCCAAACTGCGATCCTTGCGCCGTGAGGCAGCAATAAAGGCTCTGAGGAAGGAATGTTAGTAAAAGGTTCTTAGGGTTTAAAGTAGGTAAGAAGTAATGAATCAAGTGAAGAATAGGTAGAACAAACCTCTCCTGGTTCTCCTCCCGAGATCGGGGGATAGGAGTGATATCCTGATCTAGATCCAGAACACCCATTATTGAAGAATGGTATGCGTTATGAATGGGTATGGGTATAGTATACAGGGAGAGTGTATACTTGGAGTAACGTGAAGAAGGTGCAAAATGGGGCGAGGGACAATTAAATAGAAATAGAAAAGAAAAGTATTTGAGTTTTGAGTTTCCGACTGGAGGGGGGGGAAGAGAGAAAGAGAGAGAGAGGGAGGGAGAGAGAGAGCTGTCAGGCCCTGCAGTACTAGTACTAGTCCCTTCTAATGTATCTCGTTGGTCCCCTCCTCTGGTCCCTCTTCCCTCTCACCCTCCTCTTTTCTCATCCGCAGCAAGTAGCTTGCTGGGGGCAACCATGGGACCCGCAGCGATCGCAGGATCCAAGGGAACCACTTTGGGTCGGCCGCGAAGAGAAAAAGTCTCCTTTGCCCTGCGACCCATGGATCTGACTTTGGCACGGCGAGTCCGTTCGAAAGCGCCACATCCCCGATACGAAGATTTTGTAATTTGGGATAAGAGGGTGCGTTCCTATGGTTTCCCTCCCAAGGCTGCTGACAACCAGTCATTCGCCCCCGGATACTTCTTCCCGGACAGAAACGAAAATGCGAGAATCTGCAGTCTCTTGGCCATAGCGACAAAATGGTGCAGCATCCAGCAAGCCCATCGTGGGTGATGCGTTGGGTCTAGACCGGGTTGGTGTAGTGGGGAAAGTTGCTTCTCCCCCCTCCCCGCGATGCGACTGTACCCAACATCCTTCCTTAATGCGGGCAGAGCAACTTAACTTGAGATACTAAGGTACTATTGGGAATTGAGGATTCTCGATCATGGTCGAATTCTAACGTAGCATACGGTCACACGCAGTTGCATACACAGTTTGGTTCCTGCAGGAATTTCTTTTTCTCTTTCCCACCATATAGGCCAAGGTCTGGTGAATTTGTGGGGATAACGGCGATCGTCGTACTTGTGAGCTCAGATTGACCTGCCCCGGGCGCAATACACCACTGCAAGTACCGTACTATCATACTATCAAGATTAGCTAGCGTAGGGTTGGCTGAAACCCCCGGCCAGCCTATCATGAAAAATGACCTGCTTTGAGATGTACTCGGTGCGCGCCTAGAATCGGAGAATTCCCACTCAACGAAGACAACCGGCAGACTGGGCGTTGATAATTGGCGAATACCATTCCAGGTTTAGAAGGTGATACAATCTTCCTTCACAACTGCCTATTCTATTCTGAAAAGCCATGGCGCCCACGCGGGATACCTCGTTGCCACAGCCCAGAGCCTAGGCCTGCCGAGATAAGTACACGGTCACCTAGGTACTAGTATACTCTGTACGAATATTATTACTAGTCCCAGTACTGTTGTACATTCGTAGCTGTAGCCGCCCATTCTACGGCCGAGTCTTTCCCCCTTCGAGCGATAGGCCTGGCCACGCCACCACCCGGTTGTACCTTCACATGTTCATGATTGTTTGGGAGTATGGAATCCATATCCCGGGAAAGGTCCTCGGGAAACTTCATGTCCTACGATTCTTTCGAAGGGAAGAATCGTAGTACCTAGGTAAATGGAAATCGAGGCGAGGATGAAACAAAATTGCAGATTCTGCTCTGCTCGTCTAGGGTGACACCGACAAAAGGCCGCTTTAGACGTTGCACGAACAGTGGGGAAAGATCGACAGTTAGTTACTAGTTAGTTTACTATCTAAACTAGATAGACCTCGCACTAAGAGACACTAAGCACATTAACGCAAATCTGCTCGATCGAAATCCCCGTGAGGCTGAGTAAAGTAATTCGTCCGAATATTCGGTCCTCGCAATTCTTGCTCAACAAGGCAAGTCGGGCTGATGCGCAACCCCCCCCCCCCATACTTGACTTGTGAACTCGGGGAATCATCGGCAGCATCCCAGTACAAATCACAATGCTTTGCTCGAGTCTAGTGCTGTTCCGCTGATTTCCGCCACTTCCAGTTGATTCAATATGATGTGATGTGGCATGATCTGATCTGATCTGATCTCAAAGGACGGGGCCTGACCAATCTCTGACAAACGGAGGACATGACGCCAGTAGGGCCCGACGATTTGGATCTGATCCCTGTCGGACCAACCGGGTGATAGGGTACCTTTCACTGGGGATGGGTAAAAGGGTCCATCCCGAGAGCTGAGATCGTATGCTCGCTGGCGAAGGGAGCACGAGTGCCGGATCGGCGGGATCGACAGTACATCTTGCTCGGAACGGCACTGCGTTCCTGGGGATGTGACTGCGAGACATGAAGTGGATTGTGATGCGCGAGGATCTCCGTTCGATCCAATCTGGAGAACTTAACTTCTGAGCTTGAGTAGAGTTGAGTTTTGCGGATGATCTGCATCTAAGATGGTTGTGTTGGGAAGGAGGGGCGAAGGCAAAGGTTGTATGGCACTTACGTTCTAACCTCGGCATTCTCGATTACTCTGGCAACGAGACTCGGGATTTGAATGGCAGCGGCACCTGGAGATGGCATTGATTGGTTTCAGGTGCCAGTTGTTGTACTAGGTTATGTTACTTCTAAAGGGGGGATAATCTCAATTCCAAAGGGGATCAAATAGCCTGAACTTGTATCGCAGATGCGCAGGTCTTTATAAACAAGCATGAAGAGGGGACGCTAAGTTTTCAATCAAGAGAACAGACATCAGAGCAGAGCAGAGTAGAGTAGGTTGGTGTAGGGCAATCAACGTGGTGGTATGATCTCGAGGCCCATGCGACTCCGATCGACCGAAAGGCTTTGCATCAGACCACTAGCCTTGGCGAACCTTGGTCCCGGTCCCTCGGAACCGCGTGCTAACAATGCGAGGGCCTTCACTTCTCCTCATCATTTCTCCGCGGCCTCCTAGTTCACGCCAAGGGCCGGTACCATCCCTTGCTCCTCCCGAGCCTCACCACCAACTTTGTAGGCAACCTTGAACCGAATTTTCACCAAGTTACCCTTGCCCGAATCAACTCCGTCCAAAACCATCTCCTGTGACACACCCTGCTGTTGTTGGGGCGCAATGTCGCGACCAGTCTGGGGCTTGAGTTGAAGTGTATAGGACTGTTTATTGTTAGTACCAGACAACACGGATAGAGCAAGGAGGGGTTTACCTTTTCTACAGCAACCTGGAAATGAAGATCCCCAATCGCTTGACTGTTAGGGTTAGAGAAAAGGGCCTTGACGAAGATCTGGCGAGGGTATGCTGGTACTCGCTGGACGAGGAAGTCAACACGAAGTTGAGTGTTCAGCACTTGTACTTGGTTCTTGATGGGTAAGGCATTGCTGGGGGGGCAGCGAGGATGCAAAGGCCCATTCATCATCTTCAGCGGCGGGCGCTGGTGCCTGTGGGGATGAGTTTGTACCACCGACCAAGTCTAGCAGGGACGATGATACAGGGGACTGGCTTTGAACAGGCGGTCGGAATGCACTGCTGGTCGGCCGAGGACTAGCAGACATCAAAGATGCAAATGGATCGGCGGCTTGGGGTGGCGTGGCTGTCTGTCGAACCTGCGGTGATGGCCCAGGTGCCGGCGTAGAAGACTGGGAAGTAGGCCGTGACGAGTTCAAGGATGCGAGAATATCATAGTTGGGCTTGAATCCGGCAGGGGCCTGCGGAGGAGGTGTTGGCGATGCGGCCAGGGGAGAGGGGCCAGTTGGCATTGGAGGAAAGCCCACTGCTCTAAATTAGTCTTTGATGCCGGGAACTCGACTGCGACAGATATTCTTGACTTACCAGGGCCTCCCAAGGAAATACCTCCACCAGAAGCAGGGCCCTGTTCTCCCAGAGACAATCCAAGCAAATCGTTCTCCAGTGCGCTACCACCGCTCTGGGACGGTCCAGCAGAATCACCATTAGCAGGCTCAGGTACGGGCTCAGGATCGAAATCGATCAGCGAGAGCTCATTGTTGGCGTTCTTCGAAACACCGGTAGTGGTACCAAGAGTGCCCTTGGGAATCTTTGACGCCGCATCCAGGTCGCCCTTCTTGACCAACTTATAACGCTCAATAGTACGGTGTATACTATCATTAATCTCCAGCAATTTGTGAACGGCTTCCGGGTCATCTGATTCCTCTTCGCACATTTTCTGGATCTTGGGATGGGCACTTTGAAGCGCGTTGGCAAGTTCCTGGTAGGCAATATAGTCAGTAAACAGACCCACTCCCCTCAATTTTTAATTCAAAACGAACCTCAAATACGTCGCCTTCAGGTGCCCCATCGCCAGACTGTTGGCTTTGCAGCATTTCTTCGAGGATTTTAGCCTTCTGTTGCACCTTTGACACTTCCTCGGCTGCCTTGGCGCGGTAGTCCGTTTTATGTCGGTTGTCGAAACCCGCCATGACCTTCATCAATCGATTGGCTTCTTGCAGGTCCGCCGGGGTTCCCCTTCGAATAAGCTCCTGAAGCTTAGCGGACTGTGCTTCCTTCTCTTCTTCTTCCATCTCGTCGGCGGATCGGAGATTCTGTCCGAGTTGTTAGCAGCAACCAAACAGGCAACATGGAATAAACACATACGTCACTAGGGTTCAGGACCGCCG
Organism: Penicillium manginii; assembly: GCF_028828005.1. Classification (NCBI taxonomy): domain Eukaryota; kingdom Fungi; phylum Ascomycota; class Eurotiomycetes; order Eurotiales; family Aspergillaceae; genus Penicillium; species Penicillium manginii. The sequence goes on along the minus strand of NW_026643103.1, from coordinate 3,887,716 downwards.
CATCTTCACGGCGAACCTCTGGAAAGGCGTAACCCTTGTAGAGAAGTAGCCGGTGCATATCCCTGATAAATCCTAGGTCTTCCTTATAGCGCGATGTTTGGCATATAGTCTGGCGCCATTCCTCAATCGACTCCAAGATGCGATGCTGGACCCGGGAGGGTCGCATAGGCGGTCGCTCAGGGAATCTCCGAACCAATTCATTGAGGAATTCTTTTGTACTGATCTGGAGGTGGAAAGGGTATCCGCAGTTCTTCACACATATGTCTAGAAGCTAATTGGAGCCGATGTCAGCCATGCCCGCGCCAGCTGTCATCTCTCGGTTCCTATCACATACCGCCAACGCCAACAGCGCGACATTCTGGTTCCGGTTATTGATAAGGTGAACGATATCGACGGCGGACTCGCGAGGGCTGTGAGAAGAGGTAATTAGCATTGCGCGACGTAGGCGACGGCCCCGGGGTTGTCTGACGGAGGGGTACTGACGCATTGCCTTTCTTGGAGTTGATCAGATCCGCGACTTCCAGGTTCAGGGCGAGGTTGGGTTCATAGTTTTGCGGGTCGCAGGCATTACCTATAGTCAATGATATGTTAGTAGTCTGCTCTTATTTGGTCCAAGCAACCAATGATCAGGTGGCTCAACTCACGGATTGCCCGCTGCAGTGGTGATAACCCCGGCTCAGCGTAGACACCGAAACGGTCTCTCGCCGCCATGCGTGCGGATGCAGCCTCCAGGGTGACGGTGGGGGAATGAAACAAGGGAATCAAGAGGGGTATGTCGGGAGAAGAGAAGAGAACCAAGGGTGCGTGGATGATTCGAAGTGGGAAGAAACGCTGCCCCCAACCTTGGCGGAGTTGTAGATGGAAGAGAGACGAGCGGGCGGAGTAACTTGCACGTGTGGGCTTGTCCTCTCTGCTTCGGGATTTTCTTTTTGCCCTTTCTCCAACTCAACCCCGCAAAGTTCCCTAACGATCTTCTTTTCTACATATTCAGAGCTTTCTCTCTGGAATTCAAAATGGTCCGCCATAAAAAAGAAAACTTTTCGCGAGGAGGCAAGAAGTTCTCCAACCCCCGCTCTCGACCGGTGCCCCGCGGTGATGACAATGGTGATGGTGAGGAGGGTGTTGTCTCGGCGCGACCAGCGTTCAAAGCCGCATGCTGGGATATGGGACACTGTGATCCAAAGCGATGCTCGGGAAAACGCTTGATGAAACTGGGATTGATGCGCGATCTACATATTGGCCAGCGCCACCCTGGTGTGATTGTTTCGTATGCCCGCCAATTCACTCACGATTTCTTTGGCGTATTTTGTTCGCTAACCCACTAGCTTCTAGCCCCAATGCGAAGAAGATTATCTCCCCGGCTGATCGAGAGCTCATGGAGCAACATGGTGCTGCAGTAGTGGAGTGCTCATGGGTGCGAGTCAAGGAAGTCCCTTGGTCACGCATTGGCGGCAAATGCGAAAGACTGCGTATGTGATCTTGATGAGTAGGACCCGAGGGCCATTTCACTAACCTATACATGTCTATAGTACCCTATCTCATCGCAGCCAACACTGTCAACTACGGAAAGCCATGGAGATTGAACTGCGTCGAAGCGCTCGCCGCCTGTTTCTTCATTTGCGGTCACGAAGAGTGGGCGCAGCAGGTACTCAAACCCTTCCGATATGGCGAGGCCTTCCTTGAGATCAATTCTGAACTCTTGAAACGCTACGCCGCATGCAGCTCGGAGGAAGATGTGAAGAGAACGGAGGAGGAATGGTTGGCCAAGATCGAACAAGAATACGAAGACAGTCGTGCCGAAGGTACCAACGATATTTGGACCACTGGAAACACCAACCGACTGCCGGCGAGACACGGATCCGATGATGAAGATGATGACAGTGAAGATGGAAGCGAGGAGGAAAACGAGAGCGAAGAGGAACAGGAAGAAAAAGACCCATTCGCAATCTCCGACGATTCTGAAGAAGAGGACCAGATGGCCGAAATCCGACAAAAGATTCTCAACTCCAAGTCGTTTCAGAACCCTTCCGCATCTGATAAGCCACAGCCCGAAAAGATTGCAGCGCCGGAAAAACCTTTGTATGTGGATTCTGATGCAGAGTCTGGATCAGCCGGAAGCGAGGACGATGACTTTGACAATATCATTAACGCGACCACAGTGACTGATCGCACCGGTATCAAGGAAATCCAGCGCCGACGTGGACAAGAGACAGTCAGCGCATCATTCTCACGGGCTGAAATCTCGGCTCCCAAAAGATGGTGATAACAAAGAGGCATAATGAAATCATTACGATATGGTCTCACCCAGAGCACAGCCTCTTTTTCTCAGGGTGTGCTATCTCAGGCCCAGGTTTATTTCCAAGATATACACTCGCGAAGCCACTACTGCTTTTCACCGGGCGAACGATACCAACTCCAACCATCATGAAATATGAAATTTGATGCGTTTATGATCACTCGATGCGCAAGGCGTTATGATGATATATTTACTTGTATCATCCAGAGAGAACTGCCTCAAGGCAGGACAAAAAATGGCCCCTGAACAGGCATTAACATGGCGAACCCAATAAGATAACTTTTTTGATCAAGTGCCTTCTCATCTTGCGGCAAAATAAACCGTACAATTGGGGCAGTCTGAACTCTCCGTTTTCGTTGAATGATTGCGCGACTCTGCTTTCCTTTCCACCCAACTAGCATTCTGGTGTCTTTGACACCTAGTGCAATCCACTCCTCGATGTCTTGGCCATGCATGCGTCAGGGAGTGTGCCGTCGTATTGCAAATAAGTGGGTTCGCATCGTTGTAGCTTGGCAACGCGATGGGCCGCCGATGTTGGGCTTTGTTTATAAGTGGGTATCTGCCCCGGCGTCTGGGTCGGAAAGGGATTGTTGGAATTATTGTCGAAGGCATAGTGTGTTTGCCTGTAAAGATTTTTCAGGGTCAGAAATGAAGTGAAGTGAAGTGAATCTTTCCCTGGAACAGTCGGTATCGAAGAAATAGGTCACGGTGGCTCCTACTCTAAATAGTAGGGTATTGGATGGTATAAGGTCCTTAAAGGCGAGTGAGCGAATGAAGATTACATGTAGCATGGTTATACTCGCTTCAACTCAAGGGATAAAGGCCATTGGCATGATGCGTTCAAAATTAAGGTGGTGGTTGGTATGTAGTTCCTTACGAACTGTAGATGCAAGGATGGCAACGGTCCAGTGGCTGGGCTCAGTTGCCGCAAGGCAAGCCACCAAATGTTTCAGTATGAAATCCTTAGCTTTCGGATGCCGCTATCCGCAATGTCTCGGCCTGTTCTGCATAAGTACATGTGGCCCATGATAACTAGCTACTGACGAAGTACGGAGTACGGAGTACATCAGAAAGGGGGGTTTCCCACCCCACCAGAGGCTACTCCAAAGTGGCTACAGCCATGTACGATGAAACTAAACCATTGAGCCTCGACAATTGACAGCCCCTTTCCATCCGACCTTGGAAGACTAGCATTGCCTACCCTACTGCTCGACACGGAGCCGGTGGGGCTTTCTTCCCAAATCTCGAGATAAGTACAATGCTCACCGTAAATGACGCCAATATAACTCGATATACGTCAACCTATCGAATCAATCAGGCAGTCAAGTAAAGGGAAGTTCAAGTTCAAGTTCTGGAACATTCCGCATAATGACAGAAGTACCGTACAAAAGCTACCTACTAGTTAGTAGGTAGAAGTCCTGGCTCCGCTACGGAATCCTTCAAGTTGAAAGCTAGCAACCGTCCGATGCCTTGGCTATAATCCCGACGGCCCCGCCCGAGGATACCGAGATGTTCAAGTTGGACAAATCATGATAGCCATGAATGATATATTAGTGGGTCTTGCGGATGTATCAAAAGGTGCCAGAATGTGTAGTAATCGGAATAAAGGCTTGGCACTTGCACAGCTACGGTGGAAGTGGTCCCCAGGAACATGATTTGATCAATTATAGATCAGATATTGCACACGCGTAATTTATCTCTAGCACAAAGTACAAGTTCCTTGGAGGTGCAGATCATTTTTTGGACGCGTAGGATGGCTCCAATTGCCAATTCCGTCACTTTCTTGATCTCAGCGGAAAGATCACGATTAACATTATAAAAATCGTATTTTCCCAAATTTTAAAGCAATTTCCATTCGATTCATCTTACCCAAAGGCTTGGAGTGTATTCTTATACATTGAACTCGCATTTTTCTCGCCCTTTTTCATCGCCGTTATGCATATGAACTTTCTTCTGTTGGCCAGTACAGCAATGACTGTGCTGGCCCATGCCGGTCATCATGAACCCGATTCCCACGCTACAATTCAGCGTCGCTCGCACCTTGGTAGACGCTGCGCAGATCACGTTGCCACTTTCAACAAGCGTCGTATGGATAAACGCTCGTTGGCCAAACGCTGGGAGGGAGACCATAACACCACTTTCGAAATCCAGACTGAAGCTCCGTACTATGAGAACATTCAGAATAGCACGTGCGTTCTCACTCCAGAAGTGACTCGTGGTCCTTACGTCTGGCCTCGATCCCAGACTTTGCGCCAAGATATGACCGAAGACCAGATCGGAATTCCACTGTGGCTCGACATTGGTGTTTTGGATATGAACACTTGCGAGCCGCTTCCCAATGCGTTGGTTGATTTCTGGCACTGCAATGCCACTGGATCTTACTCTTCCTTCACCGGCTTGTCACCCAACACTCCCTTCGAGGAGCTTCTCTCCAGCATGAACATTTCCGACTTTGAAACCGGCGTCACGGATTTACACACCGACGATACCACCTGGTTGCGTGGAATGTGGCCTACAGATGCGCACGGTATGATGGAGATGAAAACCATCTTCCCTGGTAAGAGTTGAATCCCTCCCATCATCCAAAATTATATGAGAATGAATGACTAATGAATATGGTAGGCTTCTATATCGAACGCGCTATCCACATTCACGCCCAGGTCCATACCGATTGGACCACCCGAGAGAACGGTACTATTGTCGCCAGTAACACCGTCAGCACTGGTCAGCTTTACTTCGCGGAGGAGCTTGAGGAGAAGATTATGGCATTGGAGCCTTATTCCACCCACACCCAGATTAATCGCACCACCAATGCTGAGGATACCCTTATCTCTGGCAGCTTTGAGGATGGATACAGCCCTATTATCTCTGTTGTCGCTGCTGACGGCAAGGATGTCAAGAACGGTATGATCGGTTATATCACTATCGGTGTTGATACCTCTGCTATTGAAAAATTCAAGAAATAGAGGTCTTCATTTCTACTCGTCTGTGTTGAGGTTGATGGTGGAAACTCTTGCTGTATTATAAGTGTATAGCATATTAGACTACAATAACCTTGGAAAGAACTTGAATGCAGCGATGCGTGTACCTAGGTAATTTGGAGGTCTCCTGTAGTACAGACAGGTATTTATTTCGCCCCTAGGCCTTTCACTCTTCTTCCATGGTGCATTCCTCGCTTAGTGACAAACAACTTAAATTCAATCATGTAAACGAGCAACATAATATCTACATGGGTAACTCTGGTATTTACAAGTCCTGATCTTCCATCCCGAGCCCATCAACGAAGTCATAAAGCTCGTTCGGATCTTCGAAAACTGTCCAAACATCGCTTGGAATTTCCTTGAAAGCCTCCTCAAATCTCTCCGGTTTGTTCTTCTCTTCCATATGGGATACATTTGTAACCTTTCGGATAACAATCGCATGGATCCACCCAGGATAGCGTTGGTAAATCTCCGCGTAAGCCTCGGGATCTTTTTGAGTGGAGTCGCCAATGCAAAGCACGCGACGAAGCGGGAACCACTGATGAAGCTTCTCCATTCGATCAACCTTGTATTCTTGCGTTTTCTCGGTAAAAGACCTGATGAAGCCGCTAACGTCCATCCACGAATAGTCTCGCAATATAATGGTACCAAGCGCATAATGCTCATGGAGGAACGAGTGCAGGAATGGGTAGAGATTGTAAGGCGATGCGGACAGGTAGAACCAAGCTGGGTTCAACTCGTACTGCACATGTTGATAGAACTCCGGCATGCCAGCGATAGGTACAGGCTCCTCGGCAAAAGTGGTTCGCAGAATTCCCGTTGTCTCCATCGTCATGGTACGCTTGATTGTGTCATCAATATCTGATATCACCATCCAACCTTCTGGCGCAGCGAACCTAGTCTCTGCTTTGGCAGCAGGGAGCTTGAAGCCATGGATATGCGGGGAAATAACCGTGCCATCCTGGACGCCACCTGCGCCTAGATCAACAATCTGGCTGATGATGCCATTTCGATCGGAAGGGCCGATCGGGTGCGACTGCAGTGCGCGATTCACTTGAGCCTTCAAGGTCAGGGTTTTCGACGGTGAAACATGGTCCAGGAAGGGCTGCACGCGCTGCTTAATGCGCTCGTGTGCTTCCTTGTCGCTGCCCATCTCACCGTCTAAACCGATGTGATCGGCGATAGCGGCGATCCACTTGCCGGCATCCTTGCGACCATGCTTCTCGAAGATGCAGGCGACAACTTCGGCTTGCCATGATGAAGATGGGGGACCATCGCCCTCTACGACTGGTAGGTAGGCCGTGTTGTCGAATAACCACACGGTGTTTTGATGTGGGTCCGCAGCTTTCGCGAGGGGATTCTTCGCACCCAGAAACGACGAGAAGAAATTCAAAAAGGCCGATCCTCGACGCTCCAGATGAGGCGTCGGCTCGGTTGCATCACTCTCGTGTTTGTGGTCTGGGGCCGGAGACTCTTGGTCGTGGGCCATGGTCGCGCTGTCCAGCCCCGTGTGTGGTCCAAACCTGGGGTAATTTGAAGGTTAGATCTGGAGGGACGGAATGGATTTGGATATATTTCAAAAAGTGTGAACTTGAGAGAAGCCAGACTTGAGAAACCTGCAAATGCCGAAAGTACCGAGAGTGCACATAGGCGGAGAACATGGGCCATCAGGGGAAACGGCGTTGATCATATAGCACGGACGATCAGCTCTTAGCGGCGACAGGGCTCCAGTCCTCCCCTTCTCATCTGATCGCAATCCCCCGTGTTGGGGCTGTGAACAGGCGCTCCTCATGCCCCATGCCCCGGTGACTGGTGACTCTGATGATCATCATTTAGTCAAGTCAGACGAATCGTACGAGGAACCTCTTTCTAGGTTTAGCCCGTACCCTGCCAGGGGGTGAGCTGAAGAGGCCAACAGCATTCAAGCTGAGGACAGAGGATCCGATCGTTCATCGGCTTGGGTAAGTGTGATTTCCCTATAGAATTTTGTTAGGTTAGAGGCTATACATGGCGTGGAGGTCAAGGCGCGTCTGCAGGGCTGTGTCATCTCGAGGTGCACCGAAGTACCAAAGTACTGAGGGTACACATGCAGGGACTCTTTCCAGGTCACTTTACCCCCGCCACCCATCGATCACTCACCATCGAACCCAACTGCTAATAAACTATATCGCCCCATCAATCGGCGTCCCAAACACCTCATCTTTCACTCCCTGACGTCTTGCCGAGATATGCCAAGTACATATTTCTTACTCCTCGGAATTTCTTGTTGCTCCCTGACCGCCAAGACACCCCGGAAAAGCCACATGATGGCAGTCAGACGCTCTTTATGCTGGGATACTAACCGGAGATTTGATTTATTGATGGTTCTTCGTTTGTAACTGACGGTTTAGATGTTGAGCTCACCTGACTTGCCTGGTTCACACGCTCCCGGTGATGTGATTCTACTACCCAAGCCCGAACTTCAACCACTAACTAGTGCCTTTTTCTATACTAACACCAAGACTTTTATTAAATATCGTAGTTTTTTCCGAAATATTCCTCGAAATAATTGTCAAGTATTTAATTCAGTCGCTGCTATGAAGAAGTATTGTTCACTCCAACAGTGTCATATTGACCTAAGCCTTCCTACGTCAGCATGAACAAATGCGCCGGCATGAAGTTCCCAAAGTATGGCATCAGGGGACGACAGATAGATACACCCCCATTTCCTCCAGATGATACCGAATACAATACCCCCCCATAATCACCCGCCACTTTAATGACAACCAACCACGCAGGATGTATACATTTGAGACTCCAATGGGACCAACGGAGCCCTTCTCTCCACTGCATACTCGAAGAGCAAGGTCTTTCTCCAAACCACTGGAAGACAACGTTGTTGAACAGCAGCAGCCCAACTTCTCACGTTTGTCTCCAGCTATGGAAGAAGAAGAGAACAGGCAGAGTGATTCCGTGGGATATGATGATGAAACACCCATAGACCCTTCCTCCTCAACTCTCAAAACATCCAGAGAACATTCGCCAGATGAAATAGACAGGCCAGTATCATCAAGGCCATTTCCAGCGAGACTAAATGAGCAAAGGTCGCCGGGGCCGTTCTCTCCAAGAGGATCGGGCAGCCAGTCCGCAGCCATGGGCCGGCCAAACCCTCCAAGACAATTTCCGACAACTCTCAATAAGAGAAAATCAATGGCACCTGTCTCTCCAGGAAAGAGCAGTCAACAAGCAGCAGAACAATCCTCTCCAACATCAGGAGAGCAGACCTGGACAACCACTCGCCCATTTTCTGCAACGAGAAACAGTAGACCGAGTTCAAAACCACTTTCCCCACGAATGGCTGAAGATAATCCGCGCACCCCACAACAAGAGTCGCATGTGGTGGACGATACAATACCCACAGATGCGTTGTCTCCAAAAGTAACGGGGAATTCGACTGCATCGGGTTTCTCTCCAGTAGTGGAAGATCTAGAGCCCAAGCCTGCAAGGCCTTCTTACGGCAGATCAATGGGCCAACCAGATCCTCAAAAGCCACTTTCTGCAAACAAAGACGAAGAAAGCTGGGTTCCTGCCGAGATGCGGGCACTATATTACTCCGCCGCCCCGGCCGTCCCGCCGGGTGTCGATAGCTCCGATGTTGACATTCAAGAAGCGGCAATGTCAACATCGCACACAGGGCTAGTCCTCGACACGGAATTCCCGACTCCACAGCCCTCGGCGAACCAGTACCTGCTCAAAGTTCAAACAGCAGCGTTCTGTCAAGACGAGCTGCGTCTTGCATCGGAGTTGAATCCAACAAAGACGACTCCGCAGATCCCGCTCCATAGTCTCTGTGGGACTGTTATCAGTACCCCGGCACAGGATCATGGTCGGCCTTTTGGTCCGAGATTTAAGATTGGTGACGTGGTCTTCGGCGTCCTGAGTTACACACGGGATGGAGGTGCGGCGGACTATGTCGTTGCAACAGAACGCGAATTGACTCTCAAGCCAAAGAGTATCACTGCAACTGAGGCCGCAGCTTTGGCTTTACCGGCTTTGACGGCCTGGCAAGCTCTTTTTCGCTACGCGGGGCTTGATCCCGACGACCCTCACAACTATTGGAAGGGTGATTCCAGTGGAAACAGTAGCGGAACTGGGAGTGGGAGCGGCCTTGGTCTTGGGGCGAAAAAGAGTGGAGCTAGCAGCGGCAAAGGGAGCGGCAGTGGCAGTGGCAGTGGGAGCAGTGGGCGCAGTGGACGCAGTAGCGGCAAAGGGTATGGATATGGTTGGCGAAAGAAAAGCATTGACTTTATCAATATGCATGCTTTGAACAGGAACAAAACCGAATCCGGCAGTGGGCCCATTGGGGATATTAGCAGGAGTTCTACAGAGGCAGGCGGAAGCGGAAGCGGAAGCAGTTCAAATTGGCGGAAGAAGAGCATTGATTTTATCCAAGGTCATACGTTCAACAATGGGAACGGTTTCAAAAAGAAGAAGGATACAACTCTGCGTGTGCTGGTCACCAACGCGCGGGACAGTGAAGTCGGCCGCATCGCCGTGCAGCTACTTCGAGCAGATAGACTATTTGCCCTTGACATGCGGCCATGGATCTGTGTGACTTGCACCTCTGCTGAAGAAAGCATCATTCGGGAGGGCTGGGATGTCGATGAAGTCCTTGTCATTCCACATCTACCCACTCGAGATGAATGCAACATTGGTGCTATGTTTCGGGCCCGCCGATTGCAGCCTGTGGACATTGTTCTGGACTGCACCGGTGATGAAGTCTTCCAAGAAGCACATTCACCAGCTGTGGTTAAGGACCATGGGTCTGTTTTGACAGCGGTGGATCCACGGCCAGCAAAGCAGCAGGTCCCTGTGGATGGTCAAGATGCTCTTCGGCGAAAGAAGCGTGGAGTTCGAAGTCGGTTTGTTCCAGTAAATCCCGATGCTGCGGCGTTGGGACGCATGGTGCAACTAGTTGATGATAATACGGTTCGGGGTAACGAAGAACAGGTTATTGATCTTATGCATGCCAGCAAGCTTCTAGAAGGGAGGGCATCCGCTTCTGCTGGGAGTCGACGGGGAGCGATGATGGTTGTGAGGGTTAATTAATCGCGGTGATGGTGAAGCTGTTTCATCGTCCAATTGTAAGCACACTGTTGGAATGTTATTTCACACATTTTGTTCCTCTGCGTTCATAGAATATCGTATGAATAAAGGCAGTAGATTGTACGGAGTAGTAAGTACATACTTAATCGGAAGTGAATATCAAAGCACGGGCCATCACACCGAAAATGTTTGTGCGCGGGCGGTGAAAAGGCGAGTGGAGATCTGCCAAGATTTCCTCACCCCCAAATTTTTCGCCGACTTCTGCCTCTGTATCCAAACGGCCAATACCCAGGCAGTATGGATGATATCGAGGTACGTGTGCAAACATCATATTCTCGACTATCGTACTGACTTAACCTAGGATCGGCTGCGCAGCCATGCGCAAGCATTCGACGGGCTGCTGTCCTTAATTCCCGCCAAATACTACTATGGTGATGAGAATACCGTACGTGCGCCCTTCTGCTGTTCCAGTTTTCTTCTTGGATACTAGATTCTTCATTTTTATATCACCCTTTTCTCTTGAGAGATCTTTCGGCTAACAGCCGTGCGAATTTTCAGGACGATCAATGGCAACGGAAAAAGCAGACGAAGGAACAAGCCCGCGAGGCTAAGCGGGCAAAGCTTGACCCCGAGGCCGCCGACAAGACCGCCAAGGAAATCATGGACGAAAATGCTCGCAAGCGCAAGCGTGAGGATGGCACTCTCGAGTCTGATGAGTCCGACGGAGAACTGGGCTCTGAAAATCCCAAGGAGGGGTTGAAGCGAGGCGATGCCAAGACCAAGAAGCAAAAGCAGACAGAAAAGTCCACTGCTGCCAAGTCAGAGGAAGCTGAAGCCCGCAAGAAGCTGAAGGAGGAGAAGAAGGAAAAAAAGAAGATTGCTCAAAAGGAAAAGAAGAAGGCCAAGGAAACCGCCAGGAAAGACAAGCAGAAGCCTGAGGAAAAAGCCGAGGAAAAGCCCGCTGAGAAGAAGACTGAGAAGAAGTCTGCTTCAAAGTCTAACGGTGTTGCCGAGCAGCCCGAAGAATCTGATAATGAAGACGGTGACGATCTCGATGACGGTGTCGAAGAGCCAGGTTTCTCTCTCGAGTTCCACGAGGAGCCCGAAGACCCTTCCTCCGCCTCCTCTACCCGCAATTCTCCCGATGCCTCCAATCCTCAGTCCGGTAGCTCCTCCATCTCCTCTATTGTTCCTCCCTCCGCCGACACAGATGCCAAATCATCGGAACCCAAGGCCCTCAAGGCCACACCAGAAGATCTCAAGCAACGCCTGCAAAAGCGTCTTGATGAATTGCGAGCCAAGCGCCAAGCGGATGGCCTCAACGGCAAGCCTGCACGCAACCGCCAAGAGCTCATCGAGGCCCGACGCCAAAAAGCCGAGCAGCGTAAAGCACACAAGAAGGAGTTGCGACAGAAGGCCAGAGAAGAAGATCAGTTGAAGAAGGACGAGGCCATGGCCCGTCGTTTCTCACCCGGTGGCTCTGGATCTCTCCTAGCTTCTCCCCGCTCCCCTGCAGAGTCTGTCGGATCCCCCAGCAACAACTTCTCTTTCGGCCGTGTCATCTTCGCTGATGGTCAGCAAACCGATGCTTCACTGACAAACGCACGTGATGGGCACAAGTCCCGTGGCCCTACCGATGCCGCCGCCCAGCTCAAGATGGCTGAGGCCAAGAAGGCTCGTCTCGAGGGCATGACCGCAGAGCAACGTGCCGACGTTGAGGAGAAGGACTCCTGGCTGAACGCTAAGAAGCGTGCCCACGGCGAGCGTGTTCGCGACGACACCTCCCTTCTCAAGAAGGCGCTCAAGCGCAAAGAGACCGCCAAGAAGAAGTCCGAGCGTGAGTGGAAGGACCGTCTCGACACCGTCACCCGCATGAAGGACCAGCGTCAGACCAAGCGCGAGGAGAATCTCCGCAAGCGTAAAGAAGAGAAGAACAACAAGGGCAACAAGAGTAAGAGCAAGAAGCCCGCCGCTGGCAAGAAGAAGGCCCGTCCCGGTTTTGAGGGAAGCTTCAAGACCAACGGAGGTGGTAAGAAGAAATAAGCTTGAGTAGACTAAGCTTCGGCTTTTCTCTCTCTTCTTCGTTTACTTCCTCTCTCTCTCTCTTTTCTTCTCTTGTGCCTATTTTCTTTTTCTACCATTCCTTTGTGCTTTCCTTTCCATCTTTCATATGGCCCGATCCATGCCTATACCCAACGGCCTCTTGGATTCGGGAGACCCCTCCCTCTCTCACGAGCTGGAACGCACGAAGTACCTCAAAAAAGAAAAGTGTTTTTAAGACATCGACTGGGAAATATCCATCCGGGGATTACGGAGTTTGGTGTTCGCGCTGTTTCAGCGGCATGAGTTGTCCGTTATGTCTTGTATGTATGTCAGCATGGGTAGCGATTTATCTTCATTCTGTGAATACAACGTCATTCTGCCTAAGTTATATGCCTATGGCCTTGGAAGCTACCGTAGTAGAGTCGCCTTTCGGATTTCGCAAACTAATTGGAACGGTATACTTAGCTAGAACCCCTGATACTAGCCGACCGTGGCTTGAAACAGGATTAGTATTACAACTAGTATTATAGCGTTGAATTTCATAATTGATCTATCCCGGGTCGATCTACACTATCTTGCTTGCAAGCTTACAGCCCTATTGAAGATGAAGGTCAAATTTTCAAAAATTACCTGAAATGTCACAAATGTAAGTATTGCAGAATTGTTTTAACTCTTAATGAAACAGATGAACCTGCTGTATTCCATGACATAGGAAATAGGTGAAAAACGAACAAAGGAGCCCGGCTCAGAAACCAAGGCTTCCTTTGGGAATCGACTAGTACAGAATTGATAGCAAAAGGTCGAAGGGTGATTTATGTACAAGGTGTGAAGGGGAGAAGGGAGAGCTGGCAAAAATCCCGAGCCCTTTCTGGGATTTTTTCCTTTTGATACACGCCCGTAGGCGAGTCCGGGAGAGGTCCGTGTCTCCATCACTGGACCCAATATTTTATTCACATTTCACTGGGATGTATGCCAGAAGACAGCACATCGAAGACGAATGGAACGGATTTATCGGTAGGGCGCATCGGCACGAGCAGCGGCAGCAATCTCAGGCTCCCACTTGTCGCCATTGGCGAGCAGCTTCTCCTTGTTGTAGAGGAGCTCTTCGCGGGTCTCAGTGGCGTACTCGGCGTTGGAAGCTAGAGAAAAAAAGATGATTGGTTAGTCTCATCTGATAAGGGATCTTTAGCTTGAATGCTGGGTACTTACTCTCAACAATGGCGTCCACGGGGCAGGACTCTTGGCAGTAGCCACAGTAGATGCACTTGGTCATATCGATATCATAACGGGTCGTCCGGCGGCTTCCATCCACACGCTCTTCCGCCTCAATGGTAATGGCCTGGGCCGGGCAGATGGCCTCGCAGAGCTTGCAGGCAATGCAGCGCTCCTCACCGGTGGGATAACGACGCAGAGCGTGCTCTCCACGGAAACGGGGGGAGATGGGACCCTTCTCGAAGGGGTAGAGGATAGTGTAACTACGATGCACAAGAGAGGTTTGTTAGGTCATCTGAAATCAATTGAGGCCTGGTATCCCGAATTGGGGGGAAGCCGACTCTTATATTGGATATTGAAGGGTGTACTCACGGTGGGCGGAAAAACTGCTCGATGACGACGTACATGCCGCGGAACATCTCCATGAGCAGGAAGTACTCGGAAGCACGGTTTATGGCACTCTTTCCATCGGTCTCCCATGTCTTTTGAACGGGCAGACGGAAGCCAGCTTGAGGGGGGGCCGGCGGGTGTAGCTGCGCGAATGGCCGAGGAAGAGAAGTTTGCGGTCGAACCCAGCGGCATGAAGGGGGAGCGACGAGAGGCAACCAGCCTGGCGATCTGGCGAGTGGATGCCATGGTGGCTGGTGAGGGGAGGAGAGGAGAGAAGTCGAGGTGGTGGGGAGGGGGACGATTGGGTCAAGTTGGGGAAGAGGGAGGAGGAGTCGCACTGAGGTTCGTTGGCGTTGCAGGTTTGGGCTTAGGTCATTCCTTTCTGCCGGTTGCTGATTGGCGGGCGGCAGGATTTTGCGTGGGTGCAGCACTTCCGACTACCCTTCTTCCCTTTCCCATCTCTTCGATCTTGCTGATTCCTCCACTCCCACGTCAACCACCTCCACCACCTTTCTTCTTTTTTCTACTCTCCAGTTTGTTCTATTAGCTTCGTGCTATTGCTCAATTCATAATGTTCCGCTCCGCCGTCCTCCGTTCCCTTCGGGCCTCCGCCCCCCGTGTCGCCATTAAGACCCCGGCTCCCTTCCAGATTCGCAGCTCTCCCATCGCTGCTCGTGTCCCTCAATTCACTCCCTGCTACGTCTCCCAGTCTATTCGCGCCTACTCCGCTCCCGCAGGCCTGAACAAGAACGAGGTTGAGGGTCGGATAGTCAACCTGCTCAAGAACTTCGACAAGGTGCGTCAGAATTCGTGTCCATCTCCGGGTGGATTCGCGTCACCCCCGGAAATCCGTTAAAAGCCCCCAATAACTAATTCCTCTCTTCGAAAATAGGTCTCCGATGCTAGCAAGGTCAGTTTTTGATTCTTTGTGATGATCCGAGGTCCATCCTCGGTCAAAATCGCAAAGCCGCGAAGCTCCATCAAGGGCCCGCCCTCCGACCTCGATCAGTCTACTAACTCAATTTGCTCCATCAGATCAACGGTGTTTCTCACTTCTCCAACGACCTTGGCCTGGACAGCCTGGATACCGTTGAGGTCGTCATGGCCATCGAGGAGGTACGCACCCACGTTGTTTCCCTCGGGAAAGCGTATCGCAAAAAAAAAAAACCACACAATATCTAACGACCACATCTACAGGAGTTCAGCATTGAGATCCCCGACAAGGAGGCCGACCAGATCCACAGTGGTAAGTTCGGTGTCGACTCCGATGCGCCAGTGGGATTGTGATAGTGATAGCTAACGTGCATGATGCTGGAACAGTTGAGAAGGCCGTCGAGTATATCCTGGCCCAGCCCGATGGTATGTTTTACTCTTCTGTTTCATCGAATCTTGTCTTGTCTCAATATACTGACCCCATCTGTAGCCCACTAGATACCTAATTGAAAATCCGGGAATTGGTTGGGTGGTCGGATAGAAAAAGAATCGGATGTCGGCGTCAGTCGCGGTGTCTGCTCGCGGGTGGATTCCCCTGGCTTGAAACGCCGCTTTGTATGCTGAATACATGCCAGTGGCTTTTTTTTACTCCTTCTATATCGTGTACATCATCTTGAATGCAGTTTTGAAACATTGATAGTCTCCTCTCTATCATGCGATATGACTGGCCCACGGAGCAACCTTGGAAGGTCTACCTGGTTATAAAAAGGGCTGGCAGAGTATCTTTAAGTTCTAGGCATGTATGTTGGGAATGACTTCAGTTTTGATATTTATTTAATATCATGTTCAACATCACGATATATCTGAAACCATCCATACAAGGTGATGTATACTAGTACTAGGTACCATGTCCGCTAACAATAATCGCAACAACAACAAAAAACTCCAATTGATCAGGAAATTACAATCCAAATGTCTAGCAAGACTAAAAAATAATAATTAATTCCATGTATTTGTATACTACCCAGAAGCATGGCGCAAGTGCTTCCTAGACTACTGTTACTAGTACTCGGGCTGTCTTTGTCACTTCGTGAGCGGACGAGCCACTCTGGTCCCTCCCCAACTCCAACTGCAACTCAAAATCACCCACAATCATCCTTCCCTAAACGGAACTGGCTCTCCTCCGTGAATCAACCTCCTCTTGTCCACTACGGTTTATAAACCTGGATTGATCATTCACCTTTATCTCGGGGCTTTTCCAACCCACTCGGTCCTTGGTTTCCCCTGACGCCGAGAGTCCCACTCCCAGAAAGCGGCAGCGGTAGCGGTAGCGGCAGACTTTCGGTCTACGCGGTACCTCTGACATCTCTCTTGACACGGACAATTAAACGCCCCCCCTGCGACCGGCACGCAGTTCGGCTTCCAGCGACTAAATTTGCCTGTCTCTCCTCGCCGAGACTCCCCCTCGCCTTCCTCCGCCCCTCCCCCAAAACCCTACACTCCGTCCTCATGTCAGCCGGGGGCTTGACTCGCCGACGAGGCGGTGGTCGAGCCGGTGGCGCAGATGAACAAGATGATAGTCGAGTCTCGTCGCCTGTGTCAAGGAATGGCTCCGCGATGGATCAACGTGGTCCGGAGACTTCGTTCACCAGTGGAGAGAATGGTCACAAGATCGCATTCGACCCCCGCGACCTAAGCGAAACCGAAGAGCGGAGCAAGCAACCCAAGTTGACTCTAATGGAGGAGGTGCTATTGCTGGGACTTAAGGATAAGCAGGTGAGTCTAGAGAGATGGATTCAAATATCGGAGCGGATTGGCTTTGTCTATGTTGCCCGATCGGACTTCTGATCGCTAACCCGCGGTCTCATTCATCATAGGGTTACCTGTCCTTCTGGAACGAGAACATTTCCTACGCCCTACGAGGATGCATTGTCATAGAGCTCGCCCTCCGTGGCCGTATAAGCATGCAGAAGGATTCTTCGCGGCGACGCTTTCCCCTGGCCGACCGCGTGATCGAGGTTATCGACGACACATTGACCGGGGAAGTCTTGCTGGACGAGGCACTAAAGATGATGAAGTCGAGCGAGAAGATGAGCGTTAACTCGTGGATCGATCTGATGAGCGGTACGCCAGGAACCCTTGCAATGGCGAATAACAATGTTGTGGAAGACTCCAAAATGCTGACCCATATCTCTTTTCGCCCCAACAGGCGAGACCTGGAACCTGATGAAGATCGGCTACCAATTGAAACAAGTGCGCGAGCGACTGGCCAAGGGCCTTGTGGATAAGGGTATTCTGCGGACCGAGAAACGAAACTTCCTCCTCTTCGATATGGCGACGCACCCCGTGGCCGACGGTGGCGCCAAGGACGACTTGCACCGACGTGTGCGCAACATCTGCACCAACCGCACCGTTATCATCCCCCCGAACACATGGTTGCCCGAGGATGCTGAGTTCCGCTACCTCCGTACGGTCGTAATGGTCTGCGCCGCGTATGCAGCCAACGTGTTGGAAAATGCTTTGGTTACAATGAGCCACGAGGCGCGGGAGAGAGCGTTTGCTCAGGTCGACGAGCTGCTCGCGGAATACTCTCAATATCCGTTTGCACGCCGGGCGGGTGGTTCGCAGGCAATTGGGGCCAACCTGGCCCAGGCCATCAACGACGAAGTGAACCGCAAGGACCGGGAGCTCCAAATGGAGGTATGCTAACCCCCTCCCATATCGACCCGTGATGTGGTCAATCAAATACTAACATATACTAGATTGTCGCTGCATGCTTGAGTGTCTTCACCAGACTTGATTCCCTACTCTAAGCGGACGTACCGCGTCGAATTCTAATACATCGTCCTTTCTATTTTCTGTTTTCTCTCTCCATCTCCATCCGCCTATACCTTTCTCTCCCATCCCTCTGTGGCACCGCAGCTTGTGGCCTGGCTACTTCGAAGGGAATCGGGATTCTCTTTCTTCTTCTGCTCATTCATGTAGTTTGTCATTATGTGGATTGGAAATTGGGCAGAGCGTTTTGATATCTGAACCGGGTTAAAATTCATTCTTGTATGGGATATTATTTACCCCTCATGGGTCCTTTTTCCTTGTTAACTTGATTTGTCTGAATGATTTTTTCTTCTCTCCTCTCTCTTTTTTTGATGGTTCTCACTGCTTGTTTGATTGGCTGAAACAGATGGCCCTGCCGAGCTCTGTACTGCCCTCGAAAGAAAAGAAAAAAAAGAAGAAATTCTGGTCTTCGTTCTCGGGGCTTGAGACCTAGCGCTGCGGTGGTGAGCGAGGACAGTTCCGTGATAGGGTCTGACTGAATGACTTGCCCCCGCAAAGGCTTTGTGATATAGTTAGTCATAGCGTTTCACTCATATGACTGTGCTCTGAAAGATACACTGTCTAATAAGTGGTCTAGTTTTGTTCGTGGTTTAGTCTTGACATCTGTGCTCAGTGATGTCTACTTATTCAAACAATCCGGCATAGGAGCACGTCGAAGAAAAATCAATAAGGTAACCCGTAGGTATTAAGAAACTTTGTACATTCTCGACCGGGGGCTCCATTACTAGGTCTCTTATTATAGTTGATAACTTAAAATGACCATCTATACAACGCCGGAGTCCAACTTGAAGCTCGTACGCTACTGAGATCTTTCAAACAGTATCCCAGACGCCATCATCAGTCACCAAATCGAAGTCGATAACCCAAGCTGAAAAATCGAGTTGATCGAGCTCGGAAAAGTTGAACATATAATGGTCCGAATTAGAGTAGTCTCTCTCTTGGTGCGTGGCTTGTTCGACCTCCATTCCGGAGTCAGTGACGGCATCCGCTCTTGGGGCAAGCGTTGTTGAGGTGTTTAGTATTGTATCCAGCTTGCGAGCAATGGCCTGTGAGGCTTGCACACAGAAGCCATGATTCGTTTCATCAGGACCAGATACATTCTCAAGTTGGGACACCAGCACGGAGATATTTCGGATCACGGTTGAAGATTTAATGTTGGGTGGAAGCGGTTGTGCAGGATCTCGGATGTTGGTTTCCAATGCCGTGGTCAAGACGATTGCAGATGGTAATCCGTATATAAGGAACTAGGAGCGAGCTTTTCGTTTTAGCAATCAAGATTCCAGGATATAAGGAGGGAATATGGCAAATATTACAAGTCCAGGCAGGTCTCGTGGCGAGCAGATGGTGCGATTCAACGAGTTCGCCATCAACACGACGGTCTCCAGCATGTCTGCGGATACTTCTAGTAACTCTGGAACTGTGGATGTATGGCACTCGTCAAGCATTCGATATATCTGGAAATGAATATGAAGATATGACAAGTATACTTTCGCGTGCAGGTAGCAGACTGCAGGGGATAAATCGGAGATCCAGCAATTTGGATCGTACATTAAATGTGCTGGAAGATTGCACCAAGTTTGACGGCATCGGTCGGACAGTTCCCTAGAAGTTATTAGGTCTATATTGATGGTAGTAGTATACGGGAACGACAATATACCTGAGCTTGGTGGCATCTATGGATGACGTTGATCGGATCTGATACTCGGCGGTTTCTTCTCGAAATTCCCCTAATATGTAGCGGAGCCGGGCCCATGTTGCAGGAGTGCAGATTCCACTTGTATTCCAACCGTCGTGTGTCGGGTTATTTTTTATTTCGCTCAAGGTCTCTGGAGATATGGCGAAAAGTGCGTCGTCCGGTATATCAAGAGGTAATTTGCAGTCTGCATGTCTAGATGAAATCCTCGGAGGGCGGTTGAAGACCGTTGCGAATATCTTATCTAGATAATATGCCCTGACAAAGGTCTTTCGTCGACTTTCGGCAAGAAAAAATGGTATGCTTTCCGAGGAGTATGTTGCCTCTCGATTCAGACCTAATGCAAATAGATCGGTGGCAAGATCGCCGACTCGACGCCACACATTTAAGCCTGGGATATTCATTAGTGCTGATTTGGGCTGTCGATGACTTTCAAGACTTACTAGCATCTCCCTCGAGTAATGACATTAGTTGCAAGTTTTCATGGGCCAGCCATATAATGGGATCCGTCGTCTGTGGTGCAAGTTCACGAGCAAGGCGTAGGCTCGAATTACTACACCAACACATCTCTCGTATAAATGCGTCGCCTCGAACCTTGGCGTGATTGAACTTATATAGAGATGCTCGTGCTGCAAGCGTGTATAACAGGCCTAATGTTTCGACGCGTAGATTTTCTTCGCAGAATATGGCGCAAAAGTTCTTGACATCCATGGTTGCTGAGATGGTTGCTTCTGACGAAGTCGAGTAAAGTATGTTCTCGGCTAGCCGAGAAACATCATGAACGCTAGTGCATGACTCTGATTCTTGTTTGATATATCCGGATTTGGTCAGATCGTTACAAACAATCTCCAAAAGTTGGTGAACGATAGCCTTTGGAACGAGTGCGGTACCGATGTAGACAAAGTAATCATGTACCAGCTTCTTGATAGTCGGAAGAAACCTGAGGGCACATATTATCTCTGTCAATGAAGCTAGCTGTTCACTGCGAGCCTTTTCGTTGTGGGATTTCGAGACTGAGTCCCGACTTGGCGAGCCTTTCCGGTCAGGTATAAAAGGCCATGACTGGAAGCTTGGAGCTCTTATGGAAGAATTGGGCTTGGAAACGCCAACGAACCCGAGGGAATCTAGAGTGAAGTTCTCGTCAACGCGGTCAGAATTGTATGGAATTGATGCGGCTCGAGCCTGGGTACTGCCATGTTTGGTGAGTGGCGCCGGATGGTAGGAGCATAGTGACTCTCGGCCCCGCCGTCGACAAGACGCACAGACAGGCTGTTGGTGATCACAACGGATCTTCGATTTCCGGCATGGTTCGCATGAAGCTAAAGAGCGATTCCGTCGGCGACTCGAGGTCGACATCTCTATTCACCCGATCAGGCTATCATAGGAGTTCACGATGATGAGACCAGACAATACAGCAACGTATCTGGGTATCGATTCCCACACGTGACCGTAAAATTATGAGTGACTCGCGAGGTCAAAAGTTAAGAGAAATGAAAGAGACTGTGAGAGCAAATCAGTCCAAAAAAACAGAGTGAAAAACATTCCATTTTTGGTTAAAATGAACACGAGAAAACGAAGGACCGTCGGCATGTCTAGACTGTTCGGAGTGGTGGTTGTTGTATCGGACTTGTATCGGTGTAGTTGAATGAGAACTTGTTGAACCATTAACTCGGTCTGATCGAGGTTCTTTTTGTATTTGATGGGCAACATAGGATAAAATACTTATGGCACGCCTTGCTCTTCTCTTTACACCATTATCTGGTCAAAGGTGTGCTTCAAAAAGCATTACGTAAGGTAGGTCTGTCCAGCCTAAGCAACCTTTCAAAACAAGCGTGTCCGGAACATGTAAAATTACATGATGGTATAGGGTAGATTACTGGGCGGTCTAGAGGTCGGTGAGGACCATTTCAGTATGGCAAAAAATCAAAAACTCAAAGGGGTTTTGATGATGGTATGGGGGTATTGCCTGTTTTATCCGCCAGCCAGTATTAGCTACGTAATTACGATACATTATCACGGTTAGATCAGCATGTATGTATGGATGCAAAGTCCTGTTGATATTCATAGTGGATAATATCATGGATTAATGATCAAGTATTTCTATTCTGCGATGGACCGTAGTTGAATAGATAATAGTAGTGAATACCTAGCTTGCTTCTCCTAGTTGTGTTTCAACTGCGACTCAGAGCTCATTCCCGAGTTCATCTTAAAGTAAGATGAAGATGGCATCTACTCCAGCACCCTTTATTTCTACCTAATTTCTGCCCCTGCTTCTTTTTCTTCTTTTGGTTTATTACTTTCGTCGAACCGCTAGTGTACACGTTGCCTGGTATTTCATTGTATCTTGATCTGTGTCGTACCCCAGCATCCTCACAGCCTTGGAATTGTCACAATTTAGATCGAAACCTGTTGGCCAACGAAATCCCAACCCCCATTTCAGTTATTGATGCCCATTCCAATAATTAAAACCAAAAATTAAAAGACTGATACCGATAAAATATTGGCCCCAGAACCAGTTTGGTAAGCATCCTAACCAGAGAGCCACTTAGCTAAGAGTTCTTATTTTTCATTTACATTCATAATCCAGAAAATAATTTCAGGGAGTAACATCAGCCTATCCCATTCATTTAAGCCTGATGGCTAGGTATTGGGAATACATGAAAACATCCACAAACTCGGACTCACCATGGCTAATCAAGATGAACATAACACGATTAGCAGTAGCCACCTAAGCCAAGACATTTCAGATCCAGTTCATACCGTGGACTTCAGACTATTATTCCGTCTTTCTCCAGTCGATAAAATGAATTTCTGGATTCTTGACTGTCATTTCCATTCAAAAGCATCATACTCTGCGGAGCAGTACATGACAAAATGTCGGATCCAGACCATCTGCTATGTTCAGTGCTATCACTAGGATGTCAGTAAAAATAGTCGAGCCATGTGAATCGACCAGCATTATGTGTTTCTGCATGCACATTAGTTTTCCAGGGAAGGAGTTGGCAATAAAAAGGACGGAGTCAATAGCAAAGGCATTGTGTTAGTTGATATGCGCTCATTGGATGGCGCTGAAATTGACAGGATGATCAAATGGCTAAATAAGGGAGAGCTACGTAGGCTTATGATCCCCTCCACCGAGTATATTAGTTGCATCTTCTTCTGAAGAACCCGGTCAGCCACCAACAAAAGCTGAGACAGAGTGGAACATGCCAAATTTCCCGAGCCTGATTTCTAATCTCAATTTCTGTTGGGTATGTAGTATATCCAGGTGTATTTAATTTGTGTCTTCGAGAGAATGTGTAGAAAATATTCAATTATATCAGATCGGAGCTATTCGGAGACCAGGCGTGACTTCGTCAAGAGAGGCTTCTTAGTGCGCATACGCCAGACCAGTTTGAAACGTCATGGCTAGATATTTCCCCGATAATAGGCTTTCAAGATTTAACGGAGGTGAATACGAAAGCTGGAGTTAATTTGTGGGGTATTCGTAGTAGAGAGCCCTGTTGAGGAAGTGCCGCCATTCGGACGATAATTTGAACCAGGTCAATGTGCTGACACCGGGTTCTTTCGGAATTTTCTATAGATTTGATGCCCGGTTGACTTTGAAAATAGACTTTCTTTCCTCGATTAAGCATATGCCGTACCGTGTGAGTTTGAGGTGGATTTCGGTCATGGTTGGCCACTGGCAGTATAAGAACTACCCAATGACGTGGCGGCAGGACATTTAGCTGATTTCTTTTAGGGATACTGAGGTTGAACATTTGCTGCAGTATCTAGTCAGCAAAGATTGCAGCCCAAAAAGATTGAGGTGAGGATTGGAATTACGTTATGAAGAAAGAAAAGAGAGACGGAAGGTGACCGATGTAGGTGGAGCCGTGCTCGTTCTCGCCATCACATCCCATCAAGTCAACTTGATCCGCCCAATCCATGGACCACCCCGTCTCAACTACCTCCATCTTCTCCACTACCCCCACTCACCGACCATCCCACGTCCATTATATCCCCATTTGACTTTGGCGATCCACAGGGGCCCCAGGTTACCTCCCCGGATTGGATTCAGAATTTTTCTCCGATACCTTGGCAGGGCTCTGCGAAACCCTTGGCGCCACGCGAAGAGCCAAACAAGCCTCCCAAATTTGCCTTACATGAGCTATACCACGCCTGCTTATAGGCTCCCTGGACCGAACTGGTCTGATCCCGACTACCCCGACGCACCCCAAGCTTTAGAGGGCAAGCTTGCCCGGATGCCACCGAGTCTTGGCTGCGTCAATCCTTCCACTGCCGTTGTACGATCTGGGGATGGCTCTCCAAGATGGAAAAAAATGAGAAACATTCACCATGCCCAAGTCTTTCATTCTTGCTAGCACCTCGGTATATCGTCTCCGTCTCCGCCCCCCGGTGAGCCTTCAGCTTGACACCGACACACCCAGACGCAGATTAGGGAATCGGGCCGAGTGGGCTCGCGCATGATTTCCGTCTGGATCAGGTCCAATCCGAAGCCACGCCCCGCAGATCACACAATTTACGGGTTTTCTCCGACGGTCGGCATTCCTTCCAACGTAATTATACTATGCCGTGGCGTCCCGTAACGATGCACTTGTCTCGCCCACCGAGCCATCTTGGCACACGTCTCCCGAAAGGGGCCAAAACCATACCGATCCTCTACCGGGACATACCAACCCCCATGGAGTCGGTGCTGTGCACCAGTAGCATTCCGTTGAAAATTACCACATTAGATCACGTCCAAACACTCCCCACCCACGTAATTAACCACGCATCTGTGGAAATGTGCCTTTTTCTTTCCCTCTGCGGGGTCTCCACGAATATCACTGGGGGTTCTCCAACCGAAACCGGGCCACCTTGTTGGATTTAAATCACAACCCACTCCCGTTGTCTTTTTTTTCTTTCTTTTTTCTCTCTCTGTTTCCTCTCCCTTGTTCGTCACATATCGCTTTTGCGCTTTCCTCTCAAAATGGGGTTGCTATTTCGTGGCAAGGCCTTGCACATTGCCCAGGCCCTTCTCATCGTTGCTCCCGCCTTTATCGTCTTCGGCTACAACCAATCCGGGCTGGGCCCTCTGGCTACTTTGCAGAGCTGGGTTGGTATCTTCCCGCAGATCGATACCGTCAACACATCCGGTGCTCTGAAATCAAAGAATTCTACTGCTAAGGGTGCCGTGATTGCATCCTACCAACTCGGTGCCCTTATCGGTGCCCTCTCATGTACAGCTTTAGGTGACCGATTGGGTCGTCGAAAGGTCATCTTCATCGGTGCTATTCTCACAATCATTGGCTCAACCCTCCAGACTGCTGCATATGGCCTCGCACAGTTCGTCGTTGGCCGTGTCATTCTTGGGTTCGGTGTCGGCCAATTCAGTGTCGCCGTACCAGTGTGGCAGTCTGAGTGTACATCTGCTAAGCATCGAGGTCAACACGTTGTCGTCGATGGAATTTGTATCTGCTTGGGTTATGTCCTCTGTAATTGGATTGATTTTGGTCTGAGCAAGGTTGCTGGCAACCTCGAATGGCGCATTCCCCTCGCTATCTCCCTGTTCTTTTCCTTGGTCGTCTTGGTCTCAGTCTTCCTCCTTCCCGAATCTCCCAGGTGGCTTGTTTCTGTTGGTCGTGTTGAAGAAGCCACAAAGAGTCTTGCCGCCTATAAAGGTGTTCCCGATGATGACATGGCTGTCGGTATCGAGATTGCCGGTATTGAGACTTCTCTCGAGGTCAGCGTCGACAGTGCTTCGCTGATGGACATCTTCAACCCCAAGAAGCCCGATGAGGAGCGTCTTCTTTACCGTTTCTGTCTGTGTGTTGCCCTGCAGTTCTTCCAGCAAATGTGCGGTGGAAACCTCATCTCAACATACGTCTCGACCATCTTCGAGGAGAACCTCCACATGACGAGCGACTTGGCACGTATCCTGTCATCATGTGCTATGACATGGAAGTTCCTTTGCAGCTTCATCGCCTTCTTCGCTATTGACCGCCTGGGCCGCCGTAAAATCTTTATGATCAGTGGTGCTGGTATGTCTATCTGTATGACTGTGCTCGCCATCACGACCAGCTTCGGCGAAAACCACAAAGCGTCTGTTGTATCGGCCGTCTTCATCTTCCTCTTTAACTCCTTCTACCCCGTCGGCTTCTTGGGTGGTAACTTCCTCTACTGTACCGAGGTTGCCCCCATGCGCCTGCGTGTTGCCATGGCTGCCATCTCCACCGGAAACCACTGGCTGTGGAACTTCGTGGTTGTCATGATCACCCCCGTCGCTCTCGACACCATTGGATACCAGTACTACATTATGTACGCGGTCATATCTGCCTGTATTCCCTTCTCCGTCTACTTCTTCTACCCCGAGACAATGAACCGCAACCTGGAGGCCCTGAACTCCGTCTTCCGCGATGCCCCCACACCCTGGCACATTGTTTCCATGGCCCGCCAGCTGCCCCAGGGTGAAGCTGCCGAGGTCGAGGTATGGAAGCACACCGAGGAGAAGGGTGCGATTGAGCAGAAGGAGAATGCTTAGCGTTACGATCATTGTGTTAATTATGCGTGGACGAATGTGTTTGTTTTATAAAGCCTCATCACTATTATGACGATAGAGTGTGATTTATCTAGAATTACCAAGACGAGATAGATGATTGAAAATTTACGATGATTCTCATATCTCAATTATTTTTCTCCCAAGGGTTCGTTACACACTGATAACCGGAAGAAATTCAATCGGATTCGACTGCTCATATATCAAACAAGTCAATCACTTCAAGTTGAATTAGCTTACCAAGTCGCCCTCTTCCAGATTTCTCTAGTACTAGTAGAACACTCTAATTTGAGTCCGAGTCTTCTATGATCACTGCCAGTGGATTCCCACGTACTAGCCGGGCGGACTACAAGCTGCTGTGTAATAGCAGTGTTCTGCTACTCAGATAGTAGTAGATACCTACTGATGCCCAGGCAGGGAGTCTACCTGGGTAGGAGCCTATGCAGGAGTCTAGGGGTCTGTATGGGGAGCCTATGTGCGGTGATATTCTTGTGTTGAAAACTGGCCAGTTGTTGTCTTTCATACTTAGAAATTATATTGTACTGCTGCCAACCTTGGAAATCATGGTGTGTTCTCAAAAATATACCTAGGTATCCTCCCACTGGGTGCTACAGGAATGAACCAGAATTTTTGTAGATAGACGGCTGTAGTGCAAGAAACCTTGAAATTGATGCGATTGGCCACGGCTGCGGTTGCGCCGCGGCCGCGGTAGCTGAGTTCAAAGCGACGGCTTATTTAGAAGAAGATGGAGGGGAGGGATGGTGAGGGAAGAAGACCGAAAAGAGGGAAGAATGGTGAGGCAAGTCCTGACAGACTTAATTCAATACAATCACGCCTGTAAGTCTGTGAATGGATTGTGCGTAGGCTATGCAGAAGATGGAGGGAATGTAGAGAGCTGCATTGGATATAGTCTAGTGGGTGAGCTATATACCTACCTACTAGTAGGTAGCAAGTACAGAATTACTAGTTACAGCAAAGCCAATAGTAATGCTACCTAGGTAGACAAGTATTCTGTCCGATATGATTGCATATAGTTCGCATTCTTTACCCGAAAAGCATCGATAGTCCAACTTCCAAGGTTGTTCTAGGCTGACACCGAAATACCGTGAGTCTGCTGGTACTACTTCGCATTAACGCAGAAAAACGGGATGCCGACATCATCTGTCTAATTATATTAAGATCCTCGAGCTTGGAAACTGTTGTAGTCAATTTATTACATTATGAAAATATTCTAGACAGACTCTTCGACCGGGGAAGGTATAGCAGGACAGGGCAATGATGGGAAAAATACTACTCTCCATTATCTTTTCTAACCTACCTACCTTGAGATCTATCATTCATCGAAATACAAATCTTGTTCATATGCCTGTAGTAGTTCTTCTGCTATCTATCTCTATATTCCCATGCTCTACCAATCCCAGTACATACGACCATAGGGTGTGGAGAACAGGGCTTCCCGTCCGCTCAGCCGTACTTAAGCCACACGCCGGCAGGTTAGTAGTATGGTGGGTGACCACATGCGAATCCCTGCTGTTGTATGTTTTTGTTCACCCGTTTTGTTCCCTTTGCTGTTTCTTTTTTTTTCTGATATGTTGAGGAATTCTTCCCATCCGACCCGCTGTTGCTGGGGCGCTTCCAGTAGGGCCAGCTTCAATTTCAAACCTTAGGGCCATCTGCAGGCCATTTGAATTTGCAGCCTGCATCTGTCAAGCTAGCTGCAGCTATAATTAGCCTATTAGTAGTCCGCGATCCTGGCGATGATATGATTGGCGCAGAAGGAGTGTTGATTGTTTGAATAAAGTCGGTGGGTCCAAGGGGCAGCCAATCAGCAGGCGCAGCAACCAACCTGCAGAGAACCGGGCGCCAACTGCAACAGCGAACTGTCTTTGTTGCGTGCTATTTCCAGCATGACTTTTGGTTTCGCAAAGCGCCCTGGCCGTCTGTCTTTGATTGTGAAATTCTGGATTGGGCCCAGGCCCTAACTTGGTAGAGATCAATGGAAGCATAGGCGGCTAGCTCCTTTCAACTTTCATTTTATAAGGACTGCCCTGGCGCCTCGTATTTGCTCGCTCTTTTTTTGGTCATTTTCCTTCTT
The DNA here is from genome assembly GCF_028828005.1 of Penicillium manginii. Classification (NCBI taxonomy): domain Eukaryota; kingdom Fungi; phylum Ascomycota; class Eurotiomycetes; order Eurotiales; family Aspergillaceae; genus Penicillium; species Penicillium manginii. The sequence goes on along the minus strand of NW_026643103.1, from coordinate 3,859,615 downwards.
TCCATTTGTTGCGGCCTTGTGAGATTATTAGGCTGTGATTCACTTTCATTGATATCTCCTTCTATTGATTTGATTTACTTGCCTGGCTTTGGCCATGCAATACTCTCTTTGATTTTCTCTCTACATTCACTATACTACTCACTACTCCTCCTCGATCATGGTCTCGGTCTATCTTTTGGATTGATCCCGTTTTTTTTTTCTTTTTCTCTTTCTATTTATCTTTCTCCCTCTCCCTCTCCCTCTCCCATCTCTTATATATTACTTCTCCCTGCGATGCGCCTCCTCCGTCTCGCTGTGTTCACCACGCTGGCGTGGTCATGTTCCTGTTCGGCCGGTCCGATTCTTCGCTCTTTTGCTTCGACACTGGGTTTTGTATCTTCCCAGGATGACTTCTCACTTTCGGTAGCTTCTGCGGAGAAATCACATCCACAACCACAATCCTCTGTGTTAGTTCAACGGGATATCACAGTCATCCCCCTTCCAGCTCCCTCAGGCTACCCTGGTTATACGGAACCTGCTACGACTGAAAGTACGACTGAAAGTATGACTGAAAGTACGACTGAAAGTACTGAAAGTACTACTATTAGTACTACTAGGGATAGTACTACTAGTAGTAATAGTATCAACACTCCCTCCTCAACTTCAACCAGCACTTCAGGTATGCCCCCACTGATCTCCTGGTTACACGACCATTCGACCACACTTTCCCCAGTGACTACATCAGAGTCAACCATATCTTCAAGTGACGTGGATGGCTCATTTTTATCTTCTTCAGCAATCAAAACTACTCCATCATCAACGCCCACATTGGAAACGACCATTTCCCCGAGCACTGTCACGGTATCATCTACCATATCAACCACGGATCCTTCGACGCCTGTATCGAAAACGACCACAAGATCGAGTTTCGTGCCGTCAAGTTCCTCATTGGCAACCCCAATTACCTCTTCACATCCATCACCTTCGTCGGCGAGCTCTACATCTACAAGCAGTGCAGAAGTGTCATCCACCACCTTCTCGTCCACCTTTCCAGATGTCGTATACCCGTCATCAACCGTGGTCGAATCTTCCGAAAGCCCATCCACACCACCATTAGTGTCGTCTTCGGCCATACCAAGTGCTGTGACTCCCTCATATGCTCCAATAACAGCCTCCAATGTGCTTTCTTCAACTCCCCTTCCAACCTCATCATCTTTTCAAGGGGTTTCGTCTTTTCCAGCTTCGCCCAATTCTAGTTCGTATCTTTCAAGGGAACCTTCGACTACTTCTGGCCAGTCTATTTCTCAACTCACTTCAGCCATGCCTACTTCTGCTCCACCAATACGCACAACTCCAAGTCTTCTGCCGATCCCGGGATCATTATCCAAGACTCTATCTTCTTCCCTATCTTCCGCCTATCCATCCTCTTCATATATTTCTCTTCGTTTGTCTTCAACCTCTTCATCGTACTTTCCGCTCACTTCGTCGGTAAATGCCTCTACCTCTACACCTGCAATCACCGAGCTTTCTTCTCCATTCACAACCACCGCCGCCTCGACAACTAAACAACAAGCTCCATATATCTCAATACCGGCAGTCCATTTGACAATCTACCCTCAGTCTTCTGCCTTCCAAGGCGTGGCATCAATTTATCCGCTGGTAACCTCTACAACACCAAGTTCTGGGCAGACGGATTCTGCAACTCCCCAAACGACAGTTGCTGCATCGACAGCGTCAAGTACTTTGAGCAGCATTTCTACAACTAGGATATCGACAAGTTCAAGTCTCGGGGTTGTCACTTCTCTTGCGCTCACCACAACTGATACTTCCAGCACCCCCGCCGGTGCAGAATCTACGTTGAGCTCAACACCAACTCACGATACAAGCGAGACGTCGCCGATTGATACCTCCGCTACTCCGACCCCGGAACAAGATGCAGTCACTATTCAAGCTACTCGCACTACCGAGGAAACTATCACTGTACCTGGTACGACCGCAACGGTAACTCGGACTTCGACCCCGGATGAAGATACGGTCACTATTCAAGCTACTCGCACTACCGAGGACACTATCACTGTCCCGGGAACTACGGCGACGGTCACTCGAACTCCGACTCTGATTGCGACTCCAGAAGACGATACGTCCACCGTCCATTCCACGCGAGTCACAGAAGACACCGTAACAGTACCAGGTACCACGGCAACAGTAACCCGCACTCCAACCCCCACGTCAGAGCAAGTGGAGACAATCACTATCAAATCAACAAAGACAGAGGAGCAGACACTCATCATCCCGGGATCGACGATAACAGTAACGGCAGAGACTACTTCATTATCATCATCATCATCATCGGTGCCAAAGAAAGCGACCGTCACGCCCGAGATTTCGTCTTCGTCTTCATCTTCCAAGTCCACGTCCACCAGCAACAGCGACCCCTTGTCTATCAACACATACACACCCCCGGCAACAGTAACGGTCACAGCCGATGCAGTCACAGTAACCGTCAACCCTGCCACTGAGACTACGCCAACCGTCACAATAACACCGACCGTCACCGTTGTAGGATCCCTCGCTGCTCAAACCCAGAAGATCGTCCAAGCAGCTTCAAATGCCAAATTGGGCCTGAGTTCGAGCTCCACCTCCAGCTTGAGCGAGGTTGACAATGACATCGGTATCATGTCTGTTGTTCCCATGCCGGCGCCATACACTGTGACTGTTACCGCTCACTGATCCTCAATGCCGAGAGAATGGGCTCGATAAGTTCTACTATGCGCAACACTCTTTTTCTCTTCTTCATGCAAAACTGTTTCTGGATACCATTTATTTAATATTTCGAGTAACGCCCTACAAAGATACCCAAATGGCCAGGTCCTCAGAGTTTGACCCATACTGTCTTCCCTGGAGAGCGATGGCTTTTGCATTAGTTAGGTTTCGTTTTTGACTTCGAGCATCCAATACGAACAGGTACTACTGCTACAATTAGTACTTCCCCGTTCCATACAAGTAGGTTTCCAGCCTGAGGTTTGAGTATGCACAAGTTGTAGTTCTCGGTAGATCCATGGATATCGGTGGACTACCATTCCTCGATTTAAAATGTAAGCATCCCAGCCAGAAAGAGATATCCATCCGCCATCGCAGTAACTTGGAGGGGATCAAATATTTGAAAGATTAGATAGTAAGTAAATTTCACAACAGTATAGATAATCCAATCCCTAGATGGCTGACATATCTATAGTTCCGACAAAACACCCCCAGCCTCGGCAAATTTCTGCTGATACTCCTTCAGACTCGCCCACTGACTCAATTCTTCCTGATCACGCTCGTAATCACTCAGATAGCTCATGGCCCGCCCATTAGCGCGTGGACTCACACCTTCGATCACGCTGCCGGGATCCGTGGCTGCGGATGAGTAGCCCTCGAGTCGGATGAGGGTGTCGATGAAGGCGTGGAGATATGATTCTGCTTCTGCGGGTGTGAGAATTGGGACATCGGTTGAGGTTGGATTGGGTTGGTGGTTTCCTTTTGCTGGTTCAATTGGCGGGTTTTCGGATATGATGGAGGAATTTGGGTATTGGGTGGTTGGTTTGGGATAGTAGGGCATGTTGAGGAGAGTGGAGGCTATTTGTCGGATTTTTCCTGTCTGTTCTTGTTGTGAGTTTCTTGAAAGTGGAGACTTGGAGCTATATTGGAATTGACTTACAATGCTGGCACCATTTGGTTCCATGTTGACTTCGTTGACAGTTCGTAGAAGCACGAAGAGATCTTTGATGACGAGCTTTCGCTCTTCAGCCATCATCTGGCCGATATGATCTGCCTGTGCTTCAATTGATATCTGAGCAGCTGAATCTGACAAAGCTCCAGGCTTCTCAGCTGATGCTGTTTCTGCAGACCCTTCGTCCTTCATATTGATATGCGGCTTTGCAGGGTTTGGAATCGAAGGTCTTGCTAAATTGCCATACTTTGCGTATGTCTCGAACAGGTTCCAATATTTTTCAACCAGCCATGACCTGGTGCATAGCTGGCTAGCATAAATATTCGCTTTCTGAATTTCATACTGGATAGCGCGTCGTTCTTGGTAGATATGGTCTACTGGGTAATTGAACACCGAGCCGACTCCGTCATGCCCGGCTAAACCACTAGCAGAGGCTCTTTTGGGATGAAAGAGTGATAGTTCGACAGGAACTTTGAGCAGAGCAGACTTGACGGTTTGAAGACACCCCCATAATGATGAGCGTTGGTGATCCCAGTCAAATATTTGACCACTGCCGAATGCTGTCTCCCAGGCCAAGAGGGAATTGTATGAACCGTAGACACGTACATTGGCATTGAACCCGACCATTATTGACACACGATCGGCAGGTTGTGGGTTGATATGGGTTGGAAATAGAAACTCGTCATCAACCTCAAGCGGGTATGGCGGATAGCGATCCGCTGGGGTTTCTGGTGGGACATGCATCTTGATATCGGATGATCCAAGTTGGAGCAGGCTTTGATACCCAACTAGCGAAACGTAGAAAAGTCGCCGCCCAAGTTCCTGGGAGATCAAATCTACGGGTTTGTTATCCGTAAGATATTGTGGTTGCTGATCTTGTGAGGTTGCGGACATTGTTGACATTGGGCTGGCAGCGTTCATGGCTGCCATGGTAGGAGCAGGTGTAGGGGCGCGGCAAAGATCGTAAACCTGCAACATAGTGCGGCATTCCGCTAGGTAAATGCGACAGCGGCGCATGCTGTAGATGTAACCGGCACAGACACCTAGGAAGTAGCTGATGGCTGCATCGTAAACAGTTGCATTTCGATCAAGATACCCAACACCTCTAGCTTGAAGAGCAACGTCATGGCATCGCTTCACAAGCGCAATCGAATTTGGAAAGGCGGAACGTTCCGCCTCCGTGTTCAAGCGCAATTTTGGCCGCCGGGGGAAGGAGGCGACTAGGAATCCGATCATGGAAGCTAGAAGAGCCAAAAAGGTACCACTAGAAGCATCTTCCCGGCGCTCAAATGCCGCACGGAATGTGGGCTCATGAGGGATTGGAACTAAAGGATGGATATATGTGAAGAAATCATCAAGGAGAAGTTGCACCGTGTGGAGAGAGCAGATGGATTCTGCTGAGATAGAAGCCAAGGATGCAGGCCCTGATAACACAGGCGTGGGAAGAGGCGCCGGCGCCGGCGTCGGTGTAGACGCAGGCTGAGTCTGCGGCGTGCTCGCTAGCGGATAGTCGGATAGACTTGTCGGCGACGCAACCGTCTCCAGCTTTTGCTTCTTCAGCGCCTCGGCATGGCGGTTAGGAGGTCCGCGGCGCCTACTCGGCCTTTCATATGTGCATGGAATATCCAAAGTAGCACATGACCGACATGGTGGACCCCCAGTATCACACTTGAAAAAGGATATCAGCAACTGGACGAGGCAGGGTTTGACAGGTGCAGAACGAACCTTCACTTTCCGGATGCTGCAGGCATCGCAGGCCTTGCGGAGCCTTGTTTTTGGGTCCATTCGTGAGCAATATACTCAAGCAAAGTGCTCATATTCCGTACACTCAGACCATGGTCATGACTGTAGAGTGGTGAGATCTGTTTGAGGTAAAAGTCCCGTACATCCACGCGTTGCGGGGGACCCTGGATTGACCCACTCGCTCGCAGAAGTTATGTGGGATTTCGGGCCGATGGTCCCCAGAGTTATGCGAGAGGATTCTCTCCACAATTTGCCGGGCAGCCGGATGCCAGCTTTCCCTGCGAAGATTCGCAGAACTCGGCCAGGTACACAGAGCCTCGGCCAGAAGCGGTCAGCTGACTGGGCAGTGTCAATCTGGGCGTGCGATTGTCGTGAGAGATGGTTGTAATGACTTCGGAGCTGGGCAATTGGTAAAAGTCTACATGAATAACAGTTCCACTTTGCCCACTTTATCTTGCAGGAGATCAAGATCAATTGCAAAGTGAAACACCGGAGAGTCGCAGTCGCAGTCGCCGGTCAGTCTTGCCTCGGGGAAAGTCACGTGCAGCACGTAATCCCTCCGGAGGGTTCAATTAAGGACTAAAGCTGGTTTCAATACGGGGAGGACCATTCAGAGGACCACTCAAAGGTCCATTTTAAGGGATCAACTAAGTTTCGACCAGAACTTGTTTACCCACTTTTCATACTACAACTAAATTTCAAGGGGTGGCGCGACAGGAGATGCCGAAAAAAAGTGGCTGCATTGATAAAAAACAAGTATGCACGCTCTGCGTAAAGATTGAACATTATGTCGTATATTCGTCGTGATAACTGTCGCCTAGTTGCCGTGGTCGCCGTTCTGCAAGCTGCCGCTTAGTCTCGAGGTCTGACGCCCACAGCGCAGCACCGGCCGCCGTAGTCATCAGGAAGAACATCGAAAAGGGTGGGATCAACTGCAGGAGCAGAGCGATCGTTCCAAATCTACAAGATAATGGTCAGTTCAGGACGCAAAAGATTTCAGATCACTAGAAGCAGACTTACGTAGTATATTGAAGCTGGCGTCTGCTGATGCTCTCTTTCCGTTGCTGCTTCGAGTAGTCCAGAAGTTGGTAATAACGCCAGTGGTGGAAGGGTCCTCCCCGGTACCCTGTCAACACAAGAAACATGGGCGTTCCAGCCACCGGGATGAAGTTGAGTGGGAGTAAGAAGATGAACTCGAGAATTTGTCGCAGCGAGAATGGTGAATAGACGGCGCTGGTGGTCGGAGTACCAAGACGATTTGTTGGGTCATCGCCCTCGGGGTAGATGACGCGGGAGGCTAGGACAAGCTCCTCCTGACCCTCATTCACTAGAACCGAATCGAATATATCGACGAGGGTCTCGTCAACGAAAAAGGCCTCGAACAAGGTGGCGACAATGGCAGCACCTTCACCGAGCACCAAGAATGCACCGTTAACCCAGGCTCCAGCACCCTGGAAGATGGACAAAAATGCAACTTGAGGAAGATATGTGAAGAAGAAGAGTAGGAAGTAGACGAAGCTCGACAGGAGAATGATCGGGAGGAGGCGAGCCTTGAATAAGGGCCAAAGGAAACGGTGGGTTGCGAAGTAATGGATACCCTGGAACGAGTCAATTAGGGTGGAACAGAGCAAAACAGAATAGATGAGAGCATACCCGTATGGGGTATAACCAGGCCGACCTGGTGCGGTCGAAGATGCGAGGCATCTTGAGACTCGTTGAAGAGTTGTGGAGGTGAGTGGAGGGCAGAGTTGAGTTGCGCCTGTTCAGAAGCTCCGCAGTTTCCACTTTCGGAGCTCCACTTATCGATAGCAGGTCACGTGGTATGTTGGTTACTGAGATCGTACTAGTACATTCTCAGTTACCTGCCTGGAGGTGAGAAAGTAGCATTCTGGCCTCCTACTGTAGCTCCTGCTCGTGGTATTAGCACACTATCCACACACAGCAACTTCTCTAAATAGGCAGGATAGGGTGTTCAGATAGCCAAGGGGGGTGTCTGTCCACTTAGTACCCTAGGTTAGTGCCTCCCGGAAGCATACCTATTACCTAATCTTATGCCTAAGGCTTCGAATCTCGATAGCCAGAAATAGTTAGCTTGGATTAGGTAATAAACCATCCACTATATAAGCCCGGCTTCTTCGCCAGAATTTTAACGGGCCACATAAACTGAAGTCCCCCCTTATTCACTCAGGAAACCACATCTCTCAATGGGTTCTTAGAGGGGAAATGGGGGGACAGAACGATTCTGCTGGCTTACCCCAAACTCTTCTTTGTGACGTGGAGCGTTTGGAAATATTTTTCAGCGGTACATCCCTTTTGTCATCTCCTTCGGTCATTGCTGCCACATCAGGGTACTGCAATGCTTGGACTATCTGCGACCCTGGACTACCAGGACGACCTGCTCTAAACTGTGTACAATTGCCGACGGCCGTAGTTCTGGTGCCACCGCATCCTGCCATCCCTTATTTACTCGATCAACCCAGATCGCCTGCATCCCAACACTCCGCGCCCCGACAACATCGAACGGGTTACCGCTGATGAGCCACATTTGGTCCATCTGCGATTCCTGTTTTCCCATCTGGGTGGCCAGATGATTATAACTCGCGGGTGAGGGCTTGTAGCGCTGGACTTCGTCGACGGTGATGAGATCTTGGAATATACTGGCGTGCATGGAGAGATCTTGCGACCGTAGCACGGAATTAGAGACCATGGTCTTGGATCCGTTGGAGAATACCACTGGCTGGATACTCGCGTCGGCTGATAGCCGAATGAGGGCAGGTTTGACGTCGGGGAAAGTCGATAAATGATCGTAGGCCTCCATTAAAGCAGTGATGTTGTTGTCGTTCAACTGCTCGCCGTGCTCGGCCAAAGCATGGACCAGGGCGTTCTTTGTGACGATCGAGAAGTCCTCGTAGCGTTCTGCTCATGATTAATAGCAGTTTGCAAATGCCATTGCAGCCAGTCGCCTACCCATGCTGTTAAGTCTCCACGTGTACTCCAGCTGATATCTTCTCCAGAGGGCGGAGACAGCCTCTGCCTTCGTACCGATATACGTCTCTAGTTGCTTCGCAATAGATTCTGTAGACAGCAACGTGCCGTATAGGTCAAAAGCCACAATTGTTTTGTCTGCCATGGTAAGTCTTGTCGGTCAATCTGAATCAGCTTTGGCAAGGTCTAGTTAGGTCGAGGGATGCGGATGATGTCAAGCGTCCCTGCCGTGGCGCGGGCAGAACCTCCAATCACCTCCAACCAATCTACTCGACCCCAACAGCTCGCAAGAATAAACTCCGGGAACGCTCTCCGGATACAATGGGATAGTTATATACCCAATGACCTCCGATGATAATTACACCATCTTCCGAGAGTGTCTCTCGAGCGCCATCGTTGCCCGCTCCGAAGGGCAACCAAAGACCTCTAGACGGCGGGGCAAAGCAAAACGCAATGGACGCAAAGACGTGACCAGCACAGAAATCGTCATAAAGCATGAACGAGCGGATCCGGAAGAATTGGCTGAATTTATTGACGTATATGCCAATCCAACAAAAAATCTCCCACAAGAGCAAAGCTAATACCATCCGTCTCCAGTTTATAGCCGGTGAAACATTTACGACATTCCCAGACGATCTGAGAACACTCTCCTACTCCGCCATCCAAAACGATGCGGTTTTAAAAGCCCGCTACATCCCAGAAGACCAAGACAGTCCGATGAACCGCACTGTCCTGGATAACCTCTGTTCCCCGATCCCGGTCGAAGTGACAGACACCCTCTCCGTATACGGTCTCATCCCGGACGCAACCGATTTGCCAGAATTCATATCACCTGTGCTGAACGAATATATTTCAAGCGTGACGACCGGACCGCCCGCATGGGTGAATACACGAACAGACGCGTGTGAGATTTGCGAGCGCGACTGGATTCCTCTGTCGTACCATCATCTTATTCCGCGCGGTGTGCACGCAAAGGTCATAAAGAGGGGGTGGCATGAGGAGTGGGTGTTGAATAGTGTTGCGTGGCTTTGTCGGGCTTGTCATAGCTTTGTGCACCGCATGGCTAGTAATGAGGAGTTGGCGAGAGAGTGGTATACCGTGGACAGGATTTTGGAGAGAGAGGATGTACAGGATTGGGCTAGATGGGTTGGTAGAGTTCGGTGGAAGGCGAAGTAGGCGTTTCCTGGACTGTCCATTCTAGCTGCCCAGGTGGTACTAGATATTTTTTATGGGTTGTCAGTGTGGAAGCGGTCACTTCCCTAAATGTGTGCATGTGTCCTTCAGGCCTTTACAAGATTCCAGGGCTCTGATTTCACACTACCGTAAACTCTACCCATGCCCAGGTGAAAGCTCATATATCAGCACTGTTTATCAGAATACTAGTGCTCTTTGTAACAAGCTTGGGAAACTCCACTTTCAGATCACTAGGCCTAAAAGTATACCTTACTGGCGAGGAAGCTTATTCACTACTTCGGAACCCCATTACATGGAATGGACTTTAAAACGTATTGCAAGGTTGAAAAGACGCAATAATCCCAAGAATCCAGTGTTACCAGTCTTAGAAGAAAATGAGTGGCTTCAAACTTATTTCTATACACCCAGGATGAAAGCTTAGCCTTGGAAGATAGCACTAGTATTTCTTGGTTCCTCATCCCACATAGGTACTATCCCACTGTTTATCGGATCGCACTTGCCGTGTATTCGATATCTGTATGTTCAAGGTGAAATGACCATAGTCTGAGGTATCAATCGCTATCCCAATAACTCTCCCAATAGACCCCCCCCCCCCTAAACGATGGTTATTGTTGAATGACTCTACATAATGCTCGTGAAATTCCAAGTTCAAATCGACCGCCCATCGACTATGCCAGTGTTTTACCATCTTCCTTCTGAGATATGAATCTTGAGCTGGTCTGTATATATAGTAGTCTTTAGTAATGATGTTCTTGGGGGAATCGCCCTGAATTTCTCATCAAAGAACGCAAATGTGTTTGCACCAACAGAAAGATTGTCAACCATATTGTATTACATTTGCATGCAGTTGGTGCTTTGCTCTCCTATAATAAGTGTCCATATATTGGTGCATCTGGATTTGATAACCTCAAACTTGAATGCTCACCACGAATCTGCTAATTCATCGCATCACAACGTATCCTAATCCGATCACACCCTTTTTTTGACGGCCGTCTTTCAGATATTTTATTTTTTAATGCCACGAGTGTATTTCTTGTGTGATTCGAACGTTACTGTTCAATTGTTGCATAATATAAACGAAAACGAATCATATTTGATGCATACCTTAAAATATAGCCGGTAACTACTGACACAATTTATCTGCAGCCCGTACATGGTTTACCATCGGGCTCTGGCCCGTCCCAGCCTATGGGGATTGCCCATTGAATTAGGCCAAAATTACACTTTAACCAATTGATTACTGCATGGAAGCGTGACGGATCAATAACCACGCGTTATATTTAGGGCAGGTGCATGGCGCTAAAATCCGCGCTAACAACGACTAGATGACGGATAAGAGGATATTACAAGTACTCATGGAACACCACTGTATATATTATAATTTCAAATTTGATGAAACAGTGTCATGCAGTATGTAACTTACGATGGAGCTCAATCTCATCCTCTTAATTCGATAGATGCCCCGCATTATATAGTCTTGGCAGTGGGGCCAGGAAAGTGATTCCCAATGTTTGTTGGTTAAAGCGCTTTCGAGAATGACTAACACAAACTAGCAGTGATCAACAAAAGGCTATCGATGATCAATCAATAAATGATAAAGATCCACCATAAATTGTTATTTAAGAACTTATCTTCTAATAAACGCAAAGTAAAGTTTAGATAGTAACTAGTTCACTATTTCATTAAGTATAAAATTACGTAATTAGAAATCATTAGTTAGTTACTTAGTTCACTAGCTATCGAGAGAAAATAACTGGTATAGAAAATTGCATTATCCCTATGAAGGCAGGAGTACAGGGGATATTGAAATCGTATTACCCCCTAAACATACTGCTATAGAGACCTGTGACTAGCCATTTGAGGATTAGTGTCACCTTAGGTGGGGCGCTGGGAAAGAAAGAGTGCCTGTCTGGGGGGTAATCTGTTTTCGAAATCTCCTGTAGCAGGTCAACACAGGATGGTCAAGTAGGCCTAGGAACTCTACGAAGTACTTATAAATTATGAAGATGTCGGACTTGTTTAATTCAATCAGGAAATTAGGCGGTATAAAGTTTTAGAAATCCGAAAAAATGGAAGACCAATACGGGAATATTTTAGGGTTCTCTTTGCTTTTTGTCTGATGCAATTGCTGATCCCTGGGCTTATCCACACACACGTATGCTGCCAAATAATTCTACAACAATAGGGGAAGGTGATTGAACAGATATCAAGATTTGGCCCTAGGTGTGACTTCGGGGATTGCTTTACCATATACAATATGTGTTCATCAAGAAAAAGAAATAATATTTCGTGCAGTAATTAATAAACTAGTGTTTTTAGTCACTGATAAGTATCCTAATTCCACATTTACGATTAATTAATAATTTAGTTCTATAAATTGCTACTTAAGCCCAATTTGCTGCAGAAGTTCCACGGCACGTTCTTCTTTATCATCAATTCTTGACTCGCCAAAATGGTGTCTACATTCAACGTCTTGTTGAGCATTTTCACTGTGTTTCTTTGCTCTTCGGGGATTCTGGCAGACTTAGCTCCCGAGCGGACGGTATGGCTGATTCGAGATACAATCTGTCGCAAAAGGCTCACGCGTTATATGAATAGTACTCTGCCCTGGACCTGCATAATCAATGTGAGTTATGTTTATGAAGTTGAATCTATTACTACAAGGTCTTTTCTAATAATTAAAATAGATCGTCTTGCTGTGAATAATCCTCCGGCTGCCGACATGTTAGAGATGACTTGGGATGATGAACTCGCCGATAAAGCCCAGGGATGGGCTGACAACTGCGAGTTTGCATATGATCCTAAGCACTATACGGCCAAGTACGACTCTGTTGGACAAAATCTATATTCCTCAGATGAATTAGTAGATATCTTCCAGAACGCAACAGCCACTTGGGCTGAAGAAAAGGATTACTATATATATGACTATCCGTGCCCTGCTGGGCAGGTATGTAATCATTATACGCAGGTATGTCATAAATGTCAACCTTTTTCTCCAGAATTTCCACTACCGAAGCTTACTCACTAATCCTGTTCGAAACTCTAGGTTATCTGGGCCAAAAGCTATAAACTTGGCATGGCTGTTTCTTCGCGAAAATGTCCTTTTGGCCAATATCTGGTAGTTGCAAATTACGCGAAGGGTGGATACCTAGGGGAACCACCCTATACTGCGGGCACCCCAGCTTCCCAATGTCCTGCGGGATCGCAACCCGGAGCTTCTGGAATGTGTGAGGTAACCGATGAAGACCAGCTAAGGGAAACGATCGGCCTGAGCACTCATAAGGAAACGGATTAGACCCGTTTCTCACCATGGCCTTATAGCTGCGCTAGTCTATATTGTTTTGGTGGATTGGGAAATGGAAATATGGTCTGGAGACTTGTGCAGAACCCATTTTATATAGATTTTCTTTGGTTGGATTTATTGGTCCCTTAAGGAACAGTCTTTCATTAATCTAACATGTTTCCTCCTGATTAGTAGGCCCTCTCCCCTACCCTATAGATATTCTTACACGTTCCAGGGAATATAAAATCAGTATATATCATATGATACCTTTTGTCTAGAGAAAACAGTCGTGTTCTGCGACAGAAATTTGGCCTGTATCCTATACGGACTACCACTTGCCGATCATGCCGTCACACTTCTAGTTCAATAAATGGGGCACCGCCGTAGTCAGTCCAGGCTAAGAGATCTAGCCCGCCGTCATGTTTTAGGATCAACGTACTGCGGACGTTAGAATAAGTCTGCGGCACCATACCTCCTTCAATGGATTGAGTGATATAATACAATATGAGTAGTACGGTTCTTATAATGAAATGTGAATTAGTCTAAGATCGCCGGAGAATTTAGCGAGACGGTGTGCTTAAAATCGAACCATATAGTCGTTTATGAAAGGGGTTTGATTGAAGATAACACGGGACGCTTAATAAATTGTTCAATTTAGGAGTTGAAGTCGACGTGGGTATCAATACTTGAGTTGGCTGATCACCAAGATAATTTACGAGGCTGAAATGAGGGCGAACGTAGAGGGAATCAGAAGGAATTCGTGAAAACTTTCTTTAGCCTAGGCCAATACGACAGCCATCCTGTAACTATGCTAAAGACTGATGCCAGGCGTTAGGAGGATTGTCTTTGATTTTGAATATATACTAGTGCGTTCTCAAGTCCCAGACTGCTATGATAATTTTGATGAGGCTATTCATGTTGTTGGAGCAGCAGGATTGGTGGATACCCGGAAAACGGAGATACTATAGATCCACCAAAATTAATCATGTATTTAGCCCATCCAAATTGCCAGCTAAGGGCTTGTTAGTAATTCAGACTCATTGTGATTTCTATTGGTGCACCTATATGGATTACTGAGCCCTGTTCCACAACATGTATTGATATTGGTGCCTGAGCTTAGTTCCCGTTCTCCCGCCACCACCTCCTCCTTCTTCCCCATACCTCGTTTTTTCTTTGAGCTATTTCATACTGCCATCTCCATCTCACCGTTTCTGGTCCTTCGAATCAAGTTGCCCGTGTTGCCCTGAGTTCTTTGATACCAAGAGACTGCCGCAAAGATACTGTCGATTGACTTAAACCTCGCCTCACACACCCACCGTCTACGACACAGATATCTGCAATACAGATAGTGCGATCTGAAAAAGAGTGAGATAATGGGAAACACAAGAACAGGGTTATCGATAATTGCCTCTATCAATATAGAATCACCCCGTCAAAAAACAGACAACAACCCTCCAGGCTGTTTCGGCTTCGTCAAATGGCCCGCTCGTGGTAAACTAGGAATTCCGAATCACTCTGTCCTGGTCGATAAGTTTGCCAAGGCGAATCCACACTTCGTGGCCATCAATAATACGAGATCACAAATATGCCACCACCCCTCGTTCGCATCCTCCCCCCTTACAGCCGCTATGAAATACCATTCAAATCACAGAGAACTACCCTCAAGTTTCCTTTCTACGAACACGACCATCTTGTCGAGGTTGTATACCGATGACCATTCTGATCTAAGTAGATCGACATCTTGGCATACTTCCGAATCTTTCACTACTTCCGGTATTACTTACGCCCCTTACATCGAGCACTCCAAGAAGGGGAGGAGACGCCGCACTCGTCGTCATGATACCTTCACCAGTAGTAGATACTTGTACCCATCTAATAATAGATCTCGATCCGCAAGAGAAAGAACATACGCGTCGCTCCGTCGGCATAGTTGCTGGCCTCTCTGTCCCCTGTTTATTCGCCCGTGTCTACAGTGTTCGCTCGCACATCAAGAGGCAGAACGAAAGCGCGAGGAGGAACAGTGGGAAATCACCAAGCAACTGAACCGCGTGCTTGGCTTCCTGGTAGCCGCCATCATTATGACGGAATTAATCACAGATTTACTTGGAAACAGAGCACTGCTTGCAGAAGACAGAGAACGGCGCGAACGGGAAGTGCGCGAGCGCATAGAATTGCTCTCAGAATCATCCTGATCTTCATCCTTATCAGACTCGGACTCGGACTGAGACTCAGACCTAGACTGATATCAAGGGAGGATTGGGGAGGGCAGAGGAAGGTCGGTTTCTGCTACTTCTGTTATTGTTGTCGTTGTTGCACATGAGTTGAGGCATTGTTGCCTCGGGCATCAATTTTACCGTCCTTTCTATGTTCAGATAGCTTCACTGTCTACTCAATCCAAATTACCACTTCCGTATTTTTTTCTCCACCCATAACCTTACAGTATGAGGCCCTTCTCTGTATGGCCATGAGCCAGTGAAGAAGGCGAAGCCAAACACACCGAACGCCTTGAATGTCAACATGACGGCCAAGGTAATTGTGCAGTCCAGCGAGCGGACGACCACAGATCTGACATAAGAGAAGAGGGGTTGCAAGTTCGCTATTGATGGCCCGAGGGACAATCTGAATAAAAAAAAGCCTCAAGATTATGCAGCTGGAATTATTGTAAATTTAAGTTCCAAGGTTGAAGTCGAAATCGCAAATCCCAACACCCCCAGTATTAGAATGTTGCCCAGGTGCCCGGAGGGGAATTTCAAACTCTGGGGTTGAAAAGTGGAACTTGATCCATGTCTTGATTTAAGATCCATCAGAAGGTTCCAGGGTTTTATTGTCCTATTAACAAGTGTGCCTTTTTATATCCATTGATGATTGCAAACAAACTCCACCAGATGCAGACACGGAAAGCAGAATATAGTACAAAGATATGATTACATGCACATGCCAGCAATATCTCAAGATTCAAGATTCTTAGAGATAACGCTTCTCAAAGATCTCTTCATAGCATTGGACATGATCGCCAACAGCGAAGTCAGTCCAGCCCTCGAATCCAATACCGCACTCGGTATCTTTGCGCATCTCGGTGACATCCTTTTTGACGTTCTTAAGGGAGTTCATGGTACCTGGAAGGTGTTAGTAGGAAGCTTTGAAGCGTAGATTTGCGGATATATCTTACCGTCGAAGATAGTTTCATCATTACGGGTCACTCGGACCTTTCGCGATTTCTGAATCATACCGTTACGAACACGACAACCCGCGATGGCAGTCTTTTCGCGGCCCTTGAGTGTGATCTCAAAGATCTGTCCGATCTCGGCTTCACCAGTGACACGCTGGGTGACTGTTGGCGGAAGATGCTCGCTGAGGTTGGCCTTGACGTCGTCGATGAGCTTATAAATGATGTTGTGGTCCATGATTTGGACGCCCTCCATTTCAGCCATACGCATCATGTTATTGTCAATGGGCATGTTGAAGGAGATCACGATGCCATTGGCGCTGGCCGCGTGTTCGATATCAAACTCTCCTACTGGACCGACTCCGGAGCGGATGATGTTGGCGTAGATCTCATTGTTTCCGATGGCGGCAATCGAGTTGAGAACTGCCTCGGCGGAACCATCAACGTCAGCCTTGATGATGAAGTTCACTGGCTTGGGGCCAGTGGGCTTTGCTGATTTAGTAGTTGTCTCATCCGAATCCATATCCTCAAGTCTGCGTTTCTCAAGAGCTTCTCGGCGGGCAACGTTAATCGCTTCCATATCTTCGCCCAGCTTCTTGTTGTCGGAACGATCCTGGCGGTACTCCACGACCTCCTTGGCTCTTTGTTCGGTGGGGGCTTGGAGGATCTCGGTGCCAGCGGCTGGTTGATCCCTCCAGCCGTCAATCTCAACAGGCATGCCGGGGGTAGCTTCTTCAATGGCAACTCCAGCTTCATTGCGAAGAGTACGAACACGAGCCCACGTTTCACCGGCAACAATAATATCACCAGTACGCAGGGTACCACGACGGATAAGAGCAGATGCCACACGGCCGTAGCTCTTGGTAGTCGCTTCAAGAACCCAACCCTCTGCATTGCCTGTAGTATCGGCACGGTGGTCGAGCATCTCAGATAAAGCGCCAATCGCCTCCTCCAGTTCAATCATTCCTTCGCCAGTCTTGCCACTCACTCCAATGGCCTGAACATCACCACCGTAGTCTTCCACGTGGACACCATGAACAGAAAGATCTTGCTTGACTCGGTCGGGGTTGCGACCCTCCTTGTCAATCTTACTCATTGCGACAATGATTGGAACATTAGCTTGGGTTGCGTGCTTGATAGCTTCGATGGTTTGTGGCTTGACACTGTCATCGGCGGCCACAACAAGGACGACAATATCAGTCACATCGGCACCACGGCGGCGCATTTCCAAAAACGCAGAATGACCAGGAGTGTCGAGGAAGGTGATAGTTTTTCCTGACGGCATTGGCACCGAGAAGGCACCAATATGCTGGGTGATACCGCCGTGTTCAGTGGCCGCGACTGATGACTTACGCAGCCAGTCTAGGATGGTAGTCTTTCCGTGATCGACATGACCCATAATGGTGACAACAGGGGGACGTGACGGGAGCAAAGAGGGATCTTCTGGCAACGCAGCAGCCTCGAGGTCGGGGTTCTCCGTATCAAAGAGAGCCTCAAAGTTATACTCCGCGGCCACTAGGCCAGCAGTCTCCGCATCCAGAACATGGTTGTACATGACATCTTCGAAGCCCATTTCTTCCATGCGCTGCACGAATAGATTGGGGCGCACACCGACGACATCGGCCAGGTTGCTGACGCTGATGAACTCGGGGAGGTAGATGGGCGTGGGAGCGGCTTCGACCTTTGCAGATCTCCCCCTCTTCTTGTCCGCCTTGGCCTTCTTGAGGCGCTTACGTTCCTCGCGAAGTCGCTCATGCTCTTCTGGGTCAAAATCGTCTCCCTCGGACCGGGACGGGCGTTGACCTTTGCGTGCGGGTTTCTTGGAAGCGGCCGCTTGCTCCTGGGCTTCCCTGGCTTCCAGCTTCTCTAAAGAAGACATATCCCAGTTCCATTGATCTTCCTTTGCCTTCAGCCGATCCTCCTTTCTTTTTTGTTTTTCCAGCTTCGCCTCTGCCTCTGAGACGGGATCAAGCGGTTGTTTTTGTTCCTTTTCGTCGACCTTCGATTCCTCTAACTCGTCCCTCAGTCCCCGGTACTTCACGGCCGTTGTATCCGGAGAGTCGTCTTTACCAAACCCCTTTCGACCAGCGGGTGCTCTGTCCTTCCAAAAGGTCTGCGGTTCGCGCCGGCGAGCGACATCCGGTCGAGGTGCACTGCAAAATGGACAAGCCACATGCTTAGCAAATACATGAGCATTACATGACTTGCACGTCCAATCATTTTCTCGCCTTTCTTGCAGTTGTCTTTGGTTTCGAGGTTGTTGTCCATTCTGCTCACGCTCATGTCGCTCGCGAACACGATCTCGTCGGAATGAGGTCGGCTTATCGTGGGATCTCAATGAGTGGTCACCTGGGCCATTCCTTGTAGCCCCCGGATGCCTTTCAAATGGTCTTCGTTCCCGGGATTGATGTTTTGGTTGTCTTGGTTGTTCTGGTTTGGGAGGTGGTTGACTTGCAGCTTTGAGGGAATCGCGTAATGCCTGTTCAGCGGAACTCAATCCAGTCGGTTTAGTTACTAGTTTCGGGCCCCATCGATTCCCAAACTTGGGAACTGGAGCCGTTGAATTTGAAGCAGTACCATCTCCATCGCCAGAGCCAGAGCCGACAGAATTCAATCGGATAGCGGAGGATCGAAAGGACCGACTAACGAGGCCTGGAGAGGGGGTCGAATATAAATCGACGCGGCGCGGGAACTAGAGGAGAAAGAAGGGCAATCAGTCAATATGTCAGAGAACAACCTGGCTGGACCCCAAGAGAATGCCAAAGCTAGAACGTACCCGTAAAACCGCGCGCCTGTGCATACTTGTGCTGCTCATGTTCCAGCTCCACCTTTTTGCGGCTGTTTGGCAAAGCAATGCTTACATAACTAGTTTCCCGACGGCAAACCCGTTTCCCTCGGCGGTCCCAGCGAATCAGCGTGCGGATGGCGCCATCTCGATAAGCTGCGTCCCTGATAGACATTCACTTATATAAAGTCCGGAGTCCGAAGTCCGGGGTGCTTTCTTCTCCTCTTCCTCACCCAGTGGATACCCTTTCACACATCACAATGGAGTCCCCGGCTTTCGATGATATTGAAAAGGGTGCCGATGCCCTGCGCACCGTTAAGGATTTGGCCGCGGGCGCTGCTGGTGGAATAGCTCAGGTTCTGCTGGGTATGTGTGTGACGAGGGCTCACGGGATACCTGATACCTCTCTAAATCCCCCCTTCCCTAAATTGATTGAAAGCTGTTGCTAATACAACTCTGTTCTAGGTCAACCTTTCGGTTTGTGATCGCATTCTCTCCAATCGCCCGTCCCATTCGTCTCAATCGCACCCCGCTAACCCGCCCCAGACATTGTCAAGGTGCGCCTGCAGACCACCACCCAATACTCCGGCGCCGCGGAGTGCGCCAAGCAGATTTTCAAGACCGAGGGTCCTGCTGCTTTCTACAAGGGAACTTTGACTCCTCTGATTGGTATCGGTGCCTGTGTAAGTGACAATTGCGGTTCCAATGCCCCTCTCCTCCCCCCCACCAACCACCGAGACTAACCGACTTTGTAGGTGAGTGTTCAATTCGGTGCTTTCCACGAGGCCCGTCGTCGCCTGGAGGCCTTGAACCAAAAGAAGTACGCGGATGGTTCCCTCTCTTATCTCCAATACTACATGGCCGGTTCGTTCGCCGGTGTGACCAACTCCGTCCTCTCCGGTCCCATCGAGCACGTGCGTATCCGTCTCCAGGCCCAGCCTCACGGCGCCGGTCGTCTGTACGATGGCCCAATCGACTGCATTCGCAAGATCTCTTCGCACAATGGCGCTCTCCGCGGCCTCTACCGTGGTCAGGCTGTCACCATCCTGCGTGAGGCCCAGGCTTACGGTTCTTGGTTCATGGCCTTCGAGTACATGATGAACCAAGATGCCAAGCGTAATAACATCAAGCGTGAGGATATCTCCGCCGTCAAGGTCGCGACCTACGGTGGTCTTGCCGGTGAGGCTCTGTGGCTGTCCAGCTACCCCTTCGATGTGATCAAGAGTAAGATGCAGACCGATGGATTCGGCGCCACCCAGAAGTACAGCAGCATGCGCGACTGCATCGCCAAGACCTACGCTATCGAGGGTCTGGGTGGTTTCTGGAAGGGTATTGCGCCCACCCTGCTGAGGGCTATGCCTGTCTCTGCCGGAACTTTCGTTGTGTATGTTTCCCCCCGGATGAACGCGCCTTCTACACTTACTGACAAATTTCATAGTGTCGAGCTCGCCATGAAGGCCCTTGCATAGACTTGTTCATGATGACTTAATGTGCTTTCTTGTTTGGGGTTTAGATATGATATCCAGCACCCGGTTCATCAGGAAATCGATGGGTGCCGCACAAAAGTTAAAATAGCTTTTTAGAGGTTACACTGGTTTGTAGCTATGGATTCTGAATACCATTGGGATAGATGATCCACTTCATGATTTTTTTTCAAACCAAGCTTCGTCAAATAACGTACATCTGGGTGCATCACCCGTATGTTACATAGCCAAGGAGAAATCTCCAAAGGAATCCTGCCAAGCAGTAGGGAAATAAAACAAGTTCAACCCCGGAAAATCCCACTCTGACACAAACTGTTCAGGCACAAACCACTGAAGATCTGCTTGGGCATCGAAAAGTTCCCAGAATGGCGATGTGGCTGTAGAGCCGCCGCCGCTACTGGGTTGCTGGGATTCCTGCAAAGTCCGTCCATATTTCTCGATACTCACCTTCAAAATTTGAAGATAGATATTCCCCGCCCCGGAATGCCTCCAATTCGAGCCCGCCTTGTTTAATTCATGCAATAAGCTATTTCCATGATCAAAAAGCTCCTGGTGCTCGTCATCACGCTCAGGAAGCAGTCGCGAAAGCTTGAGAAGAAGCAAGAATGAAAATGCGCACTTGGCCCAGACAAAGTCCATTGCGTATTTCAGTTTGGCGAGGTAGTATTCTGGCTCAAGGATGATGAGGCGGAGGTGTCTGCGAGCACTAGACTTGGCCGTGAGAAGGATACTTCGTTCGGTTGCTGACATGGCGGCTACGTTTTCGACACCCATGGCTCGTAAAGCTTTGCAGTTGAGCATCATCTCTGCCCAGCATTTTTGTATTCGTAGTGCAGCGAGAAGGTATGGCTTTTCATCTCGGGCGGTTGTCGAGCTTTCAATTATTCGAAGCCAGTCATCGAACCATAGATCCAGGTCAATTTTCATTTCGTGAACGAAGTCCGATATTCCGGGCCGATCCAGTTTTGTCCCCGATCCCAAATTGTCGTTAATTGTTGCTGTGAGAGAATAGTGAGATTCAGATTACATTACTTGCCGCAAACTGGCCTTACCTCGCAGGATGTTGAGCTATGAATTATTAGATTAACTGGAGATCATTGATTTATTCGCGCGGAACCACTGCTAGACTTACCTCGACCTGAGAAAACAATCGAAGGTCAAGAACTGTAGAGGATGGATGACTGAGTAGAATTCGACAGCGTCGAGAATTCCCTATTAGCCTAATACCGGGAGGCTTCCCTCCATCAACTCGGAATCTGGAAAAACATCAGAATTCAGCGAAGACTGTTTAGTCAAAGTAGTACTCACATATGCTCAAGCACCAAAAGACCGAACCATGTTCTTGATTTTCTCATTATATCCTGCTCTCGCTCAAAGTCATGGTCCGAAACTTCATATAGGTTTTCATCATTCTTCATCGCAACTCGCTCGGTGAGTTCTTCAAAAGCCTCATGTAGACCTAGATCAAGCGCCATTCGAGTAGCAAAAGACAAAATAAGAAGCCGCTCTGCAGAGTAGCAAGCGACCACCAGCATTGCCTGTACTGATTCAAGACAATTCAGTCCCTTATTTTGAATTATGACGTTGATCCATTTTTTCAGTTCAGCGTGTAGCATATCTGACATCTGGTCTCCAGTACCTAGTATGAGGGTTAATCAAGGTAATCAAGGTATGTTTTGGTTGAATTGACCTATTTCGACCATGCTTCCAATGGTGCATATTGCATTGAGGAGTATACTACTTCGAGATCTTACCGAGTCGAAGGTATCATATTGAGGGTCAAAGATTGGAATATATCGATCCTGAAGTTCGGATTAGGGTGTTAGTTTTAGAATACTGGTTTATATTTGACGAGCCGACGAGACATACGCAACCTTGGAAAAAGCTGTGGACTTGAATTAGTCATTATCCCAAAGCTGGAGACGGGGCGTAGGGGAAGATGTACGTATCAAAACAAGAGACAGCACACTCCATTGTAATAAGACCTTTATCAATAAAGTCTGCAACAGAATCCTCACTGATCTCGAAGCAAGATCGTTTCCGTTTTAATGAAGACAGTCCATTGGTAGGAGCTTCGTACCGTGGTGGAACAAAGATTTCATGCGGAGACGAAAGATCTGGCCTGGGTCTTGGATAGGAATTTCCAGAGTGGGTACTAAAGTGAACCTGATTATCGGGCACCACAATGGTCACCATGTCGTCTTGTGCATGGGTGATTTGAGAATGAGACGAAGGGCACCCGCTATCTCCATGAACTTCGTGCTGTTGCGATTCTAAGACCTGGCACGGAGACACATTTTCTCGAGAATAAATTGATGTATGGGATCGATTATGCTGTAGGAGGTCTCGCATCTCATCAAGTTGTCTTCTAAGGTATTGAACTTCGCATTCAATACCTTCAATTCGCCTAGTGCAGTTAGGATATTGTCTGATTTCTCCGTAGAGGCGGGTTGTGGCACTGGAGATTCTTACTCTGAGACGGGGTCTTTCGGAATCTCAAAGAAAACGCATTGTTTCTCCAATCTTTCACATCTATTTCTTGTCAATATAGAACTTGAGATGTAAATGTCGATCTTGTTGGCGTTACCTTCCACACGGTCTCTCTCCGTCACATCGGACCTGTTAGAGCGTCAATTCAATGTATCCAGGATTTCGGTGGTAATTAGATAGTCACCTTAGATAGTCTACATGCACTGCATGCTTTCTATACAGAAATAAACCCAACCATTAACCATTGTTCGGCCACCCGAGATGTACCCATGTGAAATAGGGGCCTGGGTCTGGACACTTGCTGGAATGCGCTTCTTCCCAATCGGTGCAGGGACCACATGTAAAGAATCTTCCTCCTCCATATTAACTAAGAAAGGCTCAAGCGGCCCTGAACTCCGTGGACGTGAAGAATTGTCTGCTCGGGTCTGGGGAATGAGGAAACGCGGGGTTCGGCAACTGCACCGACGATCGGCTATTAACAGCGGGCCCCGATGATCGGGGCAGCAACCAATCCTTGGTAGGAGCACCTGGACATTCAATAGTATCGAGTAGAGAACTTTATTTGAGATGCTATCTATTTTTTACAGTTATGTGTAAGCGCTCCTATGAACCAGTAATGGTAAAATTCGAATATTTTGCATTTACGAATATTTCGCTAGCTTCCTTCGTGGCTCCCCAAATGTCGGCCCAACTAGTATACATACACAAAATCCTCGTTCGCCCAGTCGGTGAGATCCTTGAAGGCGTTATCGTTGACTACTTGCTGGATGGGTGCTCCCTCCTTGTCCGTGACCACAGCCCCTACGGCGTGCATCGAGTGATCCACCACTTTGGCGTCTTTTCCAGCAGCGACACGCTGTTTTTCGTGTTTCTTGTTGAGGAAAAACAGATAAGTTGCGTTCAATCTAGATCATATTAGCTTTGCCTTTTGACATACTTCCAATGTAGACCTTACAGAATCAAAACAATTAATACGCAGAATAGAGCGAGGCTATTGAACAATTAGCGGTATATCTCGATGAGAAGCCTTCCAAGGTTGGTTTCCTACTTTGAGGTAAGACCACGCTTGTACAGCGGTGCTTCTTCAGTGGTATAGAGAGTTGGTCCTATAACCTAGCGGCGTAGTCGGTTAGCAAACTACAATTATTTTCGGAGAGGGTAAAAAGGACACATACATTACCAACGCATTGTCCAACAATCAGAATACCGGTAGTGACCTTCTTTTTAGTCTCGCCGGCTGTGTTTGCGGCGGACCACGAGTAAATCAAAGGTGCTGAGAGATATTAGTTCCATTCTACTGCGGAGTAGAGGAGTTGGCAACTTACTGATGCCAGGGTAAACGGATATCTAGATTGTGAGTTGAAGTCAGTAACGATAGCTAATCCGAGAAAGGAGAAGTACTGGTCACTCACAATATAGTAACCGACCAAAAGAGGTCCCTTGTGGGAACCATCATGAGGAATATTCAAAAGCATACAGCATCCCGCAATAGGCGGAAGGCACAGTAATGCCAGAACTGGGCTCTTCATTTTCCAAAATGTAGCTAGCCAAGCGCCACCCATCGTGGCAATTAACTGCACTGCCCCGAAAGGGACATTAAGCAAAATAGTATTCAGTTGATCGAATCCGAAAGATTCCACAATTAACGGACCAAAGGTCGTGATTCCACCACTCGGGATTCTGGTTCTGGTCAGCAAGGCGTTGTTCCCACTGGGTTGAACTTTACATACGAGATAGTAAGCATCAAGGAAAACCAAAGCCATGACTTGATGTCAAGAGCGGCTTCCTTCACGTGGTCCCATTTCCATTCATGGCTCTCCATACCCTGTTGGTTCATGCGAAGTCTATCCACCAATCAGCCAAAATCGAAAATTATTTTTGGAGGAATGAGGTACCTTTCGATCGCCACTAGTTTATCTTCTTCAGGGAGGAATTTCGAAGTAATTGGAGAATCGGGCATGAGAAAGCTGTAGTAATTGCAACTGATTAGCATTTGTTAACCACGTTCTAGAAGGGAGACCCTGTCTTACAAGATTGCGGCAGACATGCCAACAGTGATCAGTCCGAAAAAAAGGAAGATAATCTGTGACGGTATCGATTTAGCCACCTTGCTCTCTATACAAAACTGGGAGTTTATTACCTGGTATGGCTCGAATACAGAAGAGTTAATGTGTCCCAGTCCATAGGTAATGAGACTTCCAAACTGCACCATAGTTAGGGCCAATGAACACGAGTCCGACTGGAGGTACATACCATATTGACCACTCCATTCATCGCATACCACGAACCCAATCTTACTGGCTGCTCACGACGTCGATACCACATCTGGGTCACGGCGATGAAAGCCGGAGCTGTGTTCATCTATCGTAAGCATAGGAATAAAGGTGATGTTAAAAGAGAAAACCTACCGATGCCGGCCTCGAAGATACCTAAGAACAGTCGACATACCAACAGGCTAGCGAAAGTATTCGCGGCAGTCATGCAGGATAGAGCAATACCCCAGAGCAAACAGGATACGGCTAAGAACTTGCCTAGTGGCACCTTGACCAACAGGTAAGACACCAAGGGCTGGAATACTAACTGGGCCAGGTAAACCACCGATCCCAGCCACGAGTACATCTTGCCATGGAGATGGGCTTTCTCGATGAGACCGAAGACAGATGCATATGACAGGGTCGATTTGTCCAGTTGCTGGAGAAAGTAGATTGCTAGCAGGATAGGGAGAAGACGCAGATCAATCTTGCGCAGCACTTTCTTGTTATTCTCGGGGGTGAGGATAGTTGAGTACCCCATATCCTCGATCAGCTGCAGTGCATCATCTTTTTTTACCCCTGAAACATCTTGAGATGCCAGAGCAGACTTGGTGGACTGTTCAGCCTCGGCCTCGATGGACTCAACATGCTCATCCTGCTGGTGTTTTGGAGGAGCAACATCCACTTGTGACATCGCTAATGACAAAAGAAGTCACTCAAATATTTGATGTGTAAGAGCAACGTAGACTTTGTAGAGATGGGAATAAAGTGACTTGCTGTGTGGAAAACTTCAGAAAGCAAGGAGAAGAACAAAGATACTAGTCTGGCAGGATTGCTTGCACACCCCGTGGGGAAACCAAGTTTATGATCTCCCCGGACTTGCACTAGACTCGTCTCGTTGAGTCGGCTTCTGATAACTTTGTTAGCCCCTAACATCCCGACTCATGCCACTCATGCCACTTATGCCACACCTCTGGTCATTCGATCTGGCGAGAAGCGGCACTTGGCTTGAAAACGGAGAACTTCCGGTGTATCAGAGCCAATCAATTCCTGGGCATGAGGGGGTCGGAAGAGGCGAGCGAGAACATCAGAGACGGAGATGCCTATAAAGGGCTAGTGCTCGGTGTTCGGTAGGTAAATCCGCAGCGGGAGAGAGTTTTGGCGATCTGAGATTCTGAGTCTGGGGATTGTGGGGTTGACAGGAGTGGAGTGCATGTCGCGTCCACCCTGGGGCAGTCCTTCTCGACGGCCGTCGGTGATGATCCCCGATCTCCGCTTCTACATCGCCCCATCACCTACGGTCTCACGCGGGGGTCCTGCGGACTTCTGCGCGAGTCTTGCGAAATATGAAGAATCCTACAAATATGCCAGACTGCCGAGACTCTCTGCTCGTTCGTCTTTCGTGAAACACAATCGTTAATCCAAAGCAAAATGCCCCAGAAAGAAGTTTGTCCCCGTGGGTACCAGCAGGTCTCTTCGACCTCCCAACAAGATGCCTCCGTGAACTTGCGGAGTAGCTCCAGCAGCAAAACTCCTTTTGACTTTTGTTTTGAAACTATTCGTCAGAACCTTTTCCGGGTGACCTTCACCTCTCCTGAGCACCACCTCCCGCCCTACCCTAGCGTTAAGAAACCCGAGGTCAACCTCCAGGGTATCAATGTCTTTGCGAAGAACGAGGGCAGCTCGAAAACCATTGATGTCGGCGGTGTCACTGCAAAGGTTGAGTGGGAACACACACCTGTCGTTTCGCTCTCCTGGACCGGATCCGACAAACCTCTCCACCAAGACCTGCCTCTCCGCTCTTATGTCGCCGACTCCACCGGTATTGCGAGCTATTCTGTTCACGATCGAAATGCTCTGCATGTCGGACTCGGCGAGAAGAGTGCTCCAATGGACTTAAGTGGCCGCACCTTCCAGCTCTCTGCCACAGACTGCTTCGGCTACGATGTCTACAACTCCGATCCCCTCTACAAGCATATCCCGCTCTTGATCAAGGCTACACCTGAGGGATGCGTTGCTCTCTTCTCAACAACACATGGGCGGGGATCATGGTCTGTGGGATCAGAGATCGATGGTCTCTGGGGTCACTTCAAGGTATACCGCCAAGACTATGGTGGTCTGGAGCAGTATTTGCTTGTTGGAAAGAACATCCAAGAGGTGGTTCAGTCATACGCCGAGTTGGTGGGCTTCCCTCTCCTGGTCCCGCGCTGGGCCTACGGTTATATCTCCGGTGGATACAAATACTCGTCTCTGGACTCCCCGCCTGCACACCAAGCTCTCGTTGAGTTTGCAGAGAAGTTAGAGGAGCATGGAATCCCAGTTTCGGCTCATCAGATGAGCTCCGGGTACTCTATTGCTGCAGTTGAGCCTAAGGTCCGCAACGTTTTCAACTGGAACTACAGCCGCTTCCCCGATCCAGCGGAATACGTTGCCAAGATGCACCAGCATGGTATTCGACTCATTACCAACATCAAGCCTTTCCTCCTGGAGTCTCACCCTGACTTCCAGCGCCTCATTGATTCCCGTGGTTTCTTCACAGACCCTGATACCGACAAGCCTGGCTACATGCGCCTGTGGAGCGCGGGTGGTGCTACTGGCGGAAATGGCTGTCATATCGACTTTACTTCCGAAGATGCTTTCAAGTTTTGGTACAACGGAGTGCAGAGCCTGAAGAAAGTCGGTATTGATGGCATGTGGAATGACAACAACGAGTACACTCTGCCCAATGATGATTGGACCCTAGCATTGGACGATGCTATGGTTGATGCAGGCGCAAAGAAAACCGTGCCAAACAACGTGGGAGAATGGGGTCGCGCGATACACACTGAACTGATGGGGAAGTCTTCCCATGACGCCCTCCTCGACATGGAGCCCCAGTACCGCCCATTTGTCCTCACACGCAGCGCCACTGCCGGTACCATGCGCTACTCCGCTAGTACCTGGAGTGGAGACAACGTTACAAGCTGGGAAAGTATGAAGGGCGCCAATGCGCTCTCGCTCAATGCTGGAATGTCCCTCTTGCAGTGTGAAGGTCACGATATCGGTGGATTTGAAGGTCCCCAGCCCTCGCCTGAACTTTTACTTCGCTGGATCCAACTAGGATGCCACTCTCCCCGCTTCGCGATCAATTGTTTCAAGACTTCTCCTGATAACAATGATGTCGGTGACGTTATTGAGCCTTTCATGTATCCTGAGATTACCCCTCTCGTCCGCGACACTATCAAGCGCCGCTATGAAATGATGCCATACATCTACTCCCTGGGGCTGGAAAGCCATACGAAGGCGACTCCACCACAGCGCTGGGTTGGCTGGGGCTACGAGTCTGACCCCGAGGTCTGGACCAAGGCACTCAAGGCTGGTGAGGAACAGTTCTGGTTCGGTGATTCTATCCTCGTCGGCGGTGTCTACAAAGCTGGTATCGACACTGCGGATGTTTACCTGCCCCGCAAGTCTGGAGACGCTTTCGATTACGGCTATGTCAACATGAATGCGCCATATAACTACCTTGCTTCGGGTCAGTGGGCTTCTATCCCATCCGAGTGGAAGGATAGCATCCCACTCATTGCCCGCGTCGGTGGGGCCATTCCTGTCGGCAAGAGCGTGCACACTCGTGTCCCTGGCGATGAGACCGCTGCCTCGCAGGGCGTCAAGGAGCTAGATGACTACCGTGGTGTTGAAGTCTTCCCACCTAAGGGTACCTCGCATGAGCGTGTCTTCGAGAATGTTTGGTATGAAGATGATGGTATTTCACAGAAGCCTCAGACTTCCGTCTATACTCTGCGCTACAGCTCCACCGAGGAGAAGGTCTTGGTTGACTTTATTCGCGACGAGAAGAGCGGTTTCGCTCCCGCTTGGAAGGAACTGGACATTATTCTGCACAATGGTGATTCCCGTCGTGTGGTTTCCAGCTCTGGACAGGAGGTTTCGCTTAAGGGCACTGACTCGCGTGGACGTGTTGTGTATACTCTCAAGGCTTGAGTGAAGTTTAATGGGCTGCCTTTATGATATGATGAGACAACCCGACAGTGTTCTCTATTTGTAACGAACAGTGGTAATGAATAGAATGAATATAGAAATGGTTATTTAGGATCGCCTTCCACCATGCCAGTAGTCACCTTTCTCCATTCTCATTAGCTTCGTTCTCAGGATATTAACATCGTAGGAAATGATGCTGCACGAGTAGCTCGTCTAGAGAACTACGGCTAGGGGCCATGATACCAGTATCACAAAGAGCAAGAATTGAGTAATATGCTTCAGAGGCATTCGGTATTCAAATATCAATAGAAACAACTGTTAATACACGATGAGGAGATAACACCCTAAGACCTAGCTGGAATCATCTATACAGTACAAAGAGGCCCGACGCTCATGAAAGTCGCCCGGATGCCAGAACATACAAAAAGAAACATGTAACAAAAACGAGTAGCCGACCAAAGCCCGAATCTAATCGCGCTTAGGGCCCTTGGTCTGCTCGGCACCAGGCAACACGCCCGTGAACGGATCCAGACGCAGCTCACTCGCCGTAACAGGCTTATAAAGAGTTTTGCCCTCCCTAGCCATCTCAATACGTCTCTTCTGACCCGCCTCGCCCGCACGACCCAGGATACCAGCAATCAGATTCGTACCGCGCAGGGAGTCATCGTTCGCGGGGATGGGGTAGGTGACGCGAGTGGGATCGGCATCGGTATCAATAATGCCAATAGTAGGAACATTGTGCAGGCCACACTCGTGCAGCAGGACAACGTTCTCAACCGGGTTAAGACAAATGACCAGATCAGGCTTCACGGACGGACGATCCGCCAAATCGGCCTTGAACTCTGGCAACTCCTCGTCCAACGCATTGACGACCTTTGTCGCGCAGTGGCCGAGAATCTGCTGGCCGTTCGTGAGCGAGCCAGGAATCCACCGCTCGAAGATGTGATAGGCGCCTGCCAGTTCGGCGGCCCGGACGATCGATCGCTTCTGGCCCTTTCGTGTGCCGGCGAAGAGAATGATGCCGCCGCGGGCGGCAACTTCTTCGACGACCTTGGCGGCGCGGCGGAGGTAGGCGGCTGTCACGTCGAGGGAGATGATGTGCACGCCTTCACGAATACCGTAGATGTAGCGCGAGTTTTGGGGGTTCCATCGTGAGGTCGAGTGGCCCAAGTGTGTTCCTGAGGCGAGGAGGAGCTCGAGGGTGATGTCGGAGGGACGGGGTGGGTTTTTGAGGAGACCTTCGGGGTCGTGAGAGTCTGTGACGGCGCTGCCGAGTTTGTTGAATTTGGATCCTGTGCGGGAAGGATGTGGTTAGGTTTGGGTCGGGCAATGATATTTGCGGAGTTGGCTGGGGTGCTCACGTTGCTGCTCCTGTTTCTTGAATTGCTTCTGCGCCAGGCTCCGGGGGTTCTGTGTGGCCTGGACAACCTCGTGCAGGGGGTTTGGCGAAGAGACAGGTGCCTCCTTCTGTGCTGTGTCGACTGGGATTTGGGTCTCGGTGGATAAAAAGCGACTGGAGATCGGAGACCGGCGATTCAGGGCGAGCAGTTGGCGGCCTGGACGAGAGGTGCAATGTTAGTTTGACAGCCTTCGGATATTGCAATCTGTCATCAATTGAGATCACTCACTCTGCCGCACACCAAATCTCCGGACAATCATGCTGGGCTATATGGGAATGGAATGGAATTGACCGGGGAAGCAGTTGCGTTGTCGAAGTGTCCGCGCGAACTTTTGTCGGGCTTGGCATTGCTTCGTTGCCTGAGGCAATAGGGCTTACACGCTAGACCTGATCGGGGTGTGGTGGCCTGAGGGCCTGAGCCCCGCGGGTGGCAAATGTAGATTGTTTTTGTTCCGTTGTTACCGATGATCCTACCAGTTTACAGATAGAGGGTCCAGATCGTGGGATGGTTTTGAATGTAGATCCGATTAGAATCACGGAGCTAGTCTCCATTATTGATGCAAATCTGTGTCATGATACATTCCTCAATTCGAGGCGAAAAAGAAAGATAATGATAAAGAAGCTAGACAAGAAAACATGGAGATCTGATAGAGGCACACGCAAGCCATTCCCACAAAGATAAGACGTAAAGGAAATTCATGAGCTTTGGAAGGTCGTCACGTTGGAAGAAATCAAGGCGCAGATAAAGAAAGAAAAATGGGGCGGAAGCCCTCTATTTCTTGAAGAATCCACCGAGCTGGTCCATCATGCCGGAGCTACCGCTGTTGGAGGGGGGAGGGCCGCCGTAGCCACCACCGTAGCCGGGGGAGGGGGGCCATTGGGGTTCTCATCACGGTTGTTGTTGCGGTGCTTCTTGATAGCATCCTCGGCAATGCTGCCCATAATGGCTCCACCGATCGTTCCGAGGAAGCCGTGGTTAGCCTTGTGACCGGCAAAACCACCGGCGGCACCACCGGCGAGAGCGCCAGCAAGACCACGCTCGCCCTCCTGGGCTCCATCGGGACCACCCTGCTGCTCGTAGCCACTACAAAGAGACGTGTCAGTATTATGAACTGGAATAATGTGATGGAGGAGGAAGTGGGGGCGGAAATGTAACATACCCTTGGCGGTTGTAATCTTGGCCTTGGCCTTGACCATACTGGGAGTTGTTCTCGCCATAGCCGTGCTGCTGGCCCTGGTTGTAGTACTCAGATGAGCCACTGTGTTGCTGGCCATACTGGCCTTGGCCCTGTTGGCCTTGGTTGTAGTAGTCGGATGAGCCACTGTGCTGCTGGTAGCCTTGCTGGCCGTAAGGCTGCTGCTGCTGGTGGTTGTAGTCCTGCTGACCGTAGCCCTGCTGACCACCGTAGCCCTGCTGAGGGGGGTAGCCACCCTGCTGCTGACCGTAGCCGCCCTGGTTGTATTGATCGTAACCGGACATTGTGTTCTGAAAGATGAAGTGTGTAGAAGTGGTGAGATGGGAGTGAAAGATGAGTGATGGAGTGATGGAGGGGAATGGAAAGAGGGGGAGGGGAAGGTCTCTTATACCTAAATGACCGGCAGCCACAGGGCTGACGGAAGCACCCCCACATGGCCGCAATTTTACGGAACTGCGAGGCGCAGACTTTCCAGTAGCGGCCTTGGCTCATCGAGAGAATTCCGATTACACTGACTTACACTGACTTACTCTGAACGGAGAGTACTAGTGCAACTAGTGCAGCTAGTGCAACCATCGGAGAGTGGTGCACCGCCACAGGTGTGAGGCACTGCACTGGCACTGGCACCTACATATTACATACTGTATACAGTATGTACTGCGCTGCCCTGCAGTGCACATCGCTGCGTCCCACCCTACTGAGTGCACATCTGCTGTGGCGATGCATGCAGGCCACAGGGCTGAGCCACCAAATACCGCTAAATCGCGCGCTACTCGTCTTGCGGCCGTACGCGTGTACCCGGGGTTCCCGAAAATAGCATCCTTCGATCATTCTTCGAATCTTCCATGGAACATGGTTATCCCTCTCTGCCTAACCGCGCCTCTTTCAATGTCGCCCTATTACTGCACATTGATGCAATTCTTGTGGCGCCAAGTTCATTTCCCCCGGCCAACCTTCTCGGCATGCAGCGCGGTTGAGAATTTTATTTTGGCTGCCTAGTAATGGCTAAGCCCCTCACTCCATCTTTCCTCTTGGCCTCGGTGCAACGAGTAAGAGTACCTTTTCGGCCCCCACATCCATTCAGTCATATCCCTTGCCCTTCTCCATGGCCTTCGTATTGTGGCTGGTGGCTGGACATAAGCAACAAAAATCGCCCTAAGGCCCAACGGAGCGTCCGAGAATCAACAAGGGACTGCGACCGATCGAATACTCCAATACCATATGACGCAACTCGTCATCTGCCTGCTGGATGCTCACTCGCCCCTGGACATCCAGCCAATCTTTGGGGCCGATGTGGTCCCGGCGACACGGGGGTCATCAGCCAAATCAGGAGACTTGTTGCGGTCGCATGCGAAAAGCTTGACTTCTCGGACTCTGTACTAGCTGGAACCTTCTAGCATGGTTCTTCCGCTGGTGCACAAGCATAAGTTTCAAAGATCAGCCGCCATCGACTGTCACACGGCAATCTCTCGCATCGGCTGCCCGACTGATCCGGTGATAGCAACCCGCGGCGGTGGGCCGGTATCACAGTCCTTAATCAATATGGGGTAGTTCAGTCCATCAGTAGATATTGTCTCAAAAGTATCCGTACTGGTAGTATCTATTCCGGGTTACCGTGGAGAAGTTAGCGTTTTGGTAATAATTACAGAAATACCAGAAATGGTCCTGGGTTAATAATGGAATTAGTCACCACCTTTGAAAATCCACGATTAATTTCAGTTCGCAACTTTCAAGTTCAAATTGGTGGATTTGCTTTTTCCAAGTCCAAGGCCGACAGAAGTGACTCGGATTCAAGTTGTTCCTTCTCGGATAGTCCTAGTACTAGTTTTATCCAAGCTTCAAGGTCTCCAGGGCTGTCTGTTGGCTAGCACATACATATCAGCACCGGTGGACATCATCAATAATCACGGCTAT
Source organism: Penicillium manginii (assembly GCF_028828005.1). NCBI lineage: Eukaryota > Fungi > Ascomycota > Eurotiomycetes > Eurotiales > Aspergillaceae > Penicillium > Penicillium manginii. The sequence continues at coordinate 3,826,058 of NW_026643103.1, read as the reverse complement.
ATATTCGCTTCTACCTAGGTAATATCTAGTTAGTATCATGATGTACTTAAACAATAACACGTCAGTCTACCCAGACGGCAATAACAACTTGCACCACACCTCAATAATGAGACTGGTTCGACATCCCCTGCATGCTAGTGGTCAATCACACAGTCAGACCTGCAAAACCTGCAGACATGATCAACAGGAAGCCCTGGAGACAGCCTCCAATTTAAGTGGATGCTTTAATGGCTCACCCGCTACAGTCCAATCAAAACAATCTCTCCGCGAATAGTTCGTCACTCGACCGCACTCCTTCAGCCCAAATGCCCCATCTGCCGCTCACTCATTGAACAAACTGCCCGGTGATCCACTTGGCTGGCAATTTCCTTTTTCTCTGTGCTACAGAATCTGTAATAGCTGTCGTATCCCACATCGGAGGGACCCAGTGCATAAAGGAGGAAGCTGGGCCGACCAGCGCCGGCAAGCTTTTCCTACTCTTTTAAGCTTATATTCTTCATCTGCCCTCTCCCCCCCCTAGTTTGTCCAAGGCTCTTTTTGGGGTACTAGAACTACATAGTAGTATCACCACCTCGTCGATACTATGCTTTTCCCATCAGTGGTCTTGGCCTTTTGCCTCCTATGGACCGTCGCGTCCGCCAGAACACCCCCTACTGTTTATCTTATTCGCCATGGCGAGAAACCAGCCGATAAAGAAGACCACCGACTCACCCATAAGGGAAAAGAACGAGCGCAATGTCTGCGAACGGTCTTCGGTGCAGAGTCCGAATATGATATTGGGTACATCATTGCGCCAACGGTGAAGAAGCGTAAGTCGCGAACCACAAACAACATTTCAGCCGCTTACGCGAAATGGCATCACTAACACTGTTTTCTACTGCATCCAGACGGCAAACACGGCAGACCATTCGAAACAGTCCGTCCACTCGCGAAAGACCTCGGCCTCAAAATTGACACTCATTGTTCGCGCAAAAGTGGCGCGTGCGTAGCTGACGCGATCTGGTCCTACGATGGGCCCCGGAATATCTTGATCTCTTGGCGACACGGGACGCTCTCCGATATTCAGTGGTTTTTGGGCTCGGAATATCCACTTGAGTATCCCTATGATCGGTAAGCGAGATTTCTTTTTGTCTATTTTACGGAGTGCCGGAGCATTATTTTATGTGTTTTTGAATCTTTTTGGTTCGGTCGCGGAGCCCTCGGCTTGCCAGGGATCGACATCCCGACTTTCTTGGCGATATCGGGCTTCGGCCGCATACCCTTGTTCCGATTTGTGAACTTGTTTAAGGACGTGCTAATTTGTTTACAGATATGATTTGATCTGGACTATCCCTTACCCGTATGATGTCATTACGGAGGTTAGATCTGAAAACTGTTCTGGCATAGATATTCCTAGTCCCGGGCTTGTGATGCAGAATTAATAGAAGGTTGTATTAATTAATTACTCACACATATTTTTTGTGATATTCACAGATAAAGGCGGATGTAATATAGTTTCGGAGTAATATTAATTTTTAATGCCTAGATCTGGACGCTCTTTACCACGAGGTCCCAGACCCGTTTTAGCAATGTGTCGAGATAGAGGTGTCTCTACATTTTTATTTGGAGGTTTGATATCAAACCCCAATAGGAACCTCTGGCAGATGTCTTTGCATTCGCTTTTTTTAAAGCTCCCCGCAAGATAATGAAGCCCCGTAATGACTTGGCGGTCAAGACAAAAAAAACATCTGCATCATCTTTAAGTAGTAAGTTGATATGGTGAAGAAAGGACTGAAGAAAAGCGACAGGATCAAACCGAACGAATCAAAAATGGATGCAAATAACTGGCAAAAGCAAAACTAAAACATACAACAGCAGGGATTCGCATGTGGTCACCCACCATACTACTAACCTGCCGGCGTGTGGCTTAAGTACGGCTGAGCGGACGGGAAGCCCTGTTCTCCACACCCTATGGTCGTATGTATTAGATGTTCAATGGAGCGAATTCATATAGAGCTTGAAAGGGGGTGAGTAAAGCGATTGCAGATCTAGCACACGCAGCGAGTCACTCTCTAAGAGACAGAGACCCTCAAGACCTATTACTAGCATAGATGCGGACGCCGGACAAATGATACAGTAAGGATGCATTTCACCATCTAGATATACCTAGGTATAAGTATTAGGGTACTAGAGTGCTTGAAGCAAATGGAAAATCATGTCTGTATGGGTACACCTGGGTGTCTTCACATAACAGTGATAGACACCAGTAGCTTTGATACATTACGAGTCCTGAAACTTTGAACCGAAAAAGAAGCCAATCCGGCCCAACATGATAATTGTTGATGCCGTTCCCACGGCTCTATGACTAATGTAATGACTGGACTAGTGTTCCATGCTACCATATCTTCCCCCCCATGGACTATCTGTATTTGAATGAATTCTCATAATCCATCAGGAAGTTCGCATGCTTGTTCCTCTCACCATACGTTGAACTCATTGGTATCAAAGCCCTCCCACAGCAGCTTGCCATACTCAAGTTCGCGGGAAATTTTCCCTTCACTGTTCCACCATATCGTAGATAGCATGATCATACCCGTGGAATCGCCCTTCTTAATTCCAGGAGGAAGGTTGGGCTTGGCTCCCTCGGGAGGATCAACGGCCAAAGTGAACCGTACCACGTTTTCCATGACCGCAAATGAGCCGGGCTCGGAACTTCCGTGAAGTGAAATGGCCTCAACTGAGATATTCGTCATAAGACCGCCAAATCCCTTGTTCGCCCCGTACCAAGCCTCTTTAGGTGCCCTAACAATAGCGAGGGCTATATGGAGCCAAGATATTAGAGGGGCAATTGAGATGAGAGAAATGAGCTCTTACGGATGTCGGTCATGTGATAATCATCAGCCACCATACTGTTCATTTTGTCGGCATCGGCAACGGAAAAGGCCCCAAAGTACTCATTAATGCGCTCCAGCAATACCTTGTCCTCATTGTCGCGGATGCGGTCATTGTTGAATGCGTAGTGGGTCGAAGTCATGTTGTATGATACCACGGGTAATTTCGGCGGTTTATTGGTTTATTTGTCGCAGTAGGTGTTGCAAAATGATTATGGTTGCTAAAGGGTTGGGTACGGAATCATAGCCGTATTTATATGTTTATTTCAAAGGTTCTCAATGAGTCCATTCGATTAAACGCTAAGTCAAAGGATCCTCAAGTTACAAGGCTCTCCAGTCCCCGGCTCTCTATGTGATCAATTAAAAATTGGTGGAATTACCGATATTCTGCCCAGACGCGCAATGTGTCACATCGCAGCGTGTTACACTGCAGCTTGAAGCTGGTACCAGCTACGCCACTTGGGCTTGCCGGCCTTGGATAAAATGAAGTCATTGCCAATTAAAACATAATGTACCTGCTCCATGCTTTTGTGACTGTTGTGCAGAAAGGTTGCCGTGCTGACATATTGCCCTTGGCATGCATGTTTATCCATACTGAGGCAAGATATTCCGACTTCAAAAACATCAAGAGAACAATATATAACCAAAAAGCATACGTGCCGTCTCACACTGCAGAAAATATTTGAGAGTTTCTCTGCATGTTCAGCTTCAACACCACCGATTGTATCCAGTTGAAGGCGATCGCTTCCAAGGTTTGAGCATAGCCCTCTCATTCCAGTCGAATAATAATATGCATCATGACATCCTAGGATAGTCTCACAATAGTGGTTTCGGGATCTCCTTGTCTAACGCAACGCCACATCTCGTCTATGCGTGATAATTCGGGAATACGTTGAATCGTAGAATGATGCAGAATACCGTCGAGTTGCAATTATATAAAGCAATAGAAAGATAAAGAGCACTGGCATGCATCAGTCACAATTTGTATTTGTGTAGGTGGTCACCCATCCTAATATTAACTGACCGGCGTGTGTCTCACATATAGTTAACGACAGACTTAGCAGTTTGCCCGCAAACAACAGAACCCTGCCCAAGCAGGGGTTCGCCGATATTCACGCTATAGTGAAAACCCTCAGTAAAAAAGAAAAGAAACACTCCTACGATCAGATTGGGTACCCAGCAAGGTATTAAAACACACTCCTACAGCGGATACACCATGGCATATGCGGTTTCAATTTGAGTATGCATGCAGCTTCCAACTTGAAGTCTTACAGTCGCATGCATACAACTAGTAGTAGGTACATCGGCCCACGCGGCGATTCTCCGTCGCATGTAGTGAAAATTCGTAGAAAAATACATAGTAAAATGCGGGGAAGGGAGAGACTTGAATACGTACATATACTCTCTGGCCAATAATATGCCAACTGTCCATTGGCAGTTCAGATCGCAATTTATGTATGGTAAATGTGTTGAATCGGTATTCAACTGAAAGAGGGTTTGTATGCTAATTTGGCTGTTTTCAAAGTTCACATTGTAGTATTTCCAGCTAGCGCCGCCACCATCCACGCTAATGCCGACGGATCACACTGGCCAGATACCTAGGTATGTATGTATAGTACCTAGATATGTATCAATATTATCTATTCTCGATCACAATAATACTAGTATACTAACATCACGATACTATTAGCTAATTAATTGCCTTAAGTCCCTCATAGATTACCTAATCTGCATCTAAGTCTATACATAAAAATAAAGTGTTATTACTGCCCAGGTGGAACCCAATTGGCAACCCAAACAGTATCCTAGGATGCTGCTAGTCCTGTGGAGGCTAGAGTAGATCGATCTGGCCTACATCAGACTACGCGCCGCCATTTTTTGAAGTCCTCAGCTGTAAGATGACCGCCAAGTTCACAGGAACCTCGAGGTCGTCAAGTCACGTGCGTTTCCTAACACCCAGCATCCCCCAACCTTCGTCTCAAAATATTTTCACCTCCTTACTGAAAATAGAGGTGCAGAGGTAAGCAACAGTGAGCATATGGATTTAGTTTGCTAAGCGGTCGGTGGTCGCCCATGCTCCTCTTTAGAGAAGTTGGTGTCGGCGGCTATATTATGAAAAAGTTTCTATCTGTCGCGTGTGAGTAAACCTTTAACGGCCAACAAGAGTATTGAGATAACTAACAATGCGTAATTTAGTGCAATGTTATCATGGTTTCGGGGAGTAGCTAGGGCAAGCTCCTTATGGTATATGGTGTTGTTTTATTTTCCCCGCTCATTTTGATACTCATGGGTGGAATTAGGCGACAAGGCACGTGCGTTCCTATCTTGAAGCTTCTTTTGGATATCCTCTGGGGGTATCTTCTTTGGAATGGCTGCGGGGTGGGGGAATAAAAAAGAACGATAGACTGGATGTGCGCCCTGGGGCTGATATTTACAAATTTTCCTGGACGCTGTCGAGTGAAAGTGGGAGTAGACCGTCTGTCCACCTGGGCACCTTGGGGTGGAAATTCTCACTTGAGAGCCCCGGCGAACGAAACGATACTATCACATCATGCCCCTAGTAGCCTACTTACCTCATCTGAATCAATCTCAAACTTCCTCTTCAAGCCTCTAGTATCAGGAGCTGATTGCCAGGGCCCAAGATCAGCCGTAGGTCGAATGTATAGGACTGGGTCTCTGCCCAGACACTCTTCTCTAGTAGATTGAGTGTACCACGAACGGCCAATCTTACTGAGAACAACCGTGAGCTGGTCATCGCATCCATCCACCATGTTTGCATGTTGCAATACTCGCGTTTCAGTTGAAGGTCCTGTAAGAGGCAGCGGAATTGAAGCTATGCGCCGCTGTTCAATCCCAATTTCGTCGCGCATGAGACTCACTTCGCCTTCACAGGATTCCATGAGGGCTACCACTGATTTTGAGTCTCTGCCACCGGGGCCACCGCATTGAATGTCTCCGACTCTTAGTTGTTGATGAGTCGATTTGGATGGGTCCGATATGTGGAGAATCTGCTGTGACACTGTACATGAGTTCCGTGGCATTGTTTCAATCCTTTTCTCGCTTAAATTCTTCGATGAGCTGTCAGGAGGACCTGGTAGTGACAATATTTCCGATTCCATCACTTCCATCACTGTAAAACAGACCAGGCTACTCGACCGACTGTCTTTTCCTAGGAGAAGCCTTCCACAGTTGGAAAAACGAAGCTCTCCTATTGGTTGATGAGTAACGTTTCTGCCCAGGCCTAAAATTTAAACAGCGAGACATCTTGTTAGAAATAAGATCGTGTCGCTTCCAGGACATAATTTCTTACCAATCATGTTCAAATTGATGAAGTCTGATATGTAAGTTCCCATCATCGGACCCGCCCAGGCAATCAGAGGTAAGGTGGGATGGAAGGCCAGATTCAAAGATCCTGCGATGGACTCGTAGGCTTCGACCTCTCTGATTAGAGGCTTATTAAAAAAGCAAGGTACGTCTCGACTCCAGATTGGGCGAGAGGTATAATGAGCAAGATCGAAAACTTCGACATTCTCCCCCCCATTCAAATGAGGCGGTTCACGGTAGCGCCTCGCGATATGATAGGCGACAAATCGATCGCACGGCGAGAACTTGATGCGAAAATCATGATAACAACTGTCATTTGTTTGCTGATTTTCCAACTTTTTTACCCACCAATTTCCACTGCATTTCAATGTTGTGTGTTTCACGATGCGAAACACTGTACCTAATACGGCAATGAAGTTTTGCTTCGGTGACAGTGCCATGGGAAATCCAAACCGCAGTCTTCGTTGAAATTTACCATCCTGGTCCCGAAAACTGCTGTAACATACTGACTTTCGTAACTGGGGCTCCACCTGTGCCGGGTCTAACGGAAGATCCCTGGTGTCATCTTGCCTTTTTCTGCTGACTAGGTCCCAGGTCTCAAGGCGTAGGATCCATCCAGAAGCGAGGGATTTGAAATCGAGATTCGGAATTGAGGTTTCATGGTCATTCGTCGGCTTAGTTACTAGAAGCCATTAGCTACCCAATAGTAGTTACCATGCAGCTTTTCCGGAAGCAGGGAGAGAAAAATATGCGGATGATGATAACAATTATCATAAGCCCTGGAGTTCACCAACACCCGAGTGGACTTACTCTTGACTAAACCATGAAGCAGAGAAGAAAACTCTCTGGTTATCAGAGTCAATAAGGTTTATAACTATTAAAAAAAAGATAAAAAAAATAAATCATACCTTGAAGCCCAGGCACTACAAACCAGTAGATTCTTTCCATCGAACGAGAGCTCGGAGACAACTGCGACAGGTGAATCTGTATCCCACGAGGTAGTCGATTTGTGATCATCAGGTCCATCAGGTGCAACCGGCACACATCTAATTACTCTTGATGATCCAGAACTGAGAGGACCATCGGGACTGGACCAATCTGTAATCCCGCTCCATATTCTGTGGGGACTGCGACCTAGCACACGATTAAAATTGACTTGCATATTTTGGAACTCTGTGACAAATATTTTAGTTGTATCAACCAGATCTTTGTCTATTGCGTTATCAGAACGGCCCTGTACAGCATCGGCCCATGCTAGCAGTCGATTGAAGCTCTCCCATGCCAATGGAATCCCCAGGGTATACTGCGCCTCCGCCCACATAAGGATTCGATTTCGTGACGTCAAAAATGTTCTAACGTAGGCCAGGAGCTTTAGGTCATTAGAGGTAAGAGGTTTGTTTGATGTGTGCTTTGTTACATCGAGATGCGCTATCCAGTTGTATGTGGCGTATTTCAAGAATGGATACTGGCGTCGAACAAAATCCCTATCGCATGGGTGGTCTATCTTGCCAGAAAGTGGTTCTCCAGGCACTTCATCTGATAGATACTCAAGGCAATTCAGTGCAAGATAGTTTGTACCATCACTAGTATGATGAAAAAGCCCTATACAGCTGATGGTCTCACTGGCCAAGTAATTTTCGCAGCTTTGGATGAATTCTTTTGCGGACAAGTGTATGAATTGTACTTTGAAGACTGTAGCGATAGGAATGATTAGAACTTTTTTTTTGGTTTTCTTTCTCAATTGAAAGAATTGCTTTCTTACTCACATGGTGTGATTTCTATTAATCCAGCACAGCCGACTCTGACAATCGACGAGAATTCATCGTGGTTGCGAAAATTCAACACGGCCTCAAGCTCGTCCAATTCCAATTGATCATGCGACCAACATGTCCATGTGAGAATCCTGGCGGCAAAATCTCTTTGTGTCTTTGGTTGGAGAGAAAGTGTCTCAAAAATCCGACTATACAAAGTCTCCATACCTTCTGGAAGGCCAATGTTGTGAATTATATTGATTCTATCCTTTTGTCGTAGAAAAGGAGAAGAAAGCCAATCCATGGTCAGTTTCACCCACAGAAACATTCCATTTGAGGCCGTTGCAAATTTTCTTGCCAAATCGTCCTTGCTGAGCCCTGCTTCGGGTAAGCCCGCAAGATACCAGAGATCATCGATTATGGAGGCCGAATAAGTGAGAATGTCCGGGCAGTTCAGAGTGCTAGTTATCTCCAAGGATTTCACGAGCGCGAAACTTGAACGTAATACAGTATCGCTATCCCTTGCAAGTACCAAAATCTTCACCGATGATCGCTCCTGTGATAAATTGCGAAGAAATGGAGCTATTTCATCCCTATCCCGGCATTCGTCAAGACCATCAATGACAATAAATACATCACGCAGTTGACGAAGTGTCAGTTGAAGTAACTGCATGAGTTGAAGGTTTGAGGTCGCGAAGGAGGTTATTGACTTGGTATAGGAAAGGCAAAACACATCAACAACATCCTGGTTATCCTTGTGGGCGTGGAGTATCTGGGCGAGTATGGAGCGAAGAATATCTGAAGTTGATGTTCTTTCAGTATAATTGCAGAAGTAGTGAGCGACTGTCCGTTGCTGTCGTTCTTGGTTTTCATTGATGGAGCTTTCCTGCGAAAGGTCATCTAGCAAGAGGGTGGTCAACCATGTTTTTCCACAACCGGGATTTCCTAACCCTTGAAGTTAGTCTATCATCATCCCTTGAAACAAATATTGAATGACACAGTATCTACCAAAGATCCACAAAAGATTGCTCTGCAGTTCCATTTCAGTCGCGTCCTGGATTCGCTGCTTCGACCCGACCACTGTTGAGCTCTCTTCCTTCCCGGTCGGTAAGAAATTAAACGTGGCATTAGGCACTTTTGATTCATCGGGGTCGATTGACGTATTCATGCTTGAACAAGCTACGAAATCACGATATTCATTCGATTGAAGTATCCAAAAACCGGTTTGCGGATGTCGAGAACCGGAAATACGATTAATCATATCCTGAAAGTCTTTGGGATCAAGCCAATCTAGCAGTCTTCGAATAACCTTCTCTATATCGAGTCAAAAGGTAAGTATAAAATGGCTGTCCATTGGAAAATCGAAATACCTCTTCTCTCCTCAAACTGATGTTGTACTAGTGTTGTAGTTGTTTTTTCCAGGTTGCTCAACACCTCTCTATCTTGTTGAGACCTCTTGCGTTCAAGATCGGCTTCTATATGCGCCTTTTGTGTGTTTTCCATAGATGATAGAAGGGCTTTACTGCGCACTTGCTCATGATGGTCTTTGAAACGCTTCACAATGTTCTCAAAGCGTTGATCAAAAGGAGTCCATGTGATATCCATTGCGAGTTTCATCATCGATCTCGGTTCTGTATCGAATCAAATGTCAGATAATAAGCTGTACATGAATGTTCGCTCTTGATGATACACTGATACATACTGCTCTTTCTGAAGAATATCCGGGTTGCTATGCGCAGAAAATCCATCAGATCCTGATAAACCTTGACGATACTGGCTTTCAGGGGCTCGTCCTCCTGAAATAACCTGAGATAATGGTCGTAATCGGGTAATGCCGAAATCATGTGGTCAATCATAGTGGCCAATTTTTCAAAAAACGACGAAAAGTCCCCGGCTAGCTTAAAAACGAATATGATTAGTTAGCCTTCCGGTGCAGCTGACAGAAATTTTCTCCGGCATACTTGAAATACTAGCCGCAATCCTGCCCACACGACTGCTGATATGGTAGGGTCGGCTTGAATTGCAATGTCAATGATGCGGAAGAAACGTTCCAGTCGAGCCATACAGTCTCCCATTTTGGTGACAAATTTCTCAATCTTGGGACGGGTCAAATACGACTGCTGAATTTGTCTCACGGTATCTATCACATTTTCCGCAGAAGCATTCTTCAGGTTGTCGGAAAAAGATTGTCTGGTTTTATCATCAATCGTGAGCGAAGCCATATAGGCATTCGCGGAGGATTGTAGCGACAATGCTAGCGTTGAAGTCATCCCGCTGTTGGTCCACAAGCCTTGCGATCGTTATTAGTTATCCAGTCCTGGCTAGCGGCGATCGAAGGACATGAGGATAGCTCTGAAAAGGATCAAGACACGACACTGAAAGAGAATACTGAAAGAACATGTGGGAATCTAACGAATAACCTTACCTGCCCAAGGCAAACCGGAAACATTAATAAGGCAGGCGGCGGTGGCAGTGCCGGGCGTAGGCGCTCGTGAGAAACTTCTATTATTGGCTCAATACAGACTGAATTTTGGAGTAGATCATAACTAATTGGTCTAATCCCGCAGTATCTAATAGTACGAGGCAGATTAGTTGCAACCCAACCACAATGAATTGTCGATCAGGTCGTAACAACTTGAGTGCTTAGGTACTACCTAGGTACCTGCAAATGGCCGAGGAAGTTGGGCAAAACTACTAGTACGCGCTGGATGACCTTGGGTATCCTAGGCCACACCAAAACTCCTCTCGAATAAACACCAACCCGCCCGCGCCGCCCGGCTCAGACTCACTATAAAAGTTATCCTCGCTACTAGAATCATCATGAATGATAACTATTAACTAGTTGTATGAAATTGCTTTCTAGGAAGTTATATCCTATGTAATGAACCAGATGGTTACGGTTAATATTAGACGCAGGTGCCTTAAGTCATCCACCTAGACAAGATACAAGGCAAATCAATACCTACTAATTTGAAACCTCTTCAAATTGCTTTCAAAATACCCCAGTCCCAAACTCTTGGAACTCAAGACACCAACCAGCTCCATCCAATAGACATTGCCTAGTAAAATAAACACCCCGAGCGAACTTGAACCTTTTACATAAGTCCTACTATATAACTCGAATAACCGCCTATAACTTCGCCTTAACCCCCTCAACCCCCGCCTCAGACTTGACCCCCATCTCATCCTTCGAAAACCGATAAACAACATCCCCAAAAGAACCCGTGGGAAAGACATAAAACCGCCTCAAATCCCCCGCATCACTAGTATTCACAATTCCATGCTCGGCATTAGAGGGGATGAACACCGTATTCCCCGCACGAACCGGACTAACGACCCCGTCAATCGTAACCTCGCCTTCGCCCGCGAGGATGTGGTAGATCTCTGCCTGTTCGTGCCGGTGCAAACACAGGTGACCTGTTTTGGGGGGACAGACTGCGATGCCGGCGCTCAGGTCTGTGGTTTTTGTTGTTGGGGCTGAGATTAGGGTGTGCCATGTTAGGTGGCCATATTCTGCGGAGGAGAAGGATTCGGGAGGTGTTGTTTTTGTGTATGTTGTTGGGATTATTATTGGTGTTGAATTTGGTGGTGGTGGTGGTTTGGATGGTGGAGACATGATGGAGGGTGTGTTCTTTTCCCTCTTCTCCTCTTGGAGGGGTTTTGATTGAAATGTTGCTTGGATGAGGCTGGTTTGACTTGTGTGTGCTTTGGGCAAGTAAAGATAGATTGGATCCATGTAGCTTCTTGAAAAGTTTCCGAGTGCAAGGTCACGGTCACGGTTTAAGAAGCTTCAAATCCCACTGAGGTTTCTGCTAATTGCCAATGTCTAAGTTCGTCCCACTATGCGCGCTGGTGATGGTCGGGGGTGATGGTATCTTGCTCAGAACTGTCGAGCATTGCGTTTTATCTATTGTTTTTGGTTGCTTGCCCCGCGTAGTACATCCAGCGTTTTAGTGGCAGTTAGCCCCCTCAAGCAGGACATGGACTTTCTTTCTTCTTTGAGAAAGACTTTCCATTCCGTCACTTGCATGGCTTGACGGGGTGGATGGCTGGTTCATGGCGAATCAGTGGACGATGGAAGTGGGGAGAAGGATGATGCCAAGCTTATCTATAGAAAATCGTTCCGTCTAGCCACAGTCCTAGTTTTCTTGAACGGGGGGTATCGTGGTCGCATTGGATCTTTTTATTTTTATTTACGACTTTCCCGTCCCAATGCCGGAGGTCCCGAACTTATTCCATTTACAGAACCTACAAGCTTAATCCGGAGATAGATGGAAAACAAAAGATCCATTTGTCCGGGTAGTTCTCATGGATGGATGGCTCTGTATGAGATTGGTTCGCATAAAAACACATGAGAAAATGAGCTCGCCCGCCGAAATTACCTGCGCGCCCATGCTGCCCGTTTCTGAACGCCTTGAAAAATGGAAATGAGTCCGACCCGAAGAATCCAAGAGCAGAACTAAGCCAAATAGATGGTCGCTTCTTCATCGGCCCGACCTAACCAGAGACTGAGAGAGCGGGATGGGTTGCTAGTTTAGGTGGATGAATGATGGATGGTGCCAAGTGTGCCTGAGCTAGCCCGTTCTTGCCTGTCCTTGAGGGGGAAAGAGAGAGAAAGGGAATACCAGTTGATATTACTGCCATGCAGAGACGGATAAAATAGAAAATGAAGAAGGAAGAAGGAAGAGAGACAGTTGCACATATGTTATCGTTGTGGGAATCAAGAGTTGACTCAAAAAATGATGGAAAGTAGTGCAGGGCAAAGAGGGAAAAGGATAAGATATGCTGGCATGAAACCCGGGTGCAAACCATTTCAAATCGAGTGACAGAAATCAAGAGAAAGAGAATTCGCGCTGAGATGGAGACTGGTTGGTATTTCAGATTCTCGGTGATATTCACACCGAAACAAAGATGGAACTAGTCTCCCCAAAAATGCAGGTCTGCCTGGAAAAACGGGGTATGTGGCTGGAGCGGATGAACATAACGTTGGTGAACACGACGGCGATAAAAGAAAATCGGGTCGTGTACACGTATCATCGTCCAACGGAAACAGGCAAAAAGAAAACCAGAGGAAAAACGCTACCCGGGTAAAGAGAACGGAAGGGACAAGAACAAAACCCATATCTGCGGGGCCAGGATGCATCCGAAGCATGTACAGGCTGAATGATGCCGGATCAAGACTCCATGATCATGCAAAGAGAGACAGACGAAAGAAAGGGGAAACGTAATCACATGTCAAAATTGTCGTCAACGTTAAATATCCCGGACTCAGTGCCATTCATGCGCTGATCGGTCGAGTTGGTCGGGCGGTGGGTTCGTTGCCACCCCCGTCGTGCACCGAGTCTTCTTCCATCTCCTCTGGCTCATTCTTGAGGTGATGGTCGATAGAGCTCTCGTTCACGAAGGTGAAGCCCTTGAAGTTTGCTTGCATACCGGGAGAGAGAGGGGTGGAGCCTGGCATCAGGCCGTTGGCCAAAGCGGCCGCCCGCAGATTCAACGAGTTGTTATTCTCCAGAGCATTAGTGAACTCCGGGTCAAAGTTGGAGGTATCGGTATCGGACTGGAGCTTGGGCTTGAACGGCGGGATGACCTGCTTACGGCAAAGCGCATCCCAATCAATGTCGTCAAAGAATGGGTGTTCCATAAGTTGCTTTGCATCACCCTCGGCGCCCAGACGGTGCTTGGGGTTGCGGTTGAGCAGACCCTTCACGAAGTTCCTACCCTCGGTGCTGAGAGCATCCCGGGGGAACCGAACCTTACCAAAAGCAATGTTCTTGTACATCTGTTGGGTGTCTTCGGCATAAAACGGGCTCCAGCCACAACACATTTCAAAGACCAAAACACCCAGCGACCAGAAGTCAACCATCTTGGTGTAACCTTGCTCGTCGAGCAGAACTTCAGGGGCGAGATACTCGGTAGTACCGCAGAAAGTGTTGGTGGTGTCGTTTTGACTAAGGTTGGCCTTGGAAAGACCGAAGTCACAGAGCGCAATGTGACCGTTGGCGTCAAGCAAGATGTTCTCTGGTTTCAAATCACGATAAACGATATCGTGGTCGTGGAGGTGTTGCAAAGCCAGAATCAGCTCCGCGATGTAGAACTTTGCCCGGGCTTCCTCGAAGCGACCCTCACGCTGAAGATGCCAGAACAACTCACCACCAGACATGTAATCTGTGACTAGATACAGATCTGTCGGTGTCTGGAAAGAAAACTTAAGTCCGACGATGAATGGAGAAGCCGCCATCGCGGTGCGCACGAGGATGTTCCGCTCTCCGAGTGTGTGCACGATTTCTTTCTTCTGGATGATAACCTTCTTGGAAAGAACCTTCATCGCGTAAATGCGCTCTGTGTCCTTCTTCTTGACCTGGTAGACCTGGCCGAAAGTTCCCTTGCCAATAAGCTTGAGAATTGAGAAATCATTTGGTCCCACATTCTTTCGGTCGGTCATCTCGAATTGCATCTGGAGGTGGATTTCACCCGACACTGGGCTATCTCCGGCTCCACGGGCGACCAACGGGAACCACCCTTCTAACCGGCTGTGGTCCTCTCTCAGGTTGATGCTCAGACGGACGTGGCCCAAGAAGGCTTCCGAATCGCTGCGATCGTAAACGGTAACGTCGACTTCTGACTGGTCACCCAGAACATCACTTAAAAAAAAAAAAGCAAGGCAGTCAGTAAGATGAAACGGGAGGGTGAGAATAATGAAAAATCTGCGACAGCGAAGAAACTTACAATGTCGCCTCGTGATCCCAGTGAGGATCGGTCACGGGGGGATCTGCCCTTGTGATTCTGGGCATCGACGGCAGTGTTGTGGCTGCTCTGGCGACTTCTCATTGGAATGGCCATGGGCATACCAGCCTCGGCATCGGATTCCATCTGACGTCGCTTCTTTTCCTCTTCTCCATCACGAGCACCCTTGGAGATGTATTCATTCCACTCGAAAACACACACAACATACGGGTCGAAACTAGGACGTAATCCTCGAGCCTCAGAGATCTTCACGAGCAATTTACCCTTGAGAGGACCGACAGGGGGTCCATTGGATGGGGATGCGGAGGATTCGCGGGGGAAGGCTTCGTCGAGTTTCATGGTGATTTCGTCGGTAGAGGATTCCATCTCCTCGGGCTCATCAGGGGTGATTTGGGTGGGTTGTGTGGGTTGAGGTTCTTCGGCTTCACGGGGGGCCGAGGTGACGGATTGCTTATCCGCAGACTGGTCCTCGTTGGACATAGCACGGGGGGTCAGCGGCGGGGTATTCTTAAGATACGCCCCATCGGGTGCGTTCAGAGTCAGCTTGGCAAGTTCTTCGGATGGTATTGAGACGAGCGATTTCTCGTCGTGCGGCGGCAATGGATCGGCCAGGGAAGATAACGGGTTGAAGGCAGGAGAGAGAGATGGATTGAAGAAGTGGGTGGCAAGAACGGGGTCATCCGAGACGCTAGAGACGGGTAGAGAAGTCTGACGACGAGAAGGAGAGGGGCTCTCAGCGCGGGTGGGTGGAACGAGATAATTTTTCAGGGTGTTGTAAATGGAGACCCCCCCGTCTGGACTCGAGTCGAGTCCCGTCTCATCAGAATCCGTCTGCAGGAGGGAATGGGGAGGAGTGGGAGGATTGTGATTGTGATTGTGATGATTGTGATGATTCGACAAGTCATCCATCTGATCCGATGCCTCCTCTCGTTCCATCATGACGAAAGAGTCGGAGGAAGCATCGGAATGTTGGGTTTGATGGTGGGGTTGGTGGGTGTCTGAGTGGGGATCCGCAGAGAAGGGCTTCGAAAGACAGGACCACAGCCGCGGCAGACTCGCTTCTTTATCTTGACGATCACCGGAAAAGGAACCAACCTGGAAATAGTTGTGCATAATGGATGGCAGACGCTTATCTGCAGGGTCCGGTTGAGGTGTTGCGATTCCCGTGGGAGTTGAGCCGTTCGACCCAATTTGGTCCTGGTTGTCGTCTTCTGGTCCGGAGCTATCAGATCAAATCCGGTCAGGTTAGCCATGTTTCCCATGAGGGGACATTTCACAAATATATGATTGATGATGGAGAAAATGCAATAAAGAAGTGAGACATCGATCGCGACCGGAAGGTTCCCAGGTTGTCGTGAAATTAGCGGGAAAAGTCCGGTGTGAGCCCGACGTGGGGGGGGAGAAAAGAGGAGGGGAAAATGATGAAAGTATCTGCAGGGTCGCCTCGGGGGAAAGGGAAAAGGAGAGGGTCGGATGCAATGCAGTGTGAGGGGAGAGAGAAGGTATGAGGCAAACCGGCCACCTTCCAAATGGACTCGAGTCTCAATGTCGAAGGTGTCCAGGTGATCCTCGAGATCATGATAGAGATAGAGAGAAGACTCACGTTGGCTTCATGTTGGCATCGCCGTGCAACTCGGTTCCACTCTGCGCAGCAGCCATTGCGCTTCCATTTAACGCAGCGAAATACCCTCCGCCAGGAAACGAGGATGAAATAGACTGAGGTGGGGGTCGAGCGGGGAGGAAGTGAAGAACGGGAAAGGCAGGAATGGAAAAAAAGTTAAGTTTGTGACGCCGCCCGATGATGAGCTAAGGGAGATTGCGGGAGGAACCCGGGATGACCTTCGGGGTGGAGTAGAGTAGAGAGGGTAGTGTAGAGTACAGTAGGGTAGGGTAGGGTAGGGTAGGGAGTAGGGAGTAGGGAGTAGAATAGAAGTAAGAAATGTGAATGATAAATGGTAATAATAAATGATAAATGAATAAATGGTTTGCCTAGTCATAGTCATCCTAGGATGGTATGGAGCTGGGGCTGAGGCAAATAACCCACAGGGTTACTACCGTAGATAGATGAGAGGCTGACCATTTCCATCAGCTGAGCATGTGAGATTACAGAAGGGACTGGTTGGAATGACCTACCTATGTAGCTGAATAATTCTAGTCTTCTTTGTACAATACTAGTAGTATACTTAAGATTACATTCTTCTATTCCGTCTCCCAGTATTCTAGAATACTCTGTATCCTCTATCCTCTACACGGTATCTTACTATACTGTATCTGGTATATCGCTGCCCTATGTATGTACAAGCGAAAATGGGCATCATTTACATCATCCAGAGGCTAGTCAAGTGGGTCGATGGCATCAATCCTCCCTAGAGTACCCCTAAGGAGTGCTAGTAGTACCCCAAGGAGTACCCTAGGGTACTCCGTACTGCTCATCACATACTCCAGGTACTTCCAATCCGAGACCTCTGCAATTTATTATTCGCCTCCTGTCCATATTGAATTTTGCTTTTCGCTTTTCTTTTCCTTTTCCTCTTCCCTTTCCTTTGACCTGCACAATTCCCCTCTCCCATCACCCTTGACCGCATCTCCCTAGCCGCACGAACAATCGCCGCCATCTCCGCCGTCCGCTCCGTTGGCGGGGTACATCCTTTGGTCCATCGCGCTAGAGCTCCGACGTTACAAGGATCTCCATTCTACATCGGCCATGAACTATATTGCCATGTGGTTGTTGATCCGAGGGACCCCTTCCCTCTTCCCCATTCATGTATGACTTGATTGATGAATGACTCTTACCCTATATGGTACAATGCTTCCCTCTCAATCTGTGCTACATAGATCGAGTCCGATCGGCAATTCCGTAGTGTGATCGTGCAGCTTGCAAGATGGCCCGGCCCAGCTTGGCCTCCCCTTGCAGCTGCATACCAGCGAAAGCTCTGTGTTCACTTCCCTTCTCGTGGTGCCTCTTGACTCGCCATCTGGCGGTATGTTGAGCCAATCCCCACCAACTGCGTCATAGGGCGCCCACCATTGGGGCCCTGAGCTTGTCATCTGCGCTCTCTGGTTTGATGGATTTAAGAGCCGGGCGCGCTCCTCGCGGGAAATATACGTGCCACAAATGTGATCTTGCGACTCTGAAGAAAATCTAAAGAATTAGAGGAAAGCAACAGTAGCTGGGTCATGATTGTGCTGTTACGAGAAACAACAACCTACTCTCCAATCCGAACCCCGAGGCGGGGGAAAGATCTGCAAGATCCCCCTCACCATGGGCATTAATGATTCACAAATCACAATGCCATTGGAAAAGAATTCCCCATCCCCCGTTCGCAGCTTGAACGGTCAGGGATGACTTGAATATTGGTCGGGGGTGTTGGGACAGTAGTTCGTTTCGGCCCAAGGATTCTGTTACACTTTTTGTTACAAGATGTACATGCAGCGCATCTTAACATAGCAACTCGAAGCAAACCCTAGAATAAAGACCCCCCCAAAAAAGCCTCCGCATCATCCCTAGTCGACAGGCAGCATAAACCCGCATGCATGCTAGTTTATTCGTACGGCCACGGGGCGCAAAGACACCCGAGATTCAATTCGTAGGTCATCTGCGTGAGCTGCGGTGAAGTTGTGCCACGATCTACAACCATGCAGCCGACTCTTGCTTCCCGGGGACACCGCATCTCTCATGCACCGTGATGGAGCACCGTCGCCCGAAGACATACAGTAAATATCTGGAGACGTGGGGAGAGGACCAATTCATTGTGCTGAGATTGGATCTACTCTGCGGGATGACGGAGGCTCTCCAGTTGACAGGAAGCTCGAGAGGGTCGTGCCGTTCTACCTACTAAAGGATTACTACTTCGTAGTACAGCTTGCATCGGGGGGGTCTAAGCGACGATGAGTTTCTGCACTGAAAAGCAGGTTTCTTTTTTTTTCTTTTTCATCGGCTGTGCTTTAAGCGCCAGAAAAATAAAAGAATTCGAGACTGCATGCATGTGATAATTACTGGCGGCTTTGCCTATGTACGCAGCAGCGGCAAGTATAGACGTACAGGTACATTTTCCATGTACATGTAAGACCGTAAGGAACAGCGTGGGCACAGGAGCTAATCCGTATACTGTACAAACCGCTCGGTACCGTTATCTGGCCGAAAAATCGGTGAAAGGGAAAACGGAGTGCCCAGAGGCCTTAACTGGCTCTGATCCCCCTTAGCTTTCCCTAGCAGACGGGAACCATAGCCTGTCGCCAATGATAAGGAATCGGGAGAGAACGGCGCATTTTGTTCGTGCTAGCCGACCGGTGAGCGTTTTGGTGTGGCTGATTCTCCAGATATGAGCTCATCGTGCGGCCGTTCACCTCCGCACGACTAGCCCTCTGATCTCAGGATGTATGTACCTCCTCAACGGAAATTGAATGCGACCAGCGGAGAACCTGCCATAGTGAAGGCCATGAAAGGCCTAGAATCAAATGGATGTGCTGTCTGCTGATCCCCTCAAGCAAGTGCAACTGAACTCGAATTGATCCACACGCCTCCTCAAGGCTGTGATGTCATTAATGTGGGACAAAGTATTCCTCAGGCACAACAACAGTGTATTAACTATGTATTTAGCTTCTGGGTTAGTCAGGTTATGATTAGTCATGAATTGAGTGAGTCATCATACACCTGACCGATCGGGCATCAACTTCTGTCATCCACATCACGTGCTCTATATCGGATTATCATCCATCCGCCAAGCTGTTTTGCCTACCATCGAACATTGCAACTATATTGAGGATTGTGACTTTAGTCTCATTGCCGTTATGCCTCGAAAGGTCAGAGCGGCCGCCCAGGCTGCAGCCAAATCAATGAGTTAGTCCACCCCACCACTTAGCCTTGGGATTGTCGAGAAATTGCCTTCGTCGCAAACTCACCCCTTTGGACGCGCTTCGCGACTAATACCTGCTAGAAAATGTGCCAGTAATTCCCGATGGCTCTGACGATGAAATGCTTGATCTGCCACCGTCCGACCCATCATCTCCCGCGGTAGAAGAAGATCAAGATTCCCCGGATGAAGATCTAGATGTCGAACCCGAAGCCGACGTTGAGGCTGAAGCTGAAGGGGAAAGCGCCGCGGACCCTGATGCGCAGGCCGAGACCCCTGCCGAATCGAAACAAGAGGAAGACACCAAGGCTGCGGCACCCGCTGTAGATGCAAGTGCGGTTCTCGAGGGCGACAGCCCCGCCCTAGGCCGCCCAGCAATCCCCCGCAAACGACGGATTGGCCGTCCCCCCAAGAATCCCCGGCCTGAAGATCTCGACCTAGACGGCGCTCAGTCCCCATTACGTGTTACAACTCCTGTTAAACGACGCCGTGGTCGCCCGGCTGCCAGTGGTGGACGCTGGGCGCGCAACCGTGGACCCAACCATCTCACCCAAATCCCAATTGACAAGGAAGGGAACATGATGGATGTGATTGGGGATGAAGTATCTCTCCCTCCGAACCCTATCGGCGACGCCAAAGTGGACCCAGATGGCCACCTTCTCGAAGGACGGGAATACCGTGTGCGTACATTTACGATTCTCAACCGCGACAACAAACTGTACATGCTTTCAACCGAACCTGCCCGATGTATTGGATTCCGCGATTCATACCTGTTCTTCCAGAAGCATAAGATGCTCTACAAAATCATCATCGACGACGACGCGAAACGGGATCTAATTGAGCGCGACATAATCCCACACTCTTACAAGGGTCGAGCGATTGGTGTAGTCACTGCGCGCTCTGTCTTCCGTGAGTTTGGCGCAAAGATCGTTGTGGGCGGCAAGAAAATTACCGACGACTATGATGAGCAGGCTGCGCGGGAGCGGGGCGATGTTGAAGATGAGCTAGCCGTGCCAGAGGACAAACTCCCAGGTCCGGGTGAGCCATATAACCGCAACCAATATGTTGCCTGGCACGGAGCAAGCGCCGTCTATCACACAGGAGCACCATCCGTACCAATGGCAGGTGGAAAGCCAGTCGATCTCAAGAAACGACGTGTGCCAGTCACCGATGATAACTGGATGGTCGAGCACGCGCGCGCCGCAAGGTAGGTCTCTCGATCAAAAGAGCAACACAACATCTCAACCAAGGCTAATCATTTCCCTCTAGCACCTTCAATTCGAAACTATTCGAGCACCGCCGATCCACCATGGGTGGCATCTACGACATCCACACCAACTCCATGCAATATCCAGAGGTCATGCAGCCAACACACTGCCGCGTCGAGCGCGTTCCACCACCAGACAACCGCAGCCTAATGACCGACATGTCATCGCTTAGCATCGCAAACCAAAACCCCGACACCAACCCATCAACCCCCAACGAGCCAACCGACTCCACCAACGAACCCACCACCCAAGATAATAAGCCCGAGCAACAACAAGCCTCCGTCTTCCCACCCGTCCCTGCCCACATATCCAACCGCTACGTCGTGCAGGACATCATATTCGAATCCCCGCCCTACTCAAACATGGGCGTCCCTGGACCGGACGGAGACCTGCGCAATCTTCAACCAAACGGCCTAGTCAGCATTGCAAACCCCGCCCATCCGGAATTCATGTCCCCCGAAATCATTGCCCTCCTGCCCGACAATTGCAAAGAGGCTCTTCTCGAATCCGCCACGCGCGAGGTAGAGTGGAAGATGAAATGGACGACCGAAGCAACAGATACCCAGCGCGCTGTGCCTTCTAAGAGCTATGCATGGTATCCCTAGGGGGGGAAAGCCGAGATGGGTGTATTGATACATCAGATGGATGAGCCAGGCCTAGTCTTATCTACCGCGAGGCCCTTATTCTTTCTTTTGGCTTCGGTCATCTGCTCGTGGTAATCTGGTTCTTTTCAACTTTTTCTCTGTTCTTATGGCGAGACGGTGTTCGGCATGGGTTGGAATCGGTTTTTTTTTTCATGGCGGGTGAAAATGCCATGGGGAGTTATGTTCATTGTTTCCAATTTTCTTCTTCTTTTCTTTAACCTCTGCCATTATTTCCCATTCCCTTTGGTTTTCATATTTTGGGTTCTTAACTCTGTGCTACGCAGGCTGGATATCTAAAAAGCTAGAGGGTAAATGGATATGGAGAAGAGAATACGATCTAAATGAAAGGTCTAGTCAAGAGGGCTTATTGGTTGTGGATCAAGTAAACTGAAATTCTCCATTTAGATCACAACCGTAGGTCATATCGAATATCCATCTAGAATCGAGACAGAAGCCAACAAAGAAGAATAAAAAAAGAAATAGTCCAAGGCCCACTGCGATGGCAGCGTGATATACCACACCACGCCGGATCAGCTTTGCGGGATCGGATTGCAAGTATTAGCAGGTCTACTGCTTAAAGGTGGGAAGGGAAGTCCAAGTCTTGGTCCATGGGGACAGGCTGGGCAGCAGATTGCGCAGTGGGAAAAATAGGTGAGAACCATATTGAAGTGTATAGAGAGAGAGAGAGAGAGAGAGAGAGAGAGAGAGAGAGAAACGCCAGGATACAAAACGATAAAAAACAGGGCTTGCTTGCGAAAGAGGCATCCAATGCATAGGTGGTAAGAGACATCAATCAGCCAAGGAGACGAGATGAAATTTGCAAATGCGGTAATAATTGAGCGGTGGCTTGTTAGGTAGAGGACGGGGAGTGGATTGCAGAGAGAGAAGAAAAAGAGAGAGCGAGTCGGAGTCTGGGGGTAAACTACATGGCCATTTCGGCACGCAGTTTCGCCAACTCGGCCTCCTCGTCCTCTTCCTCTGCCTGTGCCTTGTTCTTGCCCACTGAAATAGTTAGTATTGCGCTCTGTCTGCGGTAGAAGGGAGAGGGAAGCTAAAGTCAACTCACGCTCCGTATTTCCAGCGGCCGGTAATCGGTCCAGCTGGGCGCCAACTGGTGTAGGGCCAGTATTGAGCATACGCTCGTCCATAGCCTCCTGCTCCAGTTCCCCCAACTCGGCGTCCAGTTCGTCCTCGTCGAGCTGTTCGCCCAGCGGAACGCTGGTAATCGCCTGCCCGATCTCCTCGCTGATTTGGTGTTGTTCGCGCAGTTTGTCCCTGTTTTGAGAGTCAGCGAGTCCGCTCTGTAATAAGAAGAAATGCTTTCGATATAGTCATAGCATGGATCGATCACTAGTGCAATCACATACATTGTCTCGTCAACCTGTTCGAGATTCATTCCGCCGTGAATGATCTTCATCGCTTGACCAGCCTGCTGCATCGCCTGCAAGGTCTCGTGGTTGATGTTGGCCGCTTCGATGGAGTAAACCTGCTGCTCCAACTGGACGATTTGGGCTGTTGTCTGTTCGAGATTCTTTTCGTAGGCCTTCTTCCGTCGGAGTGCGGCTTTGGCAGCTAAAAAGGGTGCGCAAGTAAAATATTAGTTTCATAGACTTTGTAACACTCCCCGCGATAAGAATATCTTCGAGGCTATCCCGGGACAAGACAATGTATCCATCTGCCTTCACCCTCGGGAGAAAAGATAAGGGAAATGGTGTGTACCGTTCTTATTTGTGTTGACGTTTTTCCGCGCCACAGTATCCTGCTCTTCAATCTGCGATTCCAAATGCTTCTCCCGCTTTTGCAACATATCTAACTGCCTACGCAAAAGGAGAATCGCTTCTTTGGGTGCATCCTTCCGCTTTTGAGCGGCGGCTCCGCCGAACCAGGACCACATCGTTGAAGGCGGGTGGGGTTGGTATAGGGAGTTCGCGAGGAAGACGAAAGTCGGTCGTTAAGTATAGGGGCTGGCCCTTTTTGTGGACGATCAGGCAGCACCGGTAATGAAAGATGGGATTGTATTGCGCCGAGCGACGTGCAGCAGGTGAGACGGAGGTGGGTGGAGGGTAGGATAGGCTCCAGGCAGAACGCCAACTGCGCGCAGTAGACAAAGTGCTGGCTGACGGTAGTGAAAGTACCCGATGTGGAGTCGAGGTAGGGATTTGAACAAGGCAATCGATATCGCGTGCAAGATTCAAGTCACCCGATGTTTAATGTCAAATGTCAAATGGAGGGGAAACTCCCCTCGCTGAGCCTATGACATACGGCGGGCCGATCAGGTCACGTGTGACCCTATTTGGCCGGTCCTCGCTGAGGCAACTCGTTGTTTTCCTCCCATCCCCCAGCGGGCTTTTGGGATGAATGGGCCGCGTGCCTCTAAACGCGCGTTTCTTTGCGAACTGCCTTGTCTCCCGGCGGATACGAAGGTCCGGTTTCTGGGCTGGTACGTTTGAGGGATTCGTCCAATGGTAATACTCGAAAATAATCTATACTAACCAGTTCAAAACTGACTATAGTGTGAGACAATATAATGTCACTGAGGGTCATCTCATCCTCGAACACAATTATCTACGCGGTAAAGAAGAAGCCAACACAGTTCCGGTCGACATCAATGCTGTTCTTGAAGATGTCACCTCGGAGGAGCTGCATGTAGGCGCCTGGTTGAATGTGATTGGATATGTCAGAGACTGTCACTCGCCATCTGCTTCTTTCTCCTCGAGTCAGCTTGACGCACAGTCACAGCATTCAAACGACTCTTCGTCCGCCGCCAAAGTACCAAGCACTATCCCGTCACGACCGGTGTACATCGACGCGGTTTTAGTCTACCCAGCGGGCGCCATTGCTCTAGGAGAGTACGAGCGAATCTTACGCAATCTGTTGGACGTGGAACGCCGTATGCAGTTCGTTGGTTGAAAATTGCTTCTCGACAGCCAGAGCGAGGGTTTGTCCTTGTTACTGATCACATTGGTTACCTTTCTACGGGGATAGAGCAGACAAAGTCCGGTCGAACATTGGTCGAATTAACCCATTAACTACTATTATCATTAATATTTCGTTCAAGCAAACACTTTTTGCTGTCTCTCAAGAGACCGATTGGACCTTCTCAAGCACCTCCAATGCAAGGAAGACGGGGTATCAGGTATCAGGTATCAGGCAAGGAAAACAGAAACAACACCACGAGCTCAGAATACATCCAGTTCAGATCCCCTCATTCTGCTTCTCCTCGTCATTTGGACGCGCGGTTCCTTGCGCGGTGACTTTTCTCGCGCGCTTGCCTTCCAACTTCTTCTTATCCTCTTGCATGCGCACAATGAGGTTGCTCTTCATGCGAATCTTATGCCCGTATTTGTAGAACACAAAGGGGATCGGCACAATAGCAACTTCCAACAGGCCGAGCAAAGTCCCCGCCCAATTTGGCCCTAAGCTGTCATACATATATGATCCAACCAGCGGAAGCACACCGCCAAGTACACTGCGGATAACGGAGTTGCCGGCCAGGGCGCTGGCGGCGTACATTCCGTAACTGTGAGTGAGGTAATTGGACGCATAAATGAAAACACCTGTATTGCCGGCGCCGAAGGGAATACCCGCGAACAGTGGGACAATCCAATGAATCGAAGCCGGGGCACAGGTCCACGCGAACCAGAGCTCGCCGATGGGGATGAGGATTGAACAGATACACACGAAGGAGACCATTGCTTCTGGG
The DNA here is from genome assembly GCF_028828005.1 of Penicillium manginii. Taxonomy (NCBI): domain Eukaryota; kingdom Fungi; phylum Ascomycota; class Eurotiomycetes; order Eurotiales; family Aspergillaceae; genus Penicillium; species Penicillium manginii. Next base: position 3,800,898 of record NW_026643103.1, on the reverse strand, counting down.
TGAACTTTTCCTGTCTCCGGGTCCACTTTGTGGTTGTTGATAAGTCGACGGACGAGAGGCTCACAGGCGATGGTAACTAGAACGCCAATGCCGATACCCAGGAACGCTAGGCCCGAAAGACCAAGGCTCCAGCCGCGAATATCTCTAAAGACAATGGGATAAGCGGTGAAGCAGAGATAGAGAATACCGTACACGATGGCGACGTAGATGTTCCAGAATATGCTAAAAGGAGAACATGTTAGCTCGCGTTCATTAGACTCCAGACTAGATGCTTGGAATGGTACTTACCAAATTGGTTCAGTGACAGCCATAACAAATGGGCGACTGAGATTCAACTTCAAGATCAGATAGAGACTCTCCTTCCGGTCATAGCGGGACCACCATCGCTCATCACCAGTCTCTTTGCGCAGACGGGCAGCCTTGTTTTGCAACAAAGTAGGCGCATAGGTCTCCTCCAGAATGACAGCAAGAACGAGTGCCACAGCAGACAGAATGAGCGCAATCCAACACATCCATCGCCAGCCTAGGTATTGTGTGACGAACCCACCGATGACGGGTCCCAGGACGGGTCCATTTAGTGGGCCTATACTCCAAATTGAAAAGGCCAGAGCTCGATGCTCATCGTGGACCAAATCCGCGACCATTCCAGGCGCGGTGGAAATCATCACACTGCCGAAGAAAGCTCCAATAAAGCGGACAACTATCAGAGCTGTCACAGATTTGGCGAGCGCGCAGGGAATAATGAGAATTGTGAAGACAAATAGACAGATGACGCAAACGGGCTTCCGGCCGTAGACTTCGCTCAGCGGGGCCATGAACATTGAGCCGATTGCGAGTCCGATAAGGTAGAATGTCAAACCGAGAGTGACAATTGTTGAGTTTTCGTTGAACTCCTCGCCGATTTGAGAAACGCCAGATGTATATGAGGTGGAATATAGCACGCTGTCATTTTGTTAGCCCGGTCTCGTTCCACATTGGCTTTCTCTCCTTCCTGTCTCACGGTAGAACTTACACAATGAGAGTGTTCCAAGATAGAAAGAGCAGTCCCATGGCCTTATATCGCAGGGTCCAGTTCTTTGGGTTCTCGGGGTCATCTTCGCCATCCCAGTCGACTTCATAGTTCGGATCGGCGGTCATATTTGTCGGGATGGTTGTGACACGCTGCGAGAGAGACATATGGTCTGATGCTCGAGAGGCTCGAACGGTGAGAGTCTTGCCTAGCGCATCTTGATCGTTTTGAGTATCGACCGAGGAGATGGACTCGCCGATTGAGTCTGATTCGCGAGACTGTTCGATGTTGCGAGACCATTTCTCCTGTGTGTACTCATCAGACATATGTGAACCGTCTGAAGCCATGCTGGGGAATTGAGGCGAATAGTAAGAGTGATGGGCCAAACTATATGAAGGTTCGGGCGGGGCTATTTTGAGTTTATAGACCGTATTATGTTGTTGAAAGCGACTCGGATGTATCTTGTACAACAGGCATATATCTGTTATTCTCGATCTGAAACCACACTAAATGGGGGGGGCGGTTACACTGCCTTCGAGGTGAAGGAGTTCTCAAATCGCCGGCTAGCTGGACAGAAAATTGAGGGGAAGCAAGTAGAGCCTAGGCTATCAAAAGGATGGCCCTGCCGCCGAGGTTATTCTGACTGGGCCCAATCACAGCCAAGACCGAATATAAGAGAGATCTTAGAAAAATGGCCAACAAAGTGGGAATCTCAGCAATTTAGGATCAGCTTCTGGATCAGAAAATTTCCGGCCCTGAAGAGGTGGGGCTCGGGCAGTGATAAGCCTAATTCTGCGACGACGAGGGCCAAAAAACCACCCTAATCCCGAGTGATGTGATTGATTCGGAAAGCAGGCCGAGGCCAGTGCGAGCTTTCGTAACGTAGATCGATACTGGATGTACAGATGTACAAAAAAATGTGTGCTCATAGACATTCAATACGCGCTGTTCCTTTTCGCCAAGGTATTATATGAAGAACTCGTAGGCTATCCGGTCGTTTTTTTTGGCTCCCTCCCTCCAAGCTTTGCACCCGTTCCGTCTGGAGTCATTCCCCATGGGAACTCCATCTTGAAGTGCCCCATAAGCGGTTCTGGTTCTGGCCATCTTTCTGTCTTTGAACTCGGGTAGGATCCCCTATTTGGACCGGCACCCATGTGGACCTTAGAGAAGCCGGTGCCAGTGGATACAGACCTCGGGTGGATTTAGCGTGCCGGTTTGCCGAATACATGCGCAATCCCCAGTTGCTGTCACGTTTTAACAAAGAAGCCCTAGGTTGGGTGCTGCTTTCTGACAAGACAAGTCTGGGCAGTTTACCCAAGCGTCTGCTTCTGCGGGGGTCGGGGTTCTTTGCGATATGTGCCTGTTCTTCTCTGCTCGTGACTTCAAGTTAGTTTTCCATTGTGGTGGGCGATCCCATCGGCTCTTCTGGTACCGTCAACGGCCACGATCGGGCCATAAAGTCGGCAAATTGAATATTAAAATAATAACACGGATTGCCGACAGGTACGGCGCATATTTCCGACAAGCGCAATGCCGATGACATGGCGAGCCCATTTTAATATTCATCTTGGGCGGAATGCTTCCGCGACGACGAACCGTGAGAACTTCGGGGGTTTTCTGCCATGCTATTTTCAGCGAGTCAATCTGATAGCCGCGAAACTCTAGACAAACCCCCGCCAAACTTGTGAAGTTATCAAGATATCCATATTGAAGGAGGAGCCGGACTCGGAGTATTCAACATGATAAAAACCATATGTTGCCTCCGAGCCACTATAATGGTGCTATTGGGCGAAATAAGAATGTTGTCAGAGACCACGAGTGTGGATACCCTAAGACACTAAAAGTCGTGATTAAGGTAGATTGAAGAGAGGAAGCGAAGCCATCTACTCCACGCCATGAGGGAAGTCACTGCCTTCCCGAAAGCACAGAATCCTTAGGGTGACTACCATGGGCATACTGAGAAGAAGGTTTGTTCCCCAAGAAAGGGGGTGGGTCTTCTGAGAGGAGCATCTGGCTTCCCATTCGCCATCTTGGCATCCTAGAGATTAAGGTAAGCACTCTAGTGTTAGAGGCCGAAAAGCCGAAATGGAGATGGTAAGTGGCTGAGAATGAACACGAACATACTCCGTACTGTAGACATGAATGAAGATGAACACGAACCCCACCCCACTACGTAGGCTCGCTGTCTCATGCCTGATTGATCAAAGCTCGGGGAAATCGACCGAGAGATCTGGTGGCACCAACCAACCACAACGCCGCCTCATCTCGTTTAAAGCTAACCGAGCCGTTTGACTCTCTAAGCGACCCTACAAATCTTGCCCCAAAATTGGTGAGGGACAATTGGTCTTGATTCTTTGAATTACTATGCCAACTATGCCCGGTGTTATTAATTAGGTTTATCAAAATGTTCGGTGTTCTTACTCAGTTCTTTTCTTCAAGTTTTTACTCCGTAGTCTTGGATATATGATATGAGGTGTAACTGATCACTGGGTCTTTCCTCAACACATCTCATCCCTACCATCTTGAACTCTTATGAACCATCTCTGAGCCTCCTCTTCTTCTTCTTTCCTTTTCTTCCCCACGGGGGTCTGGCTAGCAAAAGGCAAAAATTGCTGAAAACCTTTCACCTTTCGTCTACGAATTTCTTCCAGTATGATGATCCCGATCCTCATCACGCTGTTCGGGGTTGGCCTCTATCTACACCATGTCAATTCTGTCATGAAGGCGGTCCCACCAGAGGCAGAAGAAGCATCTCCACACCGTTGGACCGTGGACGAAGTCAAAGCCGGATATGAAAAGGCCCTCAAATCTCCCATCGATGTCAACAAGAGCCTTCCGCCGAAACAGTCCCGACGCTACGTAGTTGTGGGTGGATCCGGTATGTTCTGCATGCATGCAATACAGCAAGCAAAACCACGAATCAAATCTCACATACAAAAAACTTCTTGAAACACGAGCTATTCTAACATATCATCTCATGCAGGTCTTGTCGGCGGCTGGATTGTCTCACACCTTCTCGCCCGGGGCGAAGATCCCTCTGCGGTCCGTGTGCTAGATCTCCTGTCACCTACGCAGGATATCCTCGACCAAGGTGTGGGCTTTGTCAAAACCAACATCACAGATGAATTGAACGTCACTACCGCTTTCGAGCAGCCATGGGCAGAGAGCGTGGCCCAGCTCCCCTTGACTGTCTTCCACACAGCAGCCAGTATCCGCCCACAAGAGCGACTGGAGATGTTCCTGTCACGGAGTGTCAAGGTGAACGTCGATGGTACTCGCAACGTTCTCAATGCTGCGAGACAAGCCAAAGCATCCTGCTTCGTCTCAACCTCCTCCGGCTCCACCACTCTTCACAGAATGGGGATCTGGGTAGCTCCTTGGACGAAACTGCCCAAGCGTGCATTCCAGGTTCTCAGCGACAAGGCGAAGCTACCAGAGCGTCACGATGAGTTCTTTGGCAATTACGCCGTAACCAAAGTGGAAGCGGAGCGAATGATTCGCGCAGCCGATGATCCTTCGTCGAATTTCCGCACTGGATGTATCCGACCTGCAAATGGGATTTATGGAATCGGAAGCGATACGAGTATGACCCTCACCGGTGTATACTTGCGCAAACAGGGAAGTCCAACGTTAGTAGACACCACATCGGAAGTAAAGAATCGACAGTAGTTACTGACATGATTGCAGCTGGATCCGACCCGTCATTCAAAGCTTCGTCAACGCAGAGAACGTCTCCATCGCTCACCTCCTCTACGAACAACGACTCCTCGAACAAAGCCAGCCTGGTTCTACTCTCCCGAATACCGGCGGTCAGTCTTTTGTCGTGACAGATCCAAACCCAGCCATTTCCTTCGGCGATATATATACGCTACTGGAAACTCTATCGAAAACCCCCGTCTCGTTCCCGACGATTCCCCCCATGCCGCTCTTCCTACTCGCGCACCTGATCGAGTTCTACTCCATCATCCAGTTCAAGTACCTACCTTGGCTCTTGCCAAAGATTCAAGGAGACTTGGACCAAATACAGCCCTCGCTTTTCTCCATCTCCGGTGCCTTTTGCGTTGCCGACGACACTCGTGCGAAACAGGCGCCTGAGCTGGGTGGACTCGGCTACAATCCGCCCCTGACTACCTTGGAGGGAATGTGCAAGCAACTTGTAGACTGGAATTCCAAAGCTGGAATAGCAGACACTGTTGAAAAAAGCTGCCCCGTGGCTGTTACCGAGAATGGGGTTGATGTTAATCTTGTCTCTCCCGGGATGAAAATCTAAAGGGAGGGCCAGTAATTTTCAATGTGAATCGGAGATTTAATGAACGGTGCAATTTACTGCACTATTTAGCATTTAATAGCATAGCCTAGCCGGAGTCAAATATGGTCAAATTGAAGTGTTTTAGCATTCATATTATTCTTGGTATCATAGTTGGGTTAGAACCCCCGAAGTTTTCAACTGAAATAGAAGTACAATCAGGCTGCGAAGGTAGCCACAATTCGGCGCTCGAACCACATTGTGAAAGAAATACCTAGTCCCAGGCCAGCAGGTCAGAGTTTAGATGATGTTCCAGGGACGTCCAGATATCGATCCGGCGATATTTGGGCACTCGCAGACAGTGGTCGGCACTGGGTGCAAAGGTAGTGATTCGCAGGCCCATATCAGTTATTTTCGCCGAAATGTCCGATACATCGGTCAGATGAGTCTCAGCGACGACTAAACATGACCCCTTCGGACGAAGCGTGGTCTCTTGGCAACGCAAGTGGGACGAAGATATAGAAAAAATGAAGCTCCGATAAAGAAACTCCATTCAAGTCCGGATAATCCAGGCCTTAGCGTTGCTGTTGTTGGGCCGCCACGCGCCTGTGCTCCAGAATCTGCATCCTGAGTCCCTCAGACGCCAACTCGACATCCAAAACCGCACCAACGCCGCGCCTCCACGTATCCTGCAGACCCGCCAGCTCGCCCTGGCTAGATTCCTGCGCAATCTTACGCTGGCGGTTCACCTCGTCCCCAGCCTCTCTTGTGTCTGCAAGTTCCTTCTCCAGTCTGCGGAGGATATCTTCCAGCTGCGAGTTTCCAATCAACCAGGCATTCTTGCCGCCCTCTTCCAGCAGGGTCAGGTTCTCGTAGCGTTTGGAAAGATGCGAGCTAGATGTGTATGCCTTCTGCAGTGCCTGGCGCCACTCATCTAGGTCTGGTGCATCGGTGTCTGAGGCTCGCGTCGGGGCCTCGGGTGCTTCGTAGCGGGACAGGTCGATGCCGCCTGACAGCGGGGCGCCGGTAGCTTTGCGGTCGATTTCTTGTTGGAAGAATGCGCTGATGTGCGATTCGGGCTCGGCGGGGATTAAAGGGTGCAGGGTTGTGCTGTGGTCTGGGGCGAGCTCGGCGTTAATGAGTTGCTGGGCTTTTTGGCGCGCGATCTCGGTCGGCGGGGTGTCGATGTCTAGACTGTGTTAGTTTTCGTTGGAAAAGGGTCTAAAATGCATAGTCTTACATGGCAGGGAGTCGTGTGCTTCGCTAATGAGAGACATTTTGAGGGTGATTGGGGGTTTGAATCTTTGATCGCGATCGGATTGACTTTCTTGAGGCGTCGGGCTCGGCGGTGGGTCTGTCATGTGACCTCGTTCTATCAGTGTCCATTTTAATACTTTCACTTGCTTTTCCCTTGCTTTTCTTCTGCTCATATTCCGATATCGATCTGGAGCATTCATTCGGTGTACTTGATTGGATTCAGACCCTACTGGCAGAAGTGTATCGCCGCACTTTCAACACTCCAGGTGCTCTACAGAAGAGACCTGAAGCGGCTCCTCCAGCAACTTGAACCCCCACAATTTATACAATTATTTTACTCCAGCAGTCTCGAAAGCATGCGTGGGGGCAATGTGGCATACTGCTTTAGCTCGCAATCCCTAAATTGTCTTGCCCTCGAAGAATAACTTCAAGATTTATCTTGTGGTCTTGGGGCAATCTGCAACTGACCCACAATTAACACCCACTGGATAAGTAGAAGGGAGATTCTGACGCGTGAACTAGATATAAACAAGCTAATAAGCATCGACTTCAAGCCATTTTCCTGGCTGATAAGACTCATTGAAATCAGGCCTTGGATTGATCGAGTAATATCGCATATGCCCAGGTGGATATCCAATATCATCGTCACTGTTCTAAGGTTGTAGCTAGCGAAGCAGCTCATTTATATGAAGATGATTGCAATATCCTCAGATTTAATGTCCTCATTGAATTCATATAGATATTGGCTGCTACTGGCTTGATCTGCTCAACGGAGACCACAAATGGCAACGCTCATGTAGACACCATAAAAGTACCTCCAATACCATCAAATGACGATATCTCCCCGAGAGCACTCTTCGATTCGCCGTAATAATGCATACGATACGTGCCACTCTGCACTGGATTTGGATCGTCAACACTGTAGTAGTCGTCCTCGATCTGCCAGGAAATAGTAACGTCGCTATATCCCAGCAACAGATTGGTCCGCTCCCAGGAGAAGACCAGGTTCCAGTCGCGATCATTGCGCACCACTTTCCAATCACCTGAGCTCGGATCTTTGCGCTCCACTGCCGCGTACGTGGATTCCTGACGAAGGTTGTTGCGGGGGTTTGCGCCGACAAAGGTCGTGCTGACTGTGTCGCCTGGGCTGTAAGTTTTATTGTCTGGGCTGGAGGTGGCTTGTCCGAAAGACTTTCCTATCGGATGTTCGTCGTAAACGACTCCAGTAATGAAGCTTAGCGAGTTATTTGTGTTGATGGGAGGGCTGGGACCGGTGGGAATATCGGGGAGGCTGGAGCTGCTCGCTGCACTGCCCAAGTAGGGCAGGTATGTGAGAGTCAAATTGATATATGCTGCCAGTTCGTTGGGCCCATATAGAGTGGAGGCGCCCTCGTATCGCTGGACGTTGTATTCTTCCTCTGTCGTGACGTAGTGCGCGTAGCTATTTGATGGAGCACCAAGTACAACAAGGGGGGTCATCCACAGATAGTGTGTCTTTTGCTCCCTTGGCGATGGCCTCTTTCCATCGTCTTCCCGACATTGTAGTGGCCTCGCTGGTTGAGATTATGATAAAGAGTTGCCCGACTCGAAGAACCTGGATGTCGACGATATCTGCCGCCCAAGCATAGGGTACTGTAAGCGTTCCGACATCTAGCAGGATCTCCTTGGCGCCCTGACATTCTCTTTGTTCCTGTGATGGCTGGTGAATAGCTGCGCGAGCTACTATCCACAGCGGATTCTGCGTGGCTGGCCCAGTTGCATTTTGGGTGAAATCAAAGGCACCTTTAAAATGTTAGTGGCTGCAATAATTCAGGATGTAAAATACACTCATCACATACCCGGTCCATCTGTTGTCCCCGCAGCGAAAGAGTATCCAAGTGCCGCAGGACATGTCTTCAAAGTGCTCCCGTTGAAGGGAGACTCGAATGTATACCCGTTCATGTCATTGAACACGTGAAAAGACCTGACATCTGAGCTGCCTGTAATAGTGGTTGGATTTGAATCCAATTGCTCGTAGAGCTTCTTTGCTGCCGAATACTGGCGCTTGCCGATCTCGAAGCAGCTCTTTGCACCATTGTCCTTTTCGCGGAAATAAGGGCCCCGTCCATGGCAGTCCTCATTTGTACCGCCGCAAGTGCTGTCCGCATATGTGCATTCTTGGTTAGAACCATCTTCACACCAAGCGCCAAGGATGTTCGGACTAGTATCGCCAACATTTGCCTGGGAAAATCCAATGACAACATCATCCGCGAATCGTGAATCGCTGCCAACACTCCGCTCGAACAAATACGCGGCGACGCCTTTGTTATCACCAGTCACGATGGTGTTATTGTTGTACATGGAAGTCCCGTGAACAGGGAACCAGGTCAAGACTGCGGCAGTTTTGTTGTCCGATTCCCGGTCAAAACGAAGGAGGGTTAGTGTCTTGTCAACTTTCGCCGAGTACCGTGCCTTTTCCTCTTCAGGGTTGTGGTCGTACGAATATGGACTGCGATTGATGTTCGCGTCCTCGAGGTCAATAGAGCCAAAAGAAAGACGTCCGGGGATAAACTTTCGTGGGCCCGTTTGATAGACAAAATGGTGCCATCCACAATCGCCTGATAACTCTGTTTGTCGAAGCCCTTGGTGGGGATCTGAGGAAGAAGATAATTCATCCAAGCGCCAGGACCGGAATGGGAGTGTGTCCCAGTAAGTGCAACATTGTGTTGGCCGTAGCGTTCGTAGTCACCACCTAAGGCTGCGAGTCCCTGCAGAACTCCATGTCGTACAGCGGTGTCACCCGCGAGGGTATCGAGGACGAGGTAGACAAAGGCGTCCCCGGGCTTGCTGGGATCGGCAAAAATGAAGGCACGAGAATAGATTCTCTGTCGCAAACCAGTGCCTAGTTGATTCAAGCTGGCATAGCCGTTGAAATCCACCTCGACAACAGGACTAAAGAAAGGGTTAATGGCTGATTTTGGGGCAGATAATGGAATAAATCAAGCTTGAGTTCATACCCAGTCACATCAGCTTTGCCCGCGCCCACTAAGAATAGACCGTCGTCCGTAGCTGTATTGGCTCTGCTCCTCCACTGGTTGAAGTTGCGATCGAAACTACCGGCAGGGACTCGATCGTTATAGCGTACCACTGCCAGCAACTGCATAAACACCAGGATGGTCAAAACGAGCCCGGCAAAGGCCGTCCCCAGTCGCAGATTAGCCATAGTCAAAGTGATGGCGGTATCTGAAAGCGAGGCAGGAGTACGAATGATGACATCAAGTCGCGCAAAGCGGAGACATGCGAGTACTTAAGTACTTGTATCCCAACCCGCGCCCACCTTGAACCTCAGCCTGAGAGGATGGCACAGCTGAAGGCTTGCTCTAAAGCTTCGGAGGGCGGGTCTCACAGATGATCATTACCCCAACTTGGAATAAAGCATCGGGGTCGGAGAGATAAAATGCATAAGCGAAGGCACAGGTGGATGCGTGTGATGTGTTTGAGCAGCGAACCTGCAGGGCTGGGATCGTCGGAGGTCTTGCAGCTTTGGTGCACATTCCACATTCCGCGTGCCCAACCTGGTTTAGCTGCTCTTCATGCTCGGACGCGGATGCAACCATTTCCAATTAAAGGCTTCTTCTTCCCCGCACGGAGATGAATATGGGCCCGAATCATTTGAAGTGGTGGATGGTTCAAGTTGCCCAAGGGTCTCAGGAACCACTGACAGGGTTGGGCCCCACTTTTCATTGGCGATCATCCTCATCTATCCATTTCTTGGTATCCCAACCTCGGCTTGGCAATTAATATAGTAGTAGTAGTAGTTTGCTTGCCTTTTCTTTGCCAGAGAGTATCTCGTATAGTAATATTGTCAGATTATCAGTACTATTACTAGTTGGACGAAGAGGTCAGTATAATCTTTAGTTATTAAGTCTCCGTACAATAGGATTAGCACACGTTGAAAGATTTGGTTCATAGCCAGGCGCATAGAAAGAACTTCGGAGAAGAGACCAAATTTAGTCGTGGAATGTCTTCACGCCTCATTCGCTTATGATGTTATTTACACTTCATCTCTCGAACTAAGTGACATGGATTATGAGTGGTCCATCGGGATATCACAAGATCATGGTATTCTTGGACGTGATGGCTGCCCCGGAGCCAAATGTAACAGTATACACTTTCTTTTTGGGCTAACAGAATTCAAAGTCCGTATCAGAAGTCAAATGAGGAATCTACAAGACACAAGAATTAAAATTAAGTATTCTTTCTTGTAATATCTTGTAGTATGTACATATTTGCTTGGTTACTACGAATCAGAAAGAAACAATGACCGCCGGCCCTTTCTTGCTTCTTTAAATTTAATGAAATGCTGCCGCTTTTATCTATGAGATAGCTTAGTCTCCATAGCCTCGGCCCATTTGACCGCATTACTTTTAAATGACCAGATGATTCCGATATTTGCCCAGCCGATGATCGCCAATCCAGTAAAGATCCAACCGGGTCCAATGGCAGTGATCAAAGGTTGCATGACCACCACGACTATGCACGCAAGGGTATTGCGCAGCACGTTGTTCAAAGCCACACCGGTGCTGGTCCTTCCTGGCAATAATTCAGTCAGCATTGTCGACGTCATGCTGAAGATCGTGCTGCTTCCAAGACCGAAGAAAAATGTCGCAATACACTGTAACGAAAGAGGGAGAGGTAATCAGCACGAATCGTTCAGAAGAAAGCGATGAAAAAAAGAAGGAAAAGGAGGAAAAGAAAGACAGTTCAAAAGCACAGAACTCACCGGACATAGCCAGAAGACACCCTTGTCAATAGTCCAGCCAAACCATAGACTCGCCGCCGGGTACACTAAGGAGGCAAGCCACGCATTCTCTCCCATTCGATCTCCTGGGAGATACGTGATCTGGCCGGTCTCCACATTAAATCGACCAGATGATTTAGCCCGTCGCCGCATGATATGGTCGGTCCACCGGCCGCCCAAAAGCGACGCCGTAATCGAACCTAGGGCACAAGGAATGTAGACAAGGCCGACGATGATCGGTGAAAAGAAGTACGGGGCGTCGGAAAACATGGTCTGTAGGGTAATGCTGACCGCGTAATAGCAGGCAAACGTGCTGCTGGCGTAGTAGACTGTGAGGAGGACTGGGGGGAATTGCAGGTAGGTTAGGACCTTAAACGGCTCGAGGAAGATGCGACAAATACGGCGAATTATCGTGAAGCTTTCATTGACATCGTTGGGACTTGCGTCGGGCGACTGTTCACGAGTCAAAGATTTGCGAGCGAATGAGGTCTCGGGAAGGCAAAAGAGGATAAGAAGCCAAACAATGGCACCGTATACTACAGTGGCCCACTGAGTAGCCCGCCAGCCAAGCTTTTCGGTCAAGATGCCTCCCAGGATGGGAGATATGAGCGGACCGACCATTGGACCTAAGAAAAAGTAGCCCATGGCTTGCCCACGCCGCTCAACCTCCCAGAGGTCGGCCACGGTTCCCGCCCCAACTGCTTGTACAGATGCCGATGCGCCTCCACATAGAACGCGCATGACGATCAGCATGCTGAGGGAAGTGCTCTCCGCCGAAACGATGTTCCACACCAGGAAAATGGCAAAAGATATGAGGTAAACCGGACGCCGTCCGTAGAGCTCTGAGATCACCGACCACCAGAGTGGGATGATACCCATGGATAAGATATAGAATGCGACGGAAAGATTTACAAGCGACCGAGAGGTGTGAAAGTATGCTGCGATTTCTGATAGTGCGGCTGTGTAGACGAAAGTAATGTCAGTTTTGTTGGCATTCAAGTTGGTATAGTATAGGACAAGGAAAACTCACGCAATAACATATTGCTCTGAAGTGGTGCAGCGACCGCAGCGAGGGAGACAATACCAGTAAAGAAATACTTCTTCCATGGTTCATATTCCTTTGCGTTATCAAGAGTAGAGAAAATGAGTACCTTTTCATGGAAACGCTGCTGGCGGATAGGTCTTGTGCTGGGTGGCGAGACATTCTGCTGAGAGCTCGCTAGCTCCTCATGTGTTTTCGTAGCATGCGTAATCATGTCGAGGATTATAATTGGTAATATCTAATTAATAAATCCAACAAATGACAGCTTTACACAACGGTCTTTTTAAGATACGTCCCTCCGCAATATCCGCAGTGGTCTGGCCGGGTAAGGTAGAAGCCACCACTCCGCGGTGGTCCGCGGGGATCCGCGGGGGAAGGAAGGGACTCATCCATAGTTAAGGTTATTTTAACCTCTGACTGTTCCCTCCGCGGTATCCGCAGTAGCCGTAGTAGCAATAACTCAATATTCATAAAAACCCCCAATGAGAACCTCGATTCACCATTAATCGACCTGTTTCCTTCCGAGTCCCCATTGATCATGTCGTCCAAGAAAATTGCCGTTGTTGTCTGCAGCATCCGCGAGCCTCGACTGAATCCCTTTATCGCTCGATATGTGCTTAATCTTGCCGCACCCTACATTGAAACCGAAGCGATCGAAATTCTTGATATCGGCGACCAAGGCCTTTCGTTATACAGTGAGCCTGCCGTGCCCTCGCACCTCCCGGAGACCGACCCGACACCTCACTACGCCCACAACCCTACACGAGCCTGGTCCGCAACTGTGCAACAGTACAGCGCTTTTATATTTGTGACCCCACAATACAATTGGAGTATTCCCGCCGCTCTGAAGAATGCACTGGACTTATTGTTCCATGAATGGCGGGGCAAGCCGGCGGCGATTGTGACATACGGAGGGAGGGGTGGTGGAAAGGCCGAAGGTCATTTGCGCCAGATTCTGCAGGGACTCCGCATGAACATCATGCCCACCACCCCGGCACTAACAGTCAAGTCCACAACGCTGGATGACTGCTTAAGGACTCAGCAGATCAGCGTGGCTGATCTGGATCGGTGGCGGGAAGCTGGTGTTGAAGAGCAGATGCCTTCCATGTTTGTGGAATTGTTAAAAAAGGTCCGTGGGGATTGATCATAATCATCCTTCCAGTGTGGTTGATCAGGGGCGGTGGTGGGAATATGGTATTCAGAAGCAGATGTTTTCTATTTTGGTGAAGTTATTATAGAGTCGTTAGGAAGAAATGCATGGGGACCAATATTGTTCTAATAGATCTGGACTCTTGTACGTTAGAACACAGATAACACCTTGCAACAACCAAAAAATTTAAAATTTAAAATTTAACATACCGGATATCTCTATATAACAAACTTCAAATATGTGTCGTCATAGCTGGGGTTTATAGTAGCAACCTTTATTAGTCGTTGCGAAGCAATGTTACAAAATTTACTTACTGCCCTGTTTTGTCGATCCATAGGTCTGCATGCTACAATATCATGCCGACAGCACTTGTTTCCCCCTTTTATGTTGAGCTGGTTCTATTTGAAGTTCGCGGATTGCTTGGAGGCACTTGGCTACCTACTTCCAAGTCTCCTCCAACGATAAGCTTTCAGCGGTGTATATCTGAGATGATTCATTACCTAAGAACGTGCCTCTTTCGGACTAATAAATCCCAGGCTGCTTCAGAATCATATCCTATAATATAAAACACAGCTTAGAAAGGCAGAGACAGCCAATCATCCAGCGAGTCAAACCCTGACTCTGGAAACAGTAGGCTCACATCAGGCGCAGGCTCTGACTGCAATAGATCATCCAGCGCTGCCTGTCGTAATCTGCTTTTGGTTTCCTCCTGGTCTTGCGATGCATTGATCAGGTGCTGAGCAGTTGCCAGTGCCTCTCGAGTCATTTGCGTATCAAAGGTACGTGCAAGCAACCGAAGCAGATCCATTGCATCTCGCAGAAGGGACAACATCGGCAGGGAGTTGAACCATAGACACACACAAATGGTCTGGAATGGTATGCTGACCATGTTCCACCATGGCTGCCGTAGATCGACTAACTCGCGAATCTTGCCAAACGCTTTTTGCAAGATGGTGACCGCGGAACAGGTGCTAGACTTGTTGATAGAACGAGTGACACAGAGCACCCGGCGTAACAGACAAAGACAGATGTCAGCATGAAAGGTGGCAAGGAGTGTGGTTCCATCTTTCTCGGAGAGAGTGAGACGGCTCAAAATATCATCGATTCCTCCTCTCAGGATCAGACTTTCGTGACCTTCGCAACCGTCCTGCAAAACACGGACTGCTTCAATAAATTTCAAAATCACAGCGGATCCATACGCAGTTTCTCTGGAGGGCAGGTGACAAGTCACTGCGCGCAGTTGCACTGGCGTAATACCATATTCAGTTGATAAAATGTAGTTCAAAGACCAGGCAGTCCAGAAGTAACGCCGCCTTGTCTCGGCCTCATCAGGATCCACGTGCAATTGGTCCGACGTCGTGGTCATAGATCCGGATGTCAGCTCGCGATGGAAACCCAGCACTTCGGAAAGATGCATGGCCATTTGACTCGCCATGCACGCAATATGAGGACGTGTCGTCAATCGCATATACAAGGAGCGCAGAATCCAGCCAGCCAAGAACTCCGTTCTCGGGGAAGCCGTGGGCTCAGCATTTGCCATATCCAGAATAAGCACACACTGGTTGATAAACTTCGATTCGAGAGAATGGGATGGGTTCGAAAAGAATGACCCCAAGGCAATTACACCACATATGACCGCTTCCAGACCCGGTTCGCTTTGCATGAATTGCCATTTGGACTGCAGCTGTTGAAAATACCACTCTCGTCGGATGAAGGCGAATGTGGAGTCGACGGTGCTGAAAAACACATCGGACAAGCTACAACACTCTTCTTCGGAAATAAGTGAAGTGATTTGGGAAACAAACTTCGTTCGACATTCTGCACGGATACCCATGTTCCACGCGTAGGAATGCAATCGTGGGGGTGATGGATCGTCTAACTCATGGCCGAGAACGCGTGGTAGGGCGGCGGCGCTATGACGGCTAATAACACGAGCGCGGCGGTTCTGAGTGACCACCTTGTCCCAGGAGTCACTGTTCTCTTGTTTGTCTTGTTCCTCGGGCTGATTAACACTGGCAATCTCTGGAGATGGCTCGCCGAGCTTCTCTGGCCCGGTACTTTGTTCGAGAGGAAGCGCTGTAAGACTAATGTCGCAGCGGTAACCATGACCCGCACAGGACGAACAGGGCATCCGTCCGTCACATTTGCGCTTTCGTCGGCGGCACTCCCCACAAGCGCGGAGTGAACGTATTCGACGATAAGTATTATTGCACTGGTCTTCCGACCAGGACTCAACCTTGCGTTTGGGCATCAGTCTTTCATATCCTTTGATGTTAGTAGATTCCTAAAACTTACTAGTACGCGTGCTGTACCAACGGATCTCCCCAAAACCATATGACATAATATTGTCGCCTGAGGCATCATTTGTTACGAACACTACACATTTTTATTGACGCAATTCCTAGCCACTCTAAAACACTATACTAAATGAGATCATATTTCATGTCATGTAATATCAACAATGCAAAAAACAGTCTACTTAACTTTTAGCATGATCTGAAGGCTAATTTTATAGTACTCAGAATGGCCCTGAAGTATTCAGTGTTGTAGCATAATCAATCTATTCAGGAAACTCAGTAATAGGATAGCTTGTCTAATAGGTAGATAGTACTATTGCCAAAATATATAGATATCCCAGGTTATCAAATTATCACAACCAGCATGCAACCTGGTATAATAGAGGGCGGATGCGGGGTGAGTTCGGATTCCGTTCACCGCGTGACACATCACCTTGGCAAAAGGACTCGGAGACCGAATAATTCGGCTTAGGAGACTCAAAATAACCTCTGGTGAGGCCTCAGAGTCCGAAGATTTGGGGTCATATTTCGTTCAAGTCACCTATTGGAGCACTTATCTTGTGTATCATAAAATTATAAGAGGTTTCCCTCACTTTTCCTCGCCCTCTAGCTCGCGCACTACTTTCCAGAATAAAGGGTTAATTTATTGTGATAAGTTGCAGGCATTCCACCCACGAACCAATGATTTCTAATTGATAAGCAAGAAATATTACACCTATTATTCTCGGACACGATTTTCCGTGTGCGGGTGTTGTGAGCCTAAAGGCCTCAGAACCTTGGAATTATATTGTATTTTCCGGAAGTCTCAAATGAAACTGGAAAGCGTTTTCCACTTCCCGATACAATTTCAGTGATTCAGGATCCTATAAAACCGGTGGGGTTTTTGAGGCAACCTCTATCATTGAATTATCTATCTCTTCCGTTTTACTTTCTATCTCTTTCAAAGTCAAGTGTTTTCAAGATGGCACCCACTGCCTTGCAAAGTTCTGCAAATATCGAAGCCACGTCGGACAATATCGACGCCGTCAATGTCCTAAAGGCGAACGCAAAGGAAATTTCAAAGGACCTGTACGATGAATCAGAATTTGACAAATCCAAGGACAAGAACAATTTCCGCCAGTTCAACGATGCTTGTGACCAAGTCAAAAACTTTTATGCTCAGCAACATACCCTACAAACAGTGGCATTTAACTTGAAGGCTCGTAACGACTTCAAAAACAAGACCCGCGCACATATGACTGTTTGGGAAGCAATGGAAAAGCTGAACACTTTCATCGATGAATATGATCCCGACACCCAGGAATCTCAGGTGACACACCTGCTTCAGTCTGCTGAAGCTATCCGCAAAGAGGGTAAGCCTCGCTGGATGCAGCTTGTTGGGTTGATCCATGATCTGGGCAAACTTCTTTTCTTCTTTGGTGCACAGGGCCAGTGGGATGTTGTAGGGGATACGTTCCCCGTCGGATGTGCCTTTGATGATAAAATCATCTTCGGGACTGAGTCTTTCAAGAAAAACGAGGATTTTGAGAATCCAGTATACAGCACAGAGTTTGGCATCTACTCCCCTGGATGTGGCCTAGAGAATATCATGCTCTGCTGGGGCCATGATGAATACCTTTATCATATTGTCAAGGATCAGTCGACGATTCCCGCCGAGGGTTTGGCTATGATTCGGTACCACTCATTTTATCCATGGCATCGCGAGAACGCCTATCATAAACTTATGAATGAGCATGATAATAAGATGCTTGAAGCTGTGCGAGCTTTCAATCCGTATGACTTGTACTCCAAGAGCGATGAGGTACCAAACGTTGAAGAGTTGAAGGTAAGACTAAATACTAAAAATGAGGATCTTGCAACTATATGCTAATAAAAGTCTAGCCATACTATCTTGAACTCATTGATGAGTTCTTTCCGACAAAGGTTCTTAGGTGGTGATGGCTCCTGCGTGGAATTTCCTCCATTTTGACATATGCAAAGTTTCGAGGCCACTCAAATTGCCAAAAACGCCTCAAGCTAGTATGTAATAGGTCGCTCTTTAGCACACAATAAACTCCTTGACAGTATTCCCCTTAGCTCTATAAAGCTAAAGACTCATAAATGAGGTTCTACGGATTTCTTTTCGCTATCGAGGCATGTGGAGATAACCCTAAGCAGACCATCGTAGAAAGTATTGTCCAATTTTTGTGACCTATTTCTCTAATTTCGAGAGGCATACTCAAATAAGATCCTTCTTGGTTTATATCTCAAATTTCCCATTCTGGATGCTCGAAAATTGAAAGATCAAATTGGGAGGAAATGCTTGGCTTGGGGGCGTCTTTTATTACACCCGAATACCCAATATGATCCATGATACCTGGCTAGTACCTAGATATTGAAGCATCTGCCAAGCTCGATATATTCATTTAATATCTCCGAATATTTTGCTCCATGCCTAGGAGAGGTCTATTACTCTTAGCATTTCCTGGTCAAAACACGGCAGGAACTGTTGTTGGTGCGGTGCTTCAGGCTCTCAAGATCAACCTACCTACCTGGGTACATAGTACCTAACTACACCTCGCAGGACACCGCAGCTGTCGGAGATAATATTCCCGAGGTCCTGTGACTACAATGCTGTCATGATGAGAAGTTCAACATATTTAACTCGTCTATAAAGCACCAATAGCCCCCTCAACACTTCGACGACGGGCAATTCCCCGCAGTTGTGGAGCCCAATACGAGGGTACTGATTGGCATCGCAGTAATTAGTGTTTAGCTCGGAGACCTAATACCGACCGTTGAGTAAATTTCCTGGATCGGAAAGGAAATGCTTCTACGCATGACTGATACGATCCTGAAACCATGCCGACTGTTTAGAATAAACAACCCTGGAGATGACCACCTTAGCTTTGGTCCTACTAGTACGTAAAACTTTTCGCAGAAGATCCATGGATGTTATCATGATGAGGAATTAATACAAGTAGCGACGATAAACTTGCATCCTCAAACTTTGCGTGAAGCTGATTTGAAATAGACAAATAAATAGCTTCTCAGTAATAAGAGAACTTTCTAACTATTGAATTCTTTAAGTTTACTCAAAGAAAAATTTCTCGCCGTTATAAGACTTCTCTGCAATGCTTGTCCGATAAAACCCGCTTTAACGGAGCTTTGGAGACTTATTGGAGGCAGAGAATTGTCCAAACAGCATGCTGTGGATTCGGAGGCTTCAGTGATAAAGGCTTCCCGGAATCTCTCGTAATAATGTTGCGGCAGCTCACGTCTGGCACCCTGCGAGTCATGAATCTCGACATGATTCTTTCTCACTTGCATATTCACCCTCACTAGACCTTTCTCGCAAATAATTTCCGAGGTGTCTTTTTGCCCGGCCGCCATCACACGTGAGCAATAAAGCGCCACCATTCTTCCACCCTCAAACTCCACAGTCGCGATCGCATTATCCCGGTCATTGCTCGCCTCTAGTCCAGGATGGATGGCACAAACACCAACTGCCTGCAAGCTCTTGATCTTACGGTTCTCACCTAGGAACCAAATAATGAGGTCGATGTCGTGAATAGAACAATCCTCAATTATACCACTGCTTGTTTTCGCATACTCGACGAAGCATCCCGATGAATCATGCAAATCTGCTGTTTGAGATCGGAAAAGAACTGGGGATCCAAGCTCGCCCTTTGAAACTCTTGCATGGGCTTCACGATATGAAACGTCAAAGCGACGAGAAAACCCACACATCACTTCCTGCTGCGGATATTTCTTGAGAGACTCCTCATATGCCGAAACTACAGTTTCAGCCTATACCGTAACGTCGCTCGTCAGTAATAAAAGTTCATGAGCATAAGTAAGAAATCAACGTACAACTTCGAGATCGACACTTAAAGGCTTTTCACAGAGAACATGAAGGCCTTTTCTGATAGATTTTATAGCTTACTCTGCATGCACGGCAGTGATACTCGCAACTACAACAGCTTTTATATCGGCCTTTTCAAGCATTTCGTCGTAGTCCTGGAAGATTTGAGCATCTTCAAGTTTCTTCACAGCTCATTCGTGCTCGACGGGATCAGGAGCGCTCGCGACTACCACATTTGCACGAGCAGTGAGCTCGTGGAAATTCACCGCATGACGTTTTCCTGTTTACAGTAAGATACAAGGTCAATCCAACGAGAATGCAAATGCGCACCCATACGGCCAAGGCCTGCGATACCGATGCGAAGTTTCTCTATCGCCATAACTGCAAAGGAAAGATTTTGAAGAAAATTGAATGTGCTGAAATTGTGCAATAAATGTGTTTTAAAAGAAATATGAGAACTGGGCCAAGATCATTTATGTAACGAAGCTGGTGGGGTTCTGGCGTGGAGCGTGCAGCAAGAAATCCCGGATTTCGATGTCCGACATGACAGGAAATTTTACAAATGGACTGGTCACCGTTTCAAATTCCTAAGTATGCCAAATGAGTGAGGAAATAGATTTTAGGTGAGGTAAAAACCAAAATAGAAGAAGAATTGTCAAAGCTACTAGTACTAGTATGAACTAAAGTAACAGGGTACGCATACTAATTGATGTTCGGAACAAATTGTCGCCTTTCAACAATTCCCTTCTGCTCATCCCGCCAGTTAATACTCCAACCTGGCTTGGATCCGCGAATATCTCAATACCTATCACGGGGCGATCTCACGATGTTCTACGCCCAGGGCATCTTTCTCGCCGATGTTTGCAGATCATCGTTCTCAGTGCGAGCGATCCGAGTTGCATCTGCCCAACTCATGTCATTTCCTGCTTCGTTCTAATTTCAAACAGCCTGTCAAAATTTTCAAGTGATAATGTCGGAGTCACAACATAAAATTAGTAAATGAGTGGAATAAAAGAAAAGTTGAAAATCGCGTATAGCATACTAGTATCATACCGCCACTTAATATTTTTCATAGGACGGCTTCTGTTTTTCATGATAAGGCTTTGCAAATTAAATTTGAGTTGGGTTTTATGCTTGACACAGAGGCAGAAGTGTCAAGGCATCCTTGATTTAATCTCCGATGCTAGGGGTTTGCATGACTACATTTATGGTACTCCGTATTCCGACTTTGGAAATGCCGGGGATTCCACATACGCGAAACGGGTAATTGATTCGACAAAGGCAGAGGACGCCTAAAAAAAGACTTATAGAAGGCCAGAGCGCTCGCAAAAGATGATTCCAGTGTTTTGATTTGGGGGCTAAATTCTCAAAAGCAAGGTTCAGAAACGAGAAGAGATGCATTTCAAGTTGTATCTATCAAATATCACTTTGCATTATGTGTGTCCAAAGTAGCTACAGATGATTGATATACTCACCCATATACGAGCCAAAAATCGAAACAGCAGTTTCAATGAAATTACAATTATCTTGCATTCATTATCTATCTATCCAAAAAGGCGGTCGGGACGAGCCCGCTACCTGAAGGCTCGTAAACACTCACCATACCTGACCGCTCATCATTTCCCGAAAGAGAGCCAAAATCAAATACTTGGAGGCCTGATCTGCGTTCAAAGCCAATCACAGTCAAGCGGCGCCTCGTGCCCCCTAATCAAGAAAAGGGTCTTACTGTCAATTGAAGTGAAATGAATTATGCCTTAGTGACTATGGTGAGATACGTCCACTACGACATTCTTGGCTCGCCTTTATTAAAAGCCTTTACTTCCTCGATCATGAAGTAAGCTTATTTTAATTCTAATGATGCAACTTGTGTAACCTCCGCAAAAATGAAAGGCATAAGAATTGGTCTTACCTTGCTTTTTGGCTTGGCAAAAACATCTCTCGGATCCGTTTTTCACCATGACAACACCTTTCAACCGGATCATATCCTGCGAGTCACGGCTGGAAACTATACCGAATCATGTATGACCAGATATTCAGTCCTTGTCAATGGATCATCACCCGGTCCAGAGCTGCGTCTCAAGGAGGGACAGGTGAATTGGATCCGCGTATATAATGACATGAAGACTGAGAACACCACGATAGTAGGCAGCCCAAAAACAAACACGGGCTTTACCTAGCGCTGACCTCTCTCTCAGCACTGGCACGGCCTCACGGCTTTTACGGCTCCATTCTCTGATGGTGCCCCTGCGGCAAGTCAGTGGCCTATTCCTGCAGGTCACTTCTTTGACTACGAAGTGAAACCCGAAATTGGTACTGCGGGAACCTATTTTTATCATTCCCACGTTGGATTTCAAGCTGTCACTGCTAAGGGCCCGCTGATTGTGGATTCATGCGACCCTCCGCCATCCCATTACGACGAGGAACGTACGATCTTGCTATCTGACTTCTTCAATGAGACTGACAAGCACATTATCGACGGACTCACATCCACCAACTTCACATGGAGTGGAGAGACCAAGGCAATCTTGGTGAATGGACGCAGTCGCCAGGCAACCAATGATACAGGCTCCTGCCAACTGGCTTCGATTTCTATCGAACCGGGCCTATCTTATCGATTGAGATTCATTGGTGCCACCGCTTTATCATTTATTTCTCTCGCCATTGAGAGCCACGATGTCACTATCATCGAGGCGGACGGCCACAATACCAAGCCTCTGAATACCAGCTTCTTGCAAATTGGTAGCGGTCAGAGATATAGCGTACTGTTGACTGCAAAGTCCGAAGCAGAGTTGAAAAAAGCCACAAAACGGCACTTCTATATTCAACTTACGACTCTAGCAAGACCAACGACTTTAACAAACTTTGCCGTCCTGCAATACTCGGGCGGGACTGATGCCGATTTGAAGACTGTTCCCTCGCCGCCACCACTACCTGTGGCGGAGATTGCTCAAGGTTGGCTTGATTATGAATTAGAATCGTTGCACCCAGATCACGGATTCCCCAAACTGGAGGAAGTCTCACGCAGAATCATTATCGATGTTCACCAGAATGTCAGTGACCATACTATTTGGCTCCAAAACGGATACGACTGGGTGCAAAACTTTCCACAATCGCCATACCTGATCGACATATATAATGGAAACCTTGACACCCATGCCACTTATCAACGAGCGACCGCTCGTGGTAATGGATTCGACAACATCACTCGCACTTTCCCCGCCAAAATCGGCGAAGTCATCGAAATCGTCTGGCAGAACCAAGGCACCTTCAACAACGGGGGTGTTGATGCCCACCCTTTCCACGCTCACGGCAGACACTACTATGATATCGGGGGAGGCGATGGGCAGTACAATGCAACCGCTAATGAGAAACTCCTCGGTTCTTATCGCCCAGTCCAACGTGACACCTCTGTGCTTTACAGATACCGGGAGAAGACGAAGCCTCTCGCCCCGTCTGGGTGGCGAGCTTGGCGGATAAGAATCACCGATGCAGGTGTCTGGATGTACCATTGCCATATCCTTCAGCATATGGTCATGGGAATGCAGACTGTTTTTACATTTGGGGATCGGGAGGATATTTTGTTGCAATCAGGGCCTGTTGAGTCTGGGTATCTGACTTATGGAGGCTCGGCGTATGGAAATGCCACACATTCGCCAGTTGTGCGACACTTTTACGAATAGACTCATACTACTAATCTATACGTGCGAATATAGTATATAATGTTACTCAGCGGTTGATTATAGGTAAACTACAAAATTGAAAAACAAACATTTTGTATCGGTACTAGTACTACTACTAAAACTAGTACTGGTAGTAGGTAAATTTCAACTTTGACCTGCGTAGTACTAGCCCAGCATCCATGGACCATGGTATCCAAGGTTGGGTTCTAACTTGGACCTCAGGAGGCCTGGGAGATAGTAATACTACTAGTAGTAGTACTAGTACTGGTAGTATAATTCTCAGCCAGCTGGGGCACATTCATTTACTGCCTAACTACTAGGTAGTAGGTAATACTAGTAGTTCCCAAGTATCCCACATTCCTGGCACCCGGAGATTAAATGAGACAAAACATTGGCTGAAACTTCTAGGTTACTTTGAGGCATTCCAGCCGTCCGAATTGTTTTGGAAGGACCTGCCCAGGTGGTACCTACAAGGTAGTAATGGCTTGAATTATTCTCATCATGGATATCATTCCGATAGAATATTTGGGAAAGGTTCAAGTTTGAGTCTGCGACATAAAAATCTTGGACCCTACTAGTACTAGTCTAGACAGGCTGTGACTGCCTAGAGTCTATCGGAGAGTGACACGACCAGAATTGCCAGTATGCCGAAACTATTAGCAGTACTAGCGGTAGTGGACAATCACTGGGTCACGCCCGGTGAAGAGCACCAGTTAAACACCTCCTGAAACGCAGACTGAAGCCTGAGATGACCGTGGTCAAGTTTGGAGACCACCCATTCGAAACGCGGGACAAGGTCTATAAATATCTCCCTACCTACCTCATAGGTTTTAAGTTTGGAACACAAGTTTAGGACTCAAAGTACCTAGTATACTTGGCTCAGGCTTGAACCCAATACTACTGGTTCAAATTCAAGATTAGAATGGACTACAGGCCGAGAACATAATATTTTGAGGTTGACACCTATATCTACTAGTAGTGTTAGTACGAGCCGTGCGAAGCTTCAAGTCGTAGATATATAGCGGGACCCCCTCGGCGGCACACAAGCGGGGCGATGAGATATCAGGGTCCGCATAACCCCTAAATTAGTGGGACGGCTTTAGACCTCCACGTTTGTTGGTATTCAGCTCCTGTCCCTGCGGCGATGTTCGGATCTTCTAGAAAAGGTATCAGGTCAATAAGATCCACAAGGGTGGATTCGGTATTCCCATACTCCGTACATATGCACGGCATGTTGCGTGGATCGGCTTCTATTATTGTGAGTTGCTTCAGTCCAATACATGAAAATAGAAAATAGAGTGGACCCTGCCATCTAGAATGGGATACGGCGACCTCGTGGGAAACCCTAGTTCTACAAACAGGACCGGGCACTGCGAATCATATCGTGGAGGCGGAGAAGTGGACCAGCGGAATTCCAAATCTCACATGGCAACACCGATAGAGCGGCATTGATTCTCGTGCAAGAACTGGGAGGCTAACATCCAATAGTGCAATTGGCTGTCATGGTACTCCGTAGAGTCGATGAAGTGGGAACTGTCTCCACCAGATCGGGCTTCAGCTATGAATTGTCCACATCACTCAATGCGGGAAACTGGGATCATCCCCGAGCTGCCCAGAGCTCTGCCGTGGGATTAGCGTGCTATAACCAGGGACATACGCTTAGGTTTTTGTAAAGAGAGCGTAGCAGCGAGGATGAGATGGAGGTTCCGCTTCCCACAAGGAAACGACTGGAGATTGGGAGTTGTGGGAGTTGGTGGGCTAATTTGCGGTGATCCACCGCGATCGCGATCTCGGGGTTCCGTTGCCAATAATCTACGCGAGCACGTTCAATTTTGAGACCGGGGTGGCGAGATCGGAATCCAGCGAACGCCAGTAATAACAACGTCTAGAACAAGACCTCGTGGCTCTTGAACCATTGCCTATTTAGACGAGGGGCGCCGCATGTCTCACGCTTAGACCGCAGGTTGAGTCAGACAGGGCACACAAAGTGGCATTTTTGTGACTCCGGAGGATCCTCTTTGGCCAAGCCTATTCTTGTGGCTTTTTGAAACCGCCTAAGGCTCAGGGTAGAGTACAATGTGGATGGTTGTCGTATGCGCCGTAGTCCCAACTAGTCGTAGTGCCGCCAATACAATAACATCTGTGCAAGGTGTGAATGCAGAGCAGGGCAGAAAAAGCCGCGAAAAAAGGGGCAGTGGACCCACTCCATGCAGGTCCAAGGACCCACTGAACATGATACTATACCAATATAGGTATAGTGTTGCAGCTCACGAACCGTCCGCGAGCAACATGCTGCAGAGCCGTTCGTGTTCGACGCAGGCATGTGTGCAATGTCCGTCTTTGAAAGGGACAGATTGGACGCATTGACAGGCTCAGAAGATAATTCGAGTAGTCCTTAAAAAAAGGAAGTGAGTGCCCTGGCGAGTGTGATGAGGGTGCTGGTTGGAGGATGCTGATGGATCAACTCCAACGCGCAGCGGATCCCTGACGGTTCTGGTCTAGAGGATTGAGTAGTCCAACCCCTGAACCGTCGTGCCCCCCCCTGTCAGGTTCTCCGCTCACCACGAGCAAAGTGGATGTGGGGGGGATGATCGACTGCTTCCCGGACCCCTCGAGCGAGAGAGAGAAAGAGTGTGTGGTGAAGTGTGAAGTGCAAGAAGGAAAGAGTGGATATCCGCGCCAACTGATGTGCCGTAGTCCTTCCTTGTCCCCCCCGGGCAACTTCTCACTCTCCCCTCTCCAACCACCTCCAAAAGGTCATACAATCAAAGGACCACTACGGATTACTGCCACTGACCTCAGTTGGAATTCGACGATCTCTAAAGGCAATTACGACAACTGACCACACACCACCACCCCTGCATTCCTCGACCCCCGCCTGTCTTCGCCTTATTTTTCCTCTTTTCCCCTCTACACGCGCCACGCCTCCGATGCCAGGCACGCCAATTCACCATGAGCGTCGTTGCCAGTAGACCAGAAAACCCTGCTGTGCCTTACACAATTCCTCAGGATGCAGCAACTTGCAAGGAATTCGCCGTCGCGGCACAGCCGGCAACCTCGCGTACCTCTTCCGTTTCTTCCTATCGCACCAACTACACAACCTCGACCGCGCCAACAGGTTATACGCCTTCTTCGCCAGCCTCTTCCTACCGTCAATTCGACTCTGTTGGATCCATTCCCAAAAGCATCGAATCCGTTCAGCGACGCATCCCCCAGGAGGTTTACGATGTCATCCTTAACAACCTCGAAGTACTACACAAGGCGCCACACCAGACAGGTTGCACAACTTGTTTTCATCGCGACCTGCATGCACTGTCCCTGACTTGTCGGTCCTGGGAAAGGGCCGTTCGAGGGCGACTGTGAGTTTCCACCATACTACATCCCCTGTTGGTCTCGAACAACAAGAAACTTATACTCCATACTCCAGATATACTCAAATTCATGTTGTTGGGAATGATTCCCCGCCCAATTGAAACGCTACCGTCTTAAGAGAGGTAGCCGTCTGAAGTTGTTGAGGCGCACCCTACGCGAACGAAACATGCTGGCCAATCTCGTCCGCGAACTACGGGTTCCCCAGATGGACTTACTCTTCACCACAACAAAGCAAAGCGCGCAATGGCAAGAATATCGAGACTTGGTCGCCTCTGTGGTTATGGTGTGTCCCAATCTCGAGCGACTTTTGGGTCTGTCTATCCCTTACCATCATGAATTTGATCGCCTGACCCACGCCTTGTCAACGCGCAAGCGATTAAAAGAACATACTTGGGTTCTTGGTGAGGCAGCGGAGGTCACTGAGCTGTCGCCTCGTGATGATTCCTGCCCTGGAAGTTTGGGGCCGTCTCAAATGTTCGAGTTCCTGGATTATCATGTTTCATGGAGCAACTTGGAAACATTGATGCTATACGGTCTAAATGGAAACGGTGCTTTGGAGCCCAGTATTTTCCTGCGCATGTTTGACCTCTTGCCCTCTCTACGGAATCTCTGCATATCCTCGTTCAACGAGGATGCATTCGCTGATAGCACACTGCTATGTTTGCCTCCGTTAGAATCTTTGCGCTTAGAGAACTTGCCTGGTGTGACTGATGCAGGTATTGCACAATACGCTATGCGGCCAGAATCGCAGTCGCTTAAGTCATTTATCCTAGTGGAGCAGAACATTGAGTCTCTGCTGGTCATCTCCAAGCTACTCGCGTCTCTCATACAGCTTGAGCGATTCAAGTTTATCCAAAGTGACAAGTGTCCTACGCTTGAAGAGGAAGGCATGGTTTTCCAACCCATTCTCGCTTCTTCCAGCCTGAAGTATCTCCACTGGGATGTGGCATGCCCGGACCCTGGCACAGCACTCACTCAACTTGATTCACTACCCTTTCAGCAATCTCCGAAACAATCCGACACCCCCAATTTCCATCTCGCCCAGAGTGTTCTCGCAGCGGGATTTCCATGTCTGGAAACCCTCCGGGCGCCGAACGACTGTCAGCCTCCCGGTGCCTTGCAGGCAGTTTGCCGACCTATCACAAAGGGCCAAGCATTACTTCGACCAGACCGTTATAGTTTGCCCCGGAGCTCGCACGGTTCCGTCAGCACTCGACCCCTTGCTTTGCCTGCCGGGAACAACCTGACATCATCTCGAATTCGAGCTCAAACCTTCATTGACATGGCCGCCAAGGATACAGAATCGGGCATGCCAGTATTGATCGAGGATTACTCAGATGGTTATGTACCGGACAACGCGTTACTTGCAAATTTCGAAGAAGAACCAGAGCCGGAGATCGACGACTACGGAATCTGGGAAGCGTCCGAACAATATAAACACAATCCTCCCGTGTTGGACAACGACGGACCCAAGACAGTTTACAAATTTCGAATGCCGGCTTTCATGGGTCGCTCGGGTGTGCGGGACCCCTTGACAGGGGCGTCCATTCCCCGATTCCACCTTCGGCCTGATATCCCCGGTCAAGAATCGGAAGGTGGTCTGATTGGGTGGAAGCAATTACTTGCTTCCAACCAGTCACTATCATACGCAGCTGGGGTTGGCGTTCATTGCTTTGAAACAAATAGCAAGCTACCCATCAGCCCACCGATCGAGGAACTCGCATCTCCTTCATCTACTACTACTTCGCGTTTCGGTTGGGGCAGCCTGGGGAACCGGTCTACCGGTACTCCTGCAACACCAACAACACCCATCACACCGATGAGCCATACGTCGTCTTCCGCTCTACCCTGGGAAAAAGATACCTGCACCGGATCCTGGAACCATAAGATGGGCCGGGATTGGTGGTTCCATATGGAACGCGACCGCCCCGGTAACTCGGAGCTCATCAACGTGAAGCAACTCTTCTAAACCTGCCGTCTCTGTCTTCATACGAGAGGCTTTGCCTTATACTCCCCACACCGCCCTCACACGCTCTCTATCCCACTCTTTCATCCTCCTCCCTTGTCTCATTATCACGCCTTATACCCCGCATTCTGGTCAAACCTGTGTTTTGGTGCTTTTGGATTTATTTTCTCAACATCTTTTTTTTCTACGTACTTATACATACGCCAGATATCATTGGCATCTGGCGTTTATTGGTCTTAATGCACATGTGAGCATGACAGGTGGCTCTAATCGGTTCATATGCGACTGTCACGATCCCTTTTTATTTCTTTGTCTATACTTCCTCCTGTGTCTCATTGGTGCTTTGTCTTCCATGGAGGTCTCGCTGGCTCGTACCTCTTTGGGGCATCATTCCGAGATTTCAGGTAATGGGTGGCGGCTTGACTACTTCCCCTGGTTTGGTTCTTTGGCTCTTGTATCCTATCATTTCGCCCTATGAGGCTTGTACATTGCGTCCTGTACAGTATTTACCATTTACCATGTAACGACAGCTACTCGTTAATCTACAATATCTATTGACTATTCTTGAGTCATTAAGGCTCATTCCAGTCACTGTGATAACACCAATCGGCTTTTCATGTCTTATCGTAAGTATATACTCCGGTATGCTTCGAGTTACCTGGGGAAGTGGGTGCATGACTCATCCGGTGTTTCATCGGCCCGATAAGCGAACGGAGACTGATAAGCATCGCAGCCCCTCCCTGAGGGTCGTGAAAAATAACAACCCCACCAATTGCTTCACATCTGCTCTGGACTTTTGGGACATTTCAATCATGGATCCAGCAAAGCCTGTTGATCTGCCTGAGCGGCCCAAGGAGGCCGCCCCGCCCGCGGAAAAAGAAGGCCCCTCCAAGAAAGCTTTAAAGAAAGCGCAAAAGGCGTTGGAGAAAGCCGCGAACAAAGCCGCCCCAAAGCCTGCAAAGCAGCCTAAGCCCCCGAAAGCAGCTAAAGAGCCCGCTGCTCCCCGCGACCCCGAAGTCATGTTCAAGCTTGGTTTCCTCAACGACGTTTACAACGAGCGCCCCGTCTCCGAAACCCACCCTAAGGTTCGCACTCGTTTCCCTCCCGAGCCCAACGGATATCTTCACATTGGACACAGCAAGGCTATCGCTGTCAACTTCGGCTTCGCAAAGTATCATGGCGGAGAGTGCATCCTGCGTTTCGACGATACCAACCCCGAGGGAGAGGACGAGATCTACTATACTGCTATCCGGGATATCGTCAATTGGCTCGGCTTCAAGCCTGTGCGCGAGACTCATGCCAGTGACCACTTCGATCGTCTCTATGAGTACTCCGAGGAGCTGATCAAGCGTGACGGCGCCTATGTTTGCCACTGCACCCAGGCCGAGGTCAAGGTCCAGCGTGGTCAGACCGAGGACGGTCAGCAGGGTGGTAAGCGCTTTGCTTGTCCTCACCGCAACCGTCCCACCGAGGAGTCTCTGACTGAGTTCCGTGCTATGCGTGACGGAAAGTACAAGGCTGGAGAGGCGGCTCTGCGCATGAAGCAGGACATTGAAAACCCCAACCCCCAAATGTGGGATCTCTTTGCCTGGAGAATTCCCGAGGGAGGAAAGCAACATCACCGTGCCCCAACATATAAGATGTTCCCCACCTACGATATGGCCCATGGTAGGTCTTACTGGTCTTTATTTCTGTGCCTGATGATTTCATACTAATTTTTACTAGGCCTCTCTGATAGCTTGGAATCCATCACTTCATCACTTTGCACAACCGAGTTCGAGAACAGTAGGTTTTGTACTCGCGTATCTCATGAGACGCGGTTGGCTAACTTCACGAATAGGCCGCGAGTCTTATGAGTGGCTCAACGACAAGCTGGATGTCTACCGACCAATGCAGCGCGAATACGGGCGTCTTAACATCACCGGCACCGTTCTATCCAAGCGGAAGATTATCAAGCTGGTCAAGGAGGGTCATGTGTAAGTATTCTTCAACTTTAACTACCGTGATGCAGAACTAACTCCAGAACAGTCGTGACTGGGACGATCCTAGGTTGTACACACTCATTGCTCTCCGTCGCCGTGGTGTTCCTCCCGACGCCATCCTCAACTTCGTCAGCGAACTCGGAGTTACCAAGGCCGTGACCAACGTCCAAATGCACCGATTCGACCAGTCAGTCCGCACATTCCTCGAGACAACCGTCCCCAGATTGATGGTTGTGACGGAGCCTCTGAAGGTTGTCATCGACGATCTCGCCGATGACCACCTCGAGATGGTCGAAGTTCCCTTCTCCAAAGAAGCCTCCTTCGGCACCCACACCATCCCCTTCACCAAGACCGTTTACATTGAGCGCTCTGATTTCCGCGAAGTCGATTCCCCAGACTACTTCCGCCTCGCCCCCGGCAAGACCGTCGGTCTCCTCAAGGCCCCCTACCCCATCACCGCCACAACCTTCGAGAAAGACGCCGCCGGTAACGTGACAGTCGTGCACGCTAAATATGAGAAGCCCGCCGAAGGCGAGGCCGCAAAGAAGCCCAAGAGCTTCATTCACTGGGTCGCCGACTGCCCCGCGAAAAACAGTCCTATCCGCGCCGAGGTCCGCGCCACCAACCCGCTATTCAAGTCCGAAAACCCCTCTGCTCACCCTGAGGGCTTCTTGGCCGATATCAACCCTGATTCCGAGGAGATCTTCCCCGATGCCATGGTTGAGACTGGATTTACTGAAATCTCGCAGTCGGCTCCCTGGCCTAAGTCTGCGGCTGAGCAGGATGTTGAGAAGAACAAGCACGCTATTCGATTCCAGGGTATGCGTACTGCATACTATGCCGTTGACCGGGAGACAACGCCTGAGAAGCTCATTCTGAACCGTATCGTTACGCTCAAGGATGACAAGGCTAAGAACTAAGGGCTTTCTGAGCCAGGTTTGGTAATATGCAATAAGTGGAGTGTAGCGTTTGAAGGTGATGCCTGAGCTGTTAGCTAAGGGGCTTTTATATGGATTTATGACCGTCGCATTATGTGTCTTTAGTTTATTTTCCTTGGTCTTGTTCCAAAACAAAAGAAAAATTCATGGATACATTTTTGGAGCGAATGGTCTCTATATCACCGTGATCTTGGCCATTTCCTGCGTTGCTACCTCGTACTAGTACTAGTAGTACAGAACGTGCGGGTCGAATGGAATATAGGAATGGCGCCAAAACCACCACCAAAGCGTAAGGCCCTAGGCCGGTGACGGAACTGCAAGAGTGCAATGTGTGTATTGAAGCTATTCCTACCTCTCGAAACGAACCTGAAGATGTTGGCCAGCAATCCAAATGAGGCTACGCCTGATTTACTCCAGGGCTAGAATCGACCAATCAAAATGTTTTGCCTATATGGACTGCCTACTAATGCTAGTATGTCAAGTTCATCCGTGCCAGCCCTGGAGTGCTACAGATCTACTAGTAGTATTCAGATTCCTGCGAGCGTAAAATGAACTCTCGACGGGGTCTAGAATGGATCATAATGTTATTTGGTTTAGAGGCAGTCGTCTGCATGCATAGCGAATTACCGGCCTCATTTTGAGGGCCGCCGAACGTACATACATGACATGACGAAAAAAGGTGGTAAAGATAAAAAGAGATGTAGTAACATTCAGGGGTAAAAAAACCAATTCAAACGTAGATACCGACATTTGCGTCGCGCTTCTTCGATTGAACCTCGGCGATGGCATCAACGTAGTTTTCGTGACCAATCTTGCTCAGACCCTTCCGCAACGCAATCATACCAGCCTCAACACAGACAGCCTTGAGCTGAGCACCACCGAACTCATCCGTGCTGCGGGCAAGCTCGGCCCAGTTGACGCTATCCTCGACGGACATCTTACGCGAGTGAATCTGCAAGATGTTCGCACGAGCCTCCTCGTTCGGCAGGGGGAACTCGATCTTACGATCCAAACGACCGGATCGGAGCAGAGCAGGGTCCAATACATCGACACGGTTAGTCGCGGCGAGGACCTTAATGCGGTCGTCGGACGCGAATCCGTCCAACTGGTTCAGCAGCTCCAGCATAGTACGCTGGACTTCACGATCACCGGACTTCTCGGAGTCGAAACGCTTGGTACCAACGGCATCAAGTTCGTCAATGAAGATGATTGATGGAGCCTTCTCCTTAGCCAGGGCGAAGCAGTCACGCACCAGCTTGGCACCATCACCAATGAACATTTGTACGAGGGATGGACCGGCAAGCTTCAGGAAAGTGGCGTTCGTCTCGGCGGCACAGGCACGGGCAAGGAGGGTTTTACCAGTTCCCGGGGGACCGTACATTAGAGCACCTAAGAGAAAGAAGGTTAATATCGTCGAGAGTAAAGAGAACCCCTACAGAACAGTGTGATCTTACCCTTCGGCGCCTTGATACCGATCTTCTTGAATCGCTCCGCCTCCTTCATGGGCCATACGATAGCTTCCACGATCTCCTCGATCTGCTTGTCCAGACCACCGATATCCGTGTACTTCTCCGTCGGCTTCTCGTCGACCTCCATCGCCTTCACGCGGTTGTCATACTCTGCTGGTAAAGTGTCTAGGATGAGATATGAGTCCTTATTGACACCGATCAGGTCACCGGGCTTCAGCTTCTCGTGGTCAACCAGTCCGATGAGCGGGAGGAAGATGGTCTGGCGGGTTGAGGTCTTGATAACGGCGGATTTGCCGACGCGAGTGGCGTCGAGATCGATGTTGGCTCCCTCCTCTGCGGCTTCGGCCTCCACATCAAGGTCCAGGAGCTCAACGACATTTCCGACGAGGTATGGTAGTTGTCTAGCAAGTTAAAGCAGGGATGTCAGTAAACAGAAAGGTGATGATTCAATTGATTGGGTCTTGCGAGCTCCGCGGGCAGCAACTGCTGTCTTGGAAGATAGCAAGTATCCGCTGGGGAGATGAATGGAACGATACCTGTTGTTTTCGATCTTTTCTTGATTATCCTTAACCTTTTCTCGCATTGTGCTCTGCTCGTGTGTCAAACGCTGGAACTCGCTCTTCATGATGCGCATTTCGTTCTCCAGCATCCGTCGTCGCTTCACGATGTCTGCCGTGCTGGAGTGGAGGATCTCCTCATCAATCAGCTCTTCCTCATCATCCTTCTTCTCAGCATCTTCCATCTCGGCGTCACCGTCGCCGCTGGGCTTCTTGCCGTCATCGCCCTGGTCTTGCTTCTTGTCTCTGTTCTCGTGCTCAAGGTCGTCCAAGTCCTCGAGGGTCGACATGATGAGCGTTTTATTAATGAATAATGACCTCGTATTAAATCGATTCAAGGGTTGCAACACGCGGATGATCGGTAGGGGGGTGGATAGGTGAAGGTGAATGGGACGTAGAAGGTTGGAGAATAGCTGTAGGTAGCCCGAGCTCCAACAACGTCAGCCGGTCACGTGAGTAGATCAACAGTAAGGTGCTTAGTAGTTGCTCGCCTAGTAACTTCCGAATTTTAAGTCCGCTATGGGAGCCATATTTTTCTATACGATGCGATTTCTACATTCAAATAGCGCGAATAAATTCTTGACCCAGTCTAGATAATCGAATAAGGGCCCTTTCCCGCGTCAGGATGGTTTTGGCTTCCCAGACTATTCAGCACCTCCTCTCGGCCATAACTAAGCAGACGAAGCCGTGAAATGTAATCATCATTATTGACTGCCCAGGTTTTATTAGTATCAACAAGTTTCTGTTGAAGGGAACTTTGGGCGTATTTTGACACATACCGTATCCTCCACACATCCTTCTTTTCCCTGTGAACTCGGTGCGGCCATGCATCATTCTCCAGTTGTCGAAAACTAGGAAGGGAATCAGTTCATGATTGAGCAAGTATACGGTGGCAATTATGTACTTACTGAGTGCTGTTCCAGGCTGCAGTTGTGTCTGGATCATTCTTCGAGGTTCATTTAGGATTCTGTCATAGCACTGAGCAGCCATGTACCACTTCTTCTGGGTTTCCAATGACCAGTCTGATTTGGGCGCTCTATCGTAATTATTCCAGCGAATCTGATAGAGTCGCCCTCGGTCCGGATGGATAGAAAAGACAGGGGTCGTGAAGGATGGCTGGATACAGACATCTTCATTGCCACTGGCATGCCATGGTTGTCTAACCTGGATCAAAGTTTTGTAATGTTCGGGATGCTCTGTCAGGAGCGCGGAGGCGGCAGATAGGCCATCCACAAGTAAGCTCTCGCCTCCCGATCCATCTGTGTGGGACAGAAGGTGGAAAAGCTGAAGTCTTGCGGGATCCGTGAAATAGGTGTTATCTGTGTGGACACCAAGAGACTCATTAGTGTATGCGGTATCCTTGAAGGTGAGATCGGCCGTAAAATCCCAGAAGCCACCTAGATATGAATTTAGAATTCGGTCGAGAAAGGGGTCCGTGCTGATAGAATACCATAGTGAGTGTTTCTCACAAAAGCAATGCGCTCGATAAGACTCTGAGTTGCTTCTGGGTCAATTGGGACTCCCTTGATGAAACAGAATCCGAAAGTTTGCTGCGAAGGAGAAGGCGAATCGTCAGAAACAATTTACTGCCAATTAACATGCTGAGGGTTCGGTGTCATATATAGGGGACATACAATCTTTTTCAGCCAGTCTCCAACGGATGCATCGTTTGACATCACCTTCTCGAACTCGACTTTAGGATAGGAATTGCTCTTGGGATCAAATTTGCCAAAATGTCTTTCATCCAGTACTGTCAGCGAAAACGTTCCGATACTTCAAAAGCAAAATGTTCATACCTTGGCTTGCAATCACCATATACAGCCACCTTGTACTTCAAGTTCTGCCTAAACACATTGTGCCTTTCTAGCCAGGCCCACGGATAAACACTCTCATGACCATCACTCCCTTGTCAAGAATTAGTTGCTATGCCTGGTATAAAACATTGATTGAAGTCATACATGTGATTTGAGCACCTTCTTTGAGGGTTCCGCACTGTAACTTGGTAGGAGTAATTTCCGATGGGATCTATATTGGATTAGCCCCTCTGCTCTATAATCCATGGATGGTAATGAGCCCCCCCCCCAGGACAAAAATGGTACATACCGAGCCAATTTCAACAATCCTCTGCTTCGTGTCCGGGTGAACACACCTGGGGCATTGACAATTTTCTCTAGTAACCCATGACCTCTTAGCGATCATTCTTTCAAGAGACGAGCTCCCGAACGTACTCTCCCCTGCGACTCACCTCAGAAAAAAGGACCCACTACCTATCATTAGCACTTACAGCGATAAATTATTTCATGGGTTCAAATAGGCGACTCACAACTTGTAATACTGGGTACTAGTATTTGGTGGCAGTAGCACTACATATCCTTTTTTCAAGTCCCTCGCCATGCTGGAACGAAGACTGGGTACTTTGGAAAGCGTCTCCAGATATTCTGGGAGCTCTGATGTGCCCACCGTGGAATTGGTGGACATTAGACGCTTGCTAACAATGGATGACGGCGAATGGGCTCTTCTTTTGGAAAACGAGCGATTGTCTAATTCAATGGTCCGTATGGGCTATCGTTGAGAATTAGTGCGATTCTTCCACGCTCATCTTGCACTAGAGGTCCAAATACGGATTTGACGTACCAAGTTACCACTCTTGGAGGCATATGACCGTGAAATGGTGCCTCTGGGGGGTATATCAGCACTCGAACTTCGTGAATTAAGATCAATTAAACTTACCTCAGAGTGCTATGCCAAGCAGCCATTGAGATGGCCTTGGAGCTGCGAAAATTCATCTTCTGTCCTGTCTTCTGTCTGCACTGTTGCTCAAGATGCAGATGCAGGAGAAGGTGGTGGGGGAACAGCCCGAAACTCCGGGGAAACGGCCTCGGCCGATGGGAGTCACGTGCATTCGCAAAGCGTTGCCAAGGCAAACAACGTATGATGAGAGACACTGACACTAAACAGTAAGTGTGTATGGAAGACCAGATTGAACAGTTGAACTAACTATGAATCATATATCATATGAAAGAATAATATATAACAGTACCTGAGTGAGGGGCAAATTCAAAGATTCTGAACTATTACTCGCCTTGAACTTTCATCATGTCAAACAGTCACGGTTCTACCCTGGGGCACTCCCGATCTTATCGATTGGATCCAGACCCACGTACGACTCGGAAGATATTCATGCCTAATAGGCTATCTAGGTAGGGTGCCTAGGTAAGGTAAGGTATCCTGTGATATCCAACGGTTGAATGTTGTTTCAGTTCCAACTTGAAGTCATTAGTAGGATCTCAGGTACCTAGGTAAATATAGCCTTGGGAAACATCTTGTTCTTGAACGGGTCGGAATAGTACAGACGCCGCTTTCGCTAACTTTATCAAACTATTTGGGAACCGGAAGTACCCGTGGACTGTGAGTACGTAGGTATTTTCCATGGTTCCAGGATCATTTTTCATGAAAACCTTGGAATGCAGACGGTGTAGTTCTGGTAAAATTGATATATACAACCGATACACCATAAAAGTAGTATGGCAAAAGCGATATAGCAGTCACATTTTATACCTTCACAGCTTACTCTTCGGGCTGACAACCTTCAGCAGACAACGACCATTGCTCAGAACAACCTTTCCAGTCTGGTTCTTGGTAGTAAAGCGGACCTCCTCAAAGCCATCCGCCTGGACATTGCCCATCCGCCAGATCTCTGTAGTAAGCTTGTCATTGGGACGAACAGGGGACGCAAAGCGAGCCTGGAATTCCTTGATATTGTCAGGGTTGCTACCTCCAAGCTCGCGCAGGATGCCGTGGGCAGCAGAGTTCCAGCTGAACAGGCCGTGGATGATGATACCACCAAAGCCCATCTTCTGGCCAGGCTCGGGGGTGGCGTGCAGAGGGTTATAGTCTCCGTTCAAACTAGAGATTGAAATCAGTATTTGTCCTAGTTTCTTAAGTTTTAAAATTCCACAAACGTACCGGTACAGATGAGCAGTCTCATTAGTGCTCTGAATGACATGAGTGGCATCAGGAGCCTTGCCCTCGGGAGGAGGGAAGTTAACTGTGGAGGGCCCTGCGTAAAGAAGGTCAGTATTTCTCTGGGAGGCTAGGAGTCGTGCACACAACGCACCCTTAGGTCCACCCCAGTTACCCTGTCCGACCAAAAAGCCGCTCGTCAAAACCTTGTTGTACACCTCGCCACTCTCGGCGTCGACAATAGACTGCTCGGTTTCCATGACAGTACCGGGCTTGCCCTTGTCGTAGACACCGATGACCTTGTTGCGCAGCTCAAACTTGCGTCCAGCGCTAGTGGGAGGAAGCGGCTTGAGGATGGTCAGCTTGCGCTGGCCATCGACTCCATGGCGGTGATCCAATTTCGGAACACCAGGGATATGGACGGCCGACTGGCGCTCATAGAAGTTTGTCACCTCCTGATCTGTGAGCTTGAAGGCTGTTTAAGTGGGTCAGTCTTACTGCCAGCGATGCCCAAAAAAAGGACCAGAGGTGCAACGTACGCAAGATCAGGGGGTAGGTCGGGAAGACCGAGAATTTGGGGTGCAGCTCCTGTTTAACATGTCAGACAATACACATAAGCCCCATTGGCTCGCTGGACATACATAAAGGAACTGCAACTCGTCGGCCTTGCAGCCGATGCTGTTAGCGAAGAGCAGGACATCGCGCTTTTGCCAGGACACAGGCTTAGCGGGGAATTCGTGACCAGCACCGGGAGCAGACATAGTGAATATATACAATAGACTGTTGTGATAATGATGAGAAGGAAAGGGGGGGATTGAAAAGAAAGAGCGCGCGGGAAAAAATGCTGCGGAGAAGAAGCTAAAGTAGGATTGAGGAATTGCGGGGCGGACCTGAGCCGAGGATCTGATAATGATTTGTTACCGTCATTGCCGAAGAGACGTCCCAGCGCCAGCTACTTGGCATATTCTCACTTACGACTACCCAAATTATTCTACTTCTACGGAGAATGGAAATGTATATTCAAATCAAAAAAGTATTTCCCCTGCATGCATCTACAAACATTCCAAGATTTGGACATCAGATGCGTCGGAGTTACTACTAAGCATCGACTCGGGGGTATCTACTTGATTCGAGGAGCTTCATAATCATCTCTCCGTATCGCGCCATGTAGTAATGCCTTTTACCCTGCCACCCAAGAAAGTAACGCCTGTGAAAGAAAACCGAGACCGGAAATATGTCAAATATGACTGTGCAAATCCAGACCTGAAAATTCTAGGCTGCACACGCGGTCTCAAAAGCACACGGCAGCATCTAGATGATTATGATCATTTCATGAATAAAACAAGCCATCAAACCCAGAAATTAGCACCTAGAAAAAGGAATGTTAGCCTATGTGACGGTGGTTACGAGATGTTCAGGAAAAACATACATGCGGTAGAAGCAGCTGCCCTCGGCAAAGCGGGTGGGGTCGTTAATCTCAAACTTGTACGACAAGTTGATGTCCAAGTCGCGCTTGTTCTTGTCATTAGGGCGGTTCTCCAGCCAGCCGGAAACCTGCTCATCCTCCTCAATAGTGAGAACATCACGCAGGTAGAAGACGGTCTGCTTCCAGTGGGTGTACTTGGCGTGGGGGGCCAGTAGAGAAGTGGATGGGCTTGTGGCAAGCGCTGAAATCAATATCGAACCAAGCGATCATGGCATGGATGAAGTCGCTGCGCTTGGCAGTGAGGTTGTAGGGGACCTTGAAGGCGAGGTCGGCAACAGTGACAGTGTTCAGATCAAAGGTGATGATAGGGCAAGGGTCGGTGACAAGGGCCTTCATCTCGACGGTATCAACGAGGGGCTCGGTGAGCGCGATCTCCTTCATGGGGCTGTAGTCAAAGCCATAAACGTTGTCCCAGACTGTAGATAATTAGCGCGAATTCATCGAAAACTGGTAAAAGGGTCGCCTCACATCCGATCTTGTCGTCCTTGTAGTCGCCATCCTCAATACCAGCAACGTACATGGTGGCCTTGTCGGGGAAGATCTTGCCACCGGGGGCGAGGTAGGTGTCACGGGCATACAGGACGGTGTCCAGCATGGACTCGTAGAGAAGGAAGTAACCCATCCACTCGGAAATGATGATGTCAACCTTTGGGAAGGGGAGGTGAACCTCCTCCATCTTGCCCTGGAGGAGGGTAATCTTGTCGGAAAGCCCGTTGACGTGAACGATCTGCTTGGCCTTCTCGATGATGGAGGACATGTCGACACCGATCACATGCTTGGCACCAGCACGGGCAGCGAACCTTCCAAGCAGGTTAGTCGCAAGTTATGGAATCGTATTTCTGTGTAATGTATGGCACCTACATGCTGAGGATACCGGTACCGCAGCCAACATCGAGGACAACCTTGTCCTTGAAGAGGTGGCGGTTTTGGTAGATGGAGTCGCGGTAGGAGCGGGTACGGACATCGTCTTTCTGTGCGAAGGGAATCACAAATTAGATCATTGGATCGAATTGGCTTGACAAACAAGCTGGGTTTCGTCTGATTGTACTTACAAGCATCTCTTCGTGGATACCTGCACAAAGTGGAAAATCGCTTGTTAGCCAGGCCATTCGCAGACTAGTCACGTAAAAGATATAAGGAATAAGATGATTGATTACCGTGGTGATCGTAGCTATGTAATAATTAGCATGCAAGCAAGACACGAACTTGAGGCTTTAAATCCATACCTGGTGAAATAGCGCACTTCGGAGTGCTCCATGCCAACCATGCGATCGGCGCTGCTGGAGTTACCTCCCTGGGTGTTCTCGGCTCCTTCCATTTTGTTGGTAGGAAAAATATATGAAAATCTGGACAAAAGAGAACACAGACTTGGAGAAAAAGAGTCGGAACTTAGATTGAAGACTAGCCGACTTTTTTTTCCAGTTCGCCGCCAAGCTCCTCCAAAATCCCCGCCCGCACTAGTCCGATTTCGGATGCCACATGTCACATGATGTAGTCATGTGACTAGGGCTTCCCTGCATGTATTCACCTGTCAAGGAAAATCAATACCACGTTATAATTTCGGCAGAGTGAGATGTAGAGGTTTTGAAAGGCCTGCTATGCAAAAAAAAAAAAACGAGATCTAAATACTTATAATCTTTGAAGTATTAGTACAAAGTCGAGAATAATCATGATCTTCAAGTTAGATGTGATGCTTTTTAAGAGTATTTTGGCATAAGACCAAAGAGGCGAAATCAACAAAGTTACACAAGAATATAAAGTATTTACTTGAGACCTTAGAGCCAATGGCTGGGTATATTATAGGTTCGAATCTGGGAACCATCCATGGAGGTACTAGTAACTAAATCCCGGAGCTGAGCTGTCAACAATGGCTGCCAAGACTCACGCGACGCTCTGGTAATGGCCGCCCGCTGCTCCGCAAACTGCCATTCCCCTAAAGCTTACGCGTTGCTGGCCTAAACCACCTTTGGACCACAATGAATCTAGGCAGAAGAGTCAACTCCGCCATAATTTTCGCCTTTCTTTTACTGGCTCTATTTGTTGGTCATTCAACCGCTTCTTTGGGTGACCATCTCCCCGATTTCAAAGAATGTGTCCAGGTACGCTGCTTCCCTCGATTCCCATGAGCTTCATGAGCCCCATGCCCTGACTAACGAACACAGGTCTGTAAAAGCGAGAACTGCCAGGATGGAAACTCAGCGATATGTAAGTCCCCCTATCGCGTTCGCCCTCTTTCTTTCACCCCTGACCCGTCCTAGCTCTGTTCCACCGTTTGTTATTCTGGACCTGCCCGGCTGAATGCGATTATACCTGCCAACATGTCATCACCGACAAACGAGTTTCGAGGGACCCCCCAATGCTGAGCCCCGTGGTTCAATTCCATGGTAAATGGCCTTTCCGCAGAATGCTGGGGATGCAGGAGCCCTTTTCGGTGCTCTTCTCCTTCTTCAATTTCGCGGCGCATTGGCATGGCATGTCTCGAATCCAGGAATCGATCCCGGCCTGGCACTCTCTCCGGAAATACTATATGGCGTTTGGATACTTCGGGTTGGCTAGTTGGACCTTCAGCATGATCTTCCACACCAGGGATTTTGCAATCACTGAGAAGTTCGACTACTGGGGCGCTGGCGCCAGTGTCTTGTACGGTCTGTACTTGGCAGTGGTCCGAATCTTGCGTCTGGATCTGGAGAACCCCCCCACACCGACCGACCCTGCGTCGCCTGTGGACAGCAATCTGTATCCTGCTCTATACGTTGCATGTTTGCTATCTCACCTTCTGGTCTTGGGATTACACGTACAACATGGCAGCCAACGTCGCAGTCGGTATCATCCAGAACCTGATGTGGACTGGCTTCAGTATTGTCCGATACAAGAAGCATCTCAAGTCATGGACAGCTTGGCCTGGAATGATTGTCGCATGGCTCATCCTGGCCATGAGCTTGGAATTGCTCGACTTTCCTCCATGGAACGGATTGATTGATGCCCACAGCCTTTGGCACTTGGGCACTGTAGTCCCCACAGCTTGGTGGTACTCGTGAGTTCTTCTCCATTGTGGATGCGTTGTTCCCTTATTCCCCTCTCCCCCTCATTTTCTGTGACTAATGTATTGTATCTGCGGGCAGGTTCCTCATCAAAGATACACAGGATGATATCGCCAGCCACCGACTGAAAGCCTAAATCGTAGGTGAATTGTTTGGTGGCTGTTTCACATACTCTCTCTCTCCAAAGAAAAGTGCGGTGGGAATTTCCAAGCCAGGGTTTCCCCATGTATGACAAGACACAGCCGAGCCGGTCTGTGTTGCTAATAATAATTGCAATTCCGAACTCCTCGCATCCCCACCTTCGGTCTCCTCTCGGTCTCCTCTCGTAGCCGCGCCCCGTAATAAGTAATGGTACTAATGCACACGCACTGACCATTGTGCACGGCCCTAATTCCACGCACCGACCCTACGGCGTGTCGCCTACTTCCCCCACTATTGGACTATTAGCTCACCGCTATGGCCGTCGCATTAAGTCGCTGTTGTCTCACCCAAAAGCCCCTCATTCTTTTTTTTGTTTCAAAGTATCTCCCCTCTCACCTCACTCTCTCCGTCAACATTTAGCGATTGCCCGACTTCCTTAACTCACATTTCCTATCCGCTGATTTAATTTTGATCGCCGCCTTTCGCGCCACAATGGCGTCTCCAGCTGTCAAGAAAGCAATCTCAGAGGCTGCGCTGCAGTACCAGAAGCCCGAGGGCAAGGTCTTTGAGTATGGCACCGCAGGCGTATGTCCACATTTCCAAAGAGAACCCCTCCTACGAACGTCAGCTAATTACTTTTCGATTTGCGACTATAGTTCCGGATGAAGGCGTAAGTTTTTCTCAGCCTCGATCAGCCCCGCCTCCACAAACCCCGCGATCGTCCTTTGTTGACGTCGATGTCGTCCTAACATACGGATCTGAATAGTGACCTTCTCAACACCGTCGTCTTTGCTGTCGGTCTACTTGCCGGTCTGCGCTCCAAGAAGCTCAGTGGACAATGGATTGGTGTTATGGTCACCGCGAGTCACAATCCCGCAGAGGACAACGGCGTGAAGCTGGTTGACCCAATGGTGAGTAAACAATTGCCCACAACCCCTGCATTCTGACTTGAATCATATCTAATCAACATGGGAAATTCTAGGGCGAGATGCTTGAGGTGAGAAATACTCAAACAGTCGTATAAATTTTCATTGCCCCTGGTTACTGACCCCCGATTGCTAGGCCGAGTGGGAGACATATGCCACTAAGCTTGCCAATGCCCCTCTGGACAAAATCGCCGATGTCTATGATGAGCTGGTGAAGGAGATCGATGTCAAGATGACTAACCCCGCCCGCGTGGTCTTTGCTAGAGATACTCGTGCCTCTGGCTCTCGGCTTGTCGGCGTGCTGAATGCCGCCCTGACCGCGACTCAGGTTGAATTTATCGACTTCAAGTACATGACCACCCCTCAGCTTCACTACGTTGTGCGCTGCAAGAACACCCTTGGAACACAATACCAGTACGGCGAGCCCTCCGAGCTGGGATACTACCAGAAGTTGGTAGATTCCTTCAAGAAGGTGATGCGAGGCGTTAAGGTCCAGGGATCCCTGACCGTCGATTGTGCCAATGGTGTCGGTGGCCCTAAGCTGAGGGAGCTCATTAAACTCCTTGATACCCCTCTGGACATCAAGGTCATCAACGATGATGTGATCAACCCCGACAGCCTGAACTTTGAGGTAAAATTGCATCCTATTCTTCCCGTATGGCGCAATGTATTGACAAGCCTTTTCTTAGTGTGGTGCCGATTACGTGAAGACCAAGCAACGTGCCCCTCCCTCGTCTAAGGCCGGTCCTCTTGATCGCTGTGCTTCATTGGACGGTGATGCCGACCGTCTGGTCTACTACTTCAGCGACGAGAGCAACGTTTTCCGACTTCTCGACGGTGACCGCATCGCCACTCTGGCTGCTTCCTTCATTGGCGACCTTGCCCGCAGCGCCGGAATCGCATCGAAGCTCAAGATCGGAGTCGTTCAAACTGCCTACGCCAACGGTGCTAGCACTGATTACATTGAGAAGGTACTCAAGCTGCCCATCATCTGCACCAACACTGGTGTCAAGCACTTGCACCACGCCGCTCTGCGATTCGATGTTGGTGTCTACTTTGAGGCCAACGGTCACGGTACCGTTACCTTCTCTGAGAATGCTCTGAAGGCCATCAAGAACACCGAGCCCCAGTCCCCGGCCCAGCAGCGCGCCCTAGAATGCCTGCAGGCCCTGACCGACCTGATCAACCAGGCCGTCGGTGATGCTCTCTCCGACATGCTCCTCGTCGAGGCCATCCTCGCTCACAAGGGCTGGACCCCGAAGGAGTGGCTCGGCACCTACACTGATCTCCCCCTCGCGCCTGGTCCGCGTCGAGGTGAATGAC
Organism: Penicillium manginii; assembly: GCF_028828005.1. Taxonomy (NCBI): domain Eukaryota; kingdom Fungi; phylum Ascomycota; class Eurotiomycetes; order Eurotiales; family Aspergillaceae; genus Penicillium; species Penicillium manginii. Next base: position 3,756,429 of record NW_026643103.1, on the reverse strand, counting down.
CGCTCGATCTTCAAGGCCTACGACGCAGAGCGCAAGCTTGAGTCTCCCGCCGGTCTTCAGGGCAAGATTGAGTCCCTGCAGTCCCGCTACCACAAGGGCCGCAGCTTCGCTCGTGCCAGTGGTACCGAGGATGCTGTCCGCGTTTACGCCGAGGCTGCTAGCCGATCGGAGGCTGATGACCTTGCTACTCGCGTTGCTAATGCTGTGCGTGAAGCGGGCACTGACGGTCAGCAGGCTTAATTGCTCAACCACGGAATACAACAGTGGATGACTTTGCTTCCCTTGATTCACTTGACGCGGTTATCAGGGAACCACTACACCAAAATATGACGACAGCGTTTATTTTCTGCCTTTTGAGAGCAGTATGACTTAGCAACATAGTCAATATCATGTTCATGCAGTAATGAAATTCTTTGCATGCTTATCATTTCCTTCTTTGACTAGAACGGTTGAAGGCTATGTCCCGCTTGCTATGTTATTCTCACCAGGCCGGAACAAGCGCAATAGCCCTAGTTTTAAATGTAACAATAATAGTAAATCTCTTGGGGGATGCTAACCAGCTGGGCAGCAGACGCCCTGTCAATGACATAGTGAGGTAGGTGTAATTAGCAGGTATTCTCGCATATCGCCATGATAGGACTGCCTGTGTCATCCTAGGATAGTGCACCGCACTATCTACCTGAGCAGAGGTAAATGTGAAAAAGAGACTTTTCTATTGACATTAAACTCATACTAGGTACATGTAGAGATAGTACTTTTGGGCCAGCCACGTCATGGTCTTGATCAACCCTCCTCTTGATCCATATTATCACGCGTGCGCTTGCCTTTACCAAACTTGTTTCCTCTGGTGCCCTTCTTCTCGTCCAATGCCTTCATCTCCATAATGGCATAACGCTGCGCCTCGCTGACCCTCTCTGCCAGAATCATAACCTCATCCTTCTCGGTCTCATATTCTGGCAGTTTGCGGTTCAGAGCATCTTCAATTCTCTCTGATAGTTCGTTAGCAACGGGAATATGCTTTTCCTTTCTGGGGAAGGGAACTCACGGAATAACTCCACATCGTACTGAGTTACGAAACTGATGGCAACACCACTCTTACCCGCACGGGCAGTTCGGCCGACTCTGTGAATATAGGTCTTGCTGTCGGTGGGAAGATCGAAGCTATGGCAATATTTAGTGAGATGACTCTATGTAAATTTGTCAATTTTCAACTCACTTCAGAACGACGTCAACGCTTGGGATATCAAGACCACGGGCTGCAACATCTGTACAGACGAGAATGTCGCGGGCCTTCGATCTGAACTTGCCAAGTGCACCGAGTCGAGAAGACTGGCTAAGCTGGCCATGCAGCGGGATAGCTCCGAAGCCCAGGCTTCGAAGTAAGAATGCGACTCTTTGGGTTTCATGAACTGTCCTAGTGAAGAGAATAACGCTTTGACCTGTTGCTTTTGTTAGTCTTCTTTCTTCTTGTTGTTTGGATTAATGGGGGCACCAACCCATGAATTCATTAAGAAGGAAACAGAGGTAGAGATCCTTCCACTTATGGGGTTTTAACAAGTAGTAGGACTGGAGAGTCTTCACTGTGGAATACTTGCTGCTCACTGAGACCTTCTCCGGGTTGGACAGGGATGCCCGTTGTAAGGATTCGACCTTTGAGGAAAGGGTGGCACTGAAAAGGAAAGTGTTACGCTTGGCCGGCAAAATTCGGAGAATCTTATCGAGAAGAGGACCGAAATCTTGGTCCAGCATTCTGTCAGCCTCATCCATGACGAGGTATTTCAGTGCCCGAAGGGAAAAGCTGCACGAAGAGTCAGTTAGATCTTGATTGATGGGTATGCGCCTACTCACCCTTTAGTATTCTCAAGATGATCCAGAAGACGACCGGGGGTAGCGACGATAATATGGGGCTGAGTAGAGTATTAGTATATAAAAATCAGGATAATCATGTTCAGGACCAACCTTCTTGCCGAGCGCGATCGATTGAGGCACCATATCCATACCACCCACAAGACAGCACGTGCGAACATTGATAGTCGATCCAAGGGCCTCGAAAGCCTGCGCAATTTGGTACGCAAGCTCTCGAGTGGGACTGAGTACGAGGGAAAAGAAAGAGGAGGGATTTTCCATCAGCTTTTGTAGGATTGGAAGAGCGAACGCCGCCGTCTTTCCACTACCTGTCTCGGCCAATCCGATGACATCCCGTCCCTGAAGTGCAACTGGAATCGCCTCGACTTGCTGAGTTTGCCATTGTCAGCCTAGTTCACCAAGAAAGATCGAGACCAAAGAGGAATCGGCGCAGAGGATCCATTTTGGCAAATACCGACCACGGATCATACTCGCCGAGATCCATCCCGCTGGGTTTTGGTATAGGTAAAGATACTCACAATAGGAGTCGGGGCTTTATATCCTAGGGTTTCGCAAGCTTCGATCAATGAGTCGATAATGCCCAATTCCTTAAACGACTTGGGTGCGGGTGTATTCTCGGCGGTGCCGTCATCGTTGGTGGTATTCTCAACCGCGGGAGACTCGGAGCGCGAAGACTGAGAATCGCTATCCTCTACCGGAGAGGCCACCTCTTTGGCGACCTTGCGCTTCTTGACCATAGGCATTCTTGCGTCGTTGGTGAGAGAAGAAAAGTAGCGCTGGTCGAGAAGTCAACTCCGAACCTCAAAATAATTTAAGTGGGTCTGGCTATCCGCATGATTGTTGATCCGGGCCTTCTCCGCTGGATTTTTTGGAGACCAAAAAAACTTCCAGCTCCGAGACCGATCTCCCTGCAGCTTTCAATTCCAACTCCCCTTTTATTTGTCGGTGATTTCTCATTTCACCAATCACCAATCACAATGGCAAAGGCTCGTGTCAAGAAGCGCACTCATACCCGCCCCCAAAATGCCTCTGCGGCACCCAAGGGTGGCGCGGCTGCTCTGACCAAGACTCCGAAGTCCATGGTTATTCGAGTCGGTGCTTCGCAAGTTGGTACTAGTGTTACTCAGCTTGTCAAGGATGTCCGACGCATGATGGAGCCCGATACCGCTGTGCGATTGAAGGTATGGTTTTCAAATCTTCTGCTTTTGACAATTTCAACGGCATCTAATTCTTATATCTTTAGGAACGCAAATCTAACCGACTGCGCGATTATACCGTGATGGCTGGTCCTCTTGGTGTCACTCATCTGATGCTTTTCTCTAAGTCCAAGACTGGAAACACCAACATGCGACTCGCCGTTACGCCCCGTGGCCCTACCCTCCACTTTCAAGTCGAGAATTACTCCCTCTGCAAAGATGTGGAACGATCAATGAAGCGCCCTCAAAGTGGTGGTCAGGACCACAAGACCGCCCCTCTGCTAGTCATGAACAACTTCAATACCGCCGATGTCGATGAAGACGCTAAAGTCCCGAAACGCCTGGAAGCGCTCACCACCACCATCTTCCAATCACTCTTCCCCCCGATCAACCCCACAGCCACTCCCCTTTCTTCAATTCGTCGTGTGATGCTCCTGAACCGTGAACCGGCCGAGTCCGAAGAAGATGACTCCTACGTCCTGAGTTTGCGCCACTATGCGATTGCCACAAAGAAAACCGGCGTCTCAAAACGCATCCGTCGCCTGGACCCCAAGGAGATTCGCAACAGAGAAAAGAAGAAGGCCGCTGTTCCCAACCTGGGTAAACTCGAGGATGCTGCTGACTATCTGCTGGACCCGTCCGCCGCTGGTTACACATCCGCGAGTGAGACTGAACTTGATACCGATGCCGAGGTGGAGATTGCGGAGAGCACAACCCGGAAGATTCTCAACAAGCGTGAAGCACAACGCCAGAAGGCTAATGAGAAGGGCGAGAAGGCCGATAAGAAGGCCTCTACCCCAGGTGTTGAGAAGCGCGCAGTCAAGCTGGTGGAGCTTGGACCCCGCCTGAAGCTCCGACTTATGAAGGTCGAGGACGGTGTGTGCGATGGCAAGATCATGTGGCACGACTATGTCACCAAGTCTGCTGCCGAGGTTAGGAAGCTGGATCAGAACTGGGCCGTTCGTCGCAAGGAGAAGGAGAAGCGCAAGAAGGAGCAAAAGGAGAACATTGAGCGGAAGAAGAAGGACAAGGCCAAGGCTAGGGCCAATGGCGAGAAGGTCAACGATGATGAAGACGACGAGGACGTTGATATGGACGACGAGAATTGGCTTTCTGATGACTTTGATGATGAAGGAGGGACGAAGACGACTCGGATGAGTCTATGGAGGAGTGAAGGATCTGATGATTTCACAATTGTCAGTTACCAAGGCTGGTTCATCCCCCAACTAGCCAGCCCCGAATGGCCTTGAATCTCAAGGTCATAACACCCCTCCAGGACCGGATCTGGTTCTTGACCCCAGCCCAAGTCTTCAAGGTCTATTCCATGGAGATGGTGAGCATGCTTCGCAGACTGTCATGCCGATCAGGCTATAAAATGCAGTCCGGACCGGGCTTGCGGTCGATTTTGACCATCGAACAGCCACATCCTAGGCAGTCACCCCCATTTTATACCCATTCTTCACGGCCCAGTGTACATGTACAAGATTTACGGAATGAATCAAAAAGTTTTGAGATAGAATAATTGGACGCTTTCTTGTTTAATTCAGATCCTCGTAAATGGCATCAATGCGTGCACGTCTTTTTAATATTTATTTCTTCAGCTTCTCCTCAACCAGGCGGGCCACCATCTTCTCTAGAATGGCGAAATCCCCACCGGCAGTACCAGCAAAGTATCCGGCAACGCTCTTCTCGACATATTTGCCCACAATGTCGATCTCAACATTGACGAACTCGCCAGCTTTCTTTCCAGCCGTAACGACCTTCTCTTGGGTGTAGGCAATGAGCATGACCTCCCAGTATCCGTCCTCGCCGTCAACGACCTTGGTGACAGTCAGACTGGCACCATCCAGAGTGACATAACCCTTCTCAACAACGTAGCGGAGGATGTCTCTATCACGCGGCTGCAGGCGGAAGACCAAGGAATTGCCATCAGGTGTGATGGACAGAATCTGCGCAACGGTATCGACGTGGCCCTGGACGAAATGACCACCCATGCGGGTATTCGCCGAAACTGCACGTTCGAGATTGACGTTGGAGCCGGTTGTCAGGGAGCCGAGATTCGTACGTCGAAGAGTCTCTGGCGCAACACCGACCTTGAACCAGGTCTTGTCGAACTCGGTGACTGTGAGGCAGGTTCCTGTCGTTCCAATGAGTATTAGCCAGACATGTCCCGCGAGATTGTCTTCCTTTAGCTGCAGAGAATTGTACCATTGACAGCAATACTATCGCCCAAGTGAGCATCGGAGAGAATCTCCTCGCAGTCGGAGATGGTGAGCGAAGTGCCCCCGCCCCCGCTCTGCGAGGTATCGAGGGGCTCTAGGGCCGTAACGGCTGAAGGGGGAGGTCTGTTAGTCTGGACGACATTATGCAGAAGGAGCAGGAAGATGTCACGAACTCCCGATGGTCTCGACAAGGCCAGTAAACATTGTTGCGGAGTGGATCTGCAAGGGATTGGAGGAGGGGAAACCTTAGGAAGAGTTGGGGTTACTTCGGTCGACCTCGGCTTCAGGGCCCGCCGCCCGAGCGGTGTCGGCGTTTTAGCGGAATTTCGATATATCCAGGCTTCCCTTTAAATCAACTGCTGTGCTGAGCTTCAATTTTTTTCTTTGTTTAATTTGCCACGCTGTATGTTTTGGCATTATATGATGAACGTCGCTTTTCGCTTTCAGGCGATTTCTCGCCGCGCGAGCTCTGGCTGCTCTTATAATTATAATGTCTGGCGTCGCGTGCCGCTGCGGAGCTACTCCAGTGCTGTTTCGCCTTTGAGTGATACACTACCCCTGTCGGGCATTCGAGTGCTTGATATGACCCGAGTGCTGGCTGGAGTGAGTGTACGTCCTGGATATTTCGTGATTCTGTGCTGACCTGATCTTGTTTGATATAGCCGTACTGTACTCAAATTCTTGGTGATCTGGGGTAAGTGGGGGTTCTAAAAGCTCTGGTTCACGCCTACTCGATCGAAGTTGAGATGCAACTACTAACATATTATGTTTTAGAGCGGACGTCATCAAAGTCGAACACCCTGTTCGTGGTGATGATACCCGAGCCTGGGGCCCGCCATATGCCCAATACGAAGACCCATCGAAGACGGGACCGGGCGAGAGCGCCTATTACCTGGCCGTATGAGCTCATTGGCCTGATCTCAATGGCACCCGGTATGCTAACTGCATTGATAGGTCAATCGCAACAAGAAATCCCTCGGGTTGTCTTTCCAGCACAAGTCAGGCGTTGAGATTCTTCACAAGCTAGCCAAGGAATGCGACGTTTTAGTCGAGAACTACTTGCCCGGGGGCTTGAAGAAATATGGAATGGACTATGAAACTCTACGAGAGATCAACCCCAAGCTTATATATGCTAGTATCACCGGTTATGGCCAAACTGGACCCTACAGCAACCGTGCCGGCTACGATGTCATGGTGGAAGCCGAGATGGGCTTGATGCATATCACCGGAGCGCGAGATGGCGCGCCTGTCAAGGTCGGCGTGGCCGTGACTGATCTGACAACTGGTCTTTATACATCCAATGCTATTATGGCAGCTTTGCTTGCGCGTGCTCGCACGGGCAGGGGACAGCATATTGACGCTTGTCTCAGCGACTGCCAAGTCGCAACATTGTCGAATCTGGCTAGCTCTGCCTTGATCAGTGGCAAGAAGGACTCCGGCCGATGGGGTACTGCACACCGTAAGTGGACTTCACACTGAAAATATGACGAGCGGCATACTAATAATCATCAGCGTCAATTGTCCCCTACCGAAGCTACAAAACACTGGATGGCGACATTCTCTTTGGCGGCGGCAATGATCGGCTATTTGGTGTTCTATGCGATCGTCTAGGCTTCCCTGAATGGAAAACTGATTCTCGCTTTGTCACTAACAGCGACCGTGTGCAGCATCGTGCTGATATTGATGGGATGATTGAAAGCACAACCCAAAAGAAGACGACCAAGCAGTGGTTGGACCTCTTTGAAGGCAGTGGAATGCCCTATGCAGCGGTGAACGATATCCAGGGAACACTGAACCACGAGCACGGTATGTTCCTCTGATACATCACATCTTAAACACAAACATTAATGTTTCTTTTTACAGTGCAAGCCCGGGGCATGGTAACGGAGGTTGACCACCCGGCGTGTGGCCCCATTAAGTTGGTCAACACCCCCATAAAGTACTCAGAGGCGACACCTGGTGTTCGTACCCCTCCCCCCCAACTCTTGGTCAACACACCGACGAGATTTTGGGGGGGAATCTTGGAATATAGTGAGGCAGATATTGCTCGATTGAAGGAGGAGGGTGTGCTGTCATAACCGGCGGACGTCAGAGGATGCAGTGTAGATATACAAAACTTGAACTAGCACGAATGTACATAGACGAATCAAATAACCTCACTACGTTGGAATTTATCCTGATTTCAATTCGTGAAAGAGTACTCAGGTTACTTGATTATCCTAATTGAACACTTGATCCTCCAGATTCTCAGGGTTAGTTGGTGATCACGTGAGGCTATACAGACCTTGGGCGGGACGACATCTCCTTCCCTTCCCTGTGCTTGCATCGTGCCATGCTGAGTCGCGTTTGACTGAACCGACAATCCATGGATGTTTGCCCAAATCATTTAAATAATATTTTTTTTTAAAAAAATTTGTTCTGCCCTTGACGTTTCTGTCCGCCAGCTCAACCACGATTTAGGTTCCAAGCCCTCTTTCCCGTCTCCGGCCAGGCCGATCTCTGTTACCTATAAAAGAGATACAGGCAGCCATCTGTCTCCCTGGTGCAATGTCCAATTCTCCTCGAGACAATGCCGATGCGTTTGAAGAGTCGTCCGACCGTCCGGCGAAACGGCTGAAGATCACCTTCAAGCAGGAGAAATCGCAAGAGGATTTTAGCATGAAACGCGAAGATTCCGTCGACGAGGTCCTTCCATCACCTAATGCTCGAATGAGTCGTTCTGGGAGAGCGATCAAGGCGCCCACGGCCTACGTCCCCAGTCCCGTTCCGGTGACCGTTCCCGGCAAACGCCAGAGATCCGCTCGCAAAAAGATGGCCAACATCATCTGCGCCAAATGTGATCGTGGCACCACCCCTAAATCAAACCCAATTGTATTCTGCAGCGGGTGTGAGTCGACCTGGCACCAGAAGTGTCATGACCCTGAGATCCCCGATGATGCCATTCTGGATGAGGACAAGGAGTGGCACTGTCACCGTTGCGTATATCGGCAGCGTCGGTCCACTGGCCCTCGTCCTTCTAAGACGCAGGAACCAAATACTCCAGTTCAACAAAAAGGGCTATCGGAATTCGGAGGCGCATCGATGAATACGGATGAAAGGCGCGCCTACTTCTCCCGTCTTTCTCATGCTCAATTAGTAGACTTTCTGGTCCACATTTCGTCGAGAAATCCAGAGCTCACAATGCCCTCCACTGCTTCAATAGCGCAACAGAAGACATTCAGTCCAGTTCCCGCCAGTCCTAGGCCGAAAGTTGAGGACGATGAGGGATATCGAAAGTATCCACGGGCAGGTCATGGTTTCGCTCTCTCTCGGGAGCCTGCCGACCTAGACATTTTGAAGGAAGACCCGGAGTCGAAAACGTTCAGTCATGTCTTGAAAGTCTCTGATTTATATACTCCGAGGAGGGTATGGGGTCAGGTTACGACTTTTGGAAGATATCTTCTTGGGTAGATAGATACCGAGATTGGGTTCTGAGAGGAAAGGAGCTTGGGAGGAAACACTGTCTTATTTTATGTACCCTAGGGTAGGATTCACTCATTAACGAATTCACTTATGAATTTTATGACCAATTAATTTCAACTTACTACCCACCTAGCAATGTATTCTGTTAATTTGTAGAGTATTTGGGACTTCCAATGGGCCGATCCCCGATCTTATCAGCCCCACGCGCGTGCCTAGGCCCAGTTTCCCCGAGTTCAAGTTGTCAACTCACACTCAACCCAACAGCTCTCTCTTTCTCTCCAAGCAGGGAGCACGAACTAAAGTACCAATTAATCAACGGGATCAGCCACCATGCGCTAACCACCCGTGCAATCGCCAGTCGCCAAGCCCGCGTGAGAAAAACTGCCGCAACTCTTAGCGCGAAAAAAACATCCCACCGCAGAAGCCATTAGCAGAACACCCCCAACGACAGCGATACAAACCTCGCAGCTCAGTTTAGGCACCTTAAATTTACCAAAAATGTCCGCGCCAAAGGTCATAAGGACGAGTTCGGTGCTCCCAGCCCCCTCGCTGCAAAGATCCTGGTCGCAGCACCTTACCATCGATACGCTCTACCGCGTCGTTCAACGAACCATCCTCTCCCCCTTCATCGCCTGGATCGTCGTCCTCTGTCTCCGCGCGCAGGTAACGCCACCCACGGCGCCTGCCTTTGTAGGCGCGGTCGCATATGCGGTCTTTCTATCTGCGCTCTTCGTTGCGCAGACGATCAACCACCGTGTTGCGCATGGTCTTCCGCGGACGGTGGATTCGGATCAAGAGGTTGTGCTTATCACAGGCGGGGCTAGTGGGTTGGGGCTGTTGATTGCGCAGAGTTATGCGATGAAGGGGGGTGCGGTGGCTGTTTTGGATATTCGGGAATTTGGCGGGATTGATGAGCAGGAGAGTATTTTGGGTGAAGGGGTTTGTTATTATCGGTGCGATGTTGGGGTAAGGAGGGAGGTGGAGGATGTTAAGAAGAGGGTTGAGAAGGAGGTATGTTTACAGTATTTTCATTTTCATTTCGAGATTGATCTCTCTTTTACGGATGTTGAATCTAGGATGGATTTGTTTTGACTTATTTCTTGATTGTTTTTTGATCGCTAATTGGTTATAGTTGGGTACTCCGACTATTGTTATCAATTGCGCTGCGGCAAGAATCAACGGTGCTGCGCTCCTGGACTTGCCCGCGGATGCGTTTGAGAAGACGGTGCGCACCAATCTTATGGCCGCATTCCATCTGTATCAAGTCTTCCTGCCGGGGATCATAGCCAAGGCCGAGAATGGAGGGACCATTGTGACTGTTAGCTCGGTGCTAGGCCAATTGTCTCCGGCAGGCTTAACCGATTACTCGGCAAGTAAGGCTGGTCTTAGCGCGCTGCACCGAACTATGGAATCGGAGCTCCGCGAGCACGAGCAAATAAAACTGTTACTGGTCGAGACGGGCCAGATGGCCACGCCGTTATTTGACTGGGTCCGGACACCGAGTCACTTTTTTGCTCCAGTCCTGCAGCCCGTGGAAGTAGCTCGTGAAATTGTTACTGCGATTGACAGCGGGCATGGTGGGGTGCTTAGATTGCCAGCATTTGCAAAGCTGGTAAATCTTTACGCCATCTTGCCCGGTGCCATACAGCAGGTGGCTCGTTATGTGAGCGGTATTGACAATGCTGTGGCATCGGGGAATCGTAATGACCATAAAGCGGCGAAGAAGCGTCGAGTGGATTGATAATTTGGCACACGTGAAGGAAGAATGAGGCGAGTAAATCTATCCTGTATATAAGACAGATTTGATGTTTGCACATCTCTGTATAGTTGCATATCTTGGCAGCCATGTGAATATCAGCTCAATTCTCAGCCGGTCTGAGATGCAAACAGGTTTTCGTGGGTCGGTCTATTGCTCGCGAGCAAGAATCATCTTCTCACGCTCATTCGTCCTCGACTTCAGATTGGCCTTGCTAGTGTGCTTGCGCACATTCTCCTCGCGTCTCTTAATAGCACCAAGTTCCTCACGCTTGATCTCACCAGCCTTCTTAACAGGCTTGGGCAGGTGGCGTTGCCGCTTGATGCGACGGATTTCGGGCATGTGGGAGTATCGCTTGATAAGTGCCTGGTCGTATTCGAGCTTGGTACGCTGACGAGCACTCTTGATACCGCTGCGGTCGGAGGCCTTGGCACGCCAGAGACGAACATTACCATCGTCCGACCCAGACAGCACATATTTGTTATCCGGTGTGAATTTGGCCGAGAAAACACTAGATTCATAATAAGTAAGATGTTTTTGAAAAATATTGTGATTTTCACATACCGTTGCATCCGCCCAGTGTGATAAATGTCACGAGAATGTCCACGTGCTCTGTCCCAGAGACGGATGGTCTTGTCGTAAGATGCCGTAACCAGTTCTTCACCTGTCGGGCTGAACTCGATATCCATGACAGCAGCCACGTGATCCTTCAGGACGTTCAGGGCGCGGTCGGTTTTTCTCATATCGAAGATGTAAGCGTTATGGTCCTCATTGGCCACAGCAAAGTTGAAGGCCTCCATTGGGTTCCAAGCGATGGCGTTCGAGGCCAACTTGAGAACCATCTTTTGCACTGGCGAAGATGTCCGCAGATCGTATAGGATGACTGAGCGATCAAGGGCAGTAGAGCCAAGAATCGAAGTTTCGGTTTGGTTGAATGCAAGCGAGGTGATTGTATCAACGCTAGTAGGCCAGTGCATAGTCTGCGATGGCGAGGATGAAGGTCGAGATAGGTCGTAGATGGAGATCATGTTTGAGGCAGCGGCAAATGCTGGATCGCTTCGGTGGTGCGACACACTGTTGAAGGCACCAGTGCCCAGATAGCTGGTCATGGGAGGTGCATCCGGTGAAGAGTTGTACGGGTCCCATAGTTTGATCGTCTTGTCGCTTGCGCATGACAGAAGTTTTCTGTCCGGGGTCCAGCAGACACCCTTGACCATGTTCTCATGTGCCTGAGTCTCCCAAACTTCTCCGCGAGTAGTCAAATCCCACACCTTCACCATACCATCACCACTGCCACTGGCAAATCGCTCCAGTGAGCCAGGATCCTTTGCCATGCTGTACACACCGTCCACGTGACCATCGCCCATTTGACACAAGAAAGGTGCGGCAAACATGCGCTGCATCTTAATGGCATTCAGAGCACGAGTGTACTCGCGAGCACGCTCGAATGGATGTTGAGACGGGTCGAGATTGCGCGACTGGCGGACGACGCCGGACCCGGGGGCCTGCTGCGACGCCGTAGAGCGAGAAAGTGCTTTGATTTTCTACCGAGAAATTAGTATCAAGATCAAAAAGGGGACATATGCCGTCCTAACTGACCATTTTGTGGTGGCGTATTGTATGCAAAGAAAATCCCGGGCGGAGCAACTTTTTTTTCTGTTGACGGGATGATTTGCTAAGCGGGCGGTGAGACCGGCGGCAGCTGCCAGCTTCCTAGCTCCCCGACTCACGCCTGGCCCAATCAACCTTCCTCTCATCATCCACCCTTGACGTCCCTACAACCCTTGAATTGCCGGTTTTCTGAGCTTCTATCATCACATCTCTCTCCACAATGTCCGCTGCCACCAAGGTGTCTCCGCGGATACAGGAGGTCCGGGACCTGGCGAAGCAGGACCCCTCGAAAGCCGCTAGCAGTTATCAGAAGATCCTCTCTGAAGGGCCAGGGTCCACAGAAGCCTCATCGCGAGACTATGAGCATGCATTGATTGGATTGGGCGAGCTGTATCGGGATGCGAAGAAGCCGCAGGAGATTGCGGACCTCATTAAGACCAGCCGAGACACCTTTTCGTCATTTGCCAAAGCAAAGACAGCGAAGCTGGGTAAGCGGCGTCATCAAAGCCTTGATATGACCATAACTAACCATTCTTCATAGTCCGTCAACTCCTTGATCTCATCAGCGGAATCCCCAACACCCTCGATCTTCAAGTCGCCGTCATCAATTCATGCATAGAGTGGGCCGTCGCCGAACGACGGTCCTTCTTGCGACAAAACCTCCAAGCCCGTCTCGTCGCGATTTACATGCAGAAGCAGACCTATTACGATGCCCTTACCCTCATCAACTCCCTTCTTCGTGAGCTGAAGCGCCTTGATGATAAGTTGATGTTGGTGGAAGTGCAATTGCTCGAGTCTCGTGTGTACCATGCCCTGGGCAACCAAGCCAAGGCCCGGGCTGCTCTCACAGCAGCACGAACATCAGCCGCGTCCGTTTACACTCCTCCCAATTTGCAGGCCAGTCTGGACATGCAGAGCGGTATGCTGCACGCCGAGGACAAAGACTTCAACACTTCTTACTCATACTTCATCGAGGCGCTGGAAGGATACAGCTCGCTCGACGAGGGCGAGCTTGCCACGGCCACTCTACAGTACATGCTACTGTGTAAGATTATGTTGAACCTGGTGGATGATGTGACCCAGCTGCTTGGCTCCAAACAGGCCCAGAAATACGCCAGTGCACGTCTGGAGGCCATGAAGGCGGTGGCCCGCGCCCACGCCAACCGTTCTCTGGAGGAATATGAGAAGGCACTATCAGACTACCGATATGAACTCGGCAGCGACACGTTTATCCGGAATCACCTTCGCCGCCTCTATGATGCCATGTTGGAGCAGAACCTGATCAAGGTCATTGAGCCTTTCAGCCGGGTGGAGCTGGACCACATTGCCAAGATGGTTGGTCTGGACGTCCAACAAGTGGAGCGCAAGCTATCTCAGATGATCCTCGACAAGGTGATCATCGGTGTATTGGATCAAGGCTCCGGGTGTCTGATTGTATACGATGAGACGGAACGTGATCAGGCCTATGATGCGGCGCTGGACACGATTGAGAAGTTGAGCAATGTGGTGGAAGGACTGTATACTAACCAGGCCTCGCTCCTGGAGTAGAGGGAATATCCGGGAATAGGATTATGCAATGATATTAGATCATGGGAACTAATGGATCTATCACGACCATCACTCTACCTCCCAACCCAAGCCGTACTACGTAAAATCCAGGCTATGCCAGTGCCGCGCTATGTAATCAAATATTTGAACCATGACAATCAAATAAATGGATTATATCCAACGATGTTATATGCTATTCTACTACTAACTAGTTCCAACTAGTTGTTCATGTTGTGGTAAACGGCTGTTCGCGACCTTCCGAATCGGGTAAGGCGGTAAAAGAATCGCGACCTCCCGTCGCCCTCGCTCGACCTCATCCTCCACCCAACTCCACGTCAGGAGCCCACTGCTTTCTGGATCGGCAATGAACGCTCCCATGCAGCCTAATTTTGCCCGGGGCTACCCCCCGACCGCCCAGCGGTCCCCAGCCGCGCCTCGTCGTCCCCCGGCGCCTGGTTAGCTCCCCTTACCCTTCCTTTCCATCCAGCCCCATCTAACGTCGTCTAGGCGCGATGCCCGTGCCAATGCCTCAACACGCTGTCAACCCTCAATATATGCCCGTGCAGCGCGCCATGCCGCACCCCAATGATGCTTCTCTGCGCCGCAGTCGCAAGCCAACCGACAAGAATATCCCTGACGGAATTGAGGAAGTCATTATCGGCGAAGGTGTCGAGCAATACAAGAATCTTCGCGACTTGGAGAAGCGATTGGATGCCGCCGTCGTACGCAAGCGATTAGACATCCAGGACTCCATCAGCAAGACCGTCAAGAAATATCGAACAATGCGCATCTGGATCACCAACACCGTCGAGAGCCAACCCTGGCAGGACGCCGGCAGCACTCCCGGATCAGGTCGGTATAAAGTGCGCATCGAAGGCCGCCTCTTAGATGATGACAGCGACCCTACCGTCCCAGAGAATGATGAGGAAGCTTCCACAGGCGCTGGTGGTGACGCGATGGACCAGGACAAAGATGAAGAAGACAAAGAGAAGTCCGAGGCGAAGAAACAATCCCAGCGCTTCTCTCACTTCTTCAAGACCATCACTGTCGATTTCGACAAGCCAGCCACTGCTGTTCCCGAAGAAGTCAAGCCGATCACCTGGAACAAGCCTCAGGTACCACCAAACGCGCCCTCTTCCCCGCCAAACGCCGAATTTGATAGCATTCAGTTTTCGCGCGGATCGCAAGAGAACTTGAACGTCACAGTCAACCTTGTACGGGATGAGACTCCAGAGCGGTATAAGCTGAGCAAGGAGCTGGCTGAAGTGCTCGATGTCGAAGAGGAGACTCGCAGCGGAATTGTGCTCGGGATCTGGGACTACATTCGCGCAATGGAGCTGCAAGAGGATGAAGAGAAGCGCCAGGTGCGCTGTGACCACCGTCTTCGTTCGGTAAGCAAAAATCTTAGCAGGAACTATTCTATACCCCTAATCTCGTTTGTCTAACGTTCCTTAGATCTTTGGCCGCGAAACAATGTTCTTCCCTCAAATCCCAGAGAGCATTGGGCCTCACACCAGCCCTATGGACCCGATCAAGCTCCCCTATACCATCCGCGTCGACGAGGAATTCCACAAGGAACCTACCCCCACCATCTATGATATCCGTGTTGCCGTGGAAGATCCGCTGCGCACCAAGATGATGGCGCTGACGCAGAACCCCAAATACACCGCTGGCATGCGGCAGATCGCCTCGCTGGACGACCAAGTCGCTCTCATCGTCCAAGCGCTCACTCACTCCCACGCACGCCACTCGTTCTACACAGCCTTGAGCAAGGACCCCGTGGCCTTCCTCCGTCGCTGGGTCAACTCTCAGCGCCGTGATCTCGAGACAATCGTTGGAGATTCCGCCGATTCAAACGGCCCGGAGTTCCGCCGGGGAGGCACGAACAGCGCATGGGAGACACCCGTTGCGAAGGACGCTGTGCGGTATATGCTGGCCAAGCCTGAAGCTGCTAGGTAGAGTTTCTGTTGCTCCGGCTAAGCAGATTCACATAGTGTTGGTTGTATTTTGATTCCTTTAGGGGCGCTTATGCGGTGTTTGGTCTGGTGTAGCTAGGGTATGTAAGGCATGGTTAATTCATTTCAAAATCTGAGGTTCATGGCATATTTCATAATTACTATTTATTTATTCTCTTGATTTGACTTCAAATTTCGTAGGAAGTCGAGCAAACGAGGGGAAACGGCGGAGGAAGGGACATAGTACCTAGGGGACAAGCAGATTCAATCCTCCTGCCAATCGAATATCTGCTCCTTGGAAACGCGAGGGCGATGCATGGTCCGCTGTACACTATCAAAGGTCCCGCTGGCACTGGGAAATCCTATGCAATATTGGCGCTCGCCATAATAGACCTAGATGGCGATAAATTCAACTTCTATACACAGTCAGGACATCCCCGGGAACGGATAGTGCTCACTGTTCATCAACAGGCACAAGTCCAGCCAGGAAAACCCCAAATTATGCAATAAGAATATAAGGCGCCAGGTTATTATTATGACTATAACAAACTCAGTTGCTAACGATACCACCTATCAAGGCCACGGATATGTACCAAAAGAACTTCCCGAATTCGCAGCCTCGGATCATACACGCCCATACGGACCATATTGAGAAGCAAGTTGGGACAAAGGCTTATTTCAAGAATCATGCCGGCAAATCTGTTCAACATCATCTCCTCGCCGCTGCCAACCCCGGGAATAAACTGATCCAACACTACTCTCTCACCAAGCCCAACACCGTTTCTGCATTTGAAGATGTGTCTGACCTAGGACTCAAGTAAATCAGTACGCCCCTCAGTGCAGCTATACTTGGTGTGACAGGAAGGATCCCAGGTAGCCCATGAGCTATCCCTGGTCTAGGTCCATACCACAGTTTTGACGCTTTCTTGGAAGAACCGTCAGCTCAGTAAATTTAAGACAGAGGAAGAGGCAGCCTTTCGACTAAAAGACTCCTACTGAACTACAAAAGCACGAATCCCGCCACTTGTTCTGAAGGCGAAAACACAAGATGTCCCATCTGCGTGACGACAGCGACCATGCCGGTGCTCACTCTGACCAAATCAACGACCCTGCGGAGGGCAATGATGAATGGTGATAAACCCAAAGTATTCGGTGACGCCTGTATAGGGAAGAAGACAGTTGAGTTTGCTCCATCGAGACCTCTGCCACCTACACCTACTGCCCTCTCTTATTTTTAGCTAGCAGATAGCAGATCAATCAAAGTTACCTTATCCACTATTTAGCTCCGCTGCTATGTTTTAGCCCATTATAGCTAGCCTAACTCGATAGGCTTGCCTTTCGCGCAGGCCCAAAATCTAGGGAATCCAAGAACTTGAACCCATGGGGATAACGTTAATACGGTGGCTCTAGGGGGGACCCGTTCTGGCCCACTTTGCTGGTAGTATCTGGAACTTGAAGCGCGGCGTTCAACTTTGGGCAAGTTTGAGGCTTCCCAAGTGAACTTGACTTGAACTTAGATGTGGTCTCGTACCCACCTAGTCTGGGCACTCGAACCGTCGAAAGTACTCAGGCTATATTTCCTCAAATTTTTGAGAAAAGAGGTAGTGTTCTGGAGAAACAACTAGAAGCGCCTCAGTCCGATGGCTCTCATAATTTTCTCCGTTTCCGGTTAGATTGTGTTCTCCCCGCAATTAACCTTCCTGTGATATAAACCCGATCAAAGACCTATTATGTACCCACATCTACCAATAGAAGACATTTGAACCTTGGAAGTTGACACATAGTACTAGTAGTATACCTAGGTACTTTGGTAGGTATAAATATTTCCAACACTACCTCTTACCGTGCTTGCAGAAATTCAAGTTGAACTCGCTTCATGAAATATATTCAACTATCCGTTGCCGAGGTGCTTTCCAAGGTTTCTCATATATTTGAATTGGAAGCCCGAATCGATCAGGATGAAACCTACTTCAACTGAGTGGACACATGTCCCTGCGCCAGCCGCCCCAATCGACCCCTCATACAAACCAAAGAAAAACATAGTGACTGTTCCTGCGACCGCATCAGTGGACTATATTCTAGGTGTCATTGCCCGGGATGGAGGTGTGATAATCAGCGATTTGGTCTCAGAGGACAAAATGGCCACGATTGAAGAGGAATTGAAATCCTGGAAAGAAAATCAACCTGTCCAAGCAGCGAACGACACAAGATCTGGCGACGCTTTTCACATTATCCCGTCTCAAACTACTCTCATCCCAGGTCTGGTCGGAAAGTCCGACGCCGTCTCTGAGATCTGCGAGCATCCATTGTTAGATAGTCTTCGGGAAAATATTCTGCTCGAGAAATACACCGTATATCGCGAGGATTGGGTAGAGCCCATCAGGATCGACCCTTTGCTTAGCCTGAGTCTCTCTATGAATATTGGGTATGGGGCTCCCAGACAACGTCTTCATCGAGATGATAATATCCATCGCATCCGGCACTCTGGGCATGAGGATTGGAGTTTCGAGAGCGTTAGTCAGTTTGGCTGTTTGATTGCCGGTTGCGATGTTACCAGAGAAAATGGTGCGACGATGTTCGTCCCCGGGAGTCATAAATGGAACGATCACCGCATGGCGACGGTGGATGAAGTCTGTTTTGCTGGTAAGAGTGCATCCGTCTCTTAAAATGTTGCATTTACTAACTTCCTGTTACCTGTGACCAGAGATGCAAGCCGGCTCTGCTTTAATCTTCCTTGGATCTGCTTTCCACGGCGGGGGTCACAACTCTGTCCCAGGCTCAGTTCGCACTATGTATAGCCTGTTCTTTGTACGGGGGATTTACAGAACTGAAGAGAATCAGTTTTTGACGGTGCCCCGTAACAAGCTATTGAAGATGAGTCCGAAGATGTTGCAGCTTCTAGGCTATACAAAGCCTTCGATGGCCATGGGACTTGTCGACAATAGGAGCCCTGACGAGGACGTGGATGGAATCTTACAGAGACTAATGTTGTAGTTAGATCGAGGAATGCATTGTTCATCTATATTGATATGATATCTTTCGATATCGATCTTTTCAGGTTCAGACTTACCCACCGTATTGGATACAGTGCTGCCAGGTATGTAAGTTAATTACACATCGGCTTTGGAAGCAGGGTCTTTCTCGATGTACTACCAGTAGGTAGGTATACTATGCTCTCTCCGGATCTAAGAGAATCCTTTCCAGTGCCAATCTGATCATAAGGTTGATATTGAATGCAAGGGCCACCATTTTCGACATTTCAATAGGATTGTCATTAAGCATGAGATATGTACGGTTGTATGCTATAGCAAAGACACAAAGCTCAAGCACTCATCGACCCCCAAAGCGTATGAAACAAATAGAAAATATCACAAGAACACCAACAAGGCCGTAAACACTCAATGCCACCCCAAAGGGCATACTGGCACCGAGTTCACCACGAAAAGTCTTCACTTGCGAGGTCAATTGAATGGGCCATAGATTATATCAAAAGCGACGGTGTACAGCCGAGACACTGGTTAAAAGCAAATGCCTCCAATGCTGCCACCTAACCCTTCTATTCTACCAGGTCTATCTCCTCAAGATCCGGGAAGAGGCACCTTGGCGACCAACTCGGCCCTGCGCCGGCGCAGTTCCTCCCCGAATCCCGCGTCGATTGCCGTGGAGATTTGTTCCGGGGTAAGTCCCAGCTCTCCCCGTCCACCTTCCTGCTCCTCGAGCTTGGCAGCCGCTTCAAGGATAATGTCCTGTGGGATATTCTCCTTGAGCTCTTTGAGATCGCCATCCTGTGCATCCTTCTTCCTCTTATTCTCCTCCTTCTCTGGGGCGGGAGGTGTACGGAACCGCTTAAGAACCGTCTCCACCATCTTGGAGAACCAGAAGTAATTCAGGAAATTCAGGATCAGATTAGACCCGACATAGGTCACAACCAGCCAAGTCGGCACGCCAGATGCCGTGAAGTCACTGAAGCGGGCGATTTCCGCGTTGGCACGTGCACATGTCTCGTCAAGGCACATGGTTCCGGAATCTGGGCGGAAAACGTTTGCGTTGACTGTGGTTGGGGTTTGTAGAGGGGATGATGCGGCGGACCAGGTTTGTTGTAAAGCGTTCCACATGTCCATGTAGACAATGACTGATTGCCATGTACCCCAGACGAGACGGCAGCAGAAAAAGACCGAGAGGAGAAGCATGCCGTTGTACCATTGAGTGCGACTGCCAGTCATTTCGATTTTGTCAAGGAACCAGTGGATATTGAGGAATGGGCTGGAAAGCTCGTAGAGGATAAAGACGGGGGCGTAGTAGTTGACGAACGGTCTCTGGTTAATCATTCAAATATTAGAAATGTGTCTTTCTTTGTAGATGCGCAAAGGCACAGCTGGGCGGGTATTCCACTCACAAAGCCGAGACTGAATACCCAGAGAGCGGCAACGGCATGGAACAATAAGCCAATACCGAACATATTGATATGAACGACGCTAACAATCAGGTCATAGATGAAGTATCCAACCGCAAGTGCTTGGATCAAACCGCAAGCACCTGTGTAGCCGAAGACACGCTCACCAGTCGACATCTGGCTGCGCTCGGTATCAGCGAACATGATCCACAACGCAGCAACGTTGATCAAAACACTCTGGACCAAAGAAACGACATGAATATCCCAGTTGAGCCTGGTCCGGGCATTCAGCTTGGGGTAGTGCTTCGGGAAGAGGATCGGCGACAACCATGGCGACAAGAACGAGTGGATGAACTGGTAAAAGGCGAAGGCGAGAATAACTTCATGGATGTGGTCAGGGAGGGTTGGGCTGCTCAGAGAGAGGGCATAGGGCTCGACCAAATTCCGCAGCCATGCTGGAGGGGGGCCGAGGGGGTCCAGCATCGTGGGATGCGGTCGAGCAGCTTATCACCCGATGTGGGGAGCTCGGATGGCCGGTAGTGAGGTGGTGGATAACTATGCAAGGGAGAAATGAATATGCCCCAAATCTACCATGAAGCTGACGAGCACACTGGATGGCCTCCTTTCACTGCACAGAAGGATCCATGGGTGACGAGGAGGCTAAAGAAAAGGGTCTCAATGTAGCTCCGGAGGAGGCGGCCTCGGCACAAGCCTGAGGCAGCAACATTCGTTGGGACATCACCTGACCACCTGCCTATCATGGCAGGTGACCACGGTCACAAGGAATACCTTAAGGTGTACAACTAAGAATTTTGATTTTTCTACTGGATGACTACAGAAGATGACAATGAGAAGTGACGTTGAGGAATGTTCATTAATTGACATAAAAGGGAAATCATACAGAGTCTTAATAACAGAAAAACAGTAACACACAGGTGGTATATGAAAAGGAAACAGAAACAGAACAGAGGAAACCCAAACTCCCGATCATCATGCCGAAACAAACAAAATAAATAACATTATGTGGAAAGCGCAGTCTCCGTGCCCAGGCCACTATCAGTGGGTGGCTCCAGCAGCTTCAACACCTGCGCTTCCATCTGAGAAGCAGTGTCTGAGATGTCTCTGTCCACGAGATCCTGCAACTCATCATCGTCGAGCTCTTCCTTAGAGTCGTCATTTTCTTGGTCGTCATCCCCTCGAGCAGTATGGGCATCATCTGACTCTCCTTCAGACTCAGATGCTCTGTCGGACTCATCATGCTCGTCATAGTTGGAGTGCTCATCGGCATCGTCTCCGCCGACTGAGCTCTCGGCAATTTGAGTGTGACCATCGGTCGTGCTGCTCATGCCACTGGTTCGTCGATCAGTCGAGGCCACACTTTCAGTCACGCCAGTCACCACGCTATCGGTGACGGTTCCGGCGTAGCTGGACTTGCGCTCCGTGCCCGCATAGCTGGTCCGACGTTCAGTTCCAGCGTCGCTCTCGGGCTCGCTGGCAGGCTCATCCTCTTCCCGGAAGGGTTCATTTTCTTTGTCGGCAATAGACACTCGGCCGGCCCAGGAGGACTTGCGTAGCGAAAAGTTGGATTTAACAGAATGGCTGCGCTTGAGGTTCGCGAGACCGCCGTTGCCACTAGCTTGACGGTCCACTCCTCGGTTGCCTGTAACATGACTCAAACTCAGGATGCGGCGCTCCTTTCCAATATTTGGCTGGACAGGAGAAGCTGCAGCGTTGAGGTTGTTTGACAGCCCACGCTTCAAGGCCATACCAACGCCATTACCGAGAAGGCTGCGGGGATCCTTTGACTCTCGGGCAGTAGAGGCGACGCTAGTCACACTAGGACTACGTGCGCCGGCGCGAGAGCTGCGTGCACTCCGGTTGCGTCTGAGATTCATTTGGCTGCCGGTGGAGCGGCTGAGCAACACAGTGCGGGCATGGTCCAGAACACCCTCCAAGATGCGCTTCTCAAGACCATCTGCGCGGTCCTCCATCTGTTGCATCTCTTCATGGCGAATCTCAAGAGCAGTTTCGAGACCGGATACTTCCTTGCTCAGCTTCATGTTCTGCTTAGCAATATCATCCTTCTCGGACTGCAGCGTCTGGATCATCTTCAATAGTGAGTCCTTCTCCTCGTGCAAACCGACAATCTCCGCTTCAACTTGTTCTCGCTGGGCCACTCTTCGCTCAAGAGCAATCGCAGCATCCTCAGCTTCCCGTCGCTTTCGTTCGGTATCCTCGGCGACAATAGCGGACTGAGCGGCAAACATCTCGTTCATCTTGCGAGTGTTCTCCATGATATCCTTGTGCATCTCGTCAAGCTTCATCATCTGAGTGACAGAATGCTCGTCGGACGCAGTGGGCTCCGGCCGGCTAAGCAGGGCATCCAGCTTTTCATGCAGCGAGCTGTTGTCGTTGGCAGCGTGATCCAGAAGTTGATCCAGCTTGGCATAAATCTCATCCTTGGGACCCGCACTCTGGTCCAGAGCTCGGTCAAGCTTATCATGAAGCTGATCGTTCTTTGAGTGTTCCAGGAGGGTATTGAGGACATCGTGAATCTTTGTGTTCTTGGCGTGTTCGAGAATATCGTTCAGCTTGCCGTGTACAGGATCGTCCTCGAGGTCGCGGCTGGTTTCCGGAGGAGGCATAAGAGCGGGAAGCATGCTTGGAATGTTGTTCGGTAGAGCAGATAGCTCAGTCCTGAAATCGTCGGCAGACTTCTGCGAGTGATCGTAGTGCTGGCTGACGACTGTCAAGATTTGCTGAACGGTTTCGAGAATCTGAGGGTTGAATTCGAGTAACTTGCTTTCAACCCGCTCAGTGGCAGCAGCAGCTCTCTCGTTTTCAGTCCGCGACTGCTCTTGTTGTGACTTGACTTCATTGTGCATCTCCTCCATTCGGTTGTAAGACTCATCAACCTTGCCGAACAGGGCCTTTGTGTCTTCGCCGATGCTCTCGCAAGTCTGGTTGACATTGTCTCCCATGGCACCGATGACTAGCTTGATATCCTCAGCAAGAGACCTCGTGGTCGTGACAGCCTCGGCATGGGCCAAATCGCGCTC
This sequence comes from Penicillium manginii, assembly GCF_028828005.1. Lineage (NCBI taxonomy): Eukaryota > Fungi > Ascomycota > Eurotiomycetes > Eurotiales > Aspergillaceae > Penicillium > Penicillium manginii. The sequence goes on along the minus strand of NW_026643103.1, from coordinate 3,733,361 downwards.
CTCGGTCTCGGAAAATTTTGAATGAAGGGAGTTATGAGCATCTTCGTACTTGGCCATGACCTCTCCGATCTTCTCGTCAATCTTGGTACCAAGTTCCACGATAATAGCAGCCCGAATCTCATCATGCTTAACCATAGCCGCAGCATCTCGCTCCTCCTGGTCCAGCTTGCTGGCATTCTCCTCGCCATGAGCACGCTCAAACTCCCGGTTAATGAGGTCGGTGAGCTCCTTCATGCTTTCGACGGTGCTGAAATTTTCGGCGGAGAGGGCAAGGCCTTCCAAGAGCTGCTTGAGCTCAGCGAGGCCCTCGCTGCTTCCATCGAGCTTGCTCTTGAGCTCATCACCGAGCTCACCAACGACAAGCTTAGCCTCATCAATCTTTTCAAATAAGCCGGCATGTTCAGTCTTCCGAGCATCAAACCCTTGCGCAGTCATGTCGTTGTTTGCCTCCATCTTCTCCTGGAAGTCGGTGACGAGGGCCTGCAGCTGTTGGACTTCTTCCTTGGTTGGAAGAGTCTCGGCATCAGGGATTTTCAGCTCATCAATCTGTGACTTGACCTCAAAGACCATTGCCTCGACGGTCTGCAAGTCAGACTTCAGGAGTTTGTCAGAGTCGGCGTTCTCTTCGATTTCGCGTTCTCCTTCCTCGCCTTCTTTAGTCTTGCCTTTAAGTTCATCTAAAGCAATCCAAACATCCTTGATCAAACCCTCCAAGGTGCCCATGTCAGATTTCGTGGGTGCTTCGGCCTCCATACGAGAGGACAATTCAGTAATGGTGTCTTTGGCTTCGCGGATCATGGCCTCGAGGGTGCCAATATGCTCAGATGTAGCAATTTGATCAGGAGCGGGGAAGACGATCTCCTCGATCTGAGTCTTGGTGCTAATTATGAGATGCTCAATACCCTCGATATCCTCCTTGCGGACTTGGCCTTCTTGAGAATCGCGGGCAGCGCTCATCTCGGCGATAACAACCTGGACCTCCTGAATACCAACAAGAACCTCATCAAGATGAGCCTTCTTCAGCGCATCTTCAGCAGGCTCTGGCTCGGGTGCTCGGGGTGTTGAGTCAATAGATTCAACCTTGTCTTGGAGTTGGGTGATGAGGGTTTTCAGTCCTTCGATGTCGGTACCCAGGTTTGGTTGGTCGGCAAGCATAAGCTCGCCACCACGAGCGGTGCTGGCATCGTCGGCTTCTCTCTGGGATTGCCGAATGGAGTCAATGTCAAGCTTGAGGTCAGCAAGGCCGTCCTTGATGGTATCGAGGACCTCAGCGGTGTCGAACTCGGCGGGCTTCTCCAGGAGTTTCTTGAGGTCATCTTTGATGGTGTCGATGCCGTCATTGAATGCGTCGAGCAGCTCACCGGTGGCAGACATCATGCTCTCGCCTCCATCCTTCCGGTTAAGAGTCTCTTCACGGATACTCTCCAGGTGTTCACGGACAGCGGCAATGATCTCCTCCTTATCGGAGCTAGGCTCGGATCGAACAAGGCTAGAATCCATACGCTCGCGGATATTTTCGAACTCTTCGCGAATACTACTGGCAACCTGATCGTTTCCGGCATTTGCCTTATGTTGGTCTGAGAGTTCTCGGATGGCGTCCAGAATTTCGTCCTTGTCACCTGCGGTGGTATCACGAACAACCATGTTCACGATCGTACCACGAAGATGTTCGAACTCCTTTTCCATGGCGTCTAGTAGCTCTGGCGTATCGGGGTTGCCGCGGGACTCATTAGACAAGGAGGCCTCGGTGATTGTCTTCTCCATGTCGGCTTGGAGGAGTCGGAAGCCCTCCTTGACGGTATCGATGATCTCAAGTTTGCCGGCCTCATCGGGGGTGGCTCCGACATGAGCTTCAATTTCCTTTCGAACCACGTCAAGACCATCCTTGATGGCATCTAGGACTTGCTCGGTGTCTCTGCCATTGGCCGCGGAATATTGCTTGAATTCCTCTTTCATGCCATCAACAACATCCTGCAGGCGGTCCATAACTTGATCGCCAGCATTCGCGTTTGCGGAGCTGTTCACTTCATGGAGCCCGGCAGTGATTGCCTCCATTAAATCATCTTTGTTGAGTTCGATCTCACGAGTCATAGTATTAGCGTTCTCCATCCCCTCCACAACTGCTTGGAAGACATCCTCGCGGGTGATTTGAGGACCGACACTGGTACTCAGGGCGGATTTATCTGCCTCGCTTGAGTTGTGAAGGCCTTCAGAAATGGCGTCTAAAATTTCTTCTCGGGAAAGCGAAGACTGGATGTTCGCGATCGCCGAGTCCTGATCCTTGCTGGAATTTTGGAGTCCGTCAGCGATTGCCTCCAATATCTCTTCGCGTGAAACAGAAGGTTGTATATTGGCAAGTGCTGTGTCTTGATCTTTGCGTGAAAGTTCAATTCCGTCAGCAACGGCGCTGATTATGTCTTCACGAGAGATGCTGGGTTGAACAGCAGTGCTAAGAGCGGCCTGTTGGGAATCGAAGGCATCATTCACAGCATTAATCACATCCCCCCCTAGAAACGCGAGGTTCTTCCATATCCTTGGCGGCTGTGAAATGGGCCTCCAAGCCATCGGAGACTGCGCTGACGATCTCATCCCGGCCGAGGCCAGAATCGAAAGACTCCTTACTGATCATGCTTTGGGTGGCCATGGATCCAGTCACTGCATTCAGGATCTCATCACGGAGAGAGTCTAGATGTTCCATATGATCATCATTGAAGCCTCGAGGAGCTTCCTTTTCGGTGGCATGTTGCGAAAGGGCATGAAGAATCTCGTCACGAATGTTGTTGAGGTGGTCCATATGCTCCTCATCCAAGCCTCGGGAAGCTGGCTTCTCGATAGCTTGCATCGCCACGGCACCAAGGATTTCATCTTTAATGGAATGGAAGAGATTGATGTGTTCCTCATCCAAACCCCGTGAGTCTGGTCTCTCGGCAGCGTGCATCGCAACGGCGTGGAGAATTTCGTCCTTGATCGCGTGAAATTGGTTGAAGTGCTCGTCGTCAAAGCCATGAGAAGCAGGCTTCTCTGCGGCATGCATGGCAACAGCACCCAGAATCTCATCTTTCATGGAATTCAAGTGATTGGCATGGTCTTCATCTAAGCCTCGTGCCGTGGGCTCTGGCTTCTCCAGACATTCGCGGATTGTCAAAATGATTTCGTCGCGAGTTATAGAGGGAGGGTGTTCAATGGGTGGAGGGCTGAAGTTTTGCATGCCGGTGTTGACCGCGTCGAGGACCTGGTCGTAGGTAATGGATTGCTCATGTTGTGGTCGGTAGTCCCTAAGGCCCTCTGACAGACAATCCAAGATCTCATCTCGTTCCAGGCCGAAGTTCTGTAACTCGATCTCGGGTTTATAGGTTTCCCAAGCCTCGCGAACAGTGTCAAGGATGTCCTCCTTCTCCATTATAGATCCATGAGGCTCCGCCGCCTGGGGCTGGGGGAGCTCAAGCTCATCAAGAGCTTTCTTGACCACAGAATAGATAGAAGCCAGACTCATGGTGGATTGGAAATCAGATAACGCGGAAGAGGTCTGACGACTTTCTTCGACAGTAGCAGCCAGCTGCTCCTGGAGGGTTTGCAGGCTCTCGTGGACGATGTCAGAAATTTCTTCCGCACTGGGAGGCTGAGGCTTCTCTTGATCATCGATAGCTCGGCTCGATTCGACGGTCTCAAGCTTCCTAGCCAGGTCACGTCCCATTCCGAGTACCTCGCCGCGCAATTCACGCACAAGGCTCTTAACGCCATTCGTCATACCACCTCCTTCAATGACGCTGTTCTTAACGCTTCTCAGAATGGCCATCATGTCCTCCTCGTCCGATGGGGATCGGTTCACATCGCCCTTGGCGAGATTGAGAGCTTGCACGGTAGCGCTGGGATCCATAGAGCCCGTAGACAGAGATCGCGTTCCTTGGGTGTTGGTTTCGTTCGGAGAAGTGCTGTTGATGGCCTGCATCGAACGCACAAGAGCTCTGCTAGAGGGGTCCTCTTTCACAATATTAAGGATTTCCTCGAGCATATTGGTTACCTTCTTATCGGCATCCTGATCAGAGACTGATGAAGCTGGACGTGTCTTGATTTCATCCACAAGTTCCAAAAGTCTCTCCTCGCCCTCCTTTGTGGCCATCTCGCGAAGAACCTTTTCGAGCAAGGCAATGCTGGCAGAGCCGTCGGAGCAAATGGGTCCCGGGGAACCGCAAAATTCTCGATCGTAGCTGCTGAAAGGATTGGGGCTCGGCATGCGTGGCACGGAGTAGCTTCTTTTGGAGTTGGGAGAACTATCCGGTTCACTTGGGTTAATGCCTTCACGGGGTTTCAAGAAAGCTTTGAGATCAGACCTTAGGCCATCATTATCCAACAACTTTGATGTGAGATTCGAAGTCAGCTGCTTCAGGCTCACCCTAATATCTTCGTCTCGGGCATTCGTTGCGGCTTTCAGGCTAACGAGATCGGTGGCATTGTCCTTACTTCGTCGGCTCAGATTGGACATCTCACGCTGCAAACTGCTCGCAATCTCGGTGAGGCTCAGGATTTGCGATTCAAGTGAGCCCATGGTGGGAGTCGCGCGCTCGGTTTGAGGTGGCTCAGCGGATGCAGTGATCATTTTGGGGGCTTTGGAGGGCGATGGAGGGTCATTTTCTGGTAGCTGCATATTCTGAAGTGCTAGCATTGTTGCGGAGGGGGGGGGTGTTTTCGCCCAAGATGGGCTTCGACAAATATCGGTTCGAGATATAACTGGGAAGCTCCCGTTCAGCAGGACGGGTTGGAGGTGAGCCAGCAGACTTGTTTGTGTCCTGGAGCTTGCTTGCGGGGTCAACAATTGTTGCTCGTAGAGGACGCTCTGGTGATCGGTTTTCGAGGTAATTCAAAAACTCCGAGCGAGTGTCACCCTTGGTGTCGGCAGGTGGTAGAGACTGCATGCGCTTGTGATAATGGCCCTTGACCAGCTGTCGCTCAGGTGAACCGGACTTGGGCATTGAATTTGTTGTGTAGGAGCTCGGAGCGTTCTCGCTCGGCCTATCTGTGAATTTGGCAGCGATAGCCTGAACATTGGGCGACACATTGGATTTTGTCACAGGGCTCATTGAGCGAGGATTTAAAGGTAGTGGCGGAGGAGCGCGTTCAGGATCAGAACTGTCCCACCTGCGCGAGCGACGCTTTAGCATCCTCTTCCAGTCGTTCATGGTAGGTATTTGGTTGGTAGAATAATAAGATGAATCACGTACATTGGAACAGAGAGGCGACCAGAGTCGGTATGAGAGCCCTGATGCCGAACAAGCTCCCGATCACGGGAAGATACGTCCCGATCTTGGGACGGCATGGTGTGTTATTGTCGTGGAGAAGAAGTCGAGATGTCTCAGTGAGGTATTGGCAAGGATATGGGAATAGGAATGTAGTTCAAGTTTGGAGAATGCGTAATAGGATCAAAACAAGGTCGTCAAAGGCATAACAAGCTCGCAGAGGAGAGCAGAGCAAAATTCGCTGAAAACACAAAGTGCAAAAGACGGTGTAAAAGTCTCGATCAAACCGGGAGATCAACTTGATAAGAAGTAAACAGGTGGAGAGTGGAGGGAGCCACGAACAAGACCGGGGACCACTACGGACCACTACGCGGCCTACACATCACATGTGGGCCCTAGCAACGGGTAACTACGACCGTCGCCATGTAAACATTGGAAGGCGGTGACGTCGGGCATCAGTCAGGCGGTGAGACACTTCGGACTCAGGCAGTAAGGCACTCAGGCAGTAAGGCTTTCATAGTGTCTCTCCCCCTCGGTACATAGTTCCCCCGGTCCCCCAATGGGGTAACCACCCCGTTCCAGCTAGCGCCCTCCAGTCGGTAAGACAGCCAATCAAGCAGAGGCACACAAATCGGCTTTGCCCTGAACCCTCTGCCCGCCCAGGCGAAAAAACGAACACTTCGATCTTAACTGACCGTTCCGTACTCGACAACCCACCCGTTAACCTCGCCAACCGGGACATTCACAATGAAGTGTGAGTATTCATTCTAATCGCTCCGTCTCTACGATTTTATACTGACTGCGAAAAATAGTCATGAAGGTCGGCCGTGTGGCCATCATTACCCGTGGCCGTTACGCCGGTAAGAAGGTACGACAAATCGCCCATATTTCCCCCTCCGAGTTGCGCACACAATTTGAAAAGAGAGACGGACTGCATCATTGGAACTTCGATTCAGCGACGGAATAGCTACGGCTTTGCCATTTCTTTTTGACGACACGAAAAAAAAAAACCAATTTGATGGAGGACCGGAATTCAAGATTGTGAAATTGTGAATCAAGTGCTGACCAGCGCTTTTCCGCTCGACTACAGGTCGTCATTGTCCAGCCTCAGGACAACGGCTCCAAGGCCCACCCCTTCCCTTTCGCCATTGTCGCCGGTATCGAGCGTTACCCCCTCAAGGTCACCCGCCGCATGGGTAAGAAGCTTGTCGACCGCCGCTCCAAGATCAAGCCTTTCATCAAGGTCGTCAACTACAACCACCTGATGCCCACTCGTTACACTCTCGAGCTCGAGGGCCTCAAGGGTGTCGTCTCCCAGGACACCTTCAAGGAGGTCTCTCAGCGCGAGGACGCCAAGAAGACTATCAAGAAGGCTCTTGAGGACCGCTACACTTCCGGCAAGAACCGCTGGTTCTTCACTGCTCTGCGTACGTCCCACCCGATATCCACGACCTCGAAAAAACCTACCGTTTCGTCTTGCGATCCTCTCAAATCATTTTTACTGACTTTCTTTTTTTTCTCATCCAGGCTTCTAAACGGTTTATCACGGGCGTTTGTCGTTGTTCAGGTGAAGGCGAGGGGGAAAAAAGCATCGAGCACATTTTCCGCTCCCTGAATTGGGATAGGAAGGCATATACCATAGCTGGAAACAGAATCGGGAATGTATCGGTGAACTCCAGTTTTGAGCGAAGGGGGCGCCTTACAAAATTGGCGCCTGCCTGAATGAAATGGAAAATATGAACAATTATTCTTTTTTCAATGATCCTTCTTACGAATCCTTGCATGCATCTGCAGCTTCTTTGCCAGCACACTTCTTCCGGTCTCCCCATGCGCTTGACGTCAGAATCTCAGAGTCCTACACCCATTCCTGAACCCCCGCATCCATATTATCATCATGTTGATGGGATGTTTTCCCAAGCACCCGACCAGGCAGAACTTTTCCACCTAGTTGTACTTGGCAACTTGACGAATCAGTCTCCAGCTGCAAACATGCTCTTGAACGACTCCTCCGGTCACATGTCTCCCTTCGCGCCAGGTCTAGAGTAAAGAAGCGCGTAGGCATGACTTGTGGCTTTCCAAAGCCCATGTGATCGAAATCTTATCTTGACTACACCAACCATTTTAAAAGTCGACAGCGGCGGATCTTCCTTAATTCCAAAAGCCCCTTCGCATGTGAAACCGCTTAGATTCCAGAAGCAATTCAATCAGGAGCTTCCGCGGTTGACGGCAGGGATGCATGTACATGGTATGTATGTATACATCTGCAGCCGAGATCCCATCTAGACCATTAGCAGAGGAAAGCCGCAGGATCTGCCACCTCAGCCCGTCTGCGCTCCAATAAGAAAGCATATCTCATTATTTTGGAAATAGGATCTACCACATCTTGATACTGAAACCAGCAGGTAGTATTTCTTCTATCGCTGCCTGCCTAGGTTCACAAGATTTCCCAAGGCCCTACGTGGTGGCGCAACCTTGGAACTTGCCACACCACAGCCTGCATTGAGATACGATTGACCGCGACAGGCAAGGTTCACGGTATCATCACGAATCGGATCGGAGAGCCCAGTAGCTCAAGAAGCCCGGAGAATATTTACGTACAAGAAAATAAAGCAAGGCAAAAGTACTGAAATAATCCGTTGTTCGGCTCGGCATGCTCATCAAACTAAAAACTATAGCGCAAGCGACCTTACCCGACTCAACATTGACGGTCAACCCACATGGACCGATCTACACGGAGGTTTAAGCCAGCGTGATTGCCACCAGATCGACCAAGATGTTGCCATTCTGCCGTCTAGTCGGAAAAGCAAACAGTTCCGCGGGCCAAAGACACAGAGCCAACAAAATGGTTCTATTTTTTTCTCTTCCAAAAACCCAAATCAAAATCAAAAAGTATATCGAACAAGCTCCCGAGCTCAGACATCATTCCGAGACAAGCCATATTCTCCGAGACGCAGGTCATCATCAACCCCAGCCCAGAAGCAGCATTACAAGCACATGCAGTGCACAAGATGTCTCAACCCCGTAGCCTCCGATTTATGCTCATGGCAGCATGTATGTACCACAAAATACAACACACCATACACAGGGACTCCCCATTTCACCTATCGTGACACAGTTCCACGCCGACTACAGCAGTACCCGGGCGCCCATCCAATTGACCAACTGCAGTATGCGCGCGTGAGTATTAAATCTTGATACAAGGGAGTAGCCGCTCTCAACGGTTTCGCAATTGCCCCCCTCCCCGACCTTTGACAATCTAGTCGCCGAGGATCGGATTATTGGACGACGAATCATCAAATGTACCAGTCGCACGCCGGGAACGCGCGCAATTGGGGGCAGGGGGAGGGGAGAGGAGAGGGGCTCAGGATCAACTAGGGTAGAGGCCGATCGCGAAGCTGGCTAGAACCTTGTGCCTCTATGGTGCTTTTCAAAAGCCGCATACGTACTCCGTCCATCGCCGACGGTCCCCATTTCCAATTTGATCTCACGAGCTAATCGCCCTATTCCGGCTTTCGACTTTCATAACGGTTGGCTAGCTGACTAGGGTCGTTCGCAATGGGAAGAGGGGGGGGACAATAGGCGGGATGACAATGGGGAGATTTATGGGACTTTCTTTTTCCCGCTGGTCCATACAGGGAGATTGCTAGGCGACGCTCAGACCAAAGGGGAGTGGATACAAGGTGCAGGAGACAGCAGGGGGGGGGGGGGCAAGGGAAGTTGAGCGAGGCTGGATCTTTCTTTTTTTCTTTCCAGGCGGGAGGAGCAAGTTGACTCCGGGCTGCAGGTGTCACGGCCAGAAGCCAGTCATGAAACTAAGGCATGTCGGCTCTAGGCATGCCGGCTTCTTGGCTGATAAGAGGGCCATCTATGATGTTCTCGCCCCAAGCCCGGGTTCTCGAAGTGGGGGTTTCGTGGAGGAACAAGGTTCATGGCGGGGAGTCAATCGTCGAGTAGTGTAGATTCCTGCGCTCTCACCGGGTAGTGTGCTCACTCTGGCAGGTTTTGTGATTTGGAAGTGCTGTTGCGAGGTATGTACAGTTGTACATGGCGAGCTTCTCGTAGAGTCGATCAGTGAGGCTAAGATGGTCTAGTAGTGGTGGATCCCAAATGCGTCGACGTTGGACCCGCAATCACATGTGAAGGGAGGTCTTATCAAACCCATGTTGCAAGCTAATGCAATTGTGCTGAACATGATGATTGCGCAACGGGTTGTCCTATTCTTTGGGTTTCGGGAAGAGTAGGTTGTTCCAGGGTGTTGGGCGTCAAATTCGGGATATACTTGTCAAGTAGAGTGCTCGTCGCTACCGGGAAGCCAAAATTTGCCATGGCGTCAGGGCAAGCTGCAAAGAGGTCTGATCCAGCACCGAAATCGCAACCAAGCATAAATTTTTTTGGAAAAAAAAAAACAATAAAAAAACGGGAAAAAGAAAATAAAAAGAGTAATGAAAGAATGAAATAATGTACTAAGGCAAACCCAGCCGGGGAATACGATCCCTGCGCACAGATGATGCGATTGCGCTGGGGCCTTGTGAGGCCAATGGCAATTGCATAATGTGGGCGCAATCACATGTGAAAATCTATATACAGCCCACATCACCTTCTCTCTTTTCTTTCCTTCTTGGCTCTCTGCTCTTTTCTACTTGACTTGCTGGTTTCTCTTCTCTCTGTCCTACTTGGAATATTTTTCTCTCTCACTCACACCCTCTCTATCTCATTCTCTCTCACTCACACCCTCTCTATCTCATTCTTTCTCTTCATGCCCCACGCCGACTCTGACAAGATGGGTGAACCGATCGTCAACGGCGAGAAGGTCCATTCTCAATTCCTCGATGTATGCAGCTACCCAGCGCCGTGTCCTGTTTGATTTGCGCCACTGGCTAACACTACTGTTTGACTCACTAGCATCTCACTTCTTACCCCGTGGTCTCCGACTCTATCGCCGTCTTCAAGGGCAACCCACTCGGCGCCAAGTCCATCGAGTTCGCCGACCAAGGCTACACCCGCCTGGCCAAGCCCGTCCTGCCCTACTTCTCTGTGCCCTACAGCTATGTGGTACCTTACCTTGCCCGTGCCGACACTCTCGGTGACAAGGGTCTGAGCCAGATCGATACTCGCTTCCCCATCGTCCGAGAAGATACCCAGAAGATCCGCGGCACCATTTACAACACCGCTGGCTACCCAGTGCGTGTCGCTGGTGATGTCAAGCACCACCTCTTCGACACCTACGGATCGGAATACAAGAAGTGCGGTGGCGACGGTATTTTCGCCTCTGGAAAGGCCGTTATCACAACCAGCTTGGTCATCTCGCAGGAGTCATTGGCGTGGGTCAACACCTGGTTGCAGACTGCCAAGGACGAAGTTAAGGAAGTCGTGAACGAGAAGACCAACAACCACTGATTAGATTTGGATTTTCTTTCTTTGCTTGAGCGCCTCTTTTTTTTTTCGCCGCCTTGTTTCCTAGAGAAAAAATAATACCTATTATTCCGTCTGTTTCAATTAAGTTCACGTTCACGCCCGGACATTCACGTTTTGATTTCTTTGTTCTTAAATGTGGTGGGGTACTCCATTACATATATTGTCGATCGTTCAAGCTTCAAATTGTTCGCTATCATTTTCACCTGGGCAGGCTACGACTAGTACTAGTGCTATTCCCAACAGACCAATTTGTCAATGAAGCTTTCAGACTACCCCTTAATTACAAGAATAATTTATCTTAATACCTTAAGCCCCGAAACTCAATCCAAGAGCATCCGAGTCCATTCGCATATGGCAGGTGCTCTTGGGTCAACTAGTGGGTGACATAGATAAGCGCACGGACCAACTCCCGGATGCGGTAAAATCGACGTTTGATCGCATCGCATCGTCGCGTCGCGTCCACTCTCCATCATTACTCCGCCCTCAGAACTCAAACTTCAAGTTTGACACCACAACACGACCAAAATAATGCCTCTGGCCCGCAAAAGACAAGCGGTAAGTGAGAAAGAACCAAACTCAACTCAAAACCAACACCCCCACTAACCTTGAACTAGCCCGAGCCCGCGGACTCGGACGACGAAGTCCCCCAACCTAGCGCAGCTCGTCGTCAAAGAACGCGCTCCTCTTCAGCTGCTGGAGATGACAGCGAAGATGGCAATAGCGGCGCACCATCAAGTCTCGATGCCATGGTCAAAAAAATGGTCCGTCTCGCTCTCGCGAGCGAGTACTCACGTCTTCCCATCCGTCGAACAGACATCAGCGCCAAAGTCTTGGGCGAGCAGGGAACGCGCCAGTTCAAGGTTGTCTTTGAGCAAGCGCAAAAGGAGCTGAAGACTCGGTTTGGAATGGAGATGGTTGAATTACCTGCGCGCGAGAAGACGACTATTTCCCAGCGGCGGGGTGAGTTTGGATCCATCCTATCCTATCCTTTCATTCATTCATTTGGTCGTCTACAATGGCGAACATTCGCGATCCAAACCCAGTGACCGGAGAAAAGAAGAAGAAAACAGAGACTAATACCCGCCTTCTGGAACAGCCGCTCAGAAAACCGACAAACCATCATCCGGAAATAAATCCTGGATCCTAACGACAACACTACCACAATCCTACCAAACATCCGCCATATTACCCCCCACCAAAGCGCCCTCCGTAGGCACAGAAAGTACCTACACAGGACTCTACAGTTTCATCATAGCCCTGATAACGCTAAACGGCGGCTCACTCGCCGAACCGAAACTGGACCGCTACCTCGCCCGCATGAACGCAGAATCACACACCCCCATCGACCGCACAGACAAACTCCTCCTGCGCATGATCCGCGAGGGCTACCTCGTACGAACGCGAGAAATGGACGGCGGGGAGGAACAGATCGAGTTCCTGGTCGGCCCGCGGGGTAAAGTCGAAGTGGGGACGAATGGCGTGGCTGGGCTTGTTCGGGAGGTTTATGGACGCGGAGAAGGAACGCCCAAAGCCAGCGGCAGGGTCCCCGGATATGGGGACGGAGACGAAGACGTGCTAGGCGGGGAAATGACACAGATGGAGGAAGAGGAGAGGGAGGCGTTCGAGGGCAGGCTGAGGAGGAGTCTGGGGATTCGTGAACGCCCCGGGCAAACCCAGGAGGCTGGATCGAGTGGACAACGTGGTCGCGGTGGCGGAGAGGAGGTGGAGGCGGATGCAGATGCAGATGCGCGGCGGCGTGAGGGGCCGAGACGGTCCAGGCGCTCTGCCCCTGCGACGCAGCACGATTCTGAGTCTTCGGGTGAGGAAGATTCAGCCACTGATTCGGATTGATTCGGGTCGGTTTGAATGTCTGTAGTTATTGCATGGCCCAGTTTATCTTTCCTATTGGAATATCCTGGCTGTAGTTTGGTGATACTGTTGTGATACCCTGATACCCTGGAGTAATTACAAAACAAATGCATCTTGCATAAAGAAGTATGATTCTAGCAATGATTTTGCAGCTCTTGAGATCTTTGAGATCGTTATGACGTATCCACCCTTAGGAATTGAACAAAGGAATTTCTCGAACAGCGCTGACCCCTCGACTACTAACAGTCTTTCCGAGTCGCGTCTTCTGAAATCTTGCGATATACCCCCGATGACCTTGACCAAAATTCCGACGAAGATGCTGAGGATGATCAAGATTCCCGCCACTTCTGCCCACACCTGAACTTGAAGTCTTTGAAGATTTACGACTTACCCCACTGCCCCACCCATACTCGAGGCCGTTCCCTTTCCTACCCTTTAATCTATTGCCTCTTCTCGTGATGTGTTGATGTTGATGTCACTGCCATTGATAATGCAATAGCCCCTTAGTAAGCGGATATGCTTGAAACCTTGTAATTATTCCAATATACTCCAGTGAAAGAGAGGAATATTATGACTGTAGCTATCGTTGCCATCGTGGGGTCCAGAATTTGGAACTGTATTGGACCTTGAGACCGATTCGTAGAGTGCAAAGAGCTTCTGTCCAAGAAACAATGGCCACATACTTGCAAGTTGCTAAACAGAAGCTGTAAGCAGCTCCATTTTTGTCAATTATCTCATTCAGAATTACTTGACGACGGTCTCTGTTTTGGGCACATCGAAGAGGAAGAAAACATCGAATACCTCGCTGAAAACGAGGATATGCTGACATGCTATCGCATGAGGATTGAAACGGCGATGCCAATAACAACGAATATCCCCCAAAGAGCCAAATGTACACAAAAATGCCGCTATTGGACTTAAATGTTCGGGTTTCCAAGCAAAATCTGCTTAGAAGCATAAGGACAGTCATAACGGGAAGCCTCAACAAGTGTAGCTATAGTGGCTATTACTAATCTCTCGTCGTCAACATGAGGCACGTCAGGGCAGAGCTGAAGAATTGGGAGATAAGGAACTTCTTCGGACAGAGCTATGATGGTTTCCAACGAACGTCTACATGCCATGCGTAAAGTTCCTGCGCAGTATGCACCCAGAATGTGAATTCAACATACAACGATATGGAGATTCATATGGATAGCTATAGAACTCAAGTATCTACTGTGGAAAGCCATTTCGACCTCGTGGAATCCCAAGACATAGCGAATAACAAATTTCATTACGAAACCGTCAAGTGTCTTCATTGCGAAGAGATTCTTGCGAGAAATGGCCATTGCCATCCGCTTACAATGATCCAATATCTCAGACGCTGTGAAGATCCGTGGTTCGAGCTTGTGGACACTTGGTACAAGGCAGACAGACTATGCGATTACTGCCTCGAAAAACTTCACCAACGACGAACTTCTAGCCCACAAGGAGAACTGTTCGCACCGAAAAAAGGAACGTCATAAATGCAGAAAAGTCTTGGCTATTGGTGACATTGGAGAGCATAAACGAGCATGCTCTATCTGGTGTTGTCCAAGATGTCACAAGCACATGGAGGCCGCAAAAGAAGAAACCCGAGTCATCTAGCAGAATGCAACGAGTTCTAATGCTCCAAATGTCAACAAATAATAAGCATTCGAAAAGAAGATATCAAGAAACACGATGATGTCTGCCCATACTACCGCTGCGGTGCTTGTACTAGTACTAGTACTAGTAGTAGAGATAATTTTATTAAAGCAAACAAGGAGTCTCACAAGTCTACACCTGGGAAATGCCGGGGAAGATTCAAGAAAACCACTGGCAAACTTCCAGAGCACGAGAAGGTCTGCTCAAAAAAAAAGATGTTGGAAGTGCTTGAAGTGCTTTGAGAGGGATGAAATAGCCGCACATCGTGAAACTGCACCTGGAAACGCTGCCAGCTCTGCGCGGGAAGCTTCCCTCCGGAGATTTATGAAGCTGAGCATGGAAATCCGGATCTCTGCCGGACACGGATATGTACTGGATGTGGGAGAAGGTTACCCGTCGAAGACGCCCCCGGTGCATATGAAGACCTGTGAAATTTGGTCCTGCAATCCATGTCGGAAACGCTTTCACAAGGACAAGATCGAGAAGCATCGCGAGAACTGCTATATGTGCCAGTATTGCAAGAAACCCCAAAGCTCGTCGGGAGATGGGTCATGAGTGCATTGTTAACAGGTGCTTTGGGTGTTTCAAGGCACAACCAGTAAATGAGGTCGATGCTCAATGGGATAAGTGTGATTGGAGACAATGCCTGAGGTGTCGAAAAAGGTTCCTGTCATATCCCGGAAAGCAGTGGGTCCTAAAAGGGATGGATAAGTCTTTGCTTTTTCTCTTCCTTCTTATTTTCCTCTTCCTCTTACCATCATGCTATGCGCTGCGCCAGAGGTTTCAGCAGACCAATGCATTCCCTTTTTCAGTCGGGGTTTTCAAAACTTCGCAACTGCACTGTACCTACCTAGGAAGGTACCTACTAGATTTGCATACAAAATTGTTTCTCAACCAAGAGTTAGGTGCTCCCCGGACCCTTAGCCATAGCATATTTGCGCGTACATTTGATTTATGGTAGTGCTTAGTGTTACTTTGATATAGCAAGCTAGCCGTAAGATCATGGTGTGGATTGTTTTCTGCAAGATAAAGCAGATGGTTCTGGTTACCCTGGAATACTATACTGGACATCCTGAGCCACGGCTATCAAAGTACGTGTTACAAAGTTGAAGTCTACATATTCAGTTTGAGTCTCAAATCTGTTAATAGAATTTTAGAGAAACTAAGCTAGGTCTAGCTCGATCCATAAGCGTTTTTGTAAGAAAATCATCACGGCATCTCTGCATCATGTGAAATCGCTTATTTCTTGCCAGCCTTCTGGGCGGCCTTGGTGACCTTGCCGGCACCGCCAGCGGACTTGTCGACGGACTTGATGACACCGACGGCAACGGTCTCTGTTCTTCAGTTAGTAAAATGTTCAGCTCTATTTCAGGGGAATTGGGAAACGTACGGCGCATGTCACGGACGGCGAAACGACCGAGAGGAGGGTAGTCGGTGAAAGCCTCTGTAGAGCGAGTTAGAACTGTATCAAAAGAAATAGGGGAGCGCGGGACTTATTATAACTTACCAACACACATGGGCTTGGAGGGAACCATCTTGACGATGGCGGCATCACCGGACTTGACGAACTTGGGGGAGTCCTCAACGGACTTTCCGGTACGGCGGTCAATCTTCTCGAGGAGCTCAGAGAACTTGCAGGCAATGTGGGCGGTGTGGCAGTCCAGAACGGGAGCGTAACCGGCACCGATCTGACCGGGGTGGTTCAGGACAATGACCTGGGCGTTGAAGGAAGCGGCGGCCATAGCGGGGTCCTGGAAAAAGGGTTAGAGAGGAGCCAGAGTGAGTGACGAGTATTCAGAAGTAACTTACGTTCTTGGAGTCGGAAGCGACGTTACCACGGCGAACCTCCTTGACGGAGACGTTCTTGACGTTGAAGCCGACGTTGTCACCGGGGACACCCTCCTTGAGCTGCTGGTGGTGCATCTCGACGGACTTGACCTCAGTGGTCACGTTGGCGGGAGCAAAGGTGACGACCATACCGGGGATGATCTTACCGGTCTCAACACGACCGACGGGAACCGTGCCAATACCGGAGATCTTGTAGACATCCTGGAGGGGCAGACGGAGGGGCTTGTTGGAGGGACGGACAGGGGGCTCGATGGCATCGATGGCCTCCAGCAGGGTCTTACCGGTGACCTTGCCGTTCTTGCCCTCCTTCTCCCAACCCTTGTACCAGGGGCAGTTGGGGGAAGGCTCAAGCATGTTGTCACCGTTGAAACCGGAGATGGGGACGAAGGGAACGGTCTTGGGGTTGAAGCCAACCTTCTTGATGA
Organism: Penicillium manginii; assembly: GCF_028828005.1. NCBI lineage: Eukaryota > Fungi > Ascomycota > Eurotiomycetes > Eurotiales > Aspergillaceae > Penicillium > Penicillium manginii. The sequence continues at coordinate 3,716,905 of NW_026643103.1, read as the reverse complement.
AGTTGGAGGTCTCCTTGACGATCTCGTCGTAACGGGCCTGGGCCCACTTGGCAGTGTCCATCTTGTTGAGGGCAACAATGAGCTGACGGACACCGAGGGTGAAAGCGAGAAGGGCGTGCTCGCGAGTCTGGCCATCCTTGGAGATACCAGCCTCGAACTCACCAGTGCCGGAGGCGATGATGAGAATAGCGCAATCGGCCTGGGAGGTACCAGTGATCATGTTCTTGATGAAGTCACGGTGACCGGGGGCATCAATGACGGTGACCTCGAACTTGGCGGTCTGGAACTTCCACAGAGCGATATCGATGGTGATACCACGCTCACGCTCAGCCTTGAGCTTGTCAAGAACCCAGGCATACTATTGAATGGGTCAGCATGATGAACATATTGTATTTGGGGATATTTGATGTGGGTGGAACCAACCTTGAAGGAACCCTTTCCGAGCTCAGCAGCCTCCTTCTCGAACTTCTCAATAGTACGGGAGTCAATACCACCGCACTTGTAGATCTGGAAGAGGGAAGAGATGTTAGTATTGTTTCCTCAAAGACTGTGGGATATGAGGGAGATATTTCTTACCAAGTGACCAGTAGTGGTAGACTTGCCGGAATCGACGTGGCCGATAACGACAATGTTAACGTGAGTACGCTCGTCCTTACCCATGGTGACGGTAGGTTCTTGAAGTTTCTTTGTAAGATACTAGGAGAAGCCTGAAAAAATTGCACAGATTCTACAGCGTGTGTAGAGGTACTGTGCAGCAGAGAGTTAGAAGAGAAAAGGAGAAAAGAAGAGGGAAAAGCCAAGGGGTGGGCAAGATATACGTACTGATGCGGACAGGGAAGAAAGAAAAAAATCTGTGGGAGGGGTGAGGAGGGGAAATCCTTATATGGAGGGGCAAGCGAGGGAAAGAGGCGAAGTGGGCTGGGTTAGCCCTTTCGTTTCTGTGGGCTTCGATTGGCCAATGTCAGCTCTGGTGGGTCCTTCCAGCGGGACAACAAGAAAATTCTGCGGTGGGCTGTTTAGCGTAGTACTTCTACTTCAATCAACATACCTTTTACTACGGTGCTCAATGTACCAGTACACCCTATTTTCGTTCCCTGGTTACCATCCCACGGGTCTCCACTCAAATGTGAATTTTCTTCCTCATCGTGGTCCTTTCAGCCCACTACTGGGCAGCAACGCAGTCGTCGGGCCTCCTCAAGTGGAATTGTGTATACTCCGTACTCATATTTTAGATTCACACAGCTTTTTATTATTGTTTTCTTTTACTCTTGATTTTTTGAGCTCCCCTTTTGGTGACTACCCCTCCAGATATCACCGAATGCAGCCCAATTTTGCGAGTCAGGATTACTCCGTAAAGTAACTACCCCTCCCGCGGGGCACTCAGCAGTCACCGCCAAATCGAGACCCACCATCACCACCAGGCTGCACATGTCATGCAGAGGCATTTTTGCCACAGACGTCAATAGAGAGATTCAATGAGTCAAAAACAAAAATTAATACTGATGGCTGGGAAGATTCATGGATAGCAATTGTAGAATAAATTGTACGATTATACTCCGTACTCCGTACAGTGGTCCTATCTAACCCCCTCATTGAGTCAGGAAGTATCGCAAAAAAGTATGAGGCTGGGCAAGACCCATGGTTACAACCAACTCCAAAAACTTTTTTTTCTTTTTCCTTTTTTTTCTTTTTTAGCCTAGAAGTCGCCGATCGCAAATGCTCCGGCCTATCATTGACGTATGGTCGATCAAATTCGGGTATCTCATCTACAGCCGCCGCCGTAGCCATGTGTATGTGTTCGTACCAAAACGCCCAACCAAGCAAAGAGCAAAAATTATATGATGCGCCATTATGTTTTGTCGCATGAAATATGGGAAACAAACTCCCCCTCCAAATTGAGTACTTTCCCCCACTCTTGATCTCATCCCGTCGATCAGATCAGTTCTCTCTCCACCGTGCACCGCAGTCGCAGCACTGTGTACAGCTGTCAGATAATGCGGCGCACGCGTGTGCGTAAGGGGGGAGATGCGGGCACTTACCTTCAAGAATGTAGTCATCGGCTCATCTGCACTGCGGATCTGCAGCTGGAAGAAGTATGCACGGTCTCCGTTGCAGTTCTCGGCTGGGCATTGCGCTGAAGAGAGAGATTGTAATCAGTTTCCAGCCCCAACTAGGATCCAGACTGAGACCCAACCCAAAGGCAGGTCTACAAAATAGACTGGGGATAGGAGAATCTTTCGCAACGTACTTCCCACACTATCGGCATTGGCGAACTCTTCCTTGCCGCCGAATACGTCCTCCACTTCCTTCTGCTTCATCTCAGTCGTCTCGAAGATGGTCTGTCGCACGATGGGTTGCTCGTAGGGGCAGGTGCGGCACTCGAATCGGTTGATACCCATCGGATGTTGAGTTGTGGACTCCGCTCGGGAAACTGTCAGCGCATTGCTGCAGTTAGGGCAGACTGAAGGTGGGAGTCGTTAGCTTTCTTCTCGTGCGATTCTCGATCCGGGGATCACCAACAAACGAGCGGCATTTCAGCTGGCGCAAACTCTCACTATCCCAGGTGAATCGAGGCTCCTATATATCTGTAATAAAAGCAGAAGCAAAGAGAAGCGTAACTCTCGCCTGCTGGCTCAACCGCTGGCGACTTGCAGGACGACCAAATCTCCAACTGCGCTGGCAAGCTAACCGCGCGGCTAAATTTAGACGGCGGGGTTTTCGGTAAGTCACATGATCGTGGGATGTCCCTGGGGAACAAACATCTACACTGCCACGCTACAGAGACCCTGACCGAAGCTCTGAAATTCTCTGCTTGTAAATACGCCTTTTACTGAAATTCTGGGAACAAGCCCCTTGCTGTTTCACTCTATATCCCGCCGCTTCGTCTCGTGTTTTCCCCCGTTTCACACCGACTAGCTCCTTGTCCCTATTGCCGCGCGACTGGAACCACTGCCTTCTCCCAAACAACCTCCGAATTGCGACTTGTACTCAAACAATGGCTGGCGAAGAAGTGCGTTGCGACTCTCGTTTTCCTACTGCTCTTCGCATAACCGCTAACTTTCAGTCTTAGGGTGCCTCACCCCGCGAGCTGGTCGTGGAAGCCTGCCGCCGCGACCAACCACACCTATTGGAACAAGTCCTCGCTTCGATGGAGGAGAAATCAAATGAGGAAGTGGCACAGTTCTTCAACAGCGTGACAGATCCACTGGGCAACTACGCATTGCACATCTGCGCCATCTACGGAAGCTGTACGTGGATAGACCGCTTCTTGCCAAGCACCAAGCTACCCCGAACCTGTCCCTTTCTCCTAAAAGAGCCCCGCACTAACGGAATTCTCGCGACAGACGACGTGATGGACTCCCTCTTTGACATCCAGTACTTCGAATGCGACCCGAAGACGCGAATGGACGATGACACACCTCTCCACATTGCCGTGCGATACGCCAATGACAAGGACAGGGAACTAGGCACCGAGATGGTGAAGATGATGTGCGAGGCTGGCTGTGACCCCCGGGTACGGAATAAGCATAATCAGAAGCCGGTCGAGTTGGTCTTCAACAACGACGAGATTAAGCAAGCCCTCCAACAGGCGGAGTATATTATGGCTGAGGGTATGCAACCCCAGGGCGACGACTCGGACCATGGCAGTGCTAGTGGCAGCGAATAGATCGTTTGTCCAAAAGTCTCTGTTACCGGTTTCCCTCCCTCTTCTGCCGGTGGTCATTTGTTGCTGTCCTGTCAATTCTAGAGGCCCTGGTGGTTTCGTGAGATGTCTTTTCAGCGCCGCTGGGTTTTGCCTTTCCGAGCATACGAGTACGAGCTAGACCTGATCTTGTTTTTTATTCGTGTTATGATATTATGAATAAAGCTTTTGCATTTTGTGACTTTGGGGAGGTCTTTTCTATTAGTAGTGTATTTGGTCACTTACAAAGTTCAAGTTGGGGTGCAGATGTATAAACTGAGATCCTACTAGCTATATCCTTGGCAAACGTGATATCAAACGATCCATTCCAAAGTTAATTACACCCGGGCATTAGCCAGTCGGTAAGAGCGCTCCACCTGGGCACCTGGGCACTCCAGGGCTTACGGACTGTGGAAGTATGTGTTAACCAATAGGTGCTATTACTACCCAGTAGGTAGTAGGTATATACCTCTGACCATCGGAGCTCATCCTAGGTCAGGGCGATCACCTCAAGGCCTCTTACTAGGCAGGTAGTTGTACTTAATTTAATTCAAATTAAGCACCTGCTTAGGTGCTAGTGTAGTATGATATAGTCTACCTAAATAGCCAGATTTAGGCCCCGCGATTTCCATAAATTATTCGCCATGACTCTAGCCGTCCTCTCCCAATCCCACTCCCACTGCTTCCAGATAGAAGTACCCTACCTAGGTACTACTACTACTACTACTACCACTACTCCCAGCCTGTCGCCAACTGTTCTCTATATCCAGCAATAATCTCCGCAGAGACATTACTACCTCCACAAACAATTACAACAACCCGCGTTTCCGGGTTGAGATCGGGAATGACCTTCTTCAACTCCCCGCTAAGAGCAACCTCAACACTCACACCACAGGCCAACTCAACCTCCAAACGCGTCTCATCAGCAAGCAGCACAACACCACGCGCAGCCTCCGCGTCCGACCGAACAACACTCGTGACCTCCACACCGGACGGCGGGTTACTCGCAAGCTCAAACGTCCGGGACGAAACCTGCAACGCGCCGAGCGAAGTAGCTTGCGAGGTTATCGCATCGAGCGAAGATAGTTTCCCCTCACGCAGCGAGTGAGCAAGCGCATGCGCACCCTGCGTCTCAACAGCCAACACGCGCACATTCTTACTAGTACCAGCCCCGGACCGAGAATCCTTCCAACACCTCTCCAACCCACCAACCAACCCATTAAAAAGCCCACCCCCACCTACACTACAAATGACCGCGTCCGCGGCAAATGCAGCACCCTCCTGCGCGGGCAATTGTCTCGCAATCTCATCAACCATACTACTTGCCCCCTCCCAAACAAGCGGGTGGTCGAACGGGGGTACGTAAACATTAGCCCCGTCGGCATTATGCTCGGCGTCGATGAATTGTTCTCGCAGGTGGGTGTCTGCTTCGAACCAACTGGCTCCATGCTGGATGACTTCTGTTGCGCCGGCCTGATGCAGCTTGTTTATCATGAATGGCTTCGTGCTGTGCGGTACGACGACGGTGCATTTACAGTGCAGGTCTTGCGCCGCGCGCACGGCGGCGAGGCCTGCGTTTCCGCCGGATGAGATGTAGAAATGGGGTGGGTGGCTTTGGGAGTGCGATTTGAGGTTTGCGTGGATGAAGTTACCGACGCCGCTGGCTGATGTTAGTTTTGATTCTGTTTTCTTTTCTTTGCTCAGGGCGAATTATATCCAATGGTTGGTGTTTTGTGGGTTTTCTGCCTCGGTGGCGACGATGGAGGGGTAATAACATGGGATGGGATGGGATATTGCGAGGAATTGGAGCATAATTGCGACGTACCGGGATTTGAAGGAGCCAGATGGTTGGAGAAGGTCTAGCTTAAGGAAGATTCGACTGAAGTAGCAGGGATTACAGGTAAGTACTGGCAAGGTCGAATTTTTCTGGGATTTCTTTTTTCATTGAAGAGAGCTTTCTTACCATCCCGCAAGCTTGGATAGAGTTGCCGACTCAATTAGTGGAGTCTCGATCCAAGGCTTTTGAATATCGTTTGTGGAACTCATAGTGAGTCGTGGGGTTGGAAGAATGTCGAGTTGTTATCTGAAGAGCACGTCGTGCTCTTATATGCGCCTGGGCAGAGATGTCATTTAAAGGGCGGGCGCCCCACGTATGTATACATCGGCAACCCTAATTGGACACCCAGAAGGTTCCTATCAATTTGGAGTCTTCTCTCCACTATGCGGGGTTAAGCCGAATGGTTGGTCCGGCCTGGTCATGTTCACTCAGGAACGAGAATGCTAGTCAGCACTACTGTTTACTTTATTCTCTACTCGAGGAACAGTTAAAATTAGAATACAGATCACATTGGATATCATCTAGATCGCAAAAAAACGAGATAAAAAAATGATGGAAAAATCTAACCTCTCCAGATACAAATTGTCCATGCTAGTATAATTAGCAGCGGTACTCCAACAAAACCTGGACTCACAACTCCCCGCAGATATCGACTTTTTCTTTTCTTTGCCTTTCTCCAAGTGATTGAAAACCGAACTTTGGGTTGTTAAATACATACTGTCACAGATATAAACGCTTCCTCACCACCATTTATTTGGTGGCGTTGGCCTTGGCGGCCAGCAGGTTCAGCGCACTGCCAGCAAGGATGAAGCTAGACTGGTCCTTGCTCAAGGTGTGGTTAACGGGAACCATGAAGGTCTCGCCAGTCTTGCGCTTGGTCACGCGGAGCTGGATATCGCCCTGGCCACCGGCCTGAAGGGTGTCGTAAAGACCGACAGTGTCGACGCTGTCACAGGCCTCAATGCGGTCGTAATCCTCGCGGTTGGCGAAGGTAAGGGGGACAACACCCTGCTTCTTGAGGTTGGTCTCGTGGATACGAGCAAAACTCTTGGTCACAATGACGCGGCCACCCAGGTAGCGAGGCTGCAGGGCAGCGTGCTCACGGGCAGAGCCCTCGCCGTAGTTGTCCTCGGCGACGACGAGCCACTCGAGGCCCTTGGCCTTCCATTGCTCAGCAAGCTCGGGGATACCGAACTGAGCTCCGTTCTCATCATAAGCGACGTTGGTTTCACCGGTGGCGGCATTGACGGCACCGATCAGAGTGTTGGCGGAGATGTTGGGCAGGTGACCCTTGTACTTAAGCCAAGGACCGGCGGCGGAGATAGTGTCAGTGGTGCACTGGCCCTTGACCTTGTACAGGACTTGCAGGCCGCTCAGGTCACCCTTGGGGAAAGGAGCGAAGGGCTCGAGGAGAGCCAGACGATCCGAGGTAGGGGAGACGGCGACCGGGACGCTGGCATCGGGAACGGCAGCGGTAGGCTGGAAGTCGGGGTTACCGGCCTCGAAACCAGCACTGGGAAGGTGTGAGCCCTGAGGAGGCTGGAACTTGAAGTTCTCACCGCTGGGGGTGGTCAGGGAATCGGTCATGGGGTTGAAAGTAGTGCTGCCAGAGTAGGCGAGCGCGGTCACGAGCTCTGGAGAAGCCAAGAAGTTCATGGTACGGCGGTTGCCATCGTTACGACCGGGGAAGTTACGGTTGTAAGAAGTGAAAATGGCGTTGTCCTCGCCCTTGGGCGTCTCGTCGGTACGGGTCCACTGACCAATGCAGGGTCCACAGGCGTTGGCAAGAACGACACCGCCAGCCTCGGAGAAGGTGGACAGAGTCTGATCGCGCTCAAGAGTGGCGCGGATCTGCTCACTACCGGGGGTGATGAAGAAGTCAGCCTTAGGCTTGAGGCCAGCAGCCTCGGCTTGCTTAACCAGGTGCTCCGCACGAGTCATGTCTTCGTAGGAAGAGTTGGTGCAGCTACCGATGAGACCAGCACCGAACGTCGTGGGCCACTGCTTCTCGCGCACAGTGTCGGCGAACTTAGACAGAGGAACAGAGAAATCGGGAGTGAAAGGGCCGTTGATGTGAGGTTCCAGCTCAGACAGGTTGATGGTGATAACCTGGTCATACTGGGCCTCAGTGTCAGCCCGCAGCAGGTTCTTAGGACCAGAGCCAGCGATCTCAGCCACGGCCTTAGCAACATGACCACGGTGAGTGGCCTCAAGGTAGGGGACGTGGTTAGGCGAGAAGGGGAAGAGCGAGGTAGTAGCGCCAACCTCAGCACCCATGTTACAGCAGGTAGCCATACCAGTGCAGCTAAGAGTTTCAACACCAGGGCCGAAGTACTCAACGATAAAGCCAGTACCACCACGAACAGTCAGCTTACCAGCCAGGGACAGGATGATATCCTTAGGCGAAGCCCAGCCGCTGAGCTGGCCCTCCAGACGCACACCAAGGATCTTGGGGGCCTTCAACTCCCAAGGGGCATCAACCAGCGCATCGACGGCATCGGCACCACCGACACCAATAGCAATAGCACCCAGACCACCACCATTGGGGGTGTGACTGTCGGTTCCAAGCATCATCAGACCCGGGGCGGCATAGTTCTCCAGAACACTCTGGTGAATGATACCAGCACCCGGGGGCCAGAACTCAATTCCATAGCGCTTAGCCGCGCTCTCCAGGAAGTCGAAAACCTCGGCATTACCCTTGATCGAAGCCGGCAGATCGGTGTCGGCACCACGCTCTCCAACAATCATGTGGTCACAGTGAATACTGGCGGGAACGGCAGTGGATGGAAGACCGCAGGACATGAACTGAAGAAGAGCCATCTGGGCAGAGGCATCCTGCATGGCCACACGATCGGGCTTCAGCTTAAGGTTAGCCTGGCCCCGGATATCACGGCCATTGTTGGTGCCAGTGAGCAGGGACTCCTCGGGGTTGGCCAAGTGGGAGTAAAGGATCTTCTCAGCGAGAGTGAGGGCGCGTTCCGAGCCCAGAACCTTGCGAACTTGCTCAAGGTTGCGAACAATCTTGGGGTAGGGCGGCATGCGCGAAGAGGCGGCCTCGGTGGCCAAGCCTCGGGCGAGATGTTGCGGGGACAGGCGTGCGGCGAGCTAGTAATGTAAGTTAGTAAGGTCAATTGGAGGTCAATTCAATATGATAGGAAGTCAACTCACTCCGCGAGAGGCCGCAGCCCTGTGCCATAATAACTGGCTCACCATTTCGAGTGTGGAGGGTGGAAACTGGGGAATGGAGTCAGGGAAGTCCCGACGGGCTGTTTTTTTTGCGGTCGGCGGTCTCGTTATTTGCGTGGCCTCTGATTGGTCCGCCTTCGCGCCGATACCGGGTTTTCCATTAAGAGTGCAACGCATAGTATAGTTCTAGTGGCAAAACATCGTTTTGTGACTGCTTGATTATTGGGAGACAAATATTAAAGCATTTGGACAAGATTATTTGTACTATTAGAAACAGGGCTATCTACCATATGATGAAAATTAAAATAGCTGGCCACTGTAGACAGCCCTAGTGCGGTAAAGCTAGTATAACCATGAGAACAGGTCACATTATAGGGCTATGGCTTTGATTCAAATCACCTTTCCGAGTAGGGGAAAAATACATTTTCTTTTTCTTTTTTGGGATCTGAAAGTATCCAAACAAAATCAAGAAAGTTGTAGCCATGCTCCGCGTGATCTTACTGTCGACTTGCACATGAAGGCAATAGATCATTGAAAAGCACTCAGAAGATCAGTCCCGACAAGTCATTCCAAAGTTCATGTTGATGTCTCTTGCATGCCTTGCAGTAACTATCTGAAAACCAATCGAACTCTTCAAGCCAGGCGACAGCCCCTTTGAGCATGTCACTGTCCACTAAGCAAGGATTTTGAACCAGCTTAGAACGCATCTTATTGGCCATTTTCCACGACTTTATGTATCTTAGAAGCACTTCTGCAGGCTGATTGTCCCTGAGCAGGGACTTGGGATCTTCAGTCTCCAACCAAAGTTTGTAGATGGAACTCTGTTTGTCAAGTTCGGAGTCCGATGTCCTCTTCCTCTTGTATGACGAGACTCCTTCAGTATGACTGCCGGGATCTGGGGTGGTCGAGGAGGCAATATTTGGACCACCCGAGTGTGATGAATGAGGAACAGAATTGGAGCCAACAGGCGTCGAAACTTGAGGATTCTGGTTGGTTTCGTTTTTGAGAATTCTGGACGTGTCCATGTCATTTTTGTTCAAGTTATCATTCGTGATGTTATCAGCCAGAGAACTGCGACGGAGTGACTTCTTTGATTCTTCACCAGAGAAATCTGAGAGATAAGTGAGACTAGATTCCATGTCATCACAGGGCATGTTCGTACTGCCGTACCATTAAAGATCCTTGAGTACTGACGACCGAGAGCACTGGTGGAAGCCCGAGCGCTGAGGGTTCGATTGCTGGACATGGGTGTTTGGTTTGTTGAGATTAAGATGAAGAGAACCTTGAAATGCTGGTGTTGCTAACATACAAATTTAGAACATGGAGACAAAAATTGAGAAATTGGAGCAGAGTCCTTCCGTTTTACAACACCCTTGAATAGGTAGATACTATAAGAACCTTTTTTAATACACAGCTACTAGTCATGACGAAACATTGTCGACCAAGGGGAGGATATAGTAGTTTTAGATTTCCTAAAGTACCCAATCTTATCTAACAATACCCAATGATAGCCTCGACATGCGATTTTGAAACGCCTTCAATTCATAAACGATATCATAGGAAACCCCTTCACGACTTATTTTGCTCGTATTTTCCCAACTACCCAACTACTTTATTGGAAAGGCCAGGTCTAACACTACAAACAAGCCGGATGTGTGGAACATTCCCAGTTGGAGTGATGGCGATAACGAAGTTGGGTGCCGGTCCGATCTCTTGGAGCTTCCCGATTCGTCATCATCGCCGATTTCAACCCCAGCCCACATCGCACGCTTTACTCCACACCCGCATTATGAGTAGTGGGAGATTAAATATTATTCTCCCCCGCCTAAATTTAAAGTAATTCTTTCCTTACCCAAGATTCAAGGTCATCCACATCAATTGATCATGGCTACCGCTGCTGAACTAGGCTCAACTTGCGCCTTCACAACTCGCATTTCGCTCCGATGGGTCCCGGAGGTCCCGGAGGAGACGACGGATACAATTGTCCTTTCCGTGGGAGAGTATTATCTTGACTTGCGCATGGACAAGAAGACTGGAGGAATCGACTGGGCTATGGCCGGTACAAACATTGCAGAGAACCCGAATGAAACACCCCGTACGTAACTTTTGCTGGAGCGAGAATAATTTCATTTTTAAAGCCGATCTCACGGAACTGATACTGACTGAGTATTTCAGTCAAAATCTCCTTCACCCGCGAACTGGACTCTCTCAATGAGATTGGAATGGTCGATGTTGCCAGATTTAGCCCGCTACCCAATGGCGATGATCTTGAACAAGGTGAAATGCCTCATCCTGATCTTCCTGGGCAACCGATGACTGCATTTGAGGAGGTTTGGCGAAACCTGCCATTCAAAGAAGGCCCTGAAGGTGCGAAGACGGGCATTTCGTGGATTCTTGAATCCGATGATGAGAATCCTACCAAAAGCGAGCAGGAAGGGGAGGTGACTGTGAACAAACTGTTCTTCGGCCGCATCTGGGGAACATTCCTGGCATTCCACCAGATTCAGACCCATTCTCGAGAAAAGGGCTCAGAGGGAGGTTTATCTCTCAAGAGGACCGGGTCCGATGTCACAGCTAGAAGGGAAGAATGGACTGGAGCAGGGTGGGAGGAAAAGTATCTGGTGGGGCCTGCTGCTGATGCTGTTCCTTCGATGAAGTCTGGATTCAAGGGAGAAGGCAAGGGTTCTTGGAGAATTCCTGGTGAAAAGGTGATTGTTGAGGGCCGGTCTTTCATCGTTCGGGCGTTTGAGGAGATCGCATGAAGATTTTGAGTTTAATAGTATACTGCAAATCATTACTTCTTGAGTCGAACAGATATTAGAAGAAATATTATGACATCAAGAGATACACATTAGTTTTTGAATGCTTCTAGAAAATGCTGAGGCAATCCATGAATGTAATCATAATTCTACCGAAATTCTTTGTATTTCTACAAAAGCTAAACAAAAGCTGGGATAGTAATGTAAACTCAATACGAGTACATAGGTCGCACATTAATGCATCCCAATAATAGATCTTCTAGGTTTATTGTATTTGCCCGAAGCCCTCTTAGATTCTCCTCGCTTTGCTTGCCAGTGAAATCTGGCCGAGTCCAAGGGCGAAAGATCGGGCCCGTTGAGAGTTGTGTTGTAAGTGGCATCGCTAGGAAGAACCTTGAAAACGACGGTGCTGTTGCCCTCTCGGAAGTCACTCGTGGGTGTTCCCTTGGTCTTGTAACCTCTAGTGATATGCTTTTCACCGGTGGCAAGGTCCTTCCTTAAAATGGCTCTTTCAAACATTTCCAAGGAAGCCAGTGGTTGGTAGAAAGGCACCTCGTGGCCAGACTCGTAAATGCGGACGAAACTATACAGTCCGCTCTGTCGAACCTGTCCGTGGACAACACCATCGGAGCTGGATATATTGACAAATCCTGCCTCTTCATAACCTGGAGCATTGATTTCGTGGGCGACAACTTGCCCACCAAGCCAGTTGCAGTTGAAGTCCCTGGAATTTCGAATTAGATCGATCGATTGAAAAGTCTCGCTGTATGTAAAACTTACGCATCTCCAAAGTACATCACGACCTGCACCCCAGCTTCAAGCAAGTTTCGCACATGCTGAATTGTTCCAGACTCACGGTCGTCATCACCTGTGCTCGCAAAGCTATTGCCGACGGTTTGAGATGACTCTGAGAAATTCTGGTACGCTCCGATGGCAGCTTGCACCTTCGGGCTATTGAGATAATCCACATAGAACGAGTATGGGAAAGGGTCAGGGGTTAGTTCGCGCATATCGTACTCATCACGCCCTGAGTAAATGTCAAACATGTTCTCGACTTTGGCGGCGCAGAAACTGTCGGCAGTAGAGCAGATGTCATTTCGACCAGTAGCGTAGCATTCGCGAGTCCGATCGACACAATTTCCTTCTCCGTAGAGATTGTTATACCATTCTGCCTTGACGGAGGCATTGTATGGGTCAAAGTCGTAGGTATTTCCCGGGTAGACGGAGAAATTGTAGTACGCCTGATATTGAATCAGGGGGTCGAACCAGCCATTTCCGATGAGAACATTCTCGAGATCAATATGAATCGCACCAGGGATTTTTTTCTTATTTTGCTTCACAAAGTAGTCTGTAGGGTTGTTAGTGTCACTTTCAGCTATTCAATTCAATTACCCATACCGTTGAATACTGGGCCGTAATGACCACCATAGCTCTCAGTAGTAAAACTGAATCCGTTTCTGGAGTATTGGGGGAATGCTCCCATGAATCCTTGCAATGTCTTCCACATATTTGGGGCGGCTCCTTGTGTTGAATTGGGAACTAAGCCGATATCTGGCTTCGAGTATGTTCCGCATGTTCCGTACTTCACAGCATATTCGGGACATTCCTTATCGGGCAGCTGAATGAGATTGCCGTCATCATCCTGATATCCGGGGATGGGGATGGTATACGATAACCCAACAGTCGCGGGCTGATCAACAAAGAGCTGTAAAAAGGTTAGCTCTAATCAACGAAGAGTTTCCTTTCGCAAAACCCACCATGTTTGTCACATTGCTCCATGAATAGGGGTTGTTATAAGCTGTGCCGTTGATGTCAACTCCACAAGGCCCCAGCTCCTGGAACAACCCAATCATTGAAGATGATCCCGGCCCTCCGTTGATCCAGACGGTAAGAGGTGCCTGGGACTTGTTAGCATATGGGAAATCGAGGCTTGAAAAGGACTGATCTTACCTCTGTGGGATCTCCATTTCTAGCCTCGAAAAACCACCAGAAGATGTGCTCATTCTCACCAACATCGGCATAACCGGAATAGCTTTTGACATTGGGATCCTGCTCACAAATTCCAGCAGGCACCTCCTTATACCGCACGCTCACACCGGCATGGCCCTTCTTTGTGATCAAGTCGGTCGGTGCAGGCACGAATTGCGCTGCTGAGTAGTGCACCAGCGCAGCGAGTGCTGCAATCTTCGAGTAAACCCCCATTTCGAACATGAATCAGGGTGTTCAAAGGAAAAGACAACCCCGCTTTGTTGAAATGGTGCCTTAAGGCTATATAGCTCCCTGCATGCCACTAGGATGAATCCGGAAGGTAGGATCCTATTATGACTAAGTTCCCTAATAATTGGCCAATGCAAACAACAAGCCTTTATCTCTTAGCCTCTTCACAAGCCTCAGGAGATGAGCCGTCGGACATCCGGTCCTATCGCCGATCGCAATCACTTTGAGCCTAGTACTGGTTTAAATCTTGGGATGCCCTTCACAACCGGTACAATCTTTAACCATATTGATACCTGAAACCGGCACATATCAACCTAGGACACCATCATGATCAAGTGCGATACGGATTCGTCGTGGTTCAATCATGAATTAAACATCAGACCAATTTCTTGTATTTGTATACATGGATGAATGGAGACTAAAGAGAATGGAGACTAAAGAGAATGGAGACTAAAGAGAATGGAGACTAAAGAGAATGGAGACTAAAGGGCAGACGGCCTTCGACTTGAGCCCTACCGACTAAAGACGCTCGCTCTACATTTCATGGAGATGGCAAAAGCAGACCTATCCGGACTGTGAGGGAAACCCTAACTAAGCAAACTGTGTGGCGACATTTTGCTTCAGGCTTAATGGTGAAGTAGCTGAATGGTGATAGCATTCGATGTCAAATACCCCCAAAAAAGGCCTTCTCCATCCAAATCAAGCGCCTCTCATGGCAAAAGCCAAAAATAATAATAATCAAAACATCGTTAGGTAGATCCCAAATCATACAACTCATAGAGCGAGCCGAACGTATTTCATCGGTGGCAAGCCCATCCATAATCTCCAAATGGAGTAAAATATCAATAACAAAGAAAGAAATGTTTCTACCTCAAATTCCACCTAAGTTTGCGCATCATCATCTGCCACTGCGGCTCGTAGCTCCCAGACCAGGTCGTAGCATTCAGCAAGCAAAGAATTCACGCTTCCTTGGCCCTCAGGAATATCGGGACCAACATAAAACTTTCCGTCAACTCGCATGTTATCGATAGAATTGAGCTATGTAGGTCAGTGACTGGGGAGATACTTCGAGATCGGTGGAATTTGTCATACCTTCATGCTGTAGGGATACAACTCTCTCGAGTTTGCCACGCCACCAGACTCCTTGACTTCGATCAAACACCGGCGAAGCGTCTGCAGCTGGTTATAGACTGGCAGCAAGGCTTCCGATACGGGCTCAGATGAAATCAATAGTGCGTAGATGTATGCATAGCTGCGTCGAATCAAATAAAGCAGTGTCTAAAAGAGAGAGGCTCGGATTAGCTAAATTCAGGTGTCTCAATTTTAGACGAACATACCCTTTGAGCATGGAGATCGGCAGCTTGGCCTTCGGCATCGACAAAGTTGCCGTTAACACGCGCCTCATCAATGCGATCGAGCTTTCGCTGATATCCGAAGAGATCTGTCTCGCGCAAAGACCAAGCTTGTGTGACGGAGAGTCTATCCAACTGGTTACGAATCTCAAGTAGGCGCTCGTATTGCTCCTGGAATCCCTCTTGAATCTTGCCTTGTCGCTCAAGAACAATCTCCGTCCATCGCCAGCATCGCTGAATCAAAGATTTCAATTCATCTTGACCGGCAAGCGGGTTTCCATCAGCATCAACGAAGTTGCCGTCCTTTTGAGTTGCTTCGATCTTCTTCAATTGCTCGCGCAGATTGTTGACTTCGGTGGACGAGAACTGAAGTAAGAGAATTTAATGTTAGTATTGTCGCATTGGAATCAATTCTTTATCGCCGGCGCATACCTTTGAGCGGGTGTTGACCGCAGATGTGGATCGAAGAATAGAGACCAAGGTCTCGTGAGTCTGGACAAGAGCGGGGTCTAGAGCTGCAAGTCCCTTCTGAAGCTTACTCAGAGAGATCTGGCATTGTTCTAGTCGGCTTTCAAGAAGTTCCAAGAGTGCTGGGGAGTATGTGTTCTGGCCGCGTTCCAGAGTTTCGCGCGTGGAGTCGAGAGTCTTGGTGATTGAATTTAGATCTTTGGAGCTATAGAACCCAGCCTCTTCAAGATGGTCGAGCAGGCGCTGGTGTGTTATTGTCAGCGCGATGGAACAAGGTCAAGAATATTGGAAGCTCGCTTTACCTGAATAGTAGTTGCCAGTGAGTAGCTAGAGTAGAGGATCAGCTGAAATGACCGGTTGCGCCGGGTTGGGCGATCTACTTACACTGCTGGTGCTTCATTATTCCTACCAACGGTCAAAAAGAGCAACGAAATCAACTGGAAACAGTCATCCAGAACATAGTCCACTTTCAGCGATCAAATTTAGCGATTCATCCAGCTAATCATTCCACGGCTCGCCCGGTAGGTACTCACGTCGATTATGTATCAAGCGGCGGTCTTGCTCCTTGCGAGAAGCATTGAGCTTTTCCACTTCTTGGGTCACTTCTTCATAAAGCGGGAGAACATCGCGAGATTTGATGTAGGAAGACTTGTCTTGTTTCAGGAGGAGAAGAGCATCGCGAGTTCGGAGGAGGCGTTCGAGGATGGGCTGCTCCCGCGGATCCAGCGGGACCGGGACTGCGGGGGAATCCATGACCGGGTGCGCAGAGAGGGTTGAGGAGAATAAGATGGAAAGGCAGGAACCGTAGACTGTAGAGGAAGGTAGTAATCAGAGTACAGAAGATGGGCGCACGCTGTTCTTCAAACCCCACACGATATGGTTCCAAATGAAATGGGAAGTGATGTCAGTTCTCGGGATCCAAATCGATTGGATTGATGGTTATCGCGCGCAGCCGATACGGGATGGCTTACTCCGCCCGTTAGTCAGCAGAGCCGCATTGGGACTAGTGAGAGAGTCACGGGATGGGAGGGACGCTAGACCTGATTAGTCCATAGCCCTAAGCGAGGGCTTTCCCACACACGGCTGTGGATAGTGCTTTGATACACTTCTCGTGCTTCCTCTTCCATCTTCAGTCTTCAACCAACGTCAACACCCACCCGTCGACATGTCTACCGCTGAGCTCGCCTGCTCCTACGCCGCTCTCATCCTGGCCGATGAGGGCATTGAGGTCACCGTACGTGCTCACTTTTAATTCGACATCGCCGAGGATTGGAACAGGACGCGCATTCGTGATTGTGATTTTGCCAGTCGAAGACTTGACTTGACTCTTGCAAGAGCAAAATTCCGTTCGGATTCTTATTCATGGCCCCTACCATGCAGCTCACCCTTGATTGAATCGCGAGGGAACATCACGAATCGCAGCGAACTGTTTCAAGCCTAGACGACACGCAATAATGGAAATCGCCAGCCAGCTAATTCCAATATCTTCATACAGGCCGACAAGCTCCAGACCCTCATCACTGCCGCCAAGGTTGCTGAGGTTGAGCCCATCTGGTCCACCATCTTCGCCAAGGTAAATATCTGACACCCGCCACTCCGCCTGCACCGAATCATTACGCCTCTAGTCTCATTCCTATTGAATCCCGATTCCATTCGACGCCTTTTCGAGACAACGTGACTTACAAATTTCAACCCATAGGCTCTCGAGGGCAAGGACATCAAGGACCTCCTGACCAACGTCGGCTCCGGTGGCCCCGCTGCCCCCGCTGGTGGTGCTGCCGCCGGTGGTGCCGCTGCCCCCGCCGAGGCTGCTGCCGAGGAGAAGGTTGAGGGTAAGTCTTTGCGATACAGTTCTCTACGTCTCGGATTCAAATGCTAACCCCCACTATAGAGAAGGAGGAGTCCGATGACGACATGGGATTCGGTCTGTTCGACTAAGCGTTTACGCCAACTTGAAGAATATGAAGACCTTTCCTTTTTGCTCTTTTTCCCACCTCTTATCCCGCTGCCGCATGTCGGCTACCTCAATGAACCTCTCTTGTACTCGATACTCCACGACCCCTTCAACGAAGACCTAGATCACGGGTACTTAAAAAAAGAAAATAGCAAAAGATTCAAACGGAAGACATTCAATGGAGACTGGGTGCTCGGTGTACCTCTGAATCAGTTTGTGCCAGAGGTGGACTGGATCGGATACCGCTGTGACTCCGAAACTATTGTTGCCTCCAGATTTTTAGGGGAATTGAAGAAAGACGTTTGGCACACCTTTTCCTGATTCGATATTGCAATTGTACTGCGACAGGTCTACCCGGTTGACGTAGGAAGCCCTTGTGCGAAGCCCTTGTGCTTCTCAGGCCCTGTGATAAGTTCGCTCTGGTTCTCGCATCATGACGCCACGCGCCTTGAACTAATGAGCTTCGTCATTGATCTACCTTCTCTTGAGGTACCGAGTAGAAATTTTTAGTGATGAGGGTCACGTAGTTGCATATTTACCTGCGTCATAATGCTGCCAAGGCTATGAGTACGACTGGCTAGTATTCAAGTATGCTGCATATATGGAGACTGGAAAATGGATACCTCTATGATTCCGGTACCCACTCCTAGACCTCCTCGTCATGAAGACCCCGCTGCCCGAATAGCCACAAGCGTTTACCTAAATGGAGAGTGGAGCTATCGTGAACTTGAACATAACTCTGCCCGTGCTCTAGCCATATAACTAGAGCACAGGGTACCTAGGTGAAATAATTCAAATTCAACTTGTTCATTGAGAATTCAGGCTCTATTCTATACAATGACCCTTCCAAAGTCAAACACCATGCTTTTGCCAAATCAAGTCCAACCATCCCATGCAAAAAGTCAGCGAAATGCAACAAATTTTCGAAGCAACATAGCAGTCGTATATACAAAAGAAAAGACAAAGCTCTTGCAAGCGAAAGAAATACTCAAAGAAAAATCACTTATGCCACCGCGGAAGGGCGATCGTCCTGAACAGCGTAGATGCGGAACTGGATGAAGATGATGACGTCCTCCGCCATTGTGCCCAGAGATCCAATCAGCCACGGAAGATTGGTGACAACGTACTCGCGCTCGGTGGAGTGGCATAAGATACCTGCACCGTAGGTAAGGTTGCCCAAGAGGGAAAGAATGAAGAACAGAAGGGACAATCCTTCGCAGGACTTGTCGCTGTAATTCTTATAGATCTGAGGCAATCTCGCGCTGTCGCATTCGTTAGTCCAAGTCCGTATAGCAGGGAAAAATCAGAATAAACATACCCCAAGTAGCAGATCGCGCTGAAATAGCCCAGCACTTGTCCGCTGGTAGCTTCTCCATTGTCATTATGACTCTCCAGCGGCGCTGGCGCCCACATGCCAGTCTGCCAGGCCATTGTCCACCCTGCCATGCCGACCAAAAAGATACCCAGAACACTGACGAGGTTCTTAACCCACGCCTTGCGACCAAACTCGTTCTCCTCGACAATCTTAGCGAGTGGGTCTTCTGTCTGGCTTTCGCGCCGGCCAGCGGCAGCCTGGTAGCCACGCAGCGAACCCGACGAGCGTCGTCGCGACTGTGTCGGCGGGATCGTGTCGCTGAACCGGCGACCCAAAAGTGGGGTAGTAGGATCGGGGGTGTCAACAGATGAGCGGCGGCGGTGGTGGGCCTCGAGGCGCGAGTTACGCGCCTTGTAGTACAGACATTGGGCAATGAGGACGCCATCCGCGATGCAGAAATAGACGGCAATGGCGACGATTACCGGGACCAGACCTGCTAGAAGCCCGCCAAAGAGGTTGGCAATGTCCCCGATAAACCAGACTAGGATGAAGAGGAAGGAAATAGCTTCGGCATTGCCGTTGCGGTAGTTCTCGATGAGTTGCGGGACCTGATTTTGGGCGCGGTTAGTTATTTTTCTTCGAGTGCTGTGTTTATTTTTTGCGACACTTATGCGCCTCATTATGACACTGTTCGACAAACAGGAGGAGGAATTGGGCAATCTGGGGTGTGGACTGTGTCATACCAGTAGGAAGATCCAGCAGGTCATCGAGACTGAGCCTAGCAGTCCGGAAGCTGCCTCTCGGGGCGTGAGAGGGATCATGTCTTCTGCAGCCATCCGGCTGAGTATTTGTGACCAAGCCATGATGTGTGATGTGCGATGCACTAAATAGGATTTTGCGTGGTGGTCGAATGGGGGCGGAGCTAAGAAGAAAAAATTGCGACTGGGCTATGACACAATCGATTTTCAGGTGACTCCTCAGTGGGCCGGGGAAACTTCGGCGGGGAGCAAATGCAAACAATGACGCAGGATAAGGTCAAGTAGAGTATAGTATCGATGGACGCGACTTGGGAATCTTCATTGGTACACCACCAATTTCACGAATAGCCCTTTAACAAAGATCGAAAAGAAAGATCTTCGAGGAAGTAAAAAAAAACAGAAATTTTTGAAACACGTGGATGAGTCAGCTGTCACTGCACGCGCACGGGCAATCTGCGGCGCCCCGTGCCTGCGTGAGATGAGAATGAGATAGCACAAGGATACCTAGGTATACTTATCTATGATTGGTTGGCATACTCAGCTTATCTCCGAGTCTACTAGTAGGTATTTCTTGATAATAGAGAAGAACCCTAGGGTAGAACAAAAACTATCTCCCTCAACGAAGACTGGGCATTCCATTCCACATATTACGGATCCCCACCTGATAATTCAAGCCTCAGAACAGATATTGAAAGTTAATAGTGTTCTACAAGTTAAAAAGACGTAGAATAACTTGAAGCCAGTATTTGAATCTTAAACGCCTATAAGATTTTCAATTTTTTAGTAGCCAGTAATACTGAACCACATGTAATGTTGCACCAAGGCTTCAACTAACTAACTAATGGTCACAAACCGCAGAATTAACATCAGTGAAAAATTTGCATGGATGACCATTGTTCAAACACTGTAATATGTTAGCGCTGGAAGCTCATCCGCATAGTGTATGTGATGTAATTACTGGAAATTGTCGGTTGCAGGGAGCAGATAGAGCATTGTGATTCGCGTCGACCCCAGTGCATAATTGGCTTGGTTCAAGACACGTCTAAAAAGATTCAATAAACAAGAGTCCTACTCCAGAAAGCATGGCATACTAGTATAATTCAAACTTGAACGGAGAACATAACTTACCCCAACAATACATCCACACCCTGACGGCTGAGTCAGGCCCCCAAGGGTTCCAACGTCCTCCACGGAATCCGTAAAGGCAGTGGCAGCTACCCCAGTAGATGCAGTGAAAATAAACGTTAACTGCTTCAAGTTCATCGCCGGCGTCGCAGATGAGGATCTTCTTAAGATGAAAACCAGTGACCTTGTGGAAGATACCTGCAAATTTATATTAAGCATTAAAGCTCCTTTCCGTTACAAGTATTGTTATACCAGCACCACAGAAGGTATTGAATTTGGGCCATTCTATCAATATAATCCATGATGCAATACCCATTCCAAGGTTTTGGGATACATCAGAAAACACTCCGAGTTCAGCTGACCTGCATTGATTTAACCGTGCCTAGAATTTGTCCCACGACGACGAAATATTACTGGATTCGTGCAGTCTTATGGTACACAGCAGATAATTCAGGTGATTCATTTTTCCTGAATCGACACAGAAATCCCCGTGATGTTTCATAGCTAACTTTATCAATAGGGTCAGAAATACTAGTAGTGTGATAGATTAAACATTTACTTTAGTCTAACTGATGATCCAATATCTCATTAGCTTGTCAGTAATTTCTGTGTACCCTAATCATCAACTAAGTGTCAACCGACTCATATTGACAACTTCAAAATATAGGAGCGTCTATATTATCATATGTGAAGAGATGACACAGGCAAGGTGCAGGCCTGAACAGTCGTAAACATTTCTTGGTTGTTTCAATATGGTGTTTGATGGTTTTTGGAGATTCTAAAAAGCTACTAAATGTCGCTGCTTTCAGAATGAGCCTCGTCATCCATAATCATCAACTCATCCTCGAGCATGCTGACAGCAAATTCACCAATAATCTCCTGGATTGGCCCATGTAGTAACCTTTGACGAGAAGCCTCAGGTTGGATTTCCTGAAGGGATTCTAGGTAATCTGTGAGAGGAGCATAGTCCAATACATCGCCCCAGTTTCCTCGGTCAACACCATGCTGATGCAGGAACATCTGCACGGACTCCAATCCGTCCTGCAGCAGCCACTGCTCAAGCACCTGTTGGTCGCCCTGTAGAGGACGAATTCGAGCGTCCGGAAGAGCACCAGCAACTTCTTCGTCACCTTCATCCCCGCCGGCTTCTTCCCCACCCTGGAAACGAGGGAAATGGATACCACCCTCATCCATTTGATTCAACAGATTGCGTAGCCACTGGGGCCGGTTACCCTCCGGCATCCGCGCGAGGTATGACGGTGTGGGATCGGCTTGCTGACGATATGCCTCTGATTCGTAAGGAGGTAGAGGGTCCGATGAAGACATTCGCCCAGAGACAAAACGGTTGGGTAGGTGGGTTGTTACACTAGGAATGTCCGACAAGACCACATGACGGGCAATATCGAGGGTGATTTCTGGGGGCTCGATAGGCTCTGGCTCCCCGGAGATGGTGTCGGCTATTTCTATGATAAGTGAAACAGCCTCGGGTGTGTTCCAAAGATCCTTGGCTCGCGTAATGTAAAGTTCGGTAAGGAGTTCGTGTGATGCAGTCGGAGGCATCTTACCCCAGATCTGCTTGGGAACATGCTTAATGTCCAACTCTTGTGCCAGCCTACTGAAGACCCAGGGATAGCGAGACATAGCGTGGGAAAGCTGCCGGCGACATTCTTGGGGCTTTTTCAGGCGCAAATAAGCCATAACCAATGAGCACTGGATATTAGGGAGGTCGGCCCAGTCACGGCTGAATCGAGTCTGGGTGCACAGATCCGCAAACTGCGCATACTCTCTTCCTCGCAAGGCAAGGTGGTCGATCAAAAGCCTCATGCAATACGGGTCAGAGTCATTTAGACTTAGCAGCAGCTTTGACCATTCATAGGCAGTCCTCCAAGTACCTTTCATGCCCAAGTTGGCGATATATCTCCAACCAACCAGCCACAGCTCACGGTTCTCCCCCTCCCAGAAATCAAGCCTTGCTTGACCGTCCTTGAGTCGAGTTCCAAATGAAGAGTGAGCTGAGCGGCCAATATTAAAGAGCGCCCTCTCCAA
Organism: Penicillium manginii; assembly: GCF_028828005.1. NCBI lineage: Eukaryota > Fungi > Ascomycota > Eurotiomycetes > Eurotiales > Aspergillaceae > Penicillium > Penicillium manginii. Next base: position 3,694,206 of record NW_026643103.1, on the reverse strand, counting down.
GAGATCGGCAGAAACGGCATGGTCACCCTGGTGCTTGGCAACTTCCGAAACCTGGAGAAGAGTGGATATATGATAGGGGTGGTATTGCAGATGTGAAATCAGTCGTTGGGGATCCATCGACTCAACACAGAGGTCGAACTGTCTCTGTACATCTTCGTAGCCCGTGTTGTGCACGATGCGATAAAGGAAATCTCCCGAAGGAAGCTTCTCAGCATTGACCATACCTAGGCCTCCACTAGGAGCTCGTGGCCACTCATCCTTCCCTTGCATAAGAACGTTCCGTCGCAGTGTAACTCCAGCCAAACTCTGTCCTCGACTGGCCGGAGAGTACCGTCCTGACAGTGCCTGGCCAAGATCGATCGTTTCCCGGTTGCGATCCCGACGACGGCCAGTTTCGGCTGGCTGGTCAAAGTTCTCTAGTACCACATTACCGAAAAGTCGTCGCATTTCATTTGTCGCGTTCAAGAACTTGGGCTCAACACCGAGAAGTTCATTTGTAGTCTTTGGGAACAAGTCATTCCGCCCTTCCTTCGCAGAGGCTGACAGAGTTGTATTCGATGGGTCTTCGCCAGTAGATAGATCCTTTAGCGCACGATCAATCTCGTCCAATTCTGTGCCCTGCTTGCTTTGTTGTTTGGGCTCGGGTGGCGACTTGGCCTTCTTCCCCTTCTTTTTCTTTTCTTTCCGGCACTCTTGGGCTTTGTGGGTGCTGACTCGGGTTCAACATCTGGTTTTGACGCTTCCTTCATTTCTTCTTCGTCTTCTTGTGCCCCTTCCTCGGGCTCATTACCACCATTGCCATCTTCGTCGTCATTGTCATTGTCATCGTCGCCGGCATTCAAAAGATCGAAGGCGTTGAATTTGGGTTTCGCGGGGCGTCGAGGCTCATCGTCGCTTGACTCATCCTGCTGCACGGTCTCCTGCAGCTGTTCCAGCTCACGCTGCTTCTGCAGCTTGCGAATCGCACGGGAGGACATCTGTAAAAGGCCGTCCAGGCACTATGAAAGAAAGTGAAAAGCACCGCAACAACTGTAGGAAACAACAAAAAAAAAAGCAACCGCGGGGAATGACGACACACTCCGAATCCAATCGGGTTAGACTGCGGATATTCCCCACACGTGACCCTTTATCATCAACCAGGCACGCCTGCTCTGTACACTCCCGTATCTCTAGAATTTTGGGACTTACCTTGCAAAAGGCATATCAAACTTATTGTGGCATCGCTGGCATAGTTCACAGTCAAGCGATAACTTGATCCAATGAGTCTGGTGGCTGCTCACGCGTCCCGTGCGGTTCGGCGTACCCCAGTATGGAAAGTTGCCGGTAAACGGCCGAGTGCGCTATCCATCTGCAACACCTCAGTACAAAGCTTGAGACACTATTCCGCCGGCCGACGTCCTTCCTTCCTTCCGGCGGCACTACAAACCTCGATGCATCTCCGAAACTTCTCTGTCGCCGTTATCTCGACCGCTGTCGCCTCCGGAGCGTGGTACGCCTGCAACGGGGACGCCAAAGTCCAATCGCTCGCAACCCATATCCGTGGATTCGCCTCAAGTGCAATCAATTCCGCCCACGCCGAAGACCCATCGGACACTACGCGCCGAGCTTTATTGGTGAGCAACGACCAGTTTTACACGGCTACGCTTTCGGGAGACCAGCCTCTAGCGAAGACGACCGACGACTCGGATCGACGTGTCCTAAACATGTTGACCCCGGAGCAGGCTACCGAGAAATTGCGAAAGAACGAAGAATCATACCTAGTCAACAGAGGAAAGGGAGTCGTTCGATACGATATTGTTCAGGTTCCTAGCAACTCCCCAATCGAGGACGACCACGCGGAGCTGATTGTCGAGGTACCATCGGACGTGGCTGGAAATACAAATGGAGACCCGAACAGCGATTGGAATTTCTGGGCAGTCTTTGACGGTCATTCGTTAGTGTTTCAGATGTCTCCAGTGACGTGGGGTTATTACTAACTAGAAACTAGGGGCTGGACAACATCTGCTAAACTACGGAATGTTCTGATCTCATACGTCGCACGCGAACTCAACGCTACTTACAAGGCAGCTGCCGCCGACCCGTCAGTATTGATTCCTACATCCGATGCTGTGGATGCTGCTATCAAGCAGGGCTTCGTTCGTCTCGATGATGATATCGTCAACGCAAGCGTGGACAAAGTACTCAAGGCCAAGTCACGTCGTGTGGCTGCCGAGCTTCTCGCTCCCGCCCTCTCAGGATCATGTGCTCTCCTGAGCTTCTACGACTCCCACTCTAAGGACTTGAAGGTTGCAGTTGCCGGTGATTCGCGTGTGGTTCTCGGCCGTCGTGGTCCCAGTGGGAAGTGGACTGCCACGGCTCTGTCTGAGGACCAGACCGGCGGTACGCCCTCCGAGATCGAACGCCTGCGTAAAGAGCACCCTGGGGAACCATATGTTACTCGTAACGGTCGTATTCTAGGCCAACTAGAGCCTAGCCGGTCATTTGGTGATGCTACTTACAAGTGGACTAAGGATATCCAAGATAAGATCAAGCAGCAGTTTTTCGGCCGCACCCCCTCTCCCCACCTGAAGACTCCTCCCTATGTTACCGCCGAACCTATTATCACTACTACCAAGATTGATCCTTCGCAAGGCGACTTCATTGTCATGGCGACGGACGGTCTTTGGGAGATGCTGAGCAACGAGGAAGTTGTTGGCTTGGTCGGCTCGTGGTTGGAACAACAGCAGTCCGGCAATGGTGGCAGTAAGGCTTGGCTGCAGAGCTGGTTCGGCTTTGACCAGAAGAAGCTTCCCGTGGAGGTCACCAACGGTGCCTCTGGTGAGGGTCAGCGCCGCCCGATCCGCCAGCAGCAATATGATATCTCCGGAGCGGAGGACCGCTTTGTTGTCGAGGACAAGAACGCAGCCACCCACCTTGTCCGTAATGCCATGGGTGGCAAGGACAAGGACATGGTCTCTGCCCTTCTGACCTTGCCTAGCCCCTATTCTCGTCGTTACCGGTATGTTGATAAAGCTGTTTCGTGCCTAGCGTTCCCCGACTGATATGAAATTTCAGTGACGATGTGACCGTCGAGGTCATTTTCTTTGGCCAAGGCCCTGACTCTCGCACCGTTGAGGTTAACAAGGAGGCCAGCGCGGCAGAAGAAACCCCGAAATCGAAGCTTTAGGTACGCTGATTATTGTAGTTTTGCCTCTTGAATATTGATCTTGAACGCCTGAATGGCGGTTTTCTTTCATCTACAATTGATCATTTCCGACCCTATCCTCTTGATAAAGTGGTGTCGGAGGAGGCTTATATCATTTCTGCTTTGATACTCGCATATGTACATACCAGCACCACCTTCTATAATTGCAAGTGCCTTAAAACTTTGATACTCTACTTTTCCTTCGAGTTCTGTTCAGAACGGGCCAGGGTGACGTAGGGGGCAAGATTGAAACAACACGATGCCAACTAGTAGGCGGGAACCGCATATAGGAGTCAGGTCTCGAGGCCATGGTAGATGAACTCAAAAATTTAACGGAGAGAAATAATGATCTATGAAGCAAACTGGTTTAAGCGAGGACACCTGAATGTCTATATGTGAGTCCGTGTAGTGTTTCAGGCACCGGTAGGCAGCATCGTCGAAAAACAAGCCTTTGCCCGATTTGCCGCGGCCGACGCCCCACAACGTGCTGTGTTGATTGATCGCGCCCCCATTCCCTCGATAGTGGATCATTTCGCAAAAGGGAAAATCTTCTCTCGAGGTTTATAAAAAGGCCAAGGGGTCGAACAGCTCAAAATCCATCACCAGTCTGAATTAACGATGCCTCGGCTCCCATATTGGCAACTTCCAGAGTTCTCGCGGAATCGGAGAGTGGAGGAGCCGCCAACATGGAGGGTGGTATTTCTGCTTCCGTTGGAAGATATAGAACTGGATCTTTTTATGAGGAGGCTTGTCGTTATTGACAACTTGGAGAACTGGCCTGATCGACCTGACGCGGAGCCTCGCCGTCTTCTAGATGTGCCCTGGCCGATTGATTTCACACCCGATTCGTCTATTATCAGCGCGATGTTTAAGCGAGGCGGGGAGGAGCCGCTGATTTTTATTGATGAACAATCGAGGATAGACGACACAGCAATCCTTTTGTACCGGACCGAGGGTCAAGACGATCATCGCATTTTGCGCGCACCCATCAATAGAGCAAACCTGCTGCTCAGTGCTGCGGCCGAAGGGACGGCTAATTTGGAGGGTGAAGATTTTCAGCCATTAGGCTACGATATCCCAGCTATCATGGTGAGTATACACGATGCAAAATTCCGACTAGAGTCTAACTTAGAGTTAGAAACAAGGAGAGCAAGATACGGCGGAACAATACCCTGTGTTTGTCATAGAAGCCATGACTGCCGAAGAATTCGAAAGACTCAGGAGTTATGCCGAGGAGAGACTGGTTGACGACTATCAAGACACCGAGTGGTTCTATGTGGCCGAAAAACTCGAGTCCCCGGATATAAAAGGCCTTCTAGCATGGTTTGAGACCCCGGATTGTGATCTTGTCCATCCTCCCTCATATTTCATCGCCGTGGATCGTTGGAGCTTGGAAGTCGCGGATGACGAGGAGGAGGTCACTGATCTCTGGGCTGAGTGCATTGTTGCCTCTGAACAGAGCGGGGAATATCGGTTGATTGATGATAGGCGGACTCATTACGCATATTGGTGTGCTGGATATGGATCTGATCGTCGGGCGTTTGAGGATGCTATTCAGATTTGCATGCATTTGAGCCAGGCAAATATGTACTTCAATGAATCGGTTCACGCTGAAGAATATTACAGCTGGAAAGCATTCGAGTCATGGGCGGATAGAACCCCTCGATTTGAAGGGTTTGAAAGCCGAGAAGGAAGGGCATATTGGCCGAGTGAGCAATGGAATAGCTAAAAGCCTTTGCGTGGTCCTTTCTCTTCATCGATTCCTTTATACCTGTTTCTATTTGTTCAAACAACCTTAACAAGAAATAGATCGTCAAAATTCCATCTTTATCTATACCAGCTTCCAATACCCGTGATCCTACTCCAGGGTTAGTACCCAGGTACTATCCTCTCTGTCCGCCCCCAAATTTCCAACACAGAGCGGGGGGGTCACAATTTTATTGTGACAGGCAGGGAGTACCTCCGCCCCTTCAAGTCAAGACGAGGAAAATGCAACCTCCTTATCCAGCTAAACGAGGAAACTTCCAACTTGAAGGTTTTAGTCACGGATTTGTCCCCGCTGTACAGAGCAGCCTAACTTCCTAGGGTATTGTATGGTATTAATGTGCAGGATATTGATGAAGAATTAACCAGCTTGTGCATTTGGGGGCCAAATACTAGTAGTGCATCCATCCTAGCGTGCCATGACACGGCACGGAGCCTCGTCTCTTCTCTTATCTTCAAATGTTTCGCACCATCATTCTTCATTCTCTTCCAAAGAACTTTTGGAGCCCTCCCTCTGTACTCGCAGGACCCCACTGACGTGCATCCCATCCCGCCTCCCTCGACCAGATCGAGGTCGGCTGTTAGATCCAACGCGGTAAATAAGAATCAGGGATGGTCAATTATGGCGTTGGGCAGATGTGGGAGCACAAAAAATCAGTATTCGCAAGAAAACGTTATCAGGGCGTCTCGAATGTTAGTCAAGATCAGAATGATGACCAAGTGGAGCTTCTCGATGCACCCAGTTTTCGATCGTCATCTTCCGCATTTTCGCCCTCCTCCTTAAACTCCTCGTCGAAATTACCCCGTCAATCAACCGTCGCCGGCAGATCCTCCATTCAGACGCGACCATCCAAGGAAGATGTCACATTCAAAGCAATAGGTGGCGGTTCCGACGGCGGCCAAGAGGAACAATCCCCACACCGCAAAGGAGATCAAGAAGATGCGGAGGACCCCTCCGCCCCAACCACCACCATAAAGCGAAAGTCTCAATGGATAGACGGAGTTTACATATGTGCCAAGGCTGGGACAACAGTCTTCCTCCTGAACCTAATTTTCATCGCCGTCGCAGCGGGACTTGCGAGTCGATTCCCAGAGAATAGCCGGTTCGGGAGCACCGCAGTCTTTTATAAGGGTAGTTGCGCGGTGACCAGGAGGTGGAACACCGCCTTGCATTTGATTATCAATGTCCTTAGCACGTGTATTCTTGCTGCCAGCAATTATTGTATGCAGACTCTTGTTGCCCCCACACGAGAGGAGATTGATGCTCATCATGCGAGCTGGAAATGGCTTGATATTGGGAGTGCGAGCGTTAGGAATCTTTTGGCTATTAAGAAGTCGAAACTGGGGCTGTGGGTTGTTTTGCTGCTTACTGCTACACCTTTCCATTTGATGTGAGTTTCTTTACCTAGGTACTTTTCTGTTTCTGCGGGAATTGTCTCCAAACTTGTGCAACGGTCGTTGGGTCGCACCCCCCTCCTTTATACATAGACTAATATCTTATCAATCTGGTTAGGTATAACTCTATGGTCTTTGAATCCTTATCAACGAATGAGTTTGGCGTTGTCGTCGGTCCTCGTGATCTCATCTCGTCAAATATTCACGACTTGACAACTCCAGCTTTGGAGAAGTGTTTCTCCTGTCCTGCGCGGGCCTGGGCGACTCAAGATCTCACGTACCAAATGTCCTGGTCCGCATTTGTCAACGAAATTGCAAACGAGAACTACGACCGCATTTCTCTTTCGGACTGCTCGGTCAAGGCCAAGACAACCGCGACCGGAGTCCGAGGAATCGTCGCCCTTGCATCAAATCTGACCGTCAGCTTAGGAGGCGATTCCGCCATACTTATGACTAATCCGGTTTATCCCCAGTATTACTTCTATGATGATGTATATTCAGGCGACTCCAGCCTTGATATGGTGTCGGTGAACACTTATGCCAACCAGTCTGTCCACAAGGGCTTGAATGCCGACTGTATGCCATCTGATGCTGCAACAGACCGTTACTACAATCCACTCAATAAAACGGGTGGCGACAATTTCTATCACCCGCAGTCCATAGTTATTGAGGAGTGTCTTGTTATCAGGGCCGAGGAGCATTGCCAACTGCTATATAGTCCGCCCATCTGTCTGACCATCATGCTTTCCGCGTTTGCGAAAATTGCGGCCATGTTTCTTGCGGCACATATTGGTCGTTCGCGTGAGCCGCCTCTACTTACTGTTGGTGATGCCGTGGCTTCTTTCATGGAAAATCCCGATCCTACGACTAAGGGTCTTTGTTGGATGTCGGGAGCTGATATAAGAAGAGGGGATTGGGCTAAGGTTAACAAGGCTGGCTTTCAGGCTGTTCTGCAGAATGAGCAGCGTGATTCTATCACCTACAGACTCCTCAAAAAGAGAGCTCTCTGGGGTAGAGCAGCGAGTTGGTGGCGATGGCTTGCAACTCTTTTCATGTACGGCTTTCTTTTCTTCCTTGGACCTCATCTCATCGTGGCAATACTGACATTCTCGATCTAGGTGCTTTGCTTGCATAATTGTCGGACTTTTCCTGTTGAGAAAGGCACTTGGTGGTCACTGGTCCATCGGCAGCCAATTGATAGATACGAACACATTCAAGGGCTGGTTCAGCTCAGATATCACAGAAGCCACTGCCAATTTTAAAGCCCTCGACGGTGTTCCCAATAGCATGCTGCCTTCCGTTGTCATCGCCAACACACCACAGCTGGCAGTCACCATCAGCTACTACTGCTACAACGCCGTTCTAACCAGCATGCTAGCCGCGAGCGAATACAGCTCGTATGGTGCCACCTCCAAGGCGCTGCGTGTCACTTGGCCCGTTAAGGGTAGCCAGCAACGTTCAACTTACTGGCTCAGTATACCATACAAATACGGTGTGCCAATCCTGGTGCTCTACATGGTATTGCACTGGCTCATCTCGCAGAGCCTTTACTACCTTCTTTTGGTCACATACAACGCGGCGAATGAACCTCAAAGCACCGTCAGCTCCCTCGGTTATTCCGTCGGACCGATCTTTCTGTCCATACTGGTCGGCTCCATCATGGTTCTTGTTCTTATTGTGCTAGCGTTCCGGAAGTTCAGATCCATAATTCCTGTCACTGGGTCCACGAGTGTTGCTATTAGTGCGGCATGTCATCCTCCCAGGGGCGAGGTTGGAGAAACGGCTGTTCTAGGCCCGGTGCAATGGGGAGAGACTACATTGTTACCTCTCTGGGCGACGGAGAGTTCCGATGGTACAAATGACGGGCAAAAGGGTCATTGCAGCTTTACCTCATTGGAAGTTAGTAAGCCTACTTTGATGAAACTGTACACTTAAACATAATGGATAGATATATGAGATTAATTCTTAGGATAACTGTTAATTGATTTGAACTATCTAAACTTAAGACTACTACTCTCCACCGTGACATCTGGGCACTCTATTTACTTTATTTCTTCTTAGTATAGTACATTCCTACCTACCTACCTACCTAGGTAAGTATGTATAAATTTACTACTAGTATTTTACAATATCACCAACCAATCAACCAACTTGAACTGTACTTCAAGTTCCTCCCTAGTAGTGTTGCATGACGTTAAAGGTTAGCCAACCCAGAGAAAGACCCTGCTAGTAAACGCAGGTACCCGTGGAATCACACTATGATGGTGCGAACACTTGATTATTCAGAAGCAAATTCACGCAAAACAGTCCTTAGTCCCCAGAACCAGGCAGGCGATGAAGTGTAGTGCGATTGAATCCCCTAGCCACTCGGCCAAGTTTCCCTCCCAATCCCTCGTCGCCCCAGTTTTCCAATTTCCCCAGTCTCCCCCGGATCCTATGACCCAGACTCCTCTAGCCAAGGGTCCAGACATCCGCATTCATGGGAGGCAGTCAATGACCCCCCCCAAGTTGGTTTTAGTCTCTCGGATGGGCCCACCCTTCCGACGAACCATGGGTCCGACGCCGCGAATTGATAGGTTGGCATTCCAATCCGACCATCATGGGGTGATCAAGTGGGCTCGACTGTGTTCGGGAGAGGAAATGTCATATTGTCAATCTTTTGTTTAAATGGATATCGGACTCGTGTTTCGTCTCTTGTGTCGCCAGTTCGTGTGGATGCGATTCCAATCGGCTTGCTTGCCTGATTTTGATTTTGGCTGGCGTCTTGATCCCATGCATGGGCCCAATTTGCTTTTTTCTCTCCCACTCTCTGTTCTCTTACTTGCTCGCCTGGAATGGACTCTGAATGGCTGGATGAGGAAGGTCAGATAGGCTAACCTAGCTCCTGGTCTGTCGGGTGTCAAATTGGGCAGAACTCGAAGATGAAAAGAGGGGAAACCTATACGAGAGTTTATGGTTTCCGGCTCAGCCTCGGGGTGTCCGTGAATCCATTTCAGTTTGGAAGAACTTGTCGAAAGACGCCATAATTCAATACCGCCGATAAAGGTAGACCAATCGCTTTTGTGGGCTCGAATTAGCGCGCTGGGAGGCCTAGAATGCATGTGCTCAGCATCTCATCATTGGGGGTTAGTCAATGTGCCTCTCTCCACTGAACGCAAGGGCTCCTGCAAGCCAGACCCCGCGGTTCAGCCATATCCGTCTTGGTGCTGTAGTCTGCGGCTGGGTTGGAGCGGGCAAAGATAGCGTCGGATGGCATCCGGTAATACTAGTCAGGGGCATCGCAGGAGTCTGTTTCCGGATGCACTGGGCAAATCAGAATCCACAATATGGATCATTATCCCAGGTACTTTGATACGAGAGCTGAAGGTGACACTAGAGACAGCTTGGGAAGAAGGAAAAAGCAAAGAGCGATTGTCGCGTCAGATTGTTCGGTAGTTTAGCCGGCCGGGCCCCTTCTCTTCATCCCGCTCGTTCCCGTTCAGGTCTCGTTGTACAGCCACAGCCGAGCCATCTCCGCTAGACAATGGAACAATGGGCTATATGTTTGGCAGCTATTGATTTTTCGGACAGGGTTTGGATGCACTGAGACCTAGACGAGACTGTCTCGCCTCTGATTTGAAATTGACACTATGCAGGCGCTCAGGCCATGCTGTAGGTCAGACAAATTAGATGCTCTGCTCGTCAGTATCTTCTCTTATCCTGGTTCAATAGTTAGTTGATTATACTCCGTACTGCTGTGATGTATGTATGTCGTTTAATTTCTCCTACCGAATAGAGTAAGACCTGTTCAGTATAATCTTGTTTATTACTCGCTACTGCTTGCTAATTTTTTATACCAGTCGTTCTCAACCCTGATACCAGTGGACAAGTTCAGGAACTTCTGCATAGGATGTCACCGTGACACCTTCGTCAAATGGATCAAACGCTCTATTGATGAATAACCGCCTCCAAGTCTGTGTAGCATGATATCAAGGCTCCGCCACCACGGGTCGTCGACAAGTTCAATGAATCGTACATACTATGCCCAAATCTGGGCCAGTAAACGAGTAATGACTTTCATGCATTTTGCCCTAATGACCTATCGCAAAAAAACATCATTGTCAATCCTTAAACCAAACGCGCTACGGTGATCATCGGTTGAGAGACAAAAACTTTTTTCTACAAAGTAGATACGACTGGCCTTTCCTCGTACTACGCCTCGGAAAACGATGCCATTATGAGCAAAGAAGACTTAGCTCCGCCATTTCTAACAAAATGCCAGTGTGCAATTTATCCACACATGTCGCCGAGCATAAGGGTGCCTTGACTTCAAGTTCAAGTTGTAATTGATGTATCCGTCCGATAGATCTCCTTTGTTTGTTACCTGGAATACACTGCTGCTAGTACTGCGCGCAGAGATTTCTTTTTCGAATTAAGTTTCACGTCGCACAAGATAAACTTCAAGTTGAAATAAATACCCACTGATCAAATCTGATAGCAAACAATCCCCACGGCCGAGTCAGAACACTGCATATCTGAGGATGTTTGCGTATGTACGTTGACCTAGAAGCGAACCAAGCGACTGATCCGCAAAGCCCACATATGTGTGTACAATGTATGTACATAGTCCGTGCCTAGCAGTACGGGTAGCGATCCCCTTAACGGCCGATCGGCGGTATCCTTTTTGGCTTGATGCACGATGCGATATTTCGAGCCAAGATCGCAAGGCGGCCATTGCTGAGAAGTACGGATCAAACGTCTCTGTAAAAGTGCCACTTGGTTGCGAACAGCACTCCCAGTCTTGGAATGATCCGTTAACCCGGGTGTAGCGGCGTTGCCTCCTTCCCCTCCCCTGGCCGCATTTTATCTGTATTCGGGATAGCACGGTGCCTGGGTGGTGGCGGGATTGCGAATCGGCCTCACGACGTTAACACAGAGTGTTAAGGCGGTAGGATGTGGCACGCCCAGTAAACTGGATTGAGGCAAGGGGGGCTCGCCGCTTGTGTCACAGCAGGCCTTGGGAGGTTGAGGTTGCAGATCGGGGCTGGCGCTCGTTAGGCATGGACCACATCGTGGTTGCGGATCTTGCGATCAAAGCGCGCAAAGCTGGGCTGCGTGTTGGCGCTCAGGGCATGGCTGAGTGGATGGGTGAGACCGGCGTTTGTTAGTAACCGGGTGTAATTGAATGGGCACGGGTAAGTGAAGAGAAAGTGAGTATACAGTCGAATACCAAGTACGGAGCATCTAATGTACGTATGTATGCGGCATCAACAGTGACCGGAAACACGGAGCAATTCTTGAAAATTTCCAAGCGATCAGCAACGCAGTATTTCGCCAGTCTCGCTTCCCCAAAGCACGATAGCCCTGTCCTGTCAGTATTCCCGTACGGAGTACACAGTTCGTATTGTACGTACAGGCAGCCAATCATTTAGGTCTACCCCGGCCTGAATCATCTCCCCGGGTCTAGCACTAATGATCCAACACGACCCCGCTGTCTATGTACATAGGACGTCGACGTAGTCGGATAGAGGGCCCGAACTTCCATGCGGGGTTAAGGGAAATGAAGAAATGAAACTTCAGACGGCGGCGCAAACTAGCCGGGGTATGAACAGCGCTAAACATCCTGGCACGCAGTTGCGGTGCGCTAAAGGGGCGAGGTGGGCAGACAGGGGGGGCTAAAATTGGAATAGGGGAGTGCTGGTATCTGTCCAATCTGGTCGACACATTTTTAGTCTCCGAGGAGAATCGGATCGGGCCTCGAGGTTGATACCCCGGCAACGCGGGATCTTTAGCCTTCCTAGTTCCATGTCTGAAGCTGGTTTGAGTTGTCCGGGTTGCCGGAAGTGAAAGGATTGGGTCCTGTGGTAGCGGGCTAATTGTTTTGGTTTTGAGAATATGCAATTGACCTGGAAGGGAGTTGTGGTAACGGGATGAAGTGGTTACCATAGTACACAGGCACCGACCTGGAGCCGATGAATTGACGTAGTACAGGGATGCGTGAGTGCATTAAGTAGGTCTATGCATGTTGAATAGATTGGCAAATTATGCACTCCTAGTTACTAGAACTGTATACTGTGTTCCATAGATAATTATCCAACTGAATAGTTACTCTGTACGGAGTATTCTAAAGTGTATACTACAGAGTATACGCAGATTTGTCATCTCTGCGCTAGCCAGAAATGGACATGATCCAAAGAGGACTAGTGCTCAATAGGGGCCCAGACCCTTGCATGACGTAACGTTCCGCACGGACTCGCGCTCAGGCAAGTTGATACAGCTGAGTAGAGTAAAGAGTACTCTGTAGAGTAGATGGTATACTGCGAGGATGAGAGAGAGATCGCGGAATAATCATGGATACTCCTGAACATCCATGTATACCACAGGCTTCACACCCTCCCCTTTCCGAAACAGATACTGGCTAATGCTGCAGGGGCGAACAGTCCGATCCCGCGTCTACTGTGCATGCCACTCTCCTCCATCCGCTCTGGGCAAATCCCTGCACGACCCCTGGCTCGCCGTCAAGTCCGACCGGAAGGGCTAGTGTAGTCTGCAGCCCATCAGAAGGCAAAAGGATGTTGGCTTCGAGCGACTCGCAAACTAGCCCCGACCAGCACCAGCATGAGCATCAGCACCTATCAGCACTACGGGGTTTACCAGAGTGACGAGCACCGGCGACCCAGGTAAACCTGCTTTTTATTATTATAGTTTTGGTCTTCATCATTTCTCCCAGCTGGGTGGGAGAAGTTGAAGTTAGTTTGCTCGGTACTTGGGCTCTTGGGGGTGAGCTGAGCCGCGTCACGTTGGGCGCGGCATGATGATTGGCGGGTTCTGGCAATGTAATATGGCAGGCTCGTTCGCGCAGCAGTTCAAGTGAGGTCAGAGTCAGACTAGGAACCGAAAGGGAGATCTGAGCGGGTCATCAAGAAAATATGGAGAGGAGAAGGCAGGAATGCCAGTTCCGGGTGGTGGTCGACATAAGATAGTATCAGTGCCATGGGCCGAGATCGGGACGGGAAAGGTGGTACAGCGATGATGGCTACATTGATTGAATGGTGGCACGATCAGGAGAGAAGGTATCTCGTAGACAGGAAAATTGAAAGAGAAGAAAAGAGAACGTATGGATGGGGCTTAGTTGAGAGACATGGGCTATTGTGGAAAAAAAAAAGTGGTAGTGATGCAAATGGACCAACTGGGATCGGGCGGAGTAGAAGTCCTCGACGTAATATGTGGTCGCCACCGTGGCTTGTATGGGGTGGGATGGGATGATATAGGGGAAGAAGTTAATCTGGTTATGGTTATTGGTAGTGAATTAGTGTACTTTCATTATTACTATTACACTTACAAGAGTATAATGTGTATACCTCCAGGTTATAACTAATATCTCCCTAGAAGATCACTAATAAGATTCCTATCAACCACACGGACCATCGGAGTGTCGGCCGAAGCCAAATCGCCGTCTGACAAGCCCCACCATGTAACTTGAAGTTTCTAGCCTTAAGGGTTGGTATTTAAGTATTAAGTATTCAAAGTATTTAAATTAAGTGTAACTTTGTATGTAATAAAGTATTCGTATTGTATTCCATCGTTGACCCTAACTTGAGAACTGCAGAAAGTGTTGCGCTTGGCATCCGATCTTCGCTCTGCCCTACTAAGGTCTCTCCCTCCTCGAATTCCCCCATTTTTTATCCACCCAACCTCCCTTTCTTCCCTCCCCCTCCATCCTCTCTTACCGAGTCCAACCTATTCACTTTCTTTGTCTCTTCTTTTCTGGACCCTCCTTCTTGAATTGTTCGACCCCACTCCTTCCTTTCCCTCGACTCCATCTGCACGAGGCCCTGCACGAGCATTCAAGCAGATCACCACACCGACCGGGTCAACCATATTTATACCTTCGCCCTCGCCTCTCCCTTTCCACGTGCAAGCGACCACATCCCTCGTGCTGTAGCAGGTCTACAATACTATACTTCATTCTCTACATCCTACATCCGATTCCATCGCTGCCTACCATTCGGCCCGGTCTCCGGCACACGGCTTCCTCGACATCGTCCTCGCCCTCCTCCCCCCGGGTCCTCGTCGCATCCTCCCAAGTCACCACGCTATACAAGTAATGCCGGTCCCTTGGTGCTCCCACTCCGAGCTTCTAATTAGCTCTCGTTGAACGACCATACTATAGGCAAGAACCAGCGTTAAGAAAGAGGATGCTCAACTGCAACACCGGAACTCTTGGTTCGCACACCTAAGTTACAAATCCGACAGCCGCCCGCACCGAGAAGATCAGAGGTTATAAAATCAAAAGAGTAGGGGAAATTGAAAATGACCGAAAATCAGTCTGCCATTGTTGGTTTGGAGGAAGCGGACCAGCCCATGACTCGCAATAGTCATGTCTCTCTCGACGCTAAACCTGGTCCCAACCGCTCTGATGGGTCTTCACAACCGCCCGCATCCAGCGATAAGACAGACGCCCACACGAAACAGACACAGTCATCAACCACCAAACAACCAGTGCACCCCGATATCGCCGAGGCTCAAGCAACCCTCCGCCAAGCCTTCCCTCATGTCTATGCCACCGGCCGCGCCGCTTCCACACGCTCTTCAACGAGCTCTCTTCAGGCCTTGAATGAAGACATCGTGGTGGATGCGCGGTCGGATCAAGGAAGCGTCGGGCAGAGCCCTCGACGAGAGTCCCGTCACTCCGACACTAGACCCGAATACCCCGTCTACCCCGATCAATCCTACGCCTCGCTCCAGTCTCAAATACATCCCACCTATCATCTCCGGTCCCGGAGTTCATACCCAACACAGGCCGAGACAGCTACTCGAATTGCTCACGTTCGTGCTGCCCGAACGGCGGGAAATACACCCGTTTCAAGTCCTGGCCTTTTCTCTATGAGGAGCCCCCGCAACACACCGCCACTTAATTCTGAAGACGAAGGATCGCTCGGCAGCCCATTTCTCCACCCAAGTCACCTCCAACCCCCTAAAGAGACCCACACCGCCGAAGTGGACCGAGATCTAGTCACTGGCAACAAGGTCATCAATCAGTACGAGATTCTCGAGGAGCTCGGCCGAGGAGAGCATGGTAAGGTCAAGCTTGGTCAGCACGTCGCTACCAAGCAGAAAGTTGCCATCAAGATTGTCCAACGCTACTCGAATCGCCGTCGGTTAGGGAAGTTGGGTAACCCAGAAGATAAAGTAAAGAAAGAGGTCGCCATCTTGAAAAAGGCCCGGCATCCAAATGTTGTCAGTCTTCTCGAGGTCATCGACGACCCGAACCGACAAAAAGTCTATATTGTTTTAGAATATGTGGAAAACGGCGAGATCATCTGGCGCAAGAAAGGAGTCCGAGAGATCGTCCACGTTGACAAGTTGCGGCTGGATCGCGAAAAGGCAGGGATTCCCGACACTCCGGCATTTCTGGAAGAAAGCCACCAATTTATCCGAACGGCACAATATCTCCGCCGACAACGAGAAAAGGCACGACGCCGAGTCGAAGCGCAGGCCGCAGACGCACAACAAGGGCCCATTCCTGCCTGGAGTTTGGAGCATGGTGTCGAATCTTCCGACGAGGAAGAGCAAGGCGAGGGACTGGGACTTTCAATGCGGCGCTCTTCCACCCGCTCAACCGTGCTCATCGATGAAAACTCCCCCAGCCAGTCCTCCGCCAATGATTCGCTCGCAGCTGTTGAAGGAAGCATGTATGGTGCTTATTCGGATTTCCCTTTCGAACGCCGTTTCAGCACCGCTTCCAGCAGCTTTGGCTATGCCCCGTCTGAACCTGACTGGTCCGCCGATACTGATGACCTGTCATATGTTCCCTGCCTGACTGTTGCCGAAGCTCGCAGCGCATTTCGGGATTCCGTTCTAGGCCTGGAGTACCTTCACTTCCAAGGTATCATCCACCGCGACATCAAACCTGCCAATCTCCTCGTCACCAGCGGGCACCGAGTCAAAATCTCCGATTTTGGCGTTTCCTACCTTGGAAGGCCCATGCGAGATGAGGAGGAAGAACAGCTTGGGGAAACTGACGCAACTGAGTTGGATGATGCCCGTGAGCTGTCGAAGACGGTCGGCACTCCCGCATTTTATGCGCCCGAACTTTGTTACGTTGGCGATGACTTTGAAGAGACTATTGGGTCAGTTCCGAAGATCACTGGTGCCATTGATGTTTGGTCTTTGGGCGTCACATTGTACGGAATGGTCTTTGGTCGTCTCCCTTTTCTGTCGGATGACGAGTATAGCATGTTCCAGACTATTGTGAAGAAGGAGGTCTTCATTCCCCGCAAACGTCTCGTTCCTGTCATGGATGATTCCCTTTGCCATCTGAATCTACCTAGGGATGTTCGCGATGATAATGTGCTTGAATACGAGGATATAGATGATGAGTTATACGATCTACTTCGTCGTCTTTTGACCAAGGATCCGATCAGGCGAATCACTCTGAAGGAGATCAAACATCACCCTTGGACCTTGTACGGGTTGCCTAACCCACAAATGTGGGTTGAGGAGACGGATCCCGGTCAGCAGAGCAAGGGCAAGAGAATCGAGGTTTCCAACGAAGAAGTTACCAGTGCCGTCAGCAAGGTACCATTCATCCAACGAGTACGATCCAACGTGGCTAAATGGTTTGGTGGTCGGTCCTCGAAGGATAAACGCAATGCGAACAATTCCTCAGATACGCTCTCTTCAGCCTCGAGCGCGAGCACCTTCGGGAAGGCGTCGCGTGGCGGTGACAGCCGCCGCTCAAGCTTGCGAGGCGATGAAGATATATTCCGTCTGTCCAAATTCAGTGGCCAGGGCGAGCATCCACTCGCTCAGAGTGTCACAGCAAGCCCGGTGGAGGAAGAGTCGTGGGCATCCTACTTCGAATCTCTTCCCGTCTTGTCTGAAAACAAGCCTGTCATTGCTCCAACAGTTACCCCTCGACCGGGCCCTCCCCGACGTGCCAAATCCTCCATGTCCACTGCCGAGTCGACCAAGACAGTGAAACAATCCAGGATGGACTCTACTCCAACTGGTCGACCACGGTCCGGTGTTACACCATCTATTATTGAAGCCCTCGGCACGACCAGTATTGGCAGCATCTTCAGCGGTGCGACTCGACGCGCCTCCGGGGCATTCGGTAGCCGTAGCCGTCGCTCGTCGCCAACCGGCGAGACACCCTCTCTGGATGGCGACCGGCGATCCGAGCCTAGCCTTGCAGTGAGCAATGCCTCTGCCGTTGGCCACATGCGAGCCTCCGGCCTATGGAATGCCGATTCTGCTTCATCTGGGTCCAGGCTATCGATGCCAGTGGGCCACCGACGCAATCGGTCTCAGCAGCTTGCAGGAAAATCTTCCGCCGAATCCTTCAATCTCACCAAGGAGGCGCTCCTCCGCCGTCGAAGGAGTGACATCGAGCCAAGTGCGGAGAATGCGCTAGCCCCAAAGCTTGAAAGCGCTATGTATTCCACCGATTCATTGCAGTTACCAGCATTGGCTCCTCCCCCCGACCATGCATATGTTGTTGACCCTCACCACGCCGATCCACCTCAAAATGGTCTCAACGGGTCAACGCCTTCTGCTGCTACGATATCATCATCTTCTGCCGACGATTTCACCAGTGGCATGTCGCAGAGTGCTTCTCATCCTAGTATTCCGTCTGTTGTCTCGGGCGCTTCATCTCTTTCTGGCGATGGCCTTTATTTCGGTTTCAAGGACAGAGATTCGGATACTGCGTCCCAGGTACCTTCTATACTTCGCACAGGCGAGACAGTCAAGGCCCGCCTCCCCGGGTCTCCACGCCCTTCGGAAGAAGATGAGTCACGGTACTACTGCGACGATGAGGAAGAAGAATCTGATTCGGAGGACGAAGTCCTGGTGATCGGCAAGAAGAAGCCGCCTCCGAAGTCCGAGAACAAGCCTACTCTCAAGTCGAGTTGATATATGCTGTCATCGCACAATACATTGATCAACCCTTCACTCCCACCCCTTCTATTACTACCTCCCACCTTTGCTTCAACCATTTCTGTATACTGAGGGGTCGTTGCATATCACATTGCTGTTTTTCCTGTTCTCCACGGGATCATATTCGGAACTTGAACGTGTCTTTCTAGAGTTTGTTTCATACGTTCTACACGTATTGTACATATACACTTACGCAGCGACATGGGCATGCTCCTACCATGTTGCGGGATATTCTTTTTTTTCTATTTCCCCTTTGCTCCGACCACAGTTACGGAAAGATGGATGCGGCTCCAGGGACTTGAAATCCCCCTTCCTTTCCACACCATCCTCGCAGGGCGCCCGACCCAAACCCATCCGCTCACCTTCACCTCTTTCTTCTTCTTTCTGGTCTTCGATTGCACCATAACGCTCAGATCTTGGCCTCGATTTTTCCTGCTTACCTGTATCTAATCCTTAAGGGTGATGATCGTTTGTTGGATCTCTGTTGCAGGGGGTGGTATGATAAATGATGGGAGGCGTGTGATCGCCTGTTGCAATGATATGTCACGAAATGAATTAATAGGGATATTCCCTAGCAGATATAATTGTTTACCACTCACTTCATCTATTTACTAGTACTAGTATCCAATGCCATGTGCAAGACTGTGATAGAATTGGATACTTTCCGGTGGGGTTTCTGCATACTTCCCAAATCCGACGTTCGGTTTCGCTTCCATCGAGAATCTACGTCAGCTCCTCTTCAACAATAAAGCGCATTCCACCAATGAGATAAAGCCACCACCGAACCACTGCGTGTGACGAATAGTCAATCTAAGCTTTTAATCTATATACCCCGTAATCGCCCCTCACGGAAATAAAGGTGTCAGGAATCAAGCGACGCCCCCAAGCTAAGCCAACCCGTCGATTTCTCCACCCGGTTAAGACACGGCATTGCTAGCATGGATGTAAACGCCGGCCCCTCTTCTCCACCCTGGCCTGACATCGTCACACCGGCGTTTCACGATGCAGCTAAGCCTAGACTGGCTCTTCTCCGGACAAATAATTCACCTTGGAAGGCGTATGAACCGGAACTCAATTAATAAGGGGGAGCTTCCCGATCCCGAAGGGGAGAGTGCCGAGATGTGCTAGGGTTAGAGGTATAAACGGCCGAGAAGAGTGGCCAGGTGATTTTCGATAAATAGAAGAGATCTGCATCTGGGAAGTAGAAATAGAACAAGGAATGAACACACCTTGAAAACCACTTGAACTTTAATATTGGGACTCAAAAATACTTCGCCATCGTCAGCCTGATACACACGCGATCAACAGGCAAAATGCTGCCAACCCTCCTCCTAGCAGCAGCGTCGCTCCTCGCGCCCGCAACTGCAGCCCTGACCTACCGCGGTGCGGATATCTCCTCGCTGATCGTCGAGGAAAATAGCGGAATCTCGTACAAGAATTCGGCTGGGACGACTCAGGTTTTGGAAACTATTCTTTCCAGCGCCGGGATCAACTCGGTTCGTCAGCGTGTCTGGGTGAATCCGAGTGATGGCAATTATAATCTCGCCTATAATGTCAAGTTGGCCAAACGTGTGCAGAACCAGGGGATGTCGACGTATCTTGATCTGCACTATAGTGATACTTGGGCCGATCCGAGTTCGCAGGTACGTTTTCAACTACTCCTAGTAGTAGTTATATCCACGCTCCCCGGGGACCTCCTTCTTTCTTTTTCTGTTTCTCTTTCTTTTCGCACTTTATTTCTCCATTTGAACTTGAACTTGGATTCTAACTTTTCTGGAATTCACCCAGACAACCCCATCCGGATGGTCTACCACCGACATCGGCACCCTGGCATGGCAGGTATACAACTACACATTGGAAGTATGCAACACTTTCGCCTCGAACGACCTAGACGTCTCGATCATCTCGATCGGCAACGAAATCCGGGCCGGTCTACTCTGGCCCCTCGGCAAAACAACCAGCTACAGCAACATCGCGCAAATCCTGCACTCCGCAGCCTGGGGCGTCAAGGACTCCAATCTATCGACGAAGCCCAAGATCATGATCCACCTCGACAACGGCTGGTCGTGGGATGAACAGAAGTACTTCTATGACACGGTTCTAGCCGTCGGAACGCTGTTAACGACCGACTTCGATTACATCGGCGTGTCGTATTATCCATTTTATAACAGTGCTGCGACGCTCAGTTCGCTGAAGACCAGTCTCACGAACCTGAAGTCGAATTATGGCAAGGATGTTCTTGTTGTTGAGACGGATTGGCCTTACTCGTGCCCGTCGCCTGCGTATACTTTCCCCAGCGATTTGTCTAGTATTCCTTTCTCTGTTGCGGGACAGCAGACGTTCTTGACTAAACTTGCGGCTGTTGTTTCGGCTGTGGGTGGATTGGGAATTTATTACTGGGAGCCGGCTTGGGTGGATAATGCTGGGTTGGGGAGTAGCTGTGCTGATAATTTGTTCTTCAGTTGGTCGAATGATGTGGCTAGGGCTAGTCTGAATACTCTTGGTGGGCTGTGAGTGGAAGTTTGATGCGTGATGTTGGATTTCCCTAGTTATGGTAGTGGGGAGTGGATGTTACCTACATATGTAGGGAAGATATTTTCACTTGATTTCAATTTTCACTCTTCAATTGTACTCTGTATGATCGAAGTAGGATCATTGATTTTTGGACTTTATTTCTCTATTGTAGATAATTCGATGGTCATTGTTAAGACAGAACTAATCATGCCTGCTTACTCTGTACTCCGTAGTGGAATGCACTTTGTGATCCATTGATTTTCGCTGACATCATATTGCTGGATTGAGTTGAATTGAATTGAATTGGATTTTTCTTTTCTTTGAACTAACCTCTATACTCCGTACGTGCAAAGTCCTAATTTAAGCATGTTGAGGCAGAAGCATTCTTGATAGACTTTATAAAAGCCAATTTTAGCTATCTTCAAGGCAGCCATCCCCTGCTGTTACAGTCCCCATAAGTCAACACGTCAGACAAGGCGGACTGCAGTCTGCCTTGCCCTAAAATCAGACCCCTCGTGGCCCGAGCCCGCACCTATTCCTGAAACGGTATAGATCCGACTGGAGACCGTGGGTGAAACTCAGCTGCGTGGCTGTGCAAGTACTAAAGTCCATAGTGCCTCTCCCGCTCCACTGATGCTTGTATGCCCGTCTTTTTGAGAGATTCGAAATTCGGGGATCTGCCACAGGTACAGTGGCTCGTGGCTTCATTTGATAATAGGAATTTTTACCCTAGGGTAGTAGGGCTGGGTTGAGTTTGAAGATGGTCCTATGGGCCTATCTACTCCGTAACTATCGCTGTTATCGACAGTAAAAAGAGTGGGACAATGTGGGGAGACCCCCAACACCAGTTCTTCATTGTTCACGGTGTGAGACAAGATCCTCCAGGGGCCCAACTCGAACGAGTGGGCCTTTGAATGTCCTTTCAAGTTTCGTCGATTCAATACTGCGTTACTATTTGGTTAGGGCCCAAATCAATCACACTTTCTTTTTTGGCTGCAGACCGCCTTGCGCACGTGAAGTCACTATCGTATCCCACGCATGAGCATCTCTCTCTTCCCTTCCCTTCCCCCCCAATGATCATGTCTCTTCTATGCTGACAACACATTGCGCGAGTGTCGAGTCCTCCTTGCGAATGACACCCCCTTATAACCCTTCTTTCTCTCTCTTTGCGTTTAACCCTGAACCTCACCCCGCTCCTTGATCTAATTTGGTTTGATCCGATCTGATCTGATTACTCCCCGCCTACAATTGGTCTCGGTCTCCTCTTGGCCATCATCACCTGATATTTCGTCTCCCTACCCAACTTCTTGCGACATCTCGTCCTTCCTTGTCGCCAGTCCACCATGGCGTCCCACGACCAGATTCACGGATCGGGCGCCTCTCCCGGCAATCCAGACCATCGCAGCGTGAGCCCATCACCCCACACTCAGCAGTATCACGACCCAACCTCCGGCTTGGGCCTAGATCCTTCCATGTCCGCCGCCTTTGCGACAAATCAAGCCTTCAACAACCAGGACCCAGGAATCGGCGGCGCAGACGCGTATGGCTATGCTACCGGCTACTTGTCGGCTGCCCCACCAGCGCAGAGCCTCGTTCAATCCTCCGAACAGCAGTTCCCCCCGGCGATCAACACCAACAATATCTCCATGTCGCAGTCTTTTGACCCAAACATCGTCAACCAAATGGACCAAGGACAATCGGGTCTACACCATCGACAGCCCGATGAAAACTTCTCCAATTTACTCAATAATCCCAACGACTTGGACTTCTCCGGTTATCATAACCACAGCCCCCATAGTACCTCTGCGTCAGAATACGATTCGTCGCTTCTCCTTGATCCCCAAATGCATCAACGACCGGCATCCATGCACCAAGCTATCAATCCGGCCGACCTAGTTAGCCCCATCTCCAACCCCTCTGCGTCCTCACACCCGTCCTCTCAAGACCAACAACAGTCGTCCCCGGGCCCCATGTCTCCTCCCGGATCAACCCCGGGCACGTATTACACCCCCCAGCATTCACGACACACCTCTTTGGATCCATCTACGGCGAATTATCTGAGTGCGCAATCAAATGCAGACTGGGGGTCAGTTATGAACAATGTCGCATTCCAGAGCCACCGGAGAGCCCCGTCTGAGGTATCGGAGGTTTCCTCGGCGAATCACTCCCCATATCTATCCCAGATTGAGTATGATGGCATTGAGAACAATGCGTCACCTTCATTGGCTCCTCAAAACGACCCTGCTCTGTACGACAACCAGCTTGGTATCGAGCAGTTTACCCTCTCTGAGCAGCAGCAGGCTTTCAGCCCTCTTCACAGCCCATACATTTCGCCTCGCCTCATGCCACAACAGGGAGGCGAGATTCCAAACAATGTCGCTTATCTGAATGCCAACACCACGTCACAGTTCCCTCCTGCACCGACCGAAATGTACGGCACGCCGGGGGATGCGCTCTTGAACCAGGGCTTCGACAATGGCATGGCAGATATTGGCCAGGCATCCTCGATGGCCCCGCCTTCTATCAACGTGGAATTCGCACCGCCATCACGAGTTCCAAGTTTTGGACCGTCCAAACCGACTACGGATCTGGACTCGTTGAGTCCACCTGCAATGCGTTCGTTTCAATTACTCCAGCCTGACTTTTATTTACATCACATATGCTAATAACCCATTAGGATCCCGTGTGCGTAGCAAGTCTGACCCGTACACACATCCCGCGTCTCGTTCAAGATCGCCGGCGAACTCGGCCACGAGTCTCGAACCTGTTGCTCCCACCACTCCTCGCTCGCTATCTCCACACTCACGCAGCAGCCCTGGATCCCGCGATGCATCCCCTTCCCGATCCAACCGACGTCTTTCAACCTCTTCGATCGAAAGCCGAAATTACATTCTTGATTTGGCTGATCCCCAACGCCCCGGTGCGGTGCCGGGAGACTCCAAGCGTGTTCAGAAACACCCTGCCAATTTCCAGTGCACACTATGCCCGAAGAAGTTCACACGGGCGTATAATCTGCGCTCTCATCTCCGAACCCACACCGACGAGCGACCGTTCGTGTGTACAGTCTGCGGCAAGGCATTCGCCCGTCAACATGACCGAAAACGACACGAAGGGTTGCATTCTGGTGAGAAGAAATTCGTCTGCCGAGGCGATCTGTCACGAGATGGAAACTGGGGTTGTGGTCGTCGATTCGCCCGTGCCGACGCTCTTGGTCGCCATTTCAGATCTGAAGCAGGTCGAGTCTGCATCAAGCCCTTGTTAGATGAGGAATCCCAAGAACGGGACCGTGTTCTCATGGAGCAACAGCAACAGCCACAACAAGCAGCTGGACATTTACAACCGGTCCCACAGCCCATGGTAATGCCCGGAGTTCCGGGAATGGATGGCCAGTCTGGTAGCAATTTCGTTCTCCCTGCCGCACTTCTCGCACAATACCCCGCACTCCAAACTCTGCAATGGGATCAGATCCCTGCCACAGGTGAGGATCCGGGCGAAATCGCCGGTCGGAGTAGTTTCGATGCAAGTTCTGGCGGCGAGTTTGGCTATGATGACGAAGACTCCGGCATGAGCGGCGGTTATGGAAATAGCCAAGGCGGCATGTACGGTGGCCAGATGTTAAGCGGCGATTCTGGATACCAGGATCAAAAGTGGACTGGATAGCAGAGGCGCTAAATAAGTTACTGCATGGATACCTTCGTTTATACCCTATTGTTGTCGATTCGTTCTTGGAATTTCTGGTTTGGATTTTGCGAAGGAAAAGCCTTGGCTTCGCCTTTCTTCTCTGTTCGAGTTCTCACACTCGAGATTTTCTGACCCATTCCTTTCCTTTGGACCATGCCCTTTATAGAAGCTTTTTGGCGTTCAGATACATTGGTCATTTTGGGGAGCTTTTTTTTATTACTGTGGGAATTGGGGTTTTGATGCTTCTTTTTCTCTTTTGGGTACACACTTTATACCAGCATTCGAGTGTGCTTTACTATACCTTTGATGTGTTACTTTCCTTCTTTCTTCTTCCAACAACCCTTTTGCAGAGCCGAGGCGAATGACAAATCCTCGCAGTCTGCTTCTTTCTTTTCATTTCCTTTTTTCACACTCGATCATCTTCGTTGCCGCGGAAGTTTTGCTATCGTGATGCATTTGATGATTCCCTTCTCTCATACCCGTCTTTTTGTCGACTCTTGATCTCTTTTGGATATACCTCTAGTTTTGGAGTACTATACCACATATTTACACAACTCAACTTTAGCCCTTTTCTATATAGCCTCGCTTCCAGCGCTTCACAGCGTTCCAAAATTAAAGTAACCGTCTCATATAAATTTGGATCTGGCTTGTACGCCAAGACTATCATTCCATTGGACAAGCTACTAGCACTAGTAGTAAGTTTACATCATACATTAGTCTGTTCGAATTTAGGGTCACAGTGAGCGCTGCTTTGGCCGCACTGCTTGATATGAATACGGCGATAGAAAACCAATTTGGGCTTTCATTACAACGATTCGATTGCTGTGATTAGCTAGTATTCAGATGGCGCGGTTCACTTTTTGATTCTGCTGGTAGGTAGAACGGTGCCGTAATTGTGATATTTATAGATGTATCAAGTTCGCGGAACCTGTTGAGGTTTAGCTTATAACCTTCGAACACCTGGCATGCTTCGATTTATTCATCAACAGCCGACATATAGTAATGGCTAATACCTAGGTATGATCATCTCTCACTACATGAGTCTCTCCTCGGCGCCGTTGGACTTTTCTGCCTTTGCTTTGTAGATAATTGCTTTGACCTGCTCCAAAGACTGACCAAGCTCTACCTCGATCTGGGCCCGAATCTCCCTCTCAATCTGCTTTCTCTGCTGCTCCTCATCATCACGCCGTTGCTTTTCGAGCGTTTTGTAATCTTCCACAGCTGCATAGCGAATAGCCGCCTCATGCTCTCGACGTTTCTGTTCGTCGAACACTCGCCGCGCCTCCTCGTCTCTGATCTCTTGCTTGATCTTCTCCCGTTCTTCTATATCATCTTTATGCCATGCTTGGCCCCTTTGCTTCTTGTCTTCCATTATTGTGTGAAACCCTCTTGCTGCGGTTGCTTCATGCTTAGCTTTTTCAAATCGTTCCAGTCTCCTCAGCCGTTCGCCGATATTTTCCTCGTACCATTCTGCTTCGGTCGTTCGTATATCACTCTGCCTCCGTGGTGTCGTCTCTTCGTCCCGTAATGTGTTTCTGCGGCGTGCGGGCACCCTCTCCGGCAGCTCGATTTCTTCTTCCAGCCAAAGATCCGGGTCTCGCCGTCTGTCATTGAATCCCAGTCCTTCTCGATTGGTCGGCTCACTTATTTCGTTAATAACCGTAACTGTTGGCACCGATTCTCGGGGCCTGCGTGCTTCTAGCCGGGGCCGGCGATGACGCACGGTATCATTTGCGTTGGAGGTATGCCTGTACACCATTGTAGGTGAGGGCAGAGTCGAGTCTGTCGGCACAGGGGGTGGGCCATCTCTGTCAGACTGGCCCTTTTTCAGGACGGAGACCTGGTTGCGAAAATCGTTGAGCTGAGATTTGGAGGAGAGATTATTTCTCCTGTTGTAAGGGTAGGCCTCCATTATTCTTGCGATAGATAATTGAAAGGCGCGGAGCAGTGGAAACGATCAGCTATTTGCTTTGCGTATTCAAGTGACTGTTTCTTTCCTTTCCTTTGGGTAAGAGTGGAAGGTCGAGGTGTACTTATGTGTAACGTAGGTGGGGGTTTTGTCAATGCTGACCTGGCTGCCTCAGGAATCAATCATAGCGCTGCCACCCATGCAAGGTAAATTATAATGCATCGGTAGCAATATAAGCCGATACAACAGTCATTCCGCTCGTGCGAATTGAATTCCTTTACAAATTACCGTTGTCGTGGCCTTCGTGCACTAAGCTGTTTTGGCTATTGCCTTTCCTGCCTGTCATGCATACGGTGTTCGTGTCACTGTGATCGAGTAGACTGCCTAGGGAGAAATCCGTTGTGCATTTCCTTAATTTGAGCCTGAGTTGGTACAAGAAAGTCTACTACTACTACTACTACTACTACTACTACTACTACTACTACTACTACTACTACTACTACTACTACTACTACTACTACTACTACTACTACTACTACTACTACTACTACTACTACTACTACTACTACTACTACTACTACTACTACTACTACTACTACTACTACTACTACTAGTAGTAGTAGTAGTTAATGAGTGCCCACGATGCGTCACATCATGATCGGACTGCGGGACCAAGTGGAGCATCTGTCAATTATGGGGCTTGCCGCCTGTGAAATTCTCAGATGGCATCATGGCATATTTATTCATTCTCAGCATCTTTTCAAATAAATACATACATTGAAAAGATAAGATTTCTTCCTGCTATTTATTGGGTGAATTGGGGACCGCCTTGCCCGTGGAAAATAAGCCGAGAACTCCCACTAGCATATGTACAAGCGCTAGCAACGCTGGATATCTTGATAAAAGAACCATTGCGTCCTTTCGCTGGTCCTCAGACCTAAGATTTTGATAGTTGAGTGCTATTGGGGACTTCTGTAGTTTTATATCCGGAGATTCGTGAAATTGGTGTATGGCACTACCCAGTTCTGAGATATGCGAATCGGTGATCATTGCCGTGTCTGTAGGATGAGGCTCATTAACGAGTGTCGTCGATGAAGAGGCGGAGCTCAAGGTCTGTCCGCTATGCCATTCCCCGGGAGTCAATAAGCTCCCACTACTAGCATTCTCATCTGCCGCATCAATGTACCCCGAGACTGAGGAGGCGTCTGCAAATGTAACCGGTAGTGCTTCGGGCACCTCGACAGGAATCCGCATATAATTTTCTCTCTCTAGTGCTCTTTCCAAGCCTCGAGCGACGGAATCCAAAGGATGAGCATGATCTCTTGGTCGAACGAGCACTTCACTCGATCCTTGATCCTTCTCGGAATGTGGGGGAAATCGCAGGTTGCGCATCTTATTTTGAATCCGATGCCGGGTGCTCTGCAGCCGACCCTTGATATCAACGCGCATGCGGAATGGTTTGTCATTATGCTGGAAAGTGAAAGCTGTATTAATCACATTGGGGTGCGAAGGACGACTCTCTTCCTGATTCTCACACAGCTCCCATTCCAGTGTGCGGTATTCTGGACCGGCGTCGACGACATGGCGTTGACCCTTGAATGTCCAACGGCTGTTATAAATCAATGACTTTGCGCTATTAATACCGAGACCACCACCCCCAGTGCCGAGGAAGTTGAACTCTGGAGTGAGATGGAGAGTCTTGCTGACGACGACATTGGTGGCTTCGCCAGTGAGGTGTTTCGGGCCATAATGCTCTGTTATTTGTAGCGGATAGAGGTCAGACTCTTGTCGTCCACGCGTTATCTCGTCAGGGTGAATGTCCTCCAATGTAATGACAACCCTCGCGCTAGCAAGGCGATAATTTTGTGGCTGGTCGAATGAGAGATCCATATAGACGATGCCGGCGGGTGCATCTTCATGGCCTAAGTGACCCCATCGAGATTTTGACACACGAAGTCTGCAATCGGCGCGAACTTTGCCAAGTTCGTGCGTGCAGAGACTGGCATCGGGAAAACTGTCGAGGCCTCGGTATTTGCGTCCGTAGCGGCGAGAGTAGGTTGGGGGAGTGCGAGTGCGAGTCGAGGGAACGACGAACATGTCTTATACCTAGGTATTCTCCGCGTAAATCTTCACCTTCCACGGGTGAGATTTTGAACAAAGAAAACGAAAGTCAGCGAAATACTCATAATAATAGGCCGGCTTCGTGTTTAGCGTGATGCTCTCTCGTGTCACATCACACTTAGCTGCAGGGGTCTCCGCTCCGGCTGACAAGACTCCGGGCTGTGTCAGAGATTCAGCCCCAATGTTCATCATTGCGTTTGTCAAGCAGCGATGCCTTTTGATATTACATACGATGACGCGGTGCATGGACATTACTCCGATCCCGATGGAAATGACCAGTCGGGGGATACTGATGAATCGGAGGAATCGGTTGTCAGAAGCAGGCCAGCAGGGTCGGGGCACTTGGTATTCGACGGCTTAGATGAGAATGGAGAACCGCGCGAGGATCGCGCCCGAGCGCTCACGGCAAGAAGAAAAGTACCAACCCAGCCTAAGGACATAAATGTACAATTTACGAACGCAGAGACGGCAGCCGAGAGGTCAAAAGAGCGACGGAGTAGCCCCCCCGCCCAAGCCTTCATCAAGAACGTGGACAAGAAATCCTCTGCAGAACCAGCAGGACGAGTGGAAAAGCGCTCAAGATGCGTGGACAAGCGCCCAAAACATCTGGAATGCGTCTACAAAACAGGACGTGACCCTCCATTTTGAGATGGACATTGCGCAGGATGTCGAGAGTAAACTAGAGGAGTTCTCAGAGCTGAAGAGGCTGGGCCAGTTTCATGCTGCCGAACAATTTTACCAGGATTCGTTGGAGCCATTCTCAAACTTCTATCCAATTGCTATAGAGTACGCTGATATGCTTGTCGAGCAAGGGGCTTACGAGCGACTGCAGCAATTTATGGCAGCAAAAAAAGAATTACTTCCGAGTACAGAGCAAGATCCAGAAGACAACCCACTCCAGGGAGGAGAGGTCAACGAAAGGTTCAACCTGCAGCTCATTGCGGCATATTCTGCTATCCACACTCACGGCAGATTGAAAGAGGCGTACGACCAGGTGCTGTCTGTGGGGAACGCTATTCGTTCGATGCCAGGCGAAAGTCTTTCTGCCATGGTTTGGGAGCCTCCAGGAGTAAGAGCCTCGAGCCATGTCAGACGGGATATATTGACTTAGTCTATCTATAGGTTGCACTATACGCGCTCAAGATCCTATTTCTCGTCGAGCAAGAAACAGATCTAGTCCCTGAGCACTGCTTTGATATGTGGTCCAACTGCTGCTCTTTGTACAAAACGCTTGTGGTCCAAGATCGGATATGGGACGCTAGGGACCTGATAGTTGCACTGGTAGAATCTGACCGTCCTGTAAACACATGGCAATGGATCTTCAACGCCGATATCTATTCCCGAGACGCATTCACCCAGCTTTACGCTGACTGGAACGTGGAGGAGTATGATTTATCGACCTATCTCGCCATTCTTGATATTTTGGTTAGTACCGCAAGAGGGTTGACCTCGCTTCTACCAAATGAGCAGGATATCCAAGCCGCAGAGCGGTGCTTACAGAATGCGTGTACGGTAGCAACCTGCTTGAAAGAGAATAATCAGCAGATGGTCAAATCTCGGCCATACATGCATTGGGTGCTGGCTGAGGAGGATTTACAAAGGATGAAGCTGGCCACGGAGGATCGTCTCAAAGAGGAAGGCTTTCTAGGTTTGAAAATCATGAAAGGCGCCCTTCCAATATACGTGCCGATAAAATCCGAGAATCCGACGTGGTGGGTCATGTATGGGCAATCAAAACAGCAATCTGGAACGCTTTTGGAATCCACGCTCCAGGCCGCACGTGAAATAGCTGACTATGCGACTGAGGCTTGGTGTCTGGAGCAGATGATATCACGCTCGCCAGAACCTCCAGTGGAATTATTTGCTCAATTGTGCCATCTCCAGAAGACCCTCATGAGAGATATGTTCGAGTATCGGCGAACCTGTATGTCAAAGTTTCTCCTTGCAGAAGCAGACTACGCCCAAAGAGAACTACTGGATGAGTTGAAGACGATACGTGGACAACGTGAGACTAGCTTTGTTTACTCATTCAGCGATTGGTGCGAGTCGATGATTGACAAAGCGCTTTGTGAATCACTTGGGATTGCCAGCAACCACGATCAAGCTGATTTGAATTCTTTCGCCCCCTTTCTTCCGCAGTTTATGAAAGATTTTCTCGAGGAGGTGGGGCTTGACAACATCTATGGCCTTGATTTCAAAAGCGACTACCGAGGTAAGGAACGAACGTGAGATGATTCTATCTAGATTGCTACTGGTAGTATTATGTTAGCAGCATATGGCAAATTCAAGTAAGAACGCACAGATATTCTAAGTAGTATTAAGTCGTAATGAGGTTGAGGCCAAAAACCCTTGGAAGTTACTACTACTAACTAGTACCTAGGTAGTTAGTAGTGAGGAAAGAAACTTTTGAAAGCAAAAGATAGTAGTATATACCTACCTACTGGCTAGCACCGACTCGGATCGAGAATGTCCTACGAGTGTGCCCACCTGCCCAGGTGGTTCAAGTTCAAGTTACCGATCAGGCTTCACTTTGATGCAACGTTGGAAATTTTGAACTATGTCTGCCTTTCTGAGATTAGGTGCCCAGGTGCTTATGATTTCGTCTATCCCCTTTGCAATATATTGCCCGCCGCTGTCGTGGGTGTATTATCCATGCTGGCGTGGAGGAACGAGCTCCTGCATTCATCTGCATTCATCTGCAGAGTTTCTAGCAACGAGCGCTAAACTGGAGAAGACTCAAGACCCGGCGCACGTTCATGCGATTTAAATTATAAACCTGACTATGCTTCCTTCAGGGCATCCTTTAATGATATTGAAGGGATCGTGGTGGGGAAATCACTTTGGTTAGCGCACGGAGTACCTAGGTATTCCATTCAATGCCCCATTGGGCGTGAAAATTCGAGGAGACACGTTGTGATTTGCATTCTTCATGAAACTTCACATGGAGGTGACTTGAACTTCTCAACCGCTACTTATACTAGTAGCAACTAGATGATTTTTGTTTCGCTTTTTCTTTTTCCCTTTCCCAGAAATGGCTTGAAAGGTGAAGTGATGTCTATGCCATCTGCTCCTCCGATGCGGATTATGCAGATTTGGTGAACTGGGTGACGGAATGAATGGAAAGCAGTAGACCAAGGTTAAAATGTGGGGTGATGGGAGTGGCCTTCCAAGGTGGTTAATAAATCGAGTCCACGGGGCCTTGGTTTTATCCAAACGGTTTATATCACCAAGCGTGGCGTATGATAGTTTCAGAGACTGTAGAATGGTATAATAACCTAGAAACTTCGAATCAACTCGAACGGGCTATTTACAGGACCGCAACTTATAATAAGCAACAGTGAACAACGAGCGAAAAGCGTAGCGTAGGGATTTCTTCTAAAGGCAGTAAAAATGACAATCTCCCGCATCATTGACTAGCGAGTGGCCTGAACAAGCTTAGTGATCTGACCAAGCCATTTCTGCGAAAACTCCTCTTCCGTAAACCGAAGTGCTGAGCGCCGGGCCCGTTGCCTCATAGCGACTTTCTCCGCCTCCGGAAGCGCCAGCGCCGCCTCAAAAGCAGCAGCGAACTGCTCCTCTGTCTCGGCGCGGAAGCCCGTCGCTCCGTCGCCGAGGTCAATTACGATGTCTTCGCGCGGACCGCCGGAGTCATGCGTGACGCAGATCAATCCAGCGGCTTGGTATTCTACGACACAGATGCCGAAGTGCTCGTTCCACATGCCATTCACGCCAACGGAGGCGGTGCTAAGGTGTGAGAGTACAGCAGGCCAGCTCGCGTCACAGAGGAAAGTAGTCTGGTCGCGGATGCGGAGTTCATGGGCCAAAAGGCGTAGGTTGTAGATGTGGGTTTCGTCGGGGCTGGCGTGGCGGACCGAGCCGATCAGAACCAGGCGGGGTTTGGGGATATTTGCGTAAGCGGGGTTGTTGTTGCGCTCTTGAAGGAAGCGTGCAAATGAGCGCAGAACCAACGGGTGGTTCTTTTCTGGTCGGAACTGTGCGATGTAGAGGAGTACGGGTTGGCGTGTTTTCTCACTTTGGGCGTCGACTGTGATTGTTGATTCTAGCTCTGCGACGGCTGTCGGGGGGAAGACAACTGCTGGTGATGAGGCAGTTCCCTCACTCGTGGTGGTAACCGCCTTGTCTCTACCCCAGATGGTGCGGATATGGGCAGCTGTCCAAGAAGAGTTACACATCACAACATCTATGTGTCGGCCAACCCAACCGTAAAGCAGCGCAAAAAGCTGCCAGTATCGGCGCTTGACAGTACCCTTCAGACCCTTGCCAGCACCAGAGTTGATGCCCTGGACGCCGGTTTTGTCATCCAGGGAGTTGAGCATGTCGGTCGAAATGGTAGGATAATGGACGTAGGCGCCAGTGGGTACGCTTGGGAAGAGCCACTTGCACATCGCGAGAGTGAAAGCGTAGCCCATGGTGTCGACGAACACATCGGGAACAAGGAGGGTAAACGCATCGTAGGCGACTACCAGCGAGCCCAGAGACTGACCGAGCAGTGTCATATATGGATATGAGCTGGCAACAACATACTTGCGTGTTGTCAAGTAGAGTAGCACAACCGTGGGGGTATGCAAGTGGATGTTAAATCGATTCTCAACCCGTTCCAACATAGTCGCCTTGTTCACCTCATGGTCTCCAGTATAGATTGCGCAAATTGCCTTGGGCCAGCGCTTTTGTGTTGCGCGTACTGCCTCCCAAAGCACTCGTTCGCCGCCTCCGCCTGCATTACTATAAAGGTGGTAAGCAAGGAGTTCCAGGGAAAGAAAGTTTCAAAAGCAGAGTGGCCGTACCAAAATGGATGGAAAAATCCGATGATACCATCCCACTCATCATCCCCACTTGCATCGGTATCGCTGCTGCTCGTAGTGTTAACCCCACCAGGGCCGGAGCTATCTACCTTCTCCCAGTCCTCGTCCTCGGCCTGATTCCGGCCCAGAGAGTTGGACGAGGCCTTTGGGCGTGGCGCCCGATGTTCCTCCTCCTCAGATCGCGCCCGCGCGACCACATATTCACGGCGAGAACGGGTTCGTCGGCGAATCAGCCAGCCCACACCGCGGAAGACGAGGCCAAGCACACTCCCCGAGAGTTGCGGCAGGAAGATCGCGGTGACGACTAAGACGAAAATAACGAGAATGGCGTTGGACAGGAAGGCCATGATCTCAAGTGTCACTAAGGAATGCGCATAGTACCATAGGAGAAGAGAAGTTGGAGAAGTTCAAAGTCAACAAACGGCATCAGTTGACGTGTTGCCTCCAGCGTAACTTACATACGCGGATCATGTGATGACCAGATGACCCGCTTTGACTTCCGCGGAGCTTTGGGAACTTCTGAAGTTGAACTTTACTCTTTCTCTCGACATTATTCTACCTCACAATGAATTCCGTTCGCTCACGGGTCTTGCGGCCCTCAGTGCCCTTGAGGCCCCAAAGATACCCATCGTCAGCGTCCTCGCAAATTCGACATTTCCATCCGTCCAAGCCCACCCGCAGCATCAACGATATTCTCGACTGCTCCGCAAGCTTCCTCCATGGCGTTCATTCCCTCTCCCACCTTCCCTGGGTCGCATCAATTCCTCTCACAGCACTGATTGTACGAACATGCGTTGGACTACCACTTCATATCTATACAAAAATCCATGCACGCCGAGAAGCTGAAATTGCACCGCTAGCAAACAGCTGGGCGGGTATTGTCATGAAGTCGGGACAAAAAGACGGCCTCACAAAATCTCAGGCCTCAAAAGTGATCAAGATGAGACATCAAACATTGCGAAATAAATGGAATGTTTCACCCTTCGCCCGCGTCGCCACTCTCATTCAGATCCCGGTCTGGATTAGCTTGATGGAGAGTGTGCGCGGGATGTGTGGGAACCAAAATGGATTAGTCCCATGGCTGCTCTCATTAATGTCCTCTGAAAAAGATGGCGCTGAGCACTTGCATTTGACTATCGAACCAACATTCGCAACCGAGGGTGCATTGTGGTTTCCGGATCTGTTGGCAGGTGACCCCACGGGCGCTTTACCGGTGCTTCTCTCGGCTTCAATAATACTCAACATCCGCAACGGATGGCATAAAACATCGCGCAAGGAGCTGGCAGATATGCCAAAATTACAGATGCTCCAAAATAGTTTCTGGGGCGGGTTGCGCATATTCATGCAGGTCCTGGCGGTGAATGTCGGAGCTACAACATATTTCTATGAGATGCCGACCGCGCTCCTGATCTACTGGATCTCTAGTACCAATATTGCAACTTTCCAGACCTGGTTCATGAACAAGTATATGTTCGCCAAGCCACCACTGCCGACTTGGTCTCGGAGATACACACATTACGAATGCCCTCAGTCGTCTGACCCTTATAGGCAGAAATTGCTATGATTCGGAGAGGCGTCTTCATTGAACACAATCAATCATAAACACCAAACCTCGGATGAGGCATCAAAGTAGAGACGAGCAGATCTGGAAATGCTCTTCTACAAACCTCTACAAAGACATGTCTATCTACTGCTTCATCGCGACAAAGTTTCTGCCCAGTTGCTTCGAATTCCCGAACGACGCATATTTCAGCAATTTGACAGCTTTCGGCCTTATGAAGGAGAAAGACAACTCCAAATGCCACCTCCGAACATCCTGAATGGCACAACAATAGGAGACGGAGTGCCTTGTACATATACACCAAACCTGTATAATATCCAAAGGACAACGACCTTGTCTGAATCACGTTTTCTTCAGGGATCCGGTATTCCGAAAACAGAAAACAGATCTTATCTTTTTCTTTTTGCCTTTTCCACAGTAGTCTCGAAGAAAAGTCAAGTAAAGCTTGTTGCAGCGATTCTTGGATAAAAGATTTTCATACTCATTTGAACTAAACATGAGGCGCGTCTAAATGACTAAAGACGAGCTCCATCCTGGTCATCACTTTCTATGGCTCGAAAACGTTTGAACGCTTCCAATGTCTCAGGGTTTTGCACTGTGGCACTGACCTTGACCTCTTGGCCACTGATGATTTGCTTCACGGCTATTTCCACTCGTTTACCGTTGATAGTCATGGGTATATCAGGCACTGACAGTACAAATCTCGGTACATGTCTTGGTGACAACCCATTTCGAATCGCGGTTTTGATTTCATTGCGGAAAGTTTGAGTCAAGAAGCATTTAGGCTTCATGAGTAAAAAGAGGAATACCTGTTCGTCCGTGTCATTTGATCTACGACGCCCGACGCAAAGGCAGTTGCTGAAATAGTCGGTGAATGGTTGTGCCTCAACAATCGCGTATATTTCGCCGCTGCCGAATCGTATGCCGGAAGGATCTATGTTTATCAGTCCATTACCTCCAGATAACCAGCGAAAGCAAACTTACTGAGAACAGCATCAC
Organism: Penicillium manginii; assembly: GCF_028828005.1. Taxonomy (NCBI): domain Eukaryota; kingdom Fungi; phylum Ascomycota; class Eurotiomycetes; order Eurotiales; family Aspergillaceae; genus Penicillium; species Penicillium manginii. The sequence goes on along the minus strand of NW_026643103.1, from coordinate 3,658,333 downwards.
TTCTTCCATGCATGACATAGCCTCCGGTCCTTGGATTTCTCCTTAGCCAGTCATGCTGCGCCCAAACATCTATGTTCGGAAAGCGCTCAAAGTATGCCGCTTTGTATAATCTGCCACTTTTATCACCCCAGAAGAAGCATGGCATACTGGGAAATGGCTTTCTCATAATCATTTCTCCAGCCTCGCCCGTATCTGCGATAGATTGACCAGTCTCTGGATCGACGATATCCACATCTGTTCCAAGACCGAGAACCTGCATTTCACCTGCATGGAGAGGGCCTGATGGATCCATCGCGATGACATGTGTACCAGTCTCAGTGCCACCAGCAATATTGCATATCTGCACGTCTGGAGGGAATGCCCTATAGAACCACCTATACTGCTCGTGAGAGAGAGGTGCGCCAGTAGTATGGACGGTTTTGAGCTTTGAGATATCAAAATCGCGTTTGGGGACTGCACCAGAAGCTTCTATCTCCAAGAGCAAGCGCGGAGAAACACCCATAAATGTGAGCTTAAATCTATCGCATATGCGAAGCATTTGTGTCGCATCTGGGAACAAGGGGCTTCCGTTATAAACAACAAGAGTTGAACCGGCTGTCAAGTGGCCGCACATGCCGTAAAAGGCAACCCACGACGTGCTAGTATACTGCATGACCGTGTCGTTTAAAGTCAAGCAGTTGTGGAGAACCGAAATTTTCTTGGATTGAAGAACAATCCCGTGTTGGTGAACAATGCATTTCGGGGCTCCAGTTGTGCCCGAGGAATAACATATCATCAAAGGATAGTTGAATGGAACTCTTTCAAAAGTCAATTCGTCCGATGTGCTTGATCTTTCAAAAAATGAATTCAGGCTGGCAAATCTTTTCTCTTCACAGCCCAGCGTGATTGGTACAACGTATAATTGAAGCCGAGGTTGAAGCTGGGCAGCAACCCTATGAATCTTTGGCACGGTAGACACTGCTTTGCCTCGATAGATAGAGTGGCTGTCAAAAAACAGGATGCTTGGCGTGATCTGTTTAAGTCTTGTAATACATCCTTCGGCCCCAAGTTCGGGGCTTATAGATGTGAATATAGCCCCCATCGATGCAGCAGCATGAAATAGAACAACAGCCCAAGGGGATGTCGCGACGATAGCCGCAACTCGGTCTCCTCGTTTGATACCACTGTTCTTAAGCGCACTGGCAGTTTTTCTGACCCTTTCGCGAAAGTCCCTCCAAGTAACAAGGTGTGCCTCGCTTCCGTAAATATTCTGGCCTTCGCGAATTCCAATCAAAGCGAGCGCATCCGGATTGGGATTTGAGAAAATCGCATTTTCTGCATAGTTGATCTCATGTCCTGCGAAGAACTCTGGAATAGAACTTAAGGGTAAGCTCTCATCGTAGGCGATCTTAGTGGTTGAAGGAAGGGGAGGCGTAAGGTCTAAATAGGAGTATATATCAATCCAGAAATCGTGCGGCTCCTCAATAGACCACTGATGCAGAGCTTTTGTATCCTGCATATTTTTTCCGAATTTCTCGTTGACGTGATGACGGTATTCATCCATGGCTATTTTGCCCTTCCGCTGCGACGGCTGCCACAGAACCTCGGGCCCGGGGAATTCGCTCGCCATGGTAGTGAAGATAGGTAATATGGTTTTGTAGGATGTAAATTGCTCTCAATAAAACCGGGTACCTCTAGAGACTAGATGAATAGAAATTTATATCAATTTATTTGACTAGTTTCTCTTAGACATTGATTTATCGGCATCTACTTGCTGTTTTCGAGAGACCACACGCCATGAAGTATTTCGGTAAATTCGGCATCCTCGGCAAGCTCGGAACTATGGCTACCCAGGTAGAGTATGTACAGCTTAAGGTTATTTCGAAGTCGTAAAAGCGGCCTGTGAAATTTATCAGAAGCGTGGGGAAATTATCACTTTGCTCTTCAAGATTGTCTATGACAATATTCCAAGTCAAAAAAGGAATTACGGGCTCTAATCACACTTGAAATTGTGTCACAACTCGCTGGAGACAAAGATTTCAAGGCGTTTAGATATGGACGGGATTGGCAGGATTCTACGGAAGTCGGGCTTTCAATAGATTTTAATCGTGATAGAAATTGGTATACTATTAAGTCCGATTCGAACTCAAGGAGCTAGTATTTGATTGGAAAGCGTCGCATTTAAGCTATGTAGGAGATAAAAGCTATTTGGCCCAGAAATCCCTATAGAGTATATTGGAATCCCGGTACTTCTTCAAGGGCGCTTTCTTCTTGAGAATTTGAAGCTTTTCTATTTAGCCTGTTAAGATGTACAGAAAGACCCCCCCACTAGTATCAGAGTGAGGGCGCAGCAACTAAGAATATTTTGTTAGTGAGAACCATCGGGAAATTATTTTAAAACTCACGTCAGGCAAGCATATATGCCAGGAAGATATTTCGGAGCATCCTGAGATCTAAAGACCAATGCGCCCGTAATGCCGCCTGTGCCACCAAATATCACCATGCTGGCACTTGAAAAAGATCGCTTCCATTGCCCACAGATATTGTTTGCCTGCCATGCCATCACGCAAGGGAGCGAACTTTGTGAAGCTGCAGTGACAAGAAAAACACCGAAGTACTGGATCCCCGATGAGTTGGTCCAGGCCATAAGACACAAGCCGCAAATACTCTGCAGACAGTTCCATATAATCAAAGGACCCCGAGAGCGGTATTTATCCCCCAGCCAGCCCTCGAAGAACATGAATGCTGCAGCAAACAAATAAGGCGGAGTGCTGAGCACTTGTGATATACCGACGTCGAATCCCATTTCTTTGTTTAGAATAATTGGTAAAAAGAACGCTATCGCATACGCAATTACTGTGTTAGCACTTGGACTCAGTCAGTACAGGGCATTCTAGCTTTCTATATCGTCAATTCACAACTTACTAGAAAATGAAACAATACACCCAAATCTTCAGATCCAGCGCAGGCGTCAAAAAGCGGCGCAAGCTGAACGGCTCTTCTTTAACGTCCGGTCGGTCGTTTTCGAGGATTCGAATGATGTGTTTGATCTCTTGGGGACTGAGGAACTTCCAACTATTTTGCGCTTTCTGGGGGAAGTCGACAATCAATAATGCACCAATTATCCCAATTAAACACGTCAGAACCCCCTCCCAGATAAAAATGTACCTCCACCCCGACAAACCTCCAATGCCATTCATCTGCATAAATCCATAGGCAAGAACGCCTGAAAAGGAGGAACCTGCTAGACTGATCAAATAGAAAGACGCATATCGTTTATGTACGTCATCTGCGATGTATTAATTGCGATACAAATATGCGAATCGAAGAAGACTTACAGCGGCGGTACCACATTTGCAAGAGAAGAATCGTTCCAGGAAGCAATCCGGCCTCAAAAATGCCAACAAGTACTCGAAGGGCAACAAGCTGTTTCCAGTTTTTTACGAAGCCAAAACAGAGCATTATAATTCCCCATAGGAGCACAGCACCCGGTAGAAAGATACGAGGGCCTACTTTCTGCACAAGGATAGCACTGGGCCATTGGCACATAACATGCGGAACAAAAAACATAATGATGCTCAGTGACTTTGAAATTTAGCTTGTTTTCCCTTCCCATATAATCAAATGATCACTTACATAGCGAAATCCTTGATCCAGTTCGAGCTCCTTAGCCATTCCAGCAATATTTGCAGAGGCAAGGTTAGTTCGGTCCATCAAAGACACCGCAAACATGAGTCCGAGTGCAGTGATCAAGCGGCGATCAATTTTTCGAATAATTTTCTTTTCCTCGGATGGCGAAAGTTCATCCCCATTCGACTCGTGCGATGCCAGAATGGCCTTCTCGAGGTGGTCGGTCATTGCTTTTTCGGTATCTGGATTATTTGTCTTCATACTGCGTACTCTGGATTGCTTATTGGGGACGAGGTGAAGATCTTCTCTGGACTGGGGGCGGAAAATGAATAAATGTGTCACCTCCGGACTTTTTCATGTCGCGTCTCGGCAAGCTCGGTAGTCGTACAAGAAGCGTTCTCGCCGAAACGGAAGTCTCCAATATCTCCCCCGCATTTCTACCCCATTATCCAAACTCAAACTCGATAGTTTTGGCTTGGTAGCTACTAGCCTGCTGAAAATCTCGGTGAGGATAAAGAATGCTCGGTAGTATTCACCAATTCAGCGAATTCGAAGATGCCGAAAACATTATATAGTATTATCCATGGGATCTCATGATGGCATCAAATATCACTCGAGTGTCAGATTCCAAGGCTATTGTATACTTCAAGTTCCTCCGAAGGCGCTCATATTTTCTTCTTTAAGGTTTCCACCACTAAATCCAAGCAAAATGTCTGGCTCCACAATTCACGACCCCAAGGACAAGCAGCTGGCACTGGATTTTGCCTACATGGTACAGACATTCAAGAGTTACCCAAATATAAAGCGGCTTTAATGGCTGACAATATACAGTATGGCTACCCTCTAATCGAATACGGAAAGTTTGTAGCTCAAATGCCAAACCCCACTACAAACAAGCTGAGCCATGGCCGACGACTATCGACATCTAAAGATCGTCAAGTGATAAGGCCTAACTCTGATACGCTTTATACAACTATTTTCATGGATATTTCGTCGCATGATATTCAAATTGAGATCCCCAAGATTGAAGAACGCTATTGGTGCTATTCATTTTATGACATGTTCGTATTCCTTGAATATTGTACGGGCTTTAGCCTACTGATGACTATACACCAGGTATGGTAACGATATTGCCAACATTAGTAGCCTTCAGGGCCATCGCCCAGGAAAGTGGTTGATCCGCTTCTCTGATACAGAATTCGGTCTTCACATTGGTTTGCCATTGGGAGCGGACTACGAAGGATACGCCAATCTCCCCACACCGTACGGCATATCCATCGCGCGTTTCGCAACGGACCAGTCAATCTCAGACCAAAGTCTTGTGAACAAATATCAGAACCAGATTCGACTCGTTTGTATTCCACGAACTAAGTCTGTTGCGCCTCCCTTCCAGCTATCTATTTTCACGGCCCCTGAAAACAGTGCTTCTGAAGAAGTCTCTGTTGCCGACGCCGTGATGCGCCTGACTGCTAAGCTTGCGCCACATAATCTGTCTCCGATACTAGAGGACAGAAAGTGGATTTCTCTCGCTCTAAAGCGAAGTGGCATGGAGAACGGTGTCTTCAATTGTTTTAACGGAGCTGATATCTCACATGTGTGTGACACCGCTGAAAAGAAAGCCCAGGCTCTTCTCGATGCAGCTGGAGGTAGCCTCAACCATGGAAATGGCTGGAGCTCTGCGTATCCCGAGTATCTTGGAAACTTTGGCTCACACTATGCGGCAAGGTATTCAATTGCCAAGCGGGGCTACCTGGCTTTGACGAGTGATCAGGCCATCTACCCATCGCTCTCTCGGGCTCTGAAACTCAAGCCAGACGAGGCAGTTTTGCTACGATTTTCTCGGAAACCGGTTCTAGTAAAGACAGGATTCTGGAGTCTGACAGCATATGATGCTGAGCAATATCTTGTTCCCAATGATATCAATCGGTATTGTCTTGGAGACCGTGATAACATGACATTTCCGGACGGAACTTCACTAAGTGAAAAAGGCAAGGATGGCGAGTTTTTTATTTTGATGCAGCCTGCAGACATTAAGCCGCCAAATAAATGGAGAAATAATTGGTTGCCGTCCCCGGCGGGAGGGGGGAAGATGTCGATCACGCTGAGGTGGTATGGTGCTAAGAAGGAGATGATGACCAAGGCTTACGAGTACCCTCGTTTGGAGTTTATGAAGGCCATTCCTGGGCCAACGAAATCGATGTTGTAAACTTGATTCAGTGATGTTCATGTATATCGCTTGATAATTCAAGTTCCAAGTTGTTTCAGAAGAGAAATCGCAATTTGATCACATATTTTAACAATCTTTGAGTATATTTCGAGACGGTTTTGTAGTTCAGAGCCATAAAAATGAGTTCAAATAGTTTCGTGCAATTTAGGGACAGGGGTTGAAGTCGTCCAGATTGAAGAAGTTCTCAATCGACCAGTCCGTGAAATTCTCAAAAAGTCCAGTCGGAAATTCATCCACTTCCATCGTGTAAAGTAAATCCATCCTTGGACTTATTTCCTTTGGGAATGGGAACAATTCGGGAATTTCTGGTATCGTCACATATGCTCTCTCATTCCATGGCCAGGGGTTTTTGATGGGTTCATGTATCCCGAATAAAGCATTGGAGGAGACACCCTGGGACACGATTTCGGCTCTGAATCTTCTTATTTTTGCAAGCACGGCTCCTGCCCCAGGGAACTTTATTGTTCTCTCAGCCATAATTTCGAGGAGAATATCCAGTTCCTCGAGGGATAAAGGGTCAATGCCTGAATCGTGCTCTGCGCTTGTGACTGCATTGTTTTCATGGCGTAGGCTACTTAACTGTGGGAGAGAGGCTACCATCATGGACCAGTTGTTGATAGGCATGAGGTAGTTGATTTCATCCCGATAGTCCATTTCTTGATATAGGCGAATAATACAAGAAGACGCCACGAGGGTTATTGTAGATATGACCGAAGGATGAAAGAATCTGCCATGCACATGAAAAAATGATATAACGCAAGTAAAATACCAAGTGAGAATCTCATAGAGAGCTCGGTCGTATATCAGTCTTCCTGAATGATCAAAGATATGAAGATCCAAAATCATATTTCCAACCCACTCTTTGAGATCCGAGATAATCACGAGGGCTTTTTCGGAAGTTGCCGCCGGATCACGCTGCTGGAGAGGCAACATCTGTGCTAATATCATCATCAACTTTGTGTAAAGAACAAACTGAAGAGCTTGTCCATCTTCAGGGTTCTCGAAGTCGGTTACCGAAGGTGGTCGTAGGTCAAAGTCTTGTAGTTGGATCATTTGCGGCCGCCCGAAACAAATTGTATGCAACTTGTCTTGTGCATACAGGAACCAGGCTATGCGACGAGCACAGCCCGGTGAGGATCTCTGGGGGTATGTTGACTCTTTATGAAGTCCGATCTGGAACGCAAACCGAATGGCGAGTCCAAGCCAGCTCCAGCCGGAATCAATAGTCACAACAGCGGGGGGTGTCACAGTCCATAGAGTTAGGAGGCATACGGCCTTGAGTATAGTAAGTGGGTCATGCTCATGGTTTGAGTAAAAGAGGACCTTGGCTCTCGCATAAAATTTTTCGCTTTCGACAAGACTTTTTGTTGATTTTGGGTGACGGAGAACAGATCCAGCCAAGCAGAGAGATTGCTGAAGAAGGGTCGAGGAGCCCACAAAGGCAACGTCTTGATGGTCCACCACTGGGATTCGATGATACAAGTATTTGAAATATAAAGAACCCAGGGCTTCAGTCATTAGTCTAGGGGGTAGTTGATCAGCTCCTGTCGATGTCTGAATTTGTACCTCGATCGATTTGGATAGAGCCCCAACTACAGCTGGAGTTTCGCAAGAAAGTGGGCCTTGGGTAGATAGTACAGAGAACTCTCCTATATAGCCTTGATTGTCTGAAGTGGCCGGTGACGAATGAACTGGAATAGCGGAGCCTGGAACTCGTTCGGGGAGACGGGAGATCTCCTCATCCTGTATTAACGAGGCCGATGGCGAGTTTGTCCCCACACTGTCCTGCGACGAAAGGCCAGGAGTCACCACAGGGACTTGGGATTTCCGGCGCGGCTGGGGCTTTGATGACTTCGGATGTTCTCTTTTTCGGCATATTTCGGCGCGTTTTTCACAGTTTGTGCAGATTCCTCTATCGCGGAGGTGCAGAAGCAAGTCACATTTGACTTTACGTGCATGACATCTCTGGCACACCACCCTTGAGCGACTCCGGGATATTTGTCGGTTCCCAGTAGATGATGCTGCGGCCATTGCACTTTGGAAATGAAAATGATTTCCACTGTTTCAAGCAAGCAAGCCGTTCAATGACCAATCTAGCACTTACCGTGATCTCTCTCCGCCGAGGTTAGAAAGTCAAGTGGCAGCCCCTCTCGGAGGCTTCCACCATATGCTGGTCAAGCCATCGCACATACCCCTCACGGACCCACCAAGCCCAAGCAACTTTCGCCATTCTCCAGAATCAAAATTTGGTTGTTAAAGGATCGGATCATTCTCTCCAACCAGAAATATTCAATCCTAAATATCATGTTAAGCAGGGTAAAAGAAGGCAGAGTCTTCAGTAATCGGTGGCTACTAGACTGTTCCAAGGGTTAGCACTAGCATGTGCAAAAGATCGTCTAGTATAAGTTCAAATCTCGGCAACTCTTACGGAGACCTTGTTAATCTCCCAAGCGACAAAAAGTGAAGAAATCATCTGCAAAAGATCAATCCAGCTGGCATCAGTACTCAACAGTTTACTACAATGTGTCCCAACAATGAACGCGTAGCAGTGGATCCCATACTCGATCAATTGTCCGCGTCAGAATGGAATCCGGGATTTTTCTTTTCCATTCCTTTTCGCCTTTTCAGAAGCTACTAGTAGTCCTTGGGAGATTTGCCATACTGGAAGCCTCTATCTTGGCTGCCATAGCAATGTTGTTGTTGTCGTCAAGGCCAGAAAATTCGGAGGGGATTATTGTAATTAGGCTGAGGTCTTTGATGCTAGCACATCTGTCAAATTAAATCCAGTATACACCCGCATTCAGTTTCAATGAATGACCTCTATCGCAGATCAACTCGGAGAGATTCAAAATGCCACCTCGACAAGAGAACGGGAGGCTTGACTCGTGACATGCGATGCTCAATCGGGGGTGGAATTCGCCACATACTTTGAAGCCACCCAAGAGAAATCCTAGGTTTGCAGCCATAGCCAGTTAGTAGTTTTGAGCTGGTGTCAGTTGATCAGGTGGTGGGTTGCACCAGATACGGAGGGAATAGTGGATTTTGATACCGTCATTCAATCTATTCTTTGCGAGAACCTTGGAAAGAATCGAGCTCTCTGTTAGCCTCTCTGTTAGCCTCTCTGTGTAACGCTGGGCATATTGACGATAAGGGCAAGCGAGAACCTGCCACCATTTAATTTAAACTGATTGAAACCAACGTCAGTGCAGCGTGCTAACCACAAGAGATATAGATCCTCTAACCAGACCCACCAGGGATCAATATCCAGATTGAAATCTCGTTAATTGAATGTCAACGCTTTGTCAGTTACTAGTCTGTGCGTCTTGATCATGTTCTAGGGATACTCCCCGACTCATTCCATTATCCAGCCCCCTCCAAGCCCCCGCCTCCCAGTTTCTCGCAGTCTCGTGGGTGGGCGATTGCGTGGCGGCGCCACTGTTGTGAGGCGTTGCTGGGACAACCGGATGATCTCACCAACCATTTGACTCTGAGATGCAGATCGATCACTCGGCACTCTATTTTGTTCTCCCACATTTCTAGTCAGCTAACCAATAATAAATTAATGTAGTATATTTTATCTGGAAATAGGCAACCAGCATGGGTGATTGGTGACTCCACCCGCCCAAGGTCCAGGCCGTGTTTAGTGGAAGTGCTTTAGTGTTTACATCCACCTCGGACTGCACTTCTGAACTTCGGCCGATCACACCTGGTTCCACGTTCTCGCCCCTTCCTTTCTGTCCTCTAATTTGGAAGGAGAAAAAAAAGGAAATCCTTTCAACTCAAGAGAGATTCAAGCTATACCAACCCCGAGCTACAATCCATCCCTTTTTACCCTGTCAACCGCGTGGCACCATGATCGCCGATCCTGGAATGCATTCTTCTCCTTGATCGATTGTGTCTCACATTTACAGGCGCGATGGAACGTCGACGTGTCAAGCGCAGGCCACTGGCCACCGTGCTCTTACTAGCTCTCCTCGACTCCGCTACAGCTATCCCATATACTCCATCCTCGCTATTTCTATCTTCGAAACATAATGACTCGCTTGCCTACCTCTTACGCCCCAGCTCAGATACGGGCAAGACGCAGTTCCTCTCTCTGAACATCTCCGATGTCAATACGAGCAGTCCGTCCCTCAACACCTTGCTCGAGCAAACGCCTTTCCATAGCACGGAACAAAATTCGACCTTTATCCCAGCTATTGACGACCGAGGAATCCTTACCGTCTATACTGGAGACTGTCATAGCGCAGGTCAAAGATCATTATGGCGATTCAAACCCGACAACAGCAGCTCCATTGGCAATGGAACCTGGGATCAGTTGTCTATCAGCCCGGACGACAAGAAAACACAGCCGAACTACCTAGCCGCCGGATTCGCATTCGCGACGAGCAACAACAGCGACACTTCGATATACTCATTTGGTGGGATGTGTCCATTCTCGAACAGTACAGATGAGACCTGGGTATCGGCTGCAAATTACTCCCAAACAATGGCCACTTTAGCGCCAAAGTCCAAAGGAAGCAAGGAATATGAAGCTGCCATTACTGGAGATCGCGCTCCTCCCGTACCCGAAGCGGGCATGGCGGTTGTTCCGCTGGCGCCTCCATTTTCCCCGACGGACGTCCAGCGAGACTTTCTGTTTATTGGTGGACATACTCAACAAGCTTTCCTCAACATGTCGCAATTGGCCATCTTCTCTGTCCCCCAAGAAAGCTGGAGCTTTGTTGACGTGAATACGGAAAGTAAGTTACGGACCGAGCTCGCGATTCGTGATGCGTATACCGTCGAGCCACGGTCTGGTCACGCCGCAGTTCTATCTGAAGATGGGAAGAAGGTCTACGTGATTGGAGGTTGGGTTGGAGATACCTCTACACCGGCCGAGCCGCAATTCGCCGTTCTCGAGCTTGGAGCAGGTTATGGCGGCTCCGACACATGGACTTGGACAATTCCGTCTTCAACTACTACTTCCGAAGAACTGGGTATTGCTGACGGGGCCGGAATCTTTGGGCACTCTGCGGCCTTACTCCCTGGAGATGTCTTGATGATCGCTGGAGGATACAGTATCCCAAAACAATCCTCCAAACGTGCCACCTCATCGCAGCACAACTCTCAAATCTACCTTTACAACGTTACCTCGAGCAGCTGGGTGAAATCCTACTCAAACCCCTCCACATCTCAATCAACTTCATCAGCTAGCTCGAAGTCTCACAGTGGCGGCCTCTCCTCCGGCCAGAAAGCTGGGCTAGGCGTCGGCTTGGGAATAGGTATTCCCATCATTCTCCTGATCGTATTTTGTGCTTGGAAATATGATCGCAAACGCCGAGTACGAGGACATCGGGACTCACAACTCCGAGAACTTGCCCTGGGAGCTGAACGAGCCCATTTCTGGGGCCGCGATGATCCCAACCAAGCGAGCAGTATGCGCAGTTCCCAAATGAGCGAGAGGCACGACAGCGGTGTCGCATACTCGTGGTCAGGAAATGAAAGCCTCAGGTCAAAGCCGTCATGGAAGCCGCGAGACCAAAGTAACGCTACTGCAGAGCAGACTGGTCTGCTCATGGATTCCAGTCCTACCAGGAACACTCGCCCGGTCGGCCAGCCGCGCTCTTACAGCAACAACAGAATGTCTGGATGGGAACGTCGTCGAAGCGAAGCCGCCAGTGATATCCATCCCATAGACGAACGAGAAGAAGATGAAGCCATTTTCAGAGAACGGTTGATGTCAACGATTCCCGCTCAGGAAAGGCCAAAGATACATGACCCCGATGACCCGTTCTCTGATACACCCTTCGCTACTCCGCGAAGCACAATCTTCGGCGTCGGGTTGGGTCCATTCTATACTCGACGCAAGGACGGCGGGTCCGTCGACGATGCATCAAAGAGTGACAGGACCTCGACGAATCTATCAGACTCATCAAACTTCTCCTTCTCATCAGCCAACCCCACCGGCCAGGTAAACCAGGCAAAAGGAGTCGTCGTGGACCGCCCTTTAAGCTGGGCAAGCAGTGGCGGACACTCCATTACAGCAACCTCAACGCACAGCAGAGAAACGACAAACAGCGACGTCGACCCAATGACCGCACCGTCTGAAAAGTCCTACTCGGCAGACTCCTACTCAACAGCCCAAAGCACATTCTCCCACCGTCAAGCAGAGAACGAATCCCTCCTCAACGAAACAATCGACACCCCCATCACCCCCGTCGAATCGTCACCCTCCAAACTTGCCCCAGCATTCAAACCTCGCACTTCAGACTGGATGCTGCAAACCGTCCGTCGAGCACTGACAATAACCCGCCGCGGAACAACCAGCCTGGAAGAAGACGAATCTGCACCCCTGGCCTCTGGCGTCGATCGCCGAAGCACCGTCATCGTTTCAAATCTCCAGTCCGGCGGCGCAAGTGGAACAAGTACCCCCCGTCGCGCCGTTAGTGCCTCAGCAGAACTCTTCCGCCGCAAGCAGGGCGCTAGAGACTGGAATGCGAAGAAACGGATGTCAGATGGACACTTTGCTGGACCGCGCTCAACTCGTGATGATCTCTACATCGGTGCACCGGGTTATCTCGGTAACGACGATACCTGTGACGAGGACTGGGACCTTGAAGATGCGGTCGACGACCGTAATGTTCAGATGACATATACCGTTCCACGGGAGAAGCTTCGAGTCGTGAATGGCAATGCTAGCGATAACATCTCCGAGCGCTCTGTTAGTCGCGGTGCTAGTGCGGGCACGCGGATTGTTAGTCGGTAGATGAAGTGTCTCGAAGTGTTTTCTTCACCCCTGCCAATTTGCCTCTGACCACACCACACTTCTTAGTGCTTGCTTGTCTCCAGGTTCTCTTTATCATTTCGTTTATTTCGTTTTCCTCTTTTTTTCACTTCTCTTGTATGTTTGGCTTTGCCTTTTCTCAGCGTGCGATGATTCCCTGATGACTGTTTCCTTTTCGGAATGATTGTACAAGATGCTCTTATGGTTACGGATGACGATCGTTTTTGTGTACAAATGGATTGGTACCTTGTGGTATGATTTTGATGCAGTCCACGGGTGTTGTATGGCTGCATAGCCTATGGTGTTTGAGTTGGCCTGGGCCTCGTGTGGAGTGCCGGGGCTGTTAGCGCTTTTCTAGATACGATTCGAGGACAAATTGAATTATCTGGTTCTGAATTTCAAGACATTAAATGGTCTTATCGGTCGACTACCCGCAACTACTAGTAATAAGACTACGGTTGATCGTAAAAGAGACCGATATCGTGCTGCTTCTCGAATAAAAAGGTATTCATTGATTCATTGCTCATGCATTCCCATTCAATAATTTTGTTTTCGGCCCAACTCGCGGCTATACAGGATATATCAAACTCCAAAATGAGAATACTTCAGGACCAAACATGTATCCGAAAATGTGAAATCGCAACTGAAAGGAAAGGGGGGTAGGGGGAAACGAGACTAAAAATCGACCAAAATGATATCTATGTAACTTCTCATGGCCCATAACAGACTTCTGCTTTTAGATAAAATCTATCCCATCACATGCACGCCTAAGCACCGTTGGGAGCAGTAGTCGGCTTGGTGGGCAGGGTCGAGGACAGAGGGGGGAGACGGTTCTTGGCGCTCTCGCGAGCATACTGGGCCATGAGGGCATCCATAATGACGAGCGAGGACATGGCCTCGACGATAGGGACGGCGCGGGGGACGACGCAAGGGTCGTGACGACCCTTAGCCTCGAGGGTACCCTCGCCGAAGTCGTAGGTGGCGGTGGTCTGGGCCTGGCCGATGGTGGCAGGAGGCTTGAAAGCGACGCGGAAGTAGATGGAAGCGCCGTTGGAGATACCACCCTGGATACCACCGGAGTTGTTAGTCTTAGTGACCAGGCGCTGGGTGCCGTCGGAGGAGGTCGCGGTGGTGAAGGGGTCGTTGTGGATGGAGCCGGGAACCTCGCAGCCGCCGAAACCGGAGCCGATCTCGAAACCCTTGGTGGCGGGGATGCTGAGCATGGCATGACCGAGCTTAGCCTCCAGCTTGTCGAAGCAGGGCTCGCCCAGACCGACAGGGACGTTGCGGATCACGCAGGTGACGGTTCCGCCGATGCTGTCGTTGTTGTCGCGGTAATGCTCGATCACCTTGGTCATGCGCTCGGAGGCAGCGGCATCGGGGCAGCGGACGGGTGCGAACTCGTCGACCTTCTCGCGAGTGATGGTATCGAGTAGTTGGAGGTATTCGGGGTTGGTAGAGGCGGTAGGGTGTTCGGGGGTGGGAGGGTAGAGGTACTCGTTGCCGACGGAGGAGACGAAGCAGACGATCTCAACGCCGTGCGACAGCTTCAGATACTTCTCGGCGATGGCACCAGCGGCGACACGGCCTATCGATTGGGTTAGTTTGATGTGATCAGCATCGACAGGATGATAAATGGCCTACCAATGGTCTCGCGGGCACTGCTACGACCACCACCGCTGCTGGCCTTGACGCCATACTTCTCGAGATAGGTGAAGTCGGCATGGCTGGGACGAGGGTAGAGGTCCATGGTGCTGCCACCGTAGTCCTTAGGTCGCTGATCTTGATTACGGACCAGCATTCCAATGGGAGTACCGAGTGTGACGCCAAACTCTGTGCCGGACTGAATCTCGACTCGGTCCTTCTCGTCCCGCGGGGTAGTCAAGGCACTCTGGCCGGGGCGGCGGCGTGTCATTTGAGGCTGGATATCATCCTCGGTGAGTTGCATGCCAGGAGGAACACCATCGACAATGCAGCCGACAGATCGGCAGTGCGATTCACCATAGCTGGGCGAGAGTCAGCGACGAAGATGAGAGTTAATTGTGGAGGGGTAATCATACGTGGTGACTCGGAAGTGTTCACCCCACGTCGACATGATGGCGGATGAATTGGACTGGGGCCGGATGGGATATGAATGTGTATGAGAAAATAGAAGGAGGAGAAAATCGGAGAAATGTGAAATGCCCAAGAGCAATTGACTCAGAGCAGCTGCAGGCCAAAAGCAAAAGCAAAAGCAAGAAGACTTGTGGAACGCGACAAAAGAAAATCGACTCATGGTTGCCTTTTTGGGACTAGCGGCCCCGACTATCGGCTCCGCATTGCTTCCTTCTTTTACACCTTGACCTTAGGAAGTTGGATTTCTTGACAATTACACTCCTCCCAGCTACAATGCTGGTCAGGTCCTGCGCTTTAACCCGGCTCAATGCCAGATCACAATGGGTCCGCTACAATTCCTCCTATCCTATCCATCGCTTCGCCGAGCTCGCTAGTCGCCCATCGTCGCGCCACCAGATCTATCAGTCGCTATCGACTGACCCTTACGTCAATCTATCGATTGAGCACTTCCTACTAGAGAATGCCCCGGCCGACTCCAGTATCCTCTTCCTTTATATCAACCGACCATGTGTTGTGATCGGTCGCAACCAAAACCCCTGGCTAGAGACCGATCTCCGCGCCCTACACAATGATCGCCGCCCCGAAAATAAAAATATACACGACGATGCCGCCGTTTACGTCCGTCGACGATCTGGCGGAGGAGCTGTCTTCCACGACGAGGGGAATCTCAATTACAGCGTGATCTCACCCCGAACGTCCTTTACGCGAGATAAACATGCGGAGATGGTGGTTCGCGCGTTGCATCGCGCTGGAGCGGTCAACACCAGCGTTAATGTACGACACGATATCGTCATGACCCCAGGGGAAGAACTACAAAATGATCCCAATGAGCCTCCTGCGCGCAAGGTCTCTGGATCTGCTTTCAAGCTCACACGTCACCGAGCTTTACACCACGGGACATGCTTGTTGGATTCGCCCAATATCCACGATTTGGGTCGATTCTTGCGCTCTCCAGCCCGTGGACACATTCAGGCGAGAGGCGTGGATAGTGTTCGGTCGCCCGTCGGCAATGTCTCGCGCGACATGGCCGACTCGTTTTTCTCAATGCAGGCCGTCATGGATAATGTGATTGAGGAATTCGCGCGTCTTTATGAGGTAAACTCCGATGCCCTCCTGCGGGCGCGACGGGCTCGTGCTTTGGAGCCGGAAATCTTTGCTGGTGATGACTGGGTATCGGGTACAGTAGGTGACGCCCACGAGGAGCAGGAGCCGCGGATTAAGAAGGGTGTTGACGAGCTGAGGGTAAGTGGAAGAACTAGTGTGCGGAACAAGAGTCGACAGCTAACATCGCCCACAGTCATTGGAGTGGAAATATACGCAAACTCCTCAGTTCACTTTCTCAACATATCCCATCGAAGACGACCCCCGTGAACGTCCACCTCTTCCGTCCTCACTTCCCCCATCGGTAAGCTTTGCCAAAAGAAACAGCCTTCTTCCGTATATATGCTCATCTATTCGCTAGACACGTGCTTTCCTCCGCCTGAAACATGGAGCTGTCATTGAAAGTGACATATCGTTTTCTTCGAATGAGACTGTTGCTTCTGAACAAGCGACCCGCGTGCACCAAGTCTTGAACGGCCAGAAACTGCATGAGATAACCTTTGAACGTTGGGTTGAGATTCTGCAACACAGTCTTGCTGGCACAGACGAAGCAACCGAACCTGCCATACAGGAGCTTTCCCGATACCTTGGAGACATGCTCGGTGGCCATTAATTATGTGATACCCCAAAACCATGTACTATATTTTAGCATTGTACGGAGTACCTAGTGTATAAATACATTTGTATCATACTCTCCAATTTGATAATGTTTGTGGCGACTAGTAGCACACGCTGATGGGCATCAAGTAATGCCAGGTGGTATCTGTCTCTGGTAACGATCGACATATCATTCTGGCTAAATTCGAGCCATTTAGCCACAACCGAGGCATCTGCTGTCTACCAGTCTCCTATTATACTACTAGTAGCCTAAGAACATTGACTGATTGAATTAACTAGTAGATACTACTACATGTACTTACGGGTGCTATAATTAGAGTTGATGTATGCAGATAATCAGCCTTCTCACGTTTTTCCATCAACCCATTTCATCCTTGGGAGATGGTGTGTACACTGATTCGCCTGACATATAGCGCTCGATCCGCTGACAAGTAAGCAAGAGAAAGCCAATGCTACTAGTTCCAGTAGTAATCTCAGCCGGCACTTCTACATCTTTGCATCACACAAGAGATAGTAGTATAGTGGCTGATTCCGCCCAGTCTCACCCGCCAAGCAAGCCCTAATTCCAGCAAACCCCCACAGCATCAAACGAAGAAAGGATCGCCTGTTGACCGGCTAATGCTGAAATCTAACCCAATTAGTTCACACTCGCGGAGACCAGTCATGTACTCCCATAGTCCAATGGGACCGATGATACTCTCTTGAAGTCGCATTGAGGGTATTCTCCACTATCCTCGCCAACCTTAAACGATTCCCCACCCCCACACCCCCGCTCACGTAGAAAGCTGGGGAAAACCAGACAGTCCACAGTCCCCCCCTTCTCCTCGTCCTTTTATCCCTTGGCATCACGCATTTTTCCCGCGCTCTGGGCATCTGCTCACTCAGTGGCTTTGCATGACATTGACCATGCAGAACCGCTCCGGATTCGTGGATTGATTTCCCCGTCTTTGCTCGCCTTGTTTCGTGTCGCTTTCCACCTCTCATGATGTTTCTTGGGCGGGCCAAGCTGCTTAGCTTTCCACAATGTGTGGGCTCGGGTGACACCTTCTTATATGGAACGCATGTCTCGCTTGAGCTCGAGCTCTTTTTTGTGTAAAAAAGACTCCCGCTTTGTCGCTAGATCGATCAGTCAGTACCCGTCGGTTATCCATTGCTCGCCCTCAGTCCTGCCTTGGTGTTCCTTGCCTATTGCCGTCGGGGGATTCAAATAGTCTGCGTATGCGCGGGATAGCCTTGGGCTGAGCTCCTTTCCTGCCTTGCAGTCAATATCGTTCTTCTTCAACCTCTCTTGCTGTATCTGCATTTTTTTCTTTTGATATAGGACCTCTGGGGGGGTCTTTATACACACTTGCCATGTCGTGGATTCTGAAGAAGATCGTTCACAATGAGGCGATGAGAACCGATCCCAAGGAGATCTATGGGTGGAGAGTGTACGCATTGGCGTGTTCGGTGAGTCCCATCTTTCCTAGGACCGTGATGTCGTCGCTAATGGCGTATGTAGGCATGCTGTGGAGGAATGCTTTTTGGAATGGACTCGGGTATCATCGGTGGTGTCCTAACGATGGATCCATTCAAAGCGTGAGTCACTCCTTCCTACTCAGATCTCAGTATCAAGAACTTGAATGTATCTAAGACAACTTCTCCTCCGATAGCACATATGGACTGGAAGGTCTGGGTCCAGTTGGTCAAGCAAATCTGTCGGCCAACATCGTCTCCACCCTCCAGGCTGGATGTTTCTTCGGTGCCCTGGTAGCCTCCCCATGCGCCGATAAATGGGGCAGAAAGAAAGCGCTCATTGGAGCTGCCGTGGTTGGTATCATTGGTGTTATTATGCAGACCGCCGCGAGTGGTCATCTCGAGGCCATGTACATTGGACGGTATGTCAATCGTCCCCCCCCCTGCGAAACACGATCCCTCCTGACCTCGACATCCCTACAGCCTGGTCACTGGATTCGGAGTCGGATCCGCATCGATGATTAACCCGCTCTACGTCTCTGAGAACGCACCTCGAGCAATCCGAGGTGGTCTAACCGGTCTATACCAACTCTTCATCACTATGGGAATCATGCTCGCCTTCTGGATCAACTACGGAGCCGTCCAGCACATGACCGGAAGCACACAGTATCTCGTCCCACTAGCCATGCAAGGCCTCCCCGCTGTCCTCCTCTTCTTTGGAATGCTTCTCTGCGATGAGTCTCCCCGTTGGCTCGCCAAGCAAGATAGATGGGAAGAGGCCCGCGCAACCCTCTGCAAGGTCCGCAACCTGCCCGCAGATCATCCGTACCTGGAAGAAGAGTTCCAAGCCATTGCTCTGCAGTTGGAGCAGGAGCGTGCTCTCATTGCTGGCTCTGGATTCTGGGACATCATGAAGGAGATGTGGTTTATTCCCGGGAATCGGAAGCGCGCGATTATCTCCATCGTTTTGATGATTTGCCAGCAGATGACCGGTACTAATGCGATCAATTACTATAGCCCGCAAATCTGTGAGTCCTCCCTCTTCCATTCTAAAGTGCCAAATACTCTTCTCTTGAACCTTGAATCTAATAATTTTCTACAGTCAAGAATGTAAGCTCCAGATTCCCCCATGCCCCGAAATCTCACCCACCAAGCACAATCTAACCAATACCAACAGCTAGGAATAGTCGGCACGGCAACCAACCTCTTCGCAACCGGTGTTTACGGCATCGTGAAAATGGTCAGCTGCGGCGTATTCCTCATCTTCGTCGCCGACTCCCTCGGTCGCCGCCGCTCACTCCTCTGGACATCCATCGCGCAAGGCCTAGCAATGCTCTACATCGGCTTGTACATCCGCATCGCCCCGCCCGTCGAAGGCGCCCCCGTAATTCCGGCCGGCTACGTTGCGCTCGTGTGTATATTCCTTTTCGCTGCGTTTTTCCAATTCGGCTGGGGTCCTGTTTGCTGGATCTATGTTTCTGAGATCCCGACGGCGAGGTTGCGGTCGTTGAATGTTGCGTTTGGGGCGGCGACGCAGTGGCTGTTTAACTTTGTTGTTGCGAGGGCTGTGCCTAATATGCTAGCTACGGTTGGTTCGAATGGATATGGGTAAGTTCATCTACTTTCGGCTTTCAAGTTCTTTCCTTGATCTGCCGGGGTTACTAGCTAGGGTGAAGTGGTGATGCTTTTTTACTAACGTCGATTACAGAACATACATTATCTTCTCCTGCTTTTGCTTCTCGATGTTCATATTTGTCTGGTTCTTCATCCCGGAGACGAAGGGTAAGTTGGAGAAATTTCAGTTCTTCTTCGTTCCTTTTTACTGATTGTTGGTTTTAGGCTTGTCTCTCGAGAAAATGGATGAGCTTTTTGGCGTCACGCAGCTTGTCCAGCAGAAGACTGCTGATCCTGAGCTCGCCGGATACGGTGATAGAACTGTGAGTATTGATCAAGGAGATAAGGCTCTTGAGGCGAATGACCAGCCGACCCAGGCTCATCGTGAGCATGCGATGTAGAGAATGCATGCATGTATATGGACATGATCTTTAATACTCGCCTTACAATGCTACAAGATTGAGATGATGCAAGCTCCGATTCCTAGTCCCTCTCCATCAAGCGAAAGCACTTGCCCACCTACTATCGAAATAGAACCTCTCAATCTCAGACCTAGCCACCATGACTGTGTACATACTGCAAAGCAGCCATAAGCTACTAGCTACGCGAGCAGTGAGAATTTGCTGGAGTGAGGAGGGTACGATGAATATTTCTATAAATAAATAGTTGAAATTCTAAACTATGCGCGGTAAGCCAGGTGCAAAAGAGAAATAAAGAAGGATTGTGATCTAGGATCATGTATCAGGGAACTTTGTAAACCTGAAGGAAACACCTTAGTTAGCCAAAGACAAAATAAGGACAAGTTTTACAACTCTCAACGTTAACGCCATTTGGCCACACTCCTCGGTTCGTACAAGGAACCACCGAACTCTGTACACCCCTTGGTGTGTGACAAACACTGCCAAGCTCTGCACACTCTTCGGTTCGAGCCGGAGTACCGCCAAGCTCTGTGACTTGAAGACGCGATAAACACCCAAGAAAATATTACCTATAGAGCACTTGCCTAAGCGCAAAGAATTGAAAGACCTCTAGAGGAAACATCTTCGGTCAGGTGGGAGGGAGACAAGCACACTTGGTTAGCATACGGTCAGGACAGTACTGTATGATAAGCATTATTAGATGGATGATTTCTTCCTAAGGTTACCGGGGTGAAAGGGTTGACCGCAGCCAGAGAGACTTACAACTAGTCAAGTCTCCCAGAAAACCAACCTGGCAGGGGCTGATACCATTCATACCACGTTGGCCCAAGTCTGTCTGTGAAAGCTTAGATACGATACGCGCGCAGGCGAGGTGTGGTAGCAGATAACGAAAGTAATCAAATTGAAGAGAGAGAGAGAGGAAGACAGGCCGGAAGGAACTAAATACATGAGGCGTGGTTGCCTAGGGGCTACCTACGACATGCTAATAGTAATATAACCATCTGGTTCATTACACTGTCGAAACATGGAGACTTTGCAATTACTAAGAAAGAAACGCAAGACATGGCCAGGACCAGCGTACCAGAAATACATAACCGAAGGAAATATGATGCCTGAATATAGAGGAAACATGGGGAAGTCTGGCGGGAACTGACACCATTGACAAGAAGTTAGCAAAATCCTTGTCGATACACGATGGTTTACCCGATCGTGCACAAGTGAAAGGTAAGATCTGGCCGGGGCCAGCTTACCTGAAAAGATGCCGAGCAGAGGCGACCAGGAAAGCCAAATGCATGATAAAGTGGAGAATCGGGAGAGGGGGAACCTAGAGGAGATCTTTTTATCAGCAACGCTGGTGAGGACTTATACCCGTAGCAGTTTTGTTGAATGGTCAATTTCAGGTGGCCAAGTTTGCGTGATCAAGTTGAATATTGACAAGGTTTCACCTCGGAGTGTTGAGAAAGGG
Organism: Penicillium manginii; assembly: GCF_028828005.1. Classification (NCBI taxonomy): domain Eukaryota; kingdom Fungi; phylum Ascomycota; class Eurotiomycetes; order Eurotiales; family Aspergillaceae; genus Penicillium; species Penicillium manginii. The sequence goes on along the minus strand of NW_026643103.1, from coordinate 3,636,944 downwards.
GGGGGAGGGGAAGAAAAGGACGCCTCACCTAGAGAGATTTTGAAAAGAGGAAGCCGATGTGATGTGTAGAGGATCGAAGAGAAGAGACCTAAAAGAGAAGAGACCTAAAAGAGAAGAGGACTGTTTTTTCAGCAACGCCGGTGAGGACTTATACCCGTAGCAGTTTATCGAATCGTTGTCCCGGAGTCGTAGAAAAAGGAAGAAAGGTCGAGGACGCCTCACCTGGAAAGAAGTTGAACCACCACACCAACAATGTCGAAGAACCTGGAGAAGACATCTTTATCAGCAACGCCGGTGAGGACTTATACCCGTGGCAGTGTTGTAAAAAGTCGAAACATCAAGGGGAAATATGTCGAAAGCCCTTGGGGAATGCGCCTGTCTAGAACAGGGCAGAAGTCGAGGATGCCTCACCTGGAAAGGAATTGAACAGTTGCCACGAAGTTGTGAGAGAAGATCCCGATCCGTGAAGAAACCTGTCGAAACATCTTTATCAGCAACGCCGGTGAGGACTTATACCCGTGGCAGTGTCGGAAAAAGTCGAAACATCAAGGGGAAATATGTCGAAAGCCCTTGGGGAATGCGCCTGTCTAGAACAGGGCGGAGGTCGAGGACGCCTCACCTGAAAAGATGCAGAGAAGTTGAGCGACGAAGACCGGGACAGGTGGAGAACCTGGAGAATGAGCTTTTCGTCGGCACGAAGCTGGTAAGAACTTACACCCATGGCAAGTCGACGAGTCGAGTCAAGTGAAATGTGTATGCGCATATAGAGCGAAGGGAAACTCTCGGGGAGGACAGAAGCAAGGTCGAGGATACCTTACCTGTAGATATGAGAAGCCCAAGTCGAGGGTCGGAAACCCTGAAAAGAAACCTGAAGGCGTCAGCTATTTTTCAAACTGGTAAGGTCTTAAATCCTTTGTCACGCGCCATCGTGGTGTGAGTAGTTGCGGAGATGAATGGCTTTCTGGGTGAGGGACCTCCTGCCCACCACCACCGGACGGCTCTGGAGAGGGACTTTGCTGGGAGTCCACCAGCCACTACCGACTGGCCCGTAGGAGAGTCCCAAGAAAGCCGGAAAACAAGGTGCACATGAGACAACGCGAATCGCGGATGGGAAGTGGAGAATATCAGATGGGAAGAGAGGGGGAGGATGCCTTACCTGCAGACTGAGATGAGAAAGTCGATTCGATGTCATCGAGTGCCGGGCAAGCTGGAGAAGACTGAAGGCGTCAGCTGGGATCGAAGCTGGTAATGACTTAAACCTTCGCGGGCCCTCGCGGTTAAGTCAAAATTTGCGGAGATGACAACCGGGAATGACTTCCCTGAAGCTCGGACAAGAAACAGAAGGCAAACACAGAAAATGCGAGTTGCGAAAAGTGATGAGTGGGAAAAAGAAGGTGAGGATGCCTTACCTGCGGCATTTCCAGGAAAACTCCTGGCTGGACTGGAATCGAACCGGAGGAGAGGGGAGACAGCTTCTGTCAGCAATTGCTGGCAAGGACTCGAGTTGGTTGAAAAGAGAGAAGGGTCCCCGCCCAGAGGAAGCTGCCAGTTGCAGTGACCAAAGGGTCAGGGGGGGGGGGGAACTGGGGGTGCCTTGCCTGTGTCGAGTGTGTGATAGGTGAATGGTGAGGAACCATCAGGATGAGTCACATTGGGAGGTGAATGTAAACATGGGAGCAAAAGAGAGGGAGGGAGGTGGCATGATGATGTTGAATGATGAAGGTGGAGGAGGAAATTGTCATGAGATGGAGGACGATGAAGTCAAATGAAAGAGGGAGAGAGAGAGACGGGAGGAGGAAGGGAGTGTGTGTATGGACATGAGAGGGAAAGGGAAATGGTGGAGGGACATGGTGAAGTGACATGAGGTAAGGTGACTTGAGGTGGAGGATGACAAAGTAGGACGATAAAATAAGATGATGAAGTAATATGACATAAGGGAAATGGGGATGACATAAGGAAAGGGAAGACATGATAGAGGGAGGTAACATGACGGGTAGGTATTTCTTACAAAAGGGAAAGAGCTATGGAGGTAAAGTACCATGACATGGGAGGATGACAAAGGTGGATGACATAGACAGAGGGGGTGGGATTAGGCCGAGCTGGAGGAGGGATGAGAAGAAGAGAGGAGAGATGAAGAAGGGAAGAAAAAAAAAGTCGAGAGGAAAAAGAAAGAGCTTTATATACCCGGGCAAACAGGCAGGCAGGTGATTTTTTCAAGTTCAGCAATGGCAGTAAATGTGCTGTAGTTGTGCCAAACTGTGACGCGCTTATCCGAAGTATGTTAAGGTTTTTATTAAGTTTTTCATTAAGGTTTCGGGAACTGCCGCACTGTCCGTGCACCCCCTTGATAGACCCGATGCTTGCAGGTGTATTGCGCATAGAAAAGCATGGTCACCGGAGGCTGGGGAACTTGATGACTCGGTGACTAGTAGTTAATTGTGAATTGAGGACTCAATGTACGCAATTATGCGCAGTACACAGTTGTATCGCGCAAAGAAAACCATGGTCGCCGGAGGCTGGGGGACTTGGTGACTCACCTGGGCAGTATTGAGTACTAGTGAATGGTGAATCGGGGACTCGGTGTGCGCAGTTCTGCACAGTAGGTAGTATGCAGTATGAATGCTGACTCTGATGCGTACGTTTGGAGGCAGTGAGTGTTGAGGGGCTGATTTTTGGCATGGGGCGACCCTTGAAGACAGCTCTCGTAGGAAATACTTTACAATATGAGGGACGAGTATGATCAGTCAAGTATAGCCGAGTAGTGTCGGTTGGCAGTAAGTCACTTTCAGAGAAATCCGGGGCTCTCCAGGCAGAGAAGTATGCATATGGATACTAGACGATATAGGCACGCGTAGTCGAGGTCGTACGGCATATTGTCGAGTTTTTCATGCTATCACATCGCTTCTGAGGAGTACTCGAGTTTTCTTACATCAATTACAATAGCCATTGACGTGTTCACTTGTGAGAAAACTATTCTTATTCACTTTCTCATTTCCCATACTAGGCCTCCTTCACCCCTTTCCCCGCCCGGGGGGCTCAGCATGGCGGTTACTATGGCGCGCTTATGACGAGCATTAAAGGTGGGAAGTCCCACTTCCTCGATGGTCCCAACCAATCTCAACCCCGTGGGACCCACTTGCGATTTCCCCAGAGTGTGTAAAATCTACTAGTCCTATTCTGGTAACTAGTCCACTGCCACTCTCCCACTGGCTCGCCGTACCAAAACAAAAAGCGAGCCGTGTTCATGCCTACCAGCCTCCAGCATTTTCTCGCAAAAAAACTTGATCGCTAACTTTTTATGCGATATTCCAAATCAACCGAGGACATCCATGGAAGACGAGGAAATTCCCAAGGCCCAGTTGTATCGCCAACGGCGCAGAAACATCGAGAAAGTTTTGTGCTCTCTGTTAGTCTTCAATTGGCAGGGTGATGACGGCCTTGCCGGTGCCCAGCTGCGAGATTTGAATGTCGAGATCGGAAGTCTTGATCTTCGGACCGGCGAAACGTCATCCCCGCGACCCGCTACTTTCTCTCCAACCTCGGCTTGCCCAATCCCCATGACATCAACTCGCAGATAGCGAAAGGGGTGGTGACAGATCGCGAGTGGCTTGGATCGTTCGAGGAAAAATTAAGCTACTCTGGTGACCTCGAGGATACCAATGTCGTCTTGCCGTCGGACCTGAGACGCTCGATGGATAAATACGTGCAGGAGGTCGAACAAGATACTAGGTTCAGTCTCAGTGAGAGGTGAGTCGCACGTTGTCTCTTGGCCGACCGCGAGTCTCTCCCGCTAACCACTGCTAGGCTAATGATGTGAAATGGATGGATGACAAGGTATGTAACCCCGGTTCATGATTGAGTCTCACACCCAAAATTAGCTAACTATCCCGTTTCGGTGAGAAGCATGAGATAATGAAAACATTGCCGCAGTTCGAAAATCGCACTTCAAAAAACACGTACCACAAGAAACTTGATTTTCCATTCCGTCTCGTGTCCCACGAACTCGTGAAGATCGCCGACCTGCCCTTTGGTGGTATAAGTGATCGTAAAAGGCTCATGAGCGCTTTTGGCTGCTTGTTGCTCACTGCGCATGATACGCCAACAACCCGCAACAGTCATGGAATGTGTGCGGCTCAACTCGACACCCTCTGCGGTAGTAATAATTGGCCTTCGGCTGGCGAGCTTGCTGTCGTAGTCTGGCAGATCAAGCGAGCGATGCGTTCCGAGAAACATATTCATGGAAGAATCAAAGTCTGCTCCTGCAGAAGTGAAGGACTTTTGAGCTGCAACTACCCGGTATGATGACTTGTCATTTCCGGTTTACTAGATATTCAGCTCTCTTGCAAAGGACAAACAGTCTAACTTTTGTTCTTTGAGAATTTGCATCAAATATGACTCTTCTGGCAAAGTCCGTGTCCTATACGCGTCCCACTCCGATAAGCTATGCGTTCAGGCATCGCCACTTCTGGACTTCGGCTGGCTCCGAGCTGTCAAACAATCGGCGCGAACTAAATTTATCGATGCACTTGACGAAAAAAAGTATCTCGAGATGATGGGCGTTTTAGTTAATTGGATGTGGCCTATCACGAGCAGGGAACCATGCCCAAAATCCTATACGGCGTGTGAGCCTGAGTGTGAGATGTATTTTGGGCCGCATGAGTAGTTCGGGAATGGACCAGGAATTATCAGGACTTATTATGAGATTGGCTTTTGCTAATAGTGGGGAAACTCGGTCTCTAAAGCTCTTTTTATAATATTTTTATGGCTTAGATGTTATTCATAAACACAGGATTCTAGAATACCAGTATTGCATTCAAAGAGGTTGACAGTTGCCGAATAGTAGTAATCGCAGCCCAAGAGCATGGCGATGTATGACATTACTTGCGGTGAAAAATTTTTCCAACCTCAGTGAGCAGCGAGAGCCCGGCCACCAGGCAGGAACTCGTGCACTGCAGGATTCATCTGGTGATACTTTTGCAAATATAAGAAAATGGAAGGGCATTCCACTCGGGCCCTGAGTTCAATCCACCAAATACTGCGACCTGCCTTGCGGTACCATAGATATAGCAATAGTAGTGCTACCGGATCCTTCGCTCGCAGCAGGTCTTCGAAACCTCCATTGATACTAAGTATGAATATTTGAGTATTCCCCGTTGATATCTCGCTATCTGGGATATCCAGAATCCGGGATATTGCATGGGCGGCATAGAAATAAGGATTATTTTCCGCAGTAGATGATTCTCCAAGTAGACATATAGTAGCCAAGGCGCTTGATACACCCTTAATCCCATTTTCAGGCAAGGGCGAAAACATCATAGCAAAGGTCTCCGTCATTACGTGGAAAAGACTGTCCGGTCGTAACGGGTCGACGATGTGCCACAGGGAATTTTTTCCCTTGCTCATGCGTACCCAGTCCAAATCCGAGGGAGCAGATGGCTTCATGGGCCATGATTCTTCTGGCGTGCAAGCGTTGGGGGATGAGAATGATAGGATGGCTAGAGCAGCGGCAGTTCCCCATATTGGATCTTTGTCTCCTACTTCGATTGGTTCTCCTAGTCGCTTGTTGAGCAGAGTCGTGCTTTGAGACCAGTGGTAGCACTCTTCCAGACTGCGATGACAGTTTATTGATTTATTTAGGTGGCGGTCGTATGTAAGTGCCACTGCTAGAGAGGCATGCATTAAAAAAGGGTGCTGTACGCGATATATTAGTCTAGCTCGAGGCTGCAGCGTTCAGCCATCTTTACTTATGCTATAAGCTAAAAGGATAGGACAGATATGATAGATACTCACTGTAAAGGCGAGTCCCAAAAGCCTCCGATTGACATCGATCATGTTGGGGTCATCCGGGGAGATGACTCTAATAAGACTTCGACCAAGACAGCGTGTGATGAAGTCTTGGCACTTTGCATTCAACTGATAAGACGAAAACCCATCAGATGTCCATGTACAACTACTAATAGGAGGCTGGGGCTGTATTTGTGCTCGGGCTAACAGTGACCTCTTCGAATCAGCAGCGATGGGGTGTAAATCGGGGACGTTGGACATAAAGTTGCATGATACCCCATATGAGCGGCATTTGCTACAGTATGGCTTGCCTTCATCGCACTAATGGATAACGGAAATTTAATCAGCCAAATTGGTGACCAATCTTATCAAATCGCGAGTCGCCTGCCTTAAGTTTTCGGAGTTTGCAATTTCGACAGCCATATCTCGATCTCCGTCCAGTAATACGCCCCCGCCCCCCTAGCCCATCCGATAGATTTGGGGTCATTCTCAATCAGATATCCAGCCTGTTAAGTCCTTGAGAAAGAGTGAGGGATTTTCTCGATCCCGAGGTGAGTACAGCTAGAAGGACGAGGTGGAGGTGATTCACCCAACAGCCCCCACCAACCACTTCACGCTAACCACTTCTCGGAAGCAGAGGATGCTGATTGGCCACGATCTATACTCTACAGCATCAACAGCGGGAGGTCAGAGATGGACGGGTTATTGTATAAAACTAGAAGCTGAACAACTTGAAATGACAAGATTTGAATTATTTAAGAAGGCTAGATATCCCGTAACACCCCATTACATCCCAATCTACATTCAACCTCATACTGAGATCCATTCCACCTTCCAAGATGACCACTATCGCCCACCTCGCCGCCATGACCCCAGCCAAAGGCCAACCATTCACACTCGAAACCCGTCCAACGCCCAAACCCGGCCCCAACGACCTCTTAATCGCCGTCAAATCCGTCGCCCTAAACCCCGCAGACAATATCATGCGAGACCAGGGCCTGTTCATACCCGCTGACACCTACCCAACAGTCATCGGCTTCGACATGTCCGGACTCGTCCTCGAAGCCGGCGCAAACGTCCCACCCTCCTTCAAACCCAATACACGCATCGCCGCCTACTCGGCCTCAGCCTGGAAATCCTGCGACCCGGACTACGGCCCATTCCAGGAATTCTGCCTCGTTCCATGGCAACACGCTGTCCCCCTGCCGGACGAGAGTACGATTTCTTGGAACCATGCAGCGACTCTACCCGTCGCTGTGCAGGTACCACTCAGTGCCTGGGATGCGATGGGCATTCCACGGACGGAAATGGGGGTTCCACAAGAGGGCGCGGGGACTAGGGAACTCCCGGGCCCCCAGACGGGACCAGCACAGACTCCCGTGCGGAAAAGCGAAGCCCTCCTAATATGGGGCGCATCGTCTAGTGTCGGAACCATGGGCGTACAAACAGCCCGGGTTCTGCGAGATGATCCTACTTCCTCATTTGGGGCTGTGTATGCTACGGCTGGGGTGGCGAATCTGGAATACGTGGGTCAGTTGGGTGCGGAACGAGTATTTGATTATAAGGACCCGCGGGTTGTTGATTTGATTTTTTCAGCGGCCCAGAAGGATGGGTTGGTTGTTCGGTTTTGTTTCCTTGCGACTGGGCTGCTGGGGGATTGTCAGGCTGTGCTGAAGAGATTTCGTGGAGAAGGGATCACCATGGCGACATCGTCTAAGATCGCATCGGCGCCGCCAGTTCCTCAGGATGCGGAGGATGTGGATGGGGTCGAGACGATATTTTTGATGCCTTCGATGGTGGAAGAGGAGAGGCTGGAGCAGTTTCGATACTGGATTGGAACATGGTTGAGGGAAAGTTTGGCCAAGGGGTTGATCAAGCCAAGTCCGAAGCCCAGCGTTGTTGGTAAGGGGTTAGGGGCTATTAATGGTGGCCTGGACAAGTTGTTCCAGGGTGTGAGTTGTACGAAATTAGTTGTGGAGATTGCAGAGTGAGAACTTGATATGTGCACATCGTTGTCGTCGTTTCATTGTAAATCGTGAAGGGTAGCCCAGGCTATGTACAAAAATCAGAAAAAAACACACGCATCCGGATCCCGAAAAACAGAAACAAATTGAATCGCCGCCGCTATGTATGTGATACTCGCTCAAATTAAGACTTTCATGAACTGTGCCAGGGCGTAGACCGCCAGTTTGTTGATAACAGGCCGCCGAAGGCTCCAGAAATAACAATGAGATGGTAAAGAAAACGGCCGCAGGTTTTAAAAAGGAAATGACAGCAACGATAGAAATGCAAGATACCGAAAAAACAGAAGTGACGGGGAGAATGGACATATCAAAAGACAACACGGCTGGGGAAACGCCGTCCAGGTGTCAGCGGTTGCTGGGTCTGACTGCGTGTTATGCGGCGAGGGGTTGGTCGATCTTCCAAACTCAACCCCCCAAGTCCAGGCCCAAGCTCACTCCGCCGGGGCGAGAACGTAGGGTTGTGCTCATGATTCGGATTGCGCCCGTACCGAATATTGCGGTTCGTGGCATCCGTGCGGGTGGTAAATTCGGTAGCAATGGTTTCAGAATCAGAGTCTTGCTCATAGTCGGAAATCGGTTCATTCGCCTTGAGCGAATCCATTGTGAAGCTATGTGGGTTGTGATTGTGATTGTGATTGTAAGCAGAGGAGAAAGACCCGAAGGTCTGCGAGGACGAAATCCCGTAGTTTGGAACGGTTGGCAGGGCGGACGATAGACCGCCGGCTGCCGACGAGAAAGACAGAGAGGGTGGCTGTGGAGAAAAATGTTGTTGTTGTGGTTGCGGTTGCGGAGAAAACTGGTGGGCTCGTGAAGAAAATGACTGTTGTTGCAGTTGCGGGGAGAATGATTGGGGAATTGTAGGGCTGCTAACAGGAGATCCTACAGGGGACCAACCAATAGCTCTTTGAGGTGAAACCTCTTGCCGCGGAGAGGTCGAAACAGCATTCTGTTGGTCTTCGGGTCGCGGAACGGCCGATGCTGATCGATAGAATGCAAGCAAATTCAATATTTCTTGAACTGCCATGAAGCCGAGCAGTATTTTTCCGTATCGGTCGAAATACTCTCGCTCAAAGGCCTCTTGGGGCAGATGGGCACCCAAGTGAACCGCAGCGCCAAGTTCCGTCATGTAGACCAATATCTCCATTCCATTCCACTGGACCAGGGGTCTCTTGACTGCTTCCAAAAGAGCAAAGCCTGAGATCAGACTCGCGCTTCCCAGAGCGCATGTCTCGATGTAGTTTCCAGGGATAGAGGTTTGGTGATTTTGGGAATATGTCCATACGGTTATGGAGCCCAGTAACAAAAACAGCCGTAGATACTGTAGTACCAGGTGACGAGGTGTGTTGATAGCATATGAAATTTGACGGCGCTTTGATTGATTCCATTCTCTTCTTGGGGCCTCCTCGGCCCCAAGATCAAAGGCGCGGTTGAAAAGGGTCTCGAGGCCAGTGGCGGCATCGTGGTCGCTTGCCGGAAAGAACTTGGGGGGGTTGGAAGACAGGTTCTGGACTTGTTGGTTTCTTTTGCCATTGGTTTTTTGTATGTGATAGATTTCGGTGAAAAGGGTTGGGCTCGATGACTTGTTCGATCGGTTTCACGGGTGTCTTGTTACGGAGCTTCCACGCTGGCGGTTGAGAAACGGCTGCGAGATGGCCATGGAAAGGAGAGGGGGCATCGAAAGCCGACTGTCGATCCCGTTGGTAGACGCTCACTGTCGGCTGGATGTTTTGAGGGGCAGACGGAGTCCAGTCCATGTCTTCGGATTCGGGAGGTGGTGTGGGGGACATGACTTGCGGACTCTCTGCGATCGGCCGGGCGGAACCGAGTTTTTCAAAAGGAAATCGCTGGCGAACTTGACTGGTGCTCGCATTCGGCGTCGAATAAATCGGTCCAGGACGAGATTCGGGTACAGGCGATGTTTCGGTGCTCCGTAGAGGCGCCCTCTCCCAAGAATTGTCCGACCAATTTACCAGAGGCCGGGTGTCATAGTGGATAACGCGCCGAGAAATGATAACAGACTAAAAGGTTAGTTTGGGTAGGTAATACGGGTATAAAAAAGACATACCAATAGGGTGAAGAGAATCATGAACATATGCAAAGCAGCAGGTAAGGTTGCTTCAATGCCACTCGCAGAGGGATCCTTCAGTAGAGACCAAAACACGCATCGGACGACCATGACAATAAGTTGTACTCTATAGTACTCGGCAAGACCCTTGAATCGACCAGACCGTCCTTCGATCTTCATGCGCAAGCGTGGATTCCACCATAGGGAAAGACTTCCTGCCACAAGCGCAAGACCGGCAGCTGGCGCCAGATCGTAGGCGCATTCGACTGGAATCCGGCCACCCTCCAAAGTTTGACCAACACAAGTCATGAAATGGACGGATGGGTCCATAGACACATCGATATCTGCGGTGGGTGACGAAGGGGCCGTCAGAGCGCCCAACACATTCCATGCAAGTTGACCGCAGAAGCTCGCCCAGTAGCCTAGAGCGCCGGCGTAGACCAGCAGGCTCTGCCAGCTACGATTCCTTGCCTGTCGTGCAGTCTTGCTGGCTCGGGTTTGGTCCATCATGCGCCTGAGGTGATCCGCCTTTGCCTCATACCCGGCTTGCTTAATTCGCTGTCTCACGCGCGGCTCGCAATTGTCGCAGACTGTCGGATATCGGTCTTCCATACCTCTGCGGTATTCGGCATAATGATTTTCATGGTCAAAAGATGGGTCATCGGAGGGTGCTTGGTATGCTGCCAAGGAGTGGGTAAACAAATGTTGGTTGCGAATGCATCGGGAACAAAACAGGTCGGATTCTTCGAAGCCAATGGATTCGAATCGAGGGCTTTGCGCATCAGGACCATAAGCCTGAGGGTTTGTTTCAGCGCTTGGGGGGTCTGTGATGTCTCCGTTCTAGAGAATGTTGGTTAGTTGTGGTGATTGTGGTTATCCGGGGGATCTTCCTCGAGTCGAGGGAACGTACCTGGTCGAGGTAGTTATCCGCCTCGCAATTCTCGCAGTGGAACTTTCGGACAGTGCTATTGAGCGACTGGACGGGCTGTTTGGAGCGCCGCCCACAGTAGAAGCAGGTCAGACGTTTTGAAAAGAGCGCCATGGTAAGGGCATCTCAAGCGCACAAATTGAGTGTTGTAAGTTGCGAGAGTTACAAGTTTCCAAGGCGGAGAGAGCGAACAACGCAGAGAGGCAGAAGGGGAAGGAACTACACACCGCACAGACCGCCCACGGCACGTGTCGATGCGCGTTCGCGACTCACCACAGCTTTCTAGATCAACATTGCTGCCTCTCTATGGGCCTGGTCCTGGTTCTACAATTATGATTTCCTAAATCTATGCCATGATGCTTTCCGGATCTCAGGTCTATCGTCGCTGACCATTTCCCTTCAATTCACTCCGAACCTTCAATTGCAGCAGATACACACCCGTGACATCATACCATGGCTTCCCCGGTGGAAGTATTCTGGGAACTTTTTTGGAAGATCCTCGTCCCAACAGCTGCCTTGGGACTTCTCGCGGTCTCGGTATGTTGTCTTATAACTTTCAGTGCCGACCGCCCTAACAAGGCTAACCGGCATATTTCTAGATCATTGTGGCCTCGCTGTTCATTTCCCAAAATGCCACGCTCTCCAAAGTCGACCGCCGCGGTGCCCCGATACACATCTTGATCGTCCTGGGCAGCGGGGGCCACACTGCAGAGATGCTATATATGCTTAACAAAGCAGCCTTTGACCCCAGTGTCTGGACCTACCGAACCTATGTTACGACATCTGGCGATAACTTCAGTGCCAATAAGGCAGCCGAATTTGAGGCCAAACTCGGGGGGAGAGCAGCACGATAGCGCTGACCGACGAGATCTTCCAGTCGACAATCTTTCGATCTTCAAGAGAAGCCCCGCGGGGAAAGAAAATGTCAAGAGCCCAACAGACAAGACTGGATCTGTTAGAGACAACCCCCCTACCTCCGGCAAATCGTTTCGAATCCTCGAAGTACCAAGAGCTCGACGAGTCCATCAGTCATACTTGACAGCACCTTTCTCGACTCTCCACTGCCTCTGGGCCTGTTTCCTCATTCTTGTCGGGCAGTTCCCGGCCAGGAACCACTTCCATCCAACCATGAGACCCCACACCCCGATATAATCATCACGAATGGACCGGCCGTTGCGGTTTGCATGATGCTCGCAGCTAAAATCCTCCGGTTCTTTATATTTGTCTCTCGCTGGCTCACTGGCCGTGCTTCTGCCCCGGAGATTGCCCGGCTTCGAACCATCTACGTGGAATCATGGGCACGGGTTCGAAGTCTCAGCGTCTCGGGAAAGTTGTTGTTGCCAGTTGCAGACTCGTTCATAGTGCAATGGCGTCCTCTTGAGGGACGACGAGCGTGGCCAGGCATGAAAAGGACGCAATACCAGGGCTGGCTTGTCATCTAAGTATTCATTTTAGTTTCATATACCCAAATGAATCACATAAGTGGTCCAAGTTTTCATTGCCTTTCTCGGAATTCATACGAGTCCATAACTCCTCGGCCATAAGTAGAGACTCGAACCCAGAGCCATATTGTAGGTATGCCGAACCCGGCCTAGTTCCGCGACAGCTTTTCCTCCACATACCGAAGTGGAGATCATAACCTACACTATTTGGGAGGATAGTAATGACTAATTTTGTATACTGTAGTCTCAGACTTGCTCTGACCTTAAAAGTTGCTATTTCTCTCCTGCATGCAAATGACACAACAGTGAACATGGGAACGGTTCAGGTAGAAGCATCAACCCGACACAACCAATAAGGACCAAGTCCCAAGATATAACCATCCGCAAGGAAGACACCCGAGTGGGGGGACTATTCGCTTTTGCTTGTCATCGGACTTGATTCCGTGGTGCTTCTTCCGATGGCGCCAGGCCCGAAGTCGCCGCGCCCGACACATTCCAATCTTAGTTAATCTTAGTCCCCATCGTCGAGCCCCGCATCCCCTCATTCTAAGTACCTCGGTCACTCCGCAGGTTCTCTTTTCCATCCACTGTTTTTTTCTTCTTGTCGAGTGAACTGTCTTTTGTTTCCCATTCATTCTTATCTCGATATCTTCAATATGCCATACTCCCTCAAAGGACGGAATGTCCTAATTACCGGCGGCTCAAGGTATGCCCCGATATTGTGGGGATCCCCGCGTTTGGCCTCAAATTGCTAACCAATATACCATCGCATAGAGGATTGGGCGCTCTCGTGGCTCAGAAGTTTGCTGCTGAGGGGAGTAATGTCGCCATTAATTACATGTCGAACAAGGCGTCTGCCGACAACACAGCCTCAGAGATCGCAAGCAAGTACAACGTGAAGACTATTGTTGTTCAGGGTGTATGTTTTCATCATGCGACAGTATCAAAGAAGATCTCATCGCTCTTGCATATAAAGGCTGAATACTGATATCTTCTTTTTTTTCTCTAAAGGACGCTGGGAGCCAGACTGACTGTGTCAACGCTGTCAAGACTACGATCGAACAACTTGGGGGCTTGGACGTGATCGTTTCCAATTCTGTATGGATATACATTTCTCAAAACTTGGAGAGCTCATCTCACGAAAAATTTCTTGAAAGGGTTGGACGAAAATGACGAACTTCGGTGATCTGGACGCTATGGACGACGCAGACTGGGATAAGGTACGCGGTTCCCCACTGAAAGCATAAACTGCACCGAATGGGACTAAATGTCGAACAGTGCTGGAACATGAACGTCAAGAGCAGCTTCTATCTGTTCAAGGCGGCTCTTCCGACTTTCAACGCCAATCCTGAAGGCGGTGCTTTCATCATCACATCTTCCATTGCAGTAAGAGACACACTTGATAACTGATGGAAGTTGACAAGACTAATACTGGGTTCTCATCTAGGGAGTCTCCGCCACTGGCAGTAGTCTTCCTTACGCCGTGTCTAAGGCAGCTCGTACGTCCAATAGTACTCTCGTGATGAAAGAATCAGCTCTAATAATTTTCAGTGATCCATCTCATGAAGTGTCTCGCCCAAACCCAGGGCTCCAAGGTCCGCGTCAATGCAGTACTTCCAGGTCTTCTTCTCACGGAATGGGTGCGTTTCTTTTGGCTATCCGAGAATTTCATAATGGGCCACGACTAATATTGGAATAGGGCCAGCAATTCCCTCCTGAGAAAATTGAGGCTTGGACTCAGAAGACACCCCTCAAGCACGTGGTGAGTCCATACTCGAATTCAATCCCCGCTTTTATCTCCTCGCTACTAATTATACTTGTCCAGCCCGAGGTTGAAGATACCGCGGAGATGTACGTGACGATAGCCAAGAATTCATCTATGACCGGACAATCGGTTCAGATCGGTACGAAATATCTCTCTTGAAGCTTGTATCTCCAATTTGAAGGCTTTGGCTAACTATCATGATCTTATCTAGATTCTGGATTCTCGATGTAAATTCACGGATTACGGACTAGGACAATTTGTTTCTCAATAGATCTGAAAACATGGACAGGGTATCAAATTCACTTGGTAGTAGACAAGCATATCTTACACATTCACCTACACATCTCTACTACCAGTATTATACAAGAGGGTTACGGAAAGGAGTAAACTCCGCACCGCCCGAGATAAAAGACCGATCACCAAACATACGAGCCTTTATCGCAGCACGGAGACCCTCGGCGACAGCTTCTCCCTCTACCTTCATCTGATCGATGCGTAACACCTTTCCATCATGAGTGAACACGTAAAGCGCCCTTCCTTTTTTGGGACCAACAGGATGCGAAGCATTCGCAAAAGGTAGCCCGGGGACAAGAGCGAAAGAATCACATCCCTTTGGAGGCTCAACCTCTTCAACTTGTGTAAGAATGGCGCGCTTTTGGTAAAAAGCGGGACTTGCGGCTCCGACATTAATTGGGACGAGCGCTCTGCTCCACAGAGGCCCAATGACTCGGCTGCGGCGAGTAATGTCTTGCATCGTCCAAGTAGCCCAGTCCACATGTCGATCCTCTTGTTGAATTTTGCCGGCATGGATGAGAGGTTCGTTTCCTTCTGTAGGAACCCATCCTGCTGCTTTCATGGGTGGCACGAATAGGCCGTCGTTGATTCCGTCAACTAGCATCTGCGCCCCCTCTGGTGCAACAAGATTCTGCAGCTCGGAGACAGTACATGTATCCGGGTTTGGAATTTCAAGTCCAGGCTTTGGAGTCTGCGATAGGATAACTCCGTGGTCAAAGTTCTTGTGATGCAAAGTCTGGAGCGTGATTCCCGTGAGGCTCCGTCCAGCAAGAAGAGTGTGGTGTAGTGGTGCAGGGCCACGGAAACTAGTCCATCCAGGTAAGCTTCATTTCAATCATCAATTCCTCAGGGTCATTCATACTCAGGGAGTAATGATGGGTGTACATTCAAACCACCATATCGCGCAGCATTCAAGATGCGCGGGGGTACAAAGAGGCCGAAGGATACGGCGATGATCAGATTAATGGGTCCATTCGGGGTCACCGGAGGCTGCTTAAATTAGTCTTCGCATAAAAATCATAGTTAAATAAACTTACTGTCCATTTTGTGAATGTATCTATTTCGTGAATTGGTAGCGAAAGAGCTGATGCTGTCTCCTTGATGGGCACTAGATAGGACAGATCAGAACGCTGAATACATGAAAGGCCCTTTCAGTACACGGACCTTCTCTGATTTTCTTCATTCCTCTCCCAACTTTTTTGCCCGGGCGGCAGACCACGTCGATGGATGCAATGCGATCGGGTTGTTTGAGGTGATAGGCGTGGAGCGCTTTCAAGGAGGCAATACTAAATTCGTCCGAGCCACAAAAGAGGATCCGAAGAGGATCATGGGCTTTGGTGGTATACCAACGAAATGCTGGTCTTCGAACCGCAGACGAATGTCTGCAGAGCCCAAAGGCTCCAGCCCCTCGTATCACAAACATGATTCCTGGCGCAGTAGTATGTGAAGAAGTTAGCCAACCATTGAGAAGCCGACGACGGCAACTCCTCCACTTTCGATCCCGCAGCTTCTATCGATAAGGCACGTGATGTCAACACCACAGCCCACTGGACGACCGGCGTGGTTCCCAGACTCCGGATGATTCGCAGATCCGCTCTCGATCATTGTACATCTGCTTACGATGCGATGCCTGAAAGCGAGTCCGATTCGGTGATTCCCGCGCAGCTGTCCTTCCTCGCCATCTACAACCCAACCCTCGGCCCCACCGATGAGACACTCGAGGACCAGATCGTGTTCTACACCTCCAGGACCGATCTACAAAGAGAAGATGACTCTACGATAGCGGAGAATAGTGGGAAGTTGGCGGGGATTGATAAAAATGAGCGCTTGCGCCAGATAGGTCTGGCACAAGGCATGGTCAACTTCGCCAGGTGGGACATGTTCGCCTCCCCCGCGGATGCTCAATACTGATCCAGTTTGCGACGCAGCAACTTCTCGTCGGGACAGCCTCTAGAATATGTTGAAACTGATAAAGCAAGGTTTATTTTTGCCCAGTTGGAGCAGGACTGGTGGGTTGTCGCAGTAAGTTCGCCCAGAGCCTTGCAGGGCACTATGACGTGAACACCACCGCTCATTAATCTGCGCCAGTCTATCGACTTGACTCGTCTCCCCGCCGATCCAAGCCAAACATCCTTGAGTGAAAACAACGGCACTTCCACATATCAATATTCGGCCAGGGAAATGGGACCCCCGCAACTATTCCTCCAACAACTACGCCGCGCACACTCCCTCTTCCTCCTTCACCATGACTTCTCCTTGGATGCGCTCTATGAACGTGTCGGCCGATCCATATTCTGTCTTTTTCTCGAGCGATTCTGGGAGAAGTTTGCTTGGAATTGGGAAATTCTACTGACTGGAAATCCCACCGTCGAGATATACAATGGCATCAAACTCGCCGCTGGCGGAGAGTTGGGCGTAGGGGTTGGAGAGGAAGAGTGGGGCAGTGGTGAGAGAGAGGTTCTTGAAGACTTCGTTGCTAGAACAGATGGTCTGCTGGACCTAGTTGTGTCAAGATTCGGCGAACCGGCTGCCCAACTAGATGATTCCCCCTCGACAGCCAAGTCGAATGACCAAAACGCTTGGCTGGGATCAGATCATACTCCTCGTCCAGCCGATGGCGTTGTGTTTTCGGGGCTTGGAGCCGTCTCCCGTCTTTCTTTGGCACGTGTTTCACACTGGATGGAATGCATTTATAAATATGGAGATACGTCATATGGAGTAGGGCGGGACCCGGCCTCAATACGTCGACGCAGGCCACGGAGGCGAGATAGACAGAAATCCGAAAATGTCACGGCTGTCTCTCAAAGTGGTATACTACCCTCGACTCCCGATATGGATCGCAGCCATACGCCAGGAATACCACGTCCACTGATCATCGCTACGCCGCAACCGAACCCGGACCAGCAAAAAGAAACGAACCCTGCGGACGGAACCACCGACAGCACATTATCCACGAATGACCAAGGATTTGGAACCGAAACAGTAATGAAATATCTGACTCTTGGATATGGCTCCGCATGGAGTTTCTCCAAACCAGTCTCCCCCTCTCCCGACAACCCGGCCGCGGCTGCGAATGGACCGATGATGAACTCTCGGCAACAGATCGGCAATCCTACAAATGCTGCGCAATCTTTATCAAATGAACCAAGAAACGGGCCAAGAAACATCAGTCTGGGTCGCTTCATCCTCGGTCCGCGTGATGACTTGGATCTACTAGATGATTTGGAAGAAGAGAGCCCAGCGCCTGAGGCGGAAGCTAGCAAGCCCAAGAGCCGCATAATACATAGGTTCATTCATATCCATGCCTCAGATGAAAGTACGAAAAGACTCCAAGCAATCATCTATGTTGTGAGTCTCCACTCCCGGCCATGAGATTCACCGTCACCAACTAACTATTCCGATATCAGAATCAACCATTCGTGTTCACGTTCCTTTTCGACCCAGAAACACCCTCACTCTCTTCACCAACCCTTTACACAAGCATTCACCACCAGCTTGGCCCTCTCCAAAAACCACTGTTGGCATCGACTTCACCAGCAACAGCCGCTGCCCGGATTGCCCATCCCGATGCCCCAAACGCTAGCAACCGTGCCGCACGATCCCAATCACTCTACGACTTCGTCTACGACCCTTCCAACCTAACAATCCGCTCCTCAATCCCCAACATCCCAGCCTTCGGATCCCCATCCACCCATTCCCGCGAAAACAATCCACGCACCCCATCCCCCTCTCAACCAAAGCCAAGCACGCCCTTATCCCGCATCGAAAGCCTCGGCATCCACCACCGCCTCTTAACAACATATACCGACACCCGTTCCAGACCTCTAGAACTAGAACGGACCTGCAAAACAAGTCGCGGGTGGTGGATAATCTGGGTACGCATCCCACAAACGCAGGACACGGGCAAGGACACTCCCTCGCCAGCGCCCCTCTCAACAAGATCTTCATCAGCAACCCTCTCATCCATGGCCGAAGCCTCAGTTCCAGCCTCAGCCCAAAACTTAATCCCTGAAACACCACAGGCCCAGCCACAGGAAGCTTTCCTCGTCCGTAAGGCGGTCGACTACGTTTCTCCAGGCCACTCCCGCGTAAGCAGTGGCGCTCGCTTTTTCCGCGACTTGGGTGGTGCTTCGTCGAAACTTGGATCTGGGTCTGGGCGGGCAGATACCGCGCCCTCGAAGTTGGTGGAGGGCGTCGGTATGGATGCGAGGAGGTATATTGAGGGGCTGTTACGGTTTAATCGGTGATTTCAAGTCGGGATGTAGTCGTATAAAATTCTATAAGTGTATATTTGACATGTATTTATCATTTTGCTATTAGAGGACTGAGACTCGCTGCCATGGTACTAGTACTATTAGCACTGGCATCAACTTGAACTTGATAATCTTAGAATCAGTGAGGAGTGTTTGGTAGGGTATACTAGTACTAACAAGTAACACTGCCTCTATGAGCATCCAAGGCCCAACCTTGGGAAGACGCCCGAGGCTTAGGATGTGTTTTAGTACTTGTATGAACCGAGTTCAATACTACTGAACAGCCATGGTCCAAGGGTCGAAGCCAAGACCCCAGGACTGAGACTGATATTGATCTACACTGCCTAGTAGGTGGTAGAATTCTTCTAGAAGAATCGGATCAAAGTCACAAGTGGCAATGCATACCTACATCAGGAAAAACAGTACAAAAAAACAAGAAAAACCGAATCGAGTTCTCCGCGAGATTGGGAATCATCCATCTATCATCATGGGGCTGCGAACCGAAGTCCACAGAATTGTCCATCACACCTGGGCACAACCTTCACGTCGAAACCTTTCCAGAAACTCTTCCTCCGAGGCTCCTTACACCAGAGCTTCCATTCCATGCGCTGGGATACTGTTTTTGTTGGGTTCCCATCCTGAAAAGGACCATGTTCATGGAGGGAAATTTTAGAAAGATTTATACTGCCACTGAAAGAGGCAATTTGTCATTGAGATCCACGGAGTCGGATTTGTGGGAGAGGAAGATGAGAGTAACAAACAGAATATCGGAGAGGGGAAGTTAGGGTACGGTACGGTAAAGTAGGGTAAGGGGGAAGAGCGGATAGAAGAAAAAGAAAAGGCCCACAGGGTTATGATGAAGACAACGCCTCCCTAGACAAATTCTGCAAAGTAAAGGCAAAAAAAGGAGAAACACAAGGTCGATCAACTGCAGGGGTTGTGGGTAAAAAGAGAAAATAAAAAAGGAGGGGGAAGGGGAGGGCACAAAGTAAAGCAGGCAGGGGGAATATCCACGACTCAGGCGCCCGACTTCGAAAGTATTATCCACAGATCCTCGTATGCAAGCCCAGCAGCTGTCCCCTTATTTGGGAATAGAAACATTCAAATTTGCCCGAGTCTCGACCACCGGATCTTTTCGCTCGAGCCGCACCATATCAGTTGGTGTAGTTTACAGAAGCATGCAGCCGCCCTTGCCACGCTTGCTCTTCTTGCCGGTGCTGGCCTTAAGCAGAGCCGCGCGGGTGGCGGACTCGAAGACCTCGCGGACACCCTCGTTGGTACGGGCAGAGCACTCGAGGTACTTGTAGGCACCGATCTTCTTGCGGATCTCCTCACCCTGTAGGAAAAAAAAGACGAGTTAGCGATTTATTGGCGGTGGTGCGTGCGGTCTTGGGATACGGCGCGGGGTATGAGAGTGTATTGAGGGGAAGATGACATACCTGCTCAGGGCTGACGGGCTTCTGGGAAGTCTTGTGGAGCTCCTCGATGGTCTTGGGGTCGTGGCGCAGATCCTTCTTACAGCCAACCAGGATGATGGGGAGACCCTGGCAAAAGTGCAGAACCTCGGAAATCCACTATTAAATATGTCAGCGGCTATGCTCCGATTATTTCGTTGTTCCCGGGGGGCTGTTTTTCGGTCTTTTTTTGTCCCCCGGAAGATGGAGGTTCATGTGACACGCACCTTCTCCTGAACGTTGTCGAGAGAGTCAGGGGAGTCGACGGCGAAACAGATCAGAATGACGTGGGAGTCGGGGTATGAGAGAGGACGGAGACGGTCGTAATCTTCTTGACCAGCAGTATCCCAAAGAGCAAGCTCGACGTGCTTGCCATCAACCTCAACGTCGGCGACGTAGTTCTCGAAGACGGTGGGGACGTAGACCTAGTGGCGAAAACAGTCAGCACGTGCTTCTGGATGCAGATGCAGCTTGGTCGATGCCGGTGCCAATATATGTTTGATTTGGGTGTGGTTGCGTGTAATCGGGGGATCGGGAGATCCGGGGGATTCGGGGGGCCGATCAAGGGCCCCGATGATGGGGGAGAGGGGGGAGTCTCACCTCAGGGAAGGTACCCTTGGAGAAAACACTGCGAGCAGAGGCTGGTTAGAGATCGAAATGTAAAAGAGAAGAGTAAGGGGAAGGAAGGGATATTTGATAACTCTGATGTCTCAAGGTAGACTTTACTTACATGAGCAGACAAGTCTTACCGCAGGCACCATCGCCAACGATAACGAGCTTGCGTCGGATCTCAGCCATCTTGAGTAGGCGAAAGTTAGTTGAAGGAACAAAAGTAGAGAACGAGAACTATCCACAAAGCGAGACAGATATAGCGATGGAGAAGGCGTTGGGTGGGGAGGAGGAGGGGGGAGGAGAAGGGGAAGATGAGAGATGAGAAAGGGACAGGTGCAGGTTTCGGGGGGCGGGTGGGTAGAAAAAAGGGGGGGAAGGGTCTGTCGTACTGTGATGAAAGGGGGGTGGATGTCTGGAGGGCTGTTGAAAGAAGAAAAGACCAGCTAGTGCTCTGCACAGAAGCTAGAAGATAGAAAGATGGTGAGAAGACGGTAGGATGGGAAGAATGATGTGGATGGGATAGAGGCCAGACTGCCCAGGCGCCGGGCGGTGGACTCTTTTGTTGTGGTATGGTATGGTAAGTATTGATCGTATTGCCTGGTACCGATTGTCCCCATTGTGGTACCCTGTAGCAAAGTTATATGGTAATATATAGTAATCTATGGTAATATCAATACGCAGCCCTAGTAGGTTAATGTGTGGCTGTGAATCCGCGTCACAATCATTGGAAGAGCCCCACTCTTTCCTTTTCCTAAGGTTTCCCATAGGACTTTTTCTTTCGCTGCCTCAGGGTGGATTTACGAAGCCAAACACAGCCACCGTGGCTGTGACGTTAGGCAATGCTCTAGGAATCTGATATCATCGGAGTAGGCAACCATCCGCCAGTGCGGGATGTCTACTATCAAGTTTATTAGTAGAATATTTTTATATCATACTCATAGTAATAGTATACTAAGCAAGTTTTTTTGAGCACCCACTGTAGTAGTACCTAGGGATAAAGGGAGTTGAAATCTTGGATAATTGTATTTGATCATGCACCGGGTCAGTATGTCCCAGAATATTATATTCTAGCACCTAGACCAGGCACCAGGTAGTTCTACAAGTAGTTCTGACAAGGTTTCCCTCCCAATTCTTACCTAGGTAGATGGAAATGCTTGACGTCGTTGTCCCGCGACGATCGCTCCGATAATACCTAGGTACGTAGTACCCTCACTCTTCCCAGATTTCTCCTTTCTTTCCGAGTCGTGAACACCGACCATTTAGATTGCTTCATCAATCGGCATTGTTCAAGTTGGCACTGCCAATCCAGGGGCATGGCTCCATCTGTGCACGTCGCACATCTGCCGATGTGTCCCTTGCCCAGCACCAATCATTTCCCACCATCGTATTCCTTCCGAGTCCCCACTCTTCAAACGTGCCCTGGAGCTGGGAGCTAGAAAATCCGTGGTGGAGATGGGTGATGGGCTCTGGTAGCCGCGTCTCCACGACCGCACTAAAAATAGGCTGCGATCCTAGGCGACTCAAGAAAATACCGTGCAAAGGAGGCATGGGGAAAGGGGGACGTCAGGTAAGACATGCACACAAGCTAAGAGGGCGGATATACGGACTAGCTGGGACGGTTTTGCTTCCACTTCTTTACTTTTCTTAGCTTCGGCTTTATTTTTATTTTTATTTCCCCCCTTTTGACGCACCGCTTCTCCTTTGGTTTTTGGTGGAGAGTCAATGTCACGCCGTACGAGGTACGAGGTACAGGCATCCATATACGTAGATAGATATGTACTTAGCACGAGAGGTGGCATAAGCCGTTTCCACTATTCAGACTCAGCCAAATGTGATCTGGCCAAGCTGACTCGGACCGCACACAAAGGTCCTCTGTACTCCCTACTCAGTACAGAGTACGGAGTACATACCGGCGACCGCTTTCCGATGGCCCGGGGACTCTCCTCACACTAGTGAAAGCCACCGAGCTCAGATCGATGAGCGTAGCTAGTGTCTGGGTTCTGTTCACCAGGACCCATCAAAAGCGCCTCATTATGGAATTTGTCAGGGCTTCCGTTTGTAGCCTTTCTTTGCGCTCCGTGTGCATTTGCATTTGCACGCGCGTACTGGGGATTAGGGAGCTTTGTATGTACTCATACTCCAAACAGGGGTACAGAGTACATGCGACTCCATGACAACATGGCGGAGCAACAATGCCACCCCCACTGCTGAGCTGGACCCAACGCGGAGTCGGCTTCCGCCTGGAGCTGAACACGCCTGCCCGATGTAGTCAACGTGCGTATCTTCGTTGTCGATCGACCAGGTCCCGGTCTGTCTCCACAATTGTAATGGGTAAGCTTCTCGACGGGTCCATTGACGCGTGAGTTGGTGGAGAAGACTTTTCCGCATAGGGGTGTCGGGGATGTATGCGGTGGGCCCGATGGTTAACGCCGGTCGTTGCCGATATCGATGTGATGCTTTCCTCATACTCATACTCTTGCATATATGTAAGTACGTATCAGATCCTACTTACATAGGGGTCGTTGGATCGGGTAAGAGGACCCGGCCCGTTCTTGTTCTGTTGGGCATGGCGACGTTTGGCTGCGACTGCGGTGCCGAGGTGCTGCTGAGGTCCACGAGGTTTGCGTCGCTAGTTGGCTCGTTATATGCCGGTCGCTATGCAGGTGAGTCTGCTGCGTCTGGGCGGACCATGTCAAAGACGAGATTTCAATCTTGACTTGATTACATACCAATATATGCTGTGAGAATTCTTATTCTGCCAAGTCTTGCTATTTTTGTCTACGAGTAAGCCGAACTATCTCATTTCTGGGAATGCCTTTGTGAAAGAACCTTGGGACGTATGCCAAATTAGAAAATAACGTCCATTACTAGTACTCAACTTAAATCAAATTTGAAGTTCAAGTTATCTTTCCTTCTTTCAGAGCGTGGAATAAGACATAAACTCTGGTTGTTGCATTGAAAGCTGTAGGTTTCATGGTTTCGATAGTTTCGTCGGAAATGCTGAGCGTTCTATTACTAGTAGTCTCGGTGCCTCAAACAGCCTTCAAAATCACAGGCACTATCAACTCAATATTTCCCTTGCAATTTTCCTGCCGTGAAAGCTTCGCTCGAATAATTATGCCCCCCCCCCCTTGTCCGTGCTATACTGGAATACTGTAACGATCGAATCTCTCTCGGTGCCTGAGAACGTGCCTGGACACATGAACCAGGCAGCCGCTCATGTGTAGATAGTTGCGATGGGAGCTTCTCTCCTTCTTCCCTTCTCTCTCTCGGCTTAATACTTTCGTTCAATACTACTGCTATTTTCATGAGCGTCTGAGTCCTTAGAAATACACTATCCCAATTTATGCGTATAGGTATTTAAGCTCTTTATTGTGTTCGTGGGCCTGGACTTTGATGTCCTACTAGATATTGCCAGCATTCAAAAAGATCTTGCTTCAACTGTTGTCAACTTCCAAGCGTATTTCATAATGAATTGGGGCTGTTTATAGCCTCGACGGGCCGACCAGGATTTCTACGATTAGCTGAGGCCAAAGTATCCAGTAGCGAGGCAAAAAAAGCTGGCTTCTTAATCCCTGTTATTTTGACCTTTTGCTTATTATGCCACGCACAATTCTTGATATGGTGCTTACGGATTTTTTACCTTTGGCTGTTTTGTTGGCTTCGTCTCTCAAGCTTCCATGTGCATATTTGTTATAAACCTCTGAGGAGTTATTCAAACGCGCTAGCTGCTAGCATGAGACCCCATATTGTTTAGTAGCAGCACCGATTCTCTTAACTCTTTAACTCCCAAGGTTAATGGTACTATCATATTCATATTGAATAAACCTTATGCTACCATACTATTCGCTCATTCCTGATTTTAATGTCTTTAACGACAACCCCCCCCCCAGATATTTTGGCTCTAACGTGACCGATGCTGTCATTATGAGGTTTAGCAGCTCCTTCGTGATTCTCAATCCGATATTTTCCACATCAGTCTCATAAAAGCGTAAAATTCGCCTATAGTGTACCCTATTTGCAACTTATTAGACCGCGACTCTTCATCATGCTAATAATAGCAGTCACTTTAGGCAGCATCAAGCGACCATTAATATACATAACAAAAGACAATGTTTTTGGCCCGAATCAAAGACTGCGTCTCGTTTTGGATCGAGTGGAACAGCACGCAGTACCTAGGTGGGTAGTACTAGTAGTAGCCCTTATAGAAAGAGCCTTCCAAATCATAATTTGAGTAGTAATGACTGTCTCCACACTGGATAAATTCACTTGAATACTCAAGTCGGCTCAGAGTAAGCGCTTGCCAGTAGTGTGCCCCGCTTAGTCCGTTCTCGCGGCTGTTGACCGTAAGCCTCATTCAAGTTCTAGGATCAGAGGACGTAGCTGGCAAAACAATTAATCCTAGATTACTACCTAGGTATTTGTGACAGGAAATAAATTTATGAACGGATAAACAAGCAAAAACGAGCGTAGAAGGTTGAAAATCCCTTGAAAAGAGGAATTCAGCGTAATAGTAGGGCTTTTTGGCCCCCAACTAGACCAAGGCTGACTCTCCATCTTAGTCCGTACTCACGCTGCCAGTAGTCAGGATAAACGTGGCTATGTGGACAATTTAAGTGGGGAATGGTTGACCGTCTTTAAATACGGAGTAGCATATCACAGGCACTATTCAAGTCTTAGTCACTCAATCTCTGCATCGCTAGTCGATCAAGTCCTCTTTCGTGATTTAGCCCCCATTCAAGGCTGAGGGTAATTACGACTGAATCGTCAACAATCATGGATTGATTTAACCTTCTTTTCCCCGGGCGGGCTTTGAAGAATTTCTCACTTTTTTCGTCGTACTCCCTTGCCTTGCTATTCTTTCACATTTGTTAGCCATGCTTTCCGTAGACGAACACAACCCCGAGTCTCAACATCTGAGTCCTCTACAAGATGAATCGGATAAAGAATCAGAATCTTCTGACTCCGATAATCGCCGTTCAGGTGCCCGGTTCTATTCGTCTCATTTCACCGAAGCGCCTGACATCCCACTCATGCCGAGTCCAACCCCACCAGAGGAATCCTTTTTTGGGGAGGTACGACGCTATCCCAAAATCACACTTTACACCATTGGCCTTGCGATAGCATTCTTATTGGGCGGTTACGATTCTGTCATTGTCAACACGGTTCCATCGATCTCACAATTTCAAAAGGACTTTGGCGTGCTGTACGGCCCCGACAAGAACGAGTATATTATACCATCAATGTGGCTATCGCTTTGGAGCGCGCTTGGAGCTGTCGGGCAGATATTGGGAGCACTTGTTTCGCCGTCCTGGCAAGATCGCTCAGGCCGGCGAATTCCAATGGTGGTAGGAACCGTGGTTTCTGCTGCTGCTGTCGCTGTAATCTACACTTCCTACTTACCCACCGACATTAATGCTCGGCGAGCCGTTTTTCTCATCGGCGAGATCATTCAAGGTCTCGGTGTCGGTGTCTTGACGACAACTGCTCAAACCTACATATCCGAAACAGTGCCTACAAGTTTGCGAGGGTCTGCGATGGCGCTCTGCCCGACCTTTGTGTTGTTAGGTCAATTGATTGGTGCTTTGGTGGTTTTTATGACTTCGGGTGGAGATACAAGCAGTGCTTACCTTGTGACATTCGTTTCTATGTGGCCATTTTCTGCCATCACGCTACTTATTGTCGTGCTGGTCCCAGAAAGTCCCGCATTTCTTGTGCGCAACGGCAGACTGGTTGACGCCCATCGCGCGCTGCAGAAACTTCACTCTGGTACTCAGGACTGTGCACAGCTGGTCAAAGACCTGCAGAAAACCGATGCGCAAGAGAAGGAAGAAAATGAGAAGATCCCTTGGCGTGACTGCTTCCGACGCACCGATCTACGACGAACTCTTATTGTGTCATTCGTATCGATGATGCCTTGCTTCTTCGGGTTTTCGCTACTCTCAAATGCGAGTTATTTCCTGCAGATTGTTGGAATGGATGACCACAACAGTTTGATGATGTTTGTTTTGGGAATTAGCTTGGGGTTAGTAGCCAACGCTGTCGGTGTGTGGGTTGCTAATGTCGTTGGACGACGGACGCTCATATTAAGTTCACTATCGGTAACTTCATTACTATGGCTTGGTATGGGTATTGCTGGCTGCTGGTCCGGTGTTGTTTCGATATGGTAAGGCAACCTTTCAATTTTCTGCTCACGTATTCTCGATTGCTAACATCGATGGTAGGTATACTGCGGTAACGATGATGTTTATTGTTGTCATCTGTGGTGTGGGTGCATGGCCTGCTTCATTTGCAGTTGTTGGAGAGACATCATCCCTCCGCCTGCGAGCCAAGTCACAGGGTATCAGCACTATTGCCTCTGATATCGCGAGTATACTATTTAGTTTTCTTTTGCCATACGTCTATAACAAAGATGCCGGGAACCTGGGTGCCAAGACAGGCTTCCTGTTCTTTGTCATTTGCACAATCACAACGGCTATCACGTGGTTGACGGTTCCCGAGCTTAAAGGAAGAACAAATGCTGAAATTGACCATATGTTCAAGCTGGGACTACCGACAAGGAGGTTTAAGAGTTGGTCTGCAGCTAATGGCACTGATGACTCAGAAGTATTAATCTGGAAATGAATATAGATTGGCTCTTGCTGGTGTTCAATTAAAGCTAGATAAATGTGGCCCGCGGATATCAATTGCTGTCTGTGTCTGGTTTAATCTCAAGCTTAAAAAGAACAATTGATTATGTTTTGCTGGACCCCCGCTTTATCCTAGGATCACGTAGAATTGGAGTTATCGGCGCACGAAAAAGCCGCCGAGCCTCCACTTTCAGTATAGGCGCTTACTATACTCAAAACTGAGCCGTATGTTCCAGCAACCATGAGGAAAGTTCCCAACACGATCAGAACAACACTCCAAATGGTGCCGATGATCCAACCGTTAGTCTTCTTTTGGCCCTTGCCCTTCTCCCAATTATCGTATAGCCACATAGCCCCCATCGGCTGGATACACATGACTGGGCCAAGCAATGCACCGATAAGAGATACCAGAGCTTTAAAGACTGGAATAGTACTGGCAATAATCCAGGCTATTACCGTCACGCCAAATGTGCACCCGAGCCAACTTATCCAATGTGTTGGCGTATTGCTGCTTAGGTGCTTAGAACCGCGCAATAAATGGACGAAAATGAACTTCGCAGGTATCTTGAATCAATCAAAATTAGTAAAGCCCTGTCTTTGATTTCTGCTGGGTGGCTTACATGTGTAACAATTGTCATAGTACCGAGAAGCCCAGGCAATGCAAATCCATAGCTGATGATTTTGATAACGCCGCCTGCTGAACCGAGTGCGGGTGAAGATACATAACTACCACAATAATAGTATATCACACCACCAATGATGGCATATACGACGGTGACAACTGCTTGACAGGAAGCCATAGCTGCGGGGTATCGTTCGGGATTTCTCATCTCAGAAACGATAGAAAAAAACCCTAAGAGAAATATTAGCATTCTGTCGTGGTACTCGTTGCAATGAATTATGTCGGAGTTTTCCGCTCACCGGGTGTGCCAGAGAAAGCGAACAGGAGATTGGAGACTGCCGCAATTGCTTCTGCAAAAGAAGGGTTGCCAACAATCTTCCAATCGGACACCCAGGGGCCATCTGTTGTTGGTGCTGCAGCAGGACGTTCCTGTATCCCAACCGCAATCGTCACAATAGTAACTGAATTGAGTCAATCTCTGTTTCGTATTGGTCTATTCCCATACATACCTGCAGTAAGAATACACGGTAGACCAACCCATGCAAGCCATGTGATACGACCTAGAGTTCGAATACTACTGAAACCAAACCCGACAATCGCTGCGACGGCAGCAAACACAGCGGTGCAAGTTGCATGGTTAGACACTGCGTTCATGCCGATGGATAGACTGAGAATGGCTGATGCACTATTAAAAATATAATCTGCAGCATAAAAGAATCAGTCCTTGGGTTCTCTTATGAAAAAGAAATATACCTGAACATACAAAGACAAAACCCAGTGGCCAGATAAATCCGACCAGGTAAACCAAATATGATTCCACCAGCATCATCGATACTGTAAACCCCCCCGGTGATTCAATTTGAAATTTCCAATGATATACCCAGACCATGTTGTGATGACGGCCATCACCAAAAGACAGATGATACCTGGTACCATGCCAAGGGTATCGAAAGCAGATGGGATCGCGAGAACTCCGAGACCGATCTGAGATTTCATCATAAGAACGATGGTTCCCACGAAGCCGACCTGGAGCCAAATTAGTTGACCATAGTGTCAATTGGTGACATGGTATATTCACATTGCGAAAGTTGGGGCCATCATCAGAGAGCTCGCCGAACACATCGTCGTGATTCTGCTGAGCTCCGACGGTCTGCTCAACATGTACAGGTATCTCGTCCTCGAGATCTTTCTTGGATTCAGCCATTGTGGAAGTTGGAGAAAGCAAACCTATAGGGTGAATTTTGGCAAGAGTGATGACCGAGTTATCCCTTCATACAGACAGGGGCTTTGAAAGGGCAACCAATGGTGATCAACCTAATTCACTCCGCGATTTTTGAGACCCAGCCCCTGCAACTCAAATTGGTCGATTTCCTGGACGTGGGGTAGCGAAGCGAAATGTGTCGGGGTTTAGCCCGGCGTGATGTGTTGAGGGCAAATAATAGGTTCCTCTTTTCGGGTTCCATCTGAAGCGCCAGGACAACTACTGTACCAATTTCCCCAGCCATTTCTCACAACATCTGCACCTTGGATCACCGGTCAAAAGCTCAGGGTCCTCGAATTATGACCCATACACAAGGGATACTGTGAGATTCCGGGATATGCACTTCTATGCCCAATGACATAGGATATCTCACAAGCTGAGGAGCAGGGCTGTTTGATCGCTTACCGGCTGCTCCATGAACAAGGTGCAGTCAATACTATTCACCCTCTGGAGTGGCGTACTGATCTTTCCGAATTCTCAAGGCAAATCAAATACAGACATTTGCGAAAACTTGAGCCTTGGCTATCATTTTCTATTCGCTAGATAAATCCGAAAGACACCAGCACATGATTTTCCCACTTTTGATTCGAGAAGATCATCAAAGCAAAGAAACTACAATGATATCAAAAGCCAATGAATAAACTTCCCTCATTCAATTCGTTGAATTTGCTAGTACTAGGTAGTCTAGAGAGTGGTGAGTTGTTTCAAATGACGTCATATTGATCTCCTTTCACATCGACCACTTCCCATCTTCATCTTCATCTTCATTACACTCACACTCACACTCACTGTATTGCACTGCACTGCAGTCATTTCCTCCTACTTTATCACCTTATCTCGCTTGCAACTAGGAATTAACTAGATCTTTGAATCCTTTCCAGTCCATCACGCTCACTTAATCTGATTTCAAAAACAGATATGGGCAGTTCTAGCGCAGCCCGAGTCCCCAAAGGCAACGCGCCTGCCATACTAGTAAACGATGGCACCTCTGATTTGGATACAATTCCCCGTCTAGTCGCAACACCACACTCTCGCCGGGTCAATAAACCCACAACAAAGAAAAGAGCCATTGATCACAGTTCTCTTCCTGGGCCACGGGCTGCGGCACCTGTCATCGATCTGACAACAGACGCCCCACCTCCACAAAAGAAGGCAAAAAAACAAGCAAAGAATGCAGAAGGAAGTGTTTCTCCTATTTCTAGCCCCCCCTGAACGTCGTCTTCGCAGATGGCGTGCCCACCCCCCGCTCTCTTACCTGGAGCGTTTGAACCGAATCCAGCAAACGCGGTGCGTACACCACTGACAAACCGTCTCAAGCCTTCCTGTTTGTTTTTCTAATTGTAGTTTCCAGGATGTTTATCATCGGTCATGAGGTAGGTGGCACCGAGGAAGTCCCAGAAGTATCTTTCGACGTTGTTGGGTCAACCGGGAATCTTTACAAGACGACCATCAAACGGGACCCGTATTGCGACTGCCCTGACGGTGCGAAAGGAAATCAGTGCAAGCACATCTGCTACGGTAAGTATAGTACACGAAATCCGGTCCTCGAGAGCCACTATTCCATCATCACTATCATTATTCTAAACGCTCTCGTTCTCTGCCTTTACTAATAATAACCAAAGTCCTCGTTCACGCACTCAAAGCACCTTTGCATCTCCAGTATCAACTGGCATTTCTCTCGTCGGTACGCAGCACCTAGCATCTCTAATTGAATGTGGCCCATACATTGTGATCCTGAACTAATCTCACCTATTCTTCGACGCAGGAGCTATGTGAGATTATGGGAGGCTCCTCTCTAAGCCTCACGCGTCCCGCCCCTTCAGTCGAAGAAAACGACGGAAATCGCAAACCCATTGATGGAGATTGCCCGATTTGTTTCCAAGAGATGATCGAAGCCATAGAGAAGATCGTTTGGTGCAAATCGGCATGTGGTAATAACTTACACAAGCAGTGTTTCGACCAGTGGGCCGCTGCGTCGCGGACATCTTCTGGGGCTGGCATTCGCTGCGTGTACTGGTGAGTTTGCTCACGTTTCCTGTTCTTCTTCACCAACATCTTTTTTTGAAAAGGATAAAAATCCCATTCCGCCTATCTACCATTCGTTTTATCAGCAGTAACTAACCATGATGAATCAACCAGTCGCGCGCCCTGGAAGAACGACACTGCCAATATGGACGCACAGTCGCTTCGTAAAAACACTGCCAATATTGGACCGGAAGGCTACTTCAATCTGGCATCCGAATTCGATCTGAGTCCTAAACGTGGTACGGGACCTTCCCTGTAGCTATCCCCCTCCCCTTTCGCCTCCTCTGGCCCGGGATATTTGGGAATTTGTTCCACTGATTGCGCTCGCCATTGCTAACTTCACCTGCTTCTGTCTAGACTTGTCCGTTTACTCGCGTTTCTCAACTGCCCGGCGATTTTGATCCTCCTAGTGGCGTAGCCGTGAGGAGTTCCATTATCAAAATGAGCGGCTCGGGGCTCCTCGGCTCGGGGCCTTTTTGCTTACAATTCTCAGCTACAATGCATGGATGATGAGATGAGATGAGGCGAGGCGAGGTCTTGCTAGCTTATTGACATGCCATGTTCACGATCGTGCACTGACGGCGTTACGGTTGCAAGGGTTGCTTTTCTACTTCCTACTAGCCTTACTTTCTTTTTCTGTTATATCGATACCGAGATATCCAATCCCAAGAGCGAGCATATCTTATTATTATCAGCTAATTGGAACTTCTCCTTTACCCATTAGTTTGTGACATCTTCGGGCTCGTAACTAGTTGCACAAACGGGATTGAAAAGAGATAATTTAGCTTGAGAAGGGCTGAATGGCCCTCAGAAGCTGACTGATATAAAAATTTCAGAAGAAAATAATCAAATGGGTATCACAACTCCCAAACCTGACCTCGAACACCAGATGAAACAAAAGAACAATAAGAAAAAAAATTAGCACGAGGCAAGAGGGGACAATATCAATACTGACTGTCCCTCACCGTTCAACATGAAGACGCTTCCCTTCACGAACAAAAGCCGTACTAACAGCTTCTTCACCCGTCATCCAAGAAGGCATGTGCTCAGGATCAACAACGCCTAGTTCCGCCAATTTTCGAATTCCACCAATAACATCCGACCCGGTAAAAGTGACCGATACAGCCGGGGCCAAATTCGCCGCGTTCCGATCGGGATCGGGATCGTCATCGTCATTCGCACCCAGTGAATCCAGAAGCCGAATATCAAGCCGATCTAACGGCGCAGGCGTAATCGAGCACCCCACAGTCCCGAACCGAGACTCCACAGCTAACCGCCTCTTCTTAGAATCCGGCGAAAGAGCTCTCTCCGTCGTCGTCACAGTGCCAGAACCAGATGGGCGTTTATTGGTGGCCGGACGCGCTGACTTGGACGCATCGTCGTGACTGTGCGTATCATTTTCTTTATCATCATGCATGGAAGACATACCCTCTCGCCCGCGCATATGCTCCTCGGCTAGCACTGTGTTCGACGGGCGCGGATCCAACGGACTCCCCTCCAGAGCCGCGTCTGCGAAAATACTAAACGCGCCGTTTGACGAGGTGGAGCGTCCGGGTCCGCGGAGCGTGAGGAGAGTTTGGAGATTCTTTGCGGCGAGGGCTGTGGGTTTTAGGGTGAATCTTTGGTGCGGGCGGGAGAGAGCTTTGGGGATTGCTTCGCGGACGAGACGTTGGAGTGTTCGTGGGTCGGTTGCGAGTGAGCCTGCGCCTAAGCTGGTGCTGCTGGAAGCGTTCGAGGTTGTTATTGATGATGTATAAAAGTAGGGGCAGCTGTCTGGGAAAGCGATGTAAATGATACGGGTTGCGTCGGTGAAGATTTCTGGTTGTTGGCGGGGGTTTTGGTAGGGAGAGTCGATTATGAAGATTCGGAGGAATGTCAGAGGGAGTGTCGAGGAGCGTGAGAGGTGGTAGTGTGCTTTTACGAGGGGGGGCGATTTCGGCGTGGAGCGATTTCACGAAGCTGGCTGCTTGGATGCGGGGGATGTGTGAGGACCAGTCTTCTGATGCGCTTGCTATCGTATCGCTGATATTCTTTGACTTGGAATTTGCGACGTCGTTGACTCGGACTAGTTCCATTGCTGTCCAGCGGAGACTTGCTGGTCGGTCGTCCATGTAGCGCAGGTCGGCCATCGCGAGTTGTCGGAGGGTGATGCCATGTCGCCAGTCACCTTCGAGGATTCGTTCGATTATCTCTTGCTTTCCACCCTTTCGATCGCGGAGGTCGATGTATGCTTCTCGAACTTCTGCGAGGGTTTCAGCGGCGGGGTATGGGAGGGTTTCTTCGTTGTCATTGTTGCTCGTGTCGGAGGGTTGCAGGTATGGGGGGAAAGACTCCACGTTGCGATCTTCTAGCCATGATAGAGCTAGATCCAGTAATGTTGATCTGGATAGCTTGCCCAGGGTCTTTGAGAGGGAGGGCGTCGTTGAGGGAATGCGCAGGCTGTTTGGAAGGCTAGCCGTTGTCGGGGCGCGAACCGTCCTCGAGCGCGCCATGTCTGGTCAAGGAATTGATAGTGTGACAATGATCCGATTGAAGTAGTTCAAACTAATATTGCCAGTTACACCACACCTGGTCTATTGCATCGTTGTCGCGAGGTGTAAAATGAAATGCACGCGCCAGCCGATGCACTCGGTGTGAATGGGATGGGATGGATGTCAACAATCAAATGTCACGTGCTGATAATGGTGGAGTATCATCACGTGAATATTATATCATACATTTCTTGTCTGCACGTGATTTGCCGATCCGGTGTTCGTTGATTTGCGCATTCAGAACGAAAGATCTCGTTGCAATTGGACATCGTCTCAAGAATGGAATGATGGAGCTCATTGTTACGTTGGTAAATTAGCACATGGAAACCGCATAGGGCTAAGAGTACGTAGGTAATGCCCCAGGGTGGGTGCGCTGCATGAGGATGTCCCCGCACTCGTGGTTGCCAAGAGACCCCCCTTACAATTGAGGCTAAGACACCATTGAAGATGGGAATTTCGTCAGAGTGCGGAGATCTCAAGCTTCGACGCCAGGGCCAGGTGTCACGCTCGGACAGTGCTATTCGATCGATGGTGTGTCCGTGCATCTTTTTAAAGATCGTGCAGGGACTGTGCTAGTGGTGCTATGGTGCTGTGGTGCTATAAAGGGGTCTCACTATAGGCGGGTTGAAATAAGCCCTGGAAGTATAGAACCCCGAGTTGGGTATGATACATATTTTAGGCTACGGCTGAGATCCCTGTCGATAAGCTTTGACCACGACATGGAAAAATCACTGGATGTACAATGGCAGTAAATTTGTATATATGCCAGTGGGACAGGTTAAGATCGTAGTATTTCCTGTCCATCTGTACCCTGCTCTATAGTCAGATGCCGGGAATACATTCCATATCGGGAGTTGGCTGTCGGAGAGAACTCGGAAGAATCAGGAAGGCATTGCAACCATTGGACGTTGAAATGGAAGGCATCCATGGAATCCCGCGCCGGTCGCGGGCTTACAAATCCAACCAGGTTTCCCGCGGATGCCGCGCCTGGGGTTATTCTTGACTGCAGGTGCAGCAGAGTGGCATATTCGTGACCAATAGTCAGAGCATCGCAATGGTGGAATTGAGTGAGATGAATCAGGCAAGGAATGTCCCATGTTTAATAAATTAATTGTGTCCTTCGTACTCCGTACGGAGTACTCTGTCTCCGTCAAGCGAACTCTTGTCCCCATTTGGAGTGGGTTCCGTGGATTCGCCCCAGTGGGCTCCGATCCTCGGCCGTTGATCTTGATAAGCAGGGTGCACTGTACCCTAAGGTAGTGTAGAGTACTATACAGTGATGGGAACAACAGGTGGTATAGTATTCTAGTAGACGAGAGAATATAGTAGGTGATCTGGGATAATCTGATCTAATTGCTATGCTTCTACTTTACTTCTACTTCTTCTCGTATTAACTAACTATATACTACATCTACAAACTGTGTCATCCTTACTCGGTGGATTACTCATCCCCATCTTCCCCCCCACCGAAACTCAAAGGAAAAACCCACTTGGCCCCGCCCACACTGACTCTCGCCCTCGCCCTCACCCTCACTCTCGCCTCCACCTTTCTCTCCTCCTACATCTCCGTACTCATCATCCCTGATTCCTTCAGCGTCAAGGAATCATCGCGCAACACCCTTCACCGAACCCGCGCCCTCATCGCCTGGGCTGCCGAACAACTTCTAGACCGGAGCCGCATCCGGCGCGCCCGAGTCACGCCTCTTTGACACTTCGCGATCGCGATTCCTTCATTGTTCCCCCAGAACAATAGCCCTGCATATCCTCCAGGTCTACGATTTCGACAACCGCAATCATGGCCGCTTACAACGGGCGCCGTGCCCCAAACTTCTCCCAATATCTCGATGATCTCAACGCCATCCCGTCGCCTTACGATCAGGCGCTGCAGCAGCAGCAGCAACATACCACCCTCAACCTTGATGAGGAGCTGGCTCTGTTCACCAACACCGAGTTCTTCGATTTCGACAAGTTCACCGACCTGAGCCTGCCTAATTTCGATTCTGTGGATGACAAGACCCTCGCGGCGGCCGACCAGTCTCAAAATGCCGACATGAAGTTTTTGGACTTCCTCCAAGGTAAGCTTGGTCTTCAGATTTATTGTTCATCACACTCTATTGGTCGCATCAATGGGTTGAAGGGTTAGAGGACTCGGCGGCATGTTCTCCTGGACAATACCACACCACTACCACACCACGCCGTGACATACCACCTCGAAAGCCGCCGTGATACCCCTCTGCCCTACCGACATGGACGTGTTCATGGAACCATACTTGCATGATCCTTGCAATGATCGTCCGATCGTTGATTGGCTGGGTCATATGTTCGAGTTTGCTTGCTGCATGGCTAGGGGATGGGGCTGATGTCGTCTTTCCGGCGCACAATTGTGCCTCTTCCCTTTGCCACAGCGCTTTCGCCGAGCAATTGGCCCTTGGTGATACAGAGTTTTCGGGGCCCTGCAGGGCATCCACGCGGTGGCGCTTGGAACTCTGTTTATTGGGACCCTCGAATTCTCTCACACCAGTCAAGTCTAAGAGTGGGAAATTGCTTGTCGCAGACGCGAACACACTCCGCTATTACGCCATTCCACGTGATCTCCTAACCCCCAAAATGGCCCATATGGGTCACCGATCCCACGATGCGACCAATAGTGATGCTAGCATTTGCGACGATGGCTTGCTAACTATTTTCTCGCACAGATGGCCTTGGCAATATGCCTGAGTACCAGCCCGACTTCAGCTCAGTCAATGTTCAGCAAATCCCGGTGCAGAACCAGCCTTTCTCGGCGGTTTCCGCCGTGCCTGCGGCTAACCCGGCTCCTGTTCAAGCACCCCTGGTCGCCCCTCAGGCGGCTCCGACTCCGGCATCCAGCGCCGTGTCGCCCACCACCCCCGCTGCTGGGCCCAAGCGCAAGCACACCCAGAAGTCTACCCAGGCTAGTGCCGAAGAGGCTGCCCGCAATGTTGCTGAGGAGGACAAGCGTCGTCGCAACACCGCCGCCAGTGCTCGTTTCCGCGTGAAGAAGAAGATGCGCGAGGCTAATCTGGAGAAGCAGCTCAAGGAGACCACCGACAAGAACGACGTCCTCGAGGCTCGCGTCTCCCAGCTCGAGTTGGAGAACCACTGGTTGCGTGGTCTGATCATGGAGAAGAACGGCACCGAGGAGCGCGACGAGCAATCCGAAAAAGCCATTTCGGACATGTTCAAGAGCTTCCTGGCATCCCAGAACGCCGAATCAAGTACCTCCGACTCGAAGCACGGCGTTGGAACTTTTGCGTGAAGTGCCACCAAAACAAAATAATAAACCAAAGCGAAAGAAAATTGAGGGGAAAAACACAACCCCTCAGCCGAAAAAAAAATACACCCTTTGTCGTGTTTCTGTCATTGGCACTCGCACTGCTTCTTGTCTCCTCTACCCTCCTGCTGCTATGTATGACGACTAAAATCAGGCACTCGGTGGAAAGCGACTTTCATACCGGGCTCTGGACTTGTTTGTCATTGTTTAGTTTCTTGTTCATATGTTTTAAGCGCCCCTTGAATATTCCTCTTATTTTTCCCCAGCAGCCCTCTCTACGTGATCTCAGATCGTATCTGCAGACTTGATGACGGCAGACGACCATGAGTGATGATATTACAGTGCAATTGTATCGAAATAGACAATCTTCTCTACCCTTGTCCCGCAAAATAGCCGTGTCCGACGGGCGTAGTTCTCACTGAGGCGACTGTATATAGTGCCTCGTGTTAGTCCATGCACGTCTCTATGAAATGCTAAATAGGCAAGAATCAGCTGAATCGTTCTATGATATATTCGAGAACTTGGTGATATTCATTCCACATATATGGTTATCGCCCATGTGACTCTGAACCAGGGCTTGGCTTGGAATAACCTTGGGGCCCGTCAACTTTAAGCAGAGCCTCATGTACGGTTTCTGCGGGGGCAATTTTTCCTCTCTGATAGAAATTCCCATGGAAATATTGAATGCGCGAAAGGTCATGCATTGGAAGAAAAAAGAGAAAGGAAAACAGCCCATGCCAAGAGCCTGAGAGCTAGGTATCATGATGGTGTTTGTCTGTACAAAACACTGATGTTACCTCCCTGGGCGATGGAGAGTTTCGATGGTACAGATGAAGGGCACAAGGGACATTTCAGCTTTACATTGCCGGAAGCGAAGAAGCCTACTTTCATGAAACTGTACGCTTGAACACTGTATAGATATTTGAGATTGACTCTTGGGATAGCTTTTCATTAATTGAAACCTCCAAACTGAGACCACAGCCCTCCGCACTTCATTCACCCCATTTATTTCCATGCATTCCCATTTATGAATTCGCTGCTTCGCTACTCAACCTCCTTCAATTAACACATGTTCCTCATCAAGCCCCCACTTCACCTCGGTATCCGGTCTAGTGGGACCTGTCATCCCTTTGAGCGTTGACCCTTGTAGGAAAATATAACGCCAATCACGACCGTGCGCTAGACCATGCCCCCGTAGGAACAAAGGTCCTATACAAACCCCTTTTATCAAAGGTCCCCGAATTCGTTTCTCCTCCTAGGGGCTGCCGCTAACCTCTTGGGGTGTATATCTAAGCTCGGACTCGCAACTCCCCGAGCCGGTCATGCAGGAACCGAGCTTTTACGGCAATCATTTTCCTTGTCTGTATAATGCAGGTTAACGATATGGGCTTCTCGGACGGTGTTAACCGAACGCTTGGTTCTTTGAGATGTCAACCACGCAAGCTAAAGTCCGGGCGTCAAATACAGTGAAGGTGGAGGCACGTAAAGTTGTCTTGAAATATCCTTGCATTTCTCCGTTGTTTGGACTAAGAAATTCTTTCACTGTTTTCTTTCACTGCTTTTTGTTCTATTTCCTCTGTATTGCCTGGTCTCTGTTATTATTCAAGGGAAATGATGGCTGTAAGGAATTTTTTGCTCACCCTGGGTGCTGTATCAGCTGCCATTGCGGATTACAGCAATCAGCCAAAGTTGAAGACTTGTCTTCAGTATGCATTGACTGACAGCGGTCGTGTTGCATTTGCTGGAGATCCTTTCTACCAAGTTGCCGATGTGAAACGCTATAATCTAAATATTCCAGTGACTCCGGCTGCCGTCACATTCCCTATCTCATCGCATCAAGTTGCAGCGATTGTCAAATGCGCAGCGGATAATGGATACCATGTTCAAGCCAAGAGTGGCGGTCATAGCTACGCAAATTACGGTACGGGCTTCCTACCTCTTTCATCTCAAGATAGACTGCTAATGTGTACCGCTCGCTTCTAGGTCTCGGCGGAACGGACGGTGCCGTTATAGTCGACCTCAAGAACCTACAACAATTCTCCATGGACAACACAAGTTGGCATGCGACAATAGGGAGTGGCACACTACTCGGAGATGTGACACAGCGTCTGCACGATGCTGGAGGACGGGCGATGTCCCACGGGACCTGTCCGCAGGTTGGCTCTGGTGGACATTTCACGATCGGAGGTCTGGGGCCAACATCTCGACAGTTCGGAGCCGCTCTTGACCACATCGTGGAAACAGAGGTGGTCCTCGCTAACTCGAGTATTGTGCGCGCATCGGAGAGCGAGAACCAAGACGTCTTCTGGGCAATCAAGGGCGCGGCTTCTGGCTTTGGTATTGTTACCGAATTTACTGTTCGCACTGAGCCTGAGCCCGGCACTGCTGTCAAGTACGAATACACTCTCAAGATAGGGAGTTCACAAGAGCGAGCTAGTCTGTTCAAACATTGGCAGGCATACATCTCCAACCCGCAGCTTACACGTAAGCTGGCATCTACACTTACTTTGTTGGAGGATACCCTCATCATCACGGGAACATTTTTTGGCACGGAGGAAGAGTATAAGGCCCTTGATATCGGAAGTCAATTTCCAGGCGTCAATGGAACTGCAGTTGTCTTCCAGGATTGGCTCGGGCTGGTAGGCGACTGGGCTGAAGAAGCCGCATTAAAGCTGGGTGGAGGAATCGCTTCCAATTTCTATTCTAAGTCTACAGGCTGGACATCAAAAAACCTCATGAGCAATGAGACTATCGACAGCCTCTTTGAGTATATCGATACTGCAGACAAGGGCACACTGATCTGGTTTCTGCTCTTTGACTTCCAGGGTGGGTATACGAATGATATCCCGACTGACGCAACTGCATATGCCCATCGTGATGTCTTGCTCTGGCTGCAGTCTTACTCGATAAATCTTCTGGGCTCGGTGTCTCAGACTCAAATTACTTTCTTGGATCGGGTGAATAAGATGATTACTCCGAATGATCATCCCTATGCTGCGTACCCGGGCTATGTTGACCCTCTCATGGCCAATGGGGCCGAGGCATACTGGGGCTCCAATTTGGCTCGTCTGGAAGAGATCAAGGGAGAGATTGACCCGGATGATGTGTTTCGGAACCCCCAGAGCCCGATGCCTACTTTGCGGCACTAAGACAGCCCAATTACTATCCTCAGCCCTGGAATGTATCGTGCAAGGCTATCCGCAATTTCCAAAGTTCTATGTAGTTCTTCAGCCTTTTTCCAAAAGCCATTAGTAAATATTCCGGATACTACTAGTATCTCTGCCACATCTTCAAATTCCCAACCTTGGAAGTGTTGCGCTCATTTCGGGAAAATTGTCAAAATTAAACAAGTCTGCCCAGGTGGTCGAGCAAGTCGCAAGTTGCCTTCAATGCCAGTCCATTATCCTTCTGCTTACAAAAGAAATGTGACGGCTGTTCCTTGGTGTCAGTGCGTCGCGTCGCGCGTATATTCCGTCGTGTTTGTCAGCTTCGGGGCAATTTCCGGCCTATGCATTGCAGACTTTTTATTCTTCGTTAAATTCTGTATTGACGGTAGCTTCCAGCAAGCCCCGGGGTATATTAATTGCCTAGCCATGGGCCTTTGGCCGTCTTTTTCGTCATCACATCCTTCGAGGCCGGAGCCGTTCGAAATAAAAGTGACCACCTCAGTACACCTTAATTACTATAAAATTTCTCAACTTTCACAAGTGATCTGAAATGATAGGCATTTTTAATGACTGAACCCCTATATCTTGTAAATACTACTTATTTCTCTTTATAAGCTGACATTCATAGGTTGAGAAGTTCAAGTTGATTGAAAACGCCAGTCATTCAGGCAATTCGTCGGCCGACGGGACTCAGGATCTGACAGACAAATAGCACTGAAAGAATGTACGATGACTGAATAACTTCAAATCTTTCACTTCATAATTATCGCCTTCCTTCCTTTTCCACGCCAACCTTCCACATTCACGCGGGTTAAAAGGTTTGTGCCGTCCCTTCAAGTTCCATATTCAGATGGCTTCAAGTTCACTTTCTCCCAGTCCTCCCTGTATCTCTCTCCTCCGATTACCACATTATCCCTGCCTCTCACCATACAAGATGGCTGACAACGCCTTCTACCTGGGCAGACGCGCAATACGTCTAATAAGGACAATGTCCATATGGCCAAGGAGGACAGTATTTGAAAGAATCCGTTATGAAAGCTACCGAAGAATGGATTGATGAAGTCAATGCAAAGGCTCAAGTTATCCTAATTGCATTTCCTGGTGCCATTAATCAGAGCGGTTCAGGACCTCCAACCACCCAGATTGACACATTCCAGATTATGAGCATCAACTGCGGGAACGTCTACGACAGTGAGGTCCCCTACGACTGCACCCTTCCTTACTCCTGCGTCCTCCACTACTACTGTGTCCCCCAATACTACTTAGAATATAAAGTCTTTGCATGGCGAACACAGACAATTATCAGCGATGAAAAAGTTAGGGTTCAAGATTCTCACCAATAGTGATCTCAGCAGCCGACAATTGAGTCCTATTTCCTTATGAAAGAATCTTCCTATACATAATGGCATTAGCCTCGCCATGGTGTGCCCATTTTTGTCTTCGAAAGTAGCCGAGATGATCCAGATCAAGAATCAAAGGATACGCCACATAATGAATAGGAGCAGCAGTAACCTGGGTGGAACGAGTACGCGGGGTTTTATGCGGGATCACTATATAATATTGATTATCGCTTTCAAGGTTGCTAGGATGATTCAAGGTCGCACAGCATTCCTTGCAACTGTGTCATTGACCGATGCATGATGTGATACAGACGACTTGTACTCCGTATGCCTAAATGGGTAAGATGTCAGGGGTTATCTTCCAAAGTTCCAAGGTTCAGAACAAAACTAATAAGACTCAATATATCCTGAATTCTGGATACAAGCCTTGCATCCCGAGTCCTAATTAAGAGGCTTGGTACTACTAGTAGTAGGCAGTATCCATCATGCTAGTTAGTATTTTATAGTTACAGTCAAGGGCCCGCAATTGCATGGTGAAATTAATGGATATCGGTATAATTTTGAGTTGTGTAACATGGTATTTAAGCATATTCTGATAGATACACCTTCAAGTTGTCAATCGGCGAGAATTGCTGTAATTCGTGGGTACATCACCAGCTTCAACTTCAGACTACGCGCCGAAGAATACGATGCAAATGAGTAACTACAACGCAGCTCT
Organism: Penicillium manginii; assembly: GCF_028828005.1. Classification (NCBI taxonomy): domain Eukaryota; kingdom Fungi; phylum Ascomycota; class Eurotiomycetes; order Eurotiales; family Aspergillaceae; genus Penicillium; species Penicillium manginii. Next base: position 3,594,738 of record NW_026643103.1, on the reverse strand, counting down.
GTGGAAACTAGGCTAGCAAAACTATCGCCTCCACTAGATCATGAATATCTTTATCCGAGTAGTGGGTAGGACCCGTTCGACAGGGTCACACAATGAGCATATAGAATTAACTATTCAACCTTGCCATTTTGTTAATGCTTAACATGTGGTAGGCCATTAAAAATCTATTTCAGCCTCTTAAAGTCGAATATTGCCTTGTAATTGACTTAATATCCAATCCCTGAAAGGTTAGAAGCCGATTAAACCTGAGGACTGACCTCATTTGAAACCTCGCTGATGCCATCTATTTTTGCCTGGCATCACCAATCATGACCAGAGCATTAAAATGCCTGTTATTTCTTGGTAAGGCGTTGTCGAAAACTTTCTTTGCTTTGCCTAAACCTAACCGCTTGGATTTAGGGATTTTATCCTGTTATTTTTGTCAAGTTGAAGCAAAACCAGCGAAGGCCTCTTCAAGCCCATCTGCAAAACCTTCGAGGATAAGGCCCCCGAGCGCAACTATAACTGTCGTTAGCACGACAGCTGCAGCTACTAATGATCCAGAAATTCTATGCGCTTCCTTCTTTCCATGGAAACCTGTATGTTGTTAATCTCGTGCCCCCACTTAGGTATTTGAAAGTAATCTAAACATACCACAGTGCCCCACTGGCGAGTCGTGCTGCAACTTCATTTGCGTTAACACAACTTCCAATGCTCTCAACTGTGGTAACTGTGGCGTGACAGTACGTTCCAATCCTTTGATGAACTTTAACTATTGAAACTGACACTTTGATAGTGCGTTGGGCAAATCCCTGGTTGCTGCTCCGGGGCTTGCACCGATTTAGGAACAAGTCTTCAACATTGTGGCGCATGCAATGCAACAACCGTATGTGCTAATGCTGTATTTCGCGCTTTTTTGGCCTTAGAAAGCCACATAATAACGTCTACTTATACTACAGTGTTCAGGAACCAACCCCGCCTGTTGTTCTGGCCAATGCGCAGATCTCGCTTCTTCAACCCTACATTGTGGAACCTGTCAAGCAAATCCAGTAAGACAATATGTCATGCATAGCCCTGCCTGGGGTTTCTTTACTGACATCGGGCGCTATAACTAGTGTCTTGGTCTTCAACCCGCATGTTGCTCGGGCTCATGTCAAGACCTTGGCACAAGTCTTCAACACTGTGGCGCTTGTAATGCTGTTCCTGTGAGTTTTCCTTTTCTACATGTGATGGTTCACTCTGCAGGTCATTCTAATCTTTTACTCCGTTGAAGTGCTCTGGGGTTTTACCCGCTTGTTGCAATGGTACCTGTGCCGATTTGACCGCATCTGTAAACAATTGCGGATTATGCGGCTTGAAGGTGAGCTTGCTCTTTACGATCAATCCAGATATTGTATTGAAAAGTTACTACTAGTGCTCGGGCGTCGATCCAGTCTGCTGCTCCGGCATATGCTCCGATCTAGACTCCGATATTCTCCATTGCGGAGCATGCAATGGGACTCCATGTATAGGTCTTGTACCTGTTTGCTGTTCTGGAGAGTGCACTGATCTAGCTACCGACGCTAATCATTGCGGAAAATGTAATAAAACTGTCAGTTATCTTTTTTTCATCTCATGGATTCAAAATTTTGTTTTTTCTAACCATCATCGTTCACAGTGTACCGGTACAGAGCCGGCATGTTGTCTGGGAGGATGTGTTGACATTGCCAACGATCCTAATCATTGCGGAGCCTGTCTTGCTCTTCCTTGTCTCGGAATCAAGCCTTCATGTTGCTCTGGACAGTGTACTGATCTAATTTCGGACAACAACCATTGTGGAACTTGCCTGACTACCGTAAGTATCGGGTCACTTTTTACCCGATTGCCCCTTCAGTTTTTATTCAACCCTACTACGTTCCTAACAAGGATCCTGAAAAATAGTGTCCACCAACGGCAGCAACTTGCTGTTCTGGAAACTGCACAGATTTGACGGCCAATATCAACCACTGCGGCTCATGCATTGCGTTACCTTGTCTTGGGCTACAGCCAGCTTGCTGTAACGGAACCTGCACTGACCTGGCCATAAGTACAACACATTGTGGATCATGCGCAGGACCACCCTGTGGTGGTATTCTTCCTGCATGTTGTAATGGAACATGTGCCGACCTCGCATCGAGTCCGATACATTGTGGAAACTGTGTCTCATCTCCATGCACAGGTGGAAATCCAGCTTGCTGTACTGGGGTCTGCACCGATCTTAGTACCGACATTCTGCACTGCGGTAACTGCACTGCCTTCCCGTGTCTTGGTATCATACCTGCGTGCTGCAATGGAACCTGTACCGATTTGGCCTCGGATCAAACACACTGCGGCTCTTGCTCTAAACCAACTTGCACTGGTGTCAATCCAGCCTGCTGTCTGGGAACATGCAGCGATCTGAGCTCCGATGTCAATCACTGCGGGTCATGTGTTGCAATCCCCTGTCTGGGAGTCAAGCCGGCGTGTTGCAACGGAACTTGTACGGATTTGGCAACGAACGTTAGTCGCTGCGGCTCTTGCTCGGCTGCGCCTTGCACCGGTAATAATCCGGAATGTTGTAATGGCAACTGCACTGATATAAGTGTTGATGTGAATCACTGTGGCTCTTGCCTTTCACTACCTTGCCTGGGATTGGTTCCTGCTTGTTGTAATGGAACATGTTATGATCTCAGTACCAGTCTCACTCACTGTGGATCTTGCAATACACCTACTTGTAACGGTACATTCCCTGCTTGTTGCGGAGGCACATGCCTTGATTTGGCATCGAGTACTGCCAACTGTGGCCAGTGCTTCAAATCGGTATGTCTAAGTCACAGTCCACATTCTTCAAAATCCTTCAATACTTTCATTTGACTGACTTTTTTCTTTAGTGTCCACCTGGCCCAGGTGGTGGTGGTTGCGTGAACGGCATCTGCGTGGCTTGTCCGTTAACAAGTCCCTTCTGTCCCTCGGCCGGAATATGCGTAAGTCAAACACTTCTTGGTAAATGATGTTAATTGATGCTAAGTAAAAAACCACAGTGTCCAAGCGGTACAACTTGTGTGGCGGGTGGGCCTCTGCCTGGATGCTGTCTAAGTTCGAATCTCTGCCCGCTTGCATCGGCTCCGACTGGTCCTAACATATGCGTAAGCTACTTATCAAACATTTTGCTTTACTCTACCTGCTTTAAATTGGCTTACCGAATATTCCTCCGAAACAGTGCCCATTACCATGTGGCCTTCTCGGAAGTAGCAGAGTCTGTATCGACTTCTAGGTATTGCTTGGAGCTGGTCAGGCGGAAGATTTGGGGAAAGCTAGGACTGAAAAGTAGTCACTACCCCTCTAGGACCCTTGAAATGAAGTTTCACTTTTTTATCTTTCATCGTGAAATCTATATCAAGGTTTCTCATGCCATCGTAGGCGATTTCATAAAGATCTTGGTATGCCAATAAACTAATTTACCTCAAGTTGTAGAACAACAACTTCACCTTATGATCTTGTTGTCCTTTCCATTTCCGTTCTCTCCATTTTTCTGAGCAGAGACAGACTGAACTGACAGAAATGAGGCGAAGCATTAATAGCTAGCAGATTGTTACGAATTCAGAATTTACTGGTATTTTTGCAACCATATGGACAAGGAGCCAGTTCTCATGCATTCTCGAGGCTTCATTTTCCAAGGCACCAGTTGATAGCTAGATCCAAAGAGTAACTAGTAACCATCAAGATTTGATATAGGTCACTGAAACTTCCGTTGTCATGTTGATACTCTCATTTCTTTCGCCTGGCGAAGGGGGCTTCAGAATCGCCGTCTGGCTTCCCCTGTCATGGATTGTGGTATGCCCAATATCCGTCAGTGTTTCTCCTTGCGCGTTATCAAAAACTTTTTGCTGTGATGACTTTGGCGGGTATGATATCATATCGTAATTTTCTCTCGCGGAGGACCCAGGAAAGACTCTGATTAATATTGGTTTGAGCGCAGGGATAGAAGCGGCGGTGATGGCCAATCCATCTTCGATAGCGGCCCACCACAACAGTGGAGCGAGCTCCCCTTTCGAAAGTTTTTACATTAGCAAGGGAATTTTTTCTTCAAGGAGGAAAATTTTCTCACAAGTAAAATCAGACTTGGCAGACAACGCTACTAGATAAGTGGTCTTGACTATGGAGGCAGCACCAGCGCTGTGATGACTTAGCGTTGCACATCTCTTTTGTAGAGGAAACTTACAAGATTCCGAGACTCATTGCAAAAGCCACACCTAACTTTTCTTTTTTTCTCATCTGAAGGTTCCAGACAATAGTCCATGGAAGCAAAGCTAACACAAAGTCTTGGGCGCCGGAGTAGGCTGTATCTCACGATTAGAACACGCATTTCAAGGAAATGGAGGGGAAGGAGTGATATCATGATGTATTGCGTACCGCCGACAAATAAAGAAAAGTTGGTGAAGACATTAGATGGCCAGCACTCTGACGGAATAGCTGTATTCCAAAGATGACGTGGGTCTTTGCATTGAACGAAGATGAACAATGCCGCGAGAATATTGACCAAATTCATTGTCACGATCACGAACCATAATAGGATAATCATCCATCTGTGGACCACAATGCGCAGTAGTGTGACGGCGAAGGATGTTTTTCCCAGTGTGCAAGCCATAATCGCCAATGCCTCGCCAATGTCGCACAAGAGAGCCACCTCAATGAGGTGCTCAGGCTTTTCAGAAACTATAGCAAGATGTCGCCCTAAACCCAAGGTAGAGGCAACATGACATACGGCAGCGTAAGCGATCAAACAGCACTGCGGAAGGGTAAACTGGTTAATATTCTAGAGATATCCATATTGGGGAAATAGGATAGTATACTCACAACAGCGATGATGATAATAAAATCATCCCAGCCGAAAACTCGTTTCAGAAACACCCTCACATACAATCTCATGCAAACAAAAACTAGAGGAACAATGGCCATTACCCACATCACTCCCTGGACTGTCGAAGACCTGCTTTCGGCCAGGTAGGATGCGGATACATCGCTTGCCATTGCGGAAAAGACCTCGACGTCCTAAGAAGTCGCAAGTCTCAAAAATGTACACACAAAATCCAACAACTGACCTATTCCCACTTACCCCCTGGGCGAAAGGAAGAGTTTTTTAAGATTAATTCTCTCCTTCTCTCCTTGCACTTCCCGACACAGACTAACGATTTTGAGCAGTACGACAGGCACCATCTGTTGGTCCGGATATCTCAACCGGATTATTGAGCGGGGGGTTACGATCTGTACCCATCGCGTTTCGCGCCTATCAAATCACCAGGGGATCTATCAAATTCATCAGCTTCGCTTACGAGGAAAACAGATGTGGGCCCTGTCATCCCGAAGATGCGGGAACGTGCCCAGCAACTGCCCCATCAGGTATGTAGTAGCCCTTTTCCTAGCAATCCCGCCCTACAGATTTTTGTGATATTGCTAGACTTTGTTTGAGATCTCTAGGATGGCCAAAATCCCGCCAAAAGTGATCAGGCAAAGTCAGAAAAATTGGCAGCACAGCTGTCAAAAATGAAATTAGGTTGGACGGTCCTATTTGAGAAATGTTCAGCTGGAGTTAGCCACTCAACACGAGGGGAATAACAACTCCACACTCCACATCCCGCTTTGCCCCGTGCCGGAGAGCTACGAAGTTGGCTAAAGATAGCTAGACTCATTAGTCGCGTTTCCAAAACACCGACAACATGGTAAATGGTATTCATTGTGCTTAGTCTTACGCCATGACCTCCTGTTCATTTTTTGCAACCAATTCTATTGGGCAATTGATACGCCCATTCTTCACCTTCGGCATCAAGCGACAGGGGCCGTTAGTGGCCTATGGGAAGCTACCAAATTGGAATCAATGTCCCCCCCGCACTTAAACTGTTCTTTAGTGTGCTTGAAACTTTCAGCTTGGGAAATTCTGAATCCCCCTTAATCCCCCGCAGATACGCTGAAGGAGGTGTATTTGCATCAACTTCGGAAAATGACAGAGCTCGGTTCATTTCAGTGCGATTTGTGGGTCGAGGGTCTGGCAGCTCTTGGCCTATTGGTCTTGACCAAGCTTTTATGGGACATCTTCTTCTCGCCGTTGAGAGCTGTACCTGGGCCTTTACTGGCCAAAAGTACGAACCTGTGGCGGGCATTTCACACCTTTCGCGGCCGTGTAGATACCAAGCATGTTAAACTGCATCGCAAGTATGGCAGTGCAGTGCGAATTGGTCCGAACTGTGTGAGCATTTCGGATCCTAATCTGATTCGAACGATTTACTCGACACGTAATCCATGGAAGAAGGTACTGCGAAACGAGTTACCCTGCGCGTTTTCATTATTTCTCTGCTGACCTATTCTTGCGCGAATGAAGAGTGATATGTACCGACCGAATGATGTCCTCATCGAAGGACACCGTATGTCTAATCTTTTCAATTCTCAAGATGAAGATTGGCATAATCAGAATATTCGCCCGATTCGTGGACTATGGAGTATGACCAAGGTCTTGGAATACGAGCCTCTGATTGATGAGACTATAGCCAAGTTCGTGGAAAAGGTCGCGTTGAAATTCGTGGATGGTGACAATGCGGGCACGGTTTGTCCAGCAGATGACTGGATTGGTTTCTGTGAGTGATAAAAAAGCCTCGATGGAGAGTAATTTTTACTAATCGTAGAGACCAGTCGCTTGGGATGTCACTGCAAATTTCAGCTTTGGCCGCCACTATGGATTCATCGACCAAGAGAAAGATGTCGATAACTTGATCACAGACTCGACCAAGGGTCTCATATACTTTGCTCCGGTAAATCTACATCCCTGCAATGTGGTCAGCAACATGGCTAATTAACCTGCTATTCTCATAGATCTCTCAAATACCATGGATCGACAACCTTCTAGACAAGAATCCCATCAAGCGGATTGGACCAAAGCCCACTCTGACCGGCGTCTTGTACGCCTTTAAGGTCGTCGCCGAGTACCAGGCCCAGCTATCGAACAAATCGATCACTGCTGGCTCAGTTGACCACACCCTCGACAAATACCTGCAGCTGAGGGAAACATACCCGGAAATGGTCAATGACCACCAAATCGTGAACTGGTTGATGCTGAGCATCTTAGCTGGAGGTGATACTAGCTCTGCAACCATGCGCGCTATCTTATACTACCTAGCCAAATCGCCCTCTGCATCTGAAAAGCTCGCAGCTGAATTGCAAAACGCCTCACTCCCCACCCCTGCTCCCTGGAAACTAATTCGGGATCTTCCCTACCTCGATGCTGTCATCCGCGAGGCAATGCGCGTCAACCCTGGTATTGCCATGATCTTCGAGCGCGTTGTGCCAGAAGAAGGATTTACTCTCCCAGATGGACAGTATCTCCCTGCTGGTACGAAGATTGGAATCAACCCCGCCGTGACGAACAAAGATTATGGAGTGTTTGGAGAGGACGCGGATGAGTTCAACCCGGATCGTTGGTTCCAAGGCAAAGACGAGAGTAACGAGCATTTCGAGGCCCGCTCGAGACGAATGAAAGACACCGTTGACTTTGTTTTCGGCGGTGGTGGCCGTATTTGCATGGGACGTTATCTGGCTATGCTGGAAATCAAGAAATTGATTGCCACCCTGTATAACGTGTTTGATGTGAGTGAATCCAAAATCGCCTCTCCGAAGACATTTTGCTATAGCCCTGGAGTGTAATGGTTAACGTGGTATCTAGATTCAACTTGTGGACTCGAAACATGAGTGGACGTATCGCAATGCCTGGTTTGTATACCAGTATGATATGCCGATGATCATCCGGCGACGTGGTGTTGCCTCACATTAATGGGCAACGCAGAAATGACGATTTGGAAAACCGGTAATGCATTGGAAAAAGCAATTGGTAGCAATAGCCTGACTTTGGTTGTTATGGATACACAGTACAATTTGTAACGTATGCACGCAGTGAAGTAGGAAGGAAAGAGGAATAAAATGAAAAGCCGATCTCGCCGAAAAAGGTATCAAATTCCCACCCAGAAAAGAAAAAGTGAAGAAAGAAGAAAAGAAGAAAAGAAAAGAAAAGAACGCCAAAAACTGTTTAACGCCGCAAATCAATCCTCGAGAACCCCAATTAGCCAGTGTCCATGCGTCAAGTCATTAGTGATATCTTCGGTGCGAAGTCAATCCGGACTTTGCGTAAATTCGTTCGGTGGTCTTGGTCATCATCTCTTGCGACGCAGCTCAACAACGAACCTCTTGCTTGCTTCCACGCGCAGCCGACATTAATTCGTCCTCGATTCTTCGTCAAAAATGACATCGTGCCTCTCTTCGGGACGATCCGCCGACTTGTCCTCTGTCCTTTCACCTCGTTCCCCCTTCTCCTCTTCATCGCCAGTAATCTCTCCCCATCCAGAGCTCCGTCGACTAACGCGGCCAGATGCCATAGCAAGAGGGCTAGTAACGCCAGTGATGCTCGCAGCCGTACTATCATTCCGACCATGCGAAGGTGCACCACTACGAATACTTGCACCATCGCCGGTACCAGTGTTCTGCTTTCCTGGATAGTAGATGCCCCGCTCGCCGGTATTGCTCACAACAGGGGCTGTACCAGAGGACGAGTAAACGCTGATGCGCTCAGCGCTAGCCAAGCCAACTACACTCGGTCGAGTGAGAACGCCCTGTGCATTGAAGGCTGAGGTATTGGACGGTTCGACTACGTTGCCACTGAGAACGCTTAGTGGCAAGCTTTCGCGACTGCCACCGAAAACCGAGGATGGCGCTAATGCACGAACAGAAGCATTGGTGTCCAGGGAGTTACGACGGCGTCTTTTGGACGAGCTCGCCAATGTGAGAATCGATGCATTATCTGTCAAGGCATTATTGGCTGTTGCGGTGTTGTAGGTCATGGGTTGGTTCTGGGCTACAAGGTGCGGCGGAACGGCAGTGGCGGGTGATGAGGAACTCGGAAACTGGTGTGAGAACTGAACTTGTTGGTTTGTGGAGCCGTGGGTGGAATTGCCGTGGGAATGACCCTGTTGTGCGTTCGGCGCGGGGTATAGTTGGGTGGACGGCGCCGCCGATTGCACGGTTGTCAAGGTTGTAGTCAATGATCGAACTGAAGGCGCAGGTGACGAGAACGTGCTTCCCTCCCCTCCACCCTGGGTGCTGATCTCTCCGCCACCTGTTGCCAATGTGCCCGCCTTGGAGTATCCAGCGTCGGAGATCGCGGTATCCCCATTAGTCGATACAGTCGGGGCATTCGATTTGGCGCCGCTTGTCGCATGAATATGGTTCTCATAGGCGGAATAAACTAGCGACGGATCACTTCGCGAGCGTGAGCCTTGTCCATCGCGATCCCCAGTTTCAGAATAGGAGTCATTGTTGTTTGGGCGGTTAATATTTCCGGACAGCGGGTACGGATTGTTGCCTTGACCGTTGCTCTTCTTGCCCTTGGTGTTTGTGTGTCGTTTATGGGACCAGCGGTGACTACCCGAGTCGGATGAGCTCTTCAGACTAGCGAGACGTTTCATCCAGCTCGAGAATGGGCGGCGGCGACCATTGCGATCTATATTGTATATGCCCAACGATTAGCCAAGCACGGTAGGAGGGTGGGGGCGAAGGGAAGCGTATTGAAGAGAAGAGACTCACCATGCGCGCGAGGAAGGCTTTCAGTAGTAGCCATGGTGTCAAATAATTGAAAAAGCCAATAGCCCCGTGAAGAGATCAACTCCCACAAGTTGGAGGGGAGTTCAACGCAAGTCAAGGAAGAAGCGCACCGAGGCAAAGGGGCGGGATGACTGTTGTTCCGTGGATCATGTGCTCTTGCCAATCATTGCCTTCTTCACTTCACTTCACTTTATTACTTCCATTTTCATACACTTTCACTTGACAACTTGAACTTGGAGTCATATTCAATTTGGTTATTGCTCCGGCTGAGTCCCATTTTCCACATCGCACTTCTCCATATGGCGCCTGGTTGAAGCCACATCCGCCATGCACTGGCGATATTACTGCCATTAGTGGAATATATCCGGAATATGCCTTGGAGAGTAAACACGAGTATATACCACCCTTGGTAGCTTTCACCCTGCCATGACTTCCCCCGGAGTTATTAACCCGCTTCCTCCGGATGTGATTGCCAAAATCAAGTCCTCCACCTCAATCATTCATCTCAGTGGCGTGGTGGACGAGTTAGTGAAAAACGCTTTGGATGCAAGCGCACGAACGGTCCTCATATCCGTGGATTTCAAACGTGGAAGCTGCATCGTGGAAGACGATGGTGATGGTATTCCTCAGGCTGAATTCGAGGTAGACGGTGGGCTTGGAAAGGCACATTGTATGTTATAGGCAGCGCAAGCGCGAAATCTGCGATCAAAGCGGCCAGCTGACACTGTGCAGATACGTCGAAGTTTCAAAAGCCTGGCATGTATGGCCATCGAGGTTTATTTCTGGCTTCCTTGGCCTCCCTGGCTTTGCTAACTGTGACGTCTCGTCATTCCCAACACAGCACCACGAACTCTGTCATTTTCCATCACTCAAGACCTGTTGCGCGGATGACTCCTGCGCCAGCACATCAGAATCTCCGAGTTGGTGACCATGGTACCTGTGTGACCGTCAATGACCTATTTGGGAATATGCCGGTGCGCGTCAAAAGTCGAGCTCTCGCATTTCAGAAACCAGACGAGCTAGAGCGGGAGTGGGGACAACTGAGATACCTATTAGCAACTCTAATGCTAGCCAATCCTCAGCTCTGCAAGCTGAAGGTCACTGATGTCGAGAGAGGGAAGCGCTTTTTCATTCGGCTAGGAAATGATCAATACGGGTTGAATCAGGTTGATCTTGGACGTATTGGATCAGTTCTATCGCAGTCTGGACTAGTCACATCTCCGGCCATGAATACATGGCATGCGTTATCCGCCACAGTCCCGGATCTCACAATCAACGCCGCTATCTCAACTGAGCCCACCCCTTCAAGAAAGCTTCAGTTCATCGCGTTAGGTAACACACCAATCTTGTCGCGCAATGGCTCCAATATGCTATTCAGCGAAGTCAACAGAATGATCTCTCTGTCGGACTTTGGTAGTACTGGGCAGTTATCTCGTGCCGTCTCTCTTCCTCGTCCTTCGTCTGGGCTAGGTCGCTCCGAGACCGGCATGAGTGGCAGGAGCTCAACAAAGCCCATTAATAAATGGCCGATGTTCTATATAAGAATCGACACGACCTCATCTCACAGCCTCTGTGATGATGTTGATGACATCGCCCCAGACTCCGAAAAGTCCCTTCAGCGTATTATCGACGTCCTTGGGGCAATGATCTGGGAATTCCTCAAACAGCAAAACCTACGCCCTCGTGCTTCAAAACGACAAGCCCGTCCATATAACCGAGTGGATCAGACTCAGAATAGCGATCAACAAAGTTTCGGGCGTTCTATTAACCCCAGGCAAGAGAGCTCGACCACGAACGCCGAGGAGAGCTTTGGTGCTCGTGTCAAACTACCCACGTTCCAACGGTCGCAAGCTGTGAATCCTGGTCAAAATTTCAATCATTGGTCAAGGGTCAAATCGGCCAAGGATGTTTCATTTCAGACATCCTCTCATGAAGCTTCTAGCGATCTCAGGATTAATGAGGATGATATCCATGATCAGCGACAATTTCGGTCTCTTCCAGAACGTCCACGGATTAATACAAGCCCACAACGCCATGCAAATGATTCAATTCCATCACATCGTCTCCCCACTAACCCCGTGTCCCCTGTGATAATCCATCGAGATGCAGACTCAGAAAGGGTGGGGTATCCGCTGTCTGATGCGCTTCCTGATCAACATGTAACCTGGAGCGATCCACATACAAGAAAGTCCCATTTAATCAATGCACGCACAGGCCAGACAATCAATCCTCAATCAGTGTCTATTGGGCCGAGGTTGGGATCGGGAAGTCTATTTGCCGCTCCGAATGAACAGCCGCAGGGGAAAAGCGCACCTGCAGAGAATGTCTGGGTCGAGAATTTGCTGAAGTCATGGGATAATCCCACTTTCAGTCGAACAGAAAGACGAGTGCCGAATCTTGACATTGGTGAGAGCTATCCACACAATAGTATCAACAATTTGCACAACTGTCTCCAGGATATTGGATCTCTAGGCGGTGCGCGAGTCGCTAAATTCCGAGGCAAGCTCCGTCGACAAGTTCTTGCAGAAGCAACCATCATCTCTCAGGTGGATAGAAAGTTTATTCTTGCGAAGATGGATATCGCCACTCCTAATGGCAATTTTTTTGACCAAGACAACGTTCTTGTCTTGGTAGATCAACATGCAGCAGATGAACGGTGTCGTGTTGAACAGCTTTTCCAGGATATGTTCCTTGCACCGACTGATTCGCCTCATGGGAATACAGTCAGGACAACTAATGTCGATCCCATTACGCTCTATGTCTCATCTACAGAGCAAGGGCTCTTTCGGAAATACTTGGGATTCTTCGGTCGTTGGGGTATCCACTACAAAATTAAACCATCTCAATCTGGAGGTGTGGTTTTGGTGACCTCACTCCCGATTCTCATCGCTGAGCGTTGCCGTCTTGAGTCCGATTTGGTTAGTGACTTACTTCGTCGGGAAATTTGGACGAGGGAGGAGGACGGTAGGAGAGCAGAAGCATTAAAGACACCTTTTAAGAACTCTTTATCCGATTCAGACATGTTTCCGCGTGAGGGTAACGCCGCCTTAGCAGATGATCCCGTCTTTCCTCATTCATGGGTACACAAGATGAGTGGTTGTCCCCAGGGGATCGTTGATCTTCTCAACTCCCGTGCCTGCCGAACTGCTATCATGTTCAATGACCCATTAAGTATTGATGAGTGCAAGACATTAGTCACGAGGCTGTCCCGATGTGCTTTTCCATTTCAATGTGCCCACGGACGGCCATCAATGATCCCTATCCTCGATCTACGAGCACATTCCGAGCATGATAATTCGGCTTCTGAGGCGAACATCGTACCACATGACTGCTTTGAACATAATGCTTTGGATTTTTCGGCGGCTTTCAGACATCGGTATGGGAAATAGATGTACGTAGGCACAGACAATCCATACATATATCTCCATCGCCTATTGCGGTCCGCCCAAACACCCTTTTTGGTAGGACAATCGATGCCCAGGTGTCAATGAGCATTTTCAGCAAGCCACCTACCCCTGCAACCCCAGACGGTCTGTTCCCCTGGGCATGAACTCCTACGTATTAAATATGCAGTCGTCCTCGTTTGCTACCGATCTTTCAAAACAAAGACAGACACGATGACATGTATGGTAACTTGGAAACTTCTTCTTTTGGCCATGCGAAATACAAATACACAAGCCTGACCTGGATGAAGATTCATAGCCAAATCATACATGGAAAATACTACTATGCTGTTGAACCTCTCAGCCCGCCACATCATTGATGATATGTCATTCATGTGTTTGCATGAACTTGCATGAACCAACCTTGGAACCCCTCATCATGCAAGCCATAAACCCACATGTCTTACCTACACTGCTTAACCAGCTTCCGATTAGTCCCAGCCCATTGGAAAGTAAGAAGCATGCAGATCCAGGCATCTGTATTATGCAAAGACCAAGAACTCTTCGTTGTGCGACGGGGCCCTTCCTCATCCTGACGCCCCAGCTATACGATCTGATACGTCGCTTGCATTTTTTTTCCGTCCTCCAGATGGTGAGAGTTGTTGAAAATTTCAGGTCTTGATGTGGCACGGACATTCATGTAGGAAGAAAGGTTGGCGGAGGGGCTTAGTATGCGAGGATTATCCTCTCCAGATTAGGTGCTGCGATAGATCACTTTGCCCCTCATTTGGAGCTCCGGACGGTTACACACGTGCTTACGGACTACGACTCTCCAGTTGCGTGTGATTTGGTCTGCTCTACTCTTTTTATCTCTCGAAAAAAAAGGAATTTAATATTGACCTGACTTCAAGTGATTCTTTACAAAAGAAAACCTTGGAATATTTCATGCGAGTTCAAGTTTGAACATGGCCGAACATGCCCCAAATATCACGTAGCCTCGTCATTCACTCAGTTTCTACCTATCCATTACTGGCCTCGAATTATTACCTGAATTGAATAGGATATCCCCTGGAGACCTCACGACGTCATCTCCTATTATCTCGCGGACGCAAAAGTTCCATCATTTCTATAGATGAACGTCATGCAAAGGTCTAGGTTTGCAGAACTGCTACCATAACGACACTTCTCCTCTTTGGTCCATAGATACACTTCAAAGCTCCGTGCCTAAGTACTACCTAGGGATTTTAATTCAGAAGGTTTCAGCTAACCTCCTCGGCGCCCCGCAGCAGCAATAGACCGTGACCCAGTGTTCATTATCTTCCTTCAGATAAATATACCTACTTCCGGCTTTTAATGCTTTGGGAGACAACTTGAAATCGAGGTGGTTTATCTCCGCAAGTCTCTTTCAGTAGGTTCCGTAGCAGGAACAACCTAGGTACTTGTAGTAGTGATGGATTGCTAAAAGTGCAATTATTATTTTCATCGAGACTCTCTCCCTATTGTTTTAGCTTCAGTGCTGTCCCATATTTCATTTCTTAGTTCGAAAAAAACGGCTGGAAATTGAATCTACCTCTTCAACTTGAATTACCTTAGGCTTGATCAGCTGCTAGCTTCCTACTTGCGCTCTCCTCTTCCTACAGTCAAAAAAGTCCAAAACATAATACAATTCAAGATTAATTACAATCTTAGTAACTACTTTACCACCTGAGCACCTTCCATTAGTGCTCAAAGTTTCTTATTATTAACCTAAAATATCAGATTATACCTACTATGTATGCTTTTTGGCTGTTAAAGTCTTAGAAAGATTGCCATTTATCTCACTAAATCAAGATATGATTCCTTACTTGGGCATTTTATTTTATTATGTCAATAGATTTTGACTTCTCACTACTACTAGTATAACATTGTTTTCTATTCCCGTCGTCGTTTCTCAGGGGAATCCCAAGGGTCCTTCCCCACGGCCTGCCATGGAATCTCAACTTGAAATTTGTGAGAGATAACTAAGCCGAACCTAATCTTGATATAAAGCAAGACGTCGCCTAGATATGACTAGTACTATCTTTGAAATACCCTAAAACGTACTAGTACTTCTCAAATCCGTGGGAAATGCCTCCATTTGGTCGTACCACGGTCGTCTGGAATCAGTGACTATGGCGCGGCTGCCCTGCACTACAAATCTCAGTTCCGAATGAAAACTCTGCCTTTTCTTTCTCCTCTCTTCATCAGCACCCGGACTATATGACCATGTCGCGACTTCGAGATAGTGGCGTTCCGCTCTGGGTGCTCGAGCACGAACGGAGACAAAGGGATATGTCTACCCTTCTGGCTTCTCTCAAAGATAGCCCCAAGGGCAACACGATCACATACGATATGGAAAATCGCATCGAACTAAACTATCTGGACTTCGAAACTGGTCTCACACATCCATCCGTGACTCCATACTTCGGACGACGGGATCATCTGGGCCTACTCGGAAAGCCCACCTTGATGAAGACACGAAGTCGATTCCTCCACGCTGAGAAAGGTCTCAAGCCTGACGCAGACCTCAAATTGTATCAAGCTCTTGCTCACGAAATCGACATCCAAGTCGGGCGTCACTACCGGGAACTGGAGTTCGAAAAGGCAGTTCCATACGAATGGGAGGATATCCTGTAAGTTCCTTCCTTTCTTCACTCCTATTGATCCCTCCTCCCCCGACTTTAAATCCACATCAGCGATAGTCTTTCTTTAAACGAGTCTGACTATCGTATGCAGCAGCATCACACGCGACAGAAAGGTGTCCAGCAACACACAGGTTCAATGCAGAATCCGCCGGGCCGTGGAAGTCGTCGAAGAACGACGAAACCACCGAATGGCACTCCTGCAGATGAGCGCGCACGCTGACCCCGACAAACCCACCGCCACCGAGCTACAAGTACTACTACGACTCATGAAAGATGGCGACTGGGAAAGAAGAGTCAGGTGGCAACTGGACAACAAAGTCACCATGCACAAGAAAACGCACCACGTCGTCCCAGTAAGCCCTTTGCCTGCAGGCCACACATTCACCCTTCTAACACTATCCCAGGTACTGCTCGTCACCACATTCCTCGGTGGCCAAGTCCGCGTTGTTTGGGGGTACTTTGATCAAAAGCTCAAGGTTCAATACACCGAGCTTCGACAATTCACATCTTCCAACCTTGGGAAAAGTCTGGATGACTTGATGATGTGGGCCTTGCCGGTAGTACCAGAATACACCACGCACTTTTTGCCGATGCCCAGCATCGCAGAAACAGACGAGGTGGCTGATTCAATGGATAGTGACGACGAGCCAGCGGTCAAAATACCACTGATCGAGATACCGCTGGTTGCGGAGTCACTCGTGGAAGAACAAAATCAAATCTCCTGCCCGTCTCGTGAAAGAAAAACCTGCAAGAAAAGACGGAAAAATCAACAGAAAGGGGACAAAAAAAGACGGCGATGAAATTCTTTACAGCGAGATGTTTTCACTTTCATCGCCAGTGTTACTTGGGGGAAGAAACGGGCGGGTTTCGATCGATTTGTGTTTGTGTGGGGAGACGACGAAGATATCAGGGTCGTTCTCGAAAGATTGAGAAGAATAGGGATCATCCGGGCGAGCAGAGCGTCAAATCAAATCGACCTAGTCCAATCATTCTTCCTGCACCATGACCCGCGTTGGGTGGTTGGGTTTGGGGACGAGAAAGACGCAGAGGCCCCGGAGACAAGACGAAAGAAGAAGAAAGACGCCCACCCGTACGGGCATTGTGTACGGGGCTTTCCCTTCCCTGTCTGGGGCTGGGGATGCCCCTCGAGCGAGACTTGCACCTTTTCGTGGTGCCCGGGATAAGTAGCCTGTTCGTCTGTGACGCGGTGAAACTAAGCAAGTCGGTACATACGCATGCATACCTAGGTAGATATGGGAAGGAGTGAAGATATCACAACGCGGAAAGACATACACATGTACAGGAATAGACAATTAGAGCAAGCATGAACAAAGACCAAGACCAAGACCAAGACAAAAGACTGTACATACTAGACATCCTACAATATGGCATGGCATGACTACTAGACTACACAAGACGAGACTACAAAGGAAGAAATTGATAATCAAAGCTCGTTGCATTCCAGGCAGCTTTTGGCTGCACTTGTAAATAAGCCGCGAGGCTTATCCTTTCTAGATAGAAAGGATGAATCGCAGGATAGACATGGTAGCCTGCTAATAAACGCTGGCTAAGTCCCCATACCCATAGCCCCCGATATTTTCCCAAGCCCAAATCAGGAAGAAAAGACCAAAGAAAAAATAAGAAACGAGAATAAAAGGTCGATAACCCCGAGTGTACGCCGTTTTGTGCCCACCCGGACCCAGGCCCGACCCGTTTTCGTAAAGCGCTTTTCTTGAGACCGATTCCCCCGCGGGGGTTCAGAGGAAATGATGAAAGATAAAAACATAACAAAAAAAGACGAGCGCCGCCCAAAGAGAATAGCAATAAAAGGGGATATTCGCAGAACATGATGATGAAGAACAGAAAGATAGGGAAGGAGAATATGCAGCCAGCATTGATAAATATGGCAAGGAGAAATAATAAGATAAGACACCGGCAAGCCAGAAAGGAAGAAGAAATCGGATTTGGTCATTAAATCGTAGATGTGTGAAGGAGATAGAGCGAGAAGGGGGTATCTTGCATAGAGAAAGAGAGGGGAAAATAGGATGCGGTATGTGTGCGTGGTATGAGTGGGGTAGAGAAGGGGGCTGAAAGGCTTAGCCATTTGTGGCGATCGACTTCGGCTTGGAGGGGTTGGTCCAAGAGAGGAAGTCAAACTTGTCTTTGGCATTCTCGAGCATAGAAGGCGGGTTGGACTCAGACTGGGCTTGGGCTTGAGCCTGAGCTTGAGCTTGGGCCTGAGCATGGAGGTTGGTCGAGCTACAATGAACACGAGGTTCGAGGATCAGGGACCGGCGGTAGAACTTCTGCGCGGCGGATTCACCATTGGAGCGAACGCGAACAAGCTCATTTTGCATCCAGGTCTGCAGTTCAGGCACCTCGGTCAGGCGGTAGGGAATCTGGAATCGCTGAAGCTCGCCAATGATGCGGGCGGTTTTCATGTGCTTATCGAAATTGATGCCAGCCATCTTACCATCATCAGTCGGCAGGGAGCGGAGGGACTGGTTACCGTGATCGATGAAGGTCAAGTCGGTCAGGTAGGTTCCTAGGAAAGGCAGGCAGGGTGGCACATGGTTCTGCAGGCGCTTGCGGAGGACAATATAGTTCCGATCCACACTGACGATGTTTCTCAGATTGTTAAAGGAGTTTAGGGTCTTCTGCGAGACAAAATCCCAGGTCCGCTTCAGACGCTCGATGGTGGACAGGTTCAGGGCGCAGACAATTGCCATGAGGCAATCGTAGTTGTTTAGCTCCAGACACTTGTTTCCAACCTTGATCCAGTGTTTGATGGTGGCAGCACGCTTCTTAGGCTCTTCCAAGCACAAGATGGAGTCAGCGACCAGGTGAGCAAGATCAGTCGACAGAGTGGTCATAGCGCGGACATTGACAGCCAATGAGCCAGACTTGCGGGTCCACTCGGTGTCAAGGAGCTCCTCAGGCAGGATGGAGCAGAAGATTCGAGACGCCTTGAGGGTCAACTGCCTAGCCAACTCGAGAGGATCGAAGTCTAGGATGCTGATTGAGCCCGAGCCATCCTTCCACTGTTTCAAAAGGTGGTTCTCTTTCTTGCCGATAATACAAGGGGGGAGAGGGGTATCAGGGTTGACGTATTGAGCGATCGCGGTGTTGGTCTTGCCCATGGAGGAAACGAGACGAGGAACAACGGGGCCATGGACGGCAGACACCTTCTCGGCCAGCTCGACGAGACGCTTTCCAGCAGTGGGCAGGTCAGTCATAAGACGAGTCTTTGCGAAGTTGAGGATGTACTCCAACGCATCATTGTCCCTGTCGTGGCGCCAGTGAGACTCGAGCCAGCCCTTGAACACGTTGTACACGCGCAACCGAACTGGACCAGCAGCGTGAGGGGTATCGCCGATGTACTCAAAGCGATCTGAGAGAGCTTCAGCGAACTCCAGCGGGGTAGCAAAGAGGCGGAAGGTGAGGTAGAAGGTGGAGACGAAGGTGGCGTCCGGGGTAGATTGGTGAGCAGTGAGCTTTTCGATCAAAGCACGCATACTGCCACCCATCACTTGGCCTTCCTTGTAGACCAATTCATAGGCGAAGGTCTTCTCGAGCAAGTGAGCCTCGGTCTCCTCATTCTCCTCGGCCAAGGTCGAGTGGCTGATACTCTCCTTGAGGGAGGGGACCTTGAAGCTATCGGTGAAGCTACCACCAATATCGGGCGAGGTAGCCCTGGTAGAAGTCTGGGAGACGCCACTCATCTCGGAATCACGAGCGTGGCTGTTGTAGGTAAAGCTACTACCCGTGCTTGTCACACCTCGACCGAAGCTTTCGCTCACGTCAGACTTGGGGTGACTCTCACGGTAGGAGTCGTAAGAGGAAGAAAAGGATTGGCAGTTTTCCAGGTGTGTGGGAAGGATGGCGGAATTGGGAAGGGAAGACAGAGCAGAGGCGTGGGAGGAAGAGAGATGAGAGAAGAGAGAAGAGGGGGTTGTTGCAGTGTTAGCGCTGGCTGCATCAGTCAGGCCCGGAGTGGAAGGAGCGGAAAGTGCAGTGGCAGTCGAGGAAGTCGCGATGGCCCCATTTGAAATTGAAATTGAAGTCGAAATTGCCGAATTCGTCGAATTTGTCAAATTGGGAATCTGCAGGGGCGGCGGGGGAAGGCGCAATCTTGTCTTGTCCGCTCCTTCCTCTTCCTGGTTCTTCTCGCTCGTTTCTTCCATCTTCCCTGACTCATCAGTTCTCTCCTTCTCTTTATATTCCTCTACCTCTTCCTTACTCTCCGCCTTCTCCTCCACAATATCAGGCACCCCCTGACTAGGTGTCTCCTCATCAATTGCTTCTAGCTCAATGTCACCGTTCTGCTCCAGAACCACTCGAGCCTTGGCCAGGCAGTTCCCTGCAGCCCGCACACAGTCCGTCGCCGCATCGACCAAGCGCTTTCCCTCATCCGGCATAAAGACAAGATCATCTTCTTGTGCGTGGGCCGGACGGAAGACATCACGGGCAGCGTGGACGAGTTCAGACAGCTTCTCGCACATGGCCTCACGGGCTTCCTGCAGGAGAACGCTATGCTGAGTGTCATGCTCGCAAACAGCTTCAACCACAGTCAACAAAGCTCGGCAGGAGGAGACAGCTTGTTGAGTGGTGGTCACCAGCTCCGTCGAGGAGCGAGACTGCATATGTAGACCGATGAATGACCCAAGAACACCCAGGAAGGCGTCGTAGGTAGTTCCCAGTCGGTCCGAGGCCAGATTGTCTGCGCGAATGGCAGATGAGGGTCCGGAGTAGGAGACGCGGTGCGATACTGATATCCTCTTCGTTGAAACTGAGACAGGGCGGGAGGGCTCGAACATCTCTGTGCGCATCGATGCCTGGCTTGTATCCATACGGCTTCGGTTCAGCTGGCGGGACTCATTTCGTTCCGAGCAAGTGTCGGGGATGACCGCAGTATCGGCCGTGCTGAAAGACTCGGATGCTGGCGTCGGGGGCAGTTCATGTTGGCTCCGCTCACCAGCGGCCTCCATATCGGCGATTGTCCGGGTAAGTCCAACCTCCTGGTCCCAAACGTCGAGAAATCGAACACCCCGGGTGACGATCTTGAACGCCTTCAGAAGCATCTCGTCCAGGATGCTTTCGACTTCATCTTCAGCGGGGGTACCGTTGGCGACTTCCTGAAATCGTTTGGCGGTCTTGACTAGCGATGACAGATCGGACAGCAAAGCTTTCCGGATCCTTCGTAGCCCATCGTATTTCTTAACAAGCGGGGATTCCCGCGTCAGGCATTCTGACTTTTCCTGATGATGGGGTCAGTTTGGTCCCGCGGGGAGAGAGGGGTCATCCATGTCGTAGACAAAGGCCTCTCAACAGCTGCTGCTGCTATTCTTCCAATGGACTTACAAGTAGAAAGCGGACGCCGGCAATGGGTCCTCGCATTAAATCCTGGTTTCCAAAATCTTTTAATGATGACCCGCATCCTCCGCGAATGATGTCCCAGAAATCAGTCAGGGCTTTTAATAACGGACGCATGGCGATCTGGTCGTATGCCTCGCAGTAATTTGTCGGAAGCCAGCCTCGATGTCCCGAATCTAATAAGGTACCATCGGCCCAGCCATTGGTGTGAACGGAGTGGACCAGGATGATATCGCCTTGGTCGAGGGGCAGAGTGACTGTTGATGGCGAGACATTTCCAGCTGGGTGAAAAGGATAGAATGCACGGAGATAGTTGTGAAAGACAACTCTCGGGGCTTCGGATTGTTCCATTATGTGTTGTTCCTTGGTTCCCTGGGGCGTTAATGGCGGGGTGGCCTCCGACTGGCCGTGATTCGAGTAGAAACGAGCCGGCGTCTGTTTATTGTTGGGGTCGGCGTCGACGTCGACGTCGTCGATATGGGAATTCGACTTGGCGATGTTTAACGGTGGTATATTCGGCTTCATTGAATCTGTTATCTTTATTCTGTGTGGTATGTGTTGGACAAGTAATTGTTGATATTGCTGTTGGTTGTGGTGGTGATTGTTGTTTCTCAGAAACCGCTATGGTCACGGACCGGATGCGTTTAGTCGATGATGGATGCAATTGACATGCTTTGCTGAATACTATTCCAACAAGGTGAATTGGACAGAGTGTCGAATGGTGTATTGAGGGAGGAGAGAGCGGGGAGGGGGGTCGGATCGACAGATGGCTGGGATAATCCTACACATCAAGGTCAATTGGAGCCGTTTCCTA
The DNA here is from genome assembly GCF_028828005.1 of Penicillium manginii. Classification (NCBI taxonomy): domain Eukaryota; kingdom Fungi; phylum Ascomycota; class Eurotiomycetes; order Eurotiales; family Aspergillaceae; genus Penicillium; species Penicillium manginii. The sequence continues at coordinate 3,572,890 of NW_026643103.1, read as the reverse complement.
AGGGCGCGAGCGCAGCAATGATGGGGTGGCTGAAAGGACGATAGGGATCGAAGACTGTTTGTGCTCCTTGTGGAGGGGAAAAGAATGCGCGATACCAAGGGAGTCGAGGGAGAGAGGAGTCCCAAAGGAATGCTGGGGGTAGGAGCAAAGGGAAACAAAAGAAAGGTCTCGGACTTTGGGAGATCTAACGCACCCTTTCTTCGACAATAACAATCAAGTAATCAAACTATAAACAGTAACAGACTTCCAAGAAAGGAGTCCGGAACATTAGAAGGATCCAGCCGGGAGGGATGACAAGTCGCAAGTTGAGTGTCAATGCGAGGTTGGGGATCATGCACTGCGTCTCCGTCTATGAAGGGAGTCCAAGTGCGCCAGCCCTGTAGATGAAGATCGTAAAGCAAGGACGAGCAAAGACCCGCGAACTGACTTGCAGTAGCGAATGACGAAAGTGGAATCTCCTTCTTCTATTTCTAGGGCTTCGTTGGTGTAGTAGTTTCGATCCTCAACGCAAGGGCGGAGAGACGTCACGAAAGGGATGAATGAATGTTATATTGCCACCGGCGGCAATGGCACAAGATCCAAGAGAAAGGACTTGGATTCAAATTAGAAATAGAAAAATTAAAAGCAGGGACTGCAAAATGGAGCAGTAAAGGAAAGAAAAAGAGGAGGGCGAGGGATTAAAGGAATAAGAACGAGAGCTCTTCTGGAGTCGAGGACCCATTTGATTCTTCTGGGACTCGATCGGGACGATCCATATGGGATCCACCGGACGTATTGCCCCCGTATTGACTGGGGGTGATGAGTTATATTTTGACAGCATTACAGACCGGGGGGGGGTGTATGGTGTATAGACCTGGTAATCCTGATTTCTTTTTATGTATCATTGGTAATACTATTACATGGTCTATTGGTTAATGCTTTTATCCCATCTGTACGGAGGTGTACCTCTAGGCCCAATAGTACCTTTTCCCGCCATTCGGTTCCCCTATGACAGATTATTTTCTTTTTATTTTCTTCAATTTTCTTTTTCCATCGTACTTTGTTTTTTTTCTTACCCACCTTCTTTCCTCTCTGTCAAAAAAGAAACTCCCTCCTCTCTGCCGTATAGCAATCCAAACATTTGTCCCGCAATGGCGCCACTAGCACGAAGCACGAAGCTCGCCTGGCAGTTAGCGTACCTAGCGTACCACTGTTGAACAGAACACTTTTTTTTTACAGAGTACGGAATACCAACCCGTACTTTTTCTTATGGGGTTAAGTGCTCCCAGACCTTGTTTTTTGGGCGAATCCACCTTACATCTGCCGAACGCTTCCCGTTCCAGACCGAAGGCCCATTTCCTAATTATTATTGTTATTATTATTATTTTTCACACTCAATTTTTGGAAGGTTTTAATTTGTTCATAGGAAGCCGACCATAAATAAAAAAAGCCTCCCGTTGTGCCGCGCGAATCACAACGCAGCCACGAAAGAATTCTTGTGGGGGTTACTCCGAGCCCATGTCTTGAAAATGCACTGGCCGTGTGCTGGAGCCTGCAGCCCCAAACACAGACTCGATCAGTCACCTTGTGGCGATTTTCGCCCTCACGTTGCCTGTCAACTATCTTTCCGGGGATCGACGGCGCAGCGACCGGCCCCCCCCAAGTGACAGCGGGCGAAATAAGTCTGGTCGGGTGCACATCACGCCGTAGAGACACTAGGTGTATGTATATAGTTTATCTCTAGTCGAAGTACGAAGGGCTGAAGAGAGCAATTGATGGTCGTAAACCATTCTATGGAGTGTGATAAGACGATCGTGCCGTTTTCACATCGGTCAACGAAAGAATGAGGCAAATAGAAAATTAATTAATTAAGAAAATATCACTCCATAATCCAACATCAAAATCCAGCCACCAACTTGAACAGGCCCGCTTTTTTCGCCCCCGTCTGTTTTTTTTTGTCTTTGTTTCCCTTTACCAACAGCAACAACCAACACCCCCTCATCTTCCCGCGTGGGGCGGAAATCACATTGAGATATGAACCGCTGGACACATGAGGGAGGTTCGCGTTGGCGTCAGCGTTGGTGGGGGATCCACCAAACGCGACATCCTCACTTCCCCGGGAGAATTTGAGCTATCGTGAGCATCGGAACGGCCAGGCAACGTCGTCGGTCCCATTGCAGAACCACCCGCGGCTTGCATTTGCATCTATAGTTAGGGTATAGTCCATCGCGGATGCAGCTACGAGGCATGGGCGGACGGGAAATCTTTGACATGGACCCGCTCTGTCTTAGACCGTCTCCCTCATTCAGCCTTGAGGGTGAGGGTCAGAGTACTTTTGTAGAGGGCCAAGAAGGGACTGCCCTTCGTACAGAATACAGTCAGAGACTCGGATTTATCATCTCGTGATATATCAAAAATTCCAATTAGGGACAAGAGTTTGCGAACGAGACGCGATACAGACTCGGAGTATGTTTGTATACAACATAACTGTCTTTTGAAAACATTCGTACATACTCCGTAGATGGATGGGGGTCCAAGTAGTATCATAATCATGTAGCTCTTAGCCTGATTGCTAGCTGGAATTTGACTCGAGCTTTGTGTGCTAAAATTATCAAAGAAAAGAAAATGGAGACGGCGAAGGAAGGCGGTTTGCCCCGTCAACGGTCTAGAACTGGAGCATTACGCATCGTGCAGCCTTTCTGGACCCCCAAAAAGATATGGTCTAGTATGTACTACTTATTCCGTAGTTACTGTTGAGTCGTATGAATATTTTCCTAGTATCTATACAGTAATACGCTTGTTAGAATAGAATTCAAATGGAGAAGGAAGCGTTTACCGAATTTACAGTAGTCTGCTGTGCGGAATTGACCCTCCATCATCCAACCAAAACGTGAATTTACGCAGTCTCGGTGATTCTGCAGTTTCCAGTCCGCAGTAGAATTTTGCGACGCACATCGCATCCTTCGACTGGTGCATCTCCCACCAGTCACATGTTCTGCACAGTAGTCTACTCCATACAAAGACAAGCTTGGAAGAGAACGACCAGCGAGAAATGAAATCTCCGGGAATGACGCGGGCGGGGGGGGTCCAATGGGCATCACCAGCCTTCAAAGCCGAATGCAAGCCCCCTCCACATAATCACAGTGACGGGCGCGTGTGGGCGTGCGCGATCTTTCACCCCTCTCCTCCAAGGGTTACGATCTGCGGCACAGGCCTTGAATTGGGGAGAAGCTCCGGTGGCCCCCTAATCTTGAACCATGGGACCGCTCTTGCGATTGCGATGCTCGGGCCAGTTTTCGATCACGGCAACGACTCACATTGCTCCCAGTTCGGATGGAGCTTTGGGGAAAGCTGCTAGGCGGGTCCCTCGGCACAAAGTGGGCTGCTCTGTTAGTTTTACTCTTTCTTGTCCGCTCAGAACGAGGGTCTCCCGTGGCTATCATGTTTGATGTTGAGTCAGGAGTTAGACCTAAAATCCATAGCTAATCGGTACTGAAAATCTGTCTCGGAAATGTCGTTTGCTTGCGTCTTGTCCCGCAGCTGGCGCGCGAGCGCGAACGCGTTCCTGGCAAACAGACACGAGACTGATGCCCAAAATGTGGGGCAAAACAACGGCCTTCTTCAAATGCACCGTACTTCTGGTGCAGAACAAGGCAAATAACTTGGAAAAATTCCTTGAGGGAATCACATTGATTCAAATGGGCTGGAGTCAAGTGGCTTTTTTTTTCTCTCTCTTTCTCCTTTTTTCTGCCTGAACACCAATGGTTGGGGTTGGCATTCAGGCACCGCGTGGTACATGCTTATGCCGCAATAGCTTCGATATCAGCAACCACTTCCACAACTCGCTAGGTCACAAGTGGAAGGTGAATCCTACATTACTGATCATTTTGTGTAAGAATCGTATTTTCCAATGTGATTGTTTTATACACTTTACGAAGCACATCCGACAAAATCCTCCACTGCATACTTGACCGACACGACTCGGTCTCTTTCCACTTTTGGGAGTAGGCATGGCGGACTGATTCGCGGGGTTTGATACTTCGGTGTCATTTCTTGGTCTCGAATAGTCGCACGACAGGCCTTTAGCTCGGCCAGGGCTAGATCGCCATAACTCGGTCGGTCAGAAGCAGACAAACTCGGCATCCGAGTCAGTGGTTTGAATTTGGGATCATCTTAGGGCCTCGACATCCTGGGGAAGTAATCACCCGCGCGGCGCAGGAACATGACAAATAGATAGGGCAAGATTTGGTCTCATCTCCAAGGCTTTGACGAAACTTTCGATTGGCCGATTAGACCGTCAAGAGTTGGTCTGTTCTCAGTATGCTGTACGCCATTTTTTTAAAAATATTATCTAGTATCGGGTTGTCCCGCCCGACAATCACCTGGGCTGGAATTATCTAGAATCCACTGGCAGCGACACAGTCTGAAAATTGAGTGATGCTACCGTACTACTTCAGGCACCTGTACTACATAGAGGTAGATTAATACTGGGTAGTAGATGCCGAGGCCGAGCGTGCAAAGGAATATCATTCCTCTCAAAATCAACTTGAATGTAGACACACCGCCGCCGCCCGTGGTTTGTGGTTTGGTAATTGTCTGGCGCTGCTCGCGCATATTTTCCTTATTTTACTCTTCCATGCCCAGATGTACATGTCGTGTAACCTCGTGGCCTTTTTTTCTTCCAATGCGGTCAGACTGAGGCTGAGATCCCGCATATGCCAGGGCCTGGAATAGTGTGGCAGGTACCTGCAGCATACATAATCAAGTTTTGGTGACTGCAGGTGGATCTTGAATGGAATCGATCTATTAACTCGTGTAACTACACCGACTAATTGATTTAATTCTCCCCTGTACAACTTCAAATCTGAACTTGAAGAATTCATATGCAGGGTAACCGCATGCGATTTTGTTTTTCTGAGAATATACCCCGCGGATTCCAGCTACGCCACATAATCAATCGTTGCACAACTTGAAACCGCATTGATCTTCTTCCTCGTGTCATGAAATTCATCACGCACAGATTATCGTCGGGTTAGAGTAGGAAACAAAAGAGTGAATAATAAGATACATACAAATTTACATTGTACTTACGTATAGACATACTTTATGTCGTATTTGGACTGGCGGAGATGGAGCCTGCGCATTGGTCATACAGAAAGCTGTGTCTGGTGATGTCACTTTTGTTCAAAGTATCAATTTGTCGTCACTAGAATTCTTAATAAATGACGGGCCGGCAACAAGTCACATATTAAATAAATCCACTGTCCCAAATAAAGGATATTGATATAGTCGGGAGTGTAGCCATGGTACAGGTGGCGGATCATTGGGGAAGCTCTCGATAGCGCCAATTGCTACCACAAGTACCAATACCCTATGCTTCCGCTACCCCGGCCAACACTAACAATGAATATGCTCATCCAATGAGAATGGACCAAGATCAATCGTTCCCAGAAATTTAGAGCATACAGTAATCCGCGGCGACGAGATCCGAGTATTTGGTTAGTGGAACAGATCATTGGCGATTCAGACATCGAATACTTCGTATATCTCGATCCTATTTTCATGCCACTAGGTAATCGTATTAAGTACATACGGCAGTACTGATACAATCAATACTTCTGGTACATACAATAATACCCCCAGAACACGGCCGCACTCGCCCGAAACTTGAATCAAAGACCAACGGCCCCAAATACATTCCGGCGCCAAGAGTCTAGGAAAGGGGCGAACCTCGATGGCACTACCTATACTCCGTACGGAGGACATATCCACAAGACATTTGTACAAGATTGTGCAATGATAGACAAGTTAAAGCGCCGGAAAGGAATCCGCGAGGCTTATGGAGTCTATATTAGATTAATTTCGACCGCGGTGGCACAATGGATTGGTCGACACGTTCCCGCAACGGCTCAGCCGGTACTTTCTGGGCGAAGGAATCGCCTCAAAAGCCCCCCCTGACCCTAATCCATGTCGGCGGTGCCGCTATCTATGAAGCTATCGAGTTATCGCCATCGCAGGAAGATGGCTGTGTTTTCCAAACTTTGTCCGTTTCGTTCCCCGTCCCTTGTCGCTGGATCCCGACCGGAGACTAGCGCCACGCGCCGACTTTCTTTGTTAGAAAATGTGAGATCTCCATTTTTTTTGGGCCTCCCTTGATGGTGCTTGGTAAGTTTTCTCCGCACCTTGAACTTGAAACTGTTCCCAAATTTGGAATCCCTTTGGCGCAGCCCTGGACTTTCTCTTAGCGCGAGCGGAATGGAGCTTCCGAGGCCCCAGAGAACAAAGAATCGGGATCTCTTGGTGGATACATAGAAATTGGTGTGGATGCAGCTGCGCCTGCGCCTGTCAGGGATATGTTCTAACCAGTCCCGAGACGCATTTTGAGAAAGAACGCGATGTGCGATGCGATCATATACCCACTTTCGTGCAGCCTAGATGATCTCCCAGCTCAAGCAATTACCTGGAGGCAATCTATGTTGAATACTACCATGACTCTTGCACCATAGCGCATTACAGAATGCCGAAGTTTACGGCAAATCATTTGCAAGAGAAATCAATAGTGCAACGTTCAACCAGTTTGGGGCTGCCAAAAGGGGGGACCGGGGGGGGGGGTTCGAGAGTCAAGTCCAGAACGCTCCAAGTAGTTTAATGATCGGCCCCAGAGTGACTTGGGGCGGCCGGTCTAGTGAGCTTTGAGAAAGAAAGCTCCGCGGCACGTGTCTAAAGGCATATGCGACACTAAAGCGCATCCCCTGTCGTTTCCGCGAACCCCCTGAAACGAAGAAATTGAAAATTGGCTAATGTGGAGTCAAGAGCAATGTGTGTATCAATGAATCGTTGCCAAGGAAAACGATAGTCTGCCTCGCGCAAAGGAAACATCCCGAGGCAATTGCTAGTTAATAAGAATACTGGAGAAATAATGGCTGGCTGTCATATGCACATTCTAAATAGAGCGGCGTTGGTCTGGTCGTTGGAATCGATAGTTCCAACAGCTGCCCCCCTCAATTAGGGTTCGACGAGAGCGACGCCGTTGCCGCTGCCCCTCTTTCTTTGCCTTGGGACGGGACAGGGAGGGTTCGTTCATTACCGGCTATTTCATAGATGTTGGTCTTTTATCGTCATCAAGATCAAACATTCTGTGCTCGGGACGATACGTTGGAAAAGGATGATCATCGTTCGAGTCACGCTGGCTACTCCGCGAAACGATTGTAATCACTACCCACGGGCCATTTCTTGCACCATGCAACCCCATAGTTCAGTCGCGACCCTCTTTCTTGGGCAGATAATTGTTTTCGTGGTGGAGACAAGAAATGGTACTCCGTACAGTAGTGTAGTACTGAGTACACCGTACAAACAAGGAAACAGTCGAGTCGCTCGGCAACTCAGGGGGGGCTTCACGTGAATTACTGGTACGCCTGTAATATTACCGGCAAGTAGCAGGTCCACATAAGTTCCCGTTGTATGGCTATTACATACATCATTATACTGAGTATAACTGACTTTCTTTGTTGAAATTTTAGTTATACCACAAGTACATCAGTACAATGTCTGTTCTAGGTAACTATATTAGTTGACGGTTTCGACCCTCATACTCTCACCTCTCCACTCGCCTCTCTGTACAAGGCAGATCGCGCCACTTGGGTTTGGAGCGTTCGACGATCATAGGTGGCAACTCGATCAGTGCATGCAGCAGTGGGTAAGTAAACTCCTCTAGCTAAATGGCCGTGTGCTGCCTTATTTTGCCTCGCCATCTATCCAATCCCTCAACTGATGATAAAGTACTATACATACCATTTCACATTTATTCTTGACAACTCGCTAACATCATTTATTTCCAGTATCAACTACTTGTCCCGTCTGATCTAGCATTGTTGTTCGAGCAACCAAAAAAGCTAAACCCGAAGTGGTGTTTAATATCATCTCGAACCAAGAGTTCGTTCTGGTGGGGCTTCATCGGCGATCTAAGTGGATGCTCTTAGCTCATTGCATGGCAGCCACGCCAGTCAAGAAGAGCGATGGCGGCGGGGCTTGGTTCTTGCCTCCTATCTTGACCTTTACAGAACGTGCTGAAGCATCCACTTTGCATGGTCGATCTTTTCTTGGTTGAGTACAGCTCGGGATCTCTCTGAGGTTCATTTTCTCGCGATACGTGAGGGCGATGGAAAACCAAAGCCCGCATGAATGAGAGCAAAGGCTGAGTCACTTCATGAAAGCTTTCACGCTGGAATTATTCCGTACCCGAAATAGGATTCTAAAAAAAAGCAGGAACCAATTTACAGTTCCCCGCTTCCAATCATGAAGGGAAAACAATCCGTTTCCTCAGGATCGGGGATCTGATCCGGGCCCCATCACATCCCCCCTTTCGGTAGCCCCCCTCCCCACGCGAAGAGAAAAGCAGATTTCCTCGACATGGAATCTCTCCGACTGATCTGCAAGAACTCCCCGTCCGAGCTGAGCCTACTTCGCACGGAGTACAAGGTTGGTGATACAAAAAGCTCATCACAAACCCCTCACAGCCAATCGTCATGCTAGGAAGTCACAAGCGAAAAGATCTTCCCGGGCGCAGAGTGTGCATCGCCCATGTGCCTGCAGAGTGCACGAGGCGCTCGAACTGCACAGTCTTCACGGTAATCCCAAAGTTTAGTTTCATCACTGTCAAATCATACCAAATATCTCTGACGGGCGGGACGGAGGTCCCACTTCATCTGTGAAGAGCTAACAACCGGCACGGACTACCCAAATGCTGACCAGCGAGCAAGCTGGGAGCTTTACATAGGTTTGTTCAGTGGAAATGCGAAGTGGACACCCAATACGCCCATTTCTCGGGGCCGACTCTCCGGTCCCATTTGCTTTAATTAATTTCTGTTCTCAAACCCAGGAAAAGATTTGCGCTCGTCAATTGCATTCGGCGTAAGGAGTAGAGGGGGGTTCCGCTCTGTCGGGATTCTCCTCTAAATGACGATAGACGTGGCTGAACACTATGGAAGCTCTAGAAAAAGAAAGCCTCTGACGCCGTCGAACTTAGTGACAAACACTCGGGATCTGGGCGATCCTTCAGCAACTGACGGCCGATCTCCGCTGCCTTCTTTTCCCGACGAAGAATATCGAAGGCTGAAAAGGAGTAACCAGGAAATGTCATCCACGCAACTTCACAGCCTGGTGGTACGGTGGCTTGTCTTTCATTTCGTCAATGGGTCTCATAGATCCCGATCAGGAAGGTCAGTCGATTCCAGTGCGGTTGTCACGGCCCGCCCCCGATGTCTTCAAGCCATCCTCGCACGCTTTCGGTATCCACGGGGGCCGGCTAGTACCTTGTGGATATGTCCTTTGCCTTAATGACTGGGCTTTGAATGTCCTCTTGGGCCGCGCGAGTGGGACGGAATCCTTCGCGTTTAGTATGGAGCATATGGTGCCACCCAGAGACCAGGCATCTGGGATACAGGCTCAAATTAACACATATTCGGAGTACCATCAAGGCTATATGGAGTACTTCGTACCCAAGCCTGTGTTGGGCGACCGATTGACGATTGACTAGTCCTCAGCGGAAATTGGTATTCTATTTCAGGGGGCAGCCGGAGGCTTTTCCTGCTCCGGGTCTAATTAGAAGTCGAGTGGACATGCTTAATCCTGATGCCGACCATTACAAGGTTTATAAATATAGGAATGTATTATTTTTGTTCCAGATACGGAGTAGAGCTCTACAATATGTGAGAGTAATTATCCTCTCTCTCACCGGCTGATTCTAACGTATTCCAAGGTTCAATTCAATACAGGAAACTGATGGAAATTGATTTAGAGTACCTAAGTACTAACGCTATCTAGAGATGTTGCCGGAATTTGGCTGCTCAGTGCCCGAGCTCCTAAGAAAACTTTGGACCCTTGGAACTTGAACTTCAAATTAAAGTATATATTACCTAAGTAGGTATTACAAAAAAAAAGGATACTATTAGAATTCGAAACATCCATGGATATCACAGAAACGCCCACCAGACAACTCGGAATCAACTGTAGAAGTAGTTTTGATGCCTCACTTGCTTTACATAAAATTCTCTCAAGGCTACCAATAATTGATGTTCATGTTGTATAAAATACAACTCGAAATTTGGTACTACATAGTACGGAAAAATAATCCGTATTTCTAATCTTCGAGTTGGAACGCTATGCAAATTTACCTCATGAGCCACCAAGTACACAATCAATAGTAATAGAGGAAAAAGGACATTATAGTATAGACAGCTCACAAACAAAAGGACCTTGAGCCCACTGTTATAATATATATAACAGATCTCACGCTCGGTCTGTTCCAAATAAAGCGCCTTGCATCTGGCGAACGTTGTTTATGATCGAACATGTCAACTCGCCACCCCTTGCGTCAGCCGCGTCTCACCAACAGCCCTTCCACCGACGTATGTGGGCTAGCCACAGATTGAACAGAGGGGGTTATGGTTTTAACCGTTCCAACTTGAACGAAACATAAAGGCTGTCTGTTCGAAATTCTGTATATTTGACATATCAAGCAAAAAAGTACCACTTGCCCAGGAGGATGAAAAAAAATTACAGGGATATTTGTAGACACTCTACATTGGACTGACGCGTCGCATTCGGATTCTTCGCGCCTGGAACGAAGCCCTTTGATCCAAACTTCACTGGAATGAGAGGAACCTAGCCCTCCCTCCAAGGAGGGAAATGTCCCTGTGATAAAACATAATAAGAATCTTGCAATCTTAGATTTCCTTCTCACTAATCGAATCACTAATATCCCTCTTACACGCTCATTTGATATTATTTTCCAAGGTGTGAATTCCATTTGCTACAACAATGCCTCCAGCAAACACTGAAAGCTTGATCTATAGTAAATCAGACCTAACATACACCGTGCCTAGGCGAAGCCACACATAACATCACAATGAAGCTGATCGCTATCTTCGCCACCGTCACTCTCTCCTCCATGGTCGCCACAGCACCAGTCGGAGAGAAGCGAGCACTTATTCCCAAGCCTATGGATCTCTTGGAGATGATGTACCCTCACTCGGGAATTCCCAAGCTCACCATGAAGGTTGAGAAGGAATTGAACCTTTGTAAGTTCAGATCAATAAAGAATACCCGAGCATTCACTAATTAATGTTGCAACCAGAAACAACTATAATGATCGGAGAGAGATTTACAAATGAGAGACTGGAAAGCAGACGCCCACAAGTACCTCAACTCGGGAGTCAGATCGCTGGAAAGCAAGCGGGAAAAAGGATCGATGCGATGTCTGATTTAGGCGTTGTCTGTTCTTACGCAGCCAAGCTGCAAATCTACTATTCGAATAATTTACAAATATAAACCTTCACGAATAATGCTTGTTCTCTGGAGGTTATACTGTATACTTCCAAGGTTCGCATATGCGCGATCAAAACATCCCCTCCATGTCGAGATCTAGGAACTCGGGGTTGCCAACGGCCATATCCGCTGCATTAAGCACGTCGTCAATAGCATCCATCCCGGTAGTATCCATGCCACTATCACCGACATTCAACCCCAAATCCTGACCCAGATCTTGAACACCACTGTCCATGCCAGCAGCGGCAGCGGCGGCAGCTTTATCAAGCATATCGCTGATATTGTCTGGGTTATCGTCACTGACTCCATGGCCGCTGACACCACCAGCCGTAGGTTCAAGATCCATACGATCCTGTCCATCAACACCACCGAGATGCATATTATGAATGATGTTGCTGACATCGATATTCGAGACCTGCGACGGAGGCGCTGCTAACACACTGACACGGCGCCAAAGCCTCACAACAATTTCTGCCCGTATGGGATCCTTCTCTGATATCTTGGGGACATTTTCGTGTTGCAGCGCCAACGCATCTCTGAGCGTGAGGATCGGGCAGCGAGGCAACGCCTCCTTGGTCGAATCGACAGGCTGGCAGCCATTCTGGTCAACGGCGAACGACTCGGCCATCGGCGCACAAACAATAGTCGCGGCGACATCAAGAGCCAGGTCAACGCTGCCTGTTTCGGCTTGTTGTTTCAGTTCGTCGAGCATGACGCCGAGCACTCGCGTGGATCCCAGAATCCGGATCCCGGCGAGGATTTGACGATGCGTGTAGGATTGTGGCTGCACGGCCATCTCGGAGTTGCTGCTCCAAAGGACGAGAGATTGAAGTGTGCTGCGAATACTTCCTGAGAGACCGCCAACTGGCTGTGCGGCCCAGTTGTCGATCTCGGAGCGATGTGAACTGCCCACGCGTCGGAAAGAGAGGTATGGTTCAAGGGCGTCAAGAATCGGTTTGATGTCTGATCTGGATTGGTGTCTGGTGCGGACATCTTTCAGCTGCTCTTCCAGAGGGCGGGCAGTTATGTTGAGAACTGTCTTGTGAATTGCTTGGGCCTCGCCGGAGATTGAGCTGGGCTTCACCAGGGAGAGGAGGGTTTTCAGAGGAATTGTCGGGTCAGTTTCAGATTCCCAGATGTGATTACCTAGCCAAGCAAGGGCTACCACTAGAGCTGGTAAGAGGAAGGGTTCCAAAAGATCTGGGACAGTTAGCAGATTGGCCCGACCGCGGGATAACTGGTTCTTTCTTACATTCGAAACCCCCTTTCACCGTTTCAAAATCTAGCTTCCCTGACTCACAGGCTCCAAGACTTTGATCAAACAGCGTCGCTACAAGTAGATAGAACTCCTGGGGACTGCAAGAGGACATAGTCTCCTCGTTGATACCTTCCGCAATGAACAGAGCTGTAATCCACGAGCCAAGGTCTTTGTTCTGCTTCTCGCTGAGACCGCTCAACTTCTGACTGCAGGTGCCTCGGTCGAACAGTTTCAACAAGAAAGAATTATTGCTTGAGATTCCGATATCAGAGGGGCTCAGTTCATAGCGATACCTGAACGCTAGAATTAGCAAAAGAATACTACCAAACTCGTCGTAAACGAGTTGGTTTTCGCCCTGCTCTTCATCCCAGTGCCAGTTGTCCAACAAGGTACAGAGAGGTTGCAGGACCTGTTTCGAGGTTCGGAAAAGCAGAATTACATCCAGTGCCTGTGGGCGCCGTGAAAGTGAGTTACATATACCCTTGAGGGTCACCGTTTCTTTTTGGTGGCAAAGATTATTCATGACCTGGTATCGTTAGCTGGATAGTTAGATAGCCAGCGGATAAAACAAACCTCGGTCACAGCGCGAACAATTGCACCCGCATTACCTTCCATCGACTCAATTTCACCAATCAATTGGTCGGCCTTTTCCAGGTTGTTGGTAATCTGGGGGACGAGGTCATCTTTTTGGTATGGACCGCCCACCGGCAAGGTTTGCATGGGGTTCTCTCCAAGGTATCGTTCAATGCTCGACTCTGGGATCAGTTTGTGAGCTGCACAAGCAAAAAGAAACTCCTGGCGAGCATCAGAGAGGACACTGCTGCCTTGCATGGAGAACATTTGCGAGAACGAGGGAACGCGTTAGGATCAAGTCTACTGAGGGCTTGAGTAATGCACATATCCATGGGGATTGGAACCATCGATGCCGTAGTCATAGCTGAGAACAGTGCAGGGAGCTTGTTCACTAGGAATGAGCGGAATAAAAACATCGTTCTCCCAGATTCATTTCGGTTGACGCCATTGGAGAGAACGTCGAAGGCAGCTGTGATCATCTCCGAAATGAGAACTTCTTGGTGGCCCTGTTCAAGTCAATATCGAGAGAAAGGAAAGGAATACAAGCCAGGGAATGTGACAGATTGAACCCACCTCATAGCGATTGGTAAGGAAATTGATCAGAATAGAGTCGTCGACTAAGGGACGTCCCACGAGCTATATTGATATCAGAATGCAAGTCTCCGCAGCCATCAAGTAGAAAAGCCATACCATAGAATTCAGGTACAGATAGAGCCCAGCTCTAGTGTTAATGATCGGACCATCAATCACGGAAGTCTCAAATTGGAGAGAATTCACATTCATGCCCTCGATTTCTGGATTATCCAGCTGCTTGGAAGCCTGTTGGCCATACAGATTGAACTCCTTCTGGAGAGTATCTAGCCGATGACGAAGATGAAATGATACATCGACACACATTGGAAGGTAAGATGTGATAGCCTGGCCGAGCTTGACTTTCAAGCCTACATACAACAGGATGGTTAGTAAAAATCGCTAGTGATTGAAGATAATGGGAAGGGGTCAAAAAAGATACTTGATGACATACCTTGATGAGCGCGATCGATCCAAGTGCTGGTGAGTGCGTCTATCCCTTTTGAAGTATTAAATAAGGCAGCAAGCAGAATGCCGACCGATTCGAAGAGTGAGACCGCATCGGGGTTATTCAACAAGCCACTCGACTGCTGCATTATGTCAAGGTTTCCATTATACCAGGATACAACAGCATCAATCCATTCGACAGTTGATGCAAAGAGATCTGCGGCTTCAGCAGGGGCCCTAGGGATTGCGCCTGTGGAGACGGCCATCATGACATCTTGAATGACCTTGATATCGATCATGAGAGTTGAAATCTGAGGTTTGGATTCCGAGTTTGCCCGAATAGATGAATGCTTTAAGAGGCTTGTCAATGCAGCGGATGGCTTGACTTGGCCGGCCTTGCAGAGGCCGTCAACATAAACAGGCAACAAGGGATCCCAGGTGACACTTGACGTGGCGCGGGCCCCAAGCAGTAGATCCAGCAGCTCATCTTCTTTGATGGGAGATCGATTTAGCATCAGCTTCGATAGATCCTTGAATTCATCGACATCTACTCGTTGCGACAAACACCGGTGGAGGAAAGTCCTCCACCGATCCGAAGATGCCCCATCCGGCAGCATTGTGAGGGCTTGCTGGGCATACCAGATAACCCAGCAATCTTAAAGTGATATATAGAGGAAGATCCTAGACAATCAACTCGACGAGCATTTTTGGCGCAGTGAATGAGATCGATCTCCAATTGGGCCGAGGAGGCGGCTGTCTGATTGACGGTCACGTGCTATGTTATCAACAATAGTCACGTGCATATAGGATGTCACGTGTCAAATTGGTGTATGAGAAAGAACAAGTCAAGATTCAAGTGATAATTCAAAAGTAGATTTTTCGTGATGATTTGAGGATCAGTATATTTGAAATTTAGACTTACCGGGAGGTACAGTTTGACTACATGTCTTGGTGGGCGAATTTACATGTTTTAATTGCAAAACATTTCAGTCGAAAGGGCGTGTTCAAGTATATCAAAGGCTTCTTTTTTGTGCTTTTGATTGGTCCGATGGGATTCTCCAGCAAGTAGTGCAAGGGACCCACCGGGAATATCGTTTGTACTTTAGTTTTATCAAAGTTTGATTTTATAGAACGAGGTTTGTACTACGATTAAATCACTACCTAGCTAGGTATGTGCGAGCGTAGAGGTAGAAAGCGAGAGCGACACTGCCTGTCAAAAAAGCTAAAGCTAACGATATTCAAGTCAAAGGATCTCAATATGTACTACCACTGGATCCATTTTCGTTCTCTTGGAAGAGCAGACTCTACGTTTTACTAGAGCGGAGTATTTGTAGTAATTCATTGAATTTCGTTATCATCATGACGATCCCAGCGAAACAAAAAGCATGCTTAAGAGGGAATATCATCAAATGCATCACAGAAAAGGGAAAATAAACCAGCGCCTCTATCCAAAACCCGCTGACGAAAAGTAAATTATAGACATGAAGAAAATGCATCGACCCCTTAAGAGGGAATCATCTTTTGCTTTTGTTGATTTTGATCACAAAAGACGGGCGACTGATTTACCACCAGTCACCGTGGTCCTTCATGGCCTCAGCAACCTTGGTGAAGCCAGCAATGTTGGAACCAGCGACCAGGGAAGGCAGGGAGCCCTCGGCGGGAGTGACGTACTCCTGGGCGGTAGCGAGACCGTTCTTGAAGCAGTCCTCCATGATGCCCTTCAGGCGAGAGTCAACCTCCTCGGAGGTCCAGTTGACGCGAGCAGAGTTCTGAGCCATCTCAAGACCAGAGACAGCGACACCACCGGCGTTGGCGGCCTTACCGGGAGCGTACCAGATGGCGGAGGCACCGGCGTTAGCCTCACGGTGAGCCTCGAAGACATCGATGGCGTCCTGGGTGGAACCCATGTTGGAACCCTCAGCGATGAACTTGCAGCCAGCGGCGATGAGAGCCTTGGCCTCGTCGCCGGAGACTTCGTTCTGGGTGGCGGAGGGGAGAGCGACGTCGATGCGGCCGGTGACGTTGGTCCAGGGGCGGGCACCGGGGATGTACTTGAACTTGGAAGCGAAGGCAGCGGTGGAGGCGAGCTCGGAGATCTGCTTGCGCTCAACCTTGATGGCGGCAATCTGGTTGATCTCCTCGACGGTGAAGGAACCCTCCTCAGAGTTGAGGACGAGAGCACCCTGGGAGTCGGAGAGCGAGATGACGGAGCCACCAAGCTCAATGACCTTCAGAGCGGCGTACTGAGCGACGTTACCGGATCCAGAGACGGCAACACGCTTGCCGGCGAAGGACTCCTTGCCACCGGAGGCGTACTTGATCATGTGGTCGACGTAGTAGACAACACCGTAACCAGTGGCCTCGGGGCGGATCAGAGAACCACCCCAGCTACCGCCCTTACCGGTGAGAACACCCTCCCACTGGTTGCGGATCTTCTTGTACTGGCCGAACATGAAGCCGACCTCACGTCCAGTGACACCAATATCACCAGCGGGAACGTCAGTGTCCTGACCGATGTGCTTGCAGAGCTCGGTCATGAAGGAGACACAGAAACGGCGGATCTCGTTGTCAGACTTGCCCTTGGGGTCGAAGTCAGAACCACCCTTACCACCACCCATGTTCAGGCCGGTGAGGGCATTCTTGAAGATCTGCTCGAAACCGAGGAACTTCAGGATCGACAGGTTGACGGAGGGGGTGGAAACGGAGACCACCCTTGTAAGGGCCAAGGGCGGAGTTGAACTGGACACGGAAACCGCGGTTGATCTGAACGTTGCCTTTGTCATCCTCCCAGACAACGCGGAATTGGATGACGCGCTCGGGGACGGAGACGACCTGCAGGGCCTTGCGGAATTCGGGCTTCTTCTGGAAGAGAGTGGAGTTCTCGAGAGTCGAGGCAAGCTCTGTTTGATATGATTAGCGGAGGTCCACTTGCCGAGCCGATAGGCTACTAGTAAGAGCTTCAAGTACTAGGAAGCCGTCGGGAAAAAGGATGGAGGGGTAGTAGGAATTGAGGATAGAGGGGTAGATATTAGGTGATAAAGAATGCTGCTTAACATTCCATGGGATCAAAAGACATACCCTTGTAGGCCTGCTCGAACTCGGGCTCGTGGGGAAGGTTCTGGGCGGTCATTTTGTAGATATCAGGTGGATAATATGTTTACTTTTTGGGTATTAATGCAATTAAAGAAGGAGAGAAGAGTAAACAGATGAGTGAGGAGAGAACGGAAGGTTACGGGGGAAGTAGAAGAAATATATACAGGAGCGGAGCGGAGGAGAGGGACCAGATGGGACCAGTGGAAGGGAACAAGAGCCGGAGTCGGACGGGCACGACGGGGAAACACTGAGCCAGCAAAATTCCGGAGTTGGCATGGGAAGATTTGCCATGCAGCGTTGCGCAGCGTTGCACAGCACCAGGGGAAAAGCGCACCAATGATTTCCGTGGGAAGAACGTCCGAAATTCGGGGCCCACCCGCCCGATTTATCTTATGTGTTAAGTCACAGATTGCTTATCTGTGGCAACCTTAGGAATACTGTACACTTAGGACCAGCCCTAGGGCATGGATTGCACATCTTACTCCGCTGCTATTGTAGCTAGTATCCTTTCTCGTTCCGTTCTATATTCGTGCCATGCCCTGCCCTCTCCTCCTCCTCCTCCTCCCACTTTCCACAGTGCCCTTCCATCGGATCGGTGCTCTCCGACGTAATCCTAAAGCGGTTAGTGTGAGGCGGAGAAATGCATGATGCAGAGAAGTGGTTCAATGAACATCAGACAGTCACTTCAAGGTGCAGTGTGCCTATGGTAAGTCAGAGCTTAATTTTTACTATGGAGTACATATTTAATAATGTCAATACTACATTACTTTTCTCTTCTTTTGGTTATCCCCAATGTAATCGACTGGATGGAAATGGACCTCCGCTCGGCAATACGGATCACGTGAGCACCGCAAACGGTGACCCGGCAGCCCTAATTGGCCATCTTAGAATGACTCCACCACCTTATCTGAGGTTGGGTTTTGATTTTTCAATCCGCTTGCTCACAGGAACTGCCCATAGGACCACCCTCCTTTATCATTCACCCCGCCTTCGGGTGCTGCAGGAATCGGCAGATTCTCTTATTCGATTCCATCGGCTCACCGGGCCCCATACTCGGCATTCCAAGTCATGGACAATCTCCAGCCTCCCGCTTTTAATCTCCGTCATCATTTTGGTTAGGAGGGGTAAATAGAGGGGTAGAGGGGTAAATGCAATTATTCTTGAGCTTTGGAATTCCATACAATTTTGAAGCTCTCTTCTATCTCCATATCAAGTATTTCCACTCTACAATTCGATCTTACTACAATTATACAATCTACTAGTATTGTGCCAAGGTTGCCTTGAATCGTAACCCCCCCGGCTAAACCTATAACTCATCACATATTTCATGGCGTGAGCCAAGATCTCTAGTACTACAGCCAGGGACGTCGCCCCGCCGGGGTTGGAAATTTAACCCTATTTGCCATCCCGATCGTCGGGTCTACCTTAGGTCCGTTTTTCTAAGCTTGGGGACACGTAGCTCTTTTGGAAAAAAAAAAGAAAGAAAGAAAGAAAGAAAGAAAGAGAGATTGCCCAGGCGCACGTTGTTGTACGGGCTGGTGACCAAATCATAATAATAATCAGCGGCACCGGCGCCCTGCATATCCCTGCCACTGTGTCCGGGGAGACTTTGCCTTCCTTCCGCGCTCCATTAGATAAGTATACTAATTGTAGCTACTGCGTCCTTCGCCACCATGATCATCCCCGCGTTGCAAATTACCGGCTGCATCATTGGCTGATGACCCCCCCTCTTGGAATTCTGTTCTGTTGATCAAGCAGATCCCAGAACCAAAATTTGGTCTCTTTCCTGTCTAGTGGCTGCGCTCGGCCATTCAAGCTCCCCGTTTTTAATTGTTTTAGCACTGGCGTATACGTAAATTTATTCCATCTTATCATTCAGCTACACTCAAGTCTGATTTCATCAATCCCCCCCCCCACGCTATCATCCCGCACCAGTTAATGCGTAGACGGCATCGGTGCACGTGCCTACACCCACACCGGCACCCCAGACAGGGTCGGGGTTATATCCGAAAAACGGAGACTCCATGGGGAGCTGCAGTCGCATTCTGCGACTAAATTTTAGGCTGAAACAATACAATAAAAATGCAGGAGGGGGGCATCTAGACAGTCCTTTTGCTGAGCAATTCACTGTCCTCCGATATGAATCCGACGCTAGTTAAGCTTTAAGCTCCTAACTTGAAGCAACTAGCTGCCTCCGGCTTTGCCTAGTCTCTTCGTAGCGCATGCTGCAGGAATACCTTATCAATCTCTGGAGTGCCACAATTTATGTTGTGATTTGTCAAGGTTTGAGTCCCAACTGGTCGTACATAGGTTACCCCGTGCTGTTTGTGTTCTTTGTATTTTTTGTGCATTGTATAATTTGTTTGACTCTGATATGTTGCACAAATACTCTATTGTACTTATTATTCTAGACTAGAATAGTACTAGCATAATTTGTTGTTGAAATAAGGTGCACTGGCATGCCTCGCGCATTTTACCCTGATATGAGATCTTGCTTGGGTCAACTTGATCAGCCGTCTCTAACTTTAAAATGATGGATAGAAGAGAAGCTCGTCGAGAGGCGCCGATGTGCATTGCTCGAGAAATGTATGAAAGGCTTAAACTTGTACATATTTCTAACAACTGAGAATTTCAGTATTCTTACTAACACGTCGGAGAGTGATGTGCGATGGTAGTACTACGAACGTTGTCCGAGTCGATGAGTAGATCACATCCATGAAAGTTAATAACATTCTTCAAGTTCCAATCCAACATGTGGTCGCATATATATATACGATGATTACTGCAATGATGAAATCTTTATTAAGCTATGTATAGAGCACCCCATCAAAATCCACCACAAACCCTGGAACCATCTCCACAAGAGCCAGGCTCCCTAGCGCCCGCAAGCTCCATGCACCCCGGATCGCAAATACCTCCACCAGAGAACAAGAATTGGATATACAAGCTCCAATTAGGATTAAGTCTATCTCACTCCCAGACTAGACAGATCGTTCTCGCATATTTACAGCATAATTCCTCCCACCCCACATACTAGTTACCACAGTGGCTGGTTCCTCTCCGCGGAACCCAAAAACGCCCGAGGCCATCGGCGGTCTCCGCCAACACAACCTCCCGCCCCCTCGAATAATAATAGGAATAATACCATTCGATCAGTTTCCCTATCTGAGGGGTTGTCCTTTTTCACCCGTTAGCGCCCGAGAAATATCACCTTGACGGATGGCACATTCCATTTTTCTCCTGTGATCTTCAAATGCATGTTTTTGCCGGCCGAGTCGGGCGATCACGAAACGATTGCCCTTTCGCGGAGAAAGCTATGCTGTACAACTGCTCTGCTGCCTATTACCTGGCGGTGGCGACTCCAAAATGTTGACTGCGACTCCCGACCGTGCGATCGAGGTACATAATTATGCGAGGTCATCATAGTAAAGGATTGGGAAGATCGATGCGGAGTCGGCGGCTGTGTTGGCAGATTATGGTTCTGCAGCTGGAGGTGATAGATTACATTTTGAAGATCTCGTTCGCTTCTGTGCACACTCGGTGCGAATTTGCGATCGCTCGGTCATTGAGCTGAATACGGCATGCAGGATGTATTCCTGCTTCTGGCGACAGACATGGATTGGAGCGGTAACTTGAAGGTGAGCGTCCTGCGGCTGGAAGTGAGGCGCGAAACACCTAGGCAGGTAGTACGATACTATTGATTGTGGGTTTGCATACGGAGTACCTAGGTATAGTTTGTTTAACGATTGGTCAGATGGCAGTCATTATAAAATTTCTAGAAAGCAATATAAAAAGCAATTTTGCTGCAACTACATATGATCTAAATTAGTTAATATGGTGAACTAAGCGCATCTATAGAGTTTTCGAATTTTATTACAAGGGTACGACTTCTTACACTGGCAGAGGGTTTGAATCGTCAGATCCTGAGTCAGTATGGACTTCCCTGTCCTCTCAAGCCTCGAAGTACCGTGACCCGAGTACACTCAGCACGGTGCGACCGGTGGTGTTTGAAATATAGTCCCAAGCTCATCCATGGAAAATACTATGTCTTACTAGGTACTCCGTAGTGACGCGGCGATACTCCGAGTTTGAATACCTACTCCGAGTCTGTACTGGTACTGGTAATCTAATATGGATAGAGTGACATCGGACTCGGAGCATGATCAAGTATAGTTAGTCGCAATATACTCCTCCTCCGTAGTATAACCATGGACCAGAGAATTCCGTGCTTTACAAGCTATCACCACTAGTTGGTGCTTAGCGTCAGAACAGACCCATCAGATGCCAGCACTGAGCGACAAAATGCGAACATTGGGCCTCAAAACCCCATATGCCCAATTTCTACCCAATGGCACTAGAAGTGCCACCTCGTGGAGGCTATTATCGTGACTCGTAGCCTAAATAGGCATAAGCCCAGACCCCCAGCGTCAAAGGATCTGCCTCGCGCTCCACGGTAGTCATCCTGCATATCCTGGAACGCGGCCCGCAGAATCTGTGCAGAGCGTATCGCCTGGTGAACTCTGATTTACAATGATCTGGGAATATCGTCCCTTTGTTCGCGTTGGATTTTTAGTCTGGATAGTAAACAATCGAGTCATATTGGGGGCAAATTATTGACCGGGGTAGGCTAGGTCAGGTTATTATGACGGAGATGTCGGAACATTGACAGGGAGTGAGAATCGAGAATGGCTTGGACCCCGATCGCAGACTCCATACCTGTCATGTGGGAATCGAGTGGGCCTCGACACCTCTGCATGTGGCAAATTGAAGGGGAGCCAGGAGTCAGGCACAGCAGGGTTCTTGGATTCAGGTTGAACAAGGGGAATCCGCAAGAGTGAATGCCCCCCTAAGCAACTCAATTGCTGAACAAAAGAGATGTGAAAAAAAAGGAATCAGAGTATGCAGTCCGGAGCAGTTCGGCGGTACTGCCATTGTTCAACATTGTGTCCGTGCTAAACAAGAACCAGCTAGCTACCCAAACTCCTGGGTCTGAGCACTTGGATTTCGTGCAGCTGGACCCGCCGCATCGCGACTCCAGAAAAGGGGAACCCCCCCCCATATTCCCACGTCCCCATTCCTCTTCATACCATACCTAGTCGGCCGAGGCTTTCAAACCGACTCGTAATATGGAGTAAGTGTGGAACGAATCCTGGTGATCAGCTCATTCACTTGCTCGTCTGGGTACTCGTGCGATTGGGGACGGAGTTACGCTCCACTAAGGGGGCAAAATGAGGGAAACACTACTCCGTAGGCACTGCTTAATGCGTGGTCCCTGCTGTCGCGCCTCACTCACTCCGCGAGATCCCCGATCATAGCTAGTGACGCCATCCCAAGCGCCTCGGCCTGATTGCTTCCAAATTCGGCGGTGCTGAGTGGTTCAATGGTGGCGATCTTGCAGGGTGAGAATGCGGCTGGTCGTGAGCGCCTCTTCCTTGCACCACCCTGTTCAGGAGGGCCCCTAGTCAAAGTAGTGTGCGGTATGGAGTCGAAGTACGGAATAATAGTGTCATAAATCCTTTCGTTTACCCGAAAAGAGACCCTCGGGTCTTGTTGGTGTAGCGCCACGGGCGATCGCGAGCCAAGCTATCGGCTCTTTTGGCGCCGTCAGGAGCTATTCCGGCATTGCCTCACTGAGTCCAGGGACTTTGTGCTTCGCTCGCTAAACGGAGACGGTAGTACTCGGCGTTATGGATTTTCTTCGAGGGTCAAGGAAGTCGTTATTGTAGACGTCTCCAGCCACCAAGCACGACGATATTGATGTGCAGAAGATGGGCATATGCTCATACCTTATGGCGTATGAAGCGGGGAGGTTGTAATCTGACCAGTCGCAATCTATGCGCCCGGGACTGCTTATACTACGTACCGACAGGTGTCCTCGTGGACGAATTGATTCCAATCATGACTAGGCACCTTGCAGCAGGTGAGCTAGTTTCGGATTTGATTGGGTAGGAAGGCAGACCAGCCCCTTTTCAGGCGTGATTCAGCGAGGGAGGCGTGTTCAAGAATAGGGAATTTTAGAAAAGAAAAAGGGAAAATAAATAAAAAAAAATGGAGACGCCTAATCGAAGCGGCATACGAGTGTCGGAAAGGAGAGTAAGAAAAAAAAGGAGTAGTGGATAGGACGATAATTAGAATCGGCGCCGTCTCGAATTCACGGGCCAATGGTGTAGAAGAATGGACAATTAGATATCTCGAATATATGCAAAGTGACAGAAGGATGCAGCCTTAGGTACTACGTGCGAGACCCCGGTATTCAAGTGTTAGTGTCAGGAACTGCCGTGGAATTGAACCTTGGTACCGAGTAGTACTCGCACACACACATATAGATATTTGAATGTACCTAGGTATATTACTTGTACTCACTGCAACTATCTGCAGCATAGGGCACAGAAGAGAGATTTGCGCTGGGATTTTCCCGTGACATAGCCCTAAATGAGCCTGAGCACGCATGACATCGCATCTCATCCTACCAAAGCTTACTTGGCTGTCTAATCCGAACGCCACTGAACGGACACAATACTGTACTGGGTTGTCTAGATCGATCCTGTATCCACATCCGAGCCGTGGACAGCAAGATCTAAGGGACGATGGACCTCATTCCAGTGATTGGCCTAACCGGATAGACCCGTTCTGATGGATCCGATTGAAACCAAAAATACTCCGTATACATCGAACCCACTCTCCGCACGATTTCTCTCTCTCTCTCCCTCTTTTTTCTATGAACGTTCCAGAATAAAAATTCTATTTCTATTCGCTCTTGAATTCATAATTCTTTTCCCTGGTTCCTCCTCTCCCTCACTTCTATTCCCTTTCCGGCATTCTCTTGTGCCTTTTTACACCATGTATGTTTACGCTTCTTCATTTGCCTGACAAGTTCCCCTCAATGGGTTCCTGATTACCCACACCATCACCATCCCATCCCATCTATTCCCCTTGCCGAGGTACATGAAGTTACCTGCCTCGGTGCTTCTTGCCTGATGTCAATCGACAAGCCCCAATCTGGTCGAGGACTCGGAGCGTTCAGAGATCTATTCCGCTCTGCTCCCCCGCCCGCCCCTACTACCCCTGCCTCCCGTCGCCGCGTGTCCGTCCTGGTCCGTCGAGGTAGGGATCTTTTCTCGAACAAGTAACATTCCCCAAATCCCCGTCATTGTTTTACCCATTCCTTCATTTGCGTGGGATCGTGTGTGGACGGCCGGGGGCGGAGGCGAAATCTAACCCCGCCGAGATTCCCAACGAGGCGCAGCCTTTCTCATCTTCATCTTTCTCAATCGACGGAACCAAGAAGCATCACAGGAACTCAAAAAAAGGAGAGATCCACGAGGCTAAGACTAGTACCGCAACAGCAGACATCCTGTAGACCCTCCCAACAATCCATCACCTTCCCGCATGAACTCTCAACCGCATTTCGACCCGGCCACGATGATCGGGCTAGCCGGTGCCTCACCCGGTATAACAGAGGACAATTTCGACATCTTCGAATGGTATCCGCGCTACCAGAGCTGCCAACGCTACTTCCTAGATCATGCTCAGCACAGCGTGCCCGTCCAGGCTTTATCTACCTTCTTGAACATTCGTCTGCCCCTCCAGCGACAGCCCAACCCGGTCCCCAATTCGAATCCAATCCCCGCCTCATCATCATCTTCAGCTGGTGCCACATCTCCCGGCCCACCGGCAGTCTCATTGATTCCTTATATACGCCGCCTGGTCGCGACTGGTATGGATTTCCCAGGTGTCTTGCACGGATTCTTCGGCGACGACTGGGGCAGCGGCATCGGCCCGTTACATGAGCAAGAGCGTCGCAATTATCTCTTCGCTGCAAAGAGCGGCGGTTGGGCTTCCGTCAAAAAAGACTACGACATGTCACCGCTAGAGACGATTCCATTCCTGCGCCCGCTGCAAGGACCCCTCGATACGGAGATCGAAGCCGCCGAACGCAGCTGGAGTGAATGGCTTGCAATGGAGGACTGGATGGTTGGACCGCGTGCTCCAGATATCCTGCAAGATTCATCCTCTCAGAACACACGACCACGAAGTGCGCGCGGCTAAACTTCGGTCTTACTTCCTCCACTTCATCCATCACATATTTCACTTCTACCACATGTGTTTTCAATCCTTCTTTTCCGGGGCATCAAGCATATTGGGTCGGCTACGTGGTTTCCATTGAGTTCTCCGAACCATCTGGTCTTGTCTAGCGATCATGTCTCTTTTATCGTTTTTGTTTGCAGCGTCTTGGGATACAGCATTACCCCGGATTACTCTCATATTGGATGGGAAGGCAACCCCCCTCTCTCTCCCTAGTCATATATTTAGGGGAGCTTAATTGCAGCCAATCATCAAGCCTTTCAAAAATAGACGCCGATGCATTATTACGCATCTATATATTTTAAATTAATTCAAAATAAATGAACAGAGCCACTAAACGCAAGTCCTAGAGACAATTTACTCAGTATCTAGTCTTGTTTTGGGGCTGGACCCTATGGTGAAATCCCGAAACCAAAAATACGAGTTGTAAACTCGTCTCCACACCGCCGGATAATGATGCCAGGGGAGAAAAAAAAATTGCACAAGAAGATCCTCCCTTGAAGAAGGAGAAAAAGTCGATATATCCGAACGTCATTTCGGCCGGCAAGGTGGAATATCGGGGGGGCCAGAGTGGATGCTGCGAGGAGAGGAAATCGGGGGGTATGAAGATCATTTCCGCTGCCAGCAAACGGACTGTGCCTGACCGCGGTTCCCTAACGAATCTCCTTGTCAAGGGGGAGCGTTGAGGGAATCCACCTGGACCACAGAAATCGCAAAGGGGGTCTGAAAGAGGGGGGTAAATCGTTGAACCACCATTGAGTTTTTTTCTCTTTCTTTCTTTCTTTACACCCAACCCCACTAGTTTGCGACTTGCCGCGGTGGACTCCCCAGATCCAATCGGCGCTGAGGCCATGGCTTGTTCCTTGGAATCCATGGATGACAACGGGGCTACAAGAGTTCGGTCCTTATTTGTGCCATTTTTTTTCACTCTCTTTCTAAGCGCGCACATTTCCGATTGACAGAGAAGAGGGGAAAAGGGAAGGGTACTTACTGGTGGGTAGCGTCTCGATATCCGGATTTAGGTGGGTGCAGCCAGACGTGGAGTAGTTCCCAGCCTATTATTCCACGGTTGTTCTCTCATGGTATAACTGCTGTATAAACATCTACTACTCCGTAGGAAGTATAGCAGAGACCCGCCCTGAAAAAAGGAATCGGAGATTACTTTGACACTGTAGCACGTGCGTAAATGCAATCCTGCAAGAACCCAAAATTTAGGGACGAAGAAAGAGCAAGGCCTATCGAAAGCTGACGCTAAACTTGTCGATGCCCGGATCCTCACGCCGACAGCCAATAAGGGCTTTGACCATGTACTCCGCAGGGGGAATTCGCGCTGTGCGGGCGCAAACTTTGGTCCTTTCCACCCATGACAACCTTGGAAGTTGGGGCGGGTGTCTGTGCCGTCTTTGACCACACACTGTTCACCTGTTCTTAATTCTTTGGCAGAGTCAAGGAGGCAGTTTGTGGCGTTGCTGAGAAGGGGGCCTAGCTCGCCCTTAGTCTCTGCCGCTAACGGTCACTGCGGAGTTTCTCCCCTGAGCCCCAATGCCCATTGGTGTCTAGGCTTCAAAAATTCTCCGAGATCATCCTTGGCTAGGTTTACGACCTTGATTCGCTGATCTTTGGCTGCCTTTCACACTTCAAGATCGACCGTCAACCCCTGTCCATCATGATCGCCCCTCCAAACTGTGCACGGCATATATCCGCTTCTTCTCGTATTCGGTCTCGATCGGGGGATCGGAGTCAATTGTTGGAAAACTATATGATATGTGGAAAGTATATCTAGTTGGCAGTCAGAATTACGTATAAAGCAGGCGCTTGACGTGGGGGTCCAAAGAGCACCATTATCATTCGAAACGAAATCGCGGATCATGTACCATAGTTCGGAACAGTTCGAAACCTGTGATAATGTACATCGGTGGACTCGGCCACGAGTGTGTCCAAGCTGTCGGGATCGGGATTTGGGGAGCGCTTCACACGGACGGGAAACCCTGACTAAATTAGTGTTCTTGAATCTTGATTTTGCATTCTTGATTTGCTTCTAAGGTTAGCACTAGGATAGTAGTAGTACTACTACACTTTGGTAAGCGTACTGCCTAATGTACCTCGGTCGACCCCAGCGAGGGTACGTACTATGCCTACTTAGAGGGATCCCGACTCATGTCCTCCACAGATCGACCCCTTTTCAGCGGTACGCCGGTATCTGCCAGATATCGCCGGGCATCTTTTCCGGAAATGATCCGTAGCTGTGGAGCCGAGCTCCCTCTTGGAACGGCGATTAAAAAAAAACAGTAAAGTCTGGCTCGGCTCCATTGTGTTCGTTAATCGTTCGTTCGCTCAAGGCCAGTCCAAGAACTGCGGACTTGGCTCGGTAAACG
The DNA here is from genome assembly GCF_028828005.1 of Penicillium manginii. Taxonomy (NCBI): domain Eukaryota; kingdom Fungi; phylum Ascomycota; class Eurotiomycetes; order Eurotiales; family Aspergillaceae; genus Penicillium; species Penicillium manginii. The sequence goes on along the minus strand of NW_026643103.1, from coordinate 3,545,185 downwards.
AGCAGAGCCCTAAGTGGAGTGTTTATTTGGCTTGAATGAACTGTTTCGGGCGACGTGCTTCTGAAGACTCATCATTCGTGACGTTAGTGGGGGTTGTTTCAGAGTCTGATCTGTGACGAAGAGGGGTTCCATGGTTCTGGGGATAAAGGTCGGAATAACCCGAGTCATGATGTATGATCTCGTTACTAGCTGTTACTTGGTGCTTAGAAAGCCATGTTGTATCCCAAGGTTCTGATCCGGCATGGGTGTCACCGCGCTGAATTATGAGCCTCTATTCTCAATACGGAGCAATGCGATAAGAATCTAACCCTCGCTAGAATTCCCAGAAACGGTAATTCATTCCGAGCGAACAAGTGTTTGACTAGTTATCCTGCTATTTGAAAGATCATCTTGGCGTACTGGTTTGAAAACTGTGTTGGAAGATGATGAATGGAAGCTCTGAAAGCGCATGGGTATTTCAAAGGTTCTCATCCTCACTGCCACGCCGAATACCAAAGCGCTGTTTGAGTTTACTCCTGACCAGTTATCGCCAACTTCCGTCGAGTGCCGGGGAGCTTTGAGCTCTTGTAAAAGACCAGGGAGATCCCAACAAGACTCATGACCAGCATGCTGACAGATTTGAAACGGGGACCCCGTCAATTGCCACGAAGCGCTGTGTGATAGGCGACGTGACTGTCTATTGCCTGCACCACCGTGCTTCATTGAGAGGTTGTCTATGCTTCGCATCGATGCTGCAAGAAAATCGTAACCAGACGGCAAAGTATTGCATTTTGCTGATACATCGCGTGCTCGCTTACCGACAATTGCATCGCCTAAACCGGAACAGAAAAGGCAGTTGACTTCATCCAGCAGGGATGACCAAGCCAGCCCGTCTTTTTCGAGCTTTCGTCTTTTGAGCTCAGACCTTGGAGAGTCCATTACAATGTCCATGAACTCATACCCGTAGATCTCTGAACGTCGTGGCTTTTGCAAAGATGCCTTGGATAGATTGATAGAGAAACCCATGATGAGCTCCCGAACTGTTAAGGAATCTCCACCCGATTCCTCAAGTAATACCCCCCCCTTCTCTCCAAGAATATCCAGCGAGGTAGTACCGTCATCCTCAGTTGTTATTGCCAAAGGTTGATACTCGGCTCGAGAGCTTTGCTCAATACCGTCCGCGTAGACCAGGAGCATATGATGTAGCACAGAGATCAGTTGAACTAACCATGCTCTCTTGGTTCCCACATCATACACCACAATTTGCTCCATAGCACTGCTTTTCAAACACTTGAGATAGTTCCGAGAAGGACTGAATTTGACAGTATTGACCGAGCGATCAAACGAAAGCCCAACTTGCCCTCCTATCTGTAGCGGAGTAGCGGATTGAGCTAGTGCCTGAAGATTCGCGCCTTTCCAGTTCCACGTAACAGGTTTCACCTTTGCGTCAGACCAAGAAACCTGGCGCTCCAGTCGATCAGTACCCAATAATATGTCTGCTCTGGAGCACCAGCCCAGGAGTGCCTTTTTGGATTGTAAATAGTCAAGACTTGTGGTTTGCAACCACTTTTGCTGCGTTGCTTTGAGCTCTGATACGTTGAGCTGATAATCATGGGTTGCGGTCTCCAGATGCCAAAGGATTGTCCCATCTTCAGTTTCCCGGACCGGGATGAGAGCCGTAGAGTAGCCCAAAAGAACAATGCCAGATTCGACAAGAACAGGATATTCGACTGCCGACAGTTGTAGCATCGCTATGAAATCTAGCTCTAGGCCTTGACACGGTTTGTGATATTCAACACCTGGCTCCGTGATGACTATCGCTTCCTCGAAAAGATATTTCCAGCACAAATTTTCCCCGGGAGACGTGGGAAGCTCCTGCAGCGAGTCGAGGAAGAAGAATTCGGCTGTGGGCTGATAATCCAGATTCGAGACACATATCTCACCAGGCGCAGGTTTTCTAACGGCACAGCAGATAAACTTGAAAATGGTAAACATGACCGAATCGGGATCCCTGGCCTCCAGGGTTATACCCCTGTCGGTAACAAGCAACATGATGTCTCCATCGACTAGGTAAAAGAAACGAGTCAGCCATAACCAAAATAACTAGAGAAGGAGAGGACCAACAATAAATATCCTCACCACTGGAGAGGGCCCTCACAAGCCCCCCCAGAATGTGTTCTCCAGCAGGGCCAAACGTGCGGGATAGAAAATTATGGATTGTTGTGAACTCCATTGTGACCTCCTTCCTGATCAACACACCCAATTCAAACAGCCAAGAATCCAGATCAGAGCGACCCTTCGCGAGTGCTGGAAGCTCGCAGACAATGCTCGACATGACTCTATCGGGCGGAGAAAATCCGTGATTGGCCCGTTCTTCAAAGCTGATGAATCGTGGCACAAGAGTCTCCATAAGGCGTGGCACTTCAAATGCCAGTTCACGTATCAATGTCAATGCCAGGGGCTTTACTATGGCACCAGCATGCAACATAAGTGCGATGGAACCGGGATATTCAAAGTAAAGAGCGGCGGAGAAGGCATCGGGAAAACTGCCACAAGGAAGCTCGGAATTAGGATCAGCCCCTGCACGAAGCAGGAGGGCAACTATATCCTCACCACCTTCATGCCAGCATGCAGCAGCCAGAGGACTGCCAAAACGACCCGCAATCGACGATAGATTGGGATCGGCACCAGCATCGAGTAAGAGACGGACTGCGTTTGTCTGGCCATTATACGCCGCAACACCAAGAGCACTTGTGTGCCCTTTATGCTCGATATCTTCGTTGAGGTCTTCCCCGGAATCAATCACGATCTCCAGTACTTCCAAATCTCCGTTCTCACAAGCTTGAGCTAGGATTCTTTTGTTGCTCCAATGGCGAGCTAAATTGACGGATGGAGGGTTTCCAGTACTGAGTAGAAGGCGTAATACCCCCATATGTCTCTCAGAAATAGCGGTATCCACGAAACTATCGTACTCCTTGACTGATAGATCTAGACGGGCATTGACCTTTGTTTTGAGAAGAAGTTCGACAGCCTTCTCCTGCCCATGAGAAACATCTGCTTGTAGGGTGCTATTGAAATTTTGAGCTAAAGGCCTGGGGGGGCTTATCATGTTCAACCCTTTCCAGAAGAGGGATTATCGAATTTTGTCGACGAGAAATAACGTCGTCAAGTATGTTCATGTGCTTTCCGACCGGGAACTCGATATTGAGGCTTGCACCGGCATCAAGCAAAAGCGTTATCAAGCCGAAATGTTCCCAAAAGCACGCTGCGGCTAAGGGACTCCCATATCTCCCATGAGAGATCTGCATATTCAAATCGGCGCCCGCATCAAGGAGAAGCTGGACGATCTCTCTATTCCCAGAAAAACAAGCTGCAACAAGAGCACTGCCATAGCTTCCGCCCTTATTCAAGTGATTCACGTCGGCGCCTGCATTTAGCAGAAGTTTCACGAACTGCAAAGATGAAGAAGCTGCTGTCGTGAGCGGTGTACCTCCGCTCAAACGACCCTCTTGATTGATATTGTTACACTCAAGTATCAGTACCTTTGCCGTTTTCATATCACGATCGAGAATTGCCTCGCAAAGCTTTTTTTCATGAGTATGTATCAATTCCAGGATCTAGAGAGTACCTGAAGGCTTACCTGATCGATCGAGGCTCTAGTATCAGAATACCCGTGTTTCGAAGTTCCGGGGTCTGTAGTTATGGCACCGTGTTTTTGTGACTTGACTGGAACTTTATAGCCTAGATGATCACTAGATTCAACAGCCGACCCTTCATCTGAGGATTCGCCAGGATAAGCTGGAGTGTCTGTCGCTTCCTCTTCATCTTGGATGTATCTTAGTGTCCGAGGGCCAGAGAAACTTTGATGTCGCTTTCTCTCGATACTTTCATCGAAGGAAGGATCCTTGGAATCGCGAGACATAGCAGTTGAGATCTTAGTATAACCCAAAAATTGTTGCCCTGCTTGTTGTTTAACAGTCATGCGCGGGGTAGGCTGGGGTTGAGTTGGCACCAACCCTGACAAAAGTGGTTAGCGGATTCAGATGTAGGCCCAATGGTGTTTACCTGCCAGTATGTCATGGCATTGCGCAGAGATTCCGAATACCATAGATTCAAAAATATGCTGTACAGAAAAACCGATGCACCAGATTAAGCAACAGAGGAGCACATGGGTAGGGACTACATATTTTAGACGACTTTCTTAAGATAGAGAGTGTTGTATGGACAAAATAAGTTCATTAAGACAGGATTTACAGTATCTTGGAAGGTACCGAAAATCAAACCAACACCGGCGCTAAATGCGAAGTAAGATCTCATTAGCTATCCGTAGTGTACCCATGAGGGCGGAGGGCGCCGTTTTCCAAAACAAAAGCCAGAAAAGGCGAAAAAAGGGTAATATGGGTATCTTTCATCAAGGCATATCAAAATAACTCAAAAAATTAATACTCGGAAAGAGCTTGAGAGTAATGGGAAAGTAGGTGGCAGAAGAAAAATATTTCAAGAATTTCGTCTCGGAGTTGATGTTCGGTGCTGCACGGCCCCGTCCTGTGGCTCGTCCGGTTTCATCTGCGAGGAAAAACTCGACTTTGAATCATGAAAACCGGTCATAGCAGGGGCTTGATGTATTTCGCCCGGGAAAGGGAGATCGGGCAGATCATCGGGGTCGGAAACTAGACTGCGTCGCCTGGAGAGAACACCACCAAAGGATGGATTCTGTTTCTCTCGATGCATAGTTGTTGGTGCGCGGCTGCGACGTCGGTGGTGACGGCGCAGGTACTCATTCGGCACGGGGTCGACTTGTTTCTTAACGGCTGGGACGAGGTTGAGGTAAATAGGGAAGATGGCACCGGCAGCAAAAAGAGCAACAATCACGCAGAAGGAGTATTGTGCGCCGTGGGACAGATATGCAGCATATTCTGCGAAAGGGAAGAATGTTCCGCCGCCAATAGCCATTGTTAAGAAAACAGCGGCTGTTTTTGTATGTTGGGCCGTGCCGCGGAGGGAGATGGCAAAAATGATGCTGAAAGCGCCACTTTCAAAGAGATACAGCAGCATGGCCATTCCTATGGCCGTGTCTCCAGTTGTATTCATACATAGCACGGCACAAACGATCATACCAATATAGGAGACCATGAGAATCCAGCGAGGTTTGAGGAACCATTGAGCAAATGCGGCGAAGAAGCGACCGATGGCGAAGATACTGTGGCCAATTGTGAGTAACTCAAATGCCCCTAGACCCGAGCCGTGCTGTGAAGCATCGGTGAAGCGTTCTAGACTGGTTGCGAGCACTTCTTGACCAGCCACGTAAAAGAATTGAGACCAGATACCTAGTCCGAGAGTCAACCATACGACTGGAACTCCGACAACCTTGGTCATGTTGTCTTCTCGACGGCGGTTGGCTAGCTCTTCAAGGTCTTCGTCGGAAGCCTCGGGGATTGGAAGGTAATAAAATGCCACCGCAAGCAAGACATCAAACAGGGCAATGCCAAGGTAGGCCCATTGAACGTCGACGAGAGAGGCGACGTCATTCACGCCCTTGAAAAGAACCTTCTTGGCCAGAAGTGGGGATACGACACTTCCGACGGCCTGGACTCCCTGTGAGATATTGAGTCGGATCTCAGAGTTTTCGAGTGGACCGCAGAGAGCTATGAATGGATTGCCTGCTGTTTCCAGCACAGCCAGACCGAACCCCACGATAAAGTTTGAGACTGTGAAGGCGGCAGTGGATGTGAGAACTGCAGATGGCCAGAATATCAGAGTTCCACAAGCATAGATGCAAAGCCCGGTAATAAACGTGGCCTTGAAGCCCCAGATCTTCAAAACTGGCCCGCCAACCAAGAGTGGGCCGGTAACATAGCCTCCAAAGTAAGCTCCATGAAGACCAAGCGAATGCCACGAATCCAGATGGACAATGGTCTGAAACTGGGAATTGAGAATGTCGAGAAAACCGTACGCGAAGCCCCATAGGAAGAAGAGAAGTGTGGTTAACGCAATTGGAGCAATGGACTCCTTATTGTTCAACTTGAGCATGCTCTCTGGGTTCTTCATATTGACGAAATCGAAGAAAGTGATAGTTGGCGGGTAGGAGATGCTGGTATGGGTGTTGGCTTCAGTATCCTGGGGACCGGTACCTGGGTGACCAAGAAAGTCTAATAGTCCCATGGGCTCGTCAGAGTCTTTCTGATGGGTTGCATTGTGGCTCTTTGTCTGGGATGGCTTGCTAGAGTTGTTGCTATCAGCCGGAGATGTGGAAGGCGACGGTCCGCCGGAGCTTGGAACGGCAGCTGGCGGGGGCATAGCCACCGGGCTCTCCCCTGTCGCATAGTTGTTATTGGGGCTGGTATATGGATCATTGGTATCTCTGATCAATTTGGGGACAAGGCGAGCGACTAGAGGTTTGAGACTTGGAACGCAGCCACACATGATGGAGACATTGACTTCGACAGCTGACCACATAAAGGAAAGCGATGCATACCCTGAGAGGTCAAAGTCAGACGAAAGATAAAATAGGCGAGAGAGGAGAATCATGACTCACAGCTGAAATCCGAGCCCCCGGAGTTCTGAATGTGAATGGACGATAGGGCCGCTTGTCGCGAGGTCGCCGCTTGCTGAAGAAAAGCAATTCTGATCACATCGACCACCGCGACGAAGAAGCCGAAGCTGAACGTTATAACCAGAATCGCCTTTTGCTTGAATGGTAGACGCATTTGCGTCAACATTGGCATGGGTAGGAATAGGATAGCGAGGTCGGTGATGATGTTGACGGGAGATGAAGACAGGTAGAGTGTGACAATATCGGTGCAAGTGGCGCCTGGAGGGACCGAAGCTAATAGGGCAGCGGAGACTGGGCGACATTGAAAAACATTGATCATGGTCAATGCGAGACCGGCACCATTAACCACGGCGAGAGTGACATAATTGGCCCATCGAAACACCTTTTGGTTGCGAGTCAAGGTCAGGTAGAAGACGAGAATCGAAGTCTTGACAGCCATGAGGGCTGGATTCTGAAAGAATGTCAGCCTATGTCCGTGGATGACCGGAAAACAATTCTCCAACAACTCACATAAAGGACAGTGAACGCATAATTGGCTTTGCTGAGGGCGCTTTCGTTTTCTGGGAGAATTTCACTGGAGTGAAGACCGAGTCCGTTCTTTGTCGCGTAAAAAAGGGCGAAGCAGAAACCAAAGTCAATCACCTAAGGAGTTGTCAGCCCGGCTTCACGACTTGAACATATTTCGCGCCGCGTGAGAAAATTTCCACGCGGGCCAGTCCATCCAGCGCTACACACCCGCGGGAGGGAGGGTGCAGGACCACCAGCCCGGGCAAATTCAACATACCCATGCGAACAACATTAGATAGTCGTGTAACGCGATTCTTCCGACCACAAAGATGCGCGAGATGAAGCGCAAGGCGACGAAGATACTGGCAATCACGAAGAAAGTGATTGAAACCGCTAGGGTGGTGGGTTGGCGGGATTCCATCTTGACAGCCGGCGTGCCAGGGCAGCGCAACAGTCACAGGAGCCTTGCAAATTGCCGATCAATCAAGGATATTTCGGATAGGCAATTAAAGCATAGTGTCGGACAGGGGCGTAGGGACTCGAAGAGGAAGAGGGATGGCCATGATCCCCCGAAGGGATCCAGATGAATCCGGGGTAAAACCGGGGGAAACAGCAGTGATAGCGGAGATCGGGGGGTCCGAGGGAGACGAAACCGGGAGTCGGTGAGAGTAGGCGGAGATACAGAATATAGTAAAAAGGCGATGAGTTTGATGGGGCGTCAGGGTAAGGGCGAAGCTGGTGTGAAGTTGGAGAGAAGAAAAAAGGTGTGGGAAGTGGAGGTGAAGTTGCAAGTGGGAAAAGAAGATCCTCGTAATTTCCCGCGATCGGAAGGCGCGTGGGGAAAGAACGTTCGTGCCTTCCTCCACTACCATCCATTACTACTTAGGTAACTACATGGAATACTTACATTTACTCTGTACTATGTGATATCTACTTCACTTCTACATCTATCTACATCCACATCTACATTCAACCTCAACTTCAACTCCTACCATTGCAGTTGCTATTCGTGCCGCCACAGACAACCCTTGATTCCATCCCCAACGCTGGGAAACGATGCGCCACTCCACCCACAAACTTTGACAGCATTTCTACAACCGTGCACTCAGGGACGCCCCCTCCTGCTGAGCCCCATTCCATTAACTCTGATGTGTGATGTGCATTTCCCTCTTCTGCTAGGAACCGTCTACCATCTCCAGGAAGACCATGGTCTCTCACTTCTCTCGTCCAAACATATTCTCCGGCTGCCCGGTCTCACCGACTATCGAATTATGACTCGGCTGATCCTGTCGATCCTCGACCTTCCCAAGAGGGTTACTGCTTTTAATATGGACTATTGATTCTCCGGCAAAACAACACGAGCTCTTTCCTCTACTAGCGCTAGCGCTAGCGAGCAAACCGTTGAGTTATTCGGGTGTGGGCTGCATTCATTCAATGCCCACCCGATCCACTGACGTCATTCGGCCACCCTCCGAGGGAGTCTTCGCGGGATGTCTTTCCTTTCTACCGAGTACAGGCTTTTGGTACTCTGTAATCCATCCTCGTACTCGTAAATCTATACATGGATGGTCTTGCGCCTATCACGCGACAGATTCATTTGCGGTTCACCAAACTATACTTTTCGCAAATTAGCCGCGTTGCGAGATCGTCCCTGCACCTGTAGCTAGGAGCTTGGCATCTTCATTAGCGCCGTCAGCAATAGGGTTGGACCCTGTCGACGCGCTGATGGTCATCTGAGCCTCAATCTTATCGGGAACCCAGGGTAATCAAGGTCGATCGTCCTATCGGCGGAGAGTTGCAGCATCACTAGTTGACCATTGTGGGACGAAATCTCCGTAAATGGGACGTCCAGACGAACAATCGTCCTTGTACTCTGTACTCTGCATACTTCGTACAACCCACGTAACTTTGCCAAGATAGATCTAAAATCGGGGTCCATCACACTCCAGGACTCGTAGGAATGTTTCATAACATGTAATAAATTTCTTGACTGCTGTGCAATGCAGACACTCGCCCGTTCGGTGCAGTTTGGCTCGCTCTATACAATAATCATGGATTGTAAGCTGACCCTGGCTCCATCGAAAAAATCCCCTGTCTATCTATCATGGCAACAAGATCATCGTCCATCATGAACTCCCCAAGTTCCATTCCAAATGGGGATAGGCCAAAGTCAGCAGGAGGTAAGGTTCCTCGAGCGCTATTAAGAGATGGGAAAGGGGGCACTGCCCCATTGATACCTGGTTCTGCTGTTTTTTGACTAATATTAGCATGATATCCTAAGGTCGGATCAGTTCTAAACCACCTTTCAAGACCTACCAGAGTTAACCAAAACCTGGTTGAATTGTTCAAGATAATACCTGCAGCGGTCAACCAAGCGATTTCCATCATCGAGCTTGGATAGTGCCTCCGCCGCAAGGCCAGGATATGCTTCTGCTTTCTTTGCTTGCGCGGTTATTGAAGTCGTGCTTAGACTTTCGTCGCGATAGACCCAAATAACACCGATGATCACTAACGCAGCGTTAAATGCTAAAAGAAAAGTTAGTAAATTGCCTCGGAAATCAAGAAAAGTATTGAGAATACTGTAGTATAAAGAGAACCACCAAGCCCCCAGGAGACTATGCTTCCAGCCAGGCTCAGCGACAACACCGTGCACAATGCCGATGATTTCCATTGCAGATTCAATGCAGATCTGCATACTATTCATCCCCATCTGCTGCAAAAGTTTGAGATCCTGCGAGTCTCGGTTTTGAGATCTGCTTGCCGCGATGAATTTGACTAAAACGGGTCGGTGGAGCAAGACTCGCAAATTGAAATACCGCAGAGTTAATATAACACGAAATTTCCAGGAGAAATATTCAAAGCTGGCGGTTATTGGGTCTTGAGGTATCCCGCCGAGTTGGGATGTGGAAATGAGTTGGAGATTTGGGTCCAGGGATCTTTCCCATGAGAACAGCTGTTGTTCCAAAGAGAAAATATTGGATATTATTTCTGTAGTTGGGAGAGGGGCATCGCACCCGATGTTTTGGCCGTATAGAAGGTCCAAAATATTCCAGAGTTGCTTATAGAGCGTACTTAAAGAGGTGTCAAGTCGGTTAGATGGACATTTATGGACTAGCGGGCAACTCACATTGTCGAGTTGAAGAATGTCACGCTGAGGAACGATGTTTCGTCATTCACAAGAGTAGAGGATTCATCAAAATCTCGCTTCGAAGGCAAATCGAGTTTCACATAGTTATCTGGGATAGCGGCAGGTCTCCCGAAGGTCATACTCAATGTTCTGACTACTTCGTCAGTATTCATCGTCATCTGAATCTCGCAATAGACTCACCTGTCCAACACCACGCACCCATACCAAGTGCGTTTTCGGATTTCCTGCTCGACAGTTGAAAATGACCTGGAGGCGTTTCGAGAATGTAATCCAAGTTGAAGAGCAGCCTTTACGGCTAAGCCGTGAACAGTCCACGCCTGCACTGATTTTTGCGTGCCTTGGAGATACTGGCCCATCAGGAGGAGAAATTGAACTATAATCCAAATGAGTGGTTATTCGGACTTCCATCTCTCGAGTGATAGTCTTCCCAAGGTTTCATACCAACTTCCAAAGTAGTTCCTCGAAGAATCTCGTTGCCACAAAGACCAAGGCCGCGCTCATAGAAAATATCCGACTCCGCTATCCGCACGTCCGCTTTGGCACCACCAGTTACCGCAGTCATGCTCGACATGGCCAATACCATATTCAACAAACCAAGCCAGGTTCTTCGCACCTTGGTGAAGTTCTCCCGACTCATTTGGTGATATGTCTCAAGAAAGATAGGTGGATATATGTACGGGAACAGCAATCCAGTGTTTGAAAAGTATCTTTGGATCATTTCCAGTGTCTCTGACCGAGGCGGCAATGAAAAGATATTGACCTGAGGTTTCCTATCTCCAGACAGTCGCCGTGGCGGAGATGGTGGCCGTGAAGCACTCACAAACCCTCCCTCGGCGGTCCCAGGCGAAAGAAGGTACCCCTGTTGAACAACAGCGCGAGAAAGGTGTCTCAAGAAGGCGATATTAGATGATGGTCCTAGTTATTTATCAGTAAAGGCTTTCACAGAGCTCCCAGTAATAAATACCAAAGAATCCGGAATCCTCCTCATCAGCTAATGTCACCGCACCCATCCCATCAACCGAGTCCTCCGTCCCAATCAAATCAGGAACATGAACCTGGACCTGCACCCTTCGCTTCTCTACCCGAGCATCCCCATTACCAGTATTGTGCACCTCCAACTCACCCTCAGGAACATCCCTTAAATCCCCAACCTGCCCGTCAATCCTTTCACTGAGTCCATCAATCTCCTCCCGTACCCCCGAAAACAACCCCTCAAGCCTCTTAACCCTCTCCTCCAGTCCGTGTAAATAATCCTTCTGCACAATTACATTCGTCGCAGTCGTAGGCGGCGTATAGATACACTCGAAGCCCAAGTCCCGACACAGCGAGCACCGCGGCCTAGTCCCATCGCATCGAGATTTGCGCGTGCGGCACGCATCGCAGGCGACAGCGACGCGCCGACGTTTGGAAGCCGGCGCGGGTGTTTCGGGCCCTAGGGGCCTCTGTTGAATCTGTCGGCATGGTCTCATGGTCCCATTTGCTTATGATTCTATCGGTATGGAGCGGAATGGGGGTCGGGGTTGTTGCGGGTGGATGTGTATGCCGGGGAAGAGTCGGTTAGTGCGGGGATACGTCGGGTGCCACACTCAACCTTGGAGGATTGTCCATTTGTGGGGACTATGGTCGCCCCGCGAGTACCAGCAAATTCATGGGAATTTACAGAATCGAGCGAAGTGCTTGGAGTCTTAGCAACTATTTGATAGATGGTTGTTTGCGCTGGAGGCTATCGCGATTGTTAAGTTGTTCATGTTTAGGTGATAATCAACTAGTACCTCGGCCAGCGAGAAATACTAGTATCATACAGTTAGCTACTACCTAGGTACAGGGAGTTAACTACAGGGCATGAAGAAGCAAAAGTCTAAGTTTAGGACTTGTTGTGAGCTGCGAAGTCTCGATTCCTGCATACAAATCATGCGCCAAGCACGGGATGTGAGGTGTTTTGAACCGAATCAAAGCACCTCTATAGGCGCCCAACTATGTACCATCTCCACTTCGCGCCAGCATCAACGTTCTCACGCCCTCTACCGTCCTAGCGACATCCTAGCGAATCCTGGCGCCACCGCAGCAATGTATCGCCTTGTATCAATGGTCAACAGGCGCATAGAGACTCATAAAAAAGGGTCTGCCCCACGTCGAATTCGGACCCCATATGCAGGGGCTCCTGTCTATATGGCGATTCGAAACACCGAAACCAACAACCATGTCAAGCATCTCCCCTCGAGCGCTTATTAGCGTTGTCGTGTTTCCTATAAGATGAGACACCCCGTGCGGCTCTATTTTGATTCTCTCACACCCGATGCAAACATGCCACGGACCGCCCCAGTTGCTGCTGTCAACCATGACTCCCCGCTGTCACCCGAGAAGGAGGAGAATTCACCGACACCTCCCAAGGGGTTGACGAGTCATCGCACAAGTATAGCTTGGAGTTGGGTGGTCGTCACACTTCCTATAACTGCACTTACGATCGTCTTTCTCGTCATGGTCTTTCAATATCGAGTGACTCCCGATGACAGTCCGTTCGCAAACCTCCACTTCCCTTCTACAAGCAATGAAAACAACGCCATTTTTGTCGACCTGAATTCCAGTGTAATATTATTTATCGCTTCGTGGGCCAGCTCTCTTGCTCCAATGTTGTCCGGTTTCCTTATGGCTCTAGCTTCGTTTCCCATCGCGCGCCAGCTATCGAACAATATTCGCAACGGTCGCACGGATTCTCTACCCACCCCATACCAACTGGGATTGACGCTCAAGTTTCTGGACGGAAGCGCTCTCGGAGCGATTTGGAGTTGGATGATCTATGTTGTTTCATGGAGGAAAACGCGTCAACCGCAAACGCCACTCCTGGTTACGACATCTAACATTGCTATACTCGCTACGATTCTTGGGTAGGCAGCCGACACGCATAGTAGACTCAAGCTACAGGGCTGATAATTTCTAAATTAGCCTTTTGGTCTCCGCGGCAGACACTTGGCTCCATTTGACCACCACAACAGTATCATTCACACAGGTATCGGCTGTTTCCAGCCCGACGGACTATAGTTTCGGTATAACCCCACGATGTCTCACGAGCAATAATTCCGTCGCAGCGCAAGTAGACGCCGCAAGTACTGGATCATTCTGCAGCATATCGATTGCAGCAACGGGCGCTTTCTTTCGCGATCCTACCATTACGTACCAAGTTATAAGCAACAGCTCTTCCGAGGCAGTGGTCTACACACACACAAAATCCGATGGAAAGGAATACACATATTTTGGAATTCCATCTGCAGAATTAGATCCTACCCATGACTTTACCGCGCACAGCTACGCCTCCGAAACCTCATGCTCTCTCACCACACAACCCTGTCACGTCCGCACCGCCGTATCATCCATCCGATTCAACTGCAGCGCTGCCTTTGCCGGCTTTATCGACAACCGAGATCTACAAACCGCATTCTACACAGACGAAAAACAGAACAACGTAACAGACACCCATAACAAGGGCACGGGTAACCCGTACTACTTCTCGTTCGCCTCGGCTGAAAGCACAGGAGTCTCAACGGTACCAGGAGGCAGCGAAAACAAAGATTTCGTAATGAGCCAGAGCGGCGCCCTGACTTTTACCCTCGGATGCAGGAGTACCGTATACGATGTTGAATACGACCAGGTCAACGGAAGTATCACACGCTTCGACACAAAACTCAGCAACACCTCCGTCAGCAATATTTGGCAGACAACCGTTGCAAATTACCCGGGGGACTGGGATCTTCCTGTGAAACAGGCAATGACGGCCGCATTCTACTCGACTAATTCCAGCCAGGAGTTTGCGGACATGGTTGCGTTATCTTACGGCAAGTCGAGCATGGCGCTGGGCGCACAGGGGATTGAGCCGAGGCCAGCTCTCGCCGTGCAAAGGCGGAACACGACACTGGTTGCAAGACTTCCGATAGCACCCCTGATTGCTCTTGTAGCGGTTTGTCTGCTGTTTGTCGTGGTTGGTTTGCTGCTCACGGGGCTGGCAATATGGGCGGCGAGGTTTGAAGAGGTCCGCAATATACAAGCAAGCCTTGGAATCGTTGGGTTGGTGGCGGATCGCTTTGAAAAGGACGATCTCAAGAAGCAGGCTACTGATACCGATGGCTTCTTTGCCGAGTATGTTGGTCACTCGGGCCGGCGGGTTGCGATTGAGAAGTATACGGAGACGGATAGTACATATAGGTACACCACCTGGCAGAGCGCAGGCATCTCGAATTTTGGCAGTAAACCCCCCCAGCAGGTAGGATCTGACCTTGAATAGGTCGGGGAACTAGAGCGGGCAGGTCTATTCATGTATAACCACAATATCATTTGCCAAGCCCGGCATATAACATACTAGTAATCAGAAGCGGCTTCATGATTCAGAGTAATGATGTAGTAGTAATATGAAGTACTCATCCACTTCAGATTCGCAGGGTCCAGATGACACGAAGAACATTGGAAGTTCGAACCCCTGCTAGTGTGTGATTTGTGTGCATCCCTAGCGCCCGTTGTAACCAAATAGTCGGTACAACGTTGTACAAGGATACTATCACTTACGGACTTTTGTTTCAAGGTGGGGGCGATGGCAAGGGGATGATCACCGATATGCAGATGTATAGAGATAAGGTTTCTAGGATGTACGATGGCGAAGTGAAAATGGTATGGAAACGAATTCATGAATTGTTTCCATTGCGGTCTGCAGATAGAAAAGGATGATATGGTATCAAAGTTTGAAAAAAAGTGAAAAGGATGAAAAATCGTCAATCGTGTCGGCTCGCGAACTCCGATCCAAGAGAATAAGCCCAAAACCAGTCTAGACAAAGCTCTGGAAGAATATGCGATAAATGAATGCAGCCAACTGTCTATCAAAGACAACAGACAAATTTTGTGCTGAGAATTGCTCCCCCGCTTGGCCTCTGTCAGATGGCACTGCCTCTGAAAGAAATCAAGTGGGAGAAAAAACAACCTCCTCCAGTGTGTCGGAAGGGTTGAAGTAATGAAAAGGGGGCAATGAGGCCAACGAAGAGAATGTTGAAAATGCGAAAGTGATGGATGGCTTAGATATGCAAGTTGATGCTTAAGCCTTGACACAGTATTTGTAACCCTTCCATAGATTTGAGCAAGTGTTGTCCAAGCCTGGGTTGAGGCTTTGGAAATCGGTCGCAGTGATTCCATATTGGACTTCAATCTTGCGGCAGTAGTCGTTAGCCTTGACGGTGTAATATTTTTGGCAGGACTTGGAGGCGTAGGGATACAGTCCATAGTTGTCGCCAGGCGCCAGGCTGGACGATGGCGCCGGGACAGGTGCCGAAGAAGGCACAACAGTGGGAGCAGCAGTTGTAGAGGGGGCGACAGGAGCAGGAGCCTCGGTAGTGGTAGCTGCGGCCGCGGCTGCGGACGTAGTAGTGGGCTTAGCGGTTTGAGCGACGACGGGCACGATGGTCGAGGGAGCGAATGTCTCGGTGGCAGCTGGGATAGAGCTGGAGGTAGAGGCAGAGGTAGATGTTCCGGAGCTGCCAGAGCTGCCAGAGCTGCCGGAGCTGCCAGAGCTACCGGAGTTGGTCGCTCCATCCCACTGACTCGAAGTCAGGCTGGCAATGAGACCCGAGTTGCAGTTGCTGGTGCCAGTAGCCCAGCCCACGAGACGGTTGGCGACATCTGTAGCATAGCAGTTGGTGGAGGTGATGCCATCACCGAGGTTGCCGTTGCTAGCAACAGAGCCGGAGTTGTAGCATCGGGCAGCCCTGTAGTAGGTGGCCGATTCCTCGGAGTCCTTGTACTCGACCATACAATTCTTGAGACCTCCCGTGCCAGTGGTACCGTCGCTGATCATGCCGTGGATCTTTTCATATGGGCAAGGCGAGACAGGTGAGTCTCCTGCGGCGTTGTTGCAGGCGTGTTCGCCATTGTGGCTCTGCATCAGACCAGGGTTGATGACTCCATTGTCGGTAGTCTTGACGCGGACACAGCCATTGCTTTCCTGCATCACGATAGCCAAGATGTAACGAGGGTCGACACTGCTTTCGCCAGCGACGGCGTGGATGGCCTTCTTGATGTTGGCGATCTCCTCTTCGGAGTTGTCGTCACCGTAGCCCATGTTACCACAACTGGCCTTCATGACCTCTTGGTTGGTTTCCCACATGTCGTCGAAAGTAGAAATCCAGTTAGTGATTGAGGGCCATCCCTGTGAGGTAAGACCATCACCACCGAAGATACCTGCGTACAAACTGGTGCTGCGTCCACTAAGAGAGTGAGTGGACTTGACATCTGCAGACACGCTGTAGAGATTGGATGCAACTGGAGCCCCAGAAATGAGGGGGAGGCTGCCAGCAGCGATGATAAAAGGAAGGAATTGCATGATTGCTGCAAAAAAAAAAAGAATGAGTGTCCAGCACAAATGAGAGAAGAAGGCTTGCTTGAAGAAAAAAAGAAGGAAAGCTCGGGGGGGAAATTGGGTTGTGCGGTATATGTACTTGACCGTCTCACATGGTGGAGCTCGGTCAATCCTACCCTCACTTCACCTTTCCACGCCATTCACTCCCACTCGCACTCACTGCACCCAGATGTGCCCTGTCCATCAGGAACAGGAACATGAATACGGAGACGACCGAACAGGATCCACCCAATCCACCGAAAAAAAGCCAACAAGGCCTTGCGTTGCAGAAGGTGAAACAAACTAACATCTCCACCAAAAAGAACGAAAGTTTGCCCTGACTGGCAACGATGAGCGAGCGGTCGGTAGTTTCAGGTGCAACAGTGAGGGATCAATAGATGATCGGGCGGGCCTTGCATGATGCTAGTCAAGATGTGGCTAGTAGATGGATACTGCGAGTCCAGTGAATCCATCCGGGCGGCGCTGCCAGTGGCGATTTTCGTGGGCCGCAGTGGGGAGGGTGGCTTGAATTTCGAGCTCTCAGCTCACCAACTCGGTCCAATTGTATCGCCACGATGCCCTTTTTTCGTGACTGGCGTACGCAATGTCGGTGGGTTACATGTCCAGATCTGTCCTTTCTTCTCATTCTTCTCCGGTCACTCAGGGTCAGGGTACTCGGGGCCAGGGTATTCAGGGTCGGTGAATTACGAGGGTGGCTGTTATACACAGTGGGGCAAACCCCCTTCTCCTGAACCCTGAAGGGCATTGTAAGTACCATGTCTCGCTGGAGAACATACTCATCGAGGGCGTTGCCAGTTCCCGAAATGAGTCCACTATGTACACTTTGCAATGTGACACATGGTCACTCACAGCTTCGAGCGCCAACTTGCTGACGCACTCGAATTTGAACCCCCCCCCCCGGGGTCATTTTTCAAGGTGGAGGCAACGCCTCAAACTAGCCTGATCCTTTTGCTCCGGAGGGATGACCCGGTGTGGCCTACAAACACCAATCACGTAGCCGATCAATGCATCATCCATTCTGAATTCATGATAGATTCTCCGTGCAAATTCTTTATGGCCCCGGGTCCACGCTCGATGGTAACATCTCGTCTATTTTTTATGTACTCCATATGTACAGTATACATGCAACGTGAAGCGTTTACTGGGTAAGAGCGGGGAATTTTCTTTTTCTTTTTCTACAAATGAATACAAATGAAACGAACGCATTGCTTGTCTTGGCCCCTGAGCGACTAACGGTGGAGCCTGAGAGGAGCCACGAATTAATCGGAAACGAACAACACGATTAAATACGACTCCCCTGATATTTCACTCCCCCGCAGACACGAAGTGGTAGTATCCATGGATATATCCCCATGTCGTGCAGTAAAATGAACCAGGACCTTTAGTCCGACACAAGCTTCTCGACATCCATCTCCTCTGAGCGGTAAAATCCCAAGGCATCAATCATCGGTCGATCATCAAAGCGGTACAGGTACACCGCCACCCCAGCATCGGCCAGATGCTGGTACCTGTTCCATGACGGGATGCAAAAGGTATCCCCTTCTTCCCAGAGATACTCCTTCCCGTCGATGATCGAGCGTCCGCGACCAGTGACGACATGGTAAACGGCCGATGTGGTCTCGCGACGGGTCGGCGCAGATGTCCCAGCTGAGAGCCGCTCTGCGCATCCTCCGAGCACACGGCTCACTGGTTAGAGAGCAGATTAGCAGTGGGTCAAACAGAATATCAAAATTAGAGATCTCCCCAATTCCCCTGAATATCAAACGAATATCACAAACCTAGGGGGGGGGGAGGCTTGGTATTCAAGGGGACAGGGAGACAAACAATACGTAGTGCAGGGATGGGAAGAGGCTGGGTTGAAATCGAACAAAGCGAATCCTTACCTTCGCGCCCATCATCTTTCAGATACCGACAATATGCCCAGTCCCCCGGTTCAGCATCCAACCTCGCCCGCATCTCCGACCACGGAAAGACCAGCGGGGAAGTTGCACTCTCCACATCCGCCGCAGGGTACCGCGGTTGGTCAAAATGCTGTACGAAATGCACGGGGAAGTGCCGGAAATTTGGCAAGTCCAGTCCATCCAGCCATACCATCGGCCCCGAGCCGTCTTTCCCATGATCGTGGTAATTCCAGGTCGGTGTGAGGATCACGTCGCCTCGTTGCATTTGAATGCGGCGGCCGTGCACGGCCGTGAAGCCCCCCCTGGCCTTCGATGATGAAGCGCATCGCAAACGCCGTGTGTCGGTGTGCGCGGGCTATCTCGTTTGGCATGACTAGTTGTAAACCCGCGTAGAGGGTGTCGGTTGTATATGGTGCATCTTGTTTTCATTGTCAGTTGGTGTTGGTAGGAGATCAATCTATACACGATTTCAAAGAGAATTAACTCACCACGGGCGGGATTGATGAGCATCAAGACCCGGCGCTCGGCTTGAGACTCGGGAACAAGATTTCCTGCTCGCTCGAGATTTGGTCGGATCGATTTGTATCTCCACACATTGGGGATGGTGGTTGGATTGGGTGCGGGAGGGTTCAGTCGTGCCATCTGCTTCCACAAGGGGAGTGTCTTGCTTGCTTCTAGATCTGCGAGGAGCTGCTCCTCTGAGTCAATGGTAGTGACTTGTTCTGTCGTAGACATGGTCACTTTCTTGTATCCCTTTGCCTCGCAATAAATTATACTAGTATATCAATTTTCCTTCTGCTTCAAATTTCCTATAATAATTTGAACCTGAATAGTACTGAACCTCTTGAAGTCCTTGGAGTCCGAGTCCGAATTTCTCATATTATTCAAGTTCCTGGTAGCTATCATCAAGGTACTATATACTTTCAGGAGTGAGCACTGTTTTTGTCCTCCTCGGGCAAAGACAAGCCGGGCTCCGGGGATACATCGGGAACCCTTCCCCGCACTCTCTCAGAGATGATTGAGAGACACGCTTATAACATCGGAAACCGTTTCGTTCAATATATTGACCAAGGAAGTTTGAATTACGTCCTCTTATCTCTCCAAGTTCGAGGAATAGATTGGAGCCGTCGGAATGACTAGAAACCATGGTGCAGAGTCCCTAGCGGATACCTTTCTCAGAGTGCGTATCGCTGTTGAAATAGATGGAACAATTTTTGATGGAATCATAGAGTCCAACTTACCCTAGTAATTGCCTCGCATTTATGAAGGAAACGCCAGTCAAATCTCGGAATATCAAATCTCAGTTAGCACTAAGTATCGTCGTCGTTGGCGCCGGCCTCGGCGGACTCGCAACAGCCATTGCGCTAGCAAGCTCAGGACACAGCGTCACCGTTTATGAACAGGCAGCTAAGCTCGGAGAGGTACCATAATCGCTTCTCATGTATACCCAAATTTTCTGGAAATTTTTGTATTGACCTCGAGACGAATTAGGTCGGTGCGGGAATCCAAGTTCCCTCCAACTCCACCCGACTCCTCAGCAGACTCGGACTCGATCCATACCTCGAGAAATACGTAACAGAGCCCGAGGTTATTTCATTTCGTCGGTGGGAATCTGGAGATGTCATTGGTCTCACTCGCCTCATGCCTGACTTTCGAAATGTGTTTGATGCACCTTATTATGTGATTCATCGAGCGGATTTTCATACTGCATTACATCAACGTGCATTGGATCTCGGCGTCACAATCAAACTTGCTTCTCGTGTGACTGAGTATAATCCTCAGGGCTCGAGTATATTGCTCGAGAATGGTACTGCTGTTTCGGCCGATTTAATTGTTGCTGCTGATGGTTCGTTTCCCTTCGTCACGATTCGTGGATTGGCCTAACTTTCAGACAGGAGTCAAGTCTGTCGCGCGGAAAATGGTTGATGAACCAGGTCAAAAGGCCCTTGAACAAACTGGGTTTGCTGCTTATCGGGCCACCGTGGATGTTGCAAAGATGAAGTCAGATCCTGAAATATCCTGGTTGTTGGAGCGGCCTTCACTGAATATTTGGTACCAAGCACCTTCCAGTTGGCACCCTGGGTCAATACCAATGATTTCCAAGCTATACTAATTCGTCTTTAGGATCGGCGATCAAAGACATGTCATGACATACACAATCGGAGCAGGCAAATCGTTCAATATGGTCCTTTCACATCCGGATACCACTGATCCGACAGTCTGGGACCAGTCCGACGCATTGAGCGACATGAAACGAGAATTTCAAGGGTGGGACAAGAGGTACGCTGAGAAAATTCCAACGATCTGGAGCCTAGTGCTAACTCACAACCTTGTAAGACTTGAAAAAATCATCGGGATGATCGAAAGCACCATAAAATGGCCCCTTGTAAGCGGTACCCCGCTCACCCGCTGGGCAAGTGGTCGCATCATAATTCTAGGCGACGCGGCGCATGCAATGCTGCCATACATGTCACAAGGCAAGTCTCTGTCCCCATAATTCTCTAATCAGTATTCTGAGATTCCCAGGTGCCGCGATGGCTGTCGAAGATGGCGTGGCATTGGCATGTTCACTTGCCAAGATCGACTCTAAGGCAGATATACTCCAAGCGCTGAGTATTTTCGAACAAGTTCGGATCGATCGAACAAGCAAAATGCAAGAAGCAAGTATGTTGAACGGAAAGTTGTGGCATTTTGCAGATGGGCCGGTTCAGCGTGCTCGGGATGCGGCTATGCAGCCCGAGACAAAGGGTGAACCCTTTAGCCATAGTCCGAATCAGTGGAGTGACCCCGCAACACAGATGTGGACATACCAGTATGATGCAGAACTTGAGATTGAAAAGGCCTGGCAAATGGCAGGTGTGTGATTTCTAGCGGTAGTGTTTTATCGAGTTTTGAGGTTAAATAGAACTTGAACACAATGGCCTAGAACTCACCGTTGGAAGTGGGGTCAATTTATGTCCGAGCCTGGGCATTCTGAGAGACCAACCTGAAGAAACAATGTAGGATAACAGCGGATTTAATAAGGGAAGAGACATAAAAATGAGAGCAAATGACAACAAGTGTGGTCTAGTGATATTCCCAAATGTCACAAGTGTACGGAGTAAGAATCGGGGACCAGACGGGCCTCGGAGGTAAGACGGCCCCACTCCGCAATGACCCCTGGCCGAATCCCCCCCTTCAAGTTTAACTCTGCATCCTTTGCAACCTTTGAGCTATAGATATCCTGGGGTTTCCTTGACTGAATGACACAAATGGAATCTCTCCCCATCGAAATCCTTCACCAGGTTATCTCTTGCCTTCCACAGACTAATCTGGCTGGATACGCCAGTGTCAGCAAAGACTGGAACGCAATCATTGAGGGACAGACATTTGCTTCAATACGCTTAACTCCTTCTGATTTACTTAGATTTCGCCAAATTCTCGACTTCTCTGCCACATCCCCTCATCTCCAAAGAAGACGTGCTCAAGTGAAATCTGTCCTATTCAAAGCTGTTCTCGCGGAATATAATGTGGCAGCTCGCTCAAAGTATGAAACTCAAGAGGACCAGGCCAAAAACAACAAAGCCTACTATCAGGCAATCAAATCTCTATTTGAAACTTTAGCCCTATGGCCGGAAAGCGAAGGCTGCGAGATATTGCTTGAAATTGCAGCTCAATCTCCCAGTGACTTGCAAGCAGAAACAGATCAAAAGAAAATGATGCAGCGTATATTCACATTACATACTCTTGACAACAAAAAAGATCTTTGCAATGGGAGATTCGCGCATTCTCTTTTGAACATCGACGAAGAAAAGGAAAGTCTCTGCCTTGTTCCAGTAGTCGGGGGTATTGATATCTGGAGCGCTGGGCGATATCGAAAAGTTACCCCGTCCGCTCAGTCAAAGATCATATCTCGACTACCGCGGCTCCAATCCATACAAATCGACCCAGATGATAACGAAAGAAAAAGTGAGATGCTCAGAAACAATCTCCGCAAAGGTATACACAGTCTGCTTCGAGTATTTATTGTTGTTCCCGGGCCCAACTTGAAGATCCTTATACACATTCAGCACATGTTAACGAATGAATAGAATTTGCGCTCAGCCTTGCCGAATGGCCTAAGTCGTTAAAATCTCTTTGTTTAGAATACACTGGGAATCCACCAGAAAATCAAAATATCTCTCCTCCCATCCGCTCGGTCGCTGGAAAAGATCCCTTGAGCCTAGCATTGAACGCCTTGAGTCAGCAGCTGGAGTGTATTTGGTTGTTGTCGATTAGCATTGGCCCTGAGATATTCTGGCCACCAACCCAAAAAACTCAGCCTTATTGGCCTAGATTGTCTTATCTTCATCTGCGATATACAGCTGCTACACCATCGGGGCAATGGCTGTTTGAGAAAGACCCGAGATGGAGGGAGCGGTCGCCCATTGAATTTGGTTATGATACCAGCAGCTCTTGGGAAGATGAAGATGTTGGGGATATGGCACTGCAAGACTATAGACCCGATTTCTTTCGCAGCAAGCCTCTTGATATCATCAATGATATTTACATAGCAGCTGGGAATGCAGCCCGTCAAATGCCTCAAATTAAAACAATGGACCTCGAAGCTTCCATCCCCGAAATCGATGGGGTAGAAGATGTACTAGGATGCTGCCCCTCGCACGAGTTCACATACGATAGGCCGAGTGGGACGGCTACATGGATTAGCTCATCGGAGTTTCATGTTACCGGAAAAATGCGTGAGGTTTGGGACGCTGCAGCAAAAAGCCACCGTCATGCTCAGGTTACTATTGAGGTTCGTCATTACGATTTCCTTTTTTTGTCTGCGTTTTTTGGTTTATGTATACTGATACTAGCTGTATCCAAAAACACAGAACTTCAAGAATTATGATCATCTGGAGGGATGGGACGATTGAGGGTCCGAAGAGACCTCGGGACCCACGAATTTACATGTCACGTTGAAGAAGACTCCTACTACATAGTAGTGGGGTGCCATTCATATGATCTTCCGCTGCCGTCACCTGGACACTTTATACCTGACGCATCCTTATCTTTTCATTTAACAGTATTACGTACTAGCTGGTCTACACCAGGTACGGAGGAAGCGAAAATGGCATATATTTTCTCCGCCAAAGTACTGTTGGGAGGAGGGATCTATCAACCTGACAAAAACATGGAACTCAACTTTGGAAGGGACACGCGTAATCACTGCCACCGACTATAATACGTATTCCGTAAACTCAAACATGCTGGCGTGCAGTGAGTTCCAAGGTTGTTAAGCAGGAAAGCGGAGTACCCAGAACACCCCAAAAACATGTCGTATTCGTACTTTCTACTCCGTGCCGAATGCACCGCTGCGGGTTCCCGCCCCGGGGCCCGCCGACCCCGAGGGCCCCCCCTCCGCAGTCGTTCCGCCGGCTTTTTCGTGCAATCCCGACCCCTGAAAATCCCGTACCCCCGTGATTCCTCCCCGAAGCCCCAATATGCAGCCATGCATTCTTAGTAAGACTAGAGATACGTTCATGTCCCCCAGACGCCATGATACAACCAATTCGAATCACATTCGCTATGGAAAGAATGTTGCTTGTAGAGTAGTGCCAGTTGATCAGGCGGGCAAAGATGGCAGCCAAGAACAGCCAAATTGAATCTACTCCATATGCTGAGCAGAGACCAATTTTGTGAGAGGTCTCCCAGTTCGAGAATCAGGATGACATTCAATAGCTCGAAAGGTACCCGCTAGAATGACGTACCCGTGCCAATGCAGCATAAACCTGATGGACCATGCATGCGTAATTCTGGGTGAATAGATCTACATCCCGAGCACACGAGGATAGAACTTTCCTCCGACCAACATGTGAGCTTGATTCAGTTTAACCTGCAAATTTTTGGATAAGGATTCGTGCAAAATGACGTTAAGTACGGAGTATCTCAAGTTTCATACTGTAGATCAAGTTCACAGCCTTCGGGGTCTCTGCCAAGTCGCCACAGCGGGTATCGGAAGCGCAATGATGCGACGGGATCGACAGGACCGTTGACGATCATGCTCCATTTGTTTCCCCTTTATGCTCAGAAACTCACAGCTAAAGTCTTAGGCCGAGCTCGGCGAGTATCATGGATGATCTTTGAGTTTCTATTCACTTTATCAAGCTTAATATCTTAAATACTAAACCACTTTCCATATCCACTCATGATTTAATTTGATTGTTATCGACCACACCCAGAAAAATATCAGGAAGGTAATTATCAAGCATTACTGGCAACTTCCAAACAAATTTTCTGCATGAAGGAGAATAGCTAATGCTTCAAAGTTATTCGAACCTTGGAAGATCTTGCTGAACTGAACCATGGCCACCACCCTGACGTCCCGGGCGTTAATCTGGGTAGCCCTTTTATCAGTCCTGGCACCCTACTGCTTTGCATTCCAATACAGCAAGTCCGATGATGGAGCCGTCAGTGTATCTGATGAGCAGGATATCTATTCTGCGGAAGCCGCTGCTATGGTTGAAGACGATGACAGCGGACAGAATGCGGTAGGCCGAGATCAATTGACTGCTACCTCGGAGTATTAGTTAACTAGTTGGACAACAGGACCATGGCGATATAGAAGTACCGGATGGTTCTGAATTCACCTCATTTCACGTTAACGAGGACGGTGAAGAAGAGATACCCGGTTTTATCACAAAGGACCTGGACAATAGAACAATCGAGCATCTCTTTATTGTTCTGCATGGGAGGTTAAGGAATGGAAACAGCTACTGGAAGCTTCTGAACGAGTCCATCGAGAATGCCAGAGACGACAACTTCACCGGAACGGACCGCAAAATGGGAGTGCTTGCACCGCAATTTTTTTCCACGAAATACAATTCTGGCCAGTACAATGAAAACCAGCTGGCCTGGGATGACTTGAATGCTTGGCAACCAGGTGGCCAGGCTAATCATCCCTCGGGTACAAACCTTACCTCTTTCGACGTTATAGATGGCCTCGTCAAGATTCACTCGGACAAGAGCAAGTATCCAAGTCTCAAAAATGTCACCGTCGTTGGCCATGGTGGCGGTGGTCAGCTTGCCCAACGGTACTCTGCTCTGGGTAACGATGCCCCTGACAATGTCCACATTCGGTATATCCACGGCGATCCATCATCGTGTATGTACTTTACCGAGGACCGACCAATTGTCCCAGACAACGATACTTCAAAGTATACCTGCGATTCTTACAACATCTGGAGATACGGTTTCGACAAGTTCCCCGGCACGGGAGGCAAGGATTTGACTCCCAAGGAATATTTCAAGCAATATCTCACTCGAGATGTTGTTTCAATAGTTGGACTCCAAGATACAGGACATTCTGGGGACACGAGTTGCATGGCGAGAGTGCAAGGAGGCACCAATCGACGTGCTCGCAACTTGACTTGGTTTCAATACATCAACGAGCTCGCGCGCACGAACGAAGACCTGACGGACTTTCCTAGTTCATTCGAGAATCTCCCCGACTGGAGCGATGCGGTGGATGGAAAGAGCCAGGTGCGGCTCGTGGTCGTGGAAGATGTAGCTCATAATGCGGAAAAGCTCTTCCGTGGGGATCTTGGGCGAGCGGCACTATTTCACGACGGTTACATCGATGGAGGCTGGCGCCCCTCGGATGACAGTAACAACGACTAGATACCTAGGTATAACTGTCACATCGGAAGTAATAGACCAAAGAGCGCAGCCAATTTATGAAACATTGGTAATTAATATTATTCCAAATGCTAGTAGACTTTTTACATTGGCAAGAACTTTTAGAATTTGACTCGATTCAAGTTACTAGCATGCTGAAGGCCAATCACTAATTAACTAATAACTACTAGTAGCAGGTGATATCAGGAAGTATTTCGTAAAAATAGCAAGGGCTGTATCCAGAAAAGAAATCGATTCAGCTTCCAATGCTCTTCTTGAACACCCAATAAATACTGGAGGTCAAATTTAGAGTCAGACACTGGTGATTCTTCATAAATGTGACCCACCCTCTGGAAATTGAACATTGAGAATACATGATACTTGACGACAGTATTTATGAAAGACTACAAGCTTTGCACGACATTGAGCGCCATGTTGACCACTTTTTGTTTTTATGATCTAATTCTGTCGGCTTGACATCAGATCGTTATCCTCATTCTCCTGACAGTGTGGATTCTGCTGAGATACAACCCAGCGCTTGCTCGACAACCTTCAACAATTCATCCGCATCTTCTAGCCCAACACTGATCCTGACAATGTGCCTCGGCACATCATAGCTGGCTGCCCAATCCAACTCTCTGAAATGTGCTAAAAAAGCGTAGGGGATCGCCAAAGTGAAATTGGTTCCAAGACTAGGCCCCTTGGCCACATGAAAATTGTCGTAAAATTCAATGGCAGCAGTGGGCTTATGGAAAATAACACTAAGAAGGAAGCCATAGCCTCCATCTTTCCTCTTCGCCTGTTCGTAGAAATCACGGCTCTCAACCAAAGAAGGGTAGTTGACTCGCTCAACAGCGTGGTGTTTGTTCATAAAATTGGCGATTGCTTCGGCACTAGAGCTTGACTTTTGGACACGAGAAACGACATCGGTGCAGTTTTTGGACAGTGTCATTGCATCAGCTGGAAAATAATTGTCTTCCCACTCCGATAAGAGAGCGTCGTAGATTGTATCGAAATGAACGGATTGTGGATTAACAATAACACTAAACTTGTCAGACCAATTCTAAAGACTTTTTCATGGACTTTTGACTCACCATCCTCCCATCACATCTGAACCACCACTGAAAGATTTTGTCAAACTTGTCATGACTATGTCAACAAATGGTAGAACATTTACATTGATGCACGAGCCGACAGTATCATCACATGCAATTGCAAATTTATATCTATTTGCCAACATCCTAAGGCGCTGAATGTCAGGAGATCGTAGTTGGGGGTTGCTGGGAAATTCACAAAACAAGGCACTGATTCGGTCTCCGTGGATTAGATCAGCTTCTAATTGATCTAGTTCTGCCTTGTTTCCATGTCCATGCATTTTAAAATGTGACCATCCAGTCATTTCAATGCTTTTCACTGTTTCTGAATATGGAAACCTACAAATGTGTTAGCTGGCTCTTGAGGAAAATCAGAAAAAGCAATTCTGCCCTATATCAAGGACCTACCCGTAAACAACAACAGATTGCGATCTGTTCAAATTGGTCGTTTTCAGAGCCCGGGAAACTGCGTAAATCGCACTTATCCCAGAAGGAAAAAGAAAAACGTCATGCGACATCACATTTGGGCTCTTTTCGTTTGTCATGAGCTCTGCAATGAAAGACCTGATGTGTCGCTTTGCCTCCTCGCCACACTCAAGCTTGGCTGCTCCCGGTAAGAATGACACAGATGCAGGGGACGGGGAGTCCTTTCCCTTTTCTCTGTACGTCATTTGTTCCAATAATGAAAGAACGTACTCTGCATGGCGACTTGAAATTCCTTCACCACTTTCACGCCAGAATGCCAGGAACTCAGAGTGAATGTCAGGAGGGTAAATCACGGCTTCGAATGAAGCCCATCTGAGTTCTTCTGGCGTGAGTTCATTGCTCGAGCAACGCGGCAAGCTAAACGATAGAACTCTTATGTTTTGAGTTGACGCGTCAGTCGTTAACGTCTCAAGGCACCGTGATACAATTGCGCTCGATGAGAAAATCATACAGCCTGGTTCAGCAAGCTCAAGCCGTGAGAGTACTTCCGAATTCAGCTTTTGGATGACTTGATGAATAAAGAAGCTGGCATCACGTTAGAAAATTTTTCTTTGGGGATCTCACTTGAGTAAGTCATACCGTGGGTAGCCTCCTGTAAGCTTGTTCACAATCGCCGGCGTTCGACCGGCCCATTGAACAACATCATCCCATGCGGGCATAGAAGCACTAACAGCCTGTTATACCGTGTCAGACCAAATACTATTTCATAGTTTGTAAATTGGTAGACTCAACGTGTGGGTTGCAAGGCGGCAATAACTGCCCGAGAGGCCATGTTTGAGGAGAGTCTTGCGGATAATATGGCGACATTGCATGGATATTTGCGGTTGGGGTGTGAGCTGAATATGAATGGGTAATTAATTTTTTTTTGACGGGAGGGCCCGCGCCGATATTATCGCTTTTAGAATTTATCTACTAGCAAGTGGCTACCGATATTTGGTGTGAGTAATTCTAGAAACTGTCCACGGGCATGGTTGCAGCAACCTGAATTGCGGGATTTTAGCCCGCACATGCCGATACACATAGCTAAAGGCTGATCTGGTCAAATATTGACGCTTTTGAATCTTCCCGATAAAGTACAAGATCTGCTCCAAATGATCCACAATTCGAAAGAGCTGGCATGAGTGGGTAGCTCAGGGGTTTCTAGAGTGGATATGGGAGCTCTTTGTGGAGCGGGCAGCTACCAAAAAAGGGAATAAAGGACCCATAGTTCGCTTCGTCTTGTCCAAATTGCCGGGAGAGAATTTTCAGCCAAGTAAAAGCCCCTCTTGATCGGTGTACGAGAGGCTAGCCAGGGTAAATTGCGATCTAATCAATACGCATCAATACATGTGGCTTTTTTCGACAAAGACAGTTTCTGTACGGAGTACTCCGGAACGATTTAAGAAATTGCAGAGTATCTTTCCCAAGCTTTGGCCTCTTCATCTGCGATCGCAAGGCGAGATATGGCTTCTTCTTTGAATGCATTCCCCGACAATAGCTTGTTTCGTCGAGTTTTCCTAGTTTCGGAGTCTTGCTCGGATGGATTGATCGTTGATTCCCATAACGGGAGCATCAACTACACCCAACTACTGCACGATGTACGACATTATCGAAACGAGCTGCGACAGTTTCTCTCACCCTCTCTTTTCACAGATACGGGAATAATGAAGGAAGATGATATGTACATCTGTACAGTCATGAAATCTAGTTACGAAATGATCGTGGCATTCTTTTCCATTCTTTCTATCGGGGCTGCCATGATCCCTTTATGTAAGTGATTTGTTGAGACCTTGATCTCTGTGCGAGGAACTAACAACGAGACAGCCCCAGATCTAATGCCCGCCGAGGTGATGGACTTTTATACACGCTTCAATGCTCAAGGCATTATAGCGCATTCAAGTACGCCCAACTTGGGGGATACAATCAGAGTGCATGGCCAAAAGACCGGCTGCACCCTTGCCCTGCTTCCTGTGGTAAAGACAAGATCCGAGATTTTCCAAACGATTGAAAAGCCTTATATCGACCCAGCAATCACCATCTCACCAAATCGGCCGGTAATTGCACTTTTCTCCTCCGGTACTACCGGGCCACCTAAAGGTATCATTCATGCTCTCAGATACTTCACTGCACATATGGGGCCTCTTCCCCAAGAGCCAGGAACAGCACTATCGCACCGACCGATGCAATATGGTGCATCCCTGACTGCTGTAGTGAACGCTATTCTCAGAGGAATGCAACTTGAGATACTAGTTCCAAACGCTGGGCCATCCCAAATCTGGGAGCGTTTACATCAGGGTGGTGTGACGAATCTAGCCGGCTCGGTTGGCTTCTGGGTCAACTTGATGGAATACTTTGAGCAAAAGCTAGATTGCCTTCCAGAAGGAAAAAAGAAGCCTTATACCGATGGCGTGAGATCTCTCCGCGTTGCAAACTGCAGTGGCGCGATGGCAATGCCGACTACCAAAATGTTTTGGAAGTCGATGAGAGGACGACCCTTGCAGATGGTTTGGGGCAGTACTGAATCTTCTATCGGGTTGAAGACTGGCTCTGATCGTGATTTTATTGACTCGGTAAACCCAATTCAAGCGTATTCTGGGCTTTTTCGTGATTATCTAACTTTGACAGAATGCTATTGGAAAGCCTGTTTCTGATGTGGAGGTCAAGCTCTCAGAGGGAGACCACGGAGAAATGAAAGTGAAAACTCCAACCATGTTCTTAAGGTAAATCAAGAGTCCTTTTGACGGGCTTTTTATCAATCTAATTAAGGGCTTGCAGGTATTGGAATAATGAAAGGGCCACTCGGGATGCATTTGACGAAGATGGCTTCTATCGGACTGGTGATCTGGTTCATCGCCTTGGTGATGACTATATCATAGAAGGCCGTGCGGCTACGGACAGTATGTCGTCTAGATACCACTGACAGGTGGCCTTTTTCCATGCTAACTCATCGGCAGTTATCAACTGTGGCGGGGCTAAAACGCCAATTCTGGACGTCGAAACCGGACTTTCCAAACTCGATTATATTTCCGAGGCTTCCGTGCTTCCTGTGAAGGATCCGAAAAAGGGGAACAGGGTCGCTGCTTTGGTACGTACTCGATTGAACCAATCGCAGCTTACGCTGCAAGTGCTTCGGAACGATCTTGCTTCCCACTTGCCTGCCTTTCAGCTCCCGACTGTTCTGCGTGTGCTTTGTGACTATGAACAAATCCCCAGAACTATATCAGGAAAGGTGGCTCGACAAGAAGCAAAGGATCGGTACTTTCCCCAGAATGCCGTAGATCCCTGTTTAGAGGACCTGCCACAAGAGGTCCAAGTCGATAACTTCGGTCCGGATACAGAGTTCCGGTCGCGTCGAATGTGGGATACAGGAGGTGTTCAGTGAATTCACTGGCTGGTGCGTCATTTTTTTTTCAAATGGATGAACAGGTCGGTGTGTATTTCTTGTTCCAAGCGTAAACGCGAATGGAGTCGATGGAGTATTTGTGGCGCGTAAGGGTGGATACTAGATCCAAATCGAGAATGGGTTCAGCTGAGGAACTTTATCTAGAGGGAACTGTGTTCGCGATCGTTCATTTCTTTGGTTAATGAGTGGATCAGCTCCACTTAGAGTGTTTCGTGCCTGTGTTTTACTTCACTCGCGTACAAATTTGGCTTTCCTTTCACGATCCAGGCACCTTGCTGTAGCTTTACCACAAAGCGAACTTCGTCAATCAGCCCCATATTGACTACACTACGTTTTGGAGCACTCTTTTGAAAGGAAATTAGGTAGTATCTCATCATGGCTGAAGTTTCCTCGAGGTTCCAAGTTCCAGTTCCCTCAACGGACATTCTGACCTACATTTTCGATTCGCCGTGGAGTCCGAGCCAAGGCTACACAGATGACGAACGACTCATTCTATCTGCTCGGGGGATCGAGCAGCATTCATGCACATTCAACCATCTCAAATATCTTGTGAAGTGCTTTGCTTCGGGCTTCGGGAAGCGAGCCCAGCCAAACCCCAGAGTTGTGATTTACGGGACGCTGAATGTCAATCTCCCAGCAGTTTTACTGGGCTCAATAGGTGCAGGAGCAAGCTGTAACATCTGTCCAGCATACCCACTCGCGGAAACGACCGCCAGGTTTCAGACTTTGAGTGCAGATTATGTCTTCTTTGAACCGCGTCACCTGGAAACAGTTACAGCGGCAGCCAAGGTTGCTGGTATCCCCACTGAAAATCTATTCGTTCTGGATGATTTCGAAATTTGTGAAGAGTTGAGATATCCACTCCCCCATTGGAGTTTACTTCTCGACCTCGTGGATGGACCAACCTTTCAATGGAAGAGATTATCCGAAGAAGAAGCAAAGACAACAACAGCTCTGTTCTGTCATACTTCTGGGTACGTTCATAAATTCTTATATTGCAGGAGAGCGACCAAAATCTAACAATTAACAGAACGACTGGTCTTCCTAAAATGGCTGAGCGAACTCATTATGGCTTGATTGGAAACACTGCGCAGCTCTTGTATCGCTATCACCTCAAGCCAAGACAAAGACATGAGACGTGGTTCTGTACATTTATGTACGCGGGGATTGGGTTCATCTTGTATGGCCTCTTGATGCCGTTGAAAGCTCGGTATAGAACAATATTTATGCCGCAGTATAAACTTGACGGATTTCTGTCCGCAATGGAGACTTTCCAGCCCACCTCTTTGCATACACCCAAGCACGTCTTTCAAGATCTTTTGACAAATGCCACCCAGGCAAATTTCTCATGTGTCTCTAGTTTACGAACTGGAGGAGCTATGATACCAAAGCGAATGCGCGAGGAGTGGGTGCAACGCCATGGGTCACCATGCGAAGTCGTATGTGGGATGACTGAGTACGTTTACCTCACAAGTACCACCCTTATTTGAAACATACTAAACTAGGTATATAGGGGAGGAATCCATTTTGCTTCGGACCCAAGAGAGCCGAAGGTAGATGAGACCGTCGGAGAGCTCTTGCCTAATCTGCAAGCACGAGTGGTGAATCACGATGGCCAAGTGCTCCCGAGAGGCGAAGCTGGTGAGATTCTAATCCAAAATCCATTTGCGATGAAAGGATATTTGAATGGATCCATCGCCTCAAAGGAGGTTTTCACCGAAGATGGATACATCAAAACTGGTGATATTGGTAAGGTAGATGAGTCTGGTCATTGGTACATTATTGGTCGCCTCAAGGTTAGTGCACACGAAACCCTCCCTTCCTTCCATCATAATGTACCAAGGTACTGGTGTATGTTGACATGAATGTTTAGGATCTTTACAAACTAAATGGATCTCATGTTATGGGATCCGAGATTGAAGCAGCAGTTTTATCACACCCCGAAGTTCTTGCAGCGGCAGTCATTGCCGTGAAAGTGTACGTGCTTATTTTCAACTCGGATTTTGTCAAAGTTTAGCTGCTAATTTATCACAGTCCTGGAGCAGCGGATGATGAGCCTGTTCCTCGCGGGTATCTTGTTCGGCGTCCGGGGTCTACCCTAGAGCTTGAGGAATACAAGAAGTGGGCCGCCACCGAGCTGTCCGAGAGATTTCAGCTAGAGGGTGGTATTGAGTTTCTAGATGCTTTGCCGGTCTCCGCGGTAGGTCATGCCAGCCCGTGCCCCTAAATACCAATAAAGACTAAAAGTAGATCAACAGGGCGGAAAAGTAGATCGAAATGCTCTCCGTGAGAGGAGCGTTTCCCAGGTTTAATCTGGTGGTATTGAGAAGAAGAAGAAAAAAACATACATCTAGCTATCACAGGGCTACGGGTATACATTAACGAGGAAAGATTTTCAGAATAAAGATAAAAAATAACTGGAACGAACGTTTTTGAAGGGAGTTTTGCTTGAGGTCTCCCGGGACGGCCCAGACGCCAGCTCGGAGTACCAATCGACAAGGGCCAAGAACGCAACGATGGATTGCTGGTAAAATTGTCACGAAAGCAGAACAACTCTATAATTTCCAAATTGCAACAATATACCTTGCTTTTGACATATAGACCCAAGGGCTCATAGAAATATCACGTGTTTGCTTTGTCAGTCAGAAGTTGTTTCAACGTCAGATTCCCAGCTTCGCCAAAACATCAACGCGTCGCGTGCTGAGTACAACTAGGCAAGTTCCAAACAGACAAATTTCCCACAAAAAGAAAGAATATCCAGGATGTTGGAACTCGTCAGGCGACTTTTCCGGCGCCAAAAAAGCCTGTACGGGCTAGACCATGCGGTCCTCAATGTGGTCCTACCGCTTCAAAGTATGTGGATGAATATGGGGTATTGGGAAGTAAGTGGATCCATTTGAAAAGTTTTCTAAATTCTGCTAATAAAATCAGCATACATCCAAATTCCCAGAGGCTTGCGAGTCTTTACTGGTTGAAGTACTACGGGCAGGTCTTCTGAAAGATAAAAGCCAAATCCTGAGAATACTAGATGTCGGG
Source organism: Penicillium manginii (assembly GCF_028828005.1). Lineage (NCBI taxonomy): Eukaryota > Fungi > Ascomycota > Eurotiomycetes > Eurotiales > Aspergillaceae > Penicillium > Penicillium manginii. Next base: position 3,511,073 of record NW_026643103.1, on the reverse strand, counting down.
TGTGGATGTGGGGATTCATCACTATATCTCACTCAGAAAATCCACACGAATTCTGCATACGCCTCTATTCGCGATAGCGGTTCGCAAGCCCACGCTCAGGTCATCACAAATCAAAGGCCGATCGACACCTACGTCGGAGTCACTCTGGTACCCGAACAGGCAGCACTCGCACAGCAGCGGATTAATGAAAGCCGCAAATTAGATCAAGGCGCAGAGAGTGGGTTTGCCGAAGTTTTCTGCGCTGATGCAGCCAATCCCTCCAGCTGGCCTGGAGAATTGAAGGACTCTATTTCCGACATGGCCGACACATCAAGTGATCCTAAAGTAGGTACATGGGTCCTTGCTCTGGATACTATGTATCATTATCACCCCTCGCGCCTCCCACTCTTTCAATATGCCAATTCCACTCTTAACGCCTCGATCATGGCTTTCGATCTGATTCTGGGACCTGAAACGTCCTGGAAGCAGCGTTTCTTTCTCCGATTTACATGCTGGCTCACTAGTTTACCATATGGAAATTTTGTTTCTCAAGAAGAGTATAAAAATCTTCTGGTTAGAGCAGGGTACGAATCTTCCCAAATCGAAATTAGGGATATATCGGGCCATGTGTTTCCCGGTCTCGTGAAATTTCTTCACCAAAGGGTCAGAGAAGGAACACCTTTCGGTCTAAATGTGAGCAAATTCCGCGCGGCTGAATGGTTGTTTGGCTGGTGGGCGAATACTGGAGTTATCAGAGGAGTAATTGTCACTGCCCGCAAATCATGAGCGCGCATGAATGGCAAGTCTTCACTGTCCGATGAACAAGTCAAGCTGTGCATACTACTACTTAACCAACTTTTTTTTTTCTATATCTACCAGTGAATGATTATACTCTACTACATACCTAGGTACTTATGCTACATCATTGAGCACTAGTAGATATTCCATACAGCGCGGATTACCATGTTCTGAACAGTTTAGGTTTTCAGTCGCGAACCGCCAGTGATCTTTCACGATATCAAATGGTTCAATCTAGATTATTAATCATTCAGCCAGGTTATGATTACCAGGACGCAAAGCATACTGTATTCAACAACAGAATGCTTGGTTCATATTCCATCAGCCGAGGCATACCCGCATATGACAGATGCGTTGGAATCATGTTGAAATTATGCGGCAGTGGTGTTTCCAGTCGACCGTAATAGGGGAAATAAATAGGTTGGCCCCTGCGGCACACCCACACCCACGCCAATCTCCTCCACTCAGAGCTTCTCTATTGCCAATTCTGAGTCAACAGCTTCACCCTGCGACTCCGCACGTTCCATCCCGTTCGGAAAGGCATATCCCAATTATAACCGCACCGAGTATCACCACCAACTATATTTTTACGTTTCGACGAAAAAAAGCTACCATGGCTAAGTAGGCATACCCATGGAAGACAATATTCAAGTTGTTTACACCTTACATCTAGACTAACAGTTCTCTACTAGCCAACCGTTACATTCCGCTATCGTTCATTGGCCGCTTGCCTTGATCATCTCCGCTCATGGATTCGACGCATTGCAGCTAGGCTTGCCATTCATCCCCGCCCACATTGTCAACTACCTTCCTACGACCACCGAGCTCTCCATTATTTCATACTACATCCTCTCTCTCGGTCTCTTGACCGGCCTCGCCGCTGTTGTTACTGGAATTTACCAGGCCAGCCGCCTTGTGGCGAGACTAGGCGGTGTTTATGATGCGGACAAGAAAGCCATCAAGCCCAAGGTCAAGACACTGGTTGCCCACGCCGCTCTGAACGACATCGTTCTTCTGTTAAGTGCCGCCTACTGGCGGACACGTCGGGAGGCCGGAGGTGCGGCTTCTGTGCCTGATGCGACGATGCTCGCAGTCGGCGTTGCCCTCGGTAGCATTCAGTTGTTTGCTGCTGGCCTCGGTCGCAGCTTGGTGTCCACCGCCGGAGCTGGAAAGGCAAAGAAGTCGCAGTAAAGGCCAGTATTCGCAGCTCTTGCGTCGTAAAGACTGAGGCGATTTTCGTACCATGATGTTCATGTCGACAGATACTACCTGATCGATTCCCGGTGCATTTATTCGAGTATATAGCAGGATTGAAAATGAGGATTCCGTGCGAACAGAAACGTTGCAGCACATTAGAACTCTCTTTCTCAAATGGAAACGCTCCGTGTTTTTTTTAGAATTTGCGGACAACTTTGACCGAGATCTAGCGGGGATACTCACATCTTTGTATGAAATTAAATTTCAAATCTTAATACATTATTTCGGTCACGAGATTCTGATAACTAGCTAATGGGCGGTCTCTATCTCTGTCTCTGCATCTGCTGCCCATGGTAATGATTGGAGGTTATTGCAGTATACATAGTAGATGCTCTTAGTAGAAAGGACCATCCGTAAAGCGCACGAAGTGAAAATGTCCCACGCTTCACGTCCTCTTGCTTATTGAAACATTCTGATATATACACCTAGTAAGTAGAAAAGCCATGGGATCCGTCCCCACATCTTGAAATTGCAGGTTAAGCCCCAGAAGCATTGATGGATCTCATCGGAACCAATCCGATCTACCCGATCTATCCCCGGACATCAAACCCCCCCACTACCCGGTGGCATATACTATTCCAGCCCCGCAGAGTCGCAAATGGTATAAAATGAAAATACACTTCTAAATCAGACTGCTCCGAATATTTTTCCGCTGTCCCAATAACTTTCTACGTCGGAATAACCATGACTCCCCCCTGGAAAAGACTCATCCGCTTTATCGCGACAGACGGCCGCACCCTCCGCGGCGAACCAATTCTCGAAAATCCAAATACAGATCTAGGATTTATTACCGAGGCAGACTTGCTTCAGGCACACATCATCGAGGGTGATGATATCTACGACACGACCGGGAAAACGCGCGTTACGGATGAAATCGTTACCGTAAAGACTATCCTCGGCCCTCTAGCACAAGAAGACGTTCCCATTTTGCGCTGCGTGGGGTTAAATTACGCGAAGCATAGTAAGTTTTGCTCTCTTCCTTGTGTCATATCCTACATCTTTCATCTTCATCTGGCGACTTTGACTTTCGAACTTCAATGCATATGCGGAAATCCAATTGCTAACGCACTGCAATGCATTACAGTCAAAGAAGCAGGCCGCACCCCACCACCATTCCCATTCATCTTCTTCAAGCCAAACACGACAATCCACGACCACGGCAAACCCGTTGAAATCCCCAAAATTGCCCAAGATGAGCAGGCCGATTACGAAGGCGAACTTGTACACCTCCCCGTCAACTAAGCCGCATACCTCGCACGCGCGCAACGCTAACAGAAAAACAGTGTCTCGTAATAGGTCGCGATGCCAAAAATGTCTCTCCAGATGAGGCACTCTCATATATTGGTGCCTACACGGTCGGAAACGATATCTCTTCGCGCAAGTTGCAGCGCGATGCAGCTCTCGCGGGACGGGTACCGCAGTGGGGGTTCTCGAAGGGCTTTGATACATATGCGCCTCTGGGACCGTGTCTTGTTGCTGGGAGCGAGATTGCGGATCCTAGTAAATTGCTACTGAAGACTGTTGTGGATGGGGAAATCAGGCAAGAAGAGAGTGTTTCTGACTTATTGTTTGATTGTGCATATTTGGTTAGTTATTTGTCGTCTGGGACGACGTTGCAGAAGGGGAGTGTTATTATGACGGGAACACCTGGTGGTGAGTGCATACATGTTTTTCCGATATTGGATTATTCACAGTACCTGGTGTCATTTTCCAAGGTTTATTGGTTTTGCTAACTGGGTTATGCTTAGGTGTTGGGGCTGGGTTGAGCCCGCCGCGATATCTTGTTCCTGGGACGCAGATGGATGTGTCGATTTCGGGTATTGGAACATTAAGGAATAATGTCGTCTTTGCGTGAAACTTCAATAGTCGCAAATAACAGTAGACACGGAATGAATGTTGGAGAGACAGGATAGAGGATGGTTATGGAATCACGATTCATACTAGTACATATCTGATCTGTCTAGTGGGCACCTGGGTGGCAAGAAAAAGGTCGAAAGAAAAGCGATAGGTCCGCTTTTAGTATAGATAACTGGTAGCCAAATGGAATACATGCATGCTCAGGTCCTAGTAGAAGTACATCACAAGAAATCTCTGACTCAACCTGAAAACTTTGAAATGACATTGAAAAGAACATTCAAGGTAGAATGAATCATGTAGATCCTCGGGCTAAGCATAGAGTCCTTATCCGAGGCAGACAGATATGAAGCGTAGCTAACATCCTAGGATGTAAAAAGGTGACGGTAAGAATGTCGCCGTGGAAAGCGATCGGCTCTCGGAGCCGAGCATTGTAGTTAGCCTTAGCCCGACCCTGAGCTGCTTTACAGGTGGACCATGTCATACTTCTTCCTTCGTAATTCTTCTGAAACTAGGTGTCTTCCTGTTCTAATTTAGCTGCTCCTATGAGCTTGAGCAAAAAAGAATTAGTTTCTATATCTTCTACTCTATTGTTCAATTATTTGATTTCTTTTCCTGACAAGTATAATGTACTGCCAGTGGGAATTATAATCGTTTTAGCGATAGGGATCAGACCCAGGCCTGAATCCATCGCTTTCATCACCCCCGCCGCTTGATTGCAGTGTATTCAGCAGATATTCTCTTCGCTTCGTTGCCTTTTGCTGATTGCAATATACGTGCGTCGCTCGCGAGTCCTGCTAGAGCACAGTTGGCTCGCTCCATTTGTTCCGTCCGAGCCGCAGTCGGCCGTCTATAACATCTTCCATTTTCACACGAGTAACCTGTGCCGAATGGCTCATCTGGCTGATTGTAGTGTATTCAGCTGCAGAACCAGGACGCTCGAGCCTCGGGTCAATCTTCTCGGCACCACAATAGAGCATAGGCAAAATAGATGACTTCCACAAGCCGAGTTGGTGGTGTCGATTCTTTATTATTGTCGTGATCCAGAAGACAAAGCCGGCAATAAGAAGCACAGATGGGAAGGTCAGCCATTGCCAGGATACCTTGACGAATGCCTGGGAGATCATGACTGTGCCGTTAAAGCTCGCGTCACTGGTTTCAAGAGTGTACTTGGTGAGAGCCGCAGCTATGTCCGACATCACTGAACTAAGGCCGTATTCGATAACTCTGTTGAACGCAGCCCCAAAATGAGCGGTATTTCCCCAGTTCGAATTGTTGTGGTGGAACCACGTCAAGTTAGTATTGTCGAAACCATAGTATTCCCACGAGTATCCCATGAATGGACTATTCCCATATAAATGGTTGAGAGATCGATAGTTACTATCTATGGAATCTGACTCGTTCGTTCGAAGGCAAAACACAAATTGCTCAGTATCACCCCGGTTACCCGTGGGAAGCTTAGCAAGATTGAACGGAGCAGACCGATTAGTCGGTCCCCAGCAATCAATATCATGGTAACTGAGATCCGTATTGTCGGAAAGATTGCTGCTGAACCGCTGCCCGAAGTCAACCGATGTAACATTGACTTTTGGCGTGCCAGAAGAGACAGAAACATGATACGTCTTCAGGCAGAAGGAAATAGCGCATGCTTGGACGTTCTTAATGCGAATATTGCGCACTAACTCCGTTATGTTTGCATTGGCAGATTCGACATCAAGTTGGGCATGCGCGAAGACATAAATCGGCCAAGGGACTCCTAAGGAGTTATTCACTTGTTTAGCGGTATCAAGAAGCCCCCATACGAGCCCTGTAGGGATGGATATGAAACGCCTAGGCTTTGTAGAGTAATTCTCAAGCTTTATGGTGCCATTTGACCCGTGGCCAGCATACACAGAGCAGCTGTACGATTCGGCATAATTGACAGCATCCTCCGAGTCATCATCGCCATCAGGTTCCGTCCATTGGTCACATTTATAGAGGGTAGATACGTCAGTTACATCCTGACATCTACTGCAAAATCCCAAAGACTGAAATTCTGGCCAAGTACAGTTTCCAGACGGGCAAGTAGGATTCACTGCAAAGTCTGTGTTCCAAAGAGCAGCGTTGTAGTAGTTCTTGTAGGCAGTGTAGTTCGCATCTGGCGCAAAAGTTCTTGCTTGGGGCATTGTCGCTTGTGTCGTTCTACCTGGAGTTTGTTGGACCGGGTAGCTTAGAATCTGCTGCACGAATGGGTCTAAAGCCATCGAAAGTATAGTCACAGTAGCCCCGAGGGAGGCAATTGAGAGCCCGCGGTGCTGGAAGAGAAGATACATAGCGCCTAGTGGCCCTCGGCTTGCATCGTCGAAGGACTGCATGTCTAAAACAGGCTTTTCCCGGCGCTTAAACCAAACCCATTTCAATTGACCAACCGCTGCGGCTACCACGAAAAGTAGTGATGATCTGGATGATGTGGCCAGCAAAGAAATGATCGTGTTGAGTGTCAGCCCGTAGGATAGATTAGGGGACGGCTTCCCGTCATAGGCTCTCAGAATAATGATGACTGCAATGAACGATGCGAAACTGAACGCCATGGCGAGGCACTCGAGAATCCATGTATCTTCAAGTGAAGCCCAGCCTCCATATTTGGAGGGAGATGTCGGTTTGGTATTATAATCATCATCATCACCAGTCCCCGCAGGGAGGGATTGCGATCGAAGGCCATAGTGGTCATGGTAATCGCCGGCAGCAGTTGTGTCCTGCGACCGCGCAGGGGAGGATGTTCGACTTTCGGCAAAGGGAAATTGAGGTTTCTGGTAGTAGGTCTGACTTGGCGTGAAATCGTTCCGAGACTCCATATTTTCAGTTGTAGATGGAAACAGGTCATGGTTCTTCCGTTCGGGGTCGATCTTATTATAACCTCCATACTGGCAGCGCCAAGAGCTGCAGGGGGTTGTCGCTTTCCAGCCTCACAGTGTGAACAGCCAAATAAAGTGAGCAATCAGGCGCTTGCACGATGGTAAAACAGCCTAACGCAGCATGACGCTGGACCCTGGCGCTTTGTAGTCTTTTCACATAATGATGAAAAGGTGGGGGCCGGTTGGGTTCGCCTCTCCCTGAAGGTCAGCCCTAGCCAGACCCGCAAGACGGGTGCCAAAAGGAATTGGGATTGGAGGTCGAGTGGGTGATAAGATCATACTAGATGGTTGGGGCGTGATTATACTCCGTAGTGGAAGGAAAATAAAGGGAGGAACGGTTTTCGGATTGCAGCAGGATAGTACTAGGTGGATACCCGGACAGAAGGACACATAACTACTAGGTCACTCAGGCTGTTGCACGAGTTGTTGTAAGTGCTCCAGACACCCCTAATCAGTATTCGGATATAAGGAATAGGATACTCCGTACAGTCGTTCAAATTAAAATCTTACCATATAGACGTTTTAAAATGGGGACACCCATGGATGGTGGCCGATACGCGATTGTAATAAGGGATGGCGAGATCGTGAAGGTTGTAGAAAAGTGGAGGATAATATGGATGTTTACAAAAGCTAGTGCTAGATAGGAAGCAGAGACCTTTCTTTTGCACCGTCTTCAAGTTTCTGGACAAGGTACTAGTATGCTTTTCGAGATGTTATAAACAGTACCTAAGTACACCTGGGCACTATGCAAATATGTATGGCAGGCTGGACTAAAACCTTGGAAGGCTATGCTTCATGAATACCTTTGCCATCGCCTGTAGGGATACCGGGTAGTTCCTACTACTATGAATGGTGAAACTCGTGTTATTTGTGGTGCTAATGGAGGAGAAGAAGAGAGGAGAGATGGTAGAACGGCAACCTCCAGGGCTAGATGCATGCCCAACGCCACGAGTGCATCGCCTCAACTGAACTTGAACCTTTTTAGTTAGCTTGCTTGCGCCGTTTTGAAAACAGCAACTTTAGAATCCACGGGAATCGATGGACTGATTTGTGTCTCAGTCCTTCCAGCTGTTTTTTGGGACTTGCCAGGGCAAGCCCCCGCCGATCATTGATATTTTCGCAGCTATTGATTTCTTGGATGATCCTTTGGGGGCTGAGCACCTCAGCATCAGACTAAACCCCAATTCCCATGTTACTCCGTACTTGTCAAGAATTCGCGAGTGTTTTGAATATCGCTATACGTATTAAATACAGCGCGAAGGCTGGAGGCTCGCGAGTGCGACCCAATGTCGCAAGTGCAAGCGATGTCACCTTCCAAGGTTTACGAGACTTGACAGATATGGCAAGTCAGTGGCGGGCTGAGAAGAGAAGGTGGCTGTGAAACAGGGGGATTTGGAGCTAGCATTACTAGAGGCATCCAAACTGCTTCCTGGACACGTTAATAGACAGTTACAAGCTATGAGTTACGTGTACAGCAGCCAAGTTTCAGGCACCAAAGTCAATCAATAGTTTAGCCAGAAAAATTTAAATTCAGATCAGACTAAGCTTAAGCTGTCATTTGACAGGAGTCTCAGAGAAATCTGTTTCCAATTTGCAAAGCATTGGCTAAAGATAGATACCGTAGGTATTTGGCTTTTCTTTTCCCCTTTCACTTCTTCGTTCAAAGGCATAGTCTCGTAGAATTCATCAGTGCCATCGCATATCAAAAACGGCACCTCAAAGATCAGCCGATTCATGATTTAATGGTGTCAAGATGCGCATCGAGTTCTGGATGGGCACGGGGTTGGGTTTTTGGTTTGGATGGGGCCATCATGGTAGTATTGTCACAGGACTCCGAAGAGAAACAGATTCTATGAACAGGTAAAGGTGAAAAAAAGGGATGCAGCCCACTAGGGGCGCAAAATGGTATAGAAATGGAGTTTGTCCAAAAACGAATGGAAGAAGGATAAAGAAAAAATGGAACAGTTGCAGGGGCCGAGAATCGACGGGCGATTCACGGAACCAAGAGAAGATACGAATGTGTCATAAATCGAGCCAGCGATACAATCTACCAGAGATTTTCCCATGATCAGAGTGAAGCGATCGACGCGACACTTCAGTTGTTGACGGTCCACTTGACATCACCGATGCGGCCCGCGGAAAAGCCGGCGAATTTCTGGAACAGAGCGCGGGACATATCGATGGCGTTGTTGTCGCAGCCCATGCACTTGTCAACGACCGTGGCGGTTTCCGTCTTACCAAAGCGCGAGATGGTGACCTTCTTGCCACAGTCGGAATCGGTCATGACACCGACGGGCAGGGCAATGACAAACTCGGACTCACCATCGTTGGTGGTACCACAAGAGCTAGGGCTGGTGGCGAGGGTAGCGGTGTCGTAGAAAGTCGCTTCTCCATAACCGGATGGACCAGAGCTGGAGCTGGAGCTGGAACTGGTATCGGTGGAGCGCTGAGCGGTCTGAACGGCGGCAGCGGCAGTGGTGGTGGTAGAAGAGGAGGACTCAGAAGAGGACTCGACGGCGGGAGCCGCAGCAACATTCAGGGCCTGAACGGTGGCCTTCTCAGTGGGCTGAGCAACAGGGGCAGGGGCCTCGGTGGTGGAGGTGGTTGGGGCAGCCTTGGCCTCCTCCTCGACGGGAGCGGCGGAGGAGGTAGTCTCAACAGCAGCAGCCGGGGGTGGTCACAGCGACGACAGTCGCGGTGGCAGTGGGCTTACCCTGGTTCGGGTAGATGGTGGTGGTGACATCGACAGTGGTCCAGACAACGTCGGTGACAGTCTCCCAGACAACGGCGCGCTTCTCGACGGGAGCAGCGATACCGGTGAGGGCAAAGAGGGCGCCAGCAAGGGCGAGAGTCTTGGTGATGGGAGCCATTGTAAAAGAAGGCGGATTCTTTCAGAGAATGTCGAGGGTTGGGTGTGTGTTTGTGTGTGGGTTATTTGCTTAAAGACAGGTCACTGCACAGCAGTAAAGGATTGAACGACTCAAAAGGAGTGTGAGATCGAACAAGAAGACGGTGAAGGAGGGAACCGTTTGGAGAATTGGTGGTGATGATGGGAGGGGAGGAGGAGATGGAAAGGGGGAGGTGGTGAACTAAATATTCACCACAGCGCAGTGACTGCCCAGTGGTACCTGTGGATGACTGACTAACTCCACTTCTTCCTCTCATCTCGCCATGGATCAATTACCCACGGTTTGCCCCAAGCCACTTCCCTTACGGAGTACTCCACTCGAGCATTCCGACTTACCCTCGTATTTCTTCAATTGATAAGTACCTTTTTTTGATTCTCGATCCCAGCGTACCTGACCCGGAGGCCCCGGGACGATGGTCAGGAACATAGCTGATTGGAACAATAGAGTTGCGCCAACAGAGAGTAGCGCAGGGGCAAAGGCCAATTGACCTCCATTTCCAGTGGTGCCCATTCACAGACTTCTCCTGGCCCTATCCCCAGTGGAGTCTAGCTGGACCGGCTGAAAGAGCCGAAGCCAACGGTTGTTGCCATACTAGTCATGGTCTTAGCCATGTGTCAACCAATATTGAATCCATTCACTTCCTTTCTCCCCATGAGAACGAAGAGATCAAACACTCTTGTCGCCCATTGTCCGACCAATTTCGATTCAGGCACATCTTTACAACCAGCCCAATTTCCCTGGCCACCTTGCGGACAGCGCACCACCTTACACGTCCTCTGCAGCCTCTGAGCGGGTCCCTGCGCCCAATCGGGCTTGGTCGAATGAAACACGATCTCATCCTGGTCGAACAGGTAAACAGAGACTTCCACTCGTTCGTTTCTGCAGCTGCAACGGAGCAATACCGATACACCTCCCGGCTGTCTAAAGTGGCCGTTCTCCGAATATAATGGAATGACGTTGGCGGAGTTCAACGTTCTGGACCTGTTCCCCTCTCGTCCCGTTCTTTTCTCTTTCACCGAGCCGAGCAACTTTTCGTTCGGTGGGTCCGTGGCTTAGAGTGGCGATCGTCCACATGAAACCCCAGGTCAGATTCTGGCCCTGAAAGAGAGACACTGACACAGTCAGGCCAGGGGCGCGACAGGTACAGACACAGACACGGGGGGGGGGGGCTCAAAATGGGATGAAGCAAATCGATGCTCGCCTTGCCCTCTTCCAAATTGCAGCTGCTGTGATCTCCGACCTGTCGTCCTAACCATTTCCCACCACACCATTCACAGGACCCAGATCCCTCTCGCTTTCGATCGTGGCGTCCAGCATGAAACACACCCGATCGCCAGAGCGCAATTCTAGACCCGACGGAACAGGAGCCACCAGGACCCCTCCCCGAACCAATCCCCGCCCCGGCTCGCCTTGGTGCAACCCTGTCGGGAACGCTGGTTGGCATCCCATTTTTTTTTCGTGCGGTGGAGTACCCTTCGTAAAAGGGAAGACTTCTCCGCCAGTTAATTTCGCTCCACTCATCCGACGATCACCCCGGAATAAGAATGTGCGACCATGGTTGACAGCGGCACAAAGATGGCCCTTCTTGCGTTGAATTAGAGGGTACGGGATAGAGTCGGAGGGCAAGAAGAGAGGAGCAACTACTCCGTACGCACAAAGTACTCCGTTTGTACTCCGCGAATCTAGAACGGTGAGGTATGGCAGGGTGGGGTTTTTGAACGCCATCGGGGGAATTTGGGAATGACAGATCGCGCCGAGAACTGGGTCTGACAGTACAAGTAAGTGGAATGCGGGTGAGAGATTATCGGAATGTGGCAGTCCACCTAGGCGCCATGATCTCCGAGGCTTTAACTGTCACTGTCGCAGATCATGAAAATCTTCGAAGATACCTAGGTATGCCAAACTAAGTTCAAATGACTTACCACCGCGACTTGGGTTATGTAGATACTTAGAACAAAGGTAAAAGAGATCACTAAGAGTCTGCAGCACTACCACCAGTTGAAGCTATGAAGGAAACGTCATAAAAAGAACTATCATACCACCCTTGATGCATATCCCAAGCCTAGATCCAACAAGATGCATACCTACCAGGTACCTACTAGGTACACCCAAAAGCGCCCAACTCCAACTCCAATCCCAACCCCAAGTATGCCTCCGAAAAATCCCTCAAAGACCGCCGCAAATGGAAACTCCAAAGAACCTTTCGAACTTGATTTAGAAGCCCAATGGAAAAAAGAGCCCCGCGTGGCAAGTCGACGACCGCAAAAAGAAAGAGAACCCCCACCACGTTACAATTCCGGCAAACCTACCTACTCCAAACGAACACCCCCCACGAAGAACCAAACTTGATGTTCTTCTGGAAGATTTGAAAGAATTCCGTTCTCTGGTTTGCCTCAACGGCTCGGGCAATGAGGATCAAGATGAAGCGCCATCTACGTATTGCCTTCAAAAGAGTTTTGTTTCCCTTTCATCCGGACTTTTGTTGGATGTGTCAGCGCCGGAATTGGATATGCATCCGTTGGGAGATGTTGAGAGAGGGGTTAGGAGATATTCGTAGTACTCGTAGAGGGAGGGGTAAGGATTTGAACGAAACATAGCATATGCAGGTGCTGGGGAAATGAGCAGGCTTTCTCGTAGCCAAATAAATGCCAGTACTGAGCGGAGCTGGCTGGTTGCGATGTACAGAGGAACTTGAAACCAACATGCACCTTATACTTGGTAGAGCAAAACTGTAGTACAGGCTAATATTCAATCAATTCACACTATGCACAAACGACAGAAACTGCACGGTACTGCTAGAGGTCTACTAGGAGATGGAATCCAGACACGAAAAGTGGTAATCAGATGGGAGAGGGAGCAAGCTATTAGTACTAAGGTGAAGCTATCTAGGGAAGGACTCGGACCTTGGATGCCTGAGGCAGTATATGCCACCAAGCATCTCAACTTGAACAACTCTTTGATTGGTTCAAGTTCTCTGGTCTTAATGAAGAAGAGACTACTACTACTACTACTACTACTAAAACTACTACTACTACTCTCAAGGAAAGGAAATACGCGTGGTTCGCGTCATCGTGTCTGGTGGTTTTTTGATGGCCCCGGCTAGTCTACAATCTTACACGTACTAGTATATCTTTCATCAATCTCTTTCAGTCCAAGCCAGTACATACTACCAAGTATGGTAACTTGAACTTGGAAAGAGAGTAGACTACTACTACTACTACTACTACTACTACTACTACTACTACTACTACCTGGGTATAAAGTAGAAACGGCTGGCGGAAGGCATGAGCCTGAGGTCACTATGGTACCAACTCCTTCCAATTTCTACTCATACAAACTCTCACTCTCTCATTTCACTCCCACCAGTTCTCATTAATCAAGAATACCTACCAAGACATCTCCACGCTTTCCACGTTCCGAGCTCAGATCTCACTGTCAAACACCATGCCAACTCGTGACATCCGCTCGTTCGCCTCGCGAATCAGCGAGGAACCGGATATAACCATCTCTTGCGGCGAGGATAATCACAAGGTCCACCGAGCCATCATCAGTCTGAAGTCCGAAGTCCTAGCCGCCATGTGTCGCCGCGGAACATTCATCGTACGAGAACCCTCAAACCATGATATACTCCTCCACCCCCCAAAACACGACATGAACAACAGCTAACAAAACATGCCCGGAACAGGAAGACGAAACTGGAGTGATCAACCTACGCGACGATGACCCCGAAGCAGTCAACATCATGGTCCAACATATCTACGACGAGCCCTACAAGATCAGCCCACAGAATAAAAAAGACGAGTCTAGCGCCCGACTGAGTCTACAAGTCTACGCCATCGCCGACAAATACATGATCGAGCCGCTCGCCGTGTCCGCTCGAAATGAATTCAAAAGCTGGGCCGCGATGGCAATGTGCACAGATTCCTGGGCGCGCATCGTGGAAGAGATCTGGGAGGGCGATGGATATTCGGGCCTCTATCCTGCCATCGAGAAGCTGATTGCGGGAGATATTGATTACATGCTTGGTGATGAATGGCGACCCTTCATCGACAAGGGGATGAGATTTGGGAGGTTCTCGACGGATTTCCTGCGCGGAATTGTGGAGAAGAAGGACTTTGATGCTTACGAGGGAGAAGGGGAAGGGGAAGCGCTGTTTGAGATGGGAAAGTTCGAGGACTTGGAGAAGAAGATCGATGGTCTGGAGTATACGGTCTCGAATCTGGAACATGCGGTTAAGGGTCTGGAGAATACGATCAAGGATCTGGACCATACAATCAAGAGTCGGAAATAGAGGGTCAGAGGTTTCATCCTAGGCTGCGGATCGACTTTCCGACAACTCAGCAAGAGATGGTTGTCGACAGCTACTACTAGCCGGTCAGATGACAGTATCGAGATGATACCCCAGTTTAATGTCTACGAGGACAAAATCGATATCTAGTTCTAATGAATGTCCGTAGACTTTCAGGGTATCTTCAAGTTCCTCATTATATCACACCCTCTATGTGTGTATGGTCACTTTCGAGAATGTTTACACTATACTTTTACACAGAACAGTCGTAGCATGAACATCATTGACTAGAAACTAACAAAGGAAATGTAAAACAAATGAAACCGCGCCAGAACCAGAGCAGAAAAAAAGGAAAAGAAAACCATAAAGCTCATCATATAGGTACATCAATCACACATTGGGCAAATTGTAGAGGTGTGCCAAAGGGGATGCGGGAAAACGGGGAATGGGAATGGAGGAAGTACATGGGAAATCGTAGAAAAATTTTTGGTAGACAGAACCAGAGCTATTTAGCCCTGGCACATGATGCAAGCATCCTTGTTCTCGATGCTGCACTGTAGAACGGCGTCGGAGTAGATATCACCCTCAGACTTTTCAGTCTTCTCGGTTTCCTCAGCGGTCTCACCGTCGGCCTCAGCGGCAGCGGCAGCGGCGGGGGCAGGGGCAACAATTGGAGCAACAGGGTCCGCAACGAGAGTGCGAGGGCTTTCTTGAGGGGCGGCAGCGATGGCGGCGGGCTCAGCACGGGGAACGGCGGAGTAGCCGGAGGAAGCGGCGCCACGCTTCTTGAGCGAAGAGGCGGCGCGGGCAACGTTGGTGTCCTCGACCAGCAGCTGCTCCTGGTCGACGGTGAACTGGATGGGAGCAGAGGCGGCCATAGTACGGAGGTAGTACATGCCGGTCTTCAGGCCCATCTTCCAGCCAGCGAAGTGCATAGAGGTGAGCTTGCCCATGGTGGGCTCCTTCAAGTGAATGTTCAACGACTGGGACTGATCGATGAAGGCGCCACGGTCAGCGGCCATCTGCAAAATGCTACGCTGAGAGATCTCCCAGACGGTCTTGTACAGGGCCTTGATGTCGGCAGGAATGTTGGGGATGTTCTGGACGGAACCGCCATCGGCAATGATACGGTTCTTCATGTTGTCGGACCACAGGCCAAGGTCGACCAGGTCCTTCAGCAGCCAGGGGTTGACAATCTGGAATTCACCAGCAAGGACACGGCGAGAGTAAATGTTGGAGGTGTAGGGCTCGAAGCACTCATTGAAGCCCAGAATCTGACTGGTGGAGGCAGTAGGCATGGGAGCGACAAGCAGACTGTTGCGAACACCATGCTCGGCGATAGTCGCCTTCAGGGAAGCCCAGTCCCAAAGGTCGGTAGGGGTGCGGTCCCACATATCGTACTGCAGGATACCCTGCGAAACGGGGGAGCCGGGGTAAGTCTCGTAAGTACCGAGCTCCTTGGCAATAGCAGCGGAGGCAGTCAGAGCACCGTGGTAGATAGTCTCGAAGATCTGAATGTTCAGCTGCTTAGCCTCGGGGGAGTCAAAAGGCAGACGCAGAGCCAGGAAGGCATCGGCCAGACCGTTGACACCAAGGGCGATGGGACGGTGACGGAAGTTGCTCTTCTTGGCCTCAGGAACGGGGTAGTAGTTGATGTCAATGATCTTGTTCAGATTACGAACTAAGACCTGGACAACCTCGTGCAGCTTGTTGAAGTCATACTGTCCCCGGTTGGAATCAACGAAGGTGGGGAGAGCCAGGGAGGCCAAGTTGCAGACAGCGACCTCATCGGGAGCACTGTACTCGATAATCTCAGTGCACAGGTTGGAGCTGCGGATGGTACCCAGGTTCTTCTGGTTGCTCTTCTTGTTACAAGCGTCCTTGTACAGCATGAAGGGGTTACCAGTCTCGGTCTGTGCCTCAAGAATGGCATACCACAGCTTCTGAGCCTTGATGGTGGTACGACCACGACCCTCTCTCTCGTAACGCTCGTAGAGAGCCTCGAACTCGTCACCGTAGACATCAGCCATACCAGGGGCCTCGTTAGGGCAGAACAGAGTCCAGTCGCCGTTGGCCTCGACACGCTTCATGAACAGATCGGGGGTCCACAGAGCATAGAACAGATCACGGGCACGGACTTCCTCCTTGCCGTGGTTCTTGCGGAGGTCGAGGAACTCGAAGACATCGGCGTGCCAGGGCTCAAGATAGATGGCAAAGGCACCAGGGCGCTTGTTACCACCCTGGTCGACGTAGCGAGCCGTGTTGTTGTACACGCGGAGCATGGGGACAATACCGTTGGAGGAACCGTTAGTACCGCCAATGTAAGAACCAGTGGCACGAATGTTGTGAACGTTCAGGCCAATACCACCGGCAGTCTTGGAGATCATGGCACAAGTCTTGAGAGTGTCATAGATACCCTCGATGCTGTCCTCCTTCATATCAACCAGGAAGCAAGAAGCCAGCTGGGGCTGGGGGGGTACCAGCGTTGAACAGGGTAGGGGAAGCGTGAGTGAAGTACTTTTGGGACATGAGGTGGTAGGTCTCGATGGCCTTCTCAATATCCTCACCGTGAATACCGACAGCAACACGCATCAGCAGGTGCTGAGGACGCTCGGCAACTTTGCCATCAATGCGGAGCAGATATGAGCGCTCCAGTGTCTTGAAGCCGAAGAAGTTGTAGTTGAAGTCACGGTCGTACACGATGGCGGAGTTCAGCTCATCGGCGTGCTTTGTAATGATCTCATAGATGTATTTGGAGATCATGGGAGCGGGCTTGTTGTTCTTGGGGTTGACATAGTGGAAGAGGTCGGAGATGACCATAGAGAATTGCTTCTTGGTCTGCTTGTGGAGGTTGGATACAGCGATACGAGCGGCCAGGATGGCATAGTCGGGGTGTGTAACGGTCATGTAGGCGGCAGTCTCGGCAGCCTATACCAGTTGACAGATTAGCACTTGGTCTCAAGAGTAAAAATTTCACTCAGGTAAAAAAAAAAAAGAATTGCAAAGTCTCTCATACCAGGTTGTCTAGCTCGATGGTTCCAACACCCTGGTAGACACCAGAAATAACCTTCTGGGTGATAGCAGCAGCATCAACGTGGTCTGGGTCGAGGCCATAACACAGTCTGGAGACACGGGCAGTGATCTTGTCGAACTGCACGCGTTCTTTGCGTCCGTCTGTGACATCATACGTCAATACTGATTCAGAAGGTGGTGGCAATGCCACTTATTGCTCGCCCAAAGCAGCTCGGACAGATAGACACGCGAGAAACACGTTCATTGCCCTACACTGCAGCTCGAGGAGGGGGTCACTTACCTCGCTTGTAAACGAACATCTTGAAAGAAGAGCAAGGGGTATGAGGGGAAAGAAGATTAGGATAGAATGAGGGGGGGTATCAGACAAGAAGAGAGAAGTGTTTGTATTAGGGTATTGAAAGGTAGAAAGGGGAGGAGGTGAGGAAGGGATAGGAGTGGATGAGAGAAGGGGAGAAGAAGAGGGAGGGGCGGAGGATATTTGATGTCGCCGGGGCAGACGCGTTTTCTTCTCGCGAATTTTCGCGCCTTCTCTGGTTCGCTTCCTTTGGTTTCTTGCCGCGCTGAGTAATATTCACCCGCTTTCCGCGTAGGTCACGTGAACACGCGCCTTTCCGCCCATCGGAGGGTCAACAAAGACATGGCCATGCTTCGGCTGAGTTGGAACCGAGCGGGGATACACATTCCGTGCTCAGACGATAGGGTAAGCCGAGTGGCTCGGACTGCATCTATGGGGCCAATTGATCTTCCGTTGTCATAGAAATCCAGGCAACATCCCCTATCACTGACTCACCTTCCTCCTTGCTGCCTGCAGATACGGTCCGCACATGCACTCACTTAGTAACTTATGTGGCTTATGTTACGCTGGTCAACCTGGAGATCTTCAAAACAAGTACGGAATATCAAGGGATATCATTTCAACACCAAAGCAAATTGGGTCTTTGCCTTTCTAATATGACAAGCGGTGTGGAGTATATCATGTGCAAGTAATGCATCTGAACTGTTCAGCATCACCTCTCCAAGATGCAATGGAATGCAGTGGATATGGTAAAAAGAGAACAGCCGAGAAGCAAGAATATCAAAGCCAGATTAATCAATCAATACATCTGAGGATTACATCGCGGAACCCCCAATCGACACAAACGAGATTCTTACAGCAATGCAGCAGCGCCCATAAAGACGGCCGCACCGACCGCAGTGATCGAGAGCTGGACGCTAGGAGCAGCAGCACCAGTATAGGTCGAAGTAGCGGCGGAAGCAGTGCCGGTACCAGTGGTGGACTTGGAGGATCCGCTGGCGGACGAGCCGGTGCCGGTGGCCTCGGAGCCGGAGGAGGTAGCGGTGACGAAGCCAGAGCTGGTGGCAGTGGCGGTGCTGGTGCCGGTAGTGGTGGAGTCGGACTTGGTAGAAGAGAGCTCTGTACAAAGTAGACGGTTAACATTAGCCAAAGAATGCGCCAATCAGAGGACCTCGTGGGGTGAGGAATTCCAGGATTAAAGGTCGATCCTTACCAACTGTGTGGCCGTTGGCCTTGCAGGTGCTGGCGTAAAACTTCAGGGCCTTCTCAGACTTGTTGCCGCAGGCATCGGAGATGCTGGACTGGATCTTCTTGGAGTCATCACCGCAGATGCTGGACAAGTCGGCTGGGTCGGCAGTGTCGCTGGAAGGGGTTAGTTTCGCGGTCGGCCAATTCAGGGAGATCGGAGAACGACTCACCCAATGACGGACAGAAGGCA
The DNA here is from genome assembly GCF_028828005.1 of Penicillium manginii. NCBI lineage: Eukaryota > Fungi > Ascomycota > Eurotiomycetes > Eurotiales > Aspergillaceae > Penicillium > Penicillium manginii. The sequence goes on along the minus strand of NW_026643103.1, from coordinate 3,492,328 downwards.
GGCGGGGGTCTGGTCGGCGGAGACGAAGCTGGCGAGGGCAACAAAGGCCAGGGCGAGAGTAGACTTCTTGAAGAACATGTTGACGGAATTGGTGGAAACAAATGAATTGACGAGAGTTGGATTGATTAGGACGGAATCGCGCAGCGAATCGGTGAGTCTTGAGAGTAGTATTGGTTGGAGTAAAGATCGTGGGGTGCAAAAGAGCGACAGGGTACGGCGAAAAGGAGTGCGCGCGTAACGTAGAGGACAAAGAGTGACGAAGGAGAACAAGTGAAGTTGAAGTCAGATCTCAGGCCTCGGGGGTCAGAAACCAAACCAGGGACCAAAGACAGCCCCAGTGGGTGCCTCCGGTATGGGGCTGTATGGTAATTAACAGCTCCCCGCTTAGTAGCGCATGGAGCCATAGCGGAGCGATGTAATACAAATACACTGTACTTTGCAACCCCACGCCTGGTCTCACTTACCCCTATAAAGGGTTTAGCGTCAGGGACCCCTAAAGCTAGATGAACTTAGGTATGTTGCATTGAGATGATACAAGTGCAGCGAAATAGTCAAAAATCATAACTTGCCAATAGATCCTGGATTACACACCTATTGATGTTGAAATAAGAATGCTTGTTCCCGAGGTCTATTCCAAGGTTAGTATAAGTAGAACCAAGGAAACGAGTCACACACAGGGTCTCGGTTTGGCTTCGCACCGGGAAATAATTCCTTCAATCTATTTTTAAACGTGAAATTTTTGGGAATAGTCAAAATTTGAAACTATCCTTGAATGTACCTAAGTAGACATTTACTGAAGTATCTCCAAGAGTCGTTGAATAAAATGGGGGGTACCAAGGCAATTAACGATATACTAGTAAAAGCGCCGTTACTGTATCATTCGCTTCGTGTTTTAGTGATACTGTGAGTATTCAATTGCTTCAAGGCAGCTTGATTCAGTGAGAAATTACCTGGGCAGTGCCAGTGATTTTACAATGTGCTTCACCTCACTCAAATAAAGTTAATTAAGCACTGTTTATCCCCCTATCTAGTATTTACTAGTCACGTGTATAGAGTACCAGTACTAGCATGCGTTGTTTGTGGTTGGGGTCGAAAATCAGGGGCCAAAAGGCAGCAAACGCGAGGCCATTCAAGTGCAAGACCCAGAGGCATCTTCGGAAAATCTACAGTCGGAGCCATCTACCTACTAGTAGGTACATTTTTGAACCAATGAATTCAGGTACAGTCATATACTAGTAGACTCCAGGGCATTTCCGAGCCTTGATATGAGTGACCCACTCTCTATTGCAGCAAGTGTTGCAGGCCTACTTTCGCTCGGCATCCAAGTCTCAGAGTCATTTCTCAAGTTCTACGCCGCGTACAAAAATCAGGGTGATAACATCAATCGCGTGTTGAAGAAGCTGGAGGGCATTCTTACCGTTTTCCGATCTCTCCAAGCTACTCTGAAAGCCCGAGAGTTTCACCCCGAAGAGGGACAGCTCGTTCAAAGCATCGAAGATTCCATCAAGGACTGCAATGAAATTATCCAAGAACTTGCAGAAGAAAGCAAGAAATATATCAAGATTCCGGATGGTGGAACTCGTGATAAAATTAGGACTGCCACTCGCCGTGTGGCTTACACATTTCGGGCCAGCACCTTGAGCAAGCTTGAGGAAGACATTCATGATATCCATATTAATTTGTGGTTTGCATTACATATTCTCAACCAGGGTGATCAGAAAGCTGTTTATGATGATTTGATCAGTGTCAAGTCACTGCTCACAAGCTTGCAGGTAATCCAAGTTTCCTCTGCGATACGTGGGTGGTTGAAGGCGCCAGACGCTACGGTTAATCACCATAGTGCGTGTGCAAAGCGTCGGGCAGAGACTGGAATGTGGTTTATCGATGGACAGCATTATAGTGACTGGTTGGAGCAGGATAACTCATTTCTATGGTTGAATGGGTTCGCGGGCTGCGGCAAGTCAGTCTTGTGCTCAACTATCATCCAGCATACATTCTTCCAGAAAGACTCAAGGCGGACATTGGGTTTGACTTTTTCTACTACACCTTCAGTGATCAGTTCAAACAGGACGAATCAGCCATGGCAAAAGCCCTTCTACTACAACTAGCTGGGCAGCGAGAAGAATGCGAGGATGAGCTTGAGGCACTTTATCAGTCATGCCAATCAGGAACACCCCGTATCGATGCTCTTTTGGCATCTCTACAGAAAATGTTTCAAGACTTTGTTCATGTCTACATTTTGCTAGATGCATTAGATGAGTGCACCAGGTATGAGAAGCGGGAGGGTGTATTGACTGCATTGCAAACCTTTCGACAATGGAACCTACCAGGCTTGCACCTGTTGATTATTACCTAGGTAGCCGTGATGAGCCGGACATTCGGCAAGCATTATGTCCATTAGCGACAAGTGACATTGTTCTTAAAAATGAGGATTAGGAAATCGACAAGGACGTCCGAAATTATATTTCTTATGAGCTAGAAACCAATTAAAGTCTTCGCAAATGGCAAGCACATCGCACTGAAATCCAATCTGCTCTATCAGAGGGCGGCGCCCAGGGAATGTGAGTTTAACCTTAAAGCCTAAATATGGTGACTGATCTAATATGGTAACTAGATTCCGCTATGTGGAATTTCAGTTAAAAGATCTCCAGCGGTGCTCGAGGACCAAAGTGCATCTCAATAAGCGTCTACAATCATTGTCTAAAGATCTAGAAGAGACCTATGATCGAACACTGTGCAATATTGATGAATTTTGTGTTGATGACGCGCGCCGCATTCTGACATTGCTCTGCTTTTCAATTGAGCCACTCACCAATCGATTGCTAGACGCCGAAGGTGTCAATGATATTTGTCTTGGCCTGATAGAGGTTAAACCGGGCAGAGAGGCTAAAGTTCGAATTGCTCATTTTCAGTACAAGAATATTTGATGTCTGAGCGTACCAGAGAACGGAGAACGAAGAGCTTTGCGTTGGAAAGCATTTCCTCTCAAGATACTATACAGCAGATATGCCTAGTTAACCTCACAGAACCAAGACTATCTTCGTTCCAAACACGCACCGACTTTCTTAAAGCCTATCCCCTGGGGAAATATGCTCCAACACGTTGGAATGACCATTATGACAAGGGATCAAAGTCCAATCCGGAATCGGGAAAATTGATTTCGAAGATATATACCGATGAAGGAGTTTTCACTAACTGGAGAATGCTTTGCATGTTCAATCAGAAACGTGAACCAGACCTCGAACTCATCGCAACCCAACTACACGATTGTTCGCAATTTGTACTTGAATGGGTCCTCGGTCATATCTTGAACGCCGGAATGAGACTTGGGTACAGCATGAAAGATATCTTGAATGATCAGGGCGTAGCCAAATTTAACGCCCTTCAAGCTACAGCCTCGGGAGGCCATTATAGTACGGTCCAGTTCCTACTAGACAAGGGCGCTGATGTGAATATTGCGGGTGACAACTATGGTGCTACTCTCCAGACTGCATCACGCAGAGGGCATCTTTCAGTAGTGCAACTATTGCTAGACCATAATGCTGATGTCGATGCTCAGACTTCACAATATGGCACTGCTCTAGAGGCTGCATTGGAAAGAGAGCATGAAACCGTGGCGCAAATTTTGCGTGATGCAGGGGCAATTTAAAAGGACTGTGTATGAAATGCTGCAAAAGAACTTAGAAAGGATGGCTTTTGCACTTGAATAACATCGTCATTTACTACCCAGCAGAAATAGCATGAGAAAAACGGACCAGAACCTTGGAAAGGATCTTCCCTTCCAAGGTATAGGGTTCAGGTTCCGTTTCCAAAGGCTCATTCCGGTGGAATAGCGATGCAGACAGTAAACCTTTTGAGTTCTGGTACCTACTAGTATTCCCCATCTTCTGGCCTATAATATGACTTCTCAACATGTACTTTAACTTTATTCAATCAGTCAGTTAGTCTAAATAGTCACACAAAGCGCTAGCAAAATGCGGCTCCACCCAATCCATTTATGTCCAAGTCCAAGAATCCGTCACTATGACTTCTCCCAATCAGGATCATAAATACTAGAGACAATCTCCTGAACAGGTAGCCTATTTTCCAAGATCTCCGCCCCATTAATCAAATCATTCTCTGCAACCCTCTTCTCGGCCTCGGCCTTATCCTTCGCAATCCCCGCCTTGACATGCCTCCTAACCAACCTCTCCCTCGCAACCTCAAAATCAACATGTACAAACCAAAGCTCATCCATCAACCCCGCAGCCGTACTCCAAGGAACTTTATCCAGACTGAGATAATTCCCTTCAAAAAAGATCACCCGACAACTGGCCGGAATCTCAATATCATTATCCACGGGGTCCTTAACCGCGTGGTCGAAACTAGGCGCGTAAATACTCCTCGAGTCCGGCGTAAGTGGCTTCCGCAGGTCGTGCACTAGAGCCAGGAATTTCTCGCCGTCGAATGTAAATGCTGCGCCGCGCCGGGCGAAAGCGTGTGCTGGGTCGGGCATGGCTGATAGCTGTGCGCGCGTGAGGTGGTAGCCGTCCATTGGGAGGGCTGCTGCGATGGGGTTGTTGAAGGAAGAGGAGGTATTTTCGGAGGCGTAGATTTCGTTTATGCGGTTCGTCATCATTGTTGCTAGGGCTGTTTTGCCTGAGCCTGGGATTCCGCTTACAGCGATCATTAGGCGGGTGTCGGGGGGGGGGAGGGTTGTAAATTTTGCTGGGTTGGTTAGCTTGAACTATAGAGGCGGGTGATTTTGTGTATGTGTCTGTGTGTGTGTGCCATGTAGAAGAAGGGTATTAGGGAAGGTGTCTGATATGGCGTGTGTGCTGTTGGGTGTATATGATGCGGAGTGGTCTGCTTAGACGTACCCCATGTCTTCTTGACCAGGTGATCCACCTGGGTATTCATGATTGTAGACGTGATTTTGTGTGTGTGAGGCCGGTGGCCAAGGAGGATTGAAAGGAGAGGTGGTGGGTGGTAGTGGGCTGTCTCCTTGTAGAATTGCGATTGCTATACAAGAAACTTGGACTCGGCGAGATTCCGATGACTGGTGTCGCGTGATGATTGCAATGCAAGGCTCTAAAGCTGGCGAATGCGATTGGTGGGAAAGACAGGGGTATGGGAGAGGAGAAGGGAGAGACTTAAGGTCTTCTCCAAAAAGCCCCGAAGATGCGCGCGATAACGAATTGGCGGGGCAGCTGCGATTGACGGATTGCGGCGGGGACGGGGACTGCAGTGCTCCGAAGGGGAACTGCCACTTCTACGTCACTTGTTGGAGTATAGAATATCTTGGATGCCTAGGCACATCTTCTCTATACATTACTCCCACTAATACTACTACACTAGTCCTGCAAGGATCTACTTATACTTCCTCCCCAGCACAATCATTTTAGACTTAAGATTTAGGATTCTGCACCGATGACATCATTCGATTATCCAGTCCAAGGCTGGGCGCTTTTATTGGACAAAAAATAAACACAAGCGCATCAGAAGTATGAAGTATGAATACACAAATAGAAGAGTGTTGGGTATTCAGAATCAGACGTCGGCGCAGCTGGTGAAAAGAAGAACCTCTCTCGCATCCCGTGCAAGAAGGAATCAATGCTGGTTCAAGACGAGAAACCAGGAAACAAACAATAAACAAATAACACCTTCAAAATGACAACCCAGCTTCAGGGGACCCCTGGGGCACCCATAAGATGTCCGAACGCCACGCAAATTGGAAACGAGACATAGGCAAAGCAAAATGGAAGAAGAAATGGACAAGCTGCAGGCTAAGTGGTGGATCCACCGTGAAAAAAAAACGACCAGAAAAACCTGGTATCGACCAGGCTAATATTGGGGAAATGAGGACAGGTCGATCAACGAGTACGGTCATTCTCGTTAGGCTCGGCGCTGGCGCTGAGGCCACGGCCCATGTTGCGCGAAAGGCCGGCTCCTACCCACCATTCATCGGGAATGTCCTCTCGGCGAGCAAGTCGATCCAGGATGGCCTGCATCTGATGGAGATCAGACTCACTCGAATTGTCCGAGAATGAAAACGAGATGGTAGGAATTGGGGGGTGTCCGCTGATTGTCGAGTGGAGACCGGCGGAACGGCGAAGGGGCATTTGAAGGCCCGAGGGAGTCAAGACCCTATGGTAATTTACAGGGGTATCCTCATCGTCCGAAGAAAAATCACATGGGTTAAGATGGTCGGGATACGGGTCAAGGGATGCCATAGTGAGGCTGGTGTCTAGGGAGGACGGGTGTGTTTGGGAGGTATTTGCAGAGTTTCGAGATGCCCCGGTGAGCGGTGCGTTCGTCGTAGAGGTGGAATTGGAGGAGAATGAGGTGTCGGTGGAAGGTAGATTGACATCGGGAGTGATGGTAGAGAGCAGAGTCTCCCAGGCATCGCGATCGCCATCAGGGCTCAGGCTGCGTTGCCGATCACCAAGACCATCAATAGCTGATTCCCGGGGTCGAACAGGTCCATTTCCGGTTCTGTAATCTCGCAACAGAACAGATGGAATGTGGGCGGTGGGTTCACGGCTTCGGCCATTGCTGCGAATGAGAGGAGGCAGGCGGATGCCATCGATGGATGGGTGGGATGAATGGTAAATTGCAGGGGCAAAATTTGGAGTCAAGAAGGGGCCCCCATTGCGCCCAGGTTGGGAATCATCCGGGCTTGCGAGAATATTGGCCAGGGCTTCGTCACGAGTGATGCGAGAGCGTCGACTCGAGTGATCCCGACGTGGCGGATTCGCACGCGCGGAACTCCGGTTCAAGGCTTCGCGCCGGGTGGTATCTAGATCCAATCCATCTTCGCTGACGCCGAGATTCAAAACAGGAGATCGCACTGCAGATTGTCGGTGGCCGATACCGTAATCACGGTGAATTTCATCGAGGAGCTGTGACTGAAGAGTGGTTAAAACGCCGCCGCCGCGCGCGCGGGAGGAATGGCGCGATGCGCGACGGATCGTAGGTTGACGGCGGATTGAGGATCGCGCAGAAGCAGAGGAATCTTTCTCGAGGCTGGTCTTTTTGTTATCGGCCTCGGAAGGCTCGCGCCACATCCTACACCCCAGTCAGTCGTCACGGCGATGAGGTGGCGCATGGGAAAAGGCAATGCGGATTCAGAAGGGAGTAGACTTACGGAATGCCCATTATGATAAGTAAAGAGTGAAGTGTAGAAACGAATATCAAAGGGGAAAGATGAGCAATTTGCTTATGAAACACGAATTTGACGCGACCCCAGACGTAGTGGGGATGGGAGGGGGGGTTGGAGATGCGATGGAGCCGATCGGACTGAAAAACCTCAGGGTGGTCCTTTGGGGCGGAGATTGTGGCCTGATGGCCTTGAGTTGACCGCTTCTATTAGTCATCGGAATAAGTGGCAGAATGAGTGCCGTGTCACGTGTCGAGTGACGATCCCCGCGGCGGAGCGGAAATCGAGCGGAGTTACTCTTGGGTTTCCCGTGATACGTTCTTGAGATTCCTTGAGCTCGCCATTACCTTGAATTTACCGTCCAAACCATGCCAAGTGATCCCCTACACCCCCAGGAGGAATGATTGAACTTGGTCTTAGCCGTGTCTCACGGCTTGTTCAGCAGAGTCCGCTGACATGGAAAGCGATTCATATTGCGGGGACAAATGGAAAGGGCTCGATCAGTGCATATCTCTCTCATATTCTATCTTCAGAGGGTATCAGATGTGGCCGCTTTACATCCCCGCACTTGATTGATCGGTGGGATTGCATTACGATCGGCGAACGAGTAGTCAAGGAATCGCTCTTTCGACAGATCGAAGACGAGGTCAAACGCCGAGACCAGACTTTGGGTATCGGCGCATCCGAATTTGAGCTATTGACTGCAACGGCCTTCGAGATCTTCAACCATGAACAAGTTGAAGTCGGCGTGGTTGAGGTGGGCATGGGAGGCCGCCTTGATGCTACCAATATCTTGAACAATGTGTTGGTTTCGGTGATCGCCAAGATTGGGATGGACCATCAGGCCTTTTTGGGGTCTACCATTGAAGAAATTGCCGCCGAGAAAGCTGGGATCCTGAAGTCGGGCGTACCCTGCGTAGTGGACGCCACCAACGAAGCTGCGGTGATCGACACAATTACCAAACGAGCCCAAGATTTAAAGATCGATGCCAGCTTCGTCTCTCCAGGCAAGGTGGAAGAGCAACTGCCAGCATTGGCCCAATTGTTTCGCAAGCTCGATCTTGAGCCTCACCAACAAGAAAATATGTGCTGCGCAGTCTCCGCGCTACGTCTTGCTCTATCTAAGATTCGCCCTGAAACGGACACTTTCTCTCTACTTCCCCGTCTGGCCGATGTTAAATGGCCCGGACGTTTGGAGACCATCTCCCTACAATCTTTGATTTCCCGCACAGAACCTACCCTCCTGGATGGTGCCCATAATCCACAGTCCGCAGAGGTTCTCGGGAAATACGTGAATCGCAAACTTCGACCCGATTCTGGAAGCGTGACTTGGGTGATTGCTGCCTCGAGTGGAAAAGACCTAGCCGGTGTTTTTCGGGCTATCATCCGACCCGGGGATAACGTTGCTACGGCCGAGTTTGGACCTGTGGAAGGCATGCCATGGGTGATGCCGACCAATGCATCCGAGCTTGCAGGGGCCATTCGATCTATTCCCAAGATCGGTCGAGTACAAGAGTTCGAAGGCGATCTGCTTCCCGCAATTAAGTGGGCTGGCGAGGTGGCTGACGGTCGGCCCCTTGTCATTGCTGGTAGCCTGTACCTGGTTTCCGATGTGCACCGCTTGCTTCGTGACGCACAGAAATGATATCCTCCAAGGCTGTCTTAAACTTGAAGTTGCGCCTGATCTCCGACCAGAGTGAACTCGATGTATATATAGTAATAGAATTAGACCGCCAATGTAAATAACACTCCACCCTGTGATGTGGGGAAACGCCTCACCATAATGCGAAAACAAAGCCGTGGGAAGTACCAAGCGTATTCCAAAGCAATTTCTCAAGTGCAGACCCCTTGATTTGGTGCCTAAACCCAGAATTAGCTGTGTCTAGTAGGTACTTAGGTACCCAACTTCCAAGGTTTAAGTGGAATGGCTTGATAGGGCTGATCAGCACAGCCGCTGCATCATGCGGCGGCTTGGTGGAGAAGGAAAGTTCAAAACAACCACCGCTACCCCAACACCACACCCCCCCAAGTTGACCCCCCCCATCCCCACGGAACCCGGTGTTTGCTCTGATTTGAAGGGCCTCTCACTCATTCGAATTCCCTTGGTATCCCTTGAATGCGCACCGGGTATCGGTAACCCCGTGGACACCAGGGCGCGAGAGCTGAAGTCCTGTGATGATTGCTTGGTGAGACCCTGTGCACTCCCTCCTCAGCCCTGCAATCCTGCGATACCGCCATCTGTCGTTTGCTACACGATTGGGACCAAATCGACTAATCAGCCGAATCTCTACAGAACAGGCGGACATGAACTCTGAGCTCGCTGCCCTCGGCTCCTGCCTTCTTCCCTAGCTCCTCCAGGGCTCCCACCCCCCACCAACCCCCCAGTCAACCTGAAACCCCATCCTGACGATCGGATCAAACACCTATCGGATCACCATTTGGCCCCCTCGGCCTAGTCTGCGATGGTTTCTCGCTCCGAGGTGAGTGAGGGGCAGCGCCCCCTCACCCCCTCCAGAACCCCCGGTACGCCGATGAAACCGCGATTGGCACGAGTCCAGACGAGTCCGACAAAACTTCGAGAACAAAAGCCAAAAGAGGACCAACCATTGAAGTCATCGGCTAAGGATGTTGCGGAGCTCAAGGACTATGTACGATAACACTCCCCCTCCCCCCTCTTCCACTGGCATGGCCGCACAACGGGGCGTCAAGCATGCTAACATTGGCTTTTGGGGTTGTATAGCAATTGGGTGATTGCCTGGGAAGAGGCGCTTTTGGATCAGTCTATCGCGCACTGAATTGGAACACTGGTGAGACCGTCGCGGTCAAGCAGATCAAACTGGTGGATCTTCCCAAGAGCGAACTGCGCGTTATTATGGTATGACCCCGCAGATCCCGACTGTCTTGTTACCTCGAGGACTCTTCTAATATGAGATATCGCAGCTTGAAATTGATCTTCTCAAAAACTTGGATGTCAGTCGTTCTCTCCCCCAATCAACTCAACGCGGACTGACCCAAACAACAGCATCCAAACATTGTCAAGTACCATGGATTTGTCAAATCTGTAGAAACTCTAAACATAATCCTGGAGTATGTGTTTGAAGCCTCAGGTTAATCATTCTCGATATCGAAAAATACTAAATTAACTACCAGGTATTGTGAAAATGGATCACTCCACTCCATCGCTAAGAACTTTGGACGATTCCCGGAGAATCTTGTGGGGCTGTACATGTCGCAAGTTCTTCATGGATTGCTGTACCTACACGAACAAGGTGTCATTCATCGTGATATTAAGGGCGCTAATATTCTTACCACCAAGGAAGGCCTTGTCAAGCTTGCTGACTTTGGTGTGGCCAGTCGGACCACTGGGTTGAGCGAGTCTAGCGTCGTTGGCACACCATACTGGATGGCACCAGAGGTCATTGAGCTCTCTGGTGCGACGACAGCCTCGGATATCTGGAGCTTAGGGTGTACCGTCATCGAACTCCTCGAGGGAAAACCACCTTATCACAGTCTGGCTCCTATGCCAGCATTATTTCGCATTGTCAATGATGACCACCCCCCCACTCCCCCAGGGTGCATCCCCAGTATGTCACTGTTATCATTGCCTGACATACCGTGCCAGCATGACTAACTTTTGAACAGGCTGTGAAAGATTTCCTCATGCAATGCTTTCAAAAAGACCCCAATCTGCGAGTTTCTGCGAGGAAATTGTTGAAGCACCCGTGGATAGTCAATGCTCGCCGCTCTGATTCTGTTATACCTAAGAAATCCACGGAATATGAAGAAGCAGTTCGGAGTGTGCAAGAGTGGAACGAAGCACTCCGTTCTCCGGAGGCGGGTACATCACGAAAAAGCAACAAATTTGACAACACTGCCTCCCATTCCGTCCGCAACACACCCCTAATGGATACGTTGCCCTCTCCGACTTCTATAAAGCCAACCGATCGCTATAGATCCCCCGAATCCGCTCAAGATGATAATTGGGATGATGACTTCGCGACGGCAATTTCTCCAAGTGCGCTTCAATTGCCTCATCTGCGTCCACACGACAACTTTGGGGGTATGCTTTCGTCTGAAAGACTGAAGGCATTTGCTTCACTTGACGGCACCATGTTGAGACCAGATGATAGCTTTGACGAATTTGAGGAGACATCTGACTCATTTCAAACCGCAGAAAATGATCCTTTACAGACGATCCGCCCTTTGCCAGCCAGGCCTACGGCTATCGAGCCATCCAAATCTCATAGTCACACTCGGCGTCAGCCTAGCAAGGCTTCGTCATCCGCCTTTCAAAAAGTCCCCATTCTCTCACAGAACCCTGTGCCACATATGAGGAGAGACCGACCAGCACATCTCTTCAAAGAAAATTCAGTGGAGGATTACACCGACTTCATAATGGCAAATGAGGATGTTGACGGGAAGGTTGCAGCATATAAAGTGAGTTGATTTCGAGAGGTTCAAAATATAAGACTTGGCCGCAGGTCGCTAAACAGTCCCAGGAAACGGATGGTGATCCCGCATCGCCAATACGCGACAAGTCATTCTATGATTTCGATGAAGACTGGGGTAGCCAGCAGCCCCAGCTCCGAAAACAGCTCTCTGTGAAGCGCGACCGTACCACCATTGAGATCCAGAAGTTTACCGAAAACGAAGACGATGAGGATTTCTCGGATATTCTTGGCAACGACCAGGTCGCTCTGAATACATCTGAGAGTGATGACGAAGGGTCTGACCAGAACAGCTTGAAGTTAAACACCAAATTGTCAACCAATTCGTGGTTGGGTGACCAAGACGACGAAGATGATCCCTTTGCGCAATTGGAAGAAGGCTTTGATGAGATGGATTTGGAAGCAAACATCCAGCGTGACAAGAATGCTCGCCTCCGCAGTCAGGTGGAGGGCTTGGTAGACTCTTTGAAGACTTCTCAGGACGAGGATGTTCTCGCAGAAATCTCCGAACAACTCCTTGCTGATTTCTTTGACCTGCCCGATACCAAGAATATCATCATTGGTGCCCATGGAATGCTTCCAATCCTGGAAATTCTCGACACCTGCCGTCGTCGGGATGTTATATTCTATCTACTGAGGATTGTGAACGCCATTATTTACAACGATTATGAGGTTCAGGAGAATCTGTGCTTCGTTGGTGGAATACCCATCATCAATGAGTTCGCGTCGAAGAAGTACCCCCGCGAGATTCGACTTGAGGCCGCCGCTTTTGTCCAGCAGATGTACCAAACTTCGACACTCACTCTTCAAATGTTCGTCAGTGCCGGTGGCTTGAATGTTCTGGTAGAATTCTTGGAAGATGACTACGAAGATGAACGTGAACTGGTACTGATCGGCGTTAATGGAATTTGGAGTGTCTTTGATCTGCAGGTTAGTACCCTACCGGTCTAGTTCAATGATCTTAATACTAATTATACCCTTCCAGGGATCGACCCCTAAAAACGATTTCTGTCGAATTTTGTCCCGGAATTCCGTCCTTGATCCTCTTTCCCTCGTTTTAAGTCGAGTTTTGGATGAGGAGGGAGACTTGGCAGATCTTGTAGAGGCTCGCATTGCAAGCATCTTCTTCATTTTTTCGCAGGCTGAAAACCATGTCAAGGAAATGGTCGCGGAGCGAACGGTCCTGCATAGTAAGATTGATCCACGATATTATTACTGTTCTTTAGGATTTCGCTGACAATTTCTTGCAGGAGTTTTGAAAGATCTGAAGCGAATGTCGCCCATGCACCAGGTCACGATGTTGAAATTTATCAAGAACTTGTCCATGCTATCTACAACCCTTGATGCTCTTCAGAACTCCAACGCTATCGATGTTCTGACCGATCTTCTTCGATCCGCGATGAAACTCAGCCAGCGCCACTTCCGCGAAGTTTCAAACCAAATTCTCAACACCATCTACAATATGTGTCGATTGAATAAGTCTCGGCAAGAAGACGCTGCTCTCAACGGTATTGTTCCCTTACTCCAGAGGATCGTCCACACCATGGGGCCTCTGAAGGAGTTTGCTCTTCCAATTCTGTGCGATATGGCGCAATCTGGAAAGGTTGGTCGCCGTGAATTATGGCGCAACAAGGGTCTTCCATTCTATATCTCTCTACTTGAAGACCCTTACTGGCAGGTCACCGCTTTGGATGCCATCTTTACGTGGCTCCAAGAGGAGACTGCCAAGGTCGAAGAGAGTTTGCTGGATAATCGCCATGATAAAACCTCATTCGCCGATTCCATTGTGGCTTGTCTGGCAGAAGCGAAAGCAAATGCTTTTGAGAATCTTCTTGAGCCCCTCCAGAAGCTTCTCCGACTGAGCCCCCCTGTTGCCTCTACCTTAGCCCGCCCCGATCTTTTCACACGATTAGGACAGAAGCTGCACCATAATAAGGCCGCTGTTCGACTGAACATCCTGCGTATCATCTCAAGCATATGCGATTCAAGCGAACAGCAAGGCGAATTGCTCGTCTCGTACGGTTTGCTAGACGCGATCCGCGAGCTCGAAAATGACCCGGCCATCCTCGTCAGAGACATGGCAGGCAAATTGATCCAGTCCAGTGAAAGAAGCGAAGCCTTCGGCGTCCCCAAGCGCCGACCAACAAGTCGCAGAAAAAGCACATCAACGACCCCGCCCAATCCTTTTGCCGCCTCAACTCCATCCACCCCTTCCTCAAACCGCACCAGTCAGTCCCGAGCCAGCTACTTCGATGGCCGCGAAACACCCCGTCATCCTCGTAATGCATTGGGTGGCTCCTCTCTCGCCCTCCGACCTGGAAGTCGGGACGGTAGTGGTTCGGCCTTGAATCCCGCTGTTAACGGCAGCGCCGTTAATCCACGTTCCCGACTTTCGCGCGGAATATCTAGTAATAACCGTCTTTCGCAACTCGAAATGCTCCAGGATGAGGAGGGCAAGGCCCCTAGTTCCCTTGGTCGGAGACCGTCCATCATCCCTAGGCGGAGGAGGACGACTGTCGCCGACTCTGAATGGACTTGACCTAGCTCCCTTGACTTGCCGTATCTTGGCAGCCTGCTTCGATTGCCCTGCGATCTCTTTCTACTCACACATTCCTATTTTCTTTGTCCATGCTTCTTGCTTACCCACTTTTCTTTCTGTTTCTCTCTTTGTGATAAGACCACGGCGTTTTCCGAGGGTGGGCTCTGGGCTACAGGGTTATTGATCATTATGGTTTTGCTCCCCAAAACATGTATGTCTTTCCTTTGTTTGCTAAGCTGCTATGCTGGGCACTGGTTGCTGCACATACAGACTACATAAACTTCTGAATGAGACATAATCTATAATACTTTGCCCTCATGGGTGGGCATGTTGAAATACGTACTTTGGATCAAGTCTGCCAGTGGCATATTGGGAATTCCTCGGGCAGTTTCCCTTCTGAGTGCTTTCGCTTTCAGTCGCCGTTCATTAACTTGGAACCTTAGAGCTGTAAATGGACGAAGTGATTCTTTGTCCGCTATGTCGAGAGTCTCTTGGATCCCGTTCTCCAGCTGTCCACTGGTATTCGTGACATTCGTAGTTCTTTGATACTGGACTCGGCGAAGTGATGTTCTTTGTACCCTTCGCGTGTCTACCTAGGTAAGCTCTCGGTCTTAGAGGTTAAAATCCTAGATGCTCGCGCTGATCCCTCCCAACAAGCTAGTGCTCTGCTCATCTTCTAGCTTGATGAACTTCTCAAAATGCCCATAAAGCGAAAGGCTGTCGATACTGAAGGGGACAAGAAGCCCTCCAGGGCGAAAGCGAGTACACCTTCCCCAAATGATAGCACCGACAGAAGAATTCTTGAAGTCAAGGATTTGGACCTAAAATCGCCTTAGAAGGGAAAGATCGAACCTATTCTTGAGCCAAAACGCCCAGAAAAATTCCGGCCATGGCCGTATATAGAGAAAATGATACCTGTGAACGATGCAGAAGATCTACCCGAGAACTGGCACATGAATGAGGATGACCTTGATACCTAGTGAGTAGTTATACTAGTACGAGCTTACTACTAGTAGCAGATATATGAGTAGGTGCATCTTTCTAACATTCGATGCTTCACAGTGATATCGATGGTCAAATCGAGGGATGCAAAGAGAGAATCAGAGAAAATATAAGACCCTATATTTTTGAACACAAACCAGAGGCGTATAAAAAATCAAAGCAGCATTTTAAGTATGAACTCCCTCTCTGACTACTACTAATTGGAGTCATTTGGTTACCGGGCTCTGACTCGCTTCCTATAGGGACGTACTTAAAAGCCAGCCCAGAGCGCGTACCGTCGAAGTTGCCTCACGGTTACAGACGCTCGGAGAAATAAAGACGAGGATAGAGAGGAGCGGCAATGACGAATATAAGCAACTACCAAATGTCAGATCTCTCATTTATGCGTATGAGAATAATTACTTGGATTGGAATGAGAACTTGGTCACGTATTGGTCCAAGGGTCAACCGCATTTTACGCCCAGACCGGTTGACTGGGAGGAGTTTGAAGTCATCAATAAAGCTAATGATGGTCAAGAATCATTTTTGGTTGAGGGAGTAAGTCCCCTGTATAAGAAATTGCTAAAAATACAGCCCAAGAATTGCTAATTATTCCATAAAGCTGTTTGGTAATTTATCTCGATTCCGGGCCGCTGAGGCACGAACATTAAGTCCAATGACCGCAGCATATCCTTCTCAGAGGTATGACTGGCTGAAAAACAATATTAAGCTTCAGACCAAGTATTTCCATACGCTAACTGATGAGAGTACCCAGGTACCAATAGCTATCCGCATTCCGGGCTATAACAATTGGGTCCTTCTTAGTTTCTTGCGTGACACTGGGGTGCGAGATAATGACCATATATGAGGGCGATATCCGACCAATGATTGGACGCCACTGACCTCCAGAACACAAACTGCTTCCCCTGGCGGGGATTGGGTTGGTTATGGGTGCCACTGGCTCTACTGTGATCAACTATTGCGAGCTGGAAGCCACACTCCTGGATTCCTGGGGGCGCAGAATGACGCCATGGACGAGAGTCATGGCCGTATGCGAGCCCGGCGACTGGTTCCCTTCCGGATCTGTTCCCAGATTAGATGATCCGTTTACTAGATTGATGTTGTACACTGCTTCTGCGCCTGATAGTTCTAGCAACATGTATGTTTGCCATAAAAAGGGCCCATTGGTGAACAAATGGTATACCGGCTGTAGATCTTCTCCGAAACCCGGCGCGTATGTCCAAGCGCATTCCAAACCAATATCAAATGACTCCGGCAGCTCCGGGTTTAACGATACCTCCCACAGCACCTCCAATCCTTGATGACACTGAGACCATGTTTGGCCCAGGTCCAGCACCTGGTGTTCCGTGGGCGATAGGCGCCAGTTCTCCTTTCCCCCAAATAGTTCGAGTCTCCCAAAGACTCCGGGTCCTTGATATGAATCAATTATATTAGTACCTAGTACTAGTAACTCTCAATTTATTTCATGAATTATTAGTATGTATCGTAGCTGATATCTTCAAGTTCCCAATGGATATGCGTAGTAAGCAGTGAGTCGTGAGTTGTGACCGATTGGTCAACTACGTAGTACCCTAGGGGGATGAAGATTTGACTACTAACTTCATGACAGGCCTCTTATAAGTACCTAGGTAGTCAATACAAGTATGATACACTTCAATTGGTATCTAGTATACTTATATCTACCATCTATACTATATGTACTTTTATAGTTCGTTTCGGAATCACGTGCACGTGCGGCCCGAGATCGGGCGAGCGCCAACCGATTGGCGGCGAAAACCGAGACCTTCAGGGAATCCCCAAAAAATTGCCTGGACACCTTACGATCGTACGATCCCCCATGGAGTGAACGGTTTCTCTCTATCACCTTTTCGAAATCTGCGCTCGAAATTTCCTCTCCCGGAACGGCTTTTGTTCGGAATGAGCGCTGCATTTCGCGTGCCGCTGCGGGCCTTCGCCAATCCCGCCACGGCCATTCGACAAACATCAACAATCTCGATCGCGAGCCCTGCGCTCTCTTTCAGCGCAACACGCTCGCTCCCCTCACTCTCGAGATCGATTGCTTCCAAGGTATGGAGTCGTCATACCGCTGAAGCACACCCGCAAACTACTTCGTTCACCCGGTGTTTTTCGACAAGAACTTCGCCTCTCGGGTCCGCGGGGGAGAATGGGACTAATAACGAGGGCGTGAAACCAAAGCCTGTCCAGTCGCAGAGCAGGAAACCGATTGCGCTTTTGGTTGTTCTGGGTCTGCTTGCTGTTGGTGCAGCTGTATACTCTGAGGAACTCAAGCATGGATATGGCGCGGCGCGGAGAAGTGGTCGCGTGGTTGGTACACTGGCCGTTTGCATTAATGAGTAAGTGCATCGAAGATTCTGAGAGTGTCTGGATTTGGCGTATCCCAAGGAATTTGGCTAACATGAATTGCTCTCCATAGCTATCGCGTGACTCTCAACAAAGATACCTCAACCCCCGAAGAGCGAGACGAGTTGATCCGCGCTTGCCACAAACGCTGCGCGGAGCGTACCTTGCGAGTCCTAGAAAAGAATGGCTCGATCTTCATCAAACTGGGCCAACATCTCAGTAGCATGGGCTACTTGCTCCCCATCGAATGGACTACAACCTTTATTCCGCTCCAGGACAAATGTCCCGTGTCGTCGATCGAGTCGATCGAACGGATGTTCGTTCAGGATACCGGCCAAAATATTGATGAGCTTTTCAGCTATTTTGATCCCGAGCCTACTGGTGCTGCTTCCTTAGCACAGGTTCACGTCGCTACGCTGAAGGAAACCGGTCAAAAGGTTGCAGTCAAGGTGCAGCACCCTGCTCTAGCTGAGTGGGTACCTCTGGATCTAGCATTGACCAGATTTACGTTTTCTATGCTGAAGCGTTTTTTCCCGGAATATGATCTGGAATGGCTCTCCCGGGAGATGGACCTGTCTTTGCCAGTTGAGCTGGACTTCCGCATGGAGGCTCAGAACGCTACTATTGCCAGTGATTACTTCAAGAAGCACTCCGATGTCCCATTAGTTATCCCCGAAGGTATGTCTTGGAAAAGCGACCTATATTCTCTCCATCCTCGAATTTGACCTCAGTACTAACAATGCTTAGTTATGTGGTCTCAAGAGCGCATTCTAGTCATGGAATTCATCGCCGGACGACGCCCCGATGACTTAGAATTCCTTGACACGAACAACATCGACCGCGACGAAGTCTCCGCCGCCTTCGCTCACATCTTCAACGAGATGATCTTCGGCGATGACGCCCCGCTACACTGCGACCCGCATGGCGGCAACATCGCCATTCGCCTCAACCCTAACAGCCGCCACCCAAACTTCGAAATCATCCTCTACGACCATGGCCTCTACCGTACCATCGACCGGGACCTACGACGCAACTATGCCAAGCTATGGTTGGCAGTCATTGATGCTGACGTACCCCGCATGCGCGAGTATGCGTATAAGGTCGCCGGCGTCACGGACGAGCAGTTCCCACTCTTCGCAAGCGCAATCACGGGCCGTGACTATAGCGTCCTGACAAAGAAGAATGTTGCGTCTATCCGTACAGCCGATGAGAAGAAGGAGATCTCCGGTGCTCTTGGCGAGGGTATGTTACAGCAGTTGGTAGTGTTGCTGGGCCAGGTTCCTCGAATTATCCTGCTCATCCTCAAGACGAATGATTTGAGTATGCTACCCTTCCCTTCCTTTGCCTCACTCTCCCTCTTTTCCGCTTCGGATCTTCATAGCTAACTATCCCGCCAGCTCGCAGTCTCAGACGAGAATCTGCATACCCGCTCCGGGCCAATGCGCACATTTCTCATTCTAGCCCGGTACGCCACTCGCACCGTCTTCGAGGAACAAATGGAGACTATTGGCGCTTCCGGCGGCGTGTTCTTGAATTTTTTCCGCTATCTTTCTGCTTGGGTCGGTTTCTTGCGGGTCGAAGTCAAGCTTTCTGTTTACGAGACCGTTCTCTCGATGAAGAGCCGGTTCGGACTGCGAACTGGTTGATTTCGCCTGTAGCGCGCTGCGCTCATGTCCCTCTCTTCTCTATTTCCGTTTGTATATATTCCCCGGTTCTTATGTTTTTGGTTGGTTGGTTTGGCACGGATTGTCTGCCCGTACATCTGTGCATCAGCGATGGCGTTTCGTAACGTTTCCCCCTGGTTTATCTCTTTCTCCTATCCCCCTCGAGTCCGCACATAAAAGGATTAGTTGTGTTTTGTCTTTCTCTCGTTTTTTCCCTTTCATGACCGTTGCCTGTTCTTGGCAGTTTGTATAGATAGATCCTTCACCGATAGAGACAAAAGACATAGACTCGACAGAATACGCAGCCAGTTTGAGTTTTCCAAGGTTCCAAATGTGCTTGCTACCTACTAGTACTGCTAGTAATATTAGGTAGAATTATTACTAGTGTAACTGGTCTATTTCATGGCCCCTGTCTACTTAGTAGGTACTGGTAGTACTTTAAACTACTACCTTAAAACCCTTGGAAAGAGGATTTCTGGTTTAATCGTTCCATTAGAAACTATTCAAGGCACCACGCTTTTAAGAATAAAGAGTATCAATCGAGGATTCCAATACCGAGGCGCCGTGACAGAAAAAAAAAAAGAAAAAGAAAAAGGTGGTGTGGCAAACAACATGCACGAAACGTAAAAACAATAGGAAATGTCTGTACAGCAAACAAATATGCAGCATTTGTTTGAAAATTCCTCCGACCGACCGACCGCCACTGCGAACTGATATTTCGCTGCCACAGCCGACCGGTTATACCAGGCTCCCCAGTAATCATCTCTGCATTCCCCGGGGAAAATATTTCAGTCCTCGATTAAACGACTGTTTTCAAATGACAAAAGCGGTTTCGCGGGAGTATCACTGCGTTAAAAGCAAAAGCAAAAGGAAAAAGTGAGGTGTGTTTTGTCTTCGGCTCGGAGGTCCGACCCGAAAACGAAGCCTGCCGCTAACAGAGAACATGTCCGTCAATTTAGATAGCGGCGGCCGGGCTGCCCATATCGACCTTGACGTCGGGAATGGAAGCGCCTGTCCCGGAGAGGTCGGTTGAGCGAACATTGGGGTTCTTCTTCTGGTAGTCGTGGATAGCCGATTTAATAGCATCTTCGGCAAGCATCGAGCAGTGAAGTTTGACAGGGGGCAGGCAGAGTTCCTTGGCCACATCAGTGTTCTTGATCTTGCCGGCCTCCTCGAGGGTCATGCCGCGGACCAGTTCGGTCAGATAACTGGATGAAGCGATGGCGCTGCCACAGCCGAAGGTCTTGAAGACGACGTCATCAATCTTGCCGCTCTCCTTGTTGACGCGGATCTGAAGCTTCATGACATCGCCACAGGCGGGGGCACCGACGAGACCGGTGCCAACGTCCTGGTCGCCCTTCTTGAAGGAACCGACGTTACGAGGGTTGTTGTAGTGATCCAGGACCTTCTCGTGGTATCCGCGGCGCTGGATGGGGGCAGCGAAAGCTGGGGCAACACGCTGAACAGCAGGCTGGGCCTGGACAGACTGAAGGCCAGCGAGGGGAGTGTAGGCGCGAGGCGCGACAGAGCCGACGCGGGGGGCGGCGGTGACGATACGCTTGAACATTTTGGATGTGTTGTGGGTGATGAGATTGATTCGGGAGATTCTTTCGATGGAGAGGAGAGATGTATGGGGGATAGTTGAAAGAGGCGAAAATGAAACCGATCTGATAGGGAAGAAAGAGGGCGATGAATTCATTGCTAAATAATCTGATTGCTTATCTCAGCTACCGCTAAACCTAATCGGGAGTCCAAATCCCCCGGAACCGCCGGCCATCGGAGCTGACTCATCCAAGTTCAACCGGTTTTTGCCATTCTTTTAGTGTATCATTACTCTATTACTTTACTTTATTGGGGGTGTATGTTCTCAGGAGTCTCATTTTAGTCAATTTAAACCTCTATAGGAGCCCTCTTCTTCCACCATCCATCCATTACCCCCCCATGATATCAGACGGAGGGGCAGTGGCGAG
Organism: Penicillium manginii; assembly: GCF_028828005.1. Lineage (NCBI taxonomy): Eukaryota > Fungi > Ascomycota > Eurotiomycetes > Eurotiales > Aspergillaceae > Penicillium > Penicillium manginii. The sequence goes on along the minus strand of NW_026643103.1, from coordinate 3,471,206 downwards.
TCTCGGAGGCCATTCGCTTTCTCCGCGGTGGATGCAACCAACTTCTGGCTTTCCCGATGGAGATTCCGCGGGCCAATTGTGCATCGATGATATCAAATGGTGGAGAAGCCCAGCTTACCTTCCAGGTAGGGATATTCACGGACAAGCTCGATGATTTAATAGATCAGCGGGCCGTTCTTTCTCTGGAAAAGGAAGCCAACAATCCTATTCGAATTCTTTCGATCTTTCTCTTCGACCCCGGAAATAATGCTGAAGTGTAGCTAAGGTCTGTGCGGTCCGAGGTAGTCCGAACCATCGGAGTTAAGGTGCTGACGCCTGTTCGGACTCGGTCAATATTTCGGGGTATTCTTCAGCTGTTCGGTCACTAAGGAGCTATCATGTGACTGGAACGGTTTGCCTTTTGCAGAGGACAGTGCGAGAGAGTATGGAGTTGTAGTTTTCGAATCTCGTATTTAAGGTTTCAGGCTTTTAGATATTATCCAATATTCTATTTATCTATTCCGTACCGCCTAGCCAGGTTTATCCAACTATGATGGTTAGTATGCTTCAAAGTAGCAGTAAACATAGTTGATAGAAATGGGATGACAAACAACCTGGTCCGGCAATGCTTGGCACCTCCCCTCGTATCAGCCAACTTCTTCTCCGGCGAACAGTATACAGTACCCAACGGTTGTCGTAGCTACATACATCTGAGTCAACTCGGGTCTCATTGCCATGTCCCCCAAGAACACTCCAGATCCCAAGACCCTCGGTCGGTCCTCAGGGGTATGTACATCCTGTCTCACCCGGGGATCATCACTTGGAAACTTTGAAGCCCTCGAAAGAATGCATGGTCCTGGTGGTCACAGCTGATAGTATCTACAGTCTATAAATGCTCCCATTGCAGCATTCGCCATGGCCCTGATCCTAGGCTCTTACTGCATCTCATCTATTCGCACTGCACGACGCGAGACCCAGGGGCAGTCAACCACGACACCAGACGCGCCCACGCGACGGTCGTTGGGTGGGAAGGACTCGTGGGTTCAGCAAGCGCTGGAGGAAAGCCAAACGGGCAAGGGAGGGAAGGCGTGAGGACTCAAAGAGAGCTGGAGAGTACTAGTTGAAGCCCGCGGCTGTGGTTTCTGCATGCCCAGCCCTGGAGGTGGCTGCTTTTGATTGTTTACATTTGCGTTGCATTTAACGGCGTACAGCAACATTTACAATGCTCGGCTCAGATCATGAAATTCAATTCATTTGCATTCAGAGATCGACAATGATATTTGACACTAAACTAGAGGCTCTAACTAATGATTGAAGGGACTTGAGCACCGCTCAAAGACCATTCTTCATCTTCGTGATCGATCAGAATTTTCAGTGTATTGAATGATCATACACCGGGCGTTTAAGTGTAGAACAACCCGGGTCAATATTCATAGAAAGATCATCATATGAATCGTGAAGAGAAGAACTTGAATGGTCCATCGAACCCCAATCCTAATGGATGGATTATCGGGCGTGAGGGCGAAAATAGAGTGCTGATAGGCCAAGATGCAAGCATCTTGTGAAGGTCATTCTCCTTCACAAAGTAGTACTAGTATCCGACTCCTGTCCACAGCTGAGAGAATATTGCAGCCACCTAGGAGTGACCCAATCTTGGTGCGATCATCTTCATTCTTTCCATTCGATCGCAGGCGAGATGCCATTCAAACACAGATGCCATTCAAACACAGATGCCAATGTTGACACTGCCTGTAATTATACATCAAAATCGGCAGGCAATGTGCAGGCAAAGCAGGATGTAGGCATTACAATTGCGGTTGTAATTGCAGGGCAGTGGAAGAAGGAGAAAGCTGAAAAAGCGAAGCGAGAAAAATCATATGCGGGTAATCACGTGATGTATTGCTTACTCGACCAATCACATTGACTCTGCCTTGACTATACAACACTCGCTTACATCTTGAATAAGAAGTTGCGAGCAGCCAGGAATGGATACTGCTAGCCAGAGTAAGGCTACAATTATTCAGAAAAAGATAAACTATCAACGTTTTTCGCATGTCAATTATCCGTCAAAACAAACTAACCCTACTCGGTCGCGATTGATGGCAAGCCAAACATGCCCAACCCTCATCAAGTTAGTATAACGCTAAGATATTAGATGAGCCACACTTTGATGTTACCCGACAAGTCCATCTGAAACGACTCGAATCAAATCACAAAGCCGGGCAACTAAGTGGCCCTGGGATTGGGGCTGAAAAAATCGGCCCCCAATCATTTAAGGCTACAAAACAACTTTAGCCTCGCCAATAACCGCATCATCCCTTTTCTCTTCCTTCTACAACCTCCAAGCAAAGTCAGGAAGATAGAGGGAAAAAGCAAAAGAGAGAAGAAAAAAGACCGAAGACATCATCATAATGTCTTCCCCCACTGTGGATGCCTTTTTCAATCGCCTCGACTCAACAGTCACAATCGGGTTTCTAACAGTCTGGATCCTTGCTGCCGTGGGATTCATCTACATCCACATTCGACACCCAGACAGGAATTTCTTTGATATTCTCTTATCAACCAGTCTCCTTACATATCTCATCTTCCGAATGGTCGTGGCATGTACAAATACCAACCCCGATTCAATGGTGTACCGCCTCACAACTGCCCACCGCCGCTCACGCCGAGGCGCCCTGGCAGCCCTCGTGTGCGCTTGTTCCTGGGTCTACATCCTATTCTTCAAACTCTTGACGCTGTTCCTAGTCAACTTTCTCTGCATAATTACATTTTCCGCCCATCTTTACCCGGAAGCCTTTGACAATCTAGAGGGAACTCCACTACCGGGGTTAGAGAGCTCCGGTTCCGATATCGAGTTGCAGAAGGCGCGTTATTCCCATGGAAGGCTCAGCAAAGAGGAATATTTTGACTCGCTTGAGAAGTTGAAGAAGGAGGTGGACTTTGATCCTATTCAAACGTTTGGTTGGATCCCGCCTCGCGTCTTGATATGCTGCTTTGCTTTGGTGTGGTTCGCATGCTCTACCCTCATGCTCTATATCGTCCGCCTTTGTTGGAAATCGACAAGAGTTGCCTTTGGACCTTCTTCTTCCCTTCCTGCTCCGCCAAAGTCGCATGTGGTTTAGGTGTGTCAGTTTATCGACTTGATTTACAGAATGATAAGATTATTAGGCGTATATGATGTCCATCTATGCATCATAATCTCATGGAATTCCAATATTTTCAGCCTTAAAAAATAACCATCATTTCATTTGCACGTTTATACACATCATTGGAAAAGAAAAGAAAGAGACAATCGGTCGGAGAAAAAGACTGTTTTTCAACGCAACCAGTCACATCACGACTTGATCAACGTCGCAGCCTTCTTAGCCTGGAAATCACGGCTACTGAAGCCAGCCTTAAACGTAAACTGACCAGCGGGAATCCGCCAATCCTGAGCAGTGACGTCCCAATAACTGACATCCCGGCGCATCAAGTCAAAGGAAACAGTCTTCTTCTCACCTGCCCGAAGCCAGACCTTATCAAATCCACGTAGCTGGCTCGGCGGCGTACCAGCCGGTGCCGAGCTGGGGAATTCAACGTACAGCTGTGGCACAGCGAATCCATCGACGTCACCGGTATTAGAAACCTCGGCCTGGAGGGTAAACACTGTATCCCAAAGAGCTGGGTTCCCACCAGGCTGGGTGGGCCGCTTCTCTGGAAGAGCAGTAAGGTTGTTTGGTGGGGCAGAGCCCTTCAGCTTGAGGCTCTTCAGGCCGAAAGTAGTGTAGCTCAGACCGAATCCGAACTCGTATCGGACAGAGATATTCTTAGCATCAAAGTAGCGGTATCCCACTTCGAGTTCTTCGTCGAACCAGCTCTGCCAGTCGTATGTGCCATTTGTTTGCACGGCGGTGGTCACCGGGGCGTTGTAGTCGGTCTCGTTATATGCGATTACGTAGGGGAGCTTGGCGGAGGGGTTGACGTCTCCGTACAGAACATCTGCGATTGCGTTCCCGGATTCTTCGCCAGCGTAGTGCTGGGCCAGAATGGCGGTTACGTTCGGGTGGTCTGCGAAGGGCATGACGTTCACGCCGCCAGAATTCGTGATGACAATGGTGTTGTTGCAGTTGTTGGCGACGGCTTCCACGACGGCATTTCCGTTCCAGTCTAGATCAAGCGAAGTCCGGTCCTCGCCTTCTGCGGAGAAAGATTTTAGGAAAACGAGGCACACGTCGGGTGTCTGTGGGATCCAGAGTGGTGATGTAAGTGCCGTAGTGGTGAGGAGGGTATTGTTCAGGAAAGACTGGACGATGGAGCCGTCCTTGCGAGCACGAGCACTTATTGCGTCGAGTGGAGTGGACAGGAATGAGAATCTGCAGGATCCAGAGCTGGCGGATCCTGCGAGATGACCGTACTCGAAATCGCCCATTAGATCAGGGCCTTGGGTGAGAGGGCCAGCGTCGTTACCGGCAATCACAATATTGCGAGGTTTCTTGAGAGGTAGGGCATTCTTCTCGTTCTTCAGCAAAACGGTTGATGCAGATCCATGCTCGCGAATCATGGCGCTATGGTTTGCACGAACATCCCGGCTGCTCTCGCCGGTGAACTTCCAGTCATACAGCCAGGTATCGGGAGGCGAGTCGACATTCAGCGGACCAACTGACGCATCAACGCTGGGGTAGTTCTTCTCCTGGCCGAGCCAGAAATAAGGAGTCATGATGCGGACAATCATGTCATCCAGACGAGTCATCTCAACAGTGCCGTTCTGCACAGCCTGAGTGAGATTCTTGCCCAGATAAGATCCCTCAGTCCAGAGTTCTCCGTAAACAGTGAAACCTCCAGGCATGGTCATATCCATTCCACTCTCAACAGAAGAAACACCGCTGTGCGTAGCACCCCAATCGGACATAACATAGCCTTGGAAGCCAAGCTCGCCCTTGAGCAGATGGTTAAGCAGGTAAGAGTTCTGGCAAGCGTGGGAACCATTCACACGGTTATACGAGCACATGGCACTAGCCACCTTCGCCCGGACAGCATTGGCAAAGGGCCACATGTAGATCTCGTGGAGGGTGCGGTCATCGATATTCGCCGACACCGAATCCTGGATATACGTCGTTGCGTTGGCGTCCGGGGCGTAGGTAGGGTTACGCTGGGTTTCCTGCTCGTTGGCAATGAAGTGCTTTGCGTTTGCCTGGACACCTGCGTCCTGCATTCCGTTGATAGTTTCCTCCATGCAGACACCAGTGAGGTATGGGTCAGCAGCAAAACCTTCCCAGGTTCGACCATCATAGGGACTGCGGCCCAGAGGTCCTCCGATAGGTCCCAGTATAACATAGGAACCCTTGGCCTTGTGCTCCTTGGCCATGGCGTGCGCGCGATTATATAGCAGTTCACGGTCCCAGCTGGCGGCAGCAGAAACACTGCTGATGAAGACGCTGGAGTAATCACCTTGCTGCACACATTGGGGTCCATTCTGGAGACAGAGACCGGTGAAATTGAGACGTGGAATGGGCAGGACGTTTCCGACACAGGGACCGGGCTGGCCCGTTGCCATCCAAGATTTCTCTTCCAGTGTGAGCTTGTTCACGAACTTCTTAGCTTTCAGAAGGGCATGCTCCCATCCTCCGTTTCCGGTTGTGTTGGCTATACTACGTTAGGAAAGGGGACTCCAATGTACATAGGGTGGAATTGTTACTCACGCGAAGGGAGGATGAGTGGTGAGTGGCCATAAGGACTCAGGATTGTAGTGTTACGCGGTTGGACATTGCTGAATGGCTCTCCTGGGTGATTAATTGGAGCCTTGCAAGTATCTGCTGCCGCCGAAGGGCCGGCGAGAAGCAGCGATACCGCTAACAAAGCCTGTGTTGGTAACATGACGACGATGTCTCGAGATGGATCAGCGGATCAAAAGACGGTATCACAACTCTGAATGGAAGAGTCCCTGCTTTAAATATTCGAGATTGGGCCATGGTGCCCCGGGCATCTCATCCCACCCTACTCCGTAGAGCCACCCCAGATGGGCTGGGGACTCCACTCGTGGGGGTAACTGGGGAGTCGGGGACTCGCATCGAGGGGTATGCAAGTGGATCCCATACCGTCATTTGGCGGAAGTTGGCATTGCTTGACCACGGAGGATTGCCGACTTCCCAGAAACAACAGCGGGCAATCGGATTGGATCGGGATGCCGAGAGACATCCCCGTTTCTCAGGAGCATCCAGAGGCATCGTCCGGTATTTCGTCGGGAGGCATGCAAAGCAAAGCCTAAATCGACATTGTGCAGCCAACAAACCCCCCTCCCAAGTTGCCTACTCTTGGCCGTGGGTGGCACGATGCAAAAGTCCCGGGAGATTTTGATTTTCGGATCAACTTCGGCTGAATCCCCACACGGCCCTCTGCCCATCGTCATATCCGGCACTCCGCGACTCCACGGGGTCCCCCAATCAATGCAACTCTGCAGCGGCAATTCACCTCCACTTTCTTCCGGTCCGAGTCAAGCCATTTTGAATGCCTTTACCGTGTGTGTATGGCTTTTTCTCCAGGAAATGATCGGCATTTCGGTGAGACTAGCCACACCCCGGCAGGTTTCCTGTTAAGTCCAAAGCACAGACACAGACCCCGGAGAGAACGCTAAATTAAACGCTAACTGAACGAGGATTGGTGATTGAGGGATACTCTGGCTTGCTAAAATTTTTCTTAGAGTGCTGCCCGGCGTTTGGACCTACCATATTTGGTAAATCTGTAACCCACTCGGCCTTGTGAATTTTACCCAGAGCCAATTGACCAAAGTCCTCGTGAGATCGGGGTTTTGACTATCCAGTGCAACTTCAATGGTATTGCAGCTGAAATTAGATATGGCCATATATAAGGTAATAACACTCCAAACACAAATCCTTGTGAATCATGGATGATTAGCCCTGGGTGATGATCTGACTCCAGGGCTTTGTTCACATCATGGCATCCGGTTCTCATGTTCTCTGCCTTGGTCTAGAAGCAAGCGTCAGAAATATCATGAGAGATGAATGCTCTATTCAAATGCGAAAGCTTATTAGAGCTTTGGGTAATCACTTACCAACTCGGTCCCGAACACTTTTTTTAAAAGCATGGACTTTCCGACGCCAGTTCCTCCACATACCAAAATTCTGCATGGTTCATTTTTCTCCGCTGCATACGACGGAATGCAAGGTCTGTAGGGTATCTCCTGGTCCTGCTCCAGAAATTGGAGGCGGAAATCGTGAAGATCTTTCTCCAACGCAGGTTTCCAGCTCCCTGTATCCAAGTGCTTGTGTTAAACCTCAGAGAGAAAGTAAACAGAGGGACGAATAATCACGCCGCGGTGAGCTAGATATGATTAACATATGGTCAGTCAATTCGTTCACAGAAAGAACGATATTGTCTTATGACTGACCGGTTCCACAGAAGCCGAGACGCTCAACATCCGAGACTTTTTCTCGCTCCTTAAACAGGGTCCTTGATTTATCTTGGATCCCTACTTCTTTCTCGAATAGATTGCTTCTATTCAAGAAGACTTTGTGCCCCGAAATATCCGACGTCCGCGACTCCTCTTCATCTCTGTTCTGTCTTCGAGGTTGAAGTGTTCGTGATATAGGCGGTGCGACTCTGGATTCCTGGAGATTGTGCTCGCTGTGTGATACACGGATATCATACATGCTGATATTTATGTTCTTAGCATACTTAAAGGTCCAGGGTGTTGAAGCTTCAGCTGCGGGAAGTGCCAGCTGCATTGTGCGCTTTCCTGCATCTTGCGATTCTACGCTACCACATTCGACCAAGGCAAGCCCACAAGCTCTTGCCTCGATCAGAATCCACTGGAGCGGATAGAGAGATTCCCTCGCGTGTAGCACCTCCAACGACATCCACATGAGCACCGACAAACCATGCTTCGACAAAGTCAGGTTCATCAGTGTTCCGGGCACTTTGAAGAAGGTCTGGTTTGAGCTTTTTCATTGTTTCGTGAATGGAGATGGCATGGAAATTGCGGGTATCATCCTTTTTGCGAAATTTGAAGCCGTCTGGCTGGTCTCCGTCTTTTATCGCGTCAAACAGTCCAACAAATCGTACTCGATGTATTCCGCGCGGAAGGTTTCGGCTGGTCATACGGGATCTATCAGCAAAGCCCAAACGATTATACCCAGCCCCTCAGAAGTAAAGCCACTCAATATGTGGAATAGTAACGATACCTTTTCCAGGGCTAAACGAACGTTGGACTTTTAGCGCCCAATTCGAAATAAGTCAGCCAGAGGGGAGAGTGCTTATACGAACCTTGTCAAGCTTTGTTTTAAATTTTTTGATCCCCTTTTTCTTAGACTCTAGTTCGGGGCATGATAGAACATGAACCACTGCCCTTGCAATCCCTATCAATGACTGATGAGTAGCAACCCAAGCCTCGTCATAATGTCAACTTACATGCCCCGCTTCCGGATCCGAAGAACCAAAGCTCATCGTCACGTCCAAACATTTCGCAGTACTGCATTTGTAGTCAGTGTGCGGGACGACAGCGCAAGCTTGAAATATGAGGAAACTTTGCAGCGACATATCTTAAGAACCTGCAAACATCTTTCTTCAAGTTTGATGGGATCATTGCCTTTGATTTCCGGAAAGTACTTGGGCAGCTAACACAGATATGGTTAGAGCCATGATAAGACCCCCGATCAACAGGTGTACCATTTTAAGAAGGATCATTTTAGCATACCTGCTGGATTTGATTTCCCCCGACTTCGACACCTCCTTCCTTCACGCACGAATAGATACGATACGCGTTGCTCGAATCAACAGAACCTCGTTCTTTGGTCCAAATCAGCAGATCGTTAAAATTTTACATGCGTGGTACTCTTCAACAATACTTACTGAGCTTCCCATGATGGTAGAAAAATTCCCCGTCAATACATACGATTCCGCGTTGCGCTATTTTCGTCATATTGGTAGACTTGAGCAAACGGCAAAGAAATGGGCTCTTTGGGGGCTTTGTAGTGCAATGATGCTCGGGTCGTCCATTATTATATGACAAAAGCTGGGCGGTCATGCATGTCAAAAAATAGGGAATTAAAGAGAAGGTTGAAGCTTTTGACAGGAATAGGTCAGGGTTAGAAATGCCGACTGTCAAGTCGTCTCTCAACTCGCAAGGTTGAGTCGCGCTATAGGGATTAAGCCATAAGCATGAGCCGTCTTTCTCGTGGCCATTTCTCTGCTTGACTCGGCTATTATGCTTGTAACAAGAAGGTGAATTTATGAAGGGAGTGTCCCGGAAAGGCCTCGATGGATTTATGGCTTTTGTGGCGTTTCCTGATCACGAGTCGGTTACAAGTTCCACGAGAGGGCTGAAAATCAATATATTTCTTCCAAGCTCCGGCACTAGCTCTATTCATGCGCCAATTGTGTTCCAATTTCAAGATCTCCTCGAAGCTGCGGGGAAGATAAACCTCATCGATGTCATAGTATCGATAAAAATAACCAGCTAATGATTAGATTTCATTCTGATAAATCCTCACCGCCCGCTGGGTTCCTGGTTGACATTATGGCGAGGCAACCAAATAGAACGCGCCTCCCTGGTTTATGCGGGGAAGGCCGCGACTGAAATCGAACAGTACTGAAGTGGCCGTGTGCGTCGCGCCTCCAAAGCCGCCAAACCATTCGTTAACCACATATACGAGACCCAGGCATGCAGGCCAGAAGCACTTTGCTGATCAGGCCAGTGTTTCTGTATTGGTGCAGGTAGCTGAAAACACTGCGGCTGACCTGGCTACAATGTTTGCTTCCGCAGGGTTTGCCGTCACAGCCATCCTGGTACCAGTCTATTGATGGCCCCAGTGGTATCCAGTGTCCAATCCCGAACTGCCATCACACTTATCCTCTTAGGACTGACGTACTTGGGGGCTGTATGGGATCTGGCAGATCGAGTTCACCCCGCCATTTCACGCTGGTGTGGGTCACGCGATGAGGCTCTTGGTTGGCCCTGTGTATAGTAACGTGACCATTATTCACCAATCACATATCTCTAAGTCATATCCACTTGCCATGCACCAATCAAATCGTCAACAGTGATTTAGTGTGCTGTGTGGCGTATATAAAAAGCAAAATTATGTATGTAGGACCTCATGGTTTAAATTTTGATAGGCTGTGATGTCACGGTTTTACGTAGGCTGCTTCATTTCCCGGGGTTGGCTCTCGATGACCCATCAGTAAGTTACAGCCCCTCCTGTCGCAGGGTTCGTGACGACGCCCCTCTTTCCTACAAATATCGGCCTCCACCAACAACTGCTACTTGACTTTTAACCTAACGCACTACCCTCTTTCAATTTCCATAAGGCCCGACCCCGTCCAATCTACACCAGAACAAGACCTAGCCTCAGCTCTACTGGTTTACTCCGTTGCCAGTTTGACAAACCCATACGAGTATATATGCACAATCGGACTGGACTAGTAGGTATTTCCCTCTGTATGTAGGTCAGTATCCTAGCCGCCAGCGGTCACAGAGCATGGGGTTATGCAACAGATACTAGGCGAGTCTTTTGGCTAGAAATGCTGTCCTGCGCACTTTGCTGAACACAGTCTTCAAGTTTCTACTTCCTCCACCATGTTTTCAAGTTGTGATAAGAGCCCTATCTATCAGACTCTCACCGGGCTTCGTTTGCTTCTCGATATGTCGGATTACCCTACAGTCGACACCCGGCCTGAAGTCGAGAAGATCTCCGAGTTGTTCAATACCACCATAGATGGCTGGATCTTTGCAAACCCTCTGACTGCCAACAATACCTCATTCCGTTCCCAGTTGGTTCGGTGTGTGTACCCGATGAGCGGTGGATATAGCTTGACTCCACGCGTGGTTTTCTACGTTCTTGCCGCGGTCTCTGTTTATGGTCGTGATCACGAATGGGCAACTAGTGCTGCGCTTGGAGGTGTTATAATATACAGCTCAACAGCCGCAATTCACGCGTTAATCCTCGTCGGTATTCGCCATCAGCTTGCACCGTTGTGGCTGTTTCCGGATTTCCAGAGGGTCCTTGTTGAAGGCCAATCACCCGACGGCCAGTATAACTTCACGGACACACGTCAGCAGAACGCGGCGCTGTGGCTACCTATTATCCCGATGGCTTGGGATAATGACAGTGATCCAACTTTACTCATCACAGGTGTTGCTTTTCTCCTACTACTTCCTATGTACAACTTCTCAAAGACATTGGGAAAATCTTCTGCAGAACGGAAGATGATCATTGTTTTTTGGGCACTCCTTCTTTTCGCTGGTCTTATTGCTGCTCTTATAAACTCAGCGTACGTCATCTTCTGGTCGTTTCCTCAACTCAGATTTTGTCCGCTCGACCGGGCAGACAACCTTCCAATCCAGAATAACGGTGCGCCGTCAGTTGTTGGACCGTGGGATCGGCATGATTGGTATATGTGGAATCGGACTATCCGCGACTATTTTGTCTCTAATAACGCAACAATACGACCTACCACCACATGTCTCTATACCTGTTTCGATACGTCGTGGCCACTGAGAGACCCGACAGATATACAGGTATTTCCTTCGGCAATCATTCAAGCCAACACGGCCCTCTCTATCTATTTATTCCAATTTGCGATTTATGTCTTGGTCGGCTGCTCTACAGCAGTAGGTTTAACGCTCGCTCTGATGAAGCACTTACCTTGGCTATCGGAGGGATGGCGTACATTTGACCTTACCGGATCCTGGAACCAGGTCTCGAAGGGATATAGCAAATTTATATCCGGACTCCGCGGGAAATTCAATTGTCGACGATATCTTTCAAGGCTTGGAAAGCTGATCTTACGGCTGTGGATTTTTCTGGTTATCTTATACTCTTCTGTACTCAGCCCCCTCGGTCTGATTGCATTCATAGTGTACAATGAGTGGGTAATAGCGGTCCTTGACCCGGGACAAGAGACTTTCCGGCATGTTGGACAGTGGAGTTCCTTGGTAATGGCTGTGCTTGCGCTTGCAGCTGCGATGATCCCTGGAATCATCTTACGGATAGTACGAAATACAAAGGGATCCGGAAAGCCTTAATAACGATACATAAGGGCTAAATTATTTGCCGTGTTGAGATACTCTGCGCTTTCAGAACCATACACATCCTTCATTCTGGCCAGGACATTTTCCAGCATCTCGCTGCTCTCGTCGTATTTTTTCAGACGCCAATAGACAGTGCCAACAGCGCGCATGGAATTCAGTGTTAAAGGGTGACCTGATCAAAGAACAGAAATATTTAGCCCCACTGCTTTGGTATAGAAGCTTGCAGATGAAGGATAATCCACTTTGTTCATGTAGCAGAAACCAAGAGCGCCGTACAAGTCAAACAGTTTTGTTTTGGGCTGAGGTTTAGAGTTATCTTTATAGCCGTGAAGACTGTGCCACGTAATGTTGATATAGCACCTCAGCTTGAGTGTATCGCTCAAAATAGGCGAATGAGGATGCTAAAACCACGATCGTGTCGGTCGAGACAGGGTCCAAATGTGCGCTCGCTGAAAAAAGTCCAAAGGCACTCCATACGGCGTCTAGATGAGTGAGGAGCCATTGCCTGCGAGTGAACAACATAAAGTCTATGTTTGTAGCCTCCTTGTACAAAATATTTGCCATTGTTTCAAGGGCCAATCTTGCAAATACTGTCCTTCGAGGGACTGCAAGGCGTCAAAAAGCCATTCAGTAATTATCGGATGTACGGTAAATGTTGCATACCCAGAGCCTAGCTCAATATTTTTTACAAGAGAAAGGGACTGGAGCTCAACAAGGATATCTTGAAACTTGAGGCTATCCCAGCGACCTTCCGTCGAACAGGCACAGGCCCACGATATCCGATCTGAATAATGAACTCCGTCCTTGCTGGTGACTGCGCAGAGTTCTTCGGAAAGATTGAGTCGGTTGAAAAACGCAAAGACTGATAACAGGTCGCCAACGCCCTCGGTATGTCTTTGAATATCTTGCAAGGAAAACTCAAATGTCACCGCAGTACTAGCGATTACGTCGACTCCAGTCTCGCCGTTTCGTTTCTTGTATTCCCAACATGATGGTAGATCGGACCATATTGCTGCTTTTGAAGATTTCTTCAAATTGTACATCTCATCAAATTCAGCTAGGTCCAAATTCCGCGCTTTAATATAAGGAGTCGCCTGGTCAATGGCCAGAGGAAGAAGCCCGAACTGATTGATCTTTTTTGCCTCTTTTAGATTGTTCTCAGTTCTCTGGTACGCAAGGCGATAAAAAACAAATCTAAAGCCTCATTGTCTGCCATTGGGTCTAGGTGTATAGTATCACCTAGGCGGGCTGAATCACAATGACGGCTTGTGATGAGGGCTGCTCCATACTTTCCAGGTCCGAACGGCAAGAGATCCATCAAATTCGGTATTTGACCTGGATTATCAAATTTATCCAGAACCATCAACCAAGGTATGGTCAACCTCGCAATAGCTTCCTTAGCAAAGCTGATCTCAAAGTTCGTACCTCGAAGATAAGTCTTCACATCGAGTATCCCGACAAACGTAACCTTGTCATTCTTCGCGAAGGAGATCCCGGCTTATCAGTCTCGCCATAAAGTTCATTATCGATTATTATTGAATTGTGATCAATTATTATGGCTTCATTGGCCGCGTGAATATTTCCTTCTTTCTCGAGGAACAGTGTGATCAGGTCAAAAAGCTCCCTTGAGTAATCGATTACTGGAAAAGCATAGACCACCCAATTCATGGAACAATAATGATGCAGAGGGTAGTTATTCCTTCGTTTAAGGAAATCTTTGCCATTCTGGCATCGTCCACTGGAAAAGTCCTCAAAAGAAAGATATGTGGTCATGGTCGTTGGAATCTCCAACTCTGCGTTACTTAACACTGGATGTTGCAAAAAGTACTCTTGCGCTGTGTGGTGGATCAAGCGTATGGTGCCTTTTTCTCGATCACATATCACCAACCCAGTGCACAGAGAATCGATAGTCTGCGGAGCTGGTAGGGATTTGCGATCGAATCTTATCATTCCGGGTCGTGTTCCCAGAGCATGGCGAAGTTCTTCAGGAATCAGATTTATTTTGCTATATGTTAACCAAGATAGAGTTTTGATAGCCATCCGCACGCAAGGATCTGGTTGAGATTCAATCCTTTGAACAGCTTGGTCATAGGCGTATTTCATGACATTTCTTCCTAGTGGAAGCTCTAGGAGTGCCTCCTCTAACTCTCCAGCACTGGGTTAACCCATCAATTGATCCATATGCAGCCGAGCCAGTAGGAATCTATAACATTTAGTAAATCGGCTTAAAAAATGTTTAATGATGAGTCCTTCCCGACCATACTGCCAGATGAAATAATTCCGTAATGAACAGCGAACAGTGGACTGAAAGAGACGATCAAATGAGGGTCCAGGGTGACAATACCCATTATTCCGAAGCCTGGGGTACTTGTCGAGCATTTGTTCAATATACTTCATGGCCTTATTTCCCTGCATTTGATGGGCGGATTTCATTTTCATCAGGGCTGAGCTCAGGGCTTCCGGTGGTCGATTTAATGCAGGAATGGCATAGAATATCCCATCGCTAATTACCTTCCCAAAATCATGCGTGACGACTCCACCGGTCTCATCGTCACTGCCAATTACCACATCACCCAGACGAATGTCTCGATGATTTTCGTGATCGGGGATACCTTCGCCAATCCCAACAAACAAGCCCACGCGGATATTCGGGAAGATGAATAACATCCTGTTTGCGATTACACCCATAGAGATAGATCCATCCCTAATGACTGGTAGGCGATTGATCCCAATACATATGTGTTCTTGTCGGCCAAATCCGGTACTTCTCGAGGCAAACCATGCTCCTCGTCGAGCATTCCCCTTGCGGCGGTTAATTCGAGGGGTAGGGCGCAAATCCATCCTACCGTATATTCTTCGTTTCCAAACAAGGAGTGCGAGGTGCCGGTCATGTTAAAGCTGTGTCTCTGCCAGTGGTCGCCTCCGGGAGTTTCGATAGTTAAATAGGAGCTTTTGTAGCAGACTGAATGAAGGGGCGCCGTTTTCGAGTTGTGCGTGCGAGTTAGCGCCGAAGACGCCGCTACTAATAATACCATGTTTCAGCTCCATCTCTAAACCCATCACACTCGAGTAAGCGAGGGAGTACTCCACGTGATGGGCGTCAATCTTCACGACTGTAGTATGGAATTGAAAAGTATATCGCGTAGTGACAGGCTGTGATAGATTATTGGTCGTGGCTGGGAGGGAGATCAGCTGGCGTTGACGGTGGTTAAAAAAGCTTATGGAGTAAAACAAGCCCATTGGTGAATAATGGATGCATAGGTTCGAGCCAAACTCCCTGGGATCAACCTCATTAATTTCTTCAATTCCATGGATCTAATGCACTAGATGTTAAAACGATCTCGGGGTACAAGTGGGCTAGAATTCAATATCTCCCGAGGTTGACCACCTCAAATTGTTGAAGACGATTGGTGCGTAATACGACCATACCCAGGAGAGCTTATTTTTGTCTCTCCTTTCTTTACGAAAATTTGCAAATTGAATAAAGAGGAGGGATTGCTTGATCACCAAGCATCGATTTATCAAAAAGGAACAACCGCAATAACCAGACAGGCACAGGTATGTATGTACAAAAAGACAGGACATGCAACAGTCATGCTGAACAAAAAGCCGGTAAATGAAGTCCAAGAAGAATAAGGGGAAAAAGAACGCTTCGAAATCACAGGAGACCTTTGACGCTTTCTCCAGCAAGCCCCCCTGCCCTAGAGCTAGGGCTAAGCTAGGTTAAGCTGGAGAGTACATTTGCGCCGAGAATAATCCCTGACATGTGATCAAGATATCATAGTTGCGGATCAGCATCATCACATGCTGAGAGCCGCCGCCGTAAATGATATTGCCATCTATTGCCGAGAGTCCAAGCCCCGGTTGATGTTTTGGAAATGCGAAGCCTGCTCGCTGAGAGAGCCGCCAACTGGAGCTATGTTGCTGCCAGGTCTATACAAGTTGAGGTAAAAGTGAGAGGAGGAGAGAGAGATTAGGATGTTGGTAGTGGGCGGAGGTTGAAGGAGAGGAGTCTTCCTAGTTCGTGTCGGCCGGTCATCATATCATGCCATTTTGATCCTCGGCCACGCGCAGCTTCATTTCGCCTTCGAGCTGGAAGTTGTGGATCAACTTTCGCAGGTACTCGTAGGTAAGCATGGTAGTCATGGCTGCCGGGACGGCTCGGAACAGATTAGTGCCAATCCCGGAGTAGAACGCGCGCCAGCCCTCTTCTCTGAGGATTGTTTGACATGTGCGCAACATTCCATCGTAGCGAGGGCGATTGGGCATGCCGTCGGATGACGAGACGCTCGGTGGCCGACCGCGGTCGTGGGGATGGTGTAGTCCTCCGCGGAAGGATATTTCTTCGGGCGATGGTGCCGGTGCCGTGCGCTGTTGGGTTTGGAGGCGGGTGCGCAGAACCTCGTGGGGATAGGTTACTGTGCTAGCACAGATCTTGCTCAAAAATGTGGCGACGGAAATACCAACCCAGTGGGACCTTCCAGTGTCAGGATGCTCTCCAATTCCATATCCCGTGAGTGCCATTTTCAGATACTCATAAAGCGGGAATTGTATGGCGACATGAGTCAGACCCAGTAGGGCGGGCGTTAGGCCGGAGTAGAAAGAGCGAAGTCCCTCTATCTGATACATCTTGCGAGCGGCATCCCATGTGCCTGAATATTGCCATGGAGCTCGTCCTCCTTCACTATTTTGTTTGAGGCTCTGCGACATAAGCCTTGTTTTGATGACCCAGATCGGGTTCGTCACAATAGTAGAACATGCACCTGCAGTGATAGATGCATACCCACGGGAAAGCCACCAGCTATCTGAGGTCGAGTTAGCAGACTGCGGTATGATACGCAGGGGGGTCGAAATGGGAACTCACCTGTTTGTTCGAAGAAGTACTCGCGGGATCGATCGTACACAGCTAGGTAGACGGCCCATGTGGGCAGATAGCCCAGCAGCATTGGGCCCAGTCCTTGGTATAGGCCGCGCAGACCATCTTCCCTGAATATCACTTTTCCAGTGCCCAGCATTCCCCGGTAGAGGGTCTTGGTCTCAAGTGACTGTCCTCCCCGCCGGGCAAAGCCACCTTGGGCTTGCAGCTTTGTCTTTATAACATCAAGTGGGCAGGTCACGATCCCAGAAGCCACGCCTGCGCTAGCTCCGCAAAATGGTGCAATCCAGAAGTTGGGGATCTTGGTGGAGAAAATCTCTAAGCGGGTGGTGAAGTCGGAGGTTGACGTCGATGCGACGGGAACATGGGGGGCGGACGAGGCGGCATTTGGTATATTGGAGCTCTGTAGCAAATCGGCAGAGCTGTTGGCAGCTTCAGTGCTGCCTCTGCCATCGGAGCGCATTGTTGTGCAGTTGGCAGGCGCTCACACTTGTCCGTCTTGATCACCGAGGGTTCCCGGACGCAAGCATATCGTTACTCCGAAACCGAAAAGGCGCGACTTGGAACAATCTGAGGGTGGATGAAAGCAAGAAAGCGCTCGCTGTCGTGATCGATATGTTGACCGAAAGTGCGAGGAGATGGGGGGGCTCGAGCGAAGAGGGTACTGTCCGATGATTACCGAGCGGGAGTGGTGATGCGATGTACCCTATGCAGCACGGGCTTGGGGGAGTGGGGGAAGGACCCTAGCAAAGCAAGCTCCCCGCAACAGGGATTAAAAAGCACTTCAGGAGATATGAGACCCCATGATCCGACTAAAAGAAGGTAAAGAAGGAAGTTGAGAGCAGATTCCGGAATTGGGGAAAGGTGCAGGTGCAGGTGGTGCGAGGCAATCGCAGAACTCCCCGCGGGCCTCAGGCAAGTCCAGGCAAGTTTCGGGTTATCACGTGAGCGGTCAAGGGAGTACAGACTGCCAAGGCTATCGCCCAATCCGGACTAGTGCCGCAAGCTCCGTTTTGCACACTCGCAACGTCGGGTCATCTCGTGTTCTGTCCAAGCCGGTCTTTTCCCCTTCCTCCAATCCAACTCGATACCCTCCACCATGTCTGCTCCTTCGATCGCCAACTACATTGTCAAGCGTCCCTGGCTCAAGCGCTGGATGACCCCTCTGGCCAACTGGTACACCGATGCCGCCGGCTACAGGAAGCTCGGACTGAAGTAATTATCGTCCCCCTCCGTCAATTCCTGTCAACCGCGGATATTCGACTCGACCAGCTGGGCTTCTATCATGCGTGCGACGATATCGACAATCCTCATCTTTCGCTATGGCCAATGTGGTCGCAATTCGCATTCGCATCCGCATGAACCCGACGCAGTCGTTCCGATACCCGCGACAGTGAACATATCCCCTTCTACACCAGAGACTAACCACGCCATATCTAGGTTCGACGACCTGATCCCCGAGGAGAGTGAGAACGTCCAGAAGGCCATCAAGCGTCTTCCTGCCAAGGAGGCCTACGACCGTGTCTTCCGTATCCGCCGCGCTTTCCAGGTTCGCCCGAAACCCCCTTCCCCGAGAATCCCCTCCGATCGAGGAATTATCTAACATAACACTCTCAATTGCAGTGCTCTATCTCCCACACTCTCCTTCCTGCCAACGAGCAGATCAAGCCCGAGGAGGTGAGTTTGTCGCGAATTCGCTTTCATCCAAAATTCGCCCTCCCCGCATATCCCCGTATTGGCCAATCCTGTTGCGAGGATTTGTCACATATCGCCCTGAACCTCGACGCCCACTCGCACCCCTTGACACCCACTCACCCCTCGATCAACTTAATACTAATACCTTCTCTTGATTAGGACGTCGAGTACCTCAGCCCTATCATCCGTGAGGTCGAGAAGGAGGCCAAGGAGCGCGCTGACCTGGAGACCCTCACCCTCCGCAAGTAGACTTCCCTGGGTGGATCTTCTTCCGTTGCGATTGATATGAAAAGCCGATAAGATGCGAGCGCGATGGGGTTGTTGCATGACATAGATGGATTTATTTTTAGGCGAGGATATGGACCAGCTGTCTTAATCCACTTGTGTACTGATATTGTACAAATCGATTTTCTTGGTTCTGCTTTACACAACCCGTGTCCCATGCCCGTCCATGTTGGATGATATCCTAATAGTACAAGAATGAGTCTTCTTACACCCGCTACTCTCCTTGGCTGGCAGCCACCGGCCACTGAAGACTGCCTCGGGCTGAGAACAACCCGTCGACCCCTACACCATCCATCCGGAGTTCAATAGTACTCGTCTAAATCATTATTCCCTTGCTAGGAGCCCTGGTGGGGTATATAATAACAACCACTATCCGTCCCAGAGTGGGCATCCAGCACGCATGATATTTCTAGCCTCCGATTTTCAGCCAATTCAACCTGTAAGAACAGCAACATCAACATTCTCAATCCGCCACATATACCACATGAAAAGACTCCTATCGACGGTATGGGGTCAGTACAAGTAGTAACACACAACCTCAACATCAAACTCATCCCAGGCGGTGTCAATCATACCTATACGGCGCAAACTTGGCAGCCAATTCTAGCATATCCTTTTCCGACATATACTTAAACTTACCACCACCCTTACCCTTCAACTTACCAACATCCCTCCCAACAAAAGCAGCACAGCCACGTCTAAATCGCATCCCATCGCATCAGCAAACACAATCACCACCAAACAGATTCGGCAGAGAATCAAACTCACTGAACCCCCAAATCCCCCGTCGAAAAAACATCAATCCTCTTCAACGCAAAACAAGCAAACATCTCAACAGACCACCTCCCCAACCCCCGAACAGCCGTCAACATCTCAACAAGCTCCTCATCCGATGCCGTCGCCAAACCCCTCGCACTAAGTTCCCCGCTAGCAAACTTCTCCGCCAACCCCTGTATATACTCCGCCTTGCGCTGACTCAGTCCCGCCGTCCGTAACGTAGGAATATCGCACCGCGCGACAATATCAGGCGTTGGGAATCGCGAATGTGCAAGTCCGCCTTCTTCTACTCCTGCGCTTGCATCTGCACTCGCGGCGGCAGTTCCCGGTAGATTGAACAATGCGACGAATTTGTTTCGGATGGACTTTGCCGCTGCACCGGAGACTTGTTGGCCGATGATGCTGCTGGTAAGACTATTGAAGGGGTCTATTTGTTCTGCAAGGCCGGCGGGGAGAAGAGCGGACAGGGGTGTGCTTCGATGACGGGTTTAAGGCGCGGGTCTGTGGCGATGAGGTGAGCGAGGCCTTGGTCTAGAAGGGTTCCTGTTGTTGCGGTTGGGTGGGGTAGGCCTGTTTTCGAGGGCGAGGCTTCGGCGAGGGTTGTTGGGTAGGCGTTTATCGAGGAGCCGTGGGGAGTTAGGAGGGTTGCGTTTGTTCGGTGCGGGTCGACGGGACGGTTTAATGGGGGTGGTGTGGAGGGTCTGGTTGTTGCGGATGTTGGGGTTGAGTCCCAGTATGATGAGCTTGTTGCAGTAGTGGTAGAGGTTGTTGGAAGTGGGGGTGTTGTGTGTTTGCTCTTGGGCGTCTTTGTAGTGGCCTTTTTGATTGTAGGTTTGCGTGGCTTGGTGATGCTGTTGTTGTGCTGTACTCTTGTCACTTTGAGTGCAGGTGCAGGTGCAGCGCTTGACATTGGAGCTGTCAGTGATGGGATGGCGCCCAGTCGGGCTGATCGTCTGAGCGACATGCTGGCTTCAAGTTCTGGCGGGTATAAATATCAGGCTGAGGTAATGACTGCTCAGGTAGTATAGCTGATGAAGAGAAGTTGACGTTGAGGGGGGAGGTTGAGTCTCCGACTCCCGATGTCCCCGGATTCCGGCTGACGCATGCCAAGCTTCGTATCGCGGTGAACCCCAGGGCTGGTACTCGCACGGTTCAAATCACATTATAATATGGACATGGGACCCTATCTCTGAGAAGTCGTGTTCACTTGAGAAAGGTGTGGGCAGCTAATGTTGCCTCTTTACAATTTCAATATTCAAGACTACTCCGAGAAATATATGTACTACTTACTAGTATTAGTAACCAAACCTATTATTATATGTTACAATTATACTCCAAATTCTTTATTGGATTACTGTAGCCAACAATTTGCTATTAACTCCAATGTATGAAGCCTTGAATTACTGCCCGGCCTGTCCAGATGGCGAAGTATCACCAATATACTCGGAAGGTGGATGATTGACCACCACATAGCCAATAGCTTCAAGTTGTGACTCCTACTACGTCCTTCCAAGATTTACTACCAGACAATAAGGAATAGTAGGAATGAATTTAATTGAAGAATCCAATTAAATCAGCTGGAGGTTCACATTTAATCAACTCAATCGGCTATCCACAACCTAAAAAAGGCCTTCTATATTACTTTTCTATCTACATTTCCACAAATTTCCACAATAACTCGAAGGACCCACGACAATTGGGTTGTTTTCTGTGAACCATATGTGACCAATGGAAACCCCTACAGATCCAAGCCGAGCGCAAGCCAAGCCAGCCCAGTACAATTTCTATAACCTAGCCCAGCTTAGACCGGAAGGCTTACCGGCCAGAGAATCATGTTGCTGCCTCTGTGTTTTCGCGACAAGCGAGAAATGGAAAGCAATTGGCCCAATGGTTCGACTGTATCAATCACCCATGGATAGACCAATACAGTTGTATGCAGTAAAGGCGTTCAATTGGGCCGAATCTACTCCGCCAACGCCCAGTCCCAAGGTTCAACGTCGTAAACGGTCGCGATCCAAGGAGATCCACGGATCGCCCGAACATGGCGTTCTGATTCAAGTTTCTAACAGGCACAATCCCATTCGCACTTCCAAGGTTTCCCTCACTGCGGGTTCTATTTCGAGACACACCACACGATAAGTCAACATGGGGCACACAACACCACGACCTGGGCAAAGGTAAGACCAATTGGCCACGACACTTCAACCACTAGCGTGGATTTTGATAAGCCAATGTTGGCCCCCGACCCAGGAGGCTTGCGTCAGCCTATCTAGGCCAGCCGGCTAGCTTGTTCTTTTCTCCAGGTTAAGTGAGCAGGAGCACAAGGAAAAATAAAACCGAATAAATGAATAATTTGTAGACAGTGGGGGCTAACACTGATCGCCCACGTCGGGTCCAGCCAGTCAAAACAGCCATTCCCGCCACTATTATGTCAAGATCAAGATTTATCCAGTCGGTCCTTGGGCATGCGCCTTTTAGTTTAAAACAATGTTCAGTCTGTATCTCGGGTAACCGTACGGAGAACTCGGTCCTCCGTACCGATATGCAGATACATACACCAGACATCGTTGAAGAAACCAGAACCAGAACCAGAGCCAGAACATCAACTTGAAAAAAAAGGCTAATGAGAATGAAAAAAAAACCCGACGACGCCAAAAGACAAAAGAAAAGCTTCGCGCTGACCATCTAGCCCGAAACGGCGCCTCTCAAACCCGCGGCTCCCCCCCCCTTCCCCCATACTCCCCAGAGTCTAGATGATGGTATGGACTCCGCCGTTGACTGACTTGGGGTATGTATGCATGCCCATGGCTCTGTGTGAGCAACTCCGTTCTTCGTAGAAGGTCCTGTGGTCTGGAGAATGTTGCCAGCCTCCCCCTATTTACGTTCGCGATGGGTGAACTCCTTGATTCGCCCCATACCCACGTTCCCACGCATTCCAGAAAAGCCGAGAAAAGGCCTCGTGGAATGTGAGTCGGTTGTTCATATTTGTATACCTGTCTGTATCTACCTAGGTATGTATCGACTCACAGTAAAACCCTGGGGCTCAAGATCAGTTTAAGTATTAAGGTCCATACGGGATATGCAGTACTCTTCAGTATGTATGGAGTACGGAGTACACATGTAGATAGATATTGATCTGTATAGTGAATTGGTATGTCATATGCAAAAGTTTTATCTGGACGCGCGGTTCACTTCGTGGTTACTACAGCCACAAAACAGGGAAAATAGTATACACTAGGTAGGCAAAAATACCTACGAAGTATGTACTGCAGTTACTGAAATTTGTGCTCGGGGCCAAGTCCTTGCCTAAGAGTGCCAATAACCAAGGCTAAGTGCAAGCACTACGTACATGTGTACTTACTCCGTGTCTCGAGTGGGAAATTTTCGTCTTCTCTGCAGGCAGTCCTGTATCTAAGCGATGGGATGGGATGGGTCGATGGGCCGGGTCGGTGGAGCCGGGTGGAGTGAGTAACCCCGAGGCCCAAGCAAGTTTGGCCTTCGATCTGAAACAGTCGTAATACCACTACCAAACAGTAAATTTGAAATTGCGCGATGTGACCATGGCCAGGCTGTGCAATTAGCTGATAGTCTGCGATGAGCATGGCATCAACACTACTCCATGGGCGCGGAGCAGAACAGGGAAAAGAAAATTAGAACGGCAAGGCAAGGTAGAGATAGCAAGGCAATCTCGTAGAGTCGATCATCAATAAGCCGACCGGAAAACCTTCCTTCAGATCCTTTAGATGGGCCGAGCAGGAGTGCAGAACAACTGCATACGGAGGTTGGCTCGCCGATCCGTGAGCTCTCGTCGATCGGCCGCTCTCCTTGCAAGTGACAGCCGAGCTGTCGCGGATCGATCGAATGGAATGATCGAAGGATCAAGTATGGGTGACTTCAAGAGATACGGAGTACTCTGTCTATGTACTGTACAACTCCTGCCGCATCCCACTTAATCCGAGTATACTAGTCGCAAGGACCGCCCCAGTAAGCTGGCTGTGCCTGGCCGATCCAAATTACAATCTTCAGGCCGTATATTAAATAACCCCTGTCAGGTCCGCAGAGCTTGCCCAAGCGGAAAAAGGCCAGGCCAGGGGCAGCGATCGCATTTTGCCACCTGGAGAGCTATTTTTTGCGCCGGCGATGGGGGCAGTTAGTGTATCATTATTATTAGATGGCTAGCTAGCTTCGTGCTCCTAGCCCCGTGCTCCGTACTTCTGCGCGTATGTAGTACATACATACAGTGTGTACAGTATGCAGTAAATTACTCCGCATTGGTAGTTTGCATGTGTTGCTCAGGGGATGGATGGGAATTATTTCCAGACTGAGAGCCAGGACTCGGACTAGTGCTGATGCGCGAGGGACGAGGGACGATCGTGTTGAATATCTCGCAGCATACAGAGTATTCCATATACATACAGAAATAGACAGCTGGGTAGTCTGAACTCTGTATATGCTATCTTGGGGCCGTATGATTGCGGAAGCAGGATTGGATTGGATTTAATCAGGGCGAGGCCATTCCTGCGTGCCAATCAGAGACGCACATGCCGGGGACGATAGCGGCAAAGGGGCGGCGGGTCCGGTAAAGGCTTGAATTCCTGCAATTTGCTCCGTACTGCGTATTCCATACATAGATCGACTGCCCCGTCGTAGAGAATAGAGAGTCGAGAGTCAGGAGTATAGTGCCTTTGTTGCTCCATCTTTAGGTCGTGCTTGGCAGAGCTTAGTTAAAGGGGCAGTGGGTGACAGGGTGGTTCCTGATCGCTGCAGAAGAGAAAGTTTGTCTAGTGGAATTGATGTTGATCAGGGGTAGCCGGATTACTAGTTTGGAGTACGGATGTACAGTGTACAGAGAGCCTATTGATGAGATTAAGGGTATGAATGACGACAGCGTATACGTGCATACCTATCTAGGTACAGGATGACTAGGTATACAGAAAAATAGTAGTTACATATACTGGTCTTAACTATGATCTACTATTGTTTGATGCAATGTAAGAGCACAGCTGTACAATACAGAGTGTAGGAATTGCACATAGCAGAAAATAGCAATTGACAATATTAACATCGATATCCATATTTCAGAACAGATGATGATATGGATCTCGCTAGTGGGTGGGTTGCACAACTCTATGCACGTCCAGGTGCAGTGTACATACACAGTATGACTACCTTGTACACTACGTGGCAAATAGTATCTCAATGCAAACTGAAGGCCAGAATATACATATTCTAGTTTCGAAGTAAACCTTGGAAAGAATAAATGTTTACAGTTAACTGGTATAGGCATAAGTGGACGAAAACGGACAGTGGAAACCAGTGTGAGTGGCTGTAGGAATTGCAATGAAAATTGACCGGATGCGGTATTGTGTTGGTATGCCCCTTGTAATTTGTGTATTTAACGGGCCTCCCCCCCCGAGTGGACCTTCATGTAAAGCAGGCATTGGAACTCTCTGATACGCAAGAGAAACACAACAAACTAAGAATACTCCACTCCACTCTCCTCCTTTCCTTTCGTTCCAACTTCTTAATTCTTCCTCTCCTCTCCATCCCCGTCCATTCGTTCTTTCCTCCGGGTCATCCTCTTTACCTTCGCTTCTTTCCAGTCGCGACTTTTCCATCCACTCGTTCTTACTCCCCTTTTTTATTATCGTGAGTTAACAACCTCTTCCCTGACAACTCTTCTTTATCCTCCGCTCCTCTCCTCTCCTCTCTCTGCACCAGATTCTCCCTACCTTTCTCTCATCATTCCTCAATATCTCAACCCAATTCTAATCTAACCGCCATTCCAGAGTACATCACAATGGTTTTCGCCAAGTATCTGCTGCCTGCCCTGGCGGCCACTCAGGTCGCTTTCGCTGCTAAGTGTGAGTATCCCATCTCCATCCCTCCATCCCCATTGCGACCGACTGAGACTGACTCGTTTCTCACAGGCGGTGACACCAAGATCTCCTCCCAGTCCGACGCTGATGGAATCGCCACTTGCTCCACCATCAAGGGTGATATCACTGTCGACTCCGACTTCTCCGGTGCCCTGAGCCTCGCCAGTGTCGAGAAGATCGATGGTGACCTGACTGTCAACAACGTCACTCAGCTCACTTCCTTCTCCGCCGACTCCATCTCCGAGATCACCGGTACCTTCAAGCTGACCAGCCTGACCACCCTCTCCAACCTGGCCTTCGCCAAGCTCGCCACTGTCGGCTCCCTGGAGTTCTCCGTCCTTCCCGCTCTGGAGTCCCTTGACTTCTCCACCGGTATCACCAAGGCCGGTGATGTCTACATCGCTGACACCAAGCTGGGCTCCCTCGACGGTATCACCCTTGATACCGTTGGTGCTTTCGACATCGAGAACAACCGCTACCTGAAGACCGTCAACGTCAACAACCTGAAGAACGCCACCGGCGATATCACCTTCGCTGCCAACTACGACGCCCTCCAGATTGAGCTCCCCAACCTCGGCACCGGCAAGAACCTGACCTGCCGCAACATCAGCAGCATCTCCGTTCCTTCCCTGAAGACTCTTACCGGTACTCTCGGCTTCTACGGCACTGACTTCAAGACCTTCATCGCTCCCAACCTGACCAGCACTGGCGATCTTGTCTTCATGAACAACAAGAAGCTCTCCAACATCAGCATGGCTGCTCTGACCAAGGTCAACGGTGGTTTCCAGATCTCCCGCAACGACAAGCTGCAGGAGATTGACCTCCCCAAGCTCGAGAAGGTCACTGGAGCTATTGACTTCAGCGGTACCTTCAACACGTGAGTTTCCCCCCTCTCCCTATCGGAGTCCCTATCCATTTTTCTTCCCAAACTAACAATTCCCAGTGTCGAGTTCGGTTCCCTCACTGAGGTCGCTGGTGGCTTCAACCTGCAGTCCACCGACGGCAAGTTCAACTGTGACACCTTCAACAAGATGCGTGGCGATGTCATCCGCGGTACCTACAAGTGTGTCGCCAAGGAGGACAACCCCACCACCTCCAGCGGCAAGTCTGGCACTAGCTCCAGCTCTTCCGGCTCTTCCAGCTCCAGCACCTCCAGCGGTGCTGCTGTCGCCAACGGTGCCTCTTTCGGTGCCGCCGGTGTCGCCGCCTTCTTCTACGCCATCGCTCAGCTCGTCTAAACGATGAGTTTGATCATGGTTATCCTTGGATAGAAAAAGGAGGTGTTGAGTGAAAGTTGTTTTTTGGCAAAGATTGTAGATGCAAAGTTCCACCAAGCAACGGTTTCATTGTTCTTGTCTTACCACACTTGCTGTTCTTATGATAATAATTTCCAGTCTTCGTTTCTGAGAGGAATATTCGCACAGGATCTTTCTGTCCCAGCGAGACTTACCCCCCATCGGAAAGGAGTTTTACCCTTTTTTATTACCCCCCCCTTGTCCTTATCTCCATATGTGTTTCCCAGAGCGGTTTCCCCCCCCTCTAATGTATTCGGTTGCAATGTGTAACATGTTCATTCCTTGATGATTCTCTGTAGTCTGGGTCCTCCTGGTAACAATTCGTAAGTAGTAGGTCGTGAGTTGGAGTTCCTGGATCGATATCCCCTGCTACAACATCGACCGCCGCACCTGGTCGTCCCCTTATATTACTGCGCCGATCCCTCATTGATCGCGCCCTGCCCCAGATACCATGCAACCCGAATTCCGCCAGGCGCTCGGAGTAGGTAGGAAATTGAAGTTGATTTTCTAATCACTGAATCTGATCCTGAACGTCGTCTGATTAATCTGCCTTACACTCGTACTGATAACAGTACTCGAAAACTTCCAGTTTCTACTACTACTACCTAGGTATATAAAGAGCACAGCACCACTGGCAGTTGGCCAGCGCAATTGTACTTCAAAAAGCTAGATACTATGTGAATCTACTACCTACTAAAAGCTACTGGTAACTACTACCTAGGTAGTACTAGTAGTGGACACGGACGAGTGGAAATATAGTACTGGTAGTAGGATTTACTTTGAGATATACGTGCCCAGGTGCGATGCAATAACTTCAACCTACTAGCATCCACGGTGTGTCCAGACTCTATTTTGCACCCGATCTATCAACACTACTACTACTACTACTACTACTACCTCCGTCACATCTTCATCCCACGGTCCTGATATACCAATGACTAGGACAGGCGAGCCGCAGCAAGAAAACATGGAATATAGGGAATTGCATTCCTCTACCCCCCAGCCGAGACCCGATTTATCCTACCGAGGACCCAGAAAGTTCAGATTTGGGCTTGGAGTTCGACGGTATGACGGTCATATCCTGAAGTATCCTCGAATTCCTCGATGAGGATGGAGCTCACCGTAAGATTATGCATGTAATTATATCTGCGACCCGTCTTATTATCTGATGATTTCAGCGAGACTAATATACGCATACAGAATTTACCAAGTGGATTGACTCGTTGAAGAGTTTCGCCTGGCCGTCGCGAGGGGGGGTTAGATTACCTGGTCTCGGCAATTGATAGCCCGGTATTTACTATCGAGGATGTTATAGAAGTTGTTCCGCTTGGGACAGACCTGAAAATCGTTTCTACAGTTCAGACTGAACTTTCCTCCCAAAAAAACCAACGATGCCTAAACGCTCGCTGTCCAGAAATTCCTCACGCACTTCGCGCAAGTGACTGGAAACATCCAGACTATCTGCCCAGGAATCCACACCTACCTAGTTCCCTGGCAAAACACCTAGATCCGGACGATTGATCTCTGCTGGTGGCAGTGGAAGGGTTTGCGCTGCGAACTTCGGACAGTCTGGCTGGATAGGAATGCTGCTCCTCGCCACACTGATCGAGAGCCTTTGCGACGCATGGATCCTGTCGGTCCTTGCTATTGATGTGGTGGACGAGATCGGGCGCCGATTCTCCTGGGATTTTGAGACGAAGGGAAACCCCCATGCCCATCGGGGCCTTACCACGCTGGTGACCGAACCCAGCCTGCTCTCCGCGCTGATCGAGAATCTGCTTCTCGCTACGCTGGTGAATGAGGTCGAGATTCTTCAATTATCTCAGGCTCGAGGTATTTAATTGTCTTTGTTGACAGTTGCTGGGCGCTTTCTGATTTCTGCATTTATCTTGGTGGTTGTGAAGCATACACCCGCTCCTGTCTATCAGGTGTAGCTTTGATCGGGGATGACGACCGGTATCCATGGCGTCTATAGGAGGAAGCGGACAACAACAAGTTCGGGGGTCATCAGTTTCTCGGCATTATCACAGCAGGCCGAACCTATGTCAAAAAAATAGACGAGACACCTGGGCATATTCCACGAATATAGGACGACAAACCTTTCCCCAGAGAATTCGATAACATATATATAATAGATAACCACGACGCCGTCTACCTAGTAGATATATGGTACCCCAAGCGGGCAAACTCGCCATCGGGAATATCGTATTAGACAACATTCTTCAATACGTGCACAGATTCCACTAGATACACATAGTCGCCGATGAATTGAAAGTACTGAACGTCAAGCCGGAAACTCGAAGAATAAAGTAGGGGACATCACCCGAGTCATGAGGCCATAACGACTGAAGGAGAGGGTTCATGTTAACTATTTGGGCTAGCATAGCATGAGTAGTCCGTCACGTATCAAACGTCAGACGCCACCTGTATCTCCTCCCTTAGAAGGAAGAATAAAATATCATGTTATCTTCCTCCGAGTCTACACCCATCTACTTGACAGTAAAGCCATTACTACTACCACTACCACCACCACTGCTGCTGCTACTTTAGAGCGAGAAGACGAGAAAAGACGAACGAGACATGTACTTTCGACAACTGGGGCCTGAGACTCGTAGAAAGAGAAAAAGCCAAGAAAAAAAAATGACGAAACTACTTCAAGCCCGGTACTTTGTTCATCGACATATCTAAACTTTACAGCATGAGGGTATGTCCCAGAAACCAGGTTTTCCCGGCCATCTCCGCATGCACGACCGGAAGCGATAGACCAGAGATAGAAAAGCGCAGATCCAAAGTCTGAATTCTCTGAGACTTTGTTTCAGAGTGGAAAATGCTCCGTCCGATCCAAGTGGGAGAGGGAGGGGAAACTACACAATACACCGATATTTTTGCATTGCAAGAAAATTTGCTTTTTTGAACCCCTCCAGCCAGGACTTTTGTGGGGTTCATGTGTGAAGCAATGACAGCGCAACGCTTCGAAGCGAAGTGATACCATGTCGTACAATGCGATGTGCCGCAGCAGCCAGGCCAGCGGGTACCGACTTTGCCCACTGCACGCTCCAAAGACAGCATAATCGTCGAATGAGGTCTGATCTAGATCCCGTTCGGTGTCTAGTACTAAAGCACTTTACCCCGCCCGGTCTATTTGATTTGAATCTTGGAATTGAATCGGGTCTGTCATTTTGGGGCTCGGAAATATCTTACCATTACCTTTTCTGGTGAAATCTAGCGTTGGTGTGGCTAGGCACGGAGTAGTGCGAGAACGATTGCAATGCGCCGGCATCCACTTTACTGCTGTGCAGCCGATGAGCCGTTCCGCGGATGAGAGGGTTAAGTTCCGACCGATAGACTCCGCAGTACAGAGTATTTGGTGGTGGAATGGATCTCCAGGGTGGCTGGGACAAGACAGGAACGGGTGGGAGTGGAGCTGGAACCACGAAGAAAGTAACTACGATTCTAGTTCGTGAGTCTGAGCAGCTACTGTGGAGTATTTTGAAGTAACTAACAGCTGGATCGTAGTCGAAATCGAAGACCCGCCGAAGATCAGAAAACTTTGGAACTTTCTGCCGGCCATCGATGCGTTCGTGGTGGAAATCAATCATGGATTTGATCCATGGATGGTACCCTACCATTATACGAGGTGATTAGAGATGGTGATAGATAATACTCCGTAATTTTACTACTCGTAGTAATACTAGTATAATCCAGGGCTTGATATTAATGTAAACCTTAGAACCCGGACAATATACCATGGGGCTTGCAAATGGAATAAGTACCTAGGCATAGAGCTACAATTGCCATCTCTGATCCGAGTCCCACAAGCACAATACTTGAGTAATCGCAATTACTATAATAAAAAGAACGCATAATACGTAGGTGCTAAAAGACGAAAAGCTGGCCACAACGAAGAAAAAAGAAGAAAAAAGACTCCTCTCTTCCCCGCTTGTTTCACTTCCGTCCATGTGCGTCTCAAGTGTTGTCATGCAGCAGGACAGAATCGAGACCATCCTGTCGGGGCGCTGTGGATGTGTCGAATCCGCCCCGCTGGGTCTCCTCGCGGGCCACGGAGTTAGTGCACTCTTAGTGCGATATTAGTGTCCGCGTCCTCTTCCGATAGGAGGGTCAGAACGATATTTCAGCCTGTGAGAGCAGCGCACCCTGGGGTTTCCAGATTTTGGTAACCTTGAAATATTTTCTTTTGGTTCTTTGATCGGCGAGAGGCGTCCAGGCAGCCCGCCAAGAGAAGATAGGGATGGTGGTAGGGAAGGAGAGGAGAGGAGAGAGAGGGGGAGAAAGATGGGGCTCAAGGTTTGGATAGGCGCGCAGTGATTACTTTTGCTTTTTTCCCAACGATGGGGCTGGCGGGGACCGGGCTCTGCCCTAGGGTAAATGGTTTAAATGGGTTTACTGGGTTGACTAGTGAATTGCGGCGATCGCCCATTTATATGGAGTATAGAGGTGGGTGGCTGGAAGGACAGAGAAAGGAGATCACCATCTGTACTCCGTACAGATGGATGAGGTGAGGGTTTTGCAGGATGCTTAAAA
Source organism: Penicillium manginii (assembly GCF_028828005.1). Taxonomy (NCBI): domain Eukaryota; kingdom Fungi; phylum Ascomycota; class Eurotiomycetes; order Eurotiales; family Aspergillaceae; genus Penicillium; species Penicillium manginii. The sequence continues at coordinate 3,439,853 of NW_026643103.1, read as the reverse complement.
TTGCGATCTAGATCGCGCAAGCCAAAGTGCATGACAATAGCCATCATACCGTGCATGAAATGAAGCAGGAACAGGAACAGGAACAGGAACACAAAGCAGGGAAACGAGAAGCATGCGGATCGGGTTCGCAGGGCCCGGGCCAGACGTAGCCTTGCCAGCAAGCATCTTCTCCATACGAAATACCCTTTTTTGCGGTCTCCCCACCCGCTGGCCCGTGCCTGCACAACTAAGTTTGTACAAAGCGCCGTGACAGATCCAAGGGAGGAAAATTCTTCCCAAGAGGCTGGGGTCTTCGTGTGGACAGGCCGGATCTAACTTTCTTAGCCACAATTCTTTCCTTTCCATCGGGATCAGTTATATTTTCCTTGGAAGAACTTGATTCACTAGAATTCGCCGACGATCTGAGGCTGAGCCAGTGGGAAGAGCTTCTTGGCAAAGAAACCAAGGAATTAAACAGACCCTGTTCAGCCATCGGGGATATCAGTTTGAACTCTAAGAAGCCTCAGTATAGCATGGCTGAGACGATTGGCTCAGAGAACCGGATCATAAGCTCGTATATGTCCTAGTGTCATCGAGCATCAGGAAGCTTGATCGGGATTTGGTCGATGACGCTCTCACAGATCTCTTGCGGGATTTGTATGCTCCAGGGTTCACTCGGTGGATAGAATGTGGGTATTGGCCAACGCAGCAGGTGCCACAATAGTCATGGAGAAAGGATTCTGTCTTGCAGTTGTCCGCATAGTCTCCATTCTCTACGGGACGGAAACGCCCGTCCTGGACCGCATATGTGAACCGTGGAGCATTGCCGTGGAGAAAAGAGAAGGGACAATCACTGGCAGGTGAGCTGGTATCTCCAGGGCTCGTGGAAACGCAAGTATACTAGTACTAGTACCTACAGTCTCGAGGAGACCAACTTGAAGGAACCGCTTCGGACAGTTGGCAAGACTCGTGTAGTAGTGATCCGCGTAATTTTTCTCCCCCTAAATCCTCCAGGGCTCCTGCACATCTCTTCTTAGATCTCCGATCGGATTGACAAATGGTACCTGGGTGAGGCCGACGCAAAGCTCGACCCACCGCGATATACATTCACCTTGCATAGAAGGCAACTTGGGATCCAGGTAATGGGGAATCCCGGTCCCTGAGCTCGAGCACCGATCACTACGCATCCTGTAGGAACGCGCAGTGATAGAGAATCTAAGCAAAACATGCGAACGTAATCTGTTGCCCCTGTGTCTGTACCTGTGCGATCGATGGCGAACTCCACGGGACTGCAAGTATCTCGGGGAAGTATGAGAGCTAGATGTGTCAGATGCGGCTAATTTGAGTTCCGAAGCAGATGTGGCCCAGAATAGTACCTTGTCGCCTCTCATATGCGCCCGGACGTCGCTAGAGCTGTATGGTATTTGTAGTCCTTGCAGCTTTCCCCCGTTCCCCGTCCTCTGGTGCTGATGGCCAGCGCATCCAGGGACCACTTGCCGGTCCCGGCGTTGACCAGTCGGGGATTTGATTCGGGGTTCTATCCCCTTCTCGTGTCCGGACCACTTGCAGATGTTGGTGGGATAGGTGTTCTTTGGGAGAGATCCTCATTTTTCTTTTTCTCTCTGGATATCTTTGATTTCGGAGCTAGCGAACGTACTTTGTTCATTTGTAGCCCGCAGGGTGTATGTCATGGATGATGAATATCTGCGATCCACAAGGGATTGATCCATGGATGAGCAATTGTCATTTCCCCTTTCCCTTGCTGCGGTCTTCCAAATCGATAACATGTTGAGCTAGCAATTAATTTTGCGCATCATGATTATTGTGTTAGCTATGGTGTAGTAGTAACATGTTAAGCTATAATTTCTTCAATAATTTTGCTATTGCATTGTACCAGCCGGTGATGAGATACTGCCATGTCACCACAAGCTAAACGAGAACACGTATTTCGAATAATCTATCACGAACTATGTATACGTTCGCATTGGAACTAGCACGAGTTCGCCTTCATGCTTGCCACTGGGAGCAGTACGTGGATGCGGAACAGGGCTCCCGGAGGCAAAAGCACGTACATAAATCTACTGTATGTACTCCGTACCCATGATTGCATGATTAGGGTTTCAGAGAGGAGACAAGAGAGGCTCAGACCATTGAAAAAGGAAAGAGGGCGAGAGAGATCGGATCTTCGACTGAAGAAACTGATCGAAATATCCACACGTAATGAGTGTGTCCGGGTGCTCCAGTGTGTCCAATGTACGAACCTACAATAGGAATTAGAGAGAGGGGACACGCACAGTAGTGGAGAGAGGTACATATGTATCTACTACTACGTACTCCGTAGTCAAAATCTGTTTCTCAGAGGCCCGGTGTGCGAAAGAAAATGGATGGATCTTGCATTTGCATGAACGGGTACTTTTGAAACACTTTGTTCTTGGCAGATCTAGACCCTATCGCGGGGTGGAGATCGGAAGCTGCATTCAAGTTGCAATTATAGTTTCCTCTTGAGTGAGAGTCCCTACTGAGATAGCTGTGTGATAGGGAAGATGTTTCTTCCTCTCAATGTTTCTCCATACTGATTCTATGACTTTTGTCTGGACGGGTATGAAAACCCCCTATCTCTGCGGACCCCCACTCTATGTACTCTGTGAAGGCTGAGACTTGACAGGTCTAGCGGGGCAGCGGCTGAGTCAACTACTGGATACTATTGGGAATAACTGGCGTGAGGAGGCTAGCTGAGGCCAGCCATTGGCCCGGGGTTTGACAGTGACATTGTGGAGGCAAAAAAGAATACAAAGTCCGAATAGCACTGGCCCTTGCAACTTAGAGCCGCACGGCCGGATACTGCCCCAATTGAGTCTGTTAGTCATACAATGCTATCGAAATAGAGAGGGGAAGGTTCATCCGCAGCGCGATCGATCTCACGATGCTGGAGCAGGAACAGGAAACCATGGGAGCAGGCAAGAACTCAAAATCGGACCCCGAGATCAGGTTCCAACTGTGATCTCTGATCTGGAAACTCAAACCCAGCCATTGGCCAGCGACGTGCCTGTCGGATTGTCCGGAGTGCATATCCTGGTGGAGGGATTGACTGCACGTCACTGGAAATGGCAAGCAGGGAGACGCAAGAACTGGCAGATCCCTCTCTTACATCGAATAGATGTGTCCGGGGAAGACTCGGAAGGCGTTCTCTGAGTTTAAAAATTTTCTTTTTCTCCCTCTAAATTACCATTTCACCTAATCCCAAAGTGGTTCGGGACTGGGCCTGCTCCCCCGAATGAGCCTGCAGCCGGTCCTGCGTGCTGGCTGCAAACTGCTCTTAGGCGCAGCCGCGGGTCCCTTACGAAGGTACCGGTCTTATGCAGGTATGGCAAATTGGCTCAAGTGGGTTTGCACTAGATGAAACAGAGAGATGGTGGTGGCGAAGAGAGGAGTAAATGCGAGAGAGGGAAAGAAAAGGGAAAGGGGTGATAATCCTACTTTGATTTGATGGAGCGAGGTTAACGGAGTACTAGTTAGTATACGAGAAATGATGAAACATCAGCCCTAAACCAGAGCGTTCTTGTCCAACTCGACATTTGTTTCACCCCGCCTTCCACCAGAAATCCAAAGATACTTCTTTGATGTGAGTTCAGGAGAACGTGGGGACTAGTGTGCCGCTAAATGGAGCTCTGGGTCCGCGGCACAGTCAAAATATGACAGCTCCGATCCCAAGTGTCCCGGTCCTTGCAATGACCCACTGTGAAAGTTTAGCGAACACACAGCACGGGATAGCTACCAGCGATGGACCTATAGCAGTGCTATTGCAGGGATATGCCTTTGACAAAAGTTCAAATTTATCCAAACAGCGGGTCTTGCCATTAGGGGCGAGGTGAGGAACGTGCGACTCATGACGGATAGGGCTCGACCCCATCGCGACTATTGTTTCTCACTCTGACTCGGCCATATCCTTTAGCACACCAACGTCCGTGTACTAGTTTTGTCTGATTCCAAATACCTCTGATCGACATAATTCGATGACTGACAGAAAACGTATCCTGGTCGCTGGGTCTCGCGCCGTTCCAACTCGCTGGGTTTCCTCGAGCGATCGTTTTTTCTTTTTGGATTTTTTGGATTGTTTTTTTCCTCACTCTCACTCTCATTGCCTTCTCCTGGAAATTTAACGAAATTAAACAATTTGACGGCGGCACATCCTTGTCTAATAACGCTCATTGAATATTGAATAAATATGCTATTGTTTCCCCGGTCGATCATTGTCCTCGGTGAGGCCGACGTCATATTCCAAATTATCGCCTAGCAATAAGCGAACGCTGAAAGTACCAAATTGCTCTTTTCACATTGTATCTATTGGCCTTTCCCCCGCTCTTTGAATGAGAAGGGACCTCCTCGCAGGTCGCACGATGACACTCCCGTTGGTCCTTGCTTTATTCTATTAGCTTTACCTTGAACTCTTTAATTATCTAAGGACCTTCTCGAGAGATGATGCGCAGGAAAGGAGCACCCACCCCCTTGATACTCTCCACACGACAATGGTAGGTTCTCCTGAATATCGATGCAGGAAATCGAGCATTCGGGAAGCGCAGGAGCTTTGGATGTTGCAGCGAGCGTTTCAAGATGTATCCAGATCGCAGCGGAAAGGAGAGATTCGATCTGGAATATGCATGCAACGCGAATCCGCCGGGTAATTTGCTTGTTGATTCGGTGGTTCCTTTTTCCAACAGTCTAGAAGCAGGTACTGGTACCATCGCTGGGATACGTACGGAGTAGATACGAAATTTTCTAGGAATAGATACCTCTTGTAGAGTAGTGTAAACAGTCACATCCACATGGAGAACCCGGAGGATTCTCAACCCGTTCTGTATGCATGGGGAAACTGGGTGATGCCATTAATTGGCGACTATTGATGCAAGGACCAACTGGCGTTGGCCCTAAGTACCGCTAACACACAATATCAAAGTTCCCCGTGTCGATCGGCAATACCAGCACTCTGGTGACAAATCAAGGGCCATGGTTTCCTTTGGATCCTCGTCCTGAACCTGACCCTCGGGCACGATCGTGGCTGCGTGATTCGCCGATCGCCTCGTTGGTGACGACGAGGTTCGTTCAGCACCAGATGTGACAGATATCAGTGTTCCTTTTTCGATCCTTTTCTTTTCTAAAAAAAAGAAATTTGAAAAAAAAATAATAATTAGAGAAACCCTTTTTTGAACACTAATTTATTCAATTTAATTTCTAATTTCTATTATTTTCCATCTCTCCATCTCCACACAGCGATCTGTGAGTCCAGAGTGTCGGGAGGCCAGACTCGCTTCCCCGTCCTCCTGGCCGTGGGCCACTCTGTATGACATCCGCTTCTACCATGATCGGCCCTGATCGTTCTTCGTTCCCCTCTCCTGGGTCCGGAGCAGGAGGAGAGATCTGAGCACTTGCTGCTTGATAGATGCACTGGCCAAAAGTACTTGCCCCTCTCCGTCATCAGCATATAAACATCTTCCCCAGCCCCGTATCCCTGGGCTCATTGTCTCACTCATTGTTTTCACCTCGTGGATTCTGAATCCCTTCGCCTCTTTTGTCTATACTACACCCTTGTTCACACGATTTACCTTGTGCATATTCCTTGTCATTGTGTTTTACGTCGACCCCTCTGTTGATAATCGACCCCGTGTGTGAATACGTCAGGGAATCCCTTCAATCCGTTGTTTTTGGTTCTCGTATATAGATTTCGCTGGCTTTTGACTCGACTTCTTCGCCTCCTTGCACATATCAACATATCACGCCTTCCATCTTGACGACTTAGCTATGATGTATGAAGAAATGGGTTCCATGACTGATGACATCCAACGCCGCTGCTCGCTCCCGTGAGTATCAATTTATCTACACATCGCTGCTTCACTTCGCCCCTAACTTGTAACTAGTTCTTTGAAATCTACCAACTCTACAATGTCGAACCCCGCCCTCGGTGAGGACCGCCGTCTGCCTCCTCTGCCTCGGATGGAGCCATTGCCTCGCGGGCCATTCAACCCCTTCCAGGCCAAGGAAGCCTTTCCTCCCAGCACTCCCGGTGCGCAGGAGTCTTTCCAGTTCAAGTCCCCATGGTCTAATGGCGAGCAAATTGCAGCTCCTCCTTCTCCAGCCAACTCTGCCGAAAGCTCATGGCAAGAATCGTTTTCGGCCCAAAAGGGTGTATCTACCGAATGGCCCAATGATCTCTCCCAGAACGAGATCATGACTTTGATTGCCCCTCAGAACAATAACCGCAAGGCACCCCTGCAGCAGCTATGCGGCCGGAAGCGCAAGGGTAGCACTATATCCCCTGACCCCGAAGACCAGCGTGAAAAGCACCGCATTGCTGAGGGTAACCGCCGTAAGAACCTGAGCCAACTGCACCGTGAGCTTGATAGCCGCATCCATGACTTCTTCCTGGAGCGCGCGGGCTGGAACCCTTCCAAGAGCCTACCCCAGTCTAAGGAACACATTGTCCAAGGCGCTGTCTACCTAATTGATTTCATGCTGGCCATTATCGTGCACCTCATCCGCCAAGAGCAAGTCTCCCCCCCAACTTTCGGAGAAGCTTCAGCCCCAGGTCCGTTGCATGCAACTGCAGCAATTGGTCTCCAACCTCCAACAACAAAACCAAACAACACAGCAACAGTTGCGTGCTGCCAAGGCCGAGAACGAACTCCTCGCAGACCGCAACCGAGCCCTCGAGTTCCAACTCAAGTCCTACGAGCAGATGTTCCGTTCTCCCAAGACCGAAACCACCTCCCCCACGTCCCTCGTTGACGTCCCCGAGCACAAGCGTCAAAAGAAGGCTCTCCCCGGACTGCGAGTTTTCTGTGATGAGATCGCTGCCGCGAATGTCCCTGAAGCTGTGCACACTCCAGCCCATAGTCACTTCGGTCACCACGACGGTCTCCTCAGCGCCACCTCCCAGACCTTTAGCAGCTCATACCTTAACTCCACGCCACCAACAACCGGCCCATCATCTCCCGCTTTCCTCCCCTCTCAATCATCATCATTTGCCTTCCCTTCCTCGCGTCGTCAGTCCTTGCTTGCGTCGCCATGAGCTACCCGGAGCTCTGCAGCAAATCGTGCACGCCGACTATTGAAACCCTGACGCCTTCACGACCCTCATAGCCTCTTCTGCTTCATCTTCTTCTCCACTTCCCGCTCACCCTTTCCCATCCCTTCCCACCCCTTCGTTTCTCCCCCTCTCTTTTCCCCCGCATCAGGCGATCACCCCTTGCAGACGGCCGTGTCGATATACTTTTTCTTCCCCTACCCCTGCGTCTTCCTGACGAATAGCGTGCTCGTGAATCCTCCGTCTCCCCGGGCTGCGTTGCCCCTTAGCGTCTGCATTGTAACATTATTTGGACTTGAACCGTGGGAGACGCCATGTTTTGATCCTCTTCAAGTTGTTTGTCATCTCATTTCGTTTTAGCTTCTTCTGTTCGGGTGGTTCTTCTTTTATTTCGTTTGTTCGGTTTCGTCTTTTTCCTCTGTCATCTACAAAATGGGTGGGCTTTTTTCCTTCTTGTTCAATCTCTTCCCTATGTTGCCTCTCTGTCTATCGGCGCTTTTATGATTTGGACATATACGATCTGGTGGATCTGTTTAGTATTTGGAACTTTTCCTATGTTTGGGATTCATGTTAATAGTTACGATTGTCAATTATACATTGTATGTCACAAACTGCTTCTCTTGTAAACTTCATCTTATCACTGTGTAGTTTAGGAGGTGGCTACCTGTTACTGTCTTCCTTTTAGTGCTGCTATCGATCTGGTAGGCTATAATGCCATAGTATTCCCCTTTCCTACTTTTTTCTCTTGAAAAAAGATTCCCGGCTTGTTGATTTTTTTTTTTTGCATCAGCCAGCCTTTTGACAAATTCTTTCCTGCTCCATCGATCCATCGACGTGTGGTTGTGTAGTTGTGTTTTTTCCAACTTGAAGTGGATAGAATGATGATACCCGTTACGTTGTGGAGCGGTCTAGATGGCCCGTGGAGACGATGCAGGCAGACAGAGAACGTGAAGAATTTTCACCGGGGATCTGAGTGTATCACGACTTGGCAGAATTGTTGGACTAGATATTGTACCTGCATATTGGTCTAGATAGATATGTAGTAATTAGTAACTACATACACTCTACATACTACTAGTATTTATCTAGTAGGTATATGCAAATTGACACCTCATGCAGCAGGCGTCCACGGGCGGGTCAAGACTGTTTCACCCGTCTCCGCGTGTCTTACTTGGATTGGGGATTGCCCCATTGATTCCCCATTCACTGAGAAATTGAAGTTGATCGATCACTTCTATATTTTTATCTGTGCTGTGTAATTCTTAACTGGTAGTTGGTAGACTACTGGACACGAAGTATGGAGTATTGGGTGTTACTTCTGAAACTTGGCTATGTATCAGGGGCTCCACCAGACCAAATTAGTAAGGTATAGGTGTTATTTACTAGAATAATGCCTGAGATAGTTTCCAACTGCGAAGAATTGATGCTACCGGATAGTTAAATAGTACTACCTAGGTACTATATAGTAGTTATAGAATACATACTACAGAATACCCAGTAGTATTAGAAATACACGCAGACTCGGGCTATAAATAAAACCAGGCCCTACCTAGGTAAAAGGGTCTGGCCACTGGGCATTGCTATGAGCCCTGGAGTATAGGAAATGTAATATCCTACCTAGGTACTACTATTAGGTATACTAGATCTATTCAATATCTACAATTCTAGACTACTTTTAGATATGTCTATACTAGCTATACTCTAGAGTGTCTAGTAAATATACTGTAGTAAGTGGTATATGCTAAGTACTTCCTGTCAGGCTTGGCGGCTCCGGCGATCCCGTCCGCCTCCAAAGTCCACCTCCTCTTTTCTCTCCTCCAGTCCTTATCATCACCCAACTCCACCACCTCCTCCGCGGTTCTCCTCCCTTTGAGGCCTCATTCGTTCGGTCAGGGGTTTTTATCAATATTCGGTGCGCCCAGCGACAACCCCCCGGCATCGACGCCGTCGAGGCTCCTGAGAATTAATTACCCTCCAATCGACCAACCCCCGTCTCTCCTACACCCATCATGTTGCTACCAAAGGGTGGTGTCAACTGGAAATCCGCCAGGTCGCGTCTCCCGCCATGGCGCGCAGTCTTAGTCCTCCTCACAAGGACTCGCTTCCTGGTCTCCTTGGCCGTCACCGGCCTCATCATCCTGTTGTGGCGCGGTGTCAGCAAATCTGCCTCTGAGATGCAAAAGTATGCAAAAACTCCTCCCACGTCTCCCTGGTCGATCTAGTCTGGACCTGATCCATCGTTCAATATACTCACCTCTTCCTGCGTCTAGTTTCTACTGCTATGGCTCCTCGAAATCCCCTATGGAGATGTCCCTCAACGAGATGGTTGAGTGGAACGCCCATTCCCAAACCCCTGTCCTCTTCAACCACCATGAAGCCTACGAAGTCAACAGCTCCTCCATCCAGGAGGTCGACTTGAACCCCATCAAATCCTCCATCAAGGCCGTCAACAACCGGGAACGTGTTCTCATCCTGACCCCTCTCCGCGACGCCGCCCCCTACCTCACCAAGTACTTCGAACTCCTCTACCAGCTGACCTACCCCCACGAACTGATCGATCTGGCCTTCCTCGTCGGTGACTGCAAGGATGATACCCTGGCTGTTCTCGCTTCGGAACTGGATCGCATTCAGCACCACACCGATGAGAAGATTCCTTTCCGCAGCGCGACCGTTGTCAAGAAGGACTTTGGTGCCGATGTGGAGATGAGTGTCGAGGAGCGACACTCATTTGCAGCCCAGGGCCCTCGCCGCAAGGCTATCGGTCGTGCCCGCAACTATCTCCTCTACTCGGCCCTGAAGGCCGATCACTCCTGGGTCTACTGGCGTGATGTTGATATCACGGACTGCCCTGAACGAATCCTTGAAGACTTCATGGCTCACGATAAGGATATCCTCGTCCCTAGTAAGTGAATTCTCGAGGAAGAGGCTCCGGGAAAATGAAGCTAATCGGATTTTCACAGACATCTGGTTCCACCGTTACCGTGACGGTCGTGACGTAGAGGGTCGCTGTATGTTATCCCCCATTCCAGATTATCTTTCCCACCCCATTTCTACTTTCTAACTTGATAAATTAGTCGACTACAACTCCTGGATCGACTCCGAGAAGGCCCAACGCCTCCGTGCTACTCTGGACCCCAATGTCGTTCTCGCTGAAGGTTACAAGGAGTACGATACCGGCCGCACATATCTGGTCAGCATGGGTGATTGGCGCAAGAACAAGGATGAGGAGGTCGAGCTTGACGGCATTGGTGGCGTCAACATCCTCGTCAAGGCCGACGTTCATCGATCCGGAATCAACTTCCCCGCGTACGCCTTCGAGAACCAGGCCGAGACGGAGGGATTCGCCAAGATGGCAAAGCGTGCCGGCTACCAAGTGATTGGACTGCCCAACTACGTCGTGTGGCACATCGACACGGATGAGAAGCCGGGTAACCTGGGCAATCGCAAGGCGTACTAAGCTGGCCTAATGTTCTGTTTGCCCGTCCGCCCGTCCATCCCCTCACGAACCCCCGGGAAGAAAGGCCGGCGCGCTCCAGGGCTAAAAGTTGATCTTTGAACTGCCCCCCCCCATTCAACCGCCGCCCATCAATCATCCCTCCCGTTCCACTTCGAATCAGACTATAAGGGGGTGCCAAGACTAGAGAGATCAAGCAAGTGGCATTCCCCTACGGTATTCGATACAACCCACTTTTTTCTTCTTTATTTTCCTCTCAATTTTCCATTTGTGATTGTCATCCCCCTTGTTGGGGGAATGGATGCATCGCGACGGAAGCCTAATGATGTTCCATAATCTACTATTCTTCGTGTCGTGCTTCTAGGGGCTGTGTCTGTGTATTGTTGTGTTTATCCATGGCGCTATGGGGGAAAATGCTGTTTGGCCGGATTGCAGGTCTATAGAGTTCGCCAATTCTCGAGGCCTTGATATACTAAATTTGTGCCGTTTACCCGTCATTGCTTTCCACCTTCTCTGCTCCAGTTTGACTACTGGGGTGGAAGTACTATTCTAGGGATCGTCCTGTCGATGGGGTTAGACACTGTTCCCCGTCGCCCTCTTTTTGTTTGCCTTTTTTTTTTTTTCTTGTCAACTTCCTTAGAGACTAAGAACCGGTCTATTATTGTCAGGTCTTTGGATTCTCTAGCTCGTTATCCACTTTCTTTACTATTCTCCCATTCTTTCATTCGCCGACTCGGCGTATGACCGAGTTGAGTGAGGAGGGGAAATTCAAAATTGAAGGGTAATAAGAGAGTATCCACAGCCTCTTCATTCTAAACCTCATCCAAAAGACGTACTGTATAGCTATATGTACGCCAACTATCACAAATTCATCAAGTTTTGAAGCTAGTACTCCCACAGCCTCCGCCAGTAGCCGTTCAACGCGGCCGGCAGAATAACACCCCAGTCCATTCCAACCCTGCAATAATTGATACCTTCAACAACCCATTGGTCAATCCCAGTACCAATTTCAAAGTTCCCACTGTCTCCGTACAACCACTGCAACACGCAGCTTACATAGATCCCACTCCGAATCCGAATTCGAATCTATTTGTCCCGCAATGCTTCGCCTCCCCGCTTTCCCCCACCCCCGACTTTTCCTCCGCGCCGGACTTCCCCCCCTCCATCTCACTCTCTTCTTCTTCTGCTAGTACTACTCTTTCTCCCCTTCAATCACACCTACGCACAATGTCGACCGCACCCAAGAAGGAATTCCTCTGCATTCTGCCGGATAAGCCCGGTGCCCAGGCTAAGCGCCTGGAGGTTCGCCCGTGAGTGATAACAAATAGTCGCTGCCTTCAATCAGCCGTGCGAGATGTGCTTTCATAGGTGACGCCAGAGTGTGTGAGTGTAGTAACTAATTGGTCTTCTTCATGAATCAAGATTACATCTGGAGGGCGTCAAGCCTCTTGTTGCGGGTGGTTCGATTGTTGCTGGTGGTATGTCTCTCTCCCCCTTCCATCTACTTTCTACCTTCTTCATATCACTAGGTACTAACTTGGATCGGCTCTACCCAGGCGCTATGCTGAATTCTCACCCTGCTGAGGGCGAGACTCCCTCCTTCAAGGGTAGTATGATGTTGGCTCAGGCTGAGAACGAGGAAGAGGTCCGCAAGATCCTTGAGAATGACATTTATGTTCGTTCGGGTGTGTGGGATATGGAGAAGGCGCAGATTATTCCTGTGAGTGCTACATCTGCTTCTCTTGTTTCATCTCTTTCTCCCTTCATCTGGCTAATGGGGATATGGGGTTTAGTTCAAGTCTGCCGTTCGTCAGCAGCTGTAGGGTATGCAGGATGGTCTATGAGCGCCAGTGCTGTTGATTTGCATTTATGGCGAGGCAGGGATTTAGCATACTTGAGACTATGAAATACTCCATGATCTAAGACCGTGCAGTAATTGAGTTAACTACTCATCGTATTTGTATTCGTGATTGGAGGAGGGACTAGCAGTCCCACTGGCAGGTCCCGAGGCGGTAGGCAGCTTATCGGGCATGACATCTCGCATCTTCATCTTCATCTCCTTCATTGCCAGTTACCACCTTTAACATTCCCCCACCTCACCTTCACCATGCCACCCGAATCCACCCCAGCCAAGGGGGGAGGCATGATGTCGCTATATGCTAATCTCCTCGATCCCTCCGCCGAGTCCGCCCCAGGGACCATATCCCGTGCTCCCGTTGTCTTCAAACAGTCCGACGCCGACGCGCAACCCGACGAGTCCGCTGCAAAGAAGCAGCAGCTCAATCCTGGTACTTTTGAGTTTGTTCCATCATCGCACGACAAGCAGTGATTGCTCACTATCTCCGCCGCACAGCTTCTCTCCGATTCCAACCAACTATAAAGCGACCTCAACCCGCCAACCAGAAACCCAAAGCTAAATCCACCCTCCCCAAAGCGACCGCGCCACCAGCCACTCAAGATCCAACGCCTACTTCCATCTCAACATCTATATCTGCACCTGCACCTGCTGGCAAAACCACACTTGCAGACTGGGCTGCCACGGAAGATGATGACTTCGGGTATTATATGGGCGAGAAGCGGCAACGAGGCGGTCGAAAGAAGCGCAAGAAGAACAACAACGACAACCGCGAGGAGCGAACTGTCCCGCAGAACTGGGATGATATTTACGACCCTTCACGACCAAACAACTACGAAGCATACCGCCATAGCGACGAGAAGATCCTCGAAGTGCGAGAGTGGAAGGATCGCCTATACGCCCATCGCATGAGGCGGTCACCGAGCATGGATTCGGATAGCGCTTACGAACGTCCAGTCAACCGTGCGCCATACTTTCTTTGAATACAGATTCGAATCGAATTACTGACAACGTTTTACAGGCAACTTTGCGCCGCCTAGCAGCTTTGCGCCACCGCCAAATCTCAATGATATCCCTCCCCCGCCCGCGTCAGTCCCCGACGATGCCTCTGGCGACGATGCTTTCGCACGCCGCGCGCGTATGGGCCAGCCTTCCAGCAATGATGTCCCCATGTCCGACAATTATAGCTCTCACCCTCCACCACCACCACCACCACCGGTAGAACCTCCTGCTCCTCCACCTCCAGACGACCCTACCGGCGAAGACGCATATATGCGCCGACAACAACAAACCGAGCCTCCACCTCCACCTCCATCACTCCCACCTCCACGCTCTACAGACACTTTCCAACCCCCGTCTGCAACTATATCCCGAGCACCAGTCCGTTATACACTTCCCCCGGCTCCAGCCGACATACCAGCCTCAGAAGCCGAACTAGAAGAAGCCATGGCCCAAGAACAAGCCCCCGAGAACGACCCCGAAGCCGAAGCCGAAGGATCAAACAACGAGACCGGGGCCCGTTCCTTACGTCCCGGCCAGAAGGGCTTTGCCGAGCGTCTTCTCTCGAAATACGGCTGGACGAAAGGGTCCGGTCTGGGCGCGGATGGATCGGGTATTGCGAAGCCGTTGCAAGTCAAGGTCGAGAAGCGGAAGAAAAGGCCCGATTCCGAGGGTGGGGGATTTGTTACGCCTTCTGGGCGGGGTACGATTATCGGGGGAAAGAGGAAAGGGGGCGATGATCCGGGGAAATTTGGGGTGATGAGTGAGGTCATTGTTTTGAGGGGGATGCTTGATGGGATGGATTTGGATACGGAGTTGAGCGGGGAAGGTGGTGGGTTGATGCAGGAGATTGGTGAGGAATGTTCTGAGAAGGTTTGTTCTTTCTTTCCATCCGTATTCGTCAGCGTTCTGGGGACCTTGATACTAACTCGGTCTACAGTATGGAAGTGTAGAACGCGTCTACGTTGCCAGAGATGTCGGCACCCCGGTCCCGGTATTTGTCAAGTTCACGAGCCCACTATCCGCTTTACGAGTAAGTTACAACAATTGGGAAATTTGCCTTATCGACTACTTGCACTTTTCAAAGCTTTTTGTTAACAATATTTACCTTTTCAGGCCGTCAATGCTCTTGAAGGACGAATCTTCAACGGAAACGCTATCACTGCTCGATACTTTGACCCCGAAAAGTTTGCGCAGGGTATTTATGTAGAGTAACTTACTTGTGCTATGTCTCGAAAAATTTACAACTGCTCTCCTACCTGGAGCTCCATTGTGATAGAAATAATATAGCTAATCAAGGAGATTTCCAAGCCCGCATGGCTACATTCTAAACCACATTAAGGAACCTGGAAGTAAGTTTACAGACAGAGCCTCTTTGGGAAAAGGGAGAGCCTCAAACGAACTTGAACAGGCAAGCTTAAAAACTTGGAAAGTAATATATACGACTAACCCTAAATTTGGCACCACTAAAATAAACCTCCAGGGCTCCAGGGCTTGGAACTTGAAGGTTATCAGAGACTCGAGTTTATGCAAAACCTACCTAGGTACTAAACTTAACGGAGTCGGACCATTTCTATACCTACCTAGATAGTAGGTAATAGGGATATATTAAAAGTCCATACTTAGATAGTATCCCCAGCTGTAGCATCACTCACCTGTGTAACGACCACCTGGGCACCTGGTCAGTATCCATCGTAAAGTGCCAGGCGATCTAACGTGTTACTACTAGTAGGTACTCTGCCACTTAGCTTTTGCAAATAATCATTGGAGAATGAACTTGTCGAACTATGCCACTCCCCGAGTCTTGGACGACTACGACTCGCTAGAAAGTGATACTATCAAAATGCTCCCAATCAAAGTCATTGAGCCCAACTATTCTACTTTCAGTTTCAGCTTCAGCTTCTCCACCAGGAAAAACCGAATCCATGTCAATCGAGGATTGCCTCTGCTCTCTTCTGACCCTGCGGCTAGCAACAGGTATATTGGACCGCATAGATCTGTTATCCTGTCTAGCCCGCTCGGAAGCTCTACTACGAACCGGGACCGGGATGAATGAGCGACGGATTGTACTACTAGTACTCGGTCGATACACCTGAAGAGAGTCGGAATTTGAGACCCAGGTATCCTTCTCGGCCTTCTCGGCCTCCTCGGCCTCTTCAAACGCCCTAATACTCCCAGCCGTGGCATCTGATACTTGAGATTGCTCATCACCATCAAAAATCTCGCATTCTAGAAAATGCCAATCGTCACTCCCAGTTACAGACTGGGCGGCGAGGCTGCATGCTGTGGGTATGGGTATCCAACCCCAGATATACCCTTCTTTCAAATGATAATCATCGTTTGCTTGTGTGACTGGCATTCCCTCTTCAACTACAACTGCTGATGTTGTCGCTGGTGCTGGATAGTACCTGCCATGGTGATGGCGACGGCGACGGCCGCGGCGAGGCCTTCTTTCTTCTCTGCAGGTAAAACATGTCGAATACAATGGGATCGGCCATTGCTCTTGCTCATGTGGAAGACATTCGAACCCACTTACTGTGGCATAATGACAAAGGTCTGGGATGCTCGAGTTGCCGATTGTTGCGTTGCAGAGGATGCAGTGCCAGTAAACGTTTTTGCACATTATAAGACGGGTTTACCTCCAGGTGCTTATGCCGAGGAACGAAGGTTAGACCGGAGGGAATGATAAGAGCTGGAGAATAATCGGGGCCTTTCCGACTGGTGAATTGGGAGAGTATTACCTCCAGTAAAGAAAGCTCTTCAACTCCAAGGAAAGGTTCGAATATCACCAGCAAGAAGCCGAGGGCTAGGGCAAACTGCCCACTGCACCAACTTGAAAGCTCCGATGCCTGAGTAACCCTTAGAGGCTGTACTCAAGTTTATCAACTGTGATGAAGATTTGACAAAAGGGTTCCAAGGTCCAAGGTTGTATTTCGCAAGAACTTGCGATCTGGCCAGGGCACGGCAGGCTACTTATGCTGTCAAAGATGCAGCTTGAAGGCCCGGTCCGTCTTTGATTGAATTGCCAGGTGTAAATGACTGGACAGATCTCTTTATTTCGATGGACTGTTTTAGAAT
Organism: Penicillium manginii; assembly: GCF_028828005.1. Lineage (NCBI taxonomy): Eukaryota > Fungi > Ascomycota > Eurotiomycetes > Eurotiales > Aspergillaceae > Penicillium > Penicillium manginii. Next base: position 3,423,410 of record NW_026643103.1, on the reverse strand, counting down.
ATTCTTTGATAAAGGTCACTCGACAATGTCCTTGACAATGGGCTATTATAAAATTTGCAGGGATCAGCTTGGGTCGAGAGCTGGGATGCCTGAGATAGTTCTACGGGGGATCCTTGACTGGTTCAAGATTTTTGAATAGAAGAGAACACCTGGGCAGTAGGATTTTCAGTAGTTTGATACCAAAAGTATCCCACAAATACTCATCTGTCTCTCTTACATCTCTCTGGATGCTCCCATCAGCCTCATAGTTACCGCTGACTAATCCGCGGGGCCGCCATCAAACACGCAGAAGTGCGTTTGGCACTTCACTTCACCTCACCTCACTCACCTTCCCTTACCTCTCCCCCGGAAGTTTGACTTCACCTCTGACATTACTCATCGTCCCGACCTCCGGCGACTCTTCAACCTCATTCCTTTCGCTCTGGTGAAGCGCTAGCCTTTTCCCGTTTTTGACCCACCCAACCACTCAGCATGTCTCTTTGCCTCAATCGCCTCCAAGAGGAGCGGTAAGTGATCACCTTAGAGCCAGCGCAATGCCAATGCTGCACCACGCGCGGAGATAGAGATATAGACGAAGAGACAGAGGCTGATAGACCCGGTTAATACAGCAAGCAGTGGCGCCGCGACCACCCCTTCGGCTTTGTAGCCAAGCCCAAGCGCACCGATCAAGGCACACTGGACCTCAAGCTCTGGTCATGCGCCGTCCCCGGAAAGAAGGACACCCTGTGGGATGGAGGTGTGTTCAAGCTGGACGTGATATTCCCCGATGGTGAGTTTCGCCTCGCATCTGCGCATCGCATTCCTCGCGACGATCCGACATACTGACGCAGGCGATCTTCGCGCTTCCTTCCAGAATACCCGACCAAGCCACCAAAATGTACGTATCGATATCCGGGTTCTTTAGCAGCGCGAATCGTCGATTTGTGATCGCGCACAGAACAGACCAGTTGAACGGCTGAGGGATCTCTTGATGGAATTATGTATGGCTGACCTTGTCTTGTCGCAGGCAAATTTACTCCTCCGCTGTTCCACCCAAATGTCTACCCATCTGGCACTGTCTGCTTGTCTATTCTCAACGAGGAAGAGGCCTGGCGACCTGCCATTACTATTAAGCAGATTCTCCTGGGTATTCAGGATCTTCTCAACGACCCCAATCCCGAATCCCCTGCGCAAGCCGAAGCATACAACATGTTCAAGAAGGACCGCCCTGGTTATGAGCGCAAGGTGCGCCAGGTTGTCCGCGAGAACCCGCCTATGTAGGTAATTGTGGTGTTTGTACACTGGGTTCTGGATTGGGTATTTCTTATTCCGGGATTGGATTGGGATTTTGGGGGGGGATGGTCACTGCATGAATTCTAGCATCTCTCTTAGCACTGAACAAGCGCGGCGCAATGGTGACTACAATACACTACTACCCTAGTAAGTCTATAGTAAGACTACCAGTACCAATGGAGCTGTAGAGTGGTAGTTCCATCATCTCCATAGTCATTGGCAGATGCAATTACCATATCCACTTTATCTTATCGGTGACTCAAAGACTGCCGACATCGCCCCCCCCCCGCCGAACACCAAAAAACCTTGGCCTCACATTCTTTCTTCATCTCTCTTCTCTTGTCAATTGTTTCATTAATCAGTCGCCCAACATGTGTGGAATCTTCGCGTGTCACCAGTATGTTCCCTCTAACTTCACTCCGATGCTCCTCCCTTCAATGCCCCATTTCTCAATCCATTAAATCCACCCCCGCGGCGTGGTGGTCCTTTTCCCCGGTCCCCCACTACGCGCACGAAATGTGGGATCCCACTAATTCCATGACAGTCACCCCGATGTGCAAAAATTCAAGCCCACGGCTTTGCGCATGGCCAAGGCGTGAGTATCTCTTTCCGATTCCCCGTCAATCTCAGCAATTGAGCCCTGTCCGCTAACCTATCCCTCGATTTACAGCGTGCGCCACCGTGGTCCCGATTGGAGTGAGTCACAATTCATAATTGGAATTGCAATGCGATGGGCCTCCTATTATGAGTCAAGGCAGGAATATGAAACTAACAACTGTCCTCTATAACAGGCGGTAGCTTCATTGGCGACAACACAAGTGAGTTGAGCAAGATCGGCGATCGCCGTGGGGTACATTTGGGCTAACCGGCATATGCAGTTCTGACCCACGAGCGTCTGTCTATCGTCGGTGTTGGTAAGTACAATCATTTAAGGGCACATTCAAGAGCTCTCTTTTCAATCATACCGGTTTTCTGACTGGTTTTCGTTTCCTCAGACTCCGGTGCCCAGCCCCTGGTCAACGATGACTCCTCCCTCGCTCTCGCCGTTAACGGCGAGATCTACAACCACCGTATCCTGCGGAAAAACCTGAAGACGAAGTATAACTTCAAGACTCACTCCGATTGTGAGGTCGTCATTCCCCTGGTATGTTTCAATGGACCCGTTTTGATATTATATATCACGTCAAAATTTGGTTTGGCTCACACTTCTCCCTCCACCAGTATATGGAGTACGGCATTGATGCTCCCAAGCACCTCGATGGCATGTTCTCTTGGGTCCTCTGGGACAAGAAGCAGGACCGTGTTGTTGCAGCCCGTGACCCCATTGGTATCACCAGCTTCTACCTCGGCCGCTCCTCCATCACCCCCGGCGCTGTCTACTTCGCTTCCGAGCTCAAGTCTCTGCACCCGGTCTGCGACGACATCATTGCCTTCCCTCCCGGCCATGTCTACGACTCTAAGACCGACAAGTTGACTCGCTACTTCGAGCCTAAGTGGTGGGATCCCACCAACGTCCCCACCGCCCCTGTCGACTACAAGGTGCTCCGTCACAGCCTGGAGAAGGCCGTTCGCAAGCGTCTGATGGCTGAGGTTCCCTACGGTGTCCTGCTGTCCGGTGGTCTGGACTCCAGTCTGGTCGCCTCCATCGCCCAACGTGAGACCCTCCGCATGCAGGAGGCCTCCCGCAAGGCCACCAAGGCCGAGCTCGCTGCCGCCGCCGAGCTTGTCGGTATCGACGACGAGAACGAGCTGTCCACCGTCACCACATTCCAGCAACTACACTCCTTCTCCATCGGTCTGCCCGGAGCCCCCGACACCGCCGCCGCTATGGAGGTGGCCAAGTTCCTGGGCACCAAGCACCACGCCTTCACCTTCACCGTTGAGGATGGCCTGAACGCCCTCTCCGACGTCATCTACCACCTGGAGACCTACGACGTGACCACCATCCGCGCCTCGACCCCTATGTACCTGCTCAGCCGTAAGATCAAGGCTATGGGCGTCAAGATGGTCCTCTCCGGCGAAGGTAGCGACGAGATCTTCGGCGGATACCTGTACTTCCACGCCGCGCCCAACCGCGACGAGTTCCACAAGGAGACCGTCCGCCGCGTGAAGAACCTGCACTTGGCCGACTGCCTGCGTGCCAACAAGTCCACCTCCGCCTGGGGTCTGGAGGCTCGTGTCCCCTTCCTGGACAAGGAGTTCCTCGAGACCGCCATGAGCGTCGACCCTGCCGAGAAGATGATCACCAAGGAGCGTATCGAGAAGTATATCATCCGCCGTGCCTTCGACACCACCGACGAGCCCGATGTCGAGCCCTACTTGCCCCAGAAGATTCTCTACCGCCAGAAGGAGCAGTTCTCCGACGGTGTCGGTTACAGCTGGATCGACGGTCTCAAGGACGCCGCCGAGGCCCATGTTACCGATGAGATGATGAAGAACCCCAAGCCTGAGTGGGGCTCTGATATTCCCGACACCAAGGAGGCTTACTGGTACCGCACAATGTTTGACGAGCACTTCCCCCCTTACTGTGCTGGTACCGTCGAGCGCTGGACCCCGACCTGGTCTAAGCAGACTGACCCCAGTGGCCGGTGAGTAAACCTATGCCTTTCCCCCCTCTTTTTCTTGACCCTTGAATTGCCGGCGAAACTAACTTGGTAATCCTAGTGCCATCTCCACCCACAACGCCAAGTACGATAGCACCGAGTAAAAAGTGTCTGTTTTTGATACAAAATCGCTTTATTTTCCTTAGATTAGTTCTAGATAGAATCAAGGTGTATATATACCCGCTTTTTTATTATTAAATCTTACCCTAGGGTACAGTAGATGACATGATAAGGCAGAGCTCTTAAATATGTCCATTCAAGTTGTTCAGGTTGCTGAAACTAATTGCTATGCAACATCAACATCACATAGGACTAGGACTAGGACTCGGAGTAGAGGCATTGAAAGAGTCTTAGTCTAAGAGAACTACTGCATCCCAACTTGAATGGAGTTATTAAACCGGTACCTATATACTCCGTAGATTTCCCCCCAAGCTTGAGGTCTTGTGAGTACGGAGTATAAATAGAACCAATCGGATATAGTTCTTGTCAATATACCGTATTGTAACAAGCGCTATTGAATTGAGTGATGTTTTACCGGGGAAAACCACGATTACATAATACGGGCTAACTCGGGAACAGCCATAGCCAATCAAGTGCCGACCAACGGCCCGTGGTTGGAGTCCACCCGAGTGACCCCCCCTGCCCAACCAACTTGAAGTCGACCTTTCTCTCTTCCCCATCGCTTTCCTCCTTCTTTCACACCTTTCATCCCCCATCAACTCAATTCACAATGTCTGCTCCCGCTGCTTTCTCCGACATCGCCAAGGCGGCCAACGATGTATGTTCATTCAATTTGAATTTATACTCATCCATGCTTGTCCGGAATCCCCAGCTGATTTCCTTCTCCGGATAGCTCCTTAACAAGGACTTCTACCACGCCAGCCCCGGTTTGTCCCCGCCGCAATAATGTCGCCGATGACGAATAATCCGACTAACCAGCTCCAGCCAACCTCGAGGTCAAGTCCAAGGCCCCCAACGGTGTCACCTTCACCGTCAAGGGCAAGTCCGCCCACGAGGGCTCCATTGCCGGCCAGGTGAGTTTTCCTTCTTGCTGTTCCTGTTCCCACTACAGCCCCCCCTCCCACCCTCGGTTTTGCATCGAAAAACATGGCTAACCCAATTCCCCCATAGCTCGAGGCCAAGTACGTCGATGCTCCCACTGGTAAGGGACCCTCCCGGCGCAGACCACCCGATCCCAGCGCGCGCGAGTTTCGGCCCATGAGATTTACCTTCTTATGCGGCCCACTCGTGTCGCGCCAGGTGAACTTCTTTGTTTTTTCGAATTCCACCACGCACACAATCAAGCTAATGTATCGCCCTCGACCAGGCCTTACCCTGACCCAGGCTTGGACCACCGCCAACGCTCTCGACACCAAGCTTGAGCTCGACAACAACATTGCCAAGGGCCTCAAGGCTGAGATCCTGACCCAGTACCAGCCCGCTAAGCAGTCCAAGGGTGCTAAGCTCAACCTGTACTTCAAGCAGCCCAACCTGCACGCCCGTGCTTTCTTCGACCTGCTGAACGGCCCCACCGCCAACCTCGACGCTGTTCTCGGCCACGAGGGCTTCCTCGTCGGTGCTGAGGGTGGCTACGACGTCAACAAGGCCGCCATCACCAAGTACTCCGCTGCCGTCGGCTACAGCGTTCCCCAGTACTCCGCTGCCATCACCGCCAGCAACAACCTGTCCCTCTTCTCCGCCTCCTACTACCACCGCGTCAACGCTCAGGTTGAGGCTGGTGCCAAGGCCTCTTGGGACTCCAACTCCGGCAACGCCGTCGGCCTCGAGGTCGCCAGCAAGTACCGCCTGGACCCCTCTTCCTTCGCCAAGGTGCGTAGCTTAAAACCCTGTTTAGCGGTTATTGTGAAATGAAAAAGACTGACAATATTTCACTATATAGGCCAAGATCAACGACCGTGGTGTTGCCGCTCTCGCCTACAACGTCCTCCTCCGCCCCGGTGTGACCCTCGGCCTCGGTGCCTCTTTCGATACCCAGAACCTGAACCAGGCTGCCCACAAGGTTGGCGCCAGCTTCACCTTCGAGGCTTAAATGTCTTCCATGAGCATCATGGTATCCAGCCCAGAGAGCAATTGCTTCCCGGGTAATATCTAATTCTTCGTTTAATCGATTCCCGATCTTATTGGACTGGTAAGAGGAGAACGAAGGTTTATGGACTTTCGCAGATAACCTTGAGTGTGTATGGTAGTCTTGACTCGATAACACTTTGTATATCAAATCTAAATTTCCTTTGTCTGGTGAAATTTCTCTATGTAAACGTGATCGTGGTAGATCTGCAGCACAGCTCAAATGTGTAGCTGTAAAACATGACACCCCGATATCTGCATGGTACAACATAGCATCCCAGTATGTACAAGCTGATCCCACCCGCGTCAGAGGTTCCCGACCTCTTTAGACCCGCGATGGATATCATCTTCAAAGCAACACAAAGGTACCCCGCAAAAACATCATTAGCTCGACAAGCCAGGGCTGTGCACATCTCACTCCTTCGAATCCGAGTCCTTCCTCGAACCCCCAGTGATAGGACCACCCCTCACATACTCCGTCAAACAGAAAACCACAAAAACAATCCCCGTAAAGCCCACCAAACCAGCCAAATCAAACCGAAACCTAGGCCCAGGCCCACTAGTAGACGCAGTCCCAGACCCCGCCGTCCCAGCGGCAGCCTCCTCGCGCTCTTTGATGATATCATGATAAGCCTCACTCCTCCTCCTCTCCCCCCTCCTCAAATCCTCCGCCCTCTGCGTCCGATAATGAGCCCGCGCATTAAAATGCCTCAGCGGGTTCCGTCGAATGAAATCAAACGGATCTTCAGGATCAACTTCCCGACCCTGTCGATGTCCAGCCGTAAATTCAGCCCATTCGCTTTCAAACCCGCCAGCACCAGCACCAGCGCCAGCACCAGCACCAGCACCATCCCCAAATCCAAACGCACCCTTAAACCCCTCCTCGCTCGCCGTCCGCCCAGTCCGCCCATATCCCCCATGCGTATAGAAACTCGGCGGCGGGCCTGTAAATGTTCCGCGCCGTTTACTCAGGCCGCTGGCAGGTCTTGACCCGGCATAAGTGCCTCCGCCACCGGCGTGATGCGCATGGGCGCTGTGGCTGCTGTGGGTTCCGGACGGCGTGGCGGGGTGTCGGTGTGCGTGTTGCGTGTGATGGAAGCCATGATCTCGATCGTAGGAGGAGCGCTTGGAGACGTTGCCGAGGACGTTGTAGGCGGCGCTTATTCGGGCGAAGCGTTGGCTGGCCGTTGGGTCGGAGCGGTTGCGGTCTGGGTGGTGTTTTAGAGAGAGGGCGTAGAATTTTCTGCAGAGGGAGCGGTTTTAGTTTGGTGTTCGAGTTCGAGTTCTTTCTCTTGCCTTCCAAGGTTTATTGCGTGGGAGGGGGAGGGCCTGGTGGCTAGCTGCCTAGGTACTGGCGAGGAGCTTGACGGACGCACTTCTTTATCTCATCTGCGGTGGCTGTTACGGGTAGGCCGAGGGTTTCATAGTGGTTTTTTTCTTTTGCGGGGCGCGGGCCGGTGCTGGAGAATGATGCGGTGAATATGATAGGGGTTGGTGTTGGTGTTGGGGTTGAGTGGGAGGATTGGGAATTTAGTGCTGTTGGTCGGGGTCGTTTGCGGATTGCTGCGCTGTGGTGGTGCTGATAGCGGTGTCGACTGGTTTGACGGGATGATGAGACTAGGCTCGGTTTATGTACATGGAAAATAAATATTGAGGGGCGAAGGGGAGGCATTGCCTTGAAATAGAGAGCGTTGGTTACATTTGAGGGAGTTGGAGAGTTGGAGAGGGAGAAGAAAGCGGAGCGGAGTCGGAGTCGGCAGAGAGTTGGCGATCGGGTGGCGTCATTGCGGGATTGGCACTCTTTCAGATTGGTATGCTACAGAACTATGAACTATGAGGGATTTCTAAGAATAGAAGTCGTTATCTTTCGAGTATGATTTTATTTTTTCTTGGACTTGGAATTTTGACCTAAGTTCTCACCAAGGAGCTCAAGCCTAAGAGTTGCTGGTACCTAGGTAGTAGCTAGTTCGATCGGGTACATGCACTGATGATCAGATTAGATAAAGGCAGCCCTAGGGGCAACCTCAGGAACTTACCTTAGGGTTTCTTAGGGTTTCTTAGGAGTAGTTCATCTCCAATACCAGAACTCCGGGGCCGGACTGCAGCCTCCCCACTCATACTGTCATCATTGGTGACGCCACCTACCTAGAACTCTCACCGTGATTTTGTAACCCCTCCATCACTTCAGAGAACCGTGTTCAGTGCGGAATCTTCTGCTAGATATGCTATTATATGGCCTATTTTTGGATTAGAGTCACTCCACTGGGATCTTCAAGTTTCTCATCATTACTCAGGTGAGACCAGGAAGTATTGCTCTTGTTGGAAACTTGAAGTTTCCTCGATTCTAGAATTTCCCATTTCAAGTTGGTGTGCCTATTGGACCCGGACGAGGTGAAATGAGGTCACGCGACATGAGAATTTAGCGTGAATGCCTGAATCTGGCCGTGTAGATTTGTGTGAAAACGACAGATTGTTAGAGTCGTGGAAGAGGGTGGGTGCAGATACAGCTGCTTTACGTGATAAGTAACATGGATTCCACTGTCGATCCAGGTAAATAGATACCTTTAGTATCTCGACGCCGTCAAGTATAGTCTTATCTACGGAGGAGTTGAGGAGTACTCCGTAGCGGTTTGAGAAATAACTAGTATACCCCACCTTTCAGCTCTTCCTCCTCTCATGGATAAATTCGATACATCGCAAGGGAATTTTAATGGCCTATGCCGTGTAACGACAACCCGTGGGGCATATTCCTCTTTGATTGGCCCTCAGACACTTTGTGTCACTCCATTAGACCACTAGCGCTGATCTTGTCAGCTAGTATCTGTACTCCGTACGGTAGTTGGCTGATATTTCAAGACCTCGTCAACGAAAAAAGAGAGAAAAAGAAAGAAATAGTTGCGCCAAATGCAAAGTGCAGAGATTTTGCGTTTTCCAAATTCTCTTGTATGCTAGCTAGACGAGGTCTAGGATTGGTGGGAATTTCTTGTGGCTGGCTGCCCTTGCGGCGTCACCGACAGCTGCGGGTCTCATCGTGCTTCTGCAGGTAGATTTATCACCAGTCGTCATGGATACGATACAGTATTCATGCATTAAACAAGGGGGCCCCTTCCCCTTGATTTATCTTCAATGATGGAACGCTTTTAATCACCAACCGATCGATTATTTGAGAGACTCGGAGTTCGTGGTATTCTGCACACTGTCCTTTCCTCACCAGCCCTGATATTTTAAGTATCCTATGTGATAGCACGGATCATTTCGCACATGATTTGAAACGTGCTAGTATTTCAGGTTACATTTCTCTATCAGTCTTTACAGTTTTTTTTTTACAGCATCGCGATTTGAGAACATAATGGAGTCAACTCCAATATCATACATCCTACGTAGGCGCGATGAACATGCCTGGATTTTGGAACTCAATTCTTCTCAGAGATTCACTCTCATGACGGTCGGACTTTCGCTATTTACAGTAAGTTCAATGATAAAATTGATCCCCCTATAGATATCCTCAGCTAAATAGCCTCGGCTTAAAAGGTCATTTTTCTCTACGGAATGGTGAGCACATCTGCAATCTAGAACTCGCTAAACCGTTCTGATATCTCTGAAGATAATTCCAATTATGCCAGAAGCGCTCGTGACACGAGCCGAGGTTGCGGTTGAAAACCGTATGTCCAGCAATGACCTTTTGAACCCCCACATAGAGCTGATCTAGATACAGGTGAATATTGGATCAGTGTGATGCTCATAATTGGCGCAGTCACCTCCCTCGTTTGTGCGCCCATTTTTGGCCACTTGATTAATCAAATCGAAAATATTCAACGCTTCTATCTACTCGGTTTAATATTGCTTCTCACTTCCACGCTATTGTTCACTTTTGCCGATTCCCTGCACTTATACATGCTTGCCGTGATCACACAAGGTGCTTCCATGTCGATGGTTTTCGTGACTGGATTATCTATAATGGTTGGTTCCGCCCCAAAGGAGAAAAAGGGTTATGTCTTTGGCTACCTGCATACTTTTGTGGCGGCCGGGCTTATCTTTGGACCCCTTTGCGGTGGAATGATCTACCATTATGCTGGATACTGTGCTGCATTTGGAGCGGTCCTTGTACTACTTGCAATCAACCTCATCTTCTGCTCGGCAATAATAGACAGACTCACTGAAACAAAGTGGCCGAATGCACCTGAAATTGATGATGAATCTGAAACTGAAGATTCGGATGATGCTACTGCATACGACTTTGACGGAAGGAGAGACGACTCCTGCGAGACTCTCACAATGTGGCATCTTATCCGGGAACCTCGGGTTATGATATCAGCAACATCCATTCTATCTTATTTTCTTCTTATATCTGCTCTTCTGAATGTTAGCTGCCACCGCAATATCTGTTTGGAAACTCGCTGACAGTAATATAGACACTTCCAGTCTTTGTAACAGACCACTTCCAATGGGGCTCATTGGAAGCTGGCTGTACACTCTTACCAGTCACTATGACTGTTGTTCTTGGTCCCCTTTCAGGTAACTTGAAGCCATGCCACTACTCACAATCGTGATCACTTTCTAACACAAGAGCACTCTTCATAGGCTCGTTTCCTGATCGATTCAACACACGTACACACGCAGTCCTCGGATTTGGTTTGGCTACACCATGTTTTATCTGCTTGCGTTTTATTCGGCACAACACGATACAGCACCAGTTGATTTTGATTACGCTTCTATACCTGATAGGTGTTTCCCTTAATACCGTGAATCCCGCCATGATGGCCGATATGCAAAACGCTCTCTTCGAGCTCGACGAAACCAGCCCGGGGACTTTCGACGATAATGATGCTATTGGGAGAATACGTAGTATCCAGTATATGGCTCAGTTTGCTGGATTGATATTGGGTCCCGTGCTCGGAGGTCTTATTGACCACCGATATGGCTGGGTGATCATGACTACAGTCCTTGGTGCCGTGGCTGCAGCCACTGCCATAGGATTCTGGCTTTCCGGACCAAGAAGCGGACGATTCCACGAAAACAATATCGTCAAGGAACGAGAGCCCCTACTGAAAACACGCGATTTGCAGAGTTCCTTTGCCACGTGCGACGAGCAAAGTTCAGGGATTATCCACTACGCGACATTTGGTTCAACTACTTCCTCTGGAACAAGCTCCGTCAAGGGAACTTCAGCCTCAATTCCATTGGGACATCGGTTCGTGACAGCAGCGGAACGCCCAGATCTCTGGCATCCTACACATTCAGACCCAAACCATGGCGTATTTAGCTTTCCATTATGGAGCCAGGGAGCTGTTTTCAAACGGTATTATCGACAACTAGGAGAGATCAAAGAATTGGCCCGGTACCAAACCATGATTATACGGAACTCGGATGAGAGAGTAGTTGCTACCGGTGTATGTACTCCCTTTTTTTGGCCAGAGCTGGCTCGAGCTCCAACTGTTTCACTCTACGCGGATGGTCCTCCTGAATGCGCCTCGACTCTCCCAGATGGAGGATGGGAGACAATATTGGCCAGAGGGGTTATTCAAGCACGAGCAAGACTAGGGGAGCTCCCATCAGACGAGACTTTGCCTCTCACCGGGGATCAAAAGAAAGATGAGGCCACAGCGTGGCTACGAAATCGACCAAATGCCCTATCAGGGCTGCTGGTCGTCGTGGCAGATAACTACCGAGGCCAGCGCCTTGCCGGAATTCTCCATCAAAATTTCAAATCCTTGGCTCGCCAAAACAATTTAAAGGCGTTGGTCATCCCGGTCCGACCAACGCACAAGTCTCAATATCCGCACATTCCGTTCGAACAATACTTTAGTTGGATCCAAGAGGGCCCCTTCCGTCAAGGATTCAGATGGCCAAGCTCTAATACATCCGACCAGCCCCTTCCATTTGACAAAGAAATTCGAAAGCATGTGCGAATGGGAGCTAAAGCCGTGAAGCCAGCGGTCAGAAGTTTCACAGTGGTCGCCTCTGCTGCGGAATGGCAGCGGCGGTTCGGAGATAAGCTAGCGTTGGATGTGCTCACCGATGAAGATGGAGGCCGCTGGCTTGTAGGCAGCAAACTGAATGGGTTGCTTTTGAATAATGAGAAACAGACTACTCCTTTGCGATGGGATGCGAAACGTCGAGTTGGTATTTACTCGGAGACGAATATGTGGATGTGGCACCCGTTGTAATTAAGAGCAGAAGTTTCAAATTCAATACAACCGTTCTATTCTTTTGTTTCAAGTTTGCTATGCTATCTTCCCAACCTTGACTACTAAAAACGCACATATTCCAGCATCGCCGCATTGCCGCATTCTTTGATTCACACGGCTTTACAAGCTTGCTGATCCGATTTATCCAACAACCTTGATGCACACCTTGCCAATGTGAGTTCCGGAAGTCAGATACTCAAATGCCTTGATGGTTTCCTCTTGGGAGAAACCAAACTCCTTCTCGACAGGCAAACGAAGACCTTTGCGGGCAACGAAACGGACAACCTCCTGCAAAAGCTGCGTAGATCCAACGACAACACCGCGAACCACCGCTCCCTTAGCAAGAGCTAGACTTGCGACATCAGGCATTTCCTTTGCTTTGGAAAGGAACCCAATGACTGAAACATTGCCGCCCATCTTAACTGAGTTGATACTTTCAGCGATGGTGCCGGAACCACCGTTTTCAAATACGTAGTCGACGCCTTCTCCGTTAGTGAGTCTCAAGGCCTCCTTGGACCACTCAGGATGAGACTTGTAGTTGATGGTATAGTCCGCGCCGAACTTTTCTTTGACTAAGGCGAGCTTATCGTCGCTAGAGGAAGTCACAATAGTAATTGCTCCTGCGGCTTTGGCTAGGATCAATCCCGTGAGGGAAACGCCGCCAGTTCCTAATGTTAAAACGGTCGTCAGAATTTGAAGATAGTATACAACGGATTCGAATATTTGTTAAAAATCGTCACATACCTTGAAATAGTACAGTTTGTCCGGGCTTCAGTGGCGTCAGGGCATAGAGGGCATTCCATGCGGTCACACCAGTACAGACCAGAGTGGACCACTCCGAGAAGCTCTGGGGTGAGTCCTTGGGGACTTGGACGACGGAGGCAGCGGGGACGGTAATGTATTCTCGGAGGACACCATCTACTGGTGCACCATGGCCGTTGTTCCAATCCATTTGTTGGCCGTAAATATTGGTAGGATCGAAGGTAGTAATGACGTGATCATCCTTCGTGACATTCTTGACGCCTTCGCCAACCTTAACGATAACACCGGCAGCATCGGAACACGGGACAACATTGTCCTTGACAGGGAATGGGTATAACGAGAGGGCGACACCGACATCCCGGTAGTTCAATGACACAGCGTGAACCTTGATCAAAACTTCGTGCTTGGCAGGGACTGGGATAGATTCCTGGACGGCCTTGAAGTTTTGGATCGAGTTCCGCTCGCCGGGAAGGCGAATAACAGTTTGTTGCGACATAACGTTCAGAATTCGACTGAATGTTCAACCTTGAAAGCTTAATGATGTTCGGATAGAATGGAACGACTGACGAACGACGCCTGACTCCAGGGTTTATATAGCATTTTCAGGCTACCTAGTGCACTCTTGGAAGTTTTCCGTTCCATGCTTATTAAACTTCTTCCTTGAGGCAAGGATAACGTCACCTATAGAAACAAATTTTAGTTTCTCACGCACTGTAGCGTAGTCTATCCCTATCTACTGCGACGTGGTAGTTCAAACTTTGAAGGTAATCGAATCAAACAGCTCGATCTCCAACACGACGTGGAGAATCACTTCGGTCTATGTGGGGAAATTTCCCCAATCCCCAAATCGACCCACTCCCCCAACCCAATACAACCCATCTCAGTCATCCCGATATCTAAACTTGGTCCATCACGATACTCCATACCTAGGTACGGGTTAGAAAGATAGGCCGACCCCGGAGAGATACTATCTTGCTTGGTCATTCGGAGCATTTTCGGTACTGATATTTATGGAATTAGAAATCGCTCATCTCGGCTGCTTTTAGATTATGCAGCGGGACAAAAAGGATCCGGCGTGTGAAAAGTAGGTGGATTAAACCTGCCTTTGAGAAATGAATGTTTGGCTTGATTCCAAGATTATTATTATTATTATTATTATTGGAGAAAAGAATACTATGACATTTCAATGTTCCAATCTTGAAATATTGAGATGTATTAATTCTTTCCATATGCAACTAGGGTCTCTCCTATCATCTTTATGAACGGAAATGGGGAATTCCCTAGCATTATGTGTGACCAAATTGCGATGATCTGATCTGGTAATAGGACGGGTCGTATGTTGCCCTCAAAGGAGGAGTCATTGACTGACGATAAGCCCTCATGAACAACCTCTTGAATCCATTCTATGAGTCGGATTTCATGATCTAAAGAATATGAGTGTCCAATTGAACCGAAAGAAATAATACAGGACAGAAAAGGGGGGGATATAAAGTACCTGTTAAGGGGCTATCTTGTTTGGTACTCTGGACATGAGATAGCCATTTCTCAAGAAATACACAGGACTCGAGGCCGCAAAGGGTGGCCTCAATGCTCCAAAGTACCGCTTGATTATGTTTGAAATACTGAATACCAAGGTTGACCAGTGTCGCAAGGAAATTTGTTGCGTGATAGGCGGATAAGAGCGAGCTCCATTTGCGGTCCACGATTAGAGAGGATCGAAGGGATTCAGCGATCTTGGATGGTATCCAGGAGAAGATATTCCTCGATTTAGACACACCGGAGCAATTTCGAACGTAGGCAAGGCTGAGAAGGGCACTCGATTTGAACGGTAGAGGACCATTGGGATCTAGAGGTTCAAGGTTTGACTCTGGTGTTTGCTGCCAGCATGAGGTCCATCTACGCAGAGCATTGCTAGTATCGTTTAAGTGAGATTAGCACGAAACTTCTAGAAGGAACTATGAAGCTTGGTTAATGTGGCAGACTTACTCGAATGTTTCTTCATAATCCTCTGACGAGGCCAATGACAAGGTACCGGATACAGAGCGTCGAGTCCAAACAATGCTTTGCAGCAGTCCATGAATCAGAACATAATTTGCAACAGGCGAATTGCTGTAGGTCGGTCGGTAGTTTGGAGATAACAGGGCGTTTAAAGTATCACGGAACAGTCCTTGTTCATTAGGAGTAGTCTGTCGCAATAGGTTCCAGGTGACTGCATCTGGCGCAGTCCACTCCGGACAAGAGCATGGAAGCCTCAGGTTAATCTCATCGCACAAAATGCTAGGCGGTGTATCGTTGGCAATATTTTGAATTCCAAGGAAACAGAACGCGAAAAATTTTGTCCGTCGTGCTGATTCTTCTTGCGTCCATTCCTCCCAGCTGCAGCGTTCCATCGATTGTGGATTTTCTTCCAGGCCGCTCAATCGCAAGGATTGAGAAAGAAGACTTTGTAAAATGCAGGCCTCCGTTTTCAGACTTGCGTCACTTTGCCATGTCGCAAACTGAGCGAGGCAAAGCAAGCACCCCAGCCGGTCGATTGACTCGAAACTTGACGTGCCTCCCTCTGACAAAGACTCAGACTGGTTTCTAGCTATACTTCTCTGTTGGCTATCAAATAACAATGCCTTGGAGAAGCGGAAGAGCAGTCTTGCCGAAGTGGTCTCAAATCTGTCTTGTGCTCCCACTGCCATCATGGCCAAGCAAAGCTCTGGTGAACACGTTTCGAGTTTGAATGTTGGGGAGTGCGTGAACGGGCAGTGAGGATAAAACCCAGTGAAGTAACCAGCCAGGAAACGAGTTAATGCATTGGCAGAAGGTAAAATCGGATTGGGGAACTCTTTTTCTACCCTCCTTAACGACATGAGTAACCTAGATCGATTTGAAAGAGTGACGTTGGGGCATGCGAAATGCGGAATAATTTGAGTGGCTTAACAAGGATGTCAGCTCTTCATAGTAATGCCCATGACGAAGATATGGATTCTCACCTAGTGAGAGCTGGGGAGATGGGAATATGGTAGGAAACTCAACTGCAGGAGGTCCACCTTGCTCTGTAGGAGGACTTCTCGAAGGAGCGTTGAGTGAAGGAGACGAGACACTGAATTATATCAGTTTTATGTTATACTAGTACAAAAACCGAGATTTTCACACCTGAAAATATTTCTAGGGTGTCCACAGGTATCGATAAACGGAAGTGATAAGCTTACGTGAAAGAGTCAACATTTGTGCTATAGCTCAAGGACGGAGGAGGTTGGTAAGCGGGAAAGCCGGCATGGCGCTGAGACTCGTTTCCATACCCGGGAGTACGGCCATAACCTGTATGCGGTAGGTCACTATGATCTGAGAGAAAAATTCGAGTACCATTCACGACCTGCGAAAGTGAATCATTGGGACTCTTCAAGTGACATGAGACACGCTCGTGACGACGTAAAAGATCACGACGAGAAAACGAAGCTCCACAGGGACAGGAAAACGGTTTTTCATTAGTATCTAAATTGTATGAATTAGTGCTGCAACAATACGCCAGGGCGGAGAACATACGTCGTCTTGTGTGCCGTTGCAAGTGCTCTAATCTCCGAAAAGACCTCTGGCAATATGGACAGCTGAATTCCTTCCCAGCATCGGAGCTATTTGCTTGTGCAGCTGACATCAGATTCATATATCCTTACGTATGAGTTTGTGGGTGTGAAAAATTCCAACCAATGCGAAAAAGAGCATTCGCAAATCAAGAGACGTCAAAAATGCGGGCATAAGTTGAATGCGCGCTGCGATCCTTAGTCAACGCGTGGCTGACAAATCACATTGCCACCATTAACTATATCAACTTTTGGACAAAACACTACACATTAAACATTTTTGCTCCTAGCTGAGGGATTCATAAGCTGGGCTATCCTATGGAGTCACCAGATTTCGCTCTTTGGGGTTTGTACATGCCCATGCGATGCAGCCCTGCAAGTTATGACAGAAATCTACAATTGGTGACTATAACCCATCTCACGAACCTGTTTGCAGTCGGTTTACGTTTTAGCCGGGAGCTGGAAGGCCGCCTGGGTAGAACCGAGCAATGTCAAGCTTCTAATTTTTTTTTTCTCACGCATAAAATATTAGAGCCATACTTAATACGCGATAGGGAATGTCGGTCAGAGCTCTCTCGACACTGCTTGGTTTCAAGAAAGAACATCTTCACTTATTGGGAAAACCAAAATGTTTGCCACCAGGACCAGCACATAGATTTCCATGTCGTCATATTTTACTTGGCCTTTGTGCGCCTTAATCAAAATTAGGCCGCATTCTAGCTTTCGCAGAGAGCTTGACGTTTGAGGCCGCTACGCCACAATTCTAGACCAATATCAAAACTTGGCCCATGCGTATCCTTGGACAGAGGAAATTTTTTTTTCTTTTTAAAAAAAGGAAAATACTACTAGTGAATTTCTCTGTAATAATTTTCAGAAGAAGCGAATTTGGCACTGCTAAATGATCATGTCGGCCAAGAGCCCTGGAGCCTTCAGCCTTCCGAATAGACCTAGATCATGAATATAGCATACTTCATTGTAGGGTTCCCTCTCCGGCTAAATTTAGCTTCACAATTCACATTTAATTTGCATGGAGTTTCCAGAAATAAAATGCGCAGTAATCGGGTTGCGGCTCAAAACAGATTTAAGGCCAGCCACATCCATAGATAGGCGTCCGAGGCGTCCGGGGCAAGCCGCAGCAACCTCGTCCTATTGGTTGAGTCTTAGATATCTTGCTGTCTTTCCCCACTCCGTTGAGACCGCATGTTTGGGCATCCCACCATGACAGAACGATGATGGTTGTCCGTTTGCTTCCTGCTGCTGTCTAAGCCTCCAGCAAACAGGGCTCCATCACTGCCGGTTCAGCAAAACACTGGCACCCGGAAGATTTAAATAGCCTCAATATCCTCGATCAAGATGAGAATATCATTCACACCTACAAAACCCAAAATCCTCAGCAGCCTCATAGACTCCAAAGTCCAAATCACAACCTGAACCACCTAAAAAAACGAAATCATGCACGCTACCCAAACTATTCTAGCCACTTTCCTGGCTGCCTCTGTTGCTCTTGCTGCGCCCTTCACCCCTACTCCTACCGCCGGTGCCACTTCCACTTCCACTTCCGTTTCCACCACATCCGCCGACTCCGATTGGACTATCCAGGGCCTTGTCCGCGTATGTACCGACGATGATAGCTCGTGTACCTGGACTTTTGGCATCTTCGATGGTGCCGAAACCACCGACTGCACCTACATCGTGAATGGCCCTGATGTCAGCGGAGGCCCTACTCAGTGCGGCGACTTCACCATCACTAGCAACTACGCTGCTGGAACCCCTCCATGGACTCAATTCTCCGTTGTCCGAAATGGGCTGATTATCTACCCATCCTATGATGACAACGTCCTTGCCAATCCTCCGGTTGCCGACTTCACTCAGGCTCCCCAGCCTACTTGGACCCCTTAGAGCCTCGTATGAGGGCGAGAGACGATCAGAAAGAAATCAATCCATGCCAGTGACTACAAACGACTCGGACAAATTATCCTTCACATGTTGCTTGCGCACTTGCCTTAAATCTGCATATTTTTTAAGAAGATTATTTTTCCTACCTGGGTATTAGAGCTAAAAGATGCCGACAGTTTATGTTCAAGTCATTTCTGCTCCACCGGGGTTTAATTTATGAACTAGAGTTTAATCAATCTTGCGATCTTCTTTCCTTCCTTTCAAGTTCTGTTTCAAAAAGCTGACCAAGACGATGTCACCACTAGATATTAGACTTCCTGTACCTAAGCAGTATCAACAATTTTATCGACACCCTGAGCCTTGAAGTAGTACCGGGTTTGGGTAAACTCATCCCAGGCATTGCCAACCTCTTCTAGGTAATCATTTCTCTACTAGTATCAGGACCTGCTATTAGCACCGTTGGGAAGCTACGCTTTTCCCATCTTTGGAACCCAAGGAAATTTCCAGTTTACTGTGTGACCTGTGTCAGGGTTGCCTGTGGATGCGCTTTTTATTTTCAAGCGTTACTAATCGGAATAAGTCACTAACTAAATGGTCATAGACTGGATTTTATCTACTCAACATCAAATTAAGAAATGACAAGCTTTCCGGCTGGGTGAGGAACGTCAGCAAATTACGTATGTGCCCCTGAAGACGACATCCGCCGTTTGACCCACTTTGATCGACAGTAGGCGCCTCGAACATACTACTACCGTACTCCGTAGACCTTGTTATATTACTCCATCCCAGGTGTCTGCCAAATACTTTTACTAGTAGAAATTTGACTCAACCGCCCGATTAAAACACAATGTTTCTCATTCGCGGTTTTCTCGGTGCCCTCTTGTCTTTACCGGCCCTGGGCCATGTCCATCATTTTTACTCCGGGGTTTTCACTGGAAGTTCCTTGTATGGAGTTGCATTCAACGAGAAGTCTTCTCAATTGAGCATCATTTACAATGGAACTCTTGACATCTCAAGTTCCAAGTGGATAGCCACAGATGTCAGTCATCACTCCTGCTCACTGCGCCATGAATAGGTATACTAACACCTAATAACGTTGGAACAGACGAGTAACAGAAACCTCTACATTGCAAATGAGAACACCTATGAGAGTTATGCGATCGGTCGGGACTACTCACTATCCCACAGAGGAAATGTTTCGATTTCTGAAAAATGTTTGAAATAATCACAAGACTGCCGAGATCAGTGTACATACAAGCGCTAACTCTTATACTAGGCAACAATGTCAACTTTATCGTTGCGTCAACCGCTAAACCATTCACTGTTTTTGGTGCTCCCTATTCCACAGCTTGCTCTGGACAGGTTATCAAAGTTGGATCTTCCGGAACTTTGAAATCGGTAGAAGCCAATATCACATACGGCAGTGACTCTGGAATCCATGGACTTGCACTCAGCAGTGATAACAGATTTATCTATTCTGGGGATGACATGGGGGGGTTCCATCTGGACCCATTCCTATGATGAAGCAACCAACAGTGTGTCAAAGCTTCAGCAACTTAATATGAGCGGCAACCCAAGACATCTTGCTGTGTCGCCGCAGGGGTCATTCGTTTATGTGATTCTCGAGCAAAACAATCAGCTTGCTGTTTTCAACCGGGATGAAACAACGGGCCTTATCAGCGGAAGAAATAAGACATTTTCTCTGCTTCCATCAGGTAAGTCCACCAATTTTTCCCATTAGACCGCTGTGTTCGAATGCTCAATATTTTCCAATCTTTCAACCAGGCTATTCCAACAGTTCGCTCTACTGGTCTGACGAAGTCAAGTTCTCGGTCCCACAGGACAGGGGGAAGTACCCCAAATATCTGTTCGCCACTGTCCGTTCCAGAACCTCTACCGACCCCGGATTTGTGGCTGCATACTCGCTTGACGAAACCACTGGCGCTATCAGTGATTCCTTGTTCATAGTTCCCACGTCGGGATCTGGTGGTGCCTCCAATGCCATAACACCCGCAATTTTCTCAGAGGAATATTTTGCCATCGCGGATTCACAGGGGAATTTTATTGAAGTTTGGAAACTGGGAGAAGATGCTACTACAGCTTCGGTTGTGGCCCACCTAGATGTTGCCGAAAGCCCGGCTAATATCGCTTGGGTTGATTAAGGCCACGGAAAGTTCTAATTGTTTACAACTTCGTTGAATGTTGCACGACAACCTTGGAATTGCAAATTCATCAATGGTCTCTTGCGATCGTTTTTACCTTGTTCTTCCCCCCCTGTGCGGGTCGAGATTGCGGCTGCTCCAGTTGACTTCAGTCTTTTGTCTCTTTCTAGTTATGTCTCCTCCCAGGTGGTTTGTAAAGAGCCTATACCAGGGAAAACCTTTCGCCTTGCATACTTGCCGAATGCCAGTGGTAGTTAGAATTCCATCCCCTCTCTCAACTAGAACCTAGTTTGAATAAAAAGAGCCCGTTTATTTCGCACAGTTGTGTATCTAATGTTATCTCAAACCGAAATTTCTCTTCGGATCAATTTCGCCTTGACCAGACAAATGCATTGGAACCCCATTCTGGGGGGTTTTCATATCCAAGCCCTAAACGCCTTTCCCCATTTCCCGGCATGAGAAACATGCAAATGATATGACGCCGTAAAATGGAAGCAAATCCCTATAAAAATGACAATACTCGCTAATTCCCTCGATGTACACCGTGAATCAATTGAACCGGAACGTTGTTCACTATGGGGCCTGGGGCTGGGGCGGCTGATGTTGTCCAACATCGGACACCCGAGGTCGCTTGGGGTCAGTGGGACTTGCGGCCAGAGGGGCGGCAGTTAGATTGGCACCGGGTGAAGCGTTGGTAACGTCATTCAGAGGTGGTCGTTTTCCATTCATATTTTGTGGCGGTACACTCGCCCGGTCAATGGTTGCAGCATTGGGGGCAGGTCTTGCATCAATATTGGGTCGGGTCAACGGTCGAAATGTCGAGGTCGATGGGCCTCTGGATAAGGGACTGCCAACCCCCGGGCTGCCCGCGACACCCCCGGGAGCACCGACCCGCCGTTGAAAGTCGGTAGCAGGATTGACGAAATCTCGGGAGTTACTGGGTGCAGGAGAGGCATTGGAAAGCATCGGCCTGGAGATAGGCACGCTCTTGGTATGATCCACGCCCGCTGTCTTCCGGATGGAGGGACTCTCGGCATGGGGGTCGAATTGACTCCCCGGGACAGGACCAGCATTGGGGTTATCACGTAGCATGTCTGCTACACGGGCCGAGAAGAAGCCGACTGATTGAGATCCAGGCGGCGGCTGTGGATCTTGGTTTAATCCTGCCGCAGGTTCCGTTTTTACTGGCGGATGCCCGTTAGGGTTTTGAAGATTGGTTCCAGGGGTAGGGCGTACTTGAGGTGGCCCCCCGGGTCTCGAATTTGGCACATTTTGAGGTCCATTCGGGGGCATATGTCGGCCTTGAGCAGGCATAGCTGAGGGGTTGGGTCGACCGTTTGGGGGCAGAGGTTGTCTGGCGCCTTGATTCCCGGGGTTCCACCTTTCTGGTTTTGATGGTGTAACGGTGTTGTCGAATCTTCCTGCCGGAGGCCCTCTCGGAGGCGGTGGTCGATTCATGGGGGGTTGGCGGCTGTCGTTGAGCCTCTGTTTCTATTGTTATCTCATCAGGGTTCCCCGTCGTTCCCACAGCAAAATCAGCTTCATCAAAGAGATCACCTATTGTCGTTAGAAAAGTAAAAATCCGAGCAGGATGATAACACTCACTGCCAAATTCACCATCTCCGTCAAAGCTGCCGCTAGTCATTGCATTGCTGCTCTTAGCAGCCTGAGGTTCGACGGGCCGCGGGGGAGGTAAAAGGTCATCCTCTGCTACTCGTTTCGCGGGAAGCGCTTGAGGCTTCGACACTTGGGGCTTCGGTGCAAAATCCCGATGTCGGTGAAGCTCCTCAACGTCAAATCTGGCCTGTATTGAAGATGAGCCGAACGGCCACCACCATGATAAATCCAGCTAATCTTACCGGTGTAGACTTCACTTTGGTGACCTTTGCAAGGTAGTCCTTGTCATAAACACAATTGCCGAGTACATTTCCGAAGTTTCTAAGTGAACGTTTCAAGGCGTCTGTTGTTGCTTCTTTCTTTGACTTCTCGAAGGCTGCCGCTTTGCCTTTCGCATTCTCGATGTGACCGTAACCGATATCCTGGAGATGGTCAGCAAATTATCGTAATAGGACTTTGTTAACCAAAAGAGAGGTACGCACCTCGTGGTAAGTTCCATCCTTAAGTGTGACCCTCATAACGACCGATAAACCCATGGTGACACGACCACTATTTTGGTTCTCATCAATCTGATTTATAATCATTAGCCTTAAACATCAAGGGCTCGATACAGCAGACTCTGCCATACAAAGTCAATGTCGATCTTCTGGATTGAACTGGACCAGCCATTGAATCCAAAAACCTCATTGGCGAGGTTGATGCACTTATCAGCAGAAAGATAGTGCACTTTCTGGCCTCCGGCACCTGGTCGATTGGAGATATATTCTGGGCCCAGTTTCTTGTCCAATCGCGCTTGGAGGGTGGCAATATCTTGTGCTGTGTACTCGCTCATGCGGCGCTGAGGTTCGTCGAAGGGGTTCGCGGTGGTGGATGGGGCGTTTGGCATCCCGACGGATGCGGGTCCACCTCGATGTTGGTCGCCAACACTGCAGTCAAATCGATCAGAGGCTGGGTCCATTGGGGAGCGCAAATAATCTCAAACTAGGGTCTGAGCTGGGAATTTGGGACCTGGGATTCTCACGCTGGCATATTGGTGTATTGTTGTGTTGATTTGGGAGGAAGTGGAGAGGGCGTGTTGAACGCGTGAGTGACACGCGGGCCATCCCATCGCGATGTCACATGTTGATAAGCGCCTTATTCGCCAGGCAGCCATCCCGTCCCATATTAAGGTTGTACTATGGTGGCCTAAACCGGCAATTCTTGTTCGATTTACCAGCTATTTTTTTGATACCTAGGTATATGGAAAGCAAAAAAAAAAAGAACAAGTGTTTGTCTTAGAACTTGAATATGCGTTGTTCATTTATCATCCTTGACTAAGCAACATTTCATTCTTCAAGGGTCCAACATTCCTGACGAGACACCGAATCATTGAACAATAAGGCTTGCGCTGGGCACAAGACCTAGTTCCTTTAATGTCTCGCCGAAAAACTCGGAGTTCCAGGTCTTCCTGGGGAAGGTCTGAGTGAAACTTTGGACCTCGACGCCATCCTCTTGCTTGAGAGCCGCAGCAACCTCGAAAAGCGTTGTCGTAACGGGAAGTCTTTTCATGATGTTTCCTTGAGGGGTTTGGAAACGCAGGCGAGTCTCGTTGTGTTCGGATGCTGGCTTGGAGGCTGGAGCAGGGACTGGGGCGGACTCTTGGGGAAGAGCCTTGCCTTCTCGTTCGGCTTTTGCCAGCTCGGCTTTGCGGCGCCTTTCCTCTTTATCCGCCTGGATCTGTGCCTGAACACGCTTCTTGGCATCG
The DNA here is from genome assembly GCF_028828005.1 of Penicillium manginii. Taxonomy (NCBI): domain Eukaryota; kingdom Fungi; phylum Ascomycota; class Eurotiomycetes; order Eurotiales; family Aspergillaceae; genus Penicillium; species Penicillium manginii. Next base: position 3,399,512 of record NW_026643103.1, on the reverse strand, counting down.
ATCTCATCCTGCTTATCCTTCTTCTTCTGGGCCGCTTCCTTCAACCTCTCCTTCTTCTCCAGCGCCTCCTTCGCGTCTTGGCTTTCTTTTGTGGCCTTCATTCGGATTTGCTGCAGAATTTGTCAGCAAAGCCATACATACTGGATTCGGAAGTGTCGCCTACCTCGTTTCTCTTGTCATCGGCCTTGTCCTGCACTGATTGCACAGCTCGCTTGGCGGCAAGTCTCTCTCTCAGCTCCTGTAGCTTCTCCTTCTTCTGGTCCTCGGTCAAAGGAGCGATCTCCTCCATGGACTCTGAGAAATCGACGTGTTGGGACTTGGATGCGTGGAACTCGGCCTGCGCCTGGCTTCGGAACTTCTTGCCACAATCATTGCAGACTAAACTGCGAGCTTCTTCGCCAGGCTTGAGAGCGGGGCCATCTTCACCCTCTGCTTCTTGCGCGGCCTTGATCTCATCCAGCGGTTTGTCTTGGTTTTCCTCGAGCCATTCCAATGCCCCTTGCACTAAGCTGGTTGTTAACAAAAACAACCAAGTTGTATATAATCGGTAGATAGTTACGCACGGTTTCCGGCTTTGGCAACGGCTAGTTGGGCTCGCTCCTGGTCGAAGCCCATCTCTATGAGCTGGTCAAGATCGGAGGCCATGTTTGGTGGGGTAGGGCGAATCGACTGCGGGGAACGAGTGGGTGGCAGAAAGCTGATCGGTGATGATTAAAAAATACCCAGTATTTGGACAAGGGCTTCAGGTTGAGTGGTAGTGCGTCAATCGACAAAGCGCGATGCAAATGGTGTTGTGATGATGTCGGTGAGCGGGAGCTTTATGGGTGACGTATCGTCAAGCTGCGAAGGCGGCGAGCGATAACTAAGTGCGGGTCCGGAACCTGCGAATTATACAAACATGGGTTCAATTTCTTTTCACTTGTTACAGGTTTCTTTTATGGTCAAACAAAAACACAATCCAAGATAGTCTACAGTGGCGCAGACTGCAGGACTGATGTTGCTAATTTGAATAATATACGCAACATGATACGCTCTGACTCAATAGTTACATGGTTTGTAGTGCGTAGTGTAGTTACTAGTTAAGAGTACTGCGGCGGCGGCCAATTGAGACCATCAACCCTCATAATGATGAAATTTCATCAAATGGGACGGTAGGACAGAATATAGAGATAGAAGGAAATCGTTGTAGGAGAAAACCACCCAAACAAGGACCGAGGCTATCTAGACGAGAAACGGACCACAAACGTCAAAACAAAGTATGTGATTCCGGGGTAGATCCCAAGTTTTGCGTTGAGTAACTCAACAGTTTAAATAATAGATTAGATTATTAAAGATCTCAAACCCAATCTGAAGCATATCTGGGGACTCGGTGAGAACAATACTAGTGCTACTAGTAGATTTGTCTTATACCCCAAGACTAGTTTTCAGCCGGCAGCACATGCTGCCAATGAGAGGCCCGAGGAGTAAGACAATAAAGTTGGATTGGTATATATTTCCTGTTCCTGGATAGAACACAAAGATATACCTACTAGTTATTACTAGTTTATTCATCATCGAGAGTAAAGTAACGGTACTATTTATACTGTGACCCACTCGAGTATATTGTCCCATGTTCTCCCATTATAGTTCTAGTAGCCAATTCTGAGTGTGAAACCCCACTGTGGAGGTTCACATGCAGTGATAAGAGACTCACCACCGAGGCTGCCTCCGAAGATCTTGAGAACTTTCATGAAAGTGACCCTCTTCTATTCTATATTTCTCCTTTACGTCTTCCCACAGGCCCATGTAAAGAAGTATATACTGGATCGTCCTAATTCGGCCGCGACACTGTGACATCACCTGATCCGCTGAGTCAGCCAGCAACCCGCGCCTCAGGAGTTGATTATTGTCCACTTTAGGAACTCCCTTGGCTCGATAACCACACCCCTACTCACCTCACCTCTCTCTTTCGCAATCGCACCTCTGTCGCGGGATCCTAAGCCACCGCTGAATACACATATTTCTCGCCCTCGTCCTATTTCGCGCTTACGATTACCATGTCTGTCGAAATTGACCCCCCCCGAGCTGGGCTTCAAACGTAAGTGCCTCGACCTCGGCCACACGGTCCAGACCTCGAACGACCTCGGAAACTAATTCTCGAGGATAAACAGGCCCCTTCAACCAGGAAGTATGCCAGGTCCTGCGTTTGCGCAACGCCGGTCAGGACTCGGTTGTCTTCAAGGTACGCCCACATTTCCTTCCCCTCGGCATTTGTCAGGCACGAACATAGCTGATTCCGTCTCTTTCCCGCTCTCTAGGTCAAAACCACTGCCCCCAAGCAGTACGTATCCTTCCTTATATCGACCGCGCGGTCTCACCGTTTTTGATTTCTAACTTTCTTTCAGCTACTGTGTGCGCCCTAACTCCGGCCGTATCGAGCCCGGCCGGGCTGTCGAGGTCCAAGGTTCGTTCCCCTCCCGATTGCCGATATGTGTGGAACAAAGCTGATAGGATCGGATAGTCCTGTTGCAGGCTCTGAAGGATGAACCTGCTACCGACGCGAAGTGCAAGGACAAGTTCCTGGTCCAGTCTGTGGCTGTTACGCCTGATATGGAACACGCCAACGTGACCTCAATTGTATGTTGTTTGAACAGAATCCAGGTATTCCCCTGGTCCTTATACTGACATTCAACTTCTTTAGTTTGAAAGATCCCCCAAGTCTGCCGTGGTAGAGCGCAAGATTCGTGTGACTTGGCTCGCTGCGGATGCTACTCTGCCTGAATCAAAGGGTAACGACTCGGTATGTTTTGCCGGGTGCCTACTGACATACCAGGCACAAAACTTACCTCTATACAGGTCCTGGACGACGAGCCTCCTGCTTACAACTCTCCCGGTGGAAACTTCGAAACACCTGCTCCTGTCGCCAAGAAATCCGAGCAACTGTCCCCCGTTCCCGCCCCCGATTTCTCCGAGAAGCCCAAGTCTGAGTCGCCCCAGCCCTCCGAACCCGCCACTACATTTTCGAACGCCAAGGCTGCTGTGGCCAGCGTGATTCCTTCGAGCGATGAATTGAAGGCGCAGCTCGCAGATGCCAATGCACAGATCCAACGGCTGAAGGACCGACTGGCAGATCAGGGTCTGCGACAGCGCAAGACAGGCGGCGATGCCAAAGCAGCTCCGGCAGCCATGCAACAATCGCACCAACAAACCGAGTCCGGCGTACCGGTGCAGATGGTTGCTGGGCTTTGCCTGATCAGCTTCCTCATCGCCTACTTCTTCTTTTAACCGCGCTTGTGTGACCTATGATCTATTATGTCCTTGGTTTCCCTGGTGTTTTATCATGCCTCCGATCACGTTTCGACGTTCCTCCCATCTAACCGCGCGTGTCTCTTGAAGAGCCCGCCGTTTTGTTTCCCAGCATCAGCCTTTTTCTTGTGTCTCTTTTACAACCTTCTTCCTCGGTATCCATATTTCCTTTTATTCCACCTCCGTGTTTGGCTCTCAGCTTGCAGCTTTCGAGGCGCTCTGTCCCCCGTTCTTTTCCCTTTCTCCCTTCTCTTATCTCCTCGCCCTTTTCCTTGTCTTGTCTAATATCATGTTACGATGAACGGACTCAGCGTCTTCGATTCTTTTGTGTGATAAACGATGTTCGAGCCCCCGTGAGATAACCTACGTGCTTGCTTCTTGTCGGATAATAGATAACGTGCTCTTTGATGTTGCTGCAGGTGGTTGTTTCTCGGAGGCTCTTTGAAAGTTGAGCGTTGTGTCTTTATTGCAAAATCCATCCATATCCCCAAACAACTCGTCTTTCGTCCAAGTAGATACCAATAAACCCTTGGAAATTACGAAAGAACTGCTACTAGTAGTAGGCCGAAAGAGAGAATCATTCTTTTGTCCCAATTGATTACATGATATACATGCAGCATCAAATACTGGCACTATGCAATCGAAAGTAGTCATGACACAACCCCACAAGCGGGAACCTCCCAAAACGCTGACAGAGGAAGAAGAAAAAAAGGAAGAACAAAAATAAGAAACTATTCTAACACTGGATCTCACTCTCTTTCCACCCATCGCCTTCCTCGCCGCCCGGACCCGCCGAGGCAGCAGAAATACCCTCCCCTCCACGCCCTGTAGGCGCATTCTTGCCAGAGGTTCCACCACCGCCACCAACAACACGTCCGCCTTGTGCACGCTTAACCCGGCACCAAGGACCAACATCCTTATCCAAGATAAAGGTCCAAATGACCCAAATCCAGCTCCGGTGGCAAGGAAGCGGCTCGTAGAACTCCTTCGCAATATCATGCAGCTTGTGCAGTCTGGTCCAGGGAATAGCCGGGAAATCATGGTGCTCGTTATGCAGACCGACGTTGTAGGTGAAGAAATTCAGCGGGCCGTAGTAAGAGTACGTTTCTGGTGGAGCGAGGCCGTCCAGAACGGAAGGGCCGTCTGTTTTGGCCGCGGGCTTGAACTTGAGTTCGAGGAGGGACTCTGTGCCGCCGGTCTTGACGTTTGAGAAGAAGTAGTGCTCGGCGATGAAGTGGCCTGCGCAGGGGTGGAGGGAGCCGGCGAGGAAGGAACTTGCGATGAAGTAGTAGAATGGTTGGAGGGAGCCGGCGAATTGGGTTAGGAAGTAGTCGAAGCTAAGCTGGACAGCGAGATTGAGGAGGTGGATTGAGGTGAATGGGGGGGCTGTAGATGAACATGGGCCGGACGGCGTAGAAGAGGATTTGGAAGGTGCAGAAGAATGTCTTGCCCAGTAGGGAGTCTAGGAAGAATGCCTCAACTGCGGTGGGAAGGTCGGTATCTAGACCTGTGACGCCGAGGGATTTGTGGTGGGTAAGGTGGTAGGGCTGGTGAGGAAGAGATGACGTTAGTTGAGGGGTTCAATTGTCTTTCGTTGGCCAATATACGTGTGGCGGAGTGGACACGGTTGGCTGGTTGGAGCGTGGGAGGAAACTCGGACTCACCCTGAACGCCGCACTGTAGGGTAACCCGATGGGGAGATTTGCGAAAATTGCCAACAGTCGATTTGCGAGCGGCGAGCGGAAGGCTAGATTGTGGGAGATCTCGTGGATGGCCAGGAAGAGGTTTTGGTTGGCGGTGGCTCCGATGAAGTATGCTGTGGCCAGGAACCGCCAGTCGAGGATAGAGGTATTGCGAAGGAGGTATGCACAGGTGATTTGAGTGGCAACGACGCCGAAGACAACATATTTGGTGAGAGGCTCAGGTCCGCAAAGCTTGGTGACCTAAACATGGCGGGAGGTAACCAGGGTTAGCCAATGATCCAGGAACATAGACAGGAGATGCCAGGAACAGGGCCCATGGCCCATAAGAATAGTCAATTCCTTCGTGTAGGACATATGGGGTACATGATTGTATCAATGCACAACGCACCTCAGGGTGAGCTTTGATAATTGCCTGTCGGCGAGACCGGTGCGGCTCTTCGGTGTAGGTCCAGAAGAAGTGGTCGTCAACGGCGGAGGTCTCGGGGGGCGAGATTCGAGTGGAAGGGGATTCTTTGGATTCCGAGGAAGATGACTTGGCAGCCGACACCCTCAGGTGAGGGGAGGCTGTTTGAACGGTAGTCATGGCGATATTTAGGGGTGTTGAAGAAATTCGGTCTGGATGGAGTGGGAAAAAGGCGGTCGTTCCAGTTCCACGTGGGGCGACACGGGCGACTTGCGTGGATGGATGCGCTTGGCGGGATCTACATGGTTTTAATTTGGTAGAGTCTAGTATTATCATGGTGATCATTTCAGGTTAAACAGAATATTTCATTACAAGTACTTCTTACGGATAAGACGAAAATTATGGTTGTTTTCGTTGCTCGTAGATATCCCCTGCCATAAGGTACCATGTCAACAGGGTTCGGGGGTCACAACTACAACTATCCCCACATTTACATGTGATGTTTATTAATACAACTAAGCGAGTGGATTACTAGGAATATCAGGATTGTGTTGCCTTCTGGGGCTAGTTCATGAATTTTTCAAACAAGTTGCTTGTGTATATCGCTAATATGAATTTTAGTAGTCGTCGCCACGGCTAATGACCTCCTTCACATTGGGACGGAGTACGATAGTCTAGTTCGAGGTTAGTCGACAATTTGGAACAGATAGAAGTGGAGAGTAGGTGGGGGATCTCACATGTTCAAATTGAGCAGTGTATGAGCCCTTGACGTCGCAAAGGGGAGGGTAGTCCTGGACAATTCCAGCTGATACCAAGTTGTTCAACTATTTAAAGTTAGCGTCCATTAAATACATTCCACCGATTCAAGTTGAACTTACTCCGAGGAGATACTTATCCTGCCCGAGACGATCAAGATAACGACGGCACCAAGGCAAAGTACCAAAGTTCTTGTTAATGACACTTAACAAATTCTTGGCGGACGAGAGGCGCAGAGGGACGTTGGGAGCGTCCGGAGCAAGCGCGTAGTGAGAGCATTCCATATCCTCCCGGACGTAACCCTTTCCAGTGCTACCGAAAGTCTCAATGGCGAAGACTTCGCCTTCCTCCATCTTGGTCTGGTCGGTGCTGCTCTTAACAATGGGCACACTCTTACCGCCGTGGATAACGTGTTGTTCAATGTTGTGACCGTTGAGGTTGCGAATACACTTAACGGGGTGCATTTGACCGTTGAGCTCAACTTCGTAGCTCTCCATGGCCTCTTGAATGGCCGCACCGATATCGCACATGCGGACATCAATTCCAGCTTCCTAGAGGGGACTTTGTTAGCCCGATTCAAATGATACTCTTCTGCGAAATGGGAAACTTACCCGAATACCGGTGTTGGTGGCATCCTTGACAGCTTCCAGAAGAGGGTCGTAGACCGGGTCAAAAGACATGGTAAAGGCACTGTCCACAATGCGACCGTTGAGCTGAGCACCGAAATCGACCTTCATCACATCTCCCTGGTTTAGAACCATCTTGTTTCCAGCGTTGGGGGTGTAGTGAGCGGCGCAATGGTTAATGCTGAGACCACAAGGGAAGCCCATGCCACCCTTGAGGTTGTCACCTTCCTCTAGGCCTTGGTGGCCAGTCAAAGCACGGACAGAGTCTTCGATTCCTTCCGCGATCTCGGTGAGGGTCTGACCAGGTCGGATGTTCTTCTGCGCATATTGACGGACTTGACGGTGAACCTCAGCACCTTGACGGTACTCTGTCAAGAAGTCGTTGTTCATACGGTCGAGGTAGCGCTTCTCTTCGTTGGTGGTACGGTAGGCATTGTCGTTCAGGTACTCGCAGATCTCACCCTCGGGGTATTGGTTGTTGGGGAAGAGATTCGAGACGGGGACACGAGGAGGCTCGCTCTGAACCTTGGCACCACCCTTCTTCTTCTTCTTAGACTTGCGCTTCTTCTTCTTTTTGGCGGCTAGAATGCGAGACGGTCAGTGGCCTGTTCTATTGTACCTCACGATATCGAAATGCGGGGTAGGCCCAACGCAGGATAGGACGAAATAGAAATTGGCGAAAAGAAGTAACCACTAACCTCCGGATGCACCAGCATCGGCGGCACCCTCGCCTTCCTCTTGGTCATCATCAGAATCGTCCTCCGCCTCGGCCGGGGTGGCCTGGCTAGCCGCGGGGGTCTCGGCCTTGGCACCGTTTTGGCCGTTCACTGGGGTCTGGTCAGTTCAGGTCGCATGGAGAGATTGAAGCAATACCCACGGTCCAGGCCCTGGAGCTTGTCTGTCGCCTGAGCTGCCATGGTGGGGTATGGAAGATCACAGGTGGAGTGGGAGGAGGAAGAGGGGAGAAATGGCAATTGCTCGGATGTCGGGGAAAGATTTTTGCTGGCGATAAGATAACGTGGTGGCGGCGGCGTTCCCACGTAAGGTTACCTTATTGTGGGGGGCCGATCTATACAACCCTACCAGTCATGAACACCCCATGGCTTTCCTAAGAGTTATTCCCTGTGACCTCAGATATGATAGACTGCGAGCTGCGCTATTCGGTGGATTATGGTGGGAGAGAAGGTAACCCTCTCATCCGATACCTATCTATCTACCTATGGGCAAACGAGGCCTCAGACACTCCTACGTCGCACAATCAAACGAAAAGAAAACGAAGCTATTCAGGTGTGGGCTGAGAAAGCCTGCAGGCATGAGGTTCATGGGGCTATGGCCTCAGCATTATCCAACATGATTGATCACAGATACTGAGGATACACTCAACGTCTATTCCTCCTCAAATATTGGATTACCCAGGAACTAGACTGATATAATACCGAAGACGCAGCAACAATCCCTGAAAGGCACGAAAAAGCAGCTCATGACTGAAGAGATTCGACTTTAATCGATATTGGACTCTGTTTCCGTTTTCTCTTCCATTTCAGTATTGCCTCGTTGCTCTCCGTCACTAGATAATGTGCTAGTGAGGGAAAAGAGGAAAAGGAATGATGTAAGATAAAATAATCTAAGATAGGATATCACTTTTAACATTATCAGTCTATATAGTTGACGGCACAAATTTCAGATTCAGCTCAGGGGGTGGACCTGATGACAGCCACCCAACAGGTTGTGGAATAGTCGAGCTTGTTTGCTGGATATCAAAGGTCTCTACCAGGCGCGCCGTAACCCGACGGATTTCTGCCAATGCGAGCCCCCTTCCCACACAACTTCTAGGCCCATACAAAAAGGAAAGCATACAGATTGCCGAGGAAGCACCTCCCAGCTGGTTGATCTTCGGAGCTAGAGGGTCAGATCGGTCAATCCATCTTTCCGGGATGAATTCTTCTGCATCAGGGCCCCATAGGTGCTTGGCCCTATTGATAGCCCTAGGGACAATGGCTATATAGGTGCCAGCCTGAACAAGCCGGCCATTGATATAGGTATCACAGATAGCTTTGCGCAATGTCATCGCAAAGGTTGGGTACAGTCGCGAGGTTTCATAGCACACTGCATTGAGTAGTGGCAGCTTTTCATAGTCATCCTCGCTCAGGGTAGCTTTAGAGGACTTGGCAGCGCTTATTTCCTCTCGCAGGGAGGGTTGAATTTCGGGGTTGGCTGCTAGACAATATAATGTCCATGACAAGGTGCTCGCAGTACTCTCAAACCTACATGTATCTCATGGTCAGTGGAGTGGACTTGACATTTGGAGATGAATTTACTTACCCAGCGGATAGTGTAGTGACAATTTGAGGAATAATCTCATCATCTGAGAAGTCCCCTGAGCAGGCAAGCTGTGTCAAAATATCCTGATCCGTCGTTGTTGTTGACTTGAGTGCAGCTAGCTTCTCCGGAATAAGTTGTTCGAGGCGTTTGCGAAGCTTCCCGTAGGCCACCTCCATCTGTGAGTCTATCTTGGAAGGGAACATATTCATAAACCACGGGGGAGCACAATTATGCCACATAAAATGAGACTTCTTTTCCTCATTTGAAGAAAATAGCATCTGAAAAACTTCAAAAATCTGCAGATTCTGGCCCAAAATTCCATGAAAGTCATGACCGAGGGCGATGATACCCATGACATCCAGAGATATCAACTTGGTGAACTCAGCGACGTTGATACTCGCAGCCTTTGATACGCCATTCGCGTTCGTGAGACACTTTTCTCGCACATGCTGCACAATCTCAGACGCTTTGGTGGATAGAACGGGCTTCAGCTTATCGACTTGTCGCTGATTGAAAACTTGAACGAATGACTTTCGGCTTTTCTTGTGTTTTTCGCCTTCTTGGATAACGATGCCATCGCCGAAGAAACGAACTCCATATCTTCGGAGCCCGCTAGCCTTCTGAAACTGATAAGCACGGTTGGTGACAACATCGGAGATACTTTCGACGCTGGTCGGTATGAGGTATTCGGACCCTAACAACCCGAAGAAGTGAAGGAGGCCGTCATTCGGTATTGTGTTCACCCAGCCGGTGATACGGTTCCCCAGGGGCTCGTCGAAGATCCCCGATGAGTTTTGAAAAAGAAAGCTTTCACTCTGTTTGGTACATGAGTATCTGATTTTGGGTATAGGCAAGGTCTCTAGCACATACCTTGGGTCCTGGGAGATCCCTTAGAGGACTAAAGCATGGTCGGCCACAAATTCTCCAAGAAAAACTCAAAATGCAGTAAGAAATGAATGTAGCACATAGCCAAGTAGCAAATGAGAAAGGTGATTCAAGGCGCAGTCCAGAGAGGCGTGATCCGAACCAAGTCAAAGCTGCCCAAAGAGTAAACTTCAGGGAGAAAGGAAGCCGCGGAGCCATAGTGGCGTGACCAAAAAAAAAACTAAGCCACGTCGGAGTATATGGTAGAAAATCTTAACTGGCGTGGGAGTGACGGATAGATGTGATCTTTTATTGCTCGACCTTGTTTTGCGCCAATGCTTTGTATCTCTATACACTATCAGACTGCGGTGTCAGAGTCACACGCAACTAATCAATTCCCAAAATACATCGGACAACCCACATTCCAGAAAAACTCAAAACTGAGCCCCTGGCAGGGAGAACATGCCAAATAGTCTTGTGGGTCAATCTGATGTATTATGCAATAACCTTACTCTAAGGCAAGGAGAGTTTAGATCAATACAAAAATGAGTGGGGCATGGTAATAATTGTTTCGGGATGCTTGCACGGGCTGGTTTACTTTTTCCCTTTTCAGCTTTGATAGCCACATCAGTTTCTCTACACCGGACAATTATCTACCAACCTCAGGCTTTCTGCTCAGGACTTTCCCAGGTGGTGTATTCAATTTTATATGATCATCAAAATGGTCGTATATCACATGTTTATATTACTTTGCCTGGTATTCACTTTCGTGGATAGTAGTTCGTTGATCTCAATTGACCAGCGCACCTGGAAAGCATTCAATCAGAGCATTTCTGGCAGGCTCTTTGATGGGAGACCTATGTTGACTCCTTGTTTCGACAGCTATAACGGTCACCAACAAGTACAAAATTCTACAAAATGTACGGAGTTACGACAAGAAAGTTCAAGTGACTATTTTGGCGGGTATCAAAATGTGTATTGCCATATCCGAGGTTGAATCATGGACGATGCTCACCGTGGCTTATAGATCAATTGGGCCACTTGTCAGTCAACCGGTGAATCCTGCACGATAAGCTCCTTCACTGTTGCCGACAATCTCAACTCAACGAGACAATGCCTTCCCGGAAGTGTGCCTACAAAATACGTGGATATACGCAGCGTCGATGATGTACAAAAGTCTCTGGCTTTCATTCGTGAAAATGGGCTCCAGCTCGTTATCAAGAACACAGGTCATGACTACCTTGGTCGAAGCTCAGGATCAAACGCGTTGGCTCTCTGGTGAGTTTACCCTGGTTAGGTACACTTCCCAGTAGACTCATTTCTCCGCCGCAGGACTCACAACTATCAGCCTCCAATTCGCCTAGAGCGCAACTTTATTCCCGAGGGCTGTACAGAATCCGTTGGGAATGTGGTCACATTTGGAGCCGGTCAGCAATTCCATGGTATTTATGAATTCGCCTCTCAACACAACATTCGGATTGTAGGGGGAACCGGTCTGACTGTCGGGGCATCTGGCGGTTGGATCACGGGCGGTGGTCATAGCATATTATCAAATGAGCTCGGTAAGCATATTCAAGTTTGCTGTTCAGTGGAGCGGTGGTATCTAACAGCATGTCGTTTAAGGACTTGGAATCGACAATGTTTACCAGATGCGCGCCATCCTCCCAAATGGAACCCTCATCACTGCTACACGTTGTCAAAATACCGAACTCTTTTTCGCGTTGAGAGGCGGCGGTGGTAGCACCTTCGGCATTGTGATGGAAACCAGTATCCTTGCACATCAGGAAAGGCCCATGGAGATGATATCTCTCACCTTGGGTAATGAAGAGCAGCATGTTGCGGAATCATTCATCCAAACCATGGTGAACAATGCCGAGCGTTGGGCACACGAAGGTTGGGGCGGATTTTTCCAACCGGGAATGTACAAAAGTCAGCCAATAATCGTGATCATGGCGACATCTATGCTTGACCATCTGCAGGCAAGAGCGTCGATGAAGCCAATTCTGGAATTTGCACATCAGTTCGGTGCATCGACATCTTTGAACATGACTACATTTCCTACCTTCGGCAAGTTCATGGAGAACATAAGCAAGCTCGACAGTATGTCTCTGAACAATGATCAGATACCGGTTTCCATGTCGTCACGAATAATTCCTCGTCACAATTTTCAAGAGAGAAGTGGAAGAGATAAGCTGACCAGAGCGCTCAACGATATTATGCTCACATCAGAATCGAATATCAATTCTTCGGCCTCAATTCCTGCTGTACTTGTTTGTCTCACGACTCCATTCAAATACTCAAAGCATCTACCCGAGCTAGATCAAAAGGGACGACCCGGATACTCATCCGTGACACCAGCATGGCGTGATGGGTTATGGCACGTTGTGCATAAACGGACTTGGGGTGATGACGAAACACCTTCTGGTGTGGCAAACATTTGGAAGAAAACAAGCCATGCCATGGATCCAATGCGAAACCTGACGCCGGGGGGAGGTGCTTATCAGAATGAAGCAGACGCGTTCGAGCCAGATTCGGTCACCGCATTTTGGGGACAGGAGAACTACGACCGACTACTCAAAATAAAGCGGGAAGTGGACCCAGAAAATATTTTTACGGGGCATCAAGGGGTAGGCTGGGATCGACAAAATCCGCGATACGATTGTTATCCACGATAGTGTTATCGGATCGGAAGATCGGAAGATTTTTCCAATCATTGTGTGATCGAATCTATCCCTTGCATCGCTCCGAGTCCCGCTCTAGGCTCCGTAAAACCGGGATGGCCGAGGAATGTTTGAAAGTTAAATACTAATAAATGTGTGGTGAATCTCTGTACTAGTACTCCGGAGTGCCATTTAACTTGAGCGAAATCCATATTGCCTAACAACTTCGTGCTTCCAACCTCAAAGTTAGGGTTCGTTCAAAGTTTCGATCTTTGAAGTTATTGTGAGTCTGCTAATCGGCCAATAATATAGCAAGTAGCCCGTTCTGCTGGCTCACTTTCCCAAATTATCGGAGGAATCCTACTCCCACCTGGGCACTGATTGGCATACCAACCTTGGAAATGATTGTCGTGAGTACTAGTAGTAGTCGCGCCTTCAAGCTCACCTCCCTCTTAGTAGGTACCAGGATTTAATACGACTGATACCGGCATAGGATACAGCCAAGACAGCCACAGCTTGTGCCATATACTTGGTTCAAGTTTTCATACCTGCCTTTTTACTTATTTCAACGTCAAAGAGATCCCCGTTGCGACTTGGATGGGTACTATGTGGAGTGCTTCTTTCTTATCAAATGCATTCCTTGTCGGAGAACTTCGCAGGAAGCTCACTACGCTTTAGCCACGGCTCGATGATGGCTTATGCCACATTGGTCCATGGATTCAACTTGCTACTTCTCAACCCTCTCGACAAATCCAGTATTTTACACACTTTACCCAATGGTTCTAGTCGGCAGATCCCACCTATTTATCTTTCCGGGCAACTCGTGTTCGGTTTACGTGGCGTCAATACGCCGTGGCAAGTGAAAGGACTCCCTGATCATCCAAAGTATCTTTTCAGATCACCAGATGGCACAATCGCGACATCACGATTCTTGATTAGACAGTTCTGCATTCTCTCCTGGCAATATTTGGCCCTCGATATTCTTTATGAAAGGTCGCTTCAGCGGACGAGTCCCAGCGCGGAGATAGCGCCAGGGTACTTTCCGCCTATGCCCTGGAAGACGCGGGTGTATATAACCATTTTTTCATGGTTCATAGTCGCACGAATCCTTGCCGACTCACTGTACCGATTTGGATCTTTGGTCGCTGTCAGTATTGGGGATGATCCGATTAACTGGCCTCCACTCTTTGGAACAGTTTGGGATGCATATACGCTGAGAGGATTTTGGGGGTATGGACAGCCCGCAAAGAACATATCGCGCATTTTAAGTGATTCTAACACGAGATATCATTAGACGTTTTTGGCACCAGCTGATGAGATGGCCTTTGACTTCAGTCAGTGAATTTTTGACTACAAAAATCCTGAGACAATGCAGTCCGTCCTTCAAAAAGAGATACCTAAACCTCTACCTTGTTTTTCTCATTTCCGGAATCATTCATTTGCTTGGTGACTATATTCAAGGTGTTCCACTACAAGAATCGGGCTCCTTTATCTTCTTTTTGGGGTGTGCACTGGGCATCATGCTGGAAGACGGGGTGCAAGGCATCTTTAGAAGTTTTTCAGGTGTACCTATGTCTAAACCTCCAATTGATCATGCCATACCGCTATGGAAGCGCATGGTCGGATTTGTGTGGGTTATCATGTGGCTGTCTCTCGTGTCGCCCTATTATATTCTAACATCAAGACATTTGCCCAAAGAAAATCGTTGGTACGTGCCTTGGAGTGTCGCTGGGGTTATAGGCCTACAACCTGCAACTTATACCGTGATAGCCAGTGGTTTGATATTAAGTATAGTATTTGGAACTGTTGTCTGACTCAGTTCAACTCGAGTTTTCTAATTACCGATGCGTCAATTGGAAATCACTTCGCTATTTTGTGTTAACTCAACTTGAATTGCTCCATGCTCAAATATCTTAGCAATTCTGACCCCGTTACCTTTTTCCGTAAAGTTTTATTACAGCAATCACTGCAACTTGAAATTGTATTCGTGGGCTATTTATCTTTAGAATCTGCAAGACGCAAGGGATAGCTATATGAGAAGGACCCACAAAGGAACACAATTTGTCCCATTTTCATGGCCAATAGTAATACAAATTCAGCTCCCCCCTTGCCAGTCAAAGTCGAGATATACTAAATTTCGAGCACGCAAGCTGGTGACGTATACGTTCGTCAATTGAGGGCTTGAATTATCCGATAGTTCAAAAGCAATAATCCTCGCCTTCCCCTATTGCATTCACGACTCTCACTGCTCCCGGACGCGCCTGACAAAATCCAAAATGGCAAGCAATAAACTTGAAATTATATACGGCGGATTCTTTGCTAAATACAGAGGCCATACTGTCGAAACTGTGAAGCGTGTCTTACAGCATTTGGAGCACAAAAGAATTGCGAAGATTGATACAGCGGCTGTATATGCCGAAAGTGAAGAATTCCTGGGGCTGGCAGGTGCCGCAAACCATTTCAAGATTGACACAAAGTTTTGTGGAGGTCTATCAGAGCTAGAACCCTCGAGAGAGCTTGTTGTCAAGTCTTGTCTTGAAAGTCTTAGTAAATTGCAGACCAATTGTGTACGCTAAGTCATGCCATTATCATGATCTAGATGGAAAAAAGGATCAAGACTACTAACTTTCGCTAGGTCGATGTATTCTATATACATGCCCCTTATCGCGGAGTCCCAGTTGAAAGAATTCTCTATGGGATCAATGACCTGTATAAAGAAGGGAAGTTCAAAAGATTTGGATTATCCAACTTCAAAGCGGATGAGGTTGAAGAAGTAATTCGGGTCGCAAAAGAAAACAATTTTGTCCTGCCCACAGTCTACCAAGGGAATTATAATGCTGTCGCTCGACGCACAGAAACAGAAATTATGCCAACCTTGCGCAAGAACAACATTTCTTTCTACGCCTATAGCCCAATTGCTGGGGGCTTCCTAACCAAGACCCCGGAACAGCTTCTCGCTGGGGGGGGAGGGACGATGGGACCCGTCCGGCACCTACACTGCCAAAATGTACAACGCTCTCTACAACAAGCCCGTCATGTTGAAGGCTTTAGGCAGCTTTGTTGATTTTTCGAAGGAAACTGGGATCTCGCAAGCCGAGCTTGCCTATCGATGGGTGGCGTATAACTCATTGCTTGAGCCAGGACTTGGCGACGGGATTGTTATTGGGGCACGCTTTGGTCTACAATTGGATCAGGCCCTTGAAGCCCTCGAGAGGGGACCATTATCTGAAGGGTTGGCTACAAGGATTGAAAGCCTCTGGGAAGATATCAAAGATGATTCTCCGTTGGATAACTTTGATGGATTTGTATGCAATTCGTCTAAATAGTTCTTGATTTAAGACTTTTTGATATCTCATTTCATCTGACCAATTAACTTGAACGAATCTGTGACCTAGCACTGATAATAAACTACTACAGATAGCATGTTCTCAGATAATAGAATTACTATGATATCTATTTGACCATTTCATAGTTCTGTACGGAGTGTACATAAGCATTTGAGATCTTCAGTTGAAAAGAAAAAAAAAAACAAAAAAGGTGCATGGAACCGACCATTCGATATTTCATCACGGGATAGTTTTCAGACCGATCATTGACCCGAATACATATCGAACGTATTAATAATCGGATATTCAGAGGAATAAATTTTCAAAAACCCGTATGACTAGTAGTCTTGGACTGCATGCAGATTTTGCTAGTGTCAAACATCTGACATTCCGATCTATCAAGGATCGTCACTGCACGTTACAATTGTTCACCCTTGCTTTGGCACAACTTCGTATTGAAATTCTATCAACATTTTTGTTTCTCAGTCCCTATTCAGAATTGGCATTTTGCTCTCCCTTGCCGACTTACAATTCGCTGAAACTCAGGACTTAGTGGACGTGATCGGCACGCCAGCTTAGACACAGCTTTAGTGCAGTAAGCAATTAATAGTATCAAGTTTTCCTGATTTCAGCGTGAAGTAACATTGTTTCGTACTTTCTGACTCGCCATGGCATCACAACCACCCTTATGGCGCTCGGCGCTCAAGCCTGAGATAAGTCAGCAGGTTATTCATCACCAATACACCGGATCTGGTACGGAAGCAGATCCTTTTATTGTTTTTTGGCTCACCGACGATCCTCAAAACCCGTTCGCCTTCACTGAAACATCTAAATGGATCATTACTATCATCGTCTCGCTTGCGACGCTCGCAGTCTCTCTTATATCGTCTGCCTACGCAGGGGGTCTCAATGAAATCATCAACTCACTCCATACAAGCCAAGAACTCGCATTCCTGGGAATATCTGTCTTTGTGGTAGGCTTTGCGGTGGGTCCTTTGTTCTGGGCGCCATTGAGTGAAACCTACGGACGACGTCCTATTTTCATATTCAATGCAATTTCGTTGACAGCCTTCACGGCTGGTGCAGCTGCCTCATCGAGTATACATTCACTCATAATATTTCGCTTCTTGGCTGGCAGCTTTGGCTCAGCACCTATGGCCATCTCCGGGGGTGTCATCGCCGACACATTCTCAGCCACGATGAGAGGACTTGTATCAGGTCTGTACTGTGCTGCTCCCTTCATGGGCCCTGCTCTTGGACCAGTCATCGGGGGCTATTTAGCCCAGGAGAAGGGCTGGCAAGCAGTTCAGTGGCTCCTAGTTGCATTTTCTGGTGCTATTCTGATAATTATGTCTGTCCTGCTCCCTGAGACCTATGCCCCTGTTCTGCTACGACAACGAGCAGCGATCCTGGCGAAGAAGACTGGTCATGTCTATGTCAGTAAAATGGACTCGGAGCAAGGAAAAGTTCAAATGGCAAAGAAGTTGGGTTCTGCTTTGTCACGACCTTGGATCCTTCTATGCTGTGAGCCCATCGTGTTCTTGCTATCTCTATATCTTGCCATAATCTATGGCACCCTTTACATGCTTTTTGCTGCATATCCAATTGTTTTTCAAGGGGCTCGCAAATGGGATGAGGGTACGACGGGTCTTACTTTTGTTGGAGTCATGATCGGGATTCTGTGCGGCAGCGCCTATACCATCCCCATGTACTACCGATATAAGAGAAAGTCATCGGAGTCAAGCACTCCCGTGCCACCTGAAGCCCGTCTGGCAGATGGCTTCTTGGGGGCTATCACACTTCCAATTGGCCTTTTTATGTTCGCATGGACAAATTCTCCTTCGGTTCATTGGTTGGTTTCGGTCGCCGCGGGGGTTCCCTTCGGCTTTGGAATGCTGACTGTGTTTCTTGCCGTCCTCAACTATCTCGTTGATGCATATACAATTTATGCTGCTTCGGTGTTAGCATCAACCACCTTATTGCGATCTTTATTTGGTGCCGCATTCCCGCTTTTTACAGGCTACATGTACGAAGCTCTGGGGATCCACTGGGCATCTTCAGTTCCAGCATTTCTTGCCTTGGCTTGTTTACCGATTCCATTTATGCTCTCTCGATACGGCTCGAAAATTCGAGAGAAGTGTCACTACGCTGCTGAGGCCAGTGCGATAATGAGGCAGCATTTGGAAAGTCTTTCAAAGGCTCCAATACAAAGAAATAGTGCGGAACAAGAGAAAATCGTGCTCAAGTCTTGAGTAGATAGTCTGATAGCAGACAGTCTATTAACTTAAGGTAGTTCTTGACTGCAGGGGGGTGATATCTGAATTAGAATTATGACACTCGATCAAAAACTCCTCAAATCCACGATAATATGTATTCAAATGTAAATGTAAACTAGAGATAGATCAAGCGGACTCGGAGATAAACTTCCAGAACAGAATTTCCTTACGTACTTCGGTACCCAGAGGAACTCGAAAGCACCTCCAATTACATAATTAATCTAGTGTGACGCTACTAGTACCTCCTTGCATATGACTTTGAAAGTAGCCCCCTTTTCATATAATTGGCATAAATCCTTAAATACACTCATTTTAACTTATCCTAATCTTAATTCGTTTTCAATTGCATTTACAATGAATACCTTGGAGAAGTTGGATCTTAAGGATCCGCGTCTTTACCGGCGGAAGGCTTGCATCAATGGAAAGACATATGGTATCGATGTCGCGTAGCTGATATAACTGCACATGCTGACCCTTGGTAGGCTATCTTTATGCAGAGCCAAAGGAAGGATATTCTCGAACAGTATTCTTGGTTCGTTCGCGTGCATATTTCTAATATTGTGCTGGCATAATTTTGACTACTTGAGCAGATCCATGGCTTTCCAGACCTTTCCATGGGCTGGAGATATCAAATACCTTTTTTCTTGGGGCTCGGACATCGTGTAATTTGCCCGGACTGTTTGGGATATGGCCAATCGGTAGGTTGCGTTCTAGAATCGATGAATATTTACTGAGCTTAAAAGGACTCTCCTTCGGGATCTGTTGTCCCTTTCAGCTTGAAATCTCAATGCACGGACTTTCACGGTTTAGCAGTTCAACTCGGATGCCAAAATATCATTCTAGGAGGCCATGATTGGTACGTGCAACGATGCTTAGAGCTTTGAGATTTTTCGGGATTTTCATAGTCTAACAAATCTAGGGGATCAATGATGGCCTCTCGCTTCGCGCTCTACTTTCCTGATTTTGTCACACATCTGATCTTATTCGTGGTTCCTTTGTTTCCACCTTCGTCTACATACTGTAGCGTGTCTGACCTTGTCAAACTTCAGCCATCCTTTGGTTACATGCTTCAATTTGGCAGTGATGATTACGAAATAGAGTCACATACGCAATCTGAGGATGGAATTCGAGGATTTCTGAACGCTCTGTATGGAGGGCTGACCACAGATGGACGGAGAGCCATCAGTGCGACGAATGGGATAGATTTTGATATTGTTTCTCATCTGGTACCAAGCAAACTTCTGACCGAAGAAGACCTGCAGTACTACGTGAGTGAATATTCTAGGACGGGTCTTCGGGGACCATGTAAGAACCTTTCTTGTTTTTCTCTTACGCAAGACTGATACGATACGCACAGGCAATACCTATCGAGTGCTTCATCAGAACTTCATTGACGAGACGCCTTTTCTAAGCAACGGTGGGGATAAAAAAGTTGAAGTCAATTGTCCGACGCTTTTTGTTCGCGCTATGGATGATTTTGCCATTACTTCGAGTATGGTTGACACGATGCTACCATATATTCCACATTTGACGATAAAGGAAGTCCGGTCATCTCATTGGATCATGATTCAACGCCCGCAAAAAGTGAACGAGATTGTCCAGACTTGGCTACAGGAACAGGGTATCAACCAGAATTAAGCCAAAGGGATGGGACAATAATATCACTCAAACTCCAAAATTGCAAAGGAATCTAAATAAAAACCAAGCCCTCAACTTGTAATATTCAATTTCCCTTCAAAGTTAATTCTTCTAGTAGATACCAAAAGACGGCAACGCAAGCCCTAGTAGTAGTGACCCTTCCGTCTTGGCCGTCAAACCCCGCCACAACATTACTTTGAACAGGAAATTGTACACAACACTGTTTCTGCTGGATAATGGTAGTCCAAGATTAAATTCAACTGGAATTATTGAGGACTTTTTCTTATTCACCATCCCCTGCTCCCTTTCCCAAAAAAAAGAGCGAAAATCGGAATCGGACCTCGGGAGGAGGTCTTACGTATGAGCAAAAAGATATCTCAGGTGATTTTTGTAGGAATAGCCGAACGGGGGGGGTCGAACCCCCAACCTTGAGATTAAGAGTCTCACGCTCTACCGATTGAGCTAGCCCGGCAGGGCTGTTGAAGAAGCGAACCAACTTTGGCTACATGATGCAAAAAGTTTGAATAGAGTTTGTAGAAAGTCGTTAGAATACTTCGAGATAGTGACAGGCCTTAGATCAAGCCCCACAAGTTACTAGCGGGGAAAGCCATATAACACGACATATCTTTGACGCTCTTCAGACTCAATCTCATCGGAGTCAACTGAGGGCTGTTTCGGTCTTGACTCAAGTATGGCCGCGGTTATCATCGGTCGGAATGTGAAAACAATGATGCTAACAAACTTCTGACCATTTTGGAATTGTCATTTTGGGCCGCCAACCCTTGCCTTGCAGAAATTGAAAGAGTTCACTTTCGTTACTGTTTTGGCTTCTAAGGTTTTCGGACACACCACCTGGGCACACAGAGCCGACGAGCCGCAGGACTTACTATTAGTAGTATATGGATATGGTCATTTTCAAAGGAATTGACAGGCCGGAAGGGGCGTAGTCCTTGCCAAGTAGGGTGTCTAATCCCGGCCCCGATTCGACCTCGCTACCAGCGTTGCCCTTTATTTTTTTAAAAAAAAAAATTTTATGTTTTGTCGAAGTCTTTTTTTCCCCAACCTGCACAGTACCTTTGTAGACCCTGTCACTGTCTCTGTCTCGTCTCGATCCCGATCGTTCTTCGTTCGACTTCGTTGGCGCGCGGCCCGCTCCTCCCGTTTCCAGGAACCTGGTCGTGGGTCCAGCAACTACATGACTGACATGAGCGGTGGGCTTCCCCCCTTTTGATCTCGAATAGTAATACAGGTCTTTTTTATTTTCCATGGCCCTCCACCGATCGACACCAATGCCGAGATCGTGGCCTTACCCGCATGGGCCGCTCGTCATGCAGGGGACTTTCGGGTGACACGTTGCGATAGACAGTTGCTGCCGGTTTCGATCCACCTAAGGCAGTGCAATGAAGGATATGAGCTTGGATGGCAGAGAATTAACAAAAGTGGTCATGCTGGCGCTAGTTGCCATGGATTTGGAACCCGCGTCGCCACATTAATAAGGATCTACGAAAAGATGAAGGGTGAGACCGCCCGAGTCAGCCTTGCCCTAACTGACCCCGACCGACTGCAGTCTTGATCAACGGTTTCCGAGACGGCGCTAATAGTGTGCAGATGGCACGGGTTGGCACGACCCGTAAAAGGAAATGAAAAAAGGGCATTAATTAACGTAACAAAAATCAATGCTGTAAGATTATTTGAGTGCCAGTGTGAGTCGGAAGTGGAGTGTACAAGTTGCCGGACGGGTATGGAAACAAAAGCAGGCCCTCTCGGAAGAATCGATTTCTGTTCCAATTTTTTGTTAGGATATACCAGTAATTTTCCTGATTTCTACGGTTACCAACATATAGGCCTAGACCAAGCGTTCTCTGTCTATTCCGTACCCCGTAAGGCGATCCGAGTTCCAGAACTGGGAAAAGCACGAGGAGCTTGCTTGAAATTTCGACTGCAGCTGCATCAAGCGCGGGAATATGGACCATCCGGAACCCCTTCCGCTGGCTTTTTGTTCTTTAGTGCCTGTGCATGTATCTTTGCCAGTGTGAACCTTCCATTGTAGTACTACGGGCTCTGCCGAGAAGATATATGAATCAGTGTCCAACTTAAGAAAAAGGTTGCCCGAAGAGCCTGCTATGTGCCAGGAGAGTATCAAATAGCACATAAAACATGACGTGTGACCCACTAGATCGACCGTGCCGGACGACGGATGGACGCGATGGCAGCTGTCAGCTTCGAGGCAAGCCCAACAAAATGGAGTCCCGCCGATCATCTGGCCTAGAGATTGTTTTTCTAGCGTAATACTGGTTTAACTAACTACAGCGACAGTGCTCTGGGCTGAATTTGACCAGTACAATTATTGAGTGGAAATTCAGATTGGACCACATTTTTGGGGGCTCTGAACTCGTGGATCCAGAAAAACGACACTGAAAAAATGTGGATTTAGGACGGTGGACGAGCCCCGAAATTGCCTGGACACTTGTCTTCTGGCGTACGCGCACAAGCCACCTATAAAAACAGAGAGCAAGAATAGGAAATAGTATACTGGATTTGTCAAGACTAGACTGTGCATTGCAAACAAGCCCAATTAACCAATGACCACGCTTTTCAACCCTCCAGGAAGTGAGCTGAGAAAGCTGGGCAGATGCCCCAGTATTCGATATAAAAAGGGTTTCTTTTTTTTTTCACTCACATTAAACTCAGGCATTAGATTGGAAACTGTCTACCTCAATACCAACATGCCTTCCACTGACATTATTGCCTTTCTTTTCCACTGGTACACCGCAAATGCCCTCGAGATAAACACCACTGCAATCGATCTTGCGACCGCCATCTGGAGGCCACTTCCTAGTTCCCAAGGTCGCGGAACGGAAGATGCGGTCGAGAATCAGGAAGGGGTAATTCTTCTCTTCGTGGATCTCCTCGATCGACTGCTGGCTAACGCATTGCATGTTTTTATCTAGGACAGCAGTGTTCCAATTCCCAAATGTGCGCCCGGGAAGAACTCAGCTTCCAGCTCGTCCTTACGCCGGCGCCGCCAGTACATGATTGAATCTCCCAAATCTCACAATGCGGTCTCCAGCAGCTTTTCCACACGATATTAGGCGATTTTACATATCTGAAAACCCTGCGATCAGGAATAATCGCTTCGGAGAGATCATTCGCAGCAGTTCGATCCCCCATACAGAGGAAGGATGCCATGAAATCTCTTGTGGGTGCCGTTACTCGATCATACCGGAGAACTTGGAGGAAGTGATAACTGGTATTGGTTGGCTCGAAGACATGGGTCTTCTCGCTCTAGAAACTGAGACCGATGAAGCTTCAAGTGCAAATAAGCTCGGAGGATTAGCTTAACAGTGAAGCGGTGTTCAGGATATTGGGAACATGGAAAATTATGTTTAGGCTGCCGTCGATATTGAGCGTGAGAATAACCAGGGAGGGTACGAAGGTATTGACTAGAGCTTCGATGGCCATCTCCCCAGATCCCCAGATTTGTTAAGATGAATGTAGTAGAAAATTAATAATTTCAGTAGTACAGACTCAGAGGCCATGCTGTCTGTAGCGCCGGTATATCGTAGAAAAAATAAAAAAGACGAGCTAACGGCAAGAGGAATCATTTGTTCTTATTATCCTAACATAATTCGAATCGTATCCCGGCAGAATGCCTTTCATTGTCGCAAAAGTTGGAAGGTTTGGATGCCAAGCTCGATAAAGCCCTAAGGAATCCTCTAGATCGCGCCTTAAACCAAAAAGAAAAATTCGGATGATGGCATCTGTGCCAAAGGGGAATACCGCATTGATCGTCAAGGTGGAAGGGCCAGTCGACACCGGGGGTGGCGGGTGGAAGCTCCTGCTGGTGAATCGCTCGAGTGTCCAATCGGGGAAAGTTGGTTCTTCACCCAGGCAACCCATTGTGATTTTGGGGGCCGGGGGCGCCGAAGGATTCATCACAGACACGCACACAGACGCCGGACCTCTTGATTCATAAGGACACATGATCATCTCATGCAGCTAACATGATAGTATCTCCACCCACTGTGGATTCCAATGCCGTAGTAGAATCCGCGGAGGAGATTAGGGAGGGAAGAAAAAAAAGGAGCGAAGGGCTAGATTCTGGATCGCAACCCCCAACTGAAGCTGCGAAAACCCTGCTTGATTCTTCAGTGGCTAGTCAGTGGCTAGCAGGGGTTTGATGCGATTTTCCGGCGTGAGCCTAATGAGCCTTTTGAATATAAAACATTGACCGGAATGGTCGACTAAAAGAAGATCACAACTCAAAGCTCTGACTAGCCAAATGGTACCTAGCAGGAAGTGCGAATTCGGACATCATGCATCAAAAATAAAAACATGGAGTAACGTAGTGGATCTCCATCCAGGAAGCATGGAGAAATTAGAATATTCGCGGAGCCTCACGAGATTTTCAAATCCCCCGAAATCCTCCCAGCTAACTTTCAGCTTCAAGCTCACCGCTACTTGGAAAATTTGTTAAATGCCCCTTGGATGATTCATAGGAGCAATATGAAACCGGTCTCATACCGGGGATGATCACCTGGTCTCCGCTATCCTAGAGCGCATCACCCGGGCAAAGTGGAGATCCTTTACGCTTCTAAACAGCGATGAACCTGTTCCTGACCGGGGAATGTTCCGGAAGCTTGGACGCAGAACGTGAAACATCCGCAGGGCTCTGCCACCACTTTTTGATTAGCACCATTGTCCGAGCACCCCAACAACGGACTGACGTGGCAGAGAATATCATGCAGAAGAAAGGGGTAGGCACAGATTGCCGCCACTGAAATAGGCAGATAGAGTTGTGTCACTAATGCCGCTACATACTCCCATCCGGCAGTCCGTCCTTTATTAAGCTATCGGTGTCTCGGCTTTTCTCCGATACAATGCAACTAGTGCCTTGCTGATAGATCGTGTGGAAATGTGGACGTCTAGAATGGGAAAGCCCAGAATCAATCCTAGTCCGCTTCGATACACTCCCACAACTTCAAGTTGACAATAATGAACACGCCGATCAAATAATAACGTGGGAGTAAAGGCCACTATCTAATTTCCGAAGATAGCCGCGTTCAAACAGATTTACCCTAGTGATCGCTATCTAGGATCTAATTGGCGCAAAAAGTACCAAGTCGACTGACTATTCCTTAGAGCATGACAAGGCCTATCTAATTTGAATTTTTATCCCTGTCCAAGTGGGCTGCAAAGTGTCCTTGGCAACCTGACCTCCGTGCCCTTTCAACCCCTTTTACCTCGCAATATCGGAGGGGGGACTCGGTCTGCCTGACTCACACCCGTCTGCGTTTCTATTTGATTCAAGATTTACCTGCGGGTTACAAAAGGACCATCCGTGCCCACTGTAAAAAGAAATATGGTACTTTGGAATCCGGCATTGCCTTGTTTCGATTGAGTTAGCACCAAAGAGACAGAGTACGATCAAAAGTACCCAGTAAATGGGTACTTTTTCTTAAAAGATCCACTTGCGCTAGGACTGCATGGGTCGAGACGCTTAGATCCACGAGATTCAATGTGATAGATCAGTCGGTCGAATCCGAAAAGGGAAGCGCCACGGGGGGAAACTTTGGAGGGAAATCCTGGAAGGATGAGTCGTATTTTTGCTCGATGATCGCAGATAATCATTTTATCTTCAATTGATTGTCACGGTGTGAATATTTCCTCATTCTGTCGTGTTCAGGTGCCTTCGGTCTTCCCAATCTACTCAATCTTCCCTATATTGCCATTCCCCCCTTTCCCCCCGTTTTGATATTCGCTTAGAAACCTAAAAAAGACAAGAAGGAGTGGTCATATTCTATCAGGGCAAACGGAGCGAAGTAAATTTAAGCTCCTCACAAAGTACCAACTACTCACACTGTATCATCCACAAACGTTCCCGTTCAACGGGGATCGATCGGGACGACGAACCATTGCCCCAATTGTGACACATCGCGGACCTAAGTACAAATCGAGTAAGGACAATCCGGCAATGCAGGATGGGGCCGCTTTGAAATTCTCGCCCAAGTAGATCGGGCCCACATTTTACGAATCATCTTTTACGATGTACTTGACCGATGTAGAAAAAGGCTGCTTTCTCATTCGGAAATTGGCGGCATTGTGCTGATAATACTACTTAGATTGAGTACAACCCTCTGGACTGATCGCTGGCTTACTATGAGGGAGGCATCGTCGAGAGTAGAGGCGACCCAAGATTTCTACGATGGAAAAAAGAAAGAAAGGGAGAAAGAGACTTTTGCCGGCAACAAATTCATGATGCCATAGAATTACCGAAGGAGAGAGTAGCGTAATAACTAATTTGTTAAAGGCGTAAAATGAATTACGGCTGTGGAATAATAAGAGAACGACAATGATCACATCAGAGTTGATCGGGAGAAGATGTCCTAGGTACATGTTGATTTCGATATGAAACTGAAACCCCCCTAAGCCAAGCGATGGTGAGACCTGAAAGAAGCCTGTCGAGGCTTAGACACGGTAGTGGACGCGGCATCAAACTTCTGATCAGTGGCATAAATGCTTGCACCAAGTCCGGATGGCTGATTTATGGGAGTGGAGATCCCGGATGGCATGCGAGATTGGATGCGACTAGCACGTTGAATTTCGATGGTCACCTCGTTGTTGATCTTGGTTGTGTGTGAAGGCTTGACACCGATTGTACGGGCATCTCCAATGGTTCGAGCGTGTATGACGTCGACGGCGTGGATTGAATCTGCAAGCATACCAATTCCACCATGTTTCGGGGTAGGACGCACATCCTGTTCATTCTGCTGTGTCCGCGAAGCAGCAGTCTGGGGCTCATTAGCCAGGAACTCCAACCCTGGGGGTTCGGAAATTTGAAGCTTTTCGAACCCTATGAGAGATGGTTCTGAGACAGTGGGCCCTGCCTTTCGAGGAGAGAGGTTTTCTTCCGGAAGAGTTTCCTTCGCTCGCTGGGTTGAGTCACCAGAAGACAAGCTGTTCTGGGGTGAACGATGCTCAACAAAACTGCCGGCTTGACTCTTCTTTGATCCAGGGGGAACGATATCTATAGAATGTCAGTAAGCTCGTTGAGAAAAGAGTGGCAGATATTTTGGAGCAATTCTTGCCTTCGTCCCGACTCGAAATTTGTTTGACTGGAGTGGATAGATTCACTGGCTGTTTGGAAGAGGAAGAGGTCTCTGTTCCACGAAGAGCATTGGATATCCTGTTCTGCAGAATTGATAAGCACTGACCCAAGCCATTGATCATACCAGTAGCCGTAGCAGTCACCGTTTGTAATTCCTGGGGTAGATTCTCATAATCGGCATCTGAGAGCTTCATAGGAACGGTCTTTATGAGTTCAAGTCCCGAAAGTTGATGCTCGACTGCTTCACTCAGTCTGGATTTGTTGGGAGTCAACTGCCCAGGGCCCGGCATGTCTTCAGAATCCAACAGATCCAAGAGAGCTCCAGTGGGAACTTTTGGTGAGGCCTTTGTGGAAGGCCCGGGCTGAGGCTTGGGGATTTCATCTTCTGATGAGACTTCAATGAGTAAAATATCTTCAGATGGTCCTGGCGGGCTATCTTTAGGAGCGAGCTTTGTCTTAGTAACAGACGGCTTCGGGATGGGACAAATAGTATTCTGGATCTTGGCTTGCAATACTGGCTGTCCAAAGCTATCCTTGAGAATGGGATTTGATGCAGGAATAGATAGTTTCGGGACAGGGGCAAATGGCTTCAAGGTTGTGGTCGGAACATGTGGCTGCTCCGGCTTCTCTTGCTTCACAGCCTTCGGGCAAAGCGGCGGAAGCGGCGGTCGAGCAACCGGTCCTGCTAGAGTCACAGAACGTCGATGAGGAGACACGGATCGTGAAGGAGAATGCCGGCGTGCTGGGGATGTCGAAACTCGAGGCGGGTAGCCCAATGATACCTGCGAATCAGGTTTGGTGTACCCCTGTACCTGAGCAGTTTTCATGAATTCAGCGCTGGATACCAGGTTTTTTGAATAATCCTCCCTGTTCAGATACATGTAAGTGATCGCTATAAAGAGGAGAAGAATATGAAAGTACGCCTTAATACTTACATAGCTGCCGCCCGTCGGAGTCGTGGAGTAGGCCTCGTAGGTTGGCCCCCTGTGTTGTGGTCAATAAATGCCCCATACAGGCGGAATTGAGGCTAGCTTACTTGGACCTCGACCGCGCGCACCGCGGTGATTTTTCTCCAGTGTGACGGGTCCACCATTATTCGAGTCCAGCGCCGGGTCCTGTCTAGTCAACGCATGTCCAGCTGGCAGTACCACAGAGTGCGAGCGCATAGCGATTGGACCAGGAGCTCCACGAGGCCCAATACCACTGGTTCTAGTCAGCAATAAGATTCAGTCAGTCCAGGTGGAAAATAGAAGCTTACCGTCCTCGACCGCGCGTTCCAATAATGCCACCTCCCCGGCCAGACGAGACAGGGGAGAATGGATGATGATTTTCTGGCTTCGATTGGCTGTTTTTGCCGTACCCTTCACCATATTGCTGGCCGCCTTGCTCTTGAATCTTCTCCATGAGTCGGGCTCGGTGGCTTTGGCCGTGCATGAGAGGGTCCAGCCTTTCGAGACTATCGGTGTCATTCACCTTCTGAGCGAGGCCTGTGGAACACCGAAAAATCAGCAAACAAGATTGAGGAACTGGGGGGAAATGCAAAACGAACTAGACCAAGCGGTTAGTGCAGGCTGATGAGCCTGGGCCTGACGTCCTGAGGCGGTTTTTGGCTTGCGAAATGCTCGAAATGCCTCGAGCTCTTCGCATGAATATTGCTGTCCGTAACGTTTGTCCTCACGCGTCGAGATAAACTCACGGCGTTCAGATCCCAAGTCAGACTGTCCACGCTGTCAGCTCACTGATTCGGAGAGGATGGCCACGCAATTGAGAGGATTCTTACCATCTGCAGAGCTTTCATGCGTTCTTGTGTTTCACGGTTCATGGTGGATTCCATTTTGGCGTTGATAACGATCCACAAAGTCGAGGGGTGGCTGAGTGGGAGAGACAGATTCGCTGACTGGTTGAAGGAGCGAGTTCCAGCTCATAGAGCTGCCCAGAAGAGACTGAAAGTGAGAGTGAGGTGCAAGGAGGAAGTATACAGTGGAGTGGGCTCCAGTGGGTGATTCGCAGAACGACGGCGCACCTCGCAAAGTCCACGGCACTGAGGTAATTGGGAATATCCAGAGGAGGAGATGGGCTGATGAAAATAAACCAGAGAGACAAGAGAGGGTGAGGTTTGACGAGAGAGTGTGAGGAAGAGAGAAGGGGGTGGAAGAGTGAAGTGGCAGAGTGAAGGAAGGTGCCGCAGTGGAGGAACACGGGCTACTCGGTCACTCCTCAGGCCACTACAATTGATTGGGTGGAATTGGGATGGAATAGGGTGGAATGGAGGAGTTAATGCGAAAAACAAAATAAATATTAGTTGAGGTACGATTGCCTGTGACTAATTGTCGGCGGAACAGGTTCCAGCAAGCTCCTTTCATGGGAGATACTGTAAGCCGACCATGGGATGGGCTATGTACTGTTCCTATTACCACATAGAGGCTCGAGAATCGATCCAGATGAGTGGGTTGTATTCAAATTGGTGATTTTGTATGTTCATTTCGGTATGCTGCCTAGGAAAGTTATGTACAGGGACCCGTTCTGAGGGTCGAAATCTATGGGACGCAAATATCGCGAGGGTAAATGCCATTTATGAGACGCCGCAAGTAGACCCCCCCTCCTTCATCTAGAAAATGATTAGTCAAGAGATACTAGATAAGAGGAGGGAACAAAAGGGAAACCAAAGACAGTGAGGTATGGTGGAGACAACGAAACATAAAAGACGTAGTGGCAAAACAATAAAGTGAGGATTAGCGGAGTACTTACTCGTAATGGCCTTTGTAACGGCCTGTACGACGGATACCCCCATGACAATGACTCCAAATCCAACGCACGCATAGGCTGGGATCTTTTCTCGGCGACTGGCACTGCTGAGCTTGATATAACACAGGGGAGGGAATATGTAAGCTAGAGCAGCGGCACTCGTGGCTCCAATAAGTTCGAAGACCATCCCCAAATCGCAGGTAACAAGCGCCAGCACCATAGAAGTAACTACCAACGAGGTCGTGAAGATCAAGTGTCGATTTGGGTTGAATGGTTCGTCGGGAAAGTAATAGGTGGTCATGACGGATCGGCAGACAAAGGCCTCCAGTGGGAGGGTTGTGAGCATATTCAGGCCGAAGCAACTGTAGTTTAAATTAGAATGGTCGCCAGGAACGAGGGGTAGACGAGCAGCGTACAATCGAGCAATGTTGACCAGGATATTTCCCGATGGGAAATTGTTCAGGACATTGCCCTGTGTCTTGGAGCCAAAGAAAAGAAATCCCGCGATGCCCATGGCCAGGCACATCACCAGCGATACGCCAGTGGAGTAATGGGTCACTGTTGCAAAGCGGTCGAGGGTGGGCCTCTTCAAGGATCCATAGATCAAAAGGCTGTTATGATCTAGAAGGTGTTAGCTCGAGTTATAAGCAAGGCGCATCAAAAGTAACATACGGCAAACAAAGGCTATTGAAGGTTAGTAGCATATCCGAAAGACGTCAATTTTCCGTGGGCTAATTCGTGGGTATACTAACCGAATGATATCACGCCAACTGCCTGGAAGAACCCGGAGTTGATGATAAGATGACTCTTCACTTCCCCCCGCGACTCCGCCGGGACACGGAAACCTTGCGTGAGGACCGTGACAACAATAACAACCATACTGACCAATGCAAGTGCGGATGCTTTAGCCAACTATAACCCAGTCAGCGCCTGCACGGGATGGCTGTAAAAAACCTCTTCCAATGGACTCACCTTCGCAATATCCCGATACAAGGACAGCGGGTAAGAGACAGCCAGAACAAAAAGCACAATCACCGCTCGCCGATCCGTAAGCAGCCAGAGAAACGCCATATCTCGAAGCGACGGGAAAAGAGCGCCCAGGACATGGGGTATCGTATCGCCGACAATAATACAGAACGCAACCATGCCGCCGAAAGCAAAAGCCCACTGGGCAACCGAAATCGCGATAAGTCCACTTTTCCCAAAACAGTATTGCATGGTAGCTTGGAACGAGTCGGCCCCACTCATTTTTGAGTTGATGACGATCAGGCGGATAGTCCAGTCCACCGTGACAGTCAATACTGTCAACAGCAGAATTCCCGTTACCAACCCCGCTTGGCGCAAGGCGTAAGGTTGACCGATAATCCCCGCCCCGATGATGCTGTTGGCCATATTCATAAACGCCATTTTCATGCCGCTGCGCGGCCGCGCCTGTTCAAGGTGATCTTCGGGAAAGAAATCGTCCGATGTTGCAAGCGTCACGCTCGGGGCTTCGATATCGGTGAGTAAAGGAATGCTCTGCCCTGTGTTCCTTCTTCCGCCCTCTTCACCGGGTTCACCAAGCTCGTAGTCCTCTTCATCAAGCCATCGCGCGTCGTCCGGACTGCGAGGCGCGCCATTGGACAGGAGGTCATCTTCGCCGCTCTCCTCGTCTATATCGAATCGAACACGGTTGAGGGTACGCGGTGTGCGACGCTGTCCATCGGGTGGAGGGTGTGATATTGACGATTGGCGCTTTCCATGCGTTGGGCTCTCCGCGGGGGCCGGGGGTGAGTTCGCTGATCCGGGGTGAACTATAAGATCGTCGGCTTCTTCGTGTGGGCTGGACAGGAGGTTTTGCGATTCGTGTGAGTGATCATCATCTTGACCAGATAAGAGGTCATTACCTCCCTCATCCCTGGGCATTGTTGGCTGTGATGTTTACGAGGAAAGTCGCGCGGTCCTTTGAGGCCACCTGCTCCGTTGCACGTGACTGATAAGAGGTCTTTGTTGATAACGATTGGAATGTATGGGGAATGGGAATGGAAAATGGAGAAGTGGACTTCAGTAATCATTATTTGACAAATACGAGCTGCTGTTTAATAACACTCAAAAATGTGGTTTTTTGTTTCCTCCAGCCGGTCCAATTGATGACGTGTGTGCTCTTTGTGGAGACTAACAACGGCTGCTCAGGGCCCAGTAGTTAATATGGGGCTCCTCCATGTACCTAGAACTAGGTATAGATCCCATGTTCTAAAAAGATAGCTCAAAACAAATACACTGGATTGTGCTTTTTCAATAGAGACCCAATGCCAAGAAAGAGTACGAATTGATAGCAGAAGTAGAAAATTCGATACAGACAACTTGAAATGTACTTAGCTATACTTCAAGTTGGAGGATCATGTGCCTTCGCTGCCTCAGACGGAGCTTGGCACAACTCACCTGGGCATCCCATTGCACTCTCTCAGCCCGGGGACAATTCCACCATATTGGTGCTCCTTTTTGTATAATCCCAATTCTTGTCAGCTTACATCAATTTCCGGGATGGCGACCTTCTCCACCACGTCGCATCAAGTCGACTTGGGTCAGGCTCACTTCCAGACAGCCGACTCCCCTTTGAAGCTTCAACTCACAGCTACTGGTGACTTCAAA
This sequence comes from Penicillium manginii, assembly GCF_028828005.1. NCBI lineage: Eukaryota > Fungi > Ascomycota > Eurotiomycetes > Eurotiales > Aspergillaceae > Penicillium > Penicillium manginii. The sequence continues at coordinate 3,367,169 of NW_026643103.1, read as the reverse complement.
TTGCCGATCAATTACTCAACCCAGATTCCACAGATCGAGGATATTCAATTGCTTCATCTTTTCTCCTCCTGGGTCACAGAAGCACCGGAACTCGAACTCCGACTTCATTTCGATATCAACCCACGACTGGACAGGACTCTGTCAAACCTTGTCTCAAGCCTGGCAGAAAAGATGTGCAGTTCGAAGGTGAGCTCCTTACCCACGTTGTGAACTCAGGCAGGACTATGTTGATTTTGACCCCGAGTCTAGGTTTGGTCAGATCTTGGCTCCACAATCGTCTTCAAGAGCTGCGAAACCTTCAAGAACACCAATGGCTCTCGCATAAGCTGCCTCATATTTGGAATGTGCAGAGGAAACGCACCCCCACCACCAGGTCAGCAGTCGAAGGGTACCGTCGATTTTGAGAAACCCCCCCCGGGGCTCATCCGCCAACCAAATATCCCGAGATACTTCTCGCAGCGCTGGACATATATCTGGAGTACAGCTTGCCAGCCTATCCGGAAATTAAAATGGAGGTGGATGAGATTATAAAATTGAACTCGGGTGATTTGTTGCAGAGTTTGGAGCAGGATTTTATATACTACTACACGCCGCCAAATATATATCCTCCACTGCCAGTGGCACACCGGGACGGCGGATTCGGAGAAAATGCCGAAATTCAAGTTGCAGACCACTGGCAATTCACGAATTTCCTTGACCTTGTCCAACACTACCCATCAGAAAAACTTGAAGATGATGCCGCAAATTATTTTTCAGTTTCATACCGGCTACTCGACAAGTCTCTTCGGAAATTAGTGCTAGCACCTCTATCGAGAGTCTCTCAGTCGGACTCAGCTCAAGCATCGGAATCTCTGGAAAATATGTCTGGGTTGACACCGGCCATTTTCAACCCACTTTACCGCCAGGTCAGGTTCAAGTTCTCCTCCGCATGATATACTAGGGTTGATGGCTAACCCCAATCAGGCCATGGAGCAGCGAGCAGTATCAATACCAATAATATCAAAAGCAATAACCTCGATGGTGAAGGGCAGTCAGAATTCGGAATTAAGGCACATGGCAGGGAATCTGTTACAGAGCGTCGGTGATTCGGTTCCGAATATCACAGCCAGCTTGCCTGGTCAAAGAAAACTGAGCCACGCCATTCAATCATCGTTGTGGTGCATCGCACAAACACAGCTCCGTGGAATCAAAAATCCCATGAAGGCGTCTTCTTTCTTTGATGTCTCTGAATCGACGTCGCCGAGTGCAACTGTCGACGCGGGATTAAATATGCTACTCGAACACGACACTTTTTCCAACGACGAACTACTTGAATCTAATACTTATAACGACCTTAGCCAGTCAACCATTTACTCACAAGAAGCCGCCGATTGGTCTGTCGACTGGATTGGCGAAGATTGTAATGATATAAACGATGTGGCGAGCTTCTTCGAATACGTTTCCGACTGGGATCCAACTGTTGCAGACAGTCTCTTCTCACCTTGCGAAAATTTACAGTCCCCACAGTCTCCATCCAGTTCTTCTGGTATGTTACTGCCCGACGAAGATGATGATGTTCAAGTTGATAAAGATGGATTCGATCTGCTTTTTGATTTCTAGATGCTTGAATATTGTACTGAGTAGTATTTTGTAAGTCGCTTTGATGGGCAGTTCCGAGACAGACACTTCATGTGGTATATGAAAATTCTATGTATTTTGCATTCGTGACTGTCATAAGGGACTCGGATAGTCCATCTCCCCTCGCAGTTGGATATATTCTAGGCCAAACGCTTGACTGTTGAAAGGTAGAGCAGGCTCAACACCTTCCTTAAGACTGAATCCCAAGACCAAACATCTTTGTAGAGTTATTCCAAGCCCTAAAAAGAAGCCGAAGTTAGCACACATTCTATTCATTTACCATATTATTTGTCAAATCCAAAGACTTACGCTTCACAGACCTCCTCCACAGTGATGCCCTTCACCTGCGCAATGACATGCGCAACCCGAGCAATAGCAACAGGCTCATTCCTCCCCTTAACCATGAACCCCTTCTGCCACTTCTCCTTCTTAAAGGACTTCGGCAACTCCGGGGCGCCAGGCAAGAACTTAGCTGAGGCATGCGAGGGCCGAATCTCACACTATTTAACGGGTATGGTTAGCCATGATCAAAAGAAAACAAAGTTAAAGACAGGCCCGGGCGGAATGCGGCACACATACCCAAGGACCATCCGTCTCAATTTGAAGCCTCTCCAACGGAACAGCCTTAACGACCTCCAAATTCTCCTCCGTCTTCATACTGCACCCGTTAACACCGATATCCACACCCAGCGCAACAAGCCTTTGCATCTCCTCCATCGTCCCGGTGAAACTATGCACCAGACCACCCCTCGGCAGTTGGGGCAATCGTGATGCGAGCAGACGCTCGAAGTCCTCGCTCGCGGCGCGGGAGTGAAGGAACAAGGGCATTTGAATCTCGACTGCGAGGTCGAGCTGGGCTTCGAAGTATTTGAGCTGTGGTTCCTTGGCGCTGTGGAATAGTCTGTCGTAGTCGAGGCCGATTTCCCCAAATGCAACGGCCAATCCAGCTTCTTTGGCTTCGGTGGCTAGTTTACGCAGTTCGGCGATCATTGCTTCTGGGCCGCCGGGGTGTTTGTCGAAGAGGTTTGCTTGGCAGGGGTGGACGCCGACAGTGGCGTAGCAGAATCCGGCTGTCGGATGGGTTAGTTGGGGGTGGGTTACTGATGGAGAATGGGAAGGGGAGACTGACGGTGGTCTCGAGCAATTTGAATGGCTGTTTGGGACTCTTCTAGGTCTGAGCCTGTTACCATAAACTTTTCGCATCCGACGTCCTTGGCGCGCTGGATGACATCGTCCAGATCGCCCTCGTGTGCCTGTTTGCCGTGGTAGTGGCCCTGGAACATCGGGTCACTTAGGTTGATGCCAATCTGTATGTTTGGTTTAGCGAGTGTGCTTTGTCAAGTTCCAGTGGGATTATCGAGAGCACATACATCGACATAACGGAGTGGTTTGCTCGTCTCTGACTCGCTCATTCTTGCTAGCGAGTGTCTGGGTGCAAAGGTGGAGAATGCAGCAGCAGCACGAAATCGAGTTGCTTGAGTCTGTGACCTGCAAATGAACTTGTAGCTTTGGGCAGGAGCTAGGGCATAATGGTTAGCCAAGTGGTTCATCTCCGCTATGCCTTATTAGGCGCATTGGTGACATACCTGAAGAGTTGTGAATAAATCCTGTTGTTCGTCCAATGGATGTACCGATGTGGCCCAAAATTGTCGAGGCACTGCGTCCAGTAGGGAGAATGTGCATAGGATGATAATTGAGTACTAGGATGGCCGACTGTGCTGATCTATGAAATTGCGCAGGGCTGGCAATGTCGAAGGCTGATTTTGTTGACTCAGGTGATTTCAGCCACAGGAACAGAAAGGTTGTGGCGCAGTAATTTGCACCCAAGTGGGTGGATGACTAATCAATCACAGAAACCCGGAGAGAAATCCGCGATGTCATCGGGGCTACCCCGACGTTTGGACCGCTTCAGGGTCTGAGGGTTTGAAGGACACCCATTTTACAGCTCATACCGACGATGATCGACTTGATATGCTGCAGGGAAAGTGGACGCGATAGGCAGAATGAATTGCCAGGAATTGGCCCTGGCTGGCCTGTGGCCCTCTCTGTGGGCTGAGATTCAATCAACATGCGATGTTTTAGTATGGAAGCTGCACAGAAGCATGAAAGAAACCGCATGGACTGTGAACCTTTTGACGTTGGCCAATCATATCAACCACTGACAAAAACATTCGGTACAACTTGGCCCGAACCATTGCGATTTTTAGGCCCAATCCAGCAGTCCGGGGTAAGCCGGGGACATTGCCGTGGTGGAGACAACTGGTCGCTACACGGAGAACCACCGTGATAAGGGCCCTTGCTGAGTATTTAGATATCTCTGGCAGGTCAATTTTACCTTCTACCGTCATCACACGTCTGCTTCATTCACATATCTCGTCACTGTCTGCTCGGTCGCGGCTAGCTACCCTCTACACTATGGCCGATCAGAAACTCCTCTCGACACAACAGATTTCGACGCATAACTCGCCAGATGATTGCTGGCTCGTTGTTGACAAGCAGGTGTGGGATGTCACAGACTTCCTAGAAGAACATCCCGGTGGATCAACCAGTATGAATAGCCCCCCCAGTCAACTGCAACTAGCGATCTCCAAGCTCACATACTGCCGCGATAGTCATCCTCAAGTACGCCGGCAATGACGCAACAGAAGCCTATTCAGAAGTCCACGCCCCCAGCGTCATGAAAACCAACCTCCAAGCAGACAAATTCAAAGGCGTCCTTGACGAGTCCACAATCGACGCCGAATGGGCCAAGCCAGCAGCAGCAGCAGCAGCAGCCAAACCACTCGCAGAAAACGAGAAACCCCCACTAGGCACGCTGATAAACTCGCACGACTTCGAAGCCGTCGCATCCAAAACCGCCAACAGCAAAACCTGGGCCTTCTACTCCAGCGCCGCAACAGATCTAATCACACGCGAAGCCAATAAAACCTGCTTCGACCGGATCTGGTTTCGACCACGGGTCCTACGCAATGTCCGCGCAGTCGATACGCGCACAAAAATGCTAGGCCGCGACTATAAGCTCCCCCTCTTCGTTAGTCCGGCGGCAATGGCGAAGTTAATCCACCCGGACGGCGAGTGCGCGATTGCACAGGCTTGCGAGAGCAAAGGCATTATGCAAGGCGTACGTTTCACTTCCTTCCCCATGTCCAACCCGCGATATAAGGGAGATGGGTAAACCCCTGTATCTTCATACTAACACTGCTGCAGATCTCAAATAATTCCTCCTACACCGTGGACGAACTCCGCGCCGCCGCCCCATCCGCAGATTTCTTCTTCCAACTGTACGTCAATCGCGATCGCGAAAAGTCCGCCGCCCTCCTCCGCCAATGCTCCGCAAACCCGAACATCAAAGCGATCTTTGTTACCGTTGACGCTGCCTGGCCCGGCAAGCGTGAAGCGGACGAGCGCGTGAAAGCAGACGAGAGCCTCTCCGTCCCGATGTCGCCTTCGAAAGCGCAGAACGACAAAAAGGGCGGCGGGCTCGGCAGAGTAATGGCCGGATTCATCGATCCAGGATTAACATGGGAAGATCTGAAATGGGTGCGGCAGCATACGCACAAGCCGGTTTGTTTGAAGGGCGTTATGAGTGCTGATGATGCGCGGATGGCGATGGACGCGGGCCTGGACGGGATTCTACTGAGTAACCATGGTGGACGGAATCTGGATACGAGTCCGCCGTCGATTATTACATTGTTGGAGATTCAGAGGCGCTGTCCGGAGGTGTTTGAGAGGATGGAGGTTTATGTTGATAGTGGGATTCGGCGGGGGACGGATATTCTCAAGGCGGTTTGTCTTGGGGCGACGGCTGTGGGAATGGGGAGGAGTATGCTTTTTGCGACGAATTATGGGAAGGAGGGTGTTGAGCATTTGGTTGATAGTGGGTTTCCTTTACACCTTTTCCCTTACACGATGGCTGCTAACTGGTTCTACTCATAGTCATGCAAGATGAATTGGAGACGGCGATGCGGAATATCGGTATCACCTCGTTAGATCAGGCTTCGCCGGATCTGTTGCACACGGGAGATGTCGATCACTTAGTGCCTGCCACGGCCTCGCACCCGTATGCTCGGGGGGTCGCAAAGGGGCGACGGGGCGCCAAGCTATAAGTCAGTCAATATTTGTATAGTGCGATGTATAGTGGGCTCTTGGTTGAGATACCAGTACTCTGTAGATCCGGTTTACTATGGCAGTATACACTAGCAATCAGATAGAGAAAATCTGCCAATCATCGAATGAGTTCATAGTCTAAAGCTTCCGAGCTACTACGGATTATGATGTAGACAAATGAGAATTGATCTGATCAACCTCATCGACCCGAGAAAGGAATAAGGTATCCGTATCTCAACAAAAGATCGCCAGGGTGATCCACCCCTGTGCCAAGAGTCCAACTCAATGCAGGGGTAGGAATCTGAGTCTGAGTCTGAATATTAACCCGCCAAGCTAGAGCCAAGCCGATAGCTACAATCACGATGAAAAGAATCAGAATCCCTTATGAACTGCGCCACGGGTGATCGTCATGTAGCACATAAGTAAGTCAGGGTAACATGCCCAATCCCAGACAGCGGGGTTTGGCGGGAAGGGGTAGAATTAAGCAACTGGCATTGGCATGTACCACGGAGTACTCTGTACCACGCATACCATCTACGACCGTGGATATCGGGCAGACAAAGCGAGTGCCAAACCAATCGGGGTGGTGGCCGTTTGTTCTCCGTGGAGGGGGGCATCGTCAGTAGGTACGTACCTTCTTGGTCTCAGTTTCACCGCCGGAAAGGGGAAAGGGGAAAGGGAAAGGGGAGAGTCATGGGACCCGATCTGAGCAGATGATCCACGTCACCCCGTCTAGAGCGTTGAGGGCGATCGCTCCGCACGGGGGCGTCCTAATTTTTGTGGTAGGCTGCCATCAGGCCAGGCTGAGGTGATCCATCTCATCTGGATTCACTTGAGATAGGAACCGGTGAGAAGAGGGTGAGGAGAAGGACGGGATGCTTGTTTGGCGGGAACCAGTCAGCGGCAAGGAATTGAGGATGGTGACAGCTTGTTGGTGGGCGAAGATTCCCTGGACAGATTCCCATGACTGCATTGTGCAGGAAGTGGGAGGATGGGTCGATATGGGCCAATAATGGGGGGAGGTGGGGAGGGGAAGGTCGATCTCGGAGGGTATGGAAGACTCCGACACAAGAGGGAAGTGTAGGGTACAGTAGGTACATACAGTAGTGTACAGCGTAGGGGAAGTACCGGTACTGCAGTGTGCTGGCGGGTACAGGGTAAATGGTGTCCCGCACTGTGGGTATCAAGTACCGGTACTTACAGTACTGAGTAATTATAGAATATACTGAGGAGTGTAGCATCGAGAGTATATATCATTTACATCACTACTTACTCTATCACTACTTATTATCCTTATTCCATTATCAACAGTTGTAAAGAGTAAAGATAACAGATAGTCCACGTCAAGACTCCCTCTGTAGTTACCATAGGACCATACTCTGTAGTTAGGAGGATACCCACTGATCGTAGGCTAGACCGCCAAGAGTGGATTCTCCATAGCTTTCCCCAACCATTCCCAAGGTGCTCCGAAGTACAGAGTACTCCCTGTACTTGCTATCCTCTCTACGCTGTACTCACTGTACTCCGACTCGTCCCCTCCATCCTATAAATCCCTCTGTTATCCTTTCTCCCCTTCCGGCTCCTTTCTACCCTCCCCTCTCCCACTCCCCTCTACCTTCCACCACCGCCATCCATACCTACCACTACCATTACCTCCATCTCCAAACTTCACATATACACCTATCACATCATGGCTGCTCCTCGTTCAACCTCTCTGCGTGCCCTACGCCAGCTTTCTAGCCAGCACTCTGCTCTCCCTGCCCGCCGTGGCCTGCACATCACCGGAGTCCAGTCCGCTCAACCCGCCAACCCGGCCGACAAGGCCTCTCTCTACGCTGCTCGCACCCTGCCTGACCTGAAGCTTGAGTGCCAACGCCGCTCGATCCGTGCTGCTGGCAGCAAGTCCGAGGTAAGCCGCACATTATCTATATCACTATATACATCTGATCTAACATTCTCAGCTCATCGAACGCCTCTCCAACCATGACATCCTCCAGACCCGCGCTTTCAGCATCGCCATGCGCCGCATCAACCCCAATGCCTTCGCTGCCCCAGAGTATGTCTTACCCCCAGTTCCATCAAGTCATACAAAGAAGAACACACTCTAACAAATCATTAGAACCCGCCAATTCAACACCTCCCGCTCCTCATCAGCTGTCGGCGACTCCTCCACCGTCGACTTCGTCTACATGCCCACAATGTCCGAGATGGACGCCACGACGATCCGTCGCTCATCTCCCCAAATTCCGGTCCTTCCCGACATGCACTCCATCCAACAGCCGTCCACAATCTCCACCCATTCACCCATGAAGCCCCAGATCTACACTGTCGCAGGTTCCGGCGCTGACGTCGCCGCCAGCGCCATGTCCGAGGTTGTTGACAACGTCGCCGTTGACATCGACCCATTCTCCCTGACCGAGGCTGTCGGCCGCTCGCGCGTCGGCGAGGAAATCCAACGCAGCCGCAATGGCGGTCCCGCTCAGCCTGGTGTTGTTTCAGAACTCTGGGCCGGTTTCCTGGATGATGCCTTTGGTCCAAAGGAGATCAGGAAGTAAGATGTGAAGCGTGTGCGCTTTTGTGACGGCCTCTCCATGACGAACTTATTCCTTTGCAGTGCGATTTGCACTACCTTTCCCTTTCTACTATTTTTATTTCCTTATATCGGGTTGTTTTTGTTGCCCTGATCTAGCGTTGCGATGTAATATCTTTCTCTTCTTTTTTACCAGAATCCACCGTGCTACCGCTATTGCCAGCACCATTGACAGATCCAACCAATTTCCGATCCCAGTAAATCCTACGTCATAATGTTTTAACATTCTCAATCATCATTCCCCATCTTAGCATATGATCCTAATCTGATCCTGACTCACCCAATGCCGATACCCTTGCCATTTTCGCTTTGCCGAGGTCCAACCGCCAGCCCAGCTCTGGAACGCAATGACGCCTCCCGCCCTGATCTGCATGACGAAAAGGCCCGATCGACACTAGCCCGGGGAGGATATGATCTCTTCCGATCTTTTCAGTTGTTCCTTTCTTCTTCTCCGCAGACTCCATTCCTGGCTTCCTTTGCGCTAGTACTAGTGGTTAGGAGCTTTGTGCTCCGTACTTGTGTCCCGACTCTCCGGCTCTGCCCTCCGACTGTCCCGAGGTCATGGGACCTTGTCCGATTCCGCGTCCGAACGGTCCTCGTTTATGGTCATTTTTGAAGCTATTGGGGCGGAGCATACCGGCTGATTAGATCGCGTGATGTTTGATGATAGTGTGAAGTACGGAGTAGGTTGTTTTTCATTTCGATCCACGGGTAGGTGAACGGGGTTTGTTTTATCCACCCGAGGTTGAGGGTAGTTTATTCGGATCAGTGCTTTATTCTAGCCTTATATCTACTTGCTACGGGGTTTATGGCTTTCCTTAATACCTCGATGGTCAGCATTGCTTCCTGGTGGAAGGGGGCAGAAGTAGATTCAAGCACCGCATCGTACCACTGTGCTTTCTACTTGTTCCGGGCAATTATAATGATAGCTCTTTCTAGCTTTCGATTAAACCTTGGAAGTTGAACTTACTACTACCAGTTCAATTGATTCTATTTAATGTTCGATTCTCCCCTTTTCGCCCTCAATACAAAAATGGCAATGTCAATGACAATGGCAGATTTTGCAAGGCTGGCGTGCCTCCGATCTTCCCCGAACAACCTCACTCCCCACACCAAATCCCAAGGCCACGGCACTTTCAGCCTCAGCCGTTTATTTGAAGCTTCAATGACAGAAAACAATTCGAATTAGTGGTTGAGTATTGAACTAATAGACAGACTTCAAACATTTTTAAACTTCAGCTATCCAGAATACGCGAATCGTGTGCGTTTACTCCGGAAATTGTGTGAGTGAGCGCTCCACCCTAGAAATGATAGTAAACCTCAGGGCCCAAATTTTGAATATTCCATGGCATTCCCCTCGCACAATCTATTCGTCGTTTGCAGAAGTTTTAAGTTCAAGGTTGAAGTGTCTGCTCCGGCAGGGCAGTACTACTATCCCTGGAGGTTTTAAAGACTTCCAACTTGAACTTGAAGGTTCTGAAGAGCTGTCCTCCTTCAAGCTTCTAGGATACTACTAGTACCTACTCTAGTTCAAACTAGTATATACCTACCAAGTACTAAACCAGTAGCGGAGCTGAATAGTGGATAAATTGAAGGTAACTTGGATAAGGTAACTTTTATTGATCTGCTATCTGTTAGTCGAGTATGAGAAATGTGACTATGAATAAGACAGGGGACGGCAGGGTCGTCGATTTGGCCAAAGTGAGTATCGTCATCTTCGATATCGCTGCTGGGGCACGCCCTAGGGTTCAGGTCTGGCGGAGGGTGGGTGAAACCCTTGGAAACGGAGGAGAGGAAGAGGAACGTTCAGTTGTTTCCGCAGTGCCAGAAGCCGGTTTGCGCAGTTTAACCATCGCCTTTCAAGATTTGAAGCCCCCGAATACATTTGAAGGAGAATTTTGACCGAATCCCTCCCTTATTTTCAAGATAGGAGCACGAGCGACAAGGTAGAAACCCAATATACCACGGCTGCATGCAACGTTCAAATGGCGGAAATCACCCTTGAAACCGTGCACGTCCCCGGTACGCACATAATCGAAAATAACGGTGTCCGCCTTGTTGTCATGGAAAGCGTCTATCTTGAAGGCTCGAAAACTGCTCCATGCTTTGCATTCATTATGGTGATGGGGATGACGCAGGCTTCGTCCTGTGCTCGGATGGGAAATCTGCCACGTCGAGCGGGGGTAGCACTTCCTGATTATTGTTGTTGTTAACTGTTCCTGTGGAAGGAACGCGTGCATGTGATGCCTTAAAGTTCCGATTTTGGCAGGAGCAGAAGAAGGACTCAAAGGCTACCGAAGTACCTATCGAGGTAATCATGAGTATTTCAACAGCATAGACAGTAGTGGGTATTAGTAGGAGAGCTGAACACAAGTACGGAGCAATCTCTCGAAGTTTTCTAAATAACAATCAAAATCGTCTCCCCACTAACAGGTAGCGAAGAGAATCAACTACTAGTAATCATGATCTTGATCCCAGCTCGGTCAATGTCCGTACCTAGTACTACTGAGTAGATGGGTTTCGCCATCGAGAGTTTTAAGTAAAATAAATTAATCATTTCAGAATCAATCAACCTAGCTTGAAACGCCCTTCACCTATACATCGATCTTCTTAGCCTCGTATTCCTCTAGCCCAGTGCCGACGTTGGACGCAGACCCTGAATTGGCCGTGATATTCAACCCTAGTAGCTCCCGCATATCGGTGCTCAGAGAATCTTGAATCCCCGGCGACAAAGCCGCTGTCCAATTGACCTGCTGGCGCAAGAAAGGAACAGTGTAATACCCAAAGAGCAGCGCACGCTCCTGATCCTTCGTAATATTCGCACCCGAAGTATGCCAAACACGCGCGTCCATAGCAATGATAGACCCAGCCTTCGCGACAAACGGCTTCAGCATTTCATTTGCATTATTCGGTACCTCATCCTTCCGTATCCACTTGTGGCTGCCGGGTATGAATAAAGTCGCCCCGTTCTCGAAATAGACATCAGACAAACACCAAACAATATTCACAGCCCAAGGCTTCTCCCACGGATCTGGAACGACGAGAGACTGGTCGGAATGGAGAGCCATTGAGCCGGAGCCAGGCTTGGCGATATTGGCGGTAAAATTGGAGACGAGTAGCTTTGGTCCGATGACTAGTTTGGCGATTTCGAGAGCTGCCGGGTGCTGAATCAATTCTCGGAAAACAGAGTCCAACTCCATGAGATAGAAAACGCGGACGTTGGAACTGTTTGGATCTAATGCTGGCATGAACAATTCTGCGCCGCGTCTCTTGTTTTCTTCGGCTGCAGCCCAAAGCCGATCAAGCACGAAATTGATAGTTTTCTCGTCGAGGACATTTGGAACGATGAAAAATCCATTTTCATCAAGACTTGTTTGGGCCGTGGCTAGGGTTTCTGGATTAAGCGTCTTCGTAGGAATAGCCATGTTCTTGTTTGATTAATAAAGAATTAAAAAAAAGATTATTTGAGACTGAGACTCAGCAGAGTCAAGTGTGATAAGAACTTGCGGTTATAAGGATATGGAAGATTTACCATCTGCAACTCTGGGCGAAGATGTCGGCTTCAATGGGATTGAAATCACTAAGCGGGTTAGGGAAACAATAGCTAGAACCCCGCCTCAACATTTGAGCTGGCCCTTGTCAAAGGATTCCTAGTTCATTTTGCTGCATGGAGTGTGCATATGAGGGGTTTCAGCAAATGAATGTCGTTAGGAGGAAAAGTCTGACTAACAGTACAAGAGCCAAATTATGGGTGCCCTCGAGGGTCAGCCAATATATCCATTTTCTCACATTTGCAAAGTTCTTTAAGGAAAGAATACCCACGAGGGTACGGTCTAAGGAATCTCCAAAGAGTCATTGTTTCCATATGAAGTGCTAAAGTCACCATGACGATGACGCAAAAATACGGCAAGGACAAGTCAGAAGACAATTATCGACGTGCGGTTGCGCTCATCAAGGAGAAGCTTCCATCGATGAGGATCCTCAACGCCCTGTTGATGATAAATCTTGGGAAAGAGGAAGACATTTTGGTGGATGCTCGTCAAACTCCGCCAGTTTTGCTACTTGAGACAACCGAAGAGCCAGACTGCCGCTTTCAAACCAAACCAGAATACTTGATTCAGTTCTCACAAGGAAAGCTCGAGCCACGATATGCCTTGTTCAAAGATGCATTTTTCCATGAAGCAAGTATGCCCAAAGGCGACATCTGCGTCGCCATAAAATTTGGAGATTTATTATGCCCCATCAGTCCAGTTCCTCCCAAAGTGCTTCCCGTCGCAAGTCTTCCAACACCAACGGAGGATCTCGATCGTGTGAGAGCCGATATCGCGGAATTCGGCTACGGCCTTGTCAAAGATGCACTTGCGCCGGAGCAAATCGCAACCCTCAAAAAGGCCGTACTGGAGCAAGCAGCAGGGGAGGTCGCGGCAGGCGTCGCGGCGAAAGATGGCGGACCAAATGCACCAAACCAGCGTATATGGACGCTCATCAACAAGGGGCAAGAGTTTATAGATCTCCTTCAACACCCGCTTATTGATGAGATTGTCCCGGATTTCCTCGGAGAGCACGCCTTAATACATAGCTATAGCGCCAATATCGCTCGACCTGGGAACGTTCCCATGCAACTACACACTGATCAGGTTGCAATTCAACCCCCCAGTGCGGGAGATTGCATTTGGGTTGAATATTATGTGGTTTCTTGAAGACGTGACGGCTGAGAATGGTGGGACTCGAGTTTACCCCGGGTCCCATCTGGGACATGTCGCGCCTGATGATATCTTTGACCTGAAAGACTCGGTTGCAGCACAGGGACCTGCGGGGACAGCCCTTGTGTTTGAGAGTCGTCTGTGGCATGCGACTGGTCCGAATATTCAACAGACAGGAGAAAGACCGGTCATCTTAATGTTCTTTATGCGGTCGTTTATTCGCCAACAAGAGAACAATTTTCTCTCCCTTCGTGAAGATGTTGAGAGAGATCTTCCGGACAAAGTCAAAGCCATGTTGGGATTTTGCACGACTGGAGCGCTGGGTGGCGTGGAAGGCGATGTTCGAGAAGGCCAGATGGTCAAAAGGTTGAAAAATCCGGTTGGCGCGCTCCGTAAAACTACCAATGTTTGAGTTGAGGCTGTTTATAGTGTGGTCCGAGGCAAGGGTCAAAGTTGAAATAATTCGAAACAGTTTCGGGTATCTGAAAAAGAAAATCACTCGGTAGCTTCAGAATCTTTCTAATTCCAAGATAGAGAGAAGCTAGCCGCTCTAATTGTAGATGCAATCACTAAATTGACAAGTCAAATCATTGAACAGAGTGATATTTTCATTTGGAGATCCAAAACGCCATGATTGAGTTCCTTAGTGTTTAAGATGGGCAAATTATCTCTTCAATCTTCCCTTCGCTTTTAGCCAGCTTGGGGTAATATGTCAATCGCTGTCCAGATGTAATCGAGGCACAGGCAATGTCCCTTCTACTAGGAGATCTACAGTCCACGATGATAATTGCTTGTACTGCGTTGAAACCGAAACATCCAAAGGTCGGGGCGAAATCATCGTATCGCTGTAGGGCGACTTGAGATGAACTCCGCTGGCCATGATGTTATCTCGATGATCATACATTTCCGGATGAGTTTCAAAGAAGGCTGGGGCTAGACGAAATAGCGACGCTCCTTTGTCCATGCCTAGCAGCTTGAAAGCCTGCAAGGCCATTGAGTGGGAGCCGAACAAAGTATTGGTATCGGGGGCAGGAAGACGCAGCCCGAAAGATTCGTCATTCTGTTGAAATTGAGTACTTTCATCTGCGGAAACTCTCGGGCCAATTAAACCGTTCCAAGTATTCAAGTTGATATCTTTGCTTGCTTTTGTATTTTTATTCGATGTTTCCGGCGAGATTGCCTGAATGAGATCCCAGACGGACACATACCCTGGCGTAGGAGGGATGTTGGCTATAAGTTTGGAAAGGTCAATTTCCATGACGTATGAATGTCCGATGGCGCAAATGACATTGTCAATCAGAGGATTAGCAGCGTGATAGGTGATCAGTTTATCCCGGATCGATGGCCATGGAATCCAATCAATAACGGCAGGATGCTTCCGCAAAATCTGAATTTTTGTTGGCCTCCAGGCCTGGCTCATATTGTTATAGCTTTCGATTGTTGGGTCGATATGCCATGCAGTTATTTTCGTGACTGGTATATGTGCCTTAGTATACGTATGCCAGGATGTCATTGATGACCAGGACAAGCAAATAAACGCAGAGGTCATAAAATAGGCGGAGGTGATAAGACTGTTTCAATGTGAGTTTTTCGTGTTTCTATAAAGGGGGGCTGAAGTAGGGCGAAGTACCAGTCCATCCTCCCATTCAAGAAAGGTGCGGTGGCGCCCCATTTCTGCTTGAGACACATTTCCCAGTTTGAGATGTGATCAGAAAGTACTGAATTTGTGACCGGCAGACATACATCGCCAGATATGACTTGTTTGGATCTAGTAAGTTTTTCGTATCGTTCAATTCCCATCATCTTCTCCAAAGGTACTGTCTGGAGATAGTTGAAAAGCAGTTCCTGTGGAGCCGGTTGGCATTGTGCTGCGGCTACTGTCTGAATCTGGGTCTGCGTTTGTGATTCATCGAATATTGAGCCCAAGAGGTGAGATTCCAAGTTCTCTTGGTGGAGGGTAATGGGGTCTTGCGAAGGGACACTGCACTCATGGAATTGCAGGATGTTATCCAGTTCCCATCCAGCCATGTCTCCAGCGATAGTGATATCTGGTGGAGAAATGCCTGGTGAACTTGATTCATCACTCAAATTACTATCCCCGGGCAATTGATTATTGGAAGGCTATGAAAGACAGGGTTAGCAAATTCTTGGCCTCCAAACCACGGCCACTCTCTCACCTCAATGGCAGTCGCTTCAGACAAAGATGCCGAGACTGTTTTCATCGACACAATCAGACTTTCCAACTTTTTGTGGCAATTCAAAAGCTGAATGCGCAGCCTCTGGTTTTCCTCTTCCAGTTTAGTGATGTTGACATCAGGTTTTGCTGCTCGTTGAAGCTTTTCCTCAAGTTCCTTGATATACCCGGATTGTCGCGCTCGAAAAGCACGCTGGGAGATTCGATTGCGGAGTTTTCTAGATTTTGCTTCATTAGCCCATCTGAGCGTTAAATCTTTGGTTGGTGGAAAAAATCACCTAGTGTCTGTGACGGATTTCTGGTCGGCATGGGAGCTTTGCGGCCTCTTAGCTTTGCTGGCAGGCGCCATGACGTGCGAATATGCGGGGATAAATCGCCGGACAGTTGTTTTTTCAACGGCAGATTCGGTGCTCTTTGCTCTTCAAAGAGCGTTCGAGAGTCTGGAGTTTACAAACTTTCTTCGTGCTCGAACCATGATCCGAGATCGCGAGATCGCAAGCTCCTCGTGGCCGAATGGTCGATGAGCTCGGAGTCAACTTGGCCGACGGAAACCCCGCATTTCCCTTGGGAATTTGCGGGGAAGCGACGCTTGGCTTCTACAAGCCCCTAATCAATCGGCTATCTAGCGGTTTGTCAGACTTCCCTGACTGACTGGAGCAAAAAAAGCCAATCAGTTTTTGCTAAGAAACTACTAGTCTCCGAGTCGTTTCCGTAGTCCGACTGCCGAGGATGAGGATAAGAATTAACTTGAATCTCCGTAACCGCCCCCAAGCAGGGCTGGCTAAAGTAACTTCAGGTTGGCGTTGTGATGTTTGAATTTGAATTTTATGTTTCAACTGAGTGCTAAAAGGTCTTATAAGAGAGGTGCATGTGAATTGTGTCCTAAGACAGAACAGAGTTTGACAAATATTGCAAGATGCAATCGGGCATGCCAGAAAACATTCCCCAATATGCACACCGACTGCACTAGATTTTCGTAGTCACCAATTAATTAAAGGCACTGGACGTCAAATCGGAAACTCGTAAAACCACAGTTGACTCGCGAACGAGATTGTAAGGAGGCCACTCATCACCAAGTCGAAGGCTTGGATGTAATGCGTCAGATGAAATTTCAGCAGAACAGATGAGACAAAAAATGACGAACAGGCAAAACGACGTACATGGTACTATCTCCTGAGAGATTCTGAAAGCCGAAGATATCAGGAATAAGGTCCACGGTCCCACTAGCGAGGATCAACTCCCTGCCTCTGTAGGCAATCTTATTATGATCGTGAACATGGAACTGTGCTCTGAAGAACTGGTTTGAACAGTCCACCGGTGGATTATCGGTGTTTCGAATAAAGTGACTGTGTCGAATAAGCTTTTGATTACCCTTCTAGCCAGCCCTCACATAGCTCAGGGTCTTGGCCGTCGTGGAGGAGGACATTGTGAATCGGCTCTGTTGCAGCATTGCGATATTCGTGCGAGTCGAAGGCTGCCACACGCCGACGGGAGATTGCGAGAGATGTTGCGTCTGCAAGGCCCGCAGCTCGGTTGTGGTCGTTCACATTGATTCCTGTTCCCTATTATCGGAGGTGTGCTACTGGGAGGGACCAGATATGGGACAAGATCGTGATATGGATGAGAGAGAGAGAGAGAGAGCTATCTATACATGGCAGGCACACGTCCTCAACGCCTATTCACGCGCAATCGTACTCTGCGCAAAAAGGTATCTTGCTGTATGAGCAGCTAGGCCCTGCAGCTCGCTTCGTTCGACTCATATTCCATTCATTGCAACATGTCTTTCCCGAGGCGTATCAGGTCTGTCTCGACATCCCGTAGTACCCAGAAAGAAGCAAACGCTCGAACAAAGACATCAATCTCAGAACACTCGCACTCGCGTTCAGATAACCACTGGCGGTTATTGCGCAATGTCACCGCTGACGATCACCTCAAGGCCCCGTAAGTACTGGGCCATGATCGGGATCAGTGATGTTTCTTCTGGCACTTGGGACGTGCTACCAAACTGTCGACTACTCGGCGGAGAGGAGCGTATGGAGACAGGTGTCTGGAGAAGAAGATTATGATGATCCTCGGAATATGAAGAGTCTAACTATCCATAGAGAGGGTCCGAGGGTCACATTGTATTACTTCATCGACCAAGACATAGTGTGCGGCAAAGTTTTTGAGAATCGGACGGTCTGCCGTAATAGCGGTACAAAAGACGATCTCTTCGCCTCGTGACGGATTTTGGTTCTGAGACCTATTGATCAATTCATCGTAATCATCCTTCGTGCAAAAAGGTTTCAAGGTGGCTTCCTGAAAACAATTGTCGTTACGGCTTTCTATTCGCAGCTGCTGTTCGATAAAGCCCAATCCCGATAACCAATTCGACCTGTGGAGATGATGGCAATTTCTACCTCAGAATCCTGGGTAGAGTGTTCCAATCACGGCTGCCCTGCAGAATAGATTCGATTCGATGGCACATTGAACCTCCCAGATGGCCGCAGTCCTCGCGTTTTGAGCAACGGTATAATAGTCTTGTCACACAAGGCTTCCGAAGAGCTCGCCTGGCCTATCACCGACGGATAGCCTGCGCGGTGTCAGTTGAGTAAATAAACAAAACGGGCCTCGTCATCTATTCCTGAAAATGAAATCAACCAGGAAACGGGAAAAATGGAAAGGAATAAGGAATAATGATCGGCAGGGTGAAGAGAAGGAAGAAGAAGAATGTTTACGAGGAGTTTGGACAAAAATATTGGAATGTTTGCAGGGTTGCTCCTGCCTTTCCTACTAGTATTACTAGTATTACCTACCCAAGTAGGTAATAACCACTGGCAGTATTTCTACCGTCGTAGTTTCCCGATTTGATCAGTTGCAAGTATGGGCATTGGCAACATCAACTAACCATGGTCGCTCTTCCCTAAAGCCTTCTCGGACTGGCGTCCTTGGGATAAATTTTGGATAACTAGGTCTATTGAATTTGAAGACCCTGGATTTTTGAATTAGATGCATGAATCTGGTTCCAAGGTTAATACCACGGTTGGAAGAACATTGGAATGGGATAATAAAAAAGCAAAATTCCGGACTCGGAGGTCTCAACTCCATGAAGTTGAAGCTCGCTGTTGAGCTGGGCCGCGGAAGGTACTTGAATATACCGATGTATAATAATAAAAGACTGAACTCTAGATACTATGACTTCTAATTATTCAATTACTTCCAAGGTTGATACGATGGATGCATGAAGTCAACTTGAAATCAATGCTCGTGTGATCTACCCGAAAACGACTTGATGGTAAAATGTTAGCTACAGCCTGGAAGATTAAATCACGGCAGGACGTTAAGCACTTTCGTGATCTATACCCTGACCGTGTAGTATCTGGCGAAACGGGAACCCATACTGACTTAGACTTATCAAACTATGTCATGCCCCAAGAGAGAGCATGTATGTGAATACCGCTGGACATTGAAAACAGTATCAAATGTTTACCAGCCGAAGGTAGCCCCTGATGACTGTTAATAGGACAAGAGATAGAATTAGAAATTCGAAATAGAAACAATCTTAAGGATAACAGATAGCATGGGGGTAGAAATGAGCATGGGAATATGACAACGGTGAGATGTTGGTAATAAGAATGAGCAGCCCGAGGATAGTAATAAGAATAAGAATGGGTTGCGAGAAGAACTGAGTGAAGATTTCGGCAACAAATAAGCAGAAAGAGATCTCGACGACAGCGCTTAGTCGCTGGATGTGGGGAATCTTGGACGCCATCGTTGGTTAGGTTGCAGTGTCCTCGTCTCTGGGACTCTGATAAGAATGACGGTAATCGGGAATTGATGTAGAACACAAACTCAAGGCGCCGTCTTGAAATGGCGGGCCACGGCGGTGGCCTAGCGAGCAGCCTGTGGGAGCCATCATGTCATGCCGAGGGGAGAATCTCGCAAATGTCTCGTCAAGTGAATGAGATCGTTCATCAGGAGGTGGAATCGGAATCGGGATATTGCCGTAGACATATATCCTGAATAGCGGGTTAGAATAGGAGCGATGGTATTAAAGAGAAAACGAACGAGGGACAGACCAAATTTCTGAATCGGATGCTGTCCGGGTAGAGTAGTTGTTGAGCGACCGGGCCTTTAAATTTGTTCCTCTGCTCAGTTGACGAAAGGACATTCGCGGTAAGGCTGTGTGGTTGGTAACAACATTCGCTGGCGGTCTCAAGCAGCCAGGTGGCCAGGCTACTTGTGTCTGTCTTGTAGCTCATGTAAATGCTTTGTTGAAATTTTGGCAACACTTGACTGTAGCTTCTTATGGGGAAATGGCGTGACCTCTGAGTAGTCGTGAATATGGGTGGTGAGAAAGGCTTTTGGGAGGGGGGCGGTTTGTGCGAAGCCGGAGGGAGGGAAGGAGGGAGTGAGGGATGGCGAGTTAAGCGATCGGGATTTTCAGATTTTCCTGCGAGGCAATTCAAGGAGTTCGGGATAGTAGCCGGGACCATTGGGGGAGACTGAAGGATCCGAAGATGGTGAGGCCATCTCGGAGAAGGAATGCGGAGTATGTGGCCAGGGGTCCAAGGATAGCCCCTGGGAGGTAGATGAGTTGCCAGGGAAGTTGCGGGAGCGACAATCAAATGAATTTTCGGCGTAATGGAGGGGGTTATGAAATTGCAGCGGCGGATAAGAGCAAATAAATGCAAGCGTGAAAGGACTGTGGGGAGTTCGTGTCGTTGACACAGTCAGATAACTAATGGGTACACAGGCCGATTCACATCTTCAGTACCATCAATTCATTCGCTGGGCTCGTTTCTCCGCTGCCAGTAGGGAAAGTCTCCGCGTCTTGAGCTGTGAGATGTGCTGGGAGTGCCCGGTCAAGCGCCGTGAGTACTCGGCGGACGAGTCGGCAGACGAGTCCATAATCTCATCAATAAAGTGGTATTCTTCCTCTATCAGGCGATCTATCACCTCGACTGACTCGGGCTGTTCTCGATGGGTTTCGTTCTCGCGTTGCAAAGGACGGGTATCGGGATCTTCCGTGAGATATTCAAGACCGTCAACAAAATTGCATTCCTCTCGCTCTCCCTTCAAATGGCAATTGGCACATTCGGGCATGATGTCTTTAAGACTGGCGACAGTGACACAAGATGAGAAGATGCCCTTGTGGTTTAAACAGCGGTCACAGCAGCCCAGGTTCCCGAGATTTTGACCAATCGATTGTGCCAGAAGTGCCTCAAGGTTGTCCGTTTTCTCGTTGACCATGTCGAGGAACAACATCCCATCTGTGTGATCACGCAAGCTCGGCTCGCGAGAAAGCTTCATTCGGCGAAGTTTGTAAAGCAAAGCACTTTTCCTGGGGCCGGTCCATGCGGAGTCCATGGCAAACTTTGCCCAAAAGCCAGGTTGGTCGCTGTCTGCCCAGACGCGGGGCTTGGGGTGACTGGGTGTCTCGTAAATCATGGTTGGTAGATGGTTAACTTTCTGGCCTTTGGTTATCTAGGATAGCAAAAGCCGCTATTCGAAAGTCTGTCTTTTCTTCTCGGTGAATAGATTGTGGATTCTCTGGAAGGAGACGAAGGTAAGGCAGTGGATGCTGTCAGCATGCATGCCAAAATGGCCCTGAGATTCTAGTGGCAATGGAAGGAAGCCAAATATGATATCAGGGTGAGGAATAGAAAGCTGGATGGAAAACCTGGGTAGTAAGAGCTGCGATGAATTTCGAAAACTTGAAGATCAATCTCTTATGTTGTAGGCTTGAGCTATGGAGGGTTGGAGGTGAAAGATTCAAGTTGTTTGCAAGTTGACCCACAATAACGCTTCAGGGAGAAGTGCCTGTGGGTCCGAAGCCGGCGACCTTCATTAGGCACCAAGTGGAGCTCTTTTCTTCAAACTTGAGGCTGAGTCCGGGGCCGAAGCCGGGGCCGGGCCCATGCGCTAGACCTCGTGTAGAACCTAGCGGAACTTATAAATTGAAAGTGTTCACGAAAGCTAATTCGGACTCGAGAGGTTCTGTATTGATCTTCAAAGCTCTACAATTTACACTTTGACGAAGGCAGACGTGGTCATATTTTCCAATTGAATGACCTATCGGAGGAGGAGACATTCATTCCCAGTGGGCATAAGTGTTGCTACACTTCCCGCTAAGCAAACTCCGCTCTTCTATGATGATTCTTGGCCCCGCAATTATATTACTACAAAGCTGACCAAACAGCCGATCTAGCAATTCGCAAAAAAAGAGGAAAAAAAAACCTTTCTAGGTCAATTGATCTATTGGTAGGAGTTGTAAACTTGCAGGTGATTTCAGTCCTGTGGAAAGTAGTCAAATGACCCTCATACAGGCAGCCTTACACATCGGATTCCCAAATACCTTTCCGTGTTTTCGAATGAGTGTTCTTGGAGGGAATTTGTATTACTGCAACTCCGGATCAATGATAACTAATACCTAAGTAGTAGTACTAGTACAGTGCTGACCGCTAACTATCGCCTTCCATGTCGAACAACATATAGAAGCTCTTTCAAACCCTAATTACATGATCTGTTCCGAGTGTTAATTGTATGACTCAGAACAAGTAAAATACCAGCTATGGTATCTCTACATGTACTTTGACAGATCAAAATATTTCAGGCCCACCAGCAAAGACGCCTAATCTGCCGCACGATATCCCTACTGTAACAGACTCGGCACTGGTTCCTTTTATATACTGTACCATATGACTCTATGACGGGATCTAGTTGAAGTGACGTGATTGAGGGAATAGTTGAATTTAGTACTGTAGTTAATTTACAACACTTATGGGTATATTTCCCTCATCTTCTGTGTGTTCTCTTTCCAAAAGATAATATACTTTCATTCGAGCTTGAATTGTATCAAGCATTTCGCCGCGGCCTGTTATACAGTGATTATTTGCGATTATGATTACTGTAGTAAGCTCAAGTAGAGGATATATCAAAGTGACATGGCTATTGTTTCGAGACACATTGTGGGTATGTAGTTATTTCCCTCTAATTATTTAATCCATCTTTTGATTTTTTCTATAACCCGCCGTCCCTTGCTGGCATTGGGGCTTTCGGCCTCCTGACTGTTTGGTAATTCTCGCTGGTACATCTCTTTGGCCTCTTTGAGCCTGCCCTGATTCTTGTAGAGAATCCCAAGGTTGCTCACAGTACCGAGAGTAGACGTATGATCTGGACCTAGGGCCTTCTCATAGCCTGCCAGTGCTCGCTGGTACATCTCCTCAGCCTCTTTGAGCCTGCCCTTATTAGAGTAAAGAACCCCAAGGTTGTTCACAGTATCGAGAGTAGACGTATGATCTAGACCTAGGGCCTTCTCATAGCCTGCCAGTGCTCGCTGGTACATCTCCTCAGCTTCTTTGAGCCTGCCCTGATCAGAGTAAAGAACCCCAAGGTTGTTCACAGTACCGAGAGTAGACGTATGATCTGGACCTAGGGCCTTCTCCTTACCTGCCAGTGCTCGCTGGTACATCTCCTTAGCCTCTTTAAACTTGCCCTGATCAGAGTAAAGACTCCCAAGGCTATTCATAGTATTGAGAGTAGACGTATGATCTGGACCTAGGGCCTTCTCCTTGCCTGCCAGTGCTCGCTGGTACATCTCCTCAGCTTCTTTGAGCCTGCCCTGGTCAGAGTAAAGAATCCCAAGGTTGCTCACAGTACTGAGAGTAGACGTATGATCTGGACCTAGGGCCTTCTCATAGCCTGCCAGTGCTCGCTGGTACATCTCCTCAGCCTCTTTGAGCCTGCCCTGATTAGAGTAAAGAACCCCAAGGTTGTTCACAGTACTGAGAGTAGACGTATGATCTGGACCTAGGGCCTTCTCCCTACCTGCTAGTGCTCGCTGGTACATCTCTTTGGCCTCTCTGAGCCTGCCCTGATCAGAGTAAAGATTCCCCAAGTTATTAAATGCTCCCCATATCGAAACATTATTTTCGGTTAGTTTCCTATGGCGTACAAGATTCGCATGTGGGAGAAGCCGTCGTTGGAGCTCTGAATAATTTCTGTCACTTACACTAGGGATAGTGTATCCAACAGAAATCAGTGCCAGCTCATAAAGCTGGATAGAATTCACTTTTTTATCCGTATAGGTAATGTGATGGCACCAGTCCTGTACCACAGGATGTATTGCATAACTTCCCTCCAGCAGCTTCGTTTCAAGGAGGGAGAATGTGATAAGAGTCTTCACACTAGTCTTAAACACTAGTCCGCTTGATATAGTATTTTTAAGCCAGGTGGGGATATTTGAGCTATTGTCAGCGCCTTTCAATAACTGATACCAAATATCCCGATTATCAAAGCATGCAAGTAGTAGTAATAACTCTGCTGCATTTAGATCTCGCTTCTGAATCTCACGATATGAGATCATCCATGTTTGTAGCATATTACCCTGCTGGTATTGAAGCCCAGTACGTGATTGAGATTGTAAATCAGACCAAGAATCTTCGTAATATTGTAAGTACTCGCTGATGCTGGTTCCGGTTTGACGCATGAATGCCGCCGCGATAATAATCGCTAATGGCAGTCCGTCAAGACGACTGGCAAGGGCAAGGGTGTCTTGGCAAATCAGTATTCTGTGAATACCTATATATTTGATATTCTCGTACCTGGACTGTCTTCGAGATCTGCAGTGGTGATTGCTGATAAACCACTATTCTGCAAGAGTAGTTGAATTGCCTCCGCTCTGTCAAGCTTGCAGATTGGAAAGGACTTTCCCAGCTCAGTCAAGCCAGAGAGCCGAGAAGTAATAATGATAGAGCCGTGATCTGCTGAAGGGAAGAATGCTCTAATATCATATTTATCACCAATACCGCTGTTGACAGAAGAGTATTGATCGATGTTGTCCAGAATCAGTAGCCAGCGTGAGTTGCCGTATTTCGCTAGCCACTTTAGCACATGCTTAGCTCGTTGCTCCAGCTTCTCGTCATCGATCACCTTGTTTTCCTGGGACTGTCCAGGTAATCGAGGCAAGACTAAGCTAAGAGATTGCAAAAGTGTACTTCGATCCTTGCCATTCAACCAGAATATAGCAGTGAAATCATCTTTGTGGTCTCGCGCAAAACGAATCGCGAGCTGTGTTTTTCCTATGCCCCCAAGCCCATGGAGAATCGCGACTTTTCGTGACTGGGCATTTTTCGGCTGTAAATATTGCCATAGACGGTCTAGCTCAGCTTCCCGCCCCAGGAAGCTTTCAATCACAGGCACGGCAGTGAGGTCTAATGGGATCCTAAAGCGGTGAGCTGGATATAATGACTATTTAGCAAAACTCGAATCTAGAACTGGGATACATTAAGCTTGCTGCCTCTTACCGGAGTTTGTCGAAGTGTCATACGCTGTAGAGTCACAACTAGATATTAGTAAATTCGATCTGGATGGCCAGGGTTTAATTGAACTTACCTGGGTGTAGATGAATTGTTCCGTAATTAACTCCCACCTGGTTACCCGAGTTTCTACCGCCAAACGATAAAGAATCCATCATCAGAAAAAAGGTCTTGGGGAACCAGATAGAGTTACAGGCTGCTACCCCGCAGGTCAATCTCCACCCCCGCTATCAGGTGATCTTTCGGGCACTGACCTCCATAAAGTGCTCAACCTTTTCCCTCAGAACAGGGCCAGAAAGGTTTTAAGGAACAACATTTGACACTCATACTCGAGTCAAAGAATAGGTTAATAGTGAGTTGTCAAATTTGTTGCCACAAAGTCTTACGCAGATTTCCAAGAGTCTGGATAACTTATTTTGTATCGAACCTTCTAGCCTTCTAGGCTCTGACCCCCAGGCTTTTTTTTCTTTGATACTAGTCTCTTGAAACATCTACTTTTATTACAGCGTTTGAACAAAGCGGGTAATTTACGCACTAACCATAGTTGTGGCGGATCGAGCTCAACATGTCATATGATTAGGGTTTCAAAGAGCTTCTCTATGTTCACCACATGGAAGGCGAATGCGGTTGCCACTGTAGTAGTAATCCCCGATGTGGTAACTTGCTATTCTGCATGATTCTCAATTTTCTGACCTTGAGTCTATAATCCAGAGACTCCTCTGCCCCTAGTTTCTCCTATTTAAAATATCATCTATCTTTCAGTTCCCGGCCTATGATGATCGGTGATCGAGCAGTAATTCATTATCTCAATAGCATGATATTACAAACAAACCGCGGCAGGGTATCCTGAAGGCTGGGCCAGGGTACCTCAATGTTTACAGATAAAAATGAATTTTTCTCCACTCTAAATGTTTACCGCCAGCTAATACCCAGACTAACACTATTCTAGGTTCTCAATGAGCTACTTGTAGGTATATCTGAGGGTCATTTCCATGACAGGTAGAGTGACTATACCTCACATGGCTTCTCTTTCTTCCAATGAAGGCATCGATTGAATTTCCAAGTTGGTACTCTGGAACTTAGTCATTTCGGATAACTAGGCTCTGAAACCGAGTGAAAATATTATTTGGACCCCTGAGAGTCTAAAATTGAGCGACAATAAATGAGAAACCGATACTACTCAACATATTTCTAGTACGGCTTGAATAAAATTCGAATGCCGCAGCCACGTCATGAGTGCTGTATACAGCGATATGCCAAAGTACCCGTGGACTCTCCCCAGTGTGCGCTCCGCAGGTTTGATAGTAGTGAGATTAAGAATGAAAATCACGAAGGCAGTTAGTGTATAGTGCAGGACAGTTATATTCATCCCTTTCAATCTAGATCCAGTTACTATGCTGATACCGTTTACCCCCATACTTTTCTCTTTCTCAATGAAATTACTCCGCTTCCCATCCCCATAACTCCCGGCTGTCAAAGTCAACCATTTCGTTATCTATTTTTTCTTTTTTTGTATTCCTTTGCCAGATGTAAACATTCTGTATTCCAGCCATTCCTTTTCAAACGCCACTGTTTTCCACGAGACTATTTCTTTAGCCCATGTCGTTTACATGCCATAGTAACTTAGGGCTACATGCCGTTGACCCTCGGAGCGGATATTTTCGGCCGGAGATAAGCGGCTCTGTTTGTCAGAGCCCATGCCAAAGATCTTTCTCTCACTCTCACTCTTTCTCCTTTCCCTCCTCTTTCTACTCCAGTCAC
Source organism: Penicillium manginii (assembly GCF_028828005.1). Lineage (NCBI taxonomy): Eukaryota > Fungi > Ascomycota > Eurotiomycetes > Eurotiales > Aspergillaceae > Penicillium > Penicillium manginii. The sequence continues at coordinate 3,340,898 of NW_026643103.1, read as the reverse complement.
ACACTCTCTCCTGACTTCTTCAGCTACATTCCCGTGGCATCAATCAGTCGATACTGGCCGTTGAATCAAGCAGCCCAATCCCTGGTCATTTCCAACCGCAAATTTCAGGCTTGCATGCCCCATGCCTGCTTTTGAATGAGGAATTTCATGAGCAAACTCCCTTAGGGGTGGCTTCCTTGTCAAGTTTCCCTTTTGAATGCCATCCCTCCTTTTCTAACCCACTCTCCAGGATACACTGCTATGTATACGATATTCCGGTTCCGAGTCCATCTTAAGTTGAACGATATGATCGAATCGCTGAGCTTCAAGTTTTCACTGGATGCGCCCCTCAGCTGCATTGCATCGAACCGTAGTTTCCACAGAGTTCCACTCGCCAGCTACCCGTGGCCTGCCATGAACGACTTGATCAACTTGACGAGCATTCACGAAATGCCCCATGGGCAAGGCATGGTATCGTTGCTCCCGCGGGATGCCAGTCACCAAGCTAGCCATGGCCTGTGATGGACCAGGAAGAAATACTTCGACTCGCTGCTTCATGCCAGCTCAGACCTGTCTCGGGATGAGATAATTTACCTGTCAGCTAGGCGGGTGGAAAAGTTCTGTTGCTTCTATTCTTATTGTCCTTCTCGTCCCTAATTATTATGTTCTTACTTTGTGTATTATTTATGCTCTTCTCGCGCTTTTGCTTATTCCTGATACCATCGATATCTTTACACCTATTCTTATCAATGTTTCCAGCCCAAATCTCTCCTCCGTCTTCTAGTCCTTATCCTGGAAGTAACCATGCTGTACTGTCCTTGGCCGAGCAACATCCGGCACGTACCCACCTGCACTGATCGCGCTTTCGTCTTTTCTCCTTCCTTCTGGCCACCATTCAGTAGCTTATACCTTGATAAAAATTTAACTCTTTGAGTCCATTATCATGCCAACTATGGATCCCAATATATTTTCTCGGAGCGAGCATTCGCCCGTGCGGTCGTTCTACCACTCACTAATCGGGAGGTTGTGGTATTTTGTAACGCATCTCTTAAAAGTAGTACTAGTAGGAGACTATTTCATCATTGAGTAAATTTCTCTCTCTCTATAATGCCTTTCCCGAGTGGTCCTTTGATACATGGCAATCAGAACAGGGTCCCGTGTGCCTTTTGTGGACATCTTTGTCCACAGTAAAGCTGCCAGTGACCCTTTTGACTCATGCTATTTCTCTGTCTCCAACTTTCCTTGGCAGCTAGTATCTCCTCCAGAACCTTGGAACGTAATTCCATGCCCTGTGATTTCCGTAGAGACATCATATTTAATCGAATGTACCATTAGCACCATGTCAGGTTTACTTGGTCTGCTTGATTCGCGGCCAATCGCCCACGACCAGAATGCACTACCTTGATCTCTGTCCAAATACTCACTCATCGTCCCCATATCATTTTTAATGATTCCAGTAACTCCTGCCATTGTAGTTGCTATAAGGCAGCAACCAATGGCGAATTAAATTGATTGATTGATAATTCGTGACCATAACTAACTCCTCTATTTCGAAGCTGCGGTGAGATCCAGGCACCAAATGGCCTAGTACACACCGATCAACGGGTTGTTTCGGGGAGATATCGAGATTTTCAATCTACTAAATATTCATTCGTTGTACAGTGTCGATTGTATATCGGTGCTCAATTAGTCCTTTTAGCATTACAGACATATGTTTGCGAAGCCCTACAGCAAACTATCTCCAGGTTTGGGCCCTACTGTGGGCATGGAGATGGATGGTATAAGGTACATGATCCCTGCAGCGTGGAACGATCGGCTGGTTGTACGACGAGCAAGCTCGTGGTCTCACAGATCTTTACTGGTGAAAATTAAAAACGATCAGCGCATCTACGTCTTCGCTATTTCTTCATGGGAGAGCCTTTTATGTTTATCTACTTCTCGATTGCCTGCTTCGACCTTCACGTCCGCTTCTTTCATTCTTCTCGAATCATCTGTCCCAGTACAGCTTTCTCTGCTCTCGACCCATTTAGGTCGCGTTCTTCAGATACGACCCTACAGCTACTTCAAATCAACACCCTTAGCTTTCAATCCCCTTCTTAAGTTCGAGACAATTGTTTTGTGGTAAAGAACACTCCCTCAGTCCATTTGTGCCTCTTTCCATAATATTTGCCTTTGAGCAGCCCAGTGTTCGAAACACAAACATCAAATCGAATCGAATACAAATTGAAGGCCGTCCGGAAGGCTGAATTCAATTTCTACCATCTACATTGAGAATTTTCGAGCTATCACACCCGCAGCTTCTATTTCCAATCTTGACTTTCAAGTCTTTGAGGTCCAAAAACTATAGATTCCACGCCCTCGGATTCTATTTGCTTTCTTGACCTCCGTAAGGGGAGGTGATTTGTACTGTTCACAGGACCTATAAAGGACAACCTTGGGAATACAGGATTAGACTTGCCTAGTTACTCTCATGACATATCACCGTTCACCTCCATTGTGCTTTCCCTCACCGCCCATCTTCCGGGTCCTGATTTGTTTGCTCTTATTGCTTTGTTGATTTACTTATTCACTGTTTGTCTGCAGGCACCAAAGTTAACACAAACAAGATGACGTTACGTAGACAAAAGGGTGGTCTACTACAAAACAGAGTCCCCTACCCGTCACTCTCTCTTTCTTCTTCTCCAACACCTCCAGCAACTATTCCATCGCCTCTGTGCGAGGCCGGTCATTTGACCATTTGTTCATTCTGGCAAACGTTCTAAATCTTCACTGTCTCTGAGTGGGCGAGCATGAGTGCCGCTTGGCACAAGAAACATCTGCACCACTGGCTAAGGCTGAGGTTTGTTCCTTGTTCATTTTTCTTTCTCCCAATCATCATCGCTCCTATTCTAACTCGAGGGTTTCCCGAAGCTCTTTTGCAAGGTCCATTTCCTCTTTCAAGCAACTATGAGCGACGTAAAACAACATTCCTCCGAGAATATTTCGAAGCATGCCGGTGAAGTTGATCATGGTGCCTTTGACAAACCCGGCTACGAAGCCATCGCCACGACCCTCGATATGAGCAAGACTGCGCGAGTCGTAGCTCGCTGGCTCTCGGTGAATTTCCTCTCGGTCTCTATGGATTGAATCGTTTCTTACAGATTCGATTTTCCGATTGCATTCAATGGCCTTTGCCATTTCATTCTTAAGTCTATGCCTGTGACTATGGTATCTTTAGCGGTTATTCTTATCATCGTCTTTCTTACCCTATCTTTACTCATATCCTTACTCATGTTGTTTCTCTATCCTTACCCACATTTTTACTCATATCTTTACTGATGTTGTTTCTCTTTCCTTATCCACATTTTTACTCATATCCTTACTCGTGTTGTTCCCCTATCCTTACCCACATTTTTAGTCATATTGTTACCCAAGTTGTTTTTCTATTCTTACCCATGTTTTTACCCATATCGTTACCCATGGTTTTACTCCTAGTCTTACTTCTAGTGTTATCCATATTCTTATCCATATTCTTATTCATATTCTCATTCCACATTTACTAATATTGCAATCCTTGTCCCACCAGTACATTTAAAACATTGCCTTTGATCAGTAGGCGCTTGATAGCCGGCCGCTCTCAATACCCAGTGATCTCGCTTGATTCAAGGCCACTCACCGCCAGCATTGTCCATTATTGCCTGATAATCCCCTCCTCATTCAAGTCGCTATCTCGATATATCTCATTGGCATAAAAGATCGGCCGTTCAACGCCCGGGCAACTCATCAATTATCCTCATTCTGGTTATGAGTCTCTTCCCTCAAGTTCCTGGAGCCTCGGCGATGGCCAAATCTGCGCGGTCTGTATATATTTACTTCCAACTTTCCTAACGATAGTTCCTCGGCCAGAACTTGAATCTCTTCTAGACCGGTTATTCTGTCATTTCTATGTTCACGAGGTCATCGGGGAGTTTAGAATTAGGGCATGTATCCAGGTACACCAGTTCAGCAGTAGACAAAGTAAACTTTAATGGAAATCCAGTTGTTTACAGAATAGAACGGTTTAGAAGTGGCAGACAGGTGGTGATGTACACTCGCTGACTGCTATTCTTGAAGCCATTATCATCCCACTGTATTTTCAGGGTTAGATTTCTATTCATCCCTCTGTCTTATTCGATTTTTAGTTCCCACCCGGCCAGTAGTTTTTATGGACTTTGGTCAGTCAGCATTAAGGTGTGGAGCCTCAGGCCATCTCGCCTTCACGGCCACACTCCTTCTCTCTCATCGATATCCGCATGCATGCATGCACCATTTTCTCATTTTCATCCTCCATTGCATCGGATTTGAATGTCTTTCTTGATGTCTACTGAGTTCAGTTGCTTGGCGGCCAATCGATCTACAGCCAGCATTGCCTTGTGCCTTAACCTTATGTTCTTCCACCTTTTGAATCGGCGCTATATATCTTACAAACCGGCTAATTGCTTGCTTCGAGACCAAGTAGAGAGGGTTAACCAACCCCCGGCTTCGAAATAATCTTGAAATAAACGAAATGATTGCGGAGTATTCCCTGCTTATTGGAACGAAAACACTGAGTATCATGATAAAGGGTTTGTAAGCCTTAGGCTTAAGGCATCTCTGTATGCCGCCTATACTGACTCTTATTAGGGACCATTAAGAATTTATTCAGCAGTCGGTTTTTTTTGGGTTTTTTTTTGGGTTTTTTTTTACCTGCGTAGGCTCTGCTGTAGTCCTGCAGCTGAGGGTGGAATGATTGAGTCTAGACCAACCGTGGCTTGAAGGATTGGGACTTGTGTATTGATGTTCTCCGTGCATGTGTACCCAGCTGGACCGTGCATTAGAACCGACCAGTGATAAGCAGCAAACGCTAGTGCTTCCCCAAAAAACGGTTCCCCTGAGTTGTGCGTTCGAACGCAGGGTTCTCCCGCCACAAACTCTTCCATTTGTTGATTTACGAGCCAAACTTCTCAGTTCAATATAGAAAACTCCGCGAAATCATGTGCTTTCAAACTATTTCCGTTATTTTTTAGCTATCCATGAAGGGAAGAAGAACAGATTTGTAGGCTTGACAGAAAAGGAGCAAGTAACCTGACTCTAGCGTGCAGCTAGCCTCGACCAAAAAGCCGATCACAACCGGAACCAGGCGGAGTGGAGCTCAGAGTAACCCAAGCTATCCAGTCAATTTCCAAAATAGGATTAGCACTTGGCAAGAACTGGGCAGAAGTGTCTTGTCAGGGGAGGATTTTCCTCAGAGGTTCACCATCAAGTGGGACCTCCCCCCCAGTCTGCCAGTCTGCCAGTCTGCCCGTTCGCCACTTCTCACCCCCCCCTCACATCAATCTGCTTCTTTCCAACCTCCCCAGCTCACTGTCCTTCCTTTTGTTGCTCGTTTATCGCTTATTTGTATCTTCCTATTAGCTGGTTTTCGATTTTCTTTTTTTTCTTTTCTTCACTTTCGTTCGCATACCTCTTTAATTGACGAACCCCGGATTTCACGGAACCGCCCCAATCCTTCGCCCCATCTTTCAACAACACATCTATCGCCAATAAAACACCAATTGATCGAATAGACAGCAGTTGGACGACCTACACTACGTCATAAATCACGAACTTCAATGCGGTTTAATCTATTCTACTACTAGATCCGCTGTGGGATCATGCATCTTTCATCATATTTGGTCATTGCCGGCCTTTCGACAAGCGTTCATGCCTTCTATCCCTGGGAGCTTAAGGTAGCGACAGGCGCCACTATTTCTTCGCGCCAAACCGGTTTCCGTCGTTTCATGCCATGGATCTTAGCCCCGGACAGCTCGGATTCCGACAACGACAGCCAAGGCATCACGCTCGATATCACCAAGGCTCGCCGTCGCCGGGACGATACCTATAAAATTGTCGAGTCGGAAACCCCCACTTTGGAGAACAGTGCGGCAGTGAATCAAGATGGAGTGGACTTTTCTTACTTCGTCACCGTCAAGGTCGGTTCACAACAAGAAGAAATGTGGTTGGCACTCGACACCGGATCGCCGAGTAGCTGGGTATTCAGCTCTAAGTGTACCACCGAAACTTGCACAAACCACCACACATTCAATATCTCCGAATCAAGCAGTTTCCACTCGAATGACTCGACCTACAGCCTCGGATACGGTAGTGGTCAGGTGAAGGGAGATCTGGGTCAAGATACCATGTCGATCGCTGGAATGGATATCACTTTCACATTTGGATTCGCCGAGTCTGCAACCAAGCCATTCGATAGCTATCCTATTGATGGCATTCTCGGCATAGGCCGATCATACACCGGTGGTTGGAAGATCCCCTCTTTCATGGATATTGTCGCCAAAAAGGCAGGGCTCAGCTGTAACATTATTGGGCTTAGCTTGTCGCGCGCCTCCGACAACAAGAAGGACGGCGAGGTGAATTTCGGAACTGTGGACACAACAAAATTTGACGGACAGATTTCTTACACCACCACTAATGCCGAAACCTGGACTATCCCACTGGATGACGTCTACGTGAATGGCAATGCGGCCAACTTCACTGGAAAATCTGCAATCATCGACAGCGGATCTACATACGTCTTTGTTCCACCAGCCGATGCTGTGACTTTATTTGGTCTCATTCCGGGCTCTAAGCAATCCGGGGAGAACTACATAATTCCATGTGACTCAACCGCCACTATCGAATTCGAGTTTTCTGGAGTCAAATACACCGTCCAGCCAGAAGACTACATTGGTTCAAAGGCCAGCTCGGACTCGGGCTGTCTCTCGACGATAGTTGGTCACCAGTCCTCCGGATCAAACACATGGCTTCTCGGCGATGTCTTTCTGAAAAACGTCTATTCGGTGTTTGACTTCGATAATGGGCAGATTGGCTTTGGAGCAAAGTCATCGAATTCGTCCTCGTCCTCTGGAAATGGCACATTTGTCGCTCCCAGCGCGACTGCGACCGGTCCTTCGGCCGCGGCCACTGATGGCAGCTCTGAAGTCTCCACTGCGGCGATTTCCACCACAACGCCAAGCTCATCCTCGTCTTCAGCGACTGAGACCGACTCGCCCACTATCAACTCCGCCTCGCGCATGTCCGGCGGACTAGCTCTGTCATTAGTGATGACTTTTGCTGCCGCTCTTATCCTTTAAAATCTTTCAATCACCAATATCTTACCCTCGACTACTCGTCTCACACCACAATACCCTTTTTTGCTGTTAAGCTGCTAGCCTTCGTCCCTGGCGTTCTTGTTTATACCGTCAAACTGGCATACATATCATCGCAAACTGACTCTCGATCATCCACTTTACGTGTCCGACTTTCTTTGCATTCAAGTGATACCCACTTGCACATACCACTCGCTCCGCGCTGCCTTGATTCATACCCTTCACTTCTTGCATCTAGAGTGCAGTCTCATTTGCGCTTTTTCTTCTCTTTTATCCCCGCCCATTGCCTTCTGGGTCTGAAACATGGAATGGATCCATCACTGTACAATAAGAATACGATATCTTTGGCGGACAACCAAGAAACCATAATAATTGATCTCATTAAGAAATATCTTCACTTCAAGTTCCAGCCCTAGTGGTAGACTTTTGTAGACGATGTTTCATCTCACTCAAGCTTTGATCTTTGCAGGGTAGACCCTGGTTCCCGACGTCATGTTTCAGAAATCTAGAGAATTCCAAGGTTGTTTTAAATCTTGATCTAACCCTTTGTGTCCCCAGTTTGCTTTACGAACAACTTGAACGGGCTCTGCGAACCTCGCCCGAAAACTATGCTATGCCATACTCATCAAAGTCACAAGCCAGTGTTGTTACTACTAGTACTAATATGGTTCAAGTACTAATAGTAACTAGTATATTTCTGAGCCAGATCCCCCCCCGGCCCGGTAGTAGCACCTGGACATTGACGCCGGCACGGGCAGTAGTGCCTCAGGCCTACATATGGCCATCATTGGAACACTATCTTTCTCCAAAATATTCCGCGAGAACAGCATTACGACTACTAATACAAACTTTTCAATATGCCGCAGCTCTAGGCATCTCATAACTAGGTATGACCCCAGAAAACAAATTATTAATAAAGTTCCCCGCGAGATTGGCCCCCGCCAACAAAAGCCGCATTTTCGGCATTGGCATCCCGAGAATGTCCGGGACTAACCCGACCGGGCCAGTCCCTCGGTAACCAAGAGCGTCATCGCTGATACTAATCTGACGCTTTTCCAGATCCTCACATATCCCTCCACAGATACAGATCTCGCCATGTTCGGTCTCGCAGGAAGAAGGACGGCCGTTTCCGGGTCCAAATCGCTTGTATCAAGGACTCTGCCTGCTCGCGTAGCCATCGCCGCGCAATCGCCGAGCGCTTCGCGTGGATTTCACGCGACGCCATGCAATGAAGAGGAAAAGCGCCGGGTCTGGGCTGGGCGAGTGAAGACGCCCTGGATTGATGCTCTGAATGAGAGTCGCGAGGTGGCTAGGGGGGGTTAAAGAGGGCACTCCACCTCCAGCTGTGAAGCCCGATGTGACGCCGAAGAAAATGTCGGACAGTTACTACAGTGCTGTATGTATCGACTTACGGCGCTAATTGGAACCTACGATGTTTCAGTACAGCTAACGAGCTGGCCTCTTTTTTTTCAGATTCTGCCTCTAGCGCAAGATAAATGGCTGCTTGATACCTATCTCAATGCCTCTGGACATATCCGGTGAGGATGGCATATCTCTTGTCATACGTGCATGCTTGTGCGACGGCTAATGTTTAAATAGATTGGGATCATTGCTTATGGACCTCGATGCCCTGGCTGGTGTCATTGCCTACCGTCATACCGGTGAAGGCGTCAGTACCGTCACTGCGGCCGTGGACCGAATTACCATTGAGCACCCCCTCATGGAGATTTGTGATCTGGAGCTCAGTGGTCAGGTTTCATACGCTACTGGTCGATCCAGTATGGAGGTGTCGTGCCAAGTTTCAAAGCTTCGCCCAGAGGGACAACCGGCTCAGCCCGAAGATGTGTTGATTACTTGTGCCTTCACGATGGTTTCCCTTGACCCTGCTACCAAGAAGTATGTTCTACGTTAGAAGCTGAAACTAAAAACGTGCTAATCGCGATCTCCCAGGCCTGTCCCTGTCGCACCTCTGATTTTGGAGAACGCAGAGGAAGAGAAACTCTTCAAGAAGGGCGAGGCCAACTATCAAGCCAAGAAGGCTCTGCGCACCCGCAGTCTCCTCGAGAAGGCTCCTGACGATGAAGAGAGTAACTTGATCCACTCCATGTGGACCAAGGAGATGTCATATCTGAGTGAGTACCATCATGTACTATCTATTTCTCATCCACCTCCGCTAAACAACCCCCAGACCCCCAAGTCCCAGCCCTTCGCCCGAACAACCAAGTCTTCATGAGTGACACTGTCCTCAAATCGGCAATGATCATGCAGCCCCAAGATCGTAACCGCCACAACTTCATGATCTTTGGTGGTTTCCTCCTCAAGCAATCCTTCGAGCTAGCTTTCTGCTGCGCTGCCTCTTTCGCCCACGCCCGCCCCAACTTCCTTGCCCTCGACCCCAGTACCTTTGAAAACCCCGTTCCCGTCGGAAGCGTGCTCTACCTGCGCGCGACAGTGGCTTTCACTGAACCCGAGGAGCGCGAGGAGGGCCAGTCCAACTTCACCAAGGTACAAGTCCGCGTCGATACCAAGGTTCGCGATGTCGAACACGGTACCAAGAAGTCGACTGGTATGTTCAACTACACTTTTCTGGTAGAGAAGGACATCAACGTCATGCCCAAGAGCTATGGAGAGTTCATGCTTTGGACTGACGCGAGACGTCGCGCTCGCAATGCTGTTGCTATCGACCCTGCACATAAGATGAGTGCCCTGCGCAGTATCCAGGATAGTGTCACGGAGTAAATTACACTCCGCGCATCGTTTCGATGGCTTGCATTTCTGTGAATATATGGTTATTTGACATAATGGGATTGGATAATGTACATAGAGGAGTTCCGGTCGCCAAGAAAAAAGACATTTGATTTCGATTTGAAAATGAGAGGCTACGGTGCTTCAACGCTCTTTTTCATAATTCACTAGCAGCAGTCGTCCCACTGGACGTCACTCGGGAGAGATGCACAGGAAATGCTGAACTTGCAGTCGTTGCAGCTATTGAGGGTGACAATCTGTGACAATGAAGACCTACCTAGTTACAGTCAAGTTGAGCCTGCACTGAAAGCCGGTGCTTGAAGCACCCGTGGCGCAGTACTGATTTGCGCAGGAGGGGCCGCATTTTGTGGAAAGCTATATTGCCATCTCCGGCTCAAATGATTATACAGACTAGCCCGGGTACTTTCTTTCTCCTCGAGGCTGATCCCACCATCCTGTCTCAGACGCGCATCTATCTCAAAGATCCTCGAGCACTCCTCTTCCGCATCAGCGTATCCGGGATGCCATTGTGGGAACCATCGCAGATCTTCGCCGGTTTTCAACGTGATTTTCTTCAATTCTGACAGCCCTCTGCATTCGAGGAATCGTTTTGCAGAGGCTCTTGCGATTTCCTCGGTCAATACCGATTTAAAAGCCTTCGTCAATGGATATCCGTTCTGCGCGTTTTTTATTGCGTTTGATATTCCTAGTCCGACATGAATTGTTAATTCGCGAAGATTTTCAAATCTCGTTGCTAAAGCCTCCATCGTGTCGTTTGGCTGGAAAGCTTTTTGTTAGTTTTGAGAGTAGTAGTTCTGACGGGACAGAACTTGTGGCTTACCCATGTGCCATTCGGGTTTATATCTAGTTCCAAGCTCGTGAGATTTGGACAATGGTGATCCAAGCCTTCTATCTCCTCCAAACTCAGAGTTTTTCTCTCTTGGTCAGTCTCTTCGATGGCATGCAGGCAAAGGTGCTTGAGGTTGGAATGGTTGATCACAGAATTCATCGAAGGGACAAGTCCCTTGGCAGTGAGGCTCTCCAAGGAATGGAAAGAGGAAAGAAACGACTCAAGCTCAGGGCTCGAGTTCGAAACGGTATAGCGGGTATAGCTTGTAATCTGAAACTTCTTCAAGCGATAGATGTTCCCGGTGGCCGACTCGAGTACACCGCTGTGGGTCTGAACTCCCAACGTGAGAGATTCTAACTCCCCCCCAAGGAAACCTCTGTTTCCAGAAAGGTTTTTCCTCGTCTCTTATATGATAGCCGCTCAGTGAGAGATTTTTCAGGGGTGGGAAGGTGAATACATCTGGTAGCGAAAGCGGTACTATCTCTGTTGAAGGAGGGGAGGTGTTGATCACACAGCCTCCCCGTAAAAGATTGATCGAAACTGACAAGTCTTCAAGGTTCGGATATGCGGCGAAAGTCTCATGCAGAGCAAGTCTTTGTGGCCTGAACTCTCGTTCACCAGGATGCAGCTCTCTATCAGGGGCTGTGTCCGTAGAATCCACGAAGATACATACTTCCTGCACAAACGGAACGCATGGTTTCGGCCGGAAGAGTCCTGATTCGCGTTTTAAATAGAGCTTTGGAGATTTTTCATGAGCGATAAATGCATCCACAAGGGCGTCGGATATGGGAAGCTCTCCTTGAAAGCTAGATATGAGTGTGAGTAAATCCCTGGTGCATGTGATATAAATGGGTCATCTCTCTCTTACTAGACAGCCTCCAGGTTTGGAAGCTTCCTGACCAGCCCAGCCAGGAGGTCCTGGGGTGGCCTCAACTTGTCCCAGGCACGATATCTATCCTGATCGATGCCGCCGACTTTGAAGGTCATTTCACGCACAAATGCTCGTAATACCTCATTTCTGTCGTCCAGAAGTCGATGGAAAGGGTTGAAATTCAGATCCCATTTTCCCAAATTCTTCGGCTGTTCAGTGGCTTCAAAATCTTCGGGAAAAAGTGACCAGTCTTGATGCACCCTGCTTAAAATGACTGACCGGTACAGGAGTGGAGTGGCAAGAGTGTCGAATAATCTGGAGACCCCGCAGACGTTGGCGAGATCTTTTCGAGTGGGTAACTAATCTCGTTACTAGGGTTAGGCTTTGGAACTTATGATAGTAGCAACAGGAAAACATACAGCTTTGAAAATGAGATACCAAATCTCCGGAGGAATTTCTGGTTGACTCATGGCTTAGGCAGTTCAAACAGCGGCCGGAGTACGAATTTAAAACACAAGTTGAATCGAACTGTTGGGATGTTGTCAAGTGCCTCTGCGGGGTTGTTTTCGTGCCTGCTTTTAAGCCGCGATAGACAGCTTACTCAGCCTCAGTGAAATGGATTCGAAGAAGCCTAGTAGAAATGGCAGGCAACCATCAAATCAAACCACTACGTAGCAGCAACATTCAAAAATCGAGTTACTTCACCCAAAATATACTAGAAGGATAAGATATGCGCTTGATATGGTCTAAATTTCGGCCTATATACAAATGGGGATATAGTATGTATGGTGGGAAAGAACAAGAGCGGAGCAAAGTAGGCGGGGGGATATGAGAAGTAAAATGAGAACCAGACCCCCAAACCATGCACTGACTCCGACCACCAATGGGACAATTGAAAAGGGAAAAAATAGAGGAAATGACCTACTCCGGTATCATGGAGAATGATAATAGATGTAACCCCAGCCAAGCCACCCAGGTTATGATGCACCAGGTACAACGCGCAAATGGCAGTATCCAAAACCCAGGAACAAACAGAAACTCCCTGCCGCCTGTCGAAAACCTGAAACGAAGAAGAAAAAAAGAAAAGAAAAGAAGGAAGAAGCAGAGTAAGATTGAGATGGTGGGATTGTGCGGGGAAGTAGGATGGAGAGTCAAGAATAGGTCAAAAAGATGGTTGTAAAATCGTTTCACTTCGTTATGTCCAGTGCCTTCATGCGATTTTTCGAAAGTCACTTTTTATTGCATTTTTAAAATTGAGAATTGGGGTTGAGAGATTCGGGTGAAGGGCCTCGAAGAATCGAGGTCGAGAATGCGGCTTGGTGATAAAAAGCCATGTAGATGTTGAGAGGTTAAATGGGAGATTGAGATAGAAAGTCGCACGGCGTATGTAGAGCGAAAAGAAAAGCTGGGTTTTCTCATTCTAGAACCTCATCAATTGTATTGGATGTCAAAGATCCGGGATTTATTTGCGGGCCATTACTGGCCCCAGAACCACTTCTATCTCGTGGCTCCGGTGGCTGCTCTTCCTTCATGCAAGCATTTTCGAGGATATTGGTCCACTTCCCACCCGTCCCTGCATGGCTGTGTTTCAAGTGTTGACGGAAGTGATCGGCACGGAAGAATTTCTTCGCATTATTGCATTCGCCGAACTTGTGCACTGTCGTCAAGTGTTCAAACCGACGATCCCAGTCTGGCCGAGGGTAGTTGGGGAACTCCTCACCGCAATATCCACATGTATCATGCGAGGGACCGGCATTGGTTTGGCAGGATGGCGATCCTGAGCCATGGAATGCAGACTGGAACGAGACCAACGATGCGCAAGACCACGAATGGCGTCGCAGATGGAGCGAATTTTGATGCCTTTCCGCCTCGTTTTTGTTCTTGAAGCGGTTGTTGCAGTACTGGCACGAATATTGTTTCTCCATCTCATGGGCGCGTAGATCATCCGGGCTATCGAACTTTTTGGGCTTCTTCGGACAGCAATCGCAAATGAACAGCCCGCCCAGCTTCGAGGAGGCGGGTTTTGGGACGCTCAGCGCAATTGGCATTGGCATCGGCATCGACATCTTTCCAGTTGAATCTGTGGCGGGAGGTTCGAGGGTGTTGGCTCCTGGTAAGGGCCTCGGGATAGACATAAGTGGTACTCCGGGGGGAGCTTGCGTTGAGAATCGACTTTTCGTGATATGCGTCGAGATCAGAGCAAGGAGAAAGGCCCCCAGGGGATGGGCGGTCGTATGGCGAGAGGCTTGTCATACTACTGCCACCAATCGAAAGAGCAGAAGAATATGAGCCGGAGGTTCGGATACTGAGCGAAGAAGCTGCTGACAGTGTTCGTTGGCTTGGAGCGTAGCTGCTGTTTACCGTCAAATTGTTCGTGAATGGGTGACCACTGGTCCTCCGCTGCGATAAATCCCCGTTACTCGTGACAGTGTGCAAAGTGTGGCGATCGTCGGTATTGATCGGCTCCCGGGGTGGAGACGATGCTCGTCGTTTCATTCCCTGTCTTGAACCTTCAGGGTAAGGTGGTGTCGGTTCACGAAGAATAAATTGTCGGGGAACTGGCTCGTCCGTCGAGAAATCACCTTCAATATCAGAGAATACGCCTTGGTCGTAGCTGCCTCGATTTGATCGGCTGGGTAAGCTGATGCTGTCCTCGCGCGATGGGGTCGTTCCACGATATCGACGTCTTCCGAATTCAAAATCCACTACCGACGGTAGATTGCTTTCGACACTTGGGCTACGGCCCTCGACATACTCCCTCCAATCCGGTTTCGATCGGGGTGAAACCCCTCCTGACTGCGGGCTGCTATACCATTTCACGTCAAGTGTTGGGCCTTCTGATGGCCCCGGTGATGGCAAATTGCTTGATGGGCGTGATGGGAGAGAGGGAACAGTAAGCGCGGAGATTGAATTCCGGTGGTCCGAACTGATCGATCCTCGGGGAGAAATAGGCTTCCCGATTTTTGACAACAGATGCTGATCGTAGGCATTTGACGAATCTTTGACACTTCGCAAAGAAAAATCACGCTCGCCTTTCAGTCTATAGAAGGATCAGTATGGAGAAAACCGAGAGGGGCATAAGAAAGAAGAGCAAGTCGGTTTGAGCTTACATCGGACCATTGGGATTGACAGACATGGAATTGGGAAATCCATCATCTGTCGGTGGTGGCGGTTCAATCTTTATTTGAGCCTCAGAGCTGCGTGAGAGTGGCATACCGCTTTGCCTCCCTTCAAGCTCATCAAGATCCATTCGATCGCTTTTAGCTGCAGAGTCGGGACGGCTGCGGCCACCACCAAATAAGCTTGAAGAGGGGTTGATTGGGGGAAGAACAGATGTAGATCGATCAGAATTCGCATGCAACCACCCAGCATCATAGCCGTTCTCTAAATCGTGAATGCGTGTAGGCGGAGGTAATGGAGGAGGCACAGTATGCATATTGGGGCGAGATGGAATAGGTAGTGGGCCGTAAGTTGGAAATGGCAATTCGGGCATCATGGATGTTTCGGGGCGATGGCGATGGTCGTACTCGTGATCCTTTGAAGCATAGAAATTCGATGATGCGGCTAGTCGGTCCATTCTAGATGGTGTGTGGGGTGGCGTGGAAGTGAAGATGGAGCGATGTGGATGGCCAGCTGCACTAATCATGAGCTGAATCCGGTGGCGTTTGTCCGAATAAAATCCACTCCCAAGAAAAGAAAAAAAGATAAAAAAAAAAATAAAAGACAAAAAAGAAGATAAAAATAAAGCAAAGCAAGTTGATCAGAATAAGCTGAGCAAATCAAGATCAACAGCAACTCAATCCAGTTGAGTGCAGCGCAAAGGTTGGTGGAACCAGGCTCGGATTCCTAAGCGGACTGCCAGCCTCAACCCCCGCCTCCGATTACTTGGGAACCAAGAAGGTCCAGCTTCTAATGGATAAGCAAGAACAGGCGGAGCGAGATAGAACTTGTAGAGTGGCAACAGGTGGAGATTTTCATGCGCTTAAAATTCCTAGTTGAGAGTCAGATGTGTGGAACCAAAAGGCGGCAAAAGGTGACCTGATATTGCAAGTCGCACTCGTAGTTCACCGTCGCATCCGCAAGAAGATAGGGCTGAGGGGAGGGGCGCAATATTAAAAAAGAAATGAGCAATAAATCATAATAAAAAGGAACCTACCTCTTGCTCGGTACCCTTGTTCGGCGATTCGCCTCATGGGATGAAACGTTTGATAAGTGACACACAGCCCTGTCTGGAAGCCGTCTGTGTCCCATAGAACCAGTCAGTCACGAACAGCGGGACTGGACATGCTTTTGGATCTTTTGATTTTTGGGAATGAATAGATGCACGCTGTTTTAGAGCAGATGGTGAAATCCCCCCCTCCCGGATATTCTCTAGCAGAGGATCCCCGATGCGATTGGTATCCTCGTTTTTGGTCACAAGTATATGAGAAGCAAATGCAATGGCAATGGCTTCAAACCAACTAGTTGTGTCGGGCAACACCCCACCACGGGCTGAACAATTGAATAATAATTCCCTAGGGAGACACGGAAAGACCGAAATGAATAAAGAGAGCTGAACAAGTCCAGAGAATGCACTAGTTCAGGTTCAAGGGCAAAAAAAGAAAGGGAGAAAGGAAAGGATTGCGCCCTAGAGAGACAGTGGAAAATCGGGCAGTTAGAAAGTCAGGCAAGAGGCGGTGCAGCCAAATGATTGGATCTAAGGGCTCGAGCCAAAGGTGCAAAAGTGATTTAGGACCGAGGAAGAGGAGGCAATGTCGATGATCTCATTCTCACCGAGCTGAGCCAAGAAAGGAGGAGGGGGGAGAAAGATGGGTTTGTAGGGGGAGATTCTGGAACAAGGCGCCTGTAGAGGAGGGGGGCAAACGAAAAATCCCAAAAAAAAATAAATGGAAAATAATAAAATAAAATAAAAAAATTGGAATTGAAACAATTCAATAAACGGATGGGTCTTCGGACCTAACCTGCAGTTCGGGGTGGGTTAAGAGGGTTGACGTGGTAAAAGAGGCGAAAAACCCTCCCAAACGCATTTGTATGGATTTGTATGAATTGTATGTAATCTGGGTTGGTATCTCGTACGAGTGTAAGTTACTTACATACCAGTACGGACAGTTGCGGGAAGCCAAAATCAGCCAAGGAGGGAGTGGAGCGGGAGAAGGGGGGGGCGACGAAAGAGAATGGCATTTCTAGGATCATCATTAGATCTCAGATTATAATTGTAGCTCCCGCGTGGGTGACCACGTTGGGAATGAAGTCCAGTACAAGGCTGGGGCATTTAGATTAAACTTCCCTTGCCCTGTTGCCCTGTTACTGTTACTGTGGCCGTGGCTGTGGCCGTTGCTACTACCAAGTACGAAGTACTTTTTTTTTTAACTCTTGCTGTACTGTAACGACTAGGCTATTCAGCCCACTGAATAGCCCACTGAATAGCCTTGTCCAAAGGATCACCCGTGGTTCAGTCACTATCCAAACCTGGGAATCCGGCCTTCCAGAAACCGAGACGATCAAGCCTAGTACGAAATGAAGATGGAGGGGGTCCAGCAATCTAGGCATGGGCCGCTCTAGTCTTGACAAATAAGATCCAGTCTAGTTCACGGCCACACTCTCTACTTTACCCCATCCCGGGGCCATGATGGGCGCGTAACGCCAACCAAAGCACCCTATAGAATGAAATGGGACCGCCCCCTCTCTCCTCTCTGTGCTTGACGCCAGGGTGGGGAGTGGACTGTGAATGGAGTTTCTCGTATATTGGACGCCACGCGATGAACTGAACCCGTCCTTTGCAGTCCCCTTTCTCCGTCTATCTGGCTCTTTGCTGTAGATTCACCGTATGTATAGTATGGCTGGGACTTATTCTCCCTCCGTGGGGCAGGGGGTCGCATGTAAGTGCCATCGCCTGAGCCCTACGGTAGCAAGGTACCGAGGGCTGTTGGTAACGGCTCGGAACGACATTGGGCTAGACTAGGGTACAACACGTTCCATGTTTGAGGAACCATGGTTTAGTGCGGTGGACATATTGAAGACACGGATAAGGGGGTATGTATGTGGTCAATACCACGGATGAGGATTCCCATGAGGAGGGAAAGGGATGGGGAGGCGAATTCAGATGGACAAGGGAAAGAATACAATATGCACCGGTGACAAGTCTTGGAAAGGGCTTGGCGGTAGGCTTATATATGCTGGGATTGTGAGAAATCATGTAGTCGGTACATGATCCTGGTCACACAGACAAAGCCAGTGAAAATGTGTGCAGCAGGGACGCGTTCCACTAGGAATTCATCACGCGATCTGATCGGAGCCCTCGGATGGTCTTGTCCAAGCGTTGGTTTCTGGCTTTTTTTCCAACTCCCCCTGGTATCACTTTTGTCTCCTCGTTGCAAAAAGCAGAGAACATTCTTTATTGCCTCCACATTAAATGGACAATGCTGAGTCGCTAGTTTGGGCCCACTGATTTCCTAGCGTGATCCACTTGGGCCCCAGTCATGCATGCACTGCCACACTCCTGGACCGCCTGTCAATTAACATTGAGCAGGGGGGGAGAGACCATTATTCAGTACTGAGTTCTCCGTACAATTGTTGTCATCCTGGAGAGTAAGACATGTCCAACAGGCAGCAGAGAGGATAAATCCTGCCACACTACTCCGATGACTGCCTCGATGGATGGAGGAGGTTGCAGTAACCTTGATTGTCAGTGCACCAAGACCGTTGACAAGCTGCTGAGTCATGCGTTATGCTCCACACCAGCTTCACGAACAGATGTTTCTTGGCTTCCAAGTTCTTCCTTCGATTTTTTTTGTGGCTCTTTTCCTTATTTTCTCGAGTTTTTCCAAGGTTCTCTGCTCGCTAGGCTCGGTGCCAACCCGAAAGAACCGCAATTAGCAGTAAAACTAGTACGTATTTCACTACGAGTCGGGAGGAGGAGTCAACTGTATCATTCAAGTTGTACCTCGATCAGGTCCCACGGCTACATTACGGGATGGAGTGATCGATCGAGTGGTCAAAAGGTGATGTATAGAGGCTGGCCTATGAAAGGACTGGCATCTTGTCTGACCACTGGTACGCCAACTTGTGAACTCGACACTAGACCAGTTCAGACAATATACTACTGTCTAGAACTTGTACGAGGTACTATACTTGGAACTAGTAACTAGTTAGTACCCCGTATACCTCGTACCTGGCACTTAAATATCAGATATACTAAACTAATCAATAAAGTCCCAGGGTACATAGTACGGAGTATGGAGAATTAGGAGGTAAGATGGATCATGAGGATCGCTTAGCTTTGAGACATGATCCTCCTTCGGCGGTGGTATAAGGGAGATCAGATACCAGCCCAAATCTGCTGCTCGCTCTGTGCAGACATACCCAGGTTTCAAATATCTTGGCATGTCCCATCATCCCACAACCCAGTGATGCCAATGCCCATGTCAATGTATCCAGGATGTGGCGGATGCCGGCGACACTCGCTACCCGGAACTAGTCTCAATAGACTTTCGCACTTATTGATCGCCACAGTCAAATCCGGTCCTTGCGATAGCCAAGCATCTCTTGCTCCATCGAAGGGGGCGCAGTTCTGCACTTCGCTTCAGGTAAAGATTGGCGATTCGCGAGGGGTATCCGTATCAGCCAAGTGTCAGTTCATTCCACTGTGTATACGTAGAGCGAAGTATACGCGGCGCATAGCGTAGGTCATCAGCGAAGGCCGGGGAAAAGGGGAACGCCCTTGTCAGCAGCATCACCAGTCCCCCGACGGTTCTCCCAGATGTCAGCCTTAAGCCTTAGAGGGCTGCAGCCTAAGGGCGCGCGCGTGCGCTAACGCCTCTCCCTTCTACCACCAGTCACAAGCAACAGCGGCGTGACTGCGCCCCCTCCCTTTCCCCGCCCGGTGATACTCCAGCGGGCGGGAGTCTCATCCAGCCAGCAGGTCGATGTTCCTGCGATTTCCAAGCTTACCCGCGGCAAGTCAGAGCACGTCGACCCCTTGCAGTATACAGGACGAATCGGCAGGTCGGACATGCGGTGGGTGTCGGGAGATAATTCAATAGGCCCACTGCGGCGTGTGCCGCTCGGCTAGTCTTGTTTGTACGGAGTACGGAGTATGTTTTCTCCTTTCCACACCGAGATTTCCTGGCCGAGATGCAGCTGGATCTGGAGTTGGATGGTGGGGAGATCAGCTGGGTGTCTTCGTGTACAGTACCATTGGAGATATACTAATAGTATGGAGTCTGCAACTGTGGTTTGGTTCGGCTACTACTAGGTACTAGTAAGTATAACCCCATCATACATAATGTCGATTGAATAATTGGCAGTAACCAATCCCCTCGAAATGCGGAGGGGATGGTGGATAACTCCATTTCGGGTCCACTCCAGCGCTTTGCGTACGTATTAGTTGCGATTGGCTGATTATTGTAGTGAAGTGAAGTACAACAAATCGACAGTACGTACGGAGTACTGAGTACACGACCTCAGGTCTGCGGCATTATCAGCCCTCTACCTCGCTGGCTCTGTCACTAATAAAAATAGTACTCGTATACTCTCACGGCTTTCCAGACATAGTTCTTTAGTACTACTATATTTCTACATTTTCATTCCATTTATAACTGCACTTTGTATAGATACCCACGTGACCCAGCCCTAAGCCCTACTTCTCAATTTGGAAACAGGCCGAGGCTCGCAGAACTGGGGAAGCGCAAAGTCTGCGGGCCAGTGACTATCAAACATTGATATTCAAACATTAATGACCTTATTATTGGTTTAATCAATCAGTACAGAGAGTACTTTGCTCCGGTTAACTTAGACATACACTCCGTCCATCAACATTGATGCTCGACTCCCTTCCCCCCGCAATCATGGCCATGAATCAGATTCCCGGCCAAAATATCTACATTTCTGGGTTCGTTTCCTGTTTGCATTTTCTACTGGTACCTACCAGTATCTACTTCGTGGCCACTTATTAGTAGTGCGCCTCCCTCAACTTGAACTTGAAAACATCCTTCAAATTCCAATAATGTTCTGCTTCCATTGCTCACTGCTAACTGGGATCACTTTACCCCCACTATAGCATCTTCTGTCTTAAGAACAAGGCGGCGCTTGAAAGAGAAAACATCACCCATGTGGTTTCCGTTTTACGTCTGAATGCTGCCGAGGTTAAGGACACTTTCTCATCTTTTCAGCACTTTGCTATAGATGCAGATGATACCGACGATGAGAATCTCTTGCAGCACTTCCCTGCTGCCATACAGTTCATCCAGTCTGGCCTCGATGCGGGAGGTAATGTCCTTGTACACTGGTGAGTTCAGTTTCCACGCCACTTTCACTCCGTTTGCTTTCCCGCACTCCAATATGTATCATGTTATATTCCATCTGCCCTTCTTCCACCTGCAACGACGTCATCGCGTGCCCCTCCTGGGATCTGCGCATGGCTGGACATTCTTCCCTTTCTTCTTCCCAACTCTGCGGGCTTTAGCCTTTCAGGTTTGCTTTTTTTCTAGTTGCCTTTACCCATCGACACGGCACAGAAATTCGCCTTTTAGCAAGAAAATACGGAAACTAACATGTCGATCCAGTGCGATGGGCAAGTCCCGCTCCGCGGCTGTCTGTATCGCCTACCTACTCCACCAGAAGCCTAGTGCGCTCACACCGCAATCTGCGCTAGAGGTAATCAGGCAGTCGCGCCCCCTGTGCGAGCCTAATGACGGCTTCATGGAGCAGTTAGCGCTCTACCACGAGATGGGTTGCCCTGATGATGTCACGGAGCACCCCATCTACCAACGCTGGCTGTACCGTCGCGATGTTGAGGAAAGCGTTGCATGTGGCCGTGCCCCAGAATTGAGGTCGGTGCGCTTTGAAGATGAGCAACCCACCCGTCAAGAAGCAAAAGCCTCGCAGGAAGTGGAAATTAAGTGTCGCAAGTGCCGGTTCGTACCATACTCATTTCCCATTCCCCGCCAGGCCAGAATTTCAACAGCCCCATGCCCCTCCAAACTAAGTTTGCAGTTCAAAACTGACTAACAACCCACCAACAGGAAGCCGCTTGCAACAACGCCTTACATCCTCCCCCACGAAGAGGAAAAGCGTCACGGTACCAAAGTGCGGCCAAACGCGGATTGCGCGCATGTCTTTCTGCATCCCATGAAGTGGATGAGCCCTAGCCTTTACCCTTCAAAGGATGGCTCCAAGACCTCCAGCTCCTACAATAATCCCGAGGAAGAAGCTCCTCTCGCTGGCCGCCTCATCTGCCCTACTCCCAAATGCGGTTCCAATGTTGGCAAATTTGCCTGGCAAGGCTTGCAATGTAGCTGTGGCAGCTGGGTGGTTCCCGCCCTCGGCCTTGCTAAAGCCCGCGTCGATATCGCTGATAAGTTGAACAATACCCAAATCCGCACAGGCGTTGGTATTCGTATGCCCCCTGGAATGCGAGCTCCTCCAGAGACTCAAGATCCTGGCTCTGGTCGTGGTAACCTTTAATGGAAAGTCTCTTTTGAAATAAGATTCCACATGCATTCATTCACCCGCATTAGCTGTTTACGAGCCATGATACTTCTGTTTCCTCTCAGCGAAGTTTAATCGAACATATTGAACATTCGATTCTTTCCCAGAACCTTGGTTCTTGTTCAAAATCCTATCTCCAGCTGCATAAAGTGGGCGATCGACAGACCCACCGGGCTAGGCAAGACAACATCTCATTGACGGGTAGTCGAAGCCACAACGCAGTTTTGAATATCTTCCTACAGGCTATCCATTGCTGCAGTCGTATCCGCGACCGGCCACTTGCGTCAGTGGAGGCGACAAAGGCTTTTCTTCAGAGTGGGTTCAATCCTCGGAGAATATGACCATCTTTATTCACAGTAGGGAGAACAATGAGGCTCGATCTCCGTCTCGTTCCGTCCACGGTGTGAGGCTACCTGAAACAACCCCCCGTGCCATTCTAGCCAGCCCTACTCATGAGCCCCAATTTCCGCTCATTCGCCGAGCGATTCGTCCAGCTTCAGCTCTTCTAGGGGCGTCACCGCCATTTTGGCAAATTAAAGGCATCCACAGATAGGTTCTATGGCAACGAACTAACCAGTTCTGGAGACTAAGCTAATACTGTACTCCGTATACCACCAAAGCATCCAGACACACATTAGCGGCTCTGCTAGTTCTTACTACTGCGTGTAATTCCTATAGATAGAAACTGGCAGTTTCCACGAGACTGGGGTATACGAGATGAACAGCGTCAGCCCGTTCCTGGGTACCTGGGTAAACAAGTTGTCCAGAAGGGAAGTAGTATACTACTACTCCGTCCGGCCCGCCCTCAGCCAGCCCGCACAGCCTTACACAAAGCTCGCGCAAAACCACCTTAAAAGTGATACAGCATGGAATGAGGCGTCAGATTGCCAAGACCAAGACCACGCAACTCATGCCATCTGATTCGCGAGGAGAGTCACCAAGTCTCTCGTTCGTAGGGTAAAAGGCGTGAAGAGTGTGTGCATGCGCAAACCAGGCCAGATCCAGGCTGGGGCTGGACTTAGGGCTGCAGCATCCTACGCAACGCCCAAGAGGACGATGAGATGCACTTCTCTCCCAAAACACACATACGCATCCCACACACATCACCATATCAGTACCATAGTATAAACTACGGCCGTACTCGGTACTCCGCACATACGATATGGCACCCCCCTTCGTGGCTGAGGACAAATCTGAAACCTTGACCCCGGCCCCCAGGCAATCCTTAGTCGCGCGCCAAGCGACCAAACATGAGAAAATCGCCGGGTGCAAATTGACCCCGGCGTAATGCTGTTCGTCAGCCGCCACTCCCCACCTTTCCTCAATCACCCTCGCTCGCTCCGCTGTTTCTCGTACTCTTGTCTTCCCCTGACGATGTACTCCATACTGCAGAGAGAGACTTTGCGTTTTCTCCACCTCTTCAAGCGCATGAAGATTGTTTCATCAGGGATCGGCGAAACGCCAATGACGAAGGGGATGGAAGGAAACGGTGATTAATTGCCCCTTCAGGGAGGGAGACTTTCCAAGGTTGAGAAAACATGAAGGAGGCTGTGCAAAGCGGGTCAGCCTTCCTGATGCTCCCGATTGGTTTAGGGCTGAATTCACCTTCATTCAAGGCGGTATTTGTATTACACTGTATTCCCTCGTTATCATACCGTAGGGCGAAGCATGAGCACTGAGCATGAACATGAGCGTTCGATGCTGTACTTTGCTGGTGCGGTGCCTGGCTGGACCTGTGCCTGATGTGGTTCTTTTTATTTTATTCTATTTTATTTCATTTTTTTTTGTCTAATTCCGGAAACCCGACTACATTCGTTTCCATTTCCTTCTTTATTTCGTATTTTACTTGTTATTCTTCTTCGTCGTCTCGAGTGTCTGTGTCCATGCCTATCCCATGTCTGTGCCTGGGTAGGATTCATGGGTTGCAAATGCCGTATCTTGGGCAACGACGGGACAGGTTGGTAGTCAAGGGTTTAGGTCTATAGATAGAAATCATTGCAGCCCCCGGGG
The DNA here is from genome assembly GCF_028828005.1 of Penicillium manginii. Classification (NCBI taxonomy): domain Eukaryota; kingdom Fungi; phylum Ascomycota; class Eurotiomycetes; order Eurotiales; family Aspergillaceae; genus Penicillium; species Penicillium manginii. Next base: position 3,316,813 of record NW_026643103.1, on the reverse strand, counting down.
CGTGCATCCTACACTACCTGAAGTAAGAAAACTAGAACAACCAAATAGAAGACTACAATACTCCCTTCGCATCCGACCACTATGCAACTACTCAATTCAAGGTAAGACCGGTGAATCAGGGACCAGGGCACTTCGTCGGGTTTTGGCAGAGGGGCCACTTGCACCCGGGGTCCCGTTCAAGTGGCCCATCATCAGCCCTGGAATGCGACCAGAACCCCCAGAGCCCAGCAAGCTACAAAACAGACTCGCCCTACAGCCACCGCTCATTGGCGCTATCTCTACCCTAGTGGGGGTGGGGCAGTGCACTGCCTTGCAGGGGGGGGGAGCTTCTCAGCTCTTCTAGTGGAGTCGCGCGCATACTGGATGTGCTGACAATGGCGCGGTGATGGCTAACGCTGATATCATAGCTTTTCTATGTACTCCGTACATTACCCTCCCATTCCATCTTTCAGATCAGAGGGCGCTAATTAAATAGACTTCCGCCCTTCCAAGGCCGCCCCCCTTTCCTATTAAGGCGTTTGTGATCGCCTTGCATATGTGACAGTTTTCTTGGTGCTTAGCCTGTTTCGCGACTGGGTTAGTCTTGGTGGGACTAGCGCGATCACCAGATTCGATAATGGACAGCTGGTCCGGTTCAAGTTTTTATGTTGATGTCCGGCTGCACTACCACAAGTGTATAGCCGCTTTTTTTTTTTTCTGTAATGCAGATAAGCTACTAGTAGTTGTCAGGAGCTCAAGTCATTCGCCCCAAGTCTCAGCCTTGGGATCTGCCTGTCAGAAATCCCGTATACTAGCCACCGATTTTGCTTGGCGGGCATGCAGCCGAAGGACTCCAGAAGTATACGTATTGCGCCAAGATGGACTACATGTGTGTTTGTGCACGATAGCCACAATTTTGATCGTTCGTTGGTAGTTATCAGGTTCCAGTTTCCTGCCACTATCGGGTACGCTAAGTCGACTAGTTCAAGTCTTGTTCGGTACTAGCCGCATCTGCTGCCTGCTAGGTAACATATCTGACTCTTTAACCGAGGCTCAAGATTGGGGGTTCCAACCTTGGAAGATGCGTTCAAGTTTGGTCTTTGACGTTAACTAACTTCAATCGTTATACACTACTACTAACGGCTGATCGGCCTATTGTTAGGCAACCGGAAATTCCGCGGAGCCTCATGAGACTCGGGCTTAAGAATGGATTGATACTAGTCTACACGAATACTAGAATTACTATCTATATATAACAATGCTAGATTTGGCTAGCCTGTTGTCTATTCTCACCGCTGCCTTCTAAGGCTCCAAAGTTGATAGCATTCCCGGCGACATCATACCTACCTTGATAAGTAAGATATACTAGCAGCACCTGCCAGTAGGTTTCGATCAGGCAACTGATAGCTTAGAGTACGCAAGCGAGCTTAGGCTAGGCCGCGAGAATGACCTGCGTCCTACTAGTCGTTTAGTCCCTTCATCGGAATCCACTCGAATTGCAATCTGACCTATAAAACTCGGTATTATGGTCTGTTCGTGCTCATCTCACTCGTACTGCGTATAAATAGACCCATTCATCCGAAGGAGCCGCATCATCAAAGAATCGGTACGTAAGGCAACCAACACTCCAAAACTTCCAGAACCCTGAAGATCATCATTGAATGGAAGGATGCAAAAAACCCACGCCACAACCCTACACTAACCGAAACCCGAAAACGTACAACGGACCCTACAACCCAGCCCACTAAGGCTGACAGGGGACGAGAGGGGATCGTTTCGCAATGCAAGAAAGCGGGGGGTCATATTTTCGCCTGTCGGATACTACCCTAGTGCTTATTTTCCCGATGCACCCCACCCGTGCACACCTGTGATGTAGTCCTACAGCGCAAGGAGAGAGGAGGGCAGACAGAGGAGGACAGAGTTAGAGCTTTTGAGCACGGTCAGGTCAGGTCAGCACAGACCATCCTGCGATGCGCGAAAGATTGCAGGACGCCCGGTAGTCGCGCCGTATTTCCCGGATAATCAGATCAGTTGACGTGACATGTCGTTATGCAATCCATGCAGGCGGCCCGGGGCGTGGGCGGCCTTGCCGGACGGATTGGGTCGTGTACATGGGACATACATTGAAGGCGGGGGGAAGGATGGGATGGAAGGATGGAGGAGGGGTGTGATGGGCAGGGCGATGAAGTGTCAACACATGCATAGAGTTCGATTTTTCCTTGAATTCTTTCTCTGCCCAACGGTAGGGTATTGGCTTGTGGCTATCATTCCTGCAGGATTCGGAACCTGGTCGATTCATTCTGCTAAATCGTTGTGCGAGTCTGCCATCGTGTGTGAGGTTTCTTTGCAGGGCGTTCTACGGTAGGACATGGTCGTACAGTGTTATGTAGTGTTAGAGCAATCTTTCAACGTCGATCTTTGTTTGTGCATTGAATTTGATTTTCTGCTCAATGCCCCTATGCTCAATTAATCCAAGAAACAAGACATTCCGGCGAAGGAATAGTCTGCATCGAACGCAAGGATGCTTTGTTATTTGGCATGGGTCCTCGCACATTGCCTCCTGAGGTCGCCGTCTTTCAGGCGGGCTGCTTGGTGTCAGGGTTCTAAGTTGTTGTGGGGGGGATAGTATGGCCCTGCTGGTAGATGTTTATTCGTTAGGGAAAATACTACTGGTAGGACTTGGACGTATCATTGCCAGCCCCGGAGGAATACGGGCGCAATTGATAGTAGACTATTGTGAAAAGTTGATTTCGAGTTCAAGTTGTCTGTATTTGACAAGTCGAACTTGAAGTCGTAGCTACCATCTAGTATGCTAATAGGAAGAACAGATGTCAATAAATATTAAAAGCCTGGGAACTTGAAGATTCCCTCAAAGCGGATACAAGCGTTTTGAAGTTCAAAGTTCCCAACTCCTCTGATATCAGTGTGGTCGGACCGGGCTAGTCCTTCTTGACTTCAAGCTCCATTCGAAGATATCTAGGTATATAGCCCTGGAGTGACGATGTTTATCTTATCCCGGATCCTAAAGATCTTTCTTAGGAACAGATGGGAACAGAGCCGGATTCTTCATCCTTTCTTGGTTCCGCTTGGCCAATTCGATGCCTCGTAGTCTATCAATACGCATCTGATAAAAGGTCCTAGATATCATCAGTCCTCATCCCATAGTAATCACAAAGCCGTACTAGTAGCAAACTCACTTATGCAAAGCGAATACCCGCGGAGAATCAGCCCGTTTTGATTCCGAATCACCTTTCTTGATCGACTCGATCTGGCAGACAAGCGACAATCAGTTTACTGAGAAACAATATGCCATATCGAAAATTAATCCACAAAATACCTTGTCATCTCTTTCTTTCTCATCGTTGGAATTCGAGTCTTTGGAGTCCCCTTTCTTCTCATCTTTCTCTTTTTCCTTGTCCTTGTCGTCTTTATCGGACTTCTTTTCCTTTTTCCGTTTCCGCTTCTCCTCATATTCTTTCTTCACTTTCTCGATTTCCTCCGCCATTTTCTTATCCTTTTCGCGCGCTGCCTCACCATCTGTGTCGACTATCGCTGAGCAGAAATGGCGGTCTTGAAGATGTGCGGGGCACACGTAGAAGAAGTCCTGAGGGGGCGATTAGCGACCAAATGCATATGCTACCAAGCTCTAGTAGACGACATTATTCCATGTGCGGCATATAGTTATTTCCACTATATTGGGAGCGTAAAATACCTTGTTATCGGGCGTGATGAGAACGCTGGTTGACGGCTTGTAGCAGATCAGGCATGCTTTCGAGGAGGTATCTGCAACCCGCCGCAGGTGATAAATGTTCGTTAGTGACATCTTTGAGGGAGTAGCCACAGTCGACACAGAATTTGAGTCTTAGCTGCTTTGCAATGACTCCTGCTGTTGACAGGAAAACAACTTTGGGGTCGCGGTCGACGATATCGCGATGTTGTCATGTGACCGGCCCTAAACTGCGTGGTCGATTCATAACCTGGGAATATCTACGCAACTTCTCGCAAGTTGAATTTTTTTATGTTTTAATTCGAGTTGAAACATTTACTTATAATACGACTGAGACAAATGTCGAGTTGAAATAAAAGAAATAAAAACGCCTAACCATGCATTCGTCCACCGTCAGCCCTAATAAATAGAAACAACACCTTAGACGATCAGTCAGAACCTGTCGCCGCTTGAGTACAAATGATGGATTAAGACAAGTGTGTCGTAGATCATAACAAATCTTCCTCCGCATCGACACCAGCCGCTTCTTTTGCGAGTCGGAGGTCTCTACCCTCAATGCCGATATCACGGAGGTAAGGCTTGAAAGAGCTCAACAAGTCTCCAAGACCATTCTTCAGCGAAGCGACCAGGAGTTCGATGTCTGGAACCTTTCGTGCTTCTTCTTGAGCTTCGGGCTTGCTGGATGGTGGGAAGTATACGTCAGTCCAGTGTGCATCCAGTCCACCTTGGTGAACAAAAAGTTCCAAAGTCACGATTGTTTCTGTGAAGAGACGAATCACAGATGGTACATCGGCCTGGACCCGACCGTATTGGTCCTCTGCCAGACTAGCAATCAAAAGCTGAGTCAGGGCGTCGATGGCATCCACGACCAAAGTCAGAGAGGACTCGGGAGAGCCGAGGACAATGTTTGATGCGCGTTGGGCATAGGTTTGACGCAGAGGCTGGCCAATTGGTGAACGGAGGAACTGAGCAATGATTGGGTGGACATCTTCGGGCTTGTAAGTGACAGAAGGACCACCTGTGAGTAGCTTCAACTCCTTCGAGGTAGCGATGAGTTTTTGTTTTCGCTCAGGGCTGAGCATGGCGGATGAGGCTTGGTCAAAGACTTGGCGAGCACGAGCTCGCGCCATAGGAGTCCAATCAGCAGACTGACCATAGGACTTGACTGCCGAGCCAAAAGAGGCGCCAAACTTGTCTGTCCGGGAGGTTGCCTTAGGAGCATCTGCGAAGATGTTGCCGGTCTTGGGTGCTTCCGTCAATTTGGGAAGAGTCTGGAGAACAGGCTGCGAGGTTTGCGCTGGTGGCTTAGCGCCTGGGGCAGGGGCCTTGCTTGCTGAAATTCTGTCCGGGATAGCCTTGATCACACCAGTCAGAGAACTGACAATTTGAGACCAGCTGGAACCACCTTCGCGATCAATCTCGTTGAAGATTGTCTTGCGACGCTCGGGCAGAGTCTGGCTGATAAGACTGAGCTCCCAGAAGGCGAAAGCTTTCGCGACTTCCTTCTTGGCTTTCAAGCCAGTGATAAGACTGCCGTTGGGGTCTTTGGCTTCAGCGGTAAGAGGCTGGCCGCGCTTCAATGGTTCCTTGCCGATAAATACCGAGAAGAAAACGTTGGTCGACTGCCAGAGCAGAACTAGGAACGAGCCCGAGAAGAAGGTCCGAATGAGTAGAGGAACAAAGCTCGGGGTCAGCAGGAGAGTACTAGGCTGCGCAGATGACCGGGAGAAGTTCCAAAACAGCTTCGCGAAGTATAATGACCAGCTCCATGCGGCCTGGCGGAAGAACAGAGGGTAGACCACGGGAAGCAAAGCAGCGACGGCTGCACTTCTTGTTAATCCGGTTGCGATCATTGGAGGGAGGGCACTTTGGATGTATGCCAGAGTCGGAGGCACAGGGTGGGTGCGTTTATCGCCATTTTCGAGTGTTCGCTTGGCCACAGGTATGGGGACACGGTCATAGTCGCAGTACAGGTGGAATACTGCCTGTGTGCAGGCAAGAAGTAAGTGATAGGTGTGAATGTAGATGGGTCGCTCGTTCAATGTGGGTCGCTCGTGAATTCTGCATTGAGTCAATTTCTGCGTGGTGTCAATCTTCGTGATCTATCTTAGCCTACCTGCCCCGTTTCACCATTTCAAGCTCCGCACTAGCTGGTGATGACCAGAGATAAATTTCGGTGAAGATCCATGCGGAGAAAATATACCAGCCAAATGTTTGAGCAATTTGCAGGGGAAGAGGTATTGAAAGGTCCCAAGCGATGATTTAGCCGTTCTGGAGCCGATGTGAAGTTGACCGACGCGGAGGACAAAGATGGAAAGGGATGAAATAAAGAGCATGAGAGTGCGAATACCGCACGAGCCGAGGGGAAACCATGCCCAGAGAACTTGGTCATTCAGAAATGTTAGATATGAGGGACAGAAGAAACACCCAGGTTGCCCCGAGCGACGCCTCGACACTCACAGGATGATGTGTGACCAATTGAAATTGCAATAGCGTAGCAAATCAAGAGAGAAAGTGCAGATGCATGTACGAAGCGTCGATGTAACGCGGACGTCAATATCCGACGGTATGGTCGGGGTTGTGCGGGGGCCATGGTGAGAGAGCTGGAGTGGGATGGGTATTAGTCGAAAGGAAGGTGGTTGCGACAAGGCTTAAAGCATGGTCCGAATGAGCCTCTGAAGAGTTGCAGAAGCTGCAGAAGAGGGCGATAAATCCAGCGACGGCGATGGCGGTGGAAAGGGGCCGAACAGGGAGAGAGAGTGTGTGTTGTTGCGCCGATAGGTGGTCAAGCCGAGTCCATGAGATAATGGAATATTTTGAGGTATCAAAACACACCAGCCATATCTGTCATGTGACATGTGGCTTACCGCCTAGTTGTGGCAGAGCGATTGTACAATGTCCGGGCTAGCCTATCTGGGACTAGTCCGACAGATAACGTCATGTGAGGAGAGGAGGTGGTGCCTGCAGTTCCCGGAGCAGGGCGCATCTTCCCTCGATTTTGTACACCTACTTTACTTGTCTTTCCCTCTTTTGCATCACTCCAACAATATGTCTTTCGATCGTTTAAACTCCCTCGAGGCCCAGAGCGGGTTCTCTAGATCCGAAGATGCCCAGTACCGCGATGACCCCGGCTTCGATCAGCTGGCTGAGTCGCTCTCCGACCAGTTGTTCACATTGAATTCAAACACTGCTCGCCTAACCCACCAAATCAGCCTGCTTGGAACAAAGCGGGATACCGAGCGTGTGCGGGAACGGGTACACAATATGCTGGAGGAGACTCGGACGGGATTCAAGGATGTTGGAGACGGGTTCAAGAAGATCCAAACATGGGAGGATGTTAACGTAGGTTTCAGCGGTTCCACACTATAACTTGACAAAATTTTATAGCTGACGGATGAAAACTCCAGCCATTGCAAAAATACAAACAGCAAAAGCTATCATCCGATTTCAAAGCCGGCCTAGATGAATTCCAGACCGTTCAGCGTCGTGCACTGGAGAAACAGCGAGCATCTGCAGTTGCAGCACGCACTGCTATTGAAGATGGCGAACACGCACATGATAATACCGATGTTCAACTACAGCAGCAACAGCAGCTGCAGGAGACTCCCCAACTCGCTAACCAGGACGAGGTCGATTTTCAAGAATCCCTGATCATTGAAAGAGAGACCGAGATCCGAAATATCGAACAATCCGTGGGAGAGTTGAACGAACTCTTCAGAGATGTGGCTCATATAGTGTCGGAGCAAGGAGGCCAACTGGACATCATCAGCGACAACGTTGAGAACGTCAATCAGGATACCCGTGGCGCGAATTATGAATTACGTGGCGCCAGTCGCCATCAAAAGCGAGCGAGGTCGACAGCAGTATGCCTTTTGCTCATTTTGGGGGTCATTCTTACTATCATCATCCTGGCAGTCGTGATCGGATAGATATCTTCTGCGTGGCTTTTCCCTAGCTGCTTTTTTGATACTTGGCGCTTTACCTTGGTTCTTTATGTCTGTCTGCACACGATATCCCTGATGTATTATTTTTTAGTCGCACCAAACTCCCTGTGATCATTTCCTGCCCCTGCTGAGACCATGGCTTCGTTTTAGCCTGATTGAATTGAATAGTAGGCATAAGTGGAATGGAGAACATCAATTCCTTCAAGATCCTCGATCCTCTAATGTGATACTACTAATGTACAAAATTGTGATACATATTATACAGTTGCCCTTTAAAGCCCTAGCTATGCTCCATGTTCGCCGTTAAAAATGTCTTGAAGGGACTTCGGGAGTACGTCCCTGTCGTGAAAACGCGTGCGATTTCGTCAGAGCCCCACATACTGACAGAATCTCATCTTCCAACCTTCATAGCTGTTCAACTTAGGTCGAACATCCAGATAGAAGCTCAGCTTTCCAGGGCCCGCGTTTCCTGCCAACCCGGCCGGGTTACCATTGCTGCCCGTAGTTTTCCCTTGGTAGAAATCGATGACATATTCGATACGCTCTCCATCGCAGCGCTCAACAACCCAATCATGACGATCGAAGGGCAATTGATATCCGAGGATTCCGTTAAATCGAGCCCGGGGGCTCAAGAATTGAGGATCGACTCCGAGTCCACGGAATGAATATAGCTTAGGGCCACCGCACTTCTTGCTGCCTGGATCGGAGGACGGGACCTTGCCTTCCCAGTCAAGAATCTGTTTCCAGGCACGTTCATTAACAGCATTGTGAATGGGGATGATTGAGGCGACAGAGGTGGCCAATTCGGAGGCCGAGGTCGTAGATCCAGGTGTATTGCCCTTGCGCATCAGGGCTTCGAAGAACTGCTTCTCGGAGGGATAGATCCAGTTACCACTAGCCTCGTCATGGCCAGTCTCGGATTCGGCATTGGAAGGCAAGCCATGCGACGCGGCGTTTGCGGCTTCGTATGGAGTTTGAGGTTTCTTATTTCCCTCGGGACCGGCTTGTCCTGCTTGCTGATCACCGGCCCGCGGGATTGTGCTAATTTCTCGATCTGTCGATAATGGTCTTTGGTGTTTTGTCGCGGCTTGGGACTGATCGGGCGAAGACGGGGGATGAGGCGCGTTGCCATTCTGTTGTAACCAGACCTCACGGGTCTTGTGATCGACAGGGCAAGTTGCTACCGCTGCAGGGGGTTCTGCAGGAGCAGATGGGGTACTTGCGCCGACGCCCATGTTGGATGTGAAGATGCAGAGTGGATTGCTAATCCAAAGTACCAGTGGGACAGTAGTAAAGATGCACATCCACTCTGGAATAAATTTGCCCTCACCGCCTTGTTGGCCGCCCCTAAATAAACTTGACCGCCAACCCCATAATCAATAGATTTGTTTGCCAGTCCCCCCCCCCCTTTTCCTTTTCCTTTTCATAATTGATTCTGTGATATCTCTCACTCAATTTTCTTCTATTCGTGATGGCCTCTACTTCTAACCAGTCCGTTTACCGGGCCACCACCACCGCCCCTGTTAACATTGCGGTCATCAAGTATGTCAACCCTGCCCCTCATCTGCAGGTATCTGGCAGTCAAACATGGAATTTCAATGCAAATACATATGAAAACGAAAACGAAAATGAAAATAGACTAATCAATATGAATTGAAAAGGTACTGGGGCAAGCGTGATGTTACTCTCAACCTCCCCACCAACTCGTCACTCTCCGTCACTCTCTCGCAGCGCTCTCTTCGCACCCTGACCACCGCTTCTTGCTCTGCCAAATACCCCGCTGAGGATACCCTGAACCTCAATGGCAAGCCCCAGGAGATTCAGTCCTCCAAGCGTACTCTCGCCTGTATCTCCAACCTCCGTGCCCTCCGAAAGTCCCTCGAGGATGGCGATGCTTCCCTCCCCAAGCTTTCGACTCTGCCTCTCCGCATTGTCTCCGAGAACAACTTCCCCACCGCTGCTGGTCTTGCCAGCTCTGCTGCCGGCTTCGCTGCCCTTGTCCGGGCCGTCGCTGATCTCTACTCGCTTCCTCAGTCTGCGCGTGAGCTGAGCCGCATTGCGCGACAGGGTTCGGGCTCTGCCTGTCGGTCCTTGATGGGTGGCTATGTCGCGTGGCGCACTGGTGAGCTCGCTGACGGCAGTGACAGCCTGGCCGAGGAGGTCGCCCCCGCCTCTCACTGGCCTGAGATGCGGGCTCTGATCCTCGTTGTCAGCGCCGAGAAGAAGGACGTCCCCAGCACTGAGGGCATGCAGACTACCGTTCACACCTCCGACCTCTTCGACCACCGTGCCAAGAACGTTGTCCCCGAGCGTATGACCGCCATTGAGGCTGCCATCCAGGCTCGTGACTTCCCTAAGTTCGCCGAGATTACTATGCGCGATTCCAACACTTTCCACGCCACCTGCCTTGACTCGTGGCCTCCTATCTTCTACATGAACGATGTCTCCCGTGCTGCCGTTCGCCTTGTGCACGACATTAACAACGCTGTTGGCCGCACTGTTGCTGCCTACACTTTCGATGCAGGCCCTAACGCCGTCATTTACTACGAGGAAAAGGACGAGGAGCTCGTTGCCGGCACCGTCAAGTCTATCATCGGTGCCAGCGCCACTGGCTGGGAGGGCCCCTTCTATGAGAAGCTGGCCAACGTTGGCCCTGGTGTCTCTCTGGACCAAATCGACTCTCGCGTCGTGTCTGGCCTGAAGGATGGCGTTAGCCGTGTTATCTTGACCGGTGTCGGAGAGGGCCCCGTCAGTGTTGAGGATCACCTTGTGACCGAGACTGGCGAGATGGTCAACAACTAGAAGATCGAAGATGGCTTATGATGCACAGCGACCTTGCTTAAAATGACTTCGACTATACCCCAATCCCCTTTTGAAAAGGGTGAATTCCAATCGAGTCGTTGCAAAGATGATACGGATCAATTTTCGTTATTTCAATTCTTGTTCACCAGATCTCTATCAGGAACATATTTCGTTGCATAATATATTTGAAGCCTCACAAGAAAGGCCAACTTAGACTCGAATTAATATCAAATGACTTTCAACGGGTTAAACATAACTTACTGCATACTAGTGTGCTAGTAACAGTTGGTGTCTCAAACGAAGGGCCATCTTCCGAGTCGCTTCCAAGGTTACTAGTAGTGTTGAATTATCCGCCAGAACCTCGATAGAATACCGTAGTAATAACCGTTGTGGCAACTGAATCCATTCCCTCAAATAAATCCCAGCCTGAGCCGACCGCAGTCTGAGTCACAGTCTCAATACTTCCAATTTTCAAGATAGCACCGCTGGCAGTACTCGAAAATCAGTCACCTGAACAAGGAGAGCAGTCATCACACTGGGTAAACCCATATCCAAGTCGACGACATCTGTTAATGAATCGTTTCTGCTGGGTACCAGAAACGCAGCACCCTTGAAATCCACAGCTAGAGTAATTCAATATGGCTCCGCGATATCATTGCAAACTCGAACAGTGTTATTATGACTTCCAGCGCAGTGACATTTCACCACCAGAGCTGACGATGATGGTGTGATGTGCAACCCCAGGAGGGAAATGCCGAGTAGGCCGTCCGTGAATAATTTCATATCCTACAAGGAAAGTATGAATACTAGATCCTATACTTTAAAATTCGAGATCTTCACCTACGAGTTGTCGAAGATGGTGTACTAGACCACGATTCGCTCCGAGTACGGTACAGAGAATATGGCATCTGAAAGAGAACATTTTGCAACTGGGGTCAACCTAGAGATATGAATTTTTCTGAGTCACAGAAACTGGGGCATTTGACAAGGACAAATTGCCGACGTCTCTTCTGCGGTACGACTTCACTCTCTCAGAACCTCTGTAAACAAATGATCTTGTTATCTTGAAACTATAAAAATACGTACGACTGCCACAAATGGATTTTTAATTCATAGACTGTTGAAATTGCCGTGTAACAATCTTCTCATGTGTACTCACCTTGTCGTTTCTAGTACTCCGTACGTTCTGTTTCAATTCGGGGTGCAACATCGGGGACCTGTCTCTGCAGATTTCGCTTTTTCCATAACTTCAAGTAGTGGTATTTCGTTTTCTCATACACGCTTCCGTATGCGTTTTGGCATTACATTTGCATACCTAGGTATACGGTTCATATTTAGACCATGTGGGCATCAATATATCTACAAAGGTGTAGCTAACTTTTTAAGAGTGTAGATTAAATATTAATACTCTTTCCCATCTCTCATGCTTACAACAAAGTACCAAGCATACCACACAACGCCCCAATCAAAGGAAGAAGTCCTCTGATTTGATTGAGAGTTGTCCAGCGCTCAACAAGATCCACCGTATCTGCATCAGAAGCCTCTTTTGTTGATTCGCTCTTTTCCAAGAGCTTGTTGTTTGTGCCTGACATTGCAACAAACGTAAATGGGACGATGCTCATCGTCAGAGCAGCTGCCGCGGAGAAAAGCACGGATCTGCTGATGGGAGCCTTCTGGAATAAGGGACTGCCTGATCGAACAGACCAAGCAAGATAGATGAATGCAGAAGTCACGCCAACTGCAACGGGCTGGTTCTTTGATTTTCCATTTTCATACACATTCCTCCATTGTTTGGCCAGCAGCCCAATGGGAGGGTTGTCTTCTTTTTGCGATTTAACGAGAGCAGGTGTGGTAATAGTGCTAAGTGCTGCGATATTTCCTGCAAGTTGAGCGTTAGATGAAGGTCTGTAATTATGATAGAGCCACCTACCTGCTAGCCATGCTGCGCCTGAGATGCCGACAGCCTGCGCGACACGGAAACCAATGGGATATGATGCCATTTTTTCGGAGGAAATCAGTCTGGCGGGGTTAAAAAAATCGAGCAAACTAGAAAGATATACGAAGACAGCCACCACTGATTTAAATAAGTTCTAGGGTAGAGTTATGATGGTATGATCGGCGTGGTGGAGATGGTTGATTGTCGGGGCGCTCAATGACCGACATTCCGGTGAGATCCGCCGGTAAAGCTCCACTTAAAAGTATTGATCGGCCTTTAGCGGGCTTTGGGCGGTCTTTGCCGGACTCTGGGATCTCCCTCGGGACCTTGATTGTCACATAAAACGATTGGAATTGGCCACATCTCGTGCGGTCTAACGGGGAAATTTAACATTCTGAAAGCCTGGGGCAGAGCCTCAATTAATTGTGATACTCATTGCTCCAATAAATTGGGAATGTGGACCTTGTCAAATAAAATACGGCATGGCTTTACAGCGCGCTCCGTCGATGGGCTTCGGTTATCCAGTCTTGTCTATTGGCGCTCCAAGTTGTCGGGGATGAGTGAAGAGCTCGTTCTACTCGATTCAATCTTATATGGCGTGGGTTGAAAAATACATGAGCCTAAATCTTGGGTTAACTCCACTTCAGCTTGACTATCTTTTCGCTAGCGTTGATAATCCCGTTGCTAGCAAGGCAAGGGGGATTCTGAGCCTTATTTGGGTCGGCCCAAAACGGATCCAATCACAAGAATGATCCTGAATCAGATCAACGCAAAAGGATTCCATTGTTACACCAAATATTGGGCCAAACTAAAATTGGCGGTGAAGTCATGTGAAGCGTCCCCTCTACCCCAAGTGGTTCGTAGGTAAGATCAATTATACTCCACGGATTACTGTGTTCTGTTTGTGCAACGGGCCTAAGTTTCTTGGTATCAGTTCCGTTCAAAGCAAAAATAGTGACTGGCTAGAACCATGGCTTGTCTATCCTTTGCAACGCTGCCGCCCGAGATACGTGTATGTATTGCCGAACAATTAGATCAAGATGATCTCCTCAGACTAGGCTGCGTCAACAAGAACAACTTCGAACTTCTGCGACCTCAGATTGCTGGCTACCGATTTCTTTGCGCATTAACCCAGCGAAATAAAACTCTTGCCATGAAAATCCTGCAGGATAATTTGCAAATCGACTTGAAAGTATGCTGTCGCAAGCGGATGTCGGCAATCCACGTTGCTTCTTTGAATGGATTCAAAGACATACTCCGGATTTTACTTGTGGATCGTGGGCACAAATACCTCCTTGAGGCCCACGATGATGACAAGAACACCCCTCTGATATATGCCTCTCGCTATAGCGACGACGAAACGATATCCTTTCTCATTCAACAAGGGACAAACGTCAACGCGCGAAATAGTTTGGGAGAGACCGCGCTTCATTTGGCGAGCTCTCGAGGAAAAGAGATGGCCGTGAACCGCTTGTTAGAAGCAAATGCGACCGTCTCTTTGGCAAATGCAGCTGGAATGACACCACTTTGGTACGCTACCACACGGCAGTATGTAGCCATCGCAAAGCGCTTGATGCTAGCAGGAGCAATCGTTCCTTCTCGAAATTCCGGCGGTGACACGGAGCTGCACCTAGCAGCACGCTTCGACAGCCTTGAACTAGCAAAACTATTCCTCGATAGGGGTGCTAATCCGTCTGCTTTTGACATAGCTGGATGGACACCCCTGATATGGTCTGCCTGGAATGGGAATATCGAATTGACGTCGGTTTTAATCTTGAATGGCGCTGATGTGGTAGCGACTGATAAAGATGGCAGTTCGGCGCTAGACTTCGCAATCCGAGCAGGCCACACCGAGGTGTCAGGCCTCTTGAGAAGTCACATAGGGGGCTGAGGGGTGTTCCAAATTGAGTTTTCCCTTTTCAAGATTGTTTCGATTATTCAACATCAATTTTCTCCAACCTAGCTTCGGAGAAACTGCTTGTCATTGTTAGAACGTGCAGACTTGGGGATATTACAGTCAAATATTGAAAAAAAAAACTTGGTTTGCTGTAACCGAACTCTGTCCGACGATTTTTTTTTAGATTCGGACAGAAATGTCTTCTACCCGAAGGTAAAAACCGAGAGCATGGAAAGGTCAGAGCTTCTATAATGGACGTGGTGGAGATGGTCGGCGGCCGGAGGCTCCATGGCCCGACATTCCGATCGGGTCGATTGATGCGAACGGCGACTTGAGCTTTGAGCTTTCATCGGGGTTTGGGGCGGTTTTTGCCGGACTCTGATAGGATCACATTTTACCCGCGGGTTGGTTGCCTTACTGTGCTACCATAAAGGCATATGATCTCAGCTTCCCCGGGTGCCGGCGCTATATAATTACCAGTACACCCTTATCATCTTCATGACTTAGTATTGCCCCATAACACCTTCGAATTATTTCGAAACTCCTTGTCTGATACAATACATCATCTATGGCTTCTTCACGAGTTGTATGGCATACGCTGAAGTCTAGACCAGCGATCATCTCCGCCGTTGCAGTTGCAGGAGCTGGTACATACTATGGCACACGATCGTTGCTCCCATCAGGCCATGCAGAGTCAATAGAGGCGCCAAAGGTTTTTGGTGGCTTTGGTCCTAAGACCCTGCGCCTCCAGAGCGTCGACCAGGTCAATCACAACACCAAGCGCTTGGTTTTCGAGTTTCCAGATCAAAATGCCAAGAGTGGCCTAACATTGACCTGTGAGTTTTTGCTCGCAGCAGCTCACTACTTCATCACATTACTAACACCACGGTAGCGGCCCTTCTTACATTTTCATGGCCACAGGGCCGATGGCTACCAGTCCTCCGCCCATACACACCTATCAGCAATCTTGGTAAGAGACCCTTGAGTCCCATCGACTTCCTCATCATCCCTAACGACAGATATCTCTAGAGAAAGAAGGTTCTTTGGAACTGATGGTGAAAAAATACCCAAACGGAAAAGCTAGTAGCCATCTCCATTCACTCGCGCCTGGTGACACACTCACCTTCATGGCGGCTCTGAAGGGATATTCGTGGACGCCAAATAAATTCTCCCAGGTCTATTTGGTCGCGGGTGGTGCAGGAATCACACCCATATACCAACTTGTCCAGGGCATTCTCAACAACCCAGAGGATAAGACCAAGATTAATCTTGTGTTCGGCGTGAATACCGAGCAAGATCTTCTTCTCAGGGATGAGCTCGAGCAATACAGAAAGCAGTTCCCAGATCGTTTCGAATACGTTTATACTGTCAGTCACCCTAAAGATGAAGGTTCCGGTCTTCGTAAGGGCTATGTGACGGAAGAGCTTCTGAAAGAGGTGATGCGGGGCTCTGGAAAGGATACTCATGTCTTTGTCTGCGGTCCGCCTGGAATGGAGAACTCTTTGGTTGGGTCTCGCAGTGCACCGGGTATCTTGAGTAGATTGGGGTTTGAGAAGGACCAAGTATATAAGTTCTAGACTTTATCAGACTGCCGACATAGACAATTGAAAATGATTTTAATCTCAACTTGAAGCTGCTAGTAATATTTATCCATTGCATCCTGAAGTCATTCTTCGCGGTCGGCTATGTCGGTCACTACCATCGCGAGTAACTTGGCGCCCATATGCTTGAATTTATTTATTTTGATACGCGTCAATAATATGAGAATATTGGGTGTCTTCGAAAATGAAAGTGGGTGCTCGGTGAGGGTAGAGAGAGAGAGGGTCAACGAATCGGGGCGGTGGAAATACTTTTCGTCTCAGTCGGCCCTCCCCCACTACCCCATTCCATCAACAACTCGGGGACCAGGATTCCTTGACAACCATCTGAAAAAAGTGCATATAATCTATCGTTAAAATGCCTGGACAAGACGCCGGCACTCCCCGTGTTTTCCTATACCGTCACGGTAGGTATCCGGTCATACTCGGGCCAAGTTTCCGTTGAAATTATGGCTAACTCGCCACAGGACAAACGGTGTGGTCTCAGAGTGGCCAGTATACCGGCGTGACTGAGCTGGATCTCACCAAAGATGGCCAGCAGCAGGTTCAAGCTTCCGGAAAGATGATTGTTGGATCCGGAAAACTGATTGACCCCGTCAACCTCGCCCATGTCTACATCAGCCCCCGCAATCGGGCCAAGCAGACCTTTGACATTGCCTTCTCTGATGCTGATAAGAAGGCTCTGAATGATGCGCAAAAGGTTTCGGAGACGGATAGACTGGCTGAATGGACCTATGGAGACTACGAAGGTCTTTTGACGCGTGAGATCCGTGCGCTGCGAAAGGAGCGCGGGCTGGATTCTGAGCGCCCATGGGATATCTGGCGCGATGGCTGTGAAGGCGGAGAGTAAGAGTCACCTTTTTTTTTGGAAACTGTGAGTGTATTTGTTAACAGAATTCTGTAGGTCTTCTCAGCAGGTTACCGACCGCATTGATGATTTGATCCGGGAGATTCGTGCATTCCAAAAGGATAGCATGCACGGCGAGAATCCTTCCGACGTTGTTCTTGTTGCCCATGGACACCTTCTGCGAGCTTTCACCAAGCGATGGCTTGGGTACCCGATGGAGTTCCCCCTTTCTCTGATGCTTGATCCTGGCGCGGTTGGTGTGCTGAGGTAAGTTACTTGCATCCTTTCCTATTGCCAACTGCAGCTGCGAATATAATTCTGACTACGAGATAGCTATCAACACCACAATATTGAGGAGCCAGCGCTGATGGTTGGGTATGGGTTCCCAGTTGCAGAGTGATACATGACGAAATAGAATCCATACTTAGGTACGAACCAGGAAATTCCGGATAACCGCTGCCATGTTGCCCCTTAGATGTTTGAAATAGAATCACTGAGACTGTTCATCTGAAGGAAGTAATTCTAGCAGAGCAAATAAAACTGAACGTGTATTAACAGACTGAAGTAACCCGCATTCAGCGACCAAAAGAGAGAGCCCAAAGCAGGTAGATCAAAGCACGGAGACTAAAGCAAAGATACTATAAAGCAACACAAGAAAAGCAAACCAGGATAGTAAAAACCTGAAACCACCTTCAATTATCAACAGAGTAGTATAAGCGCCTCATGAATAATATGCTCCATAATATTCCCTTAGAAACTACGTCTCATCGTAGGGTGGATCACCTGGATTTGCACTTGAAATCAAAAAGATTTCACAGGAACTTTCAAGCTGGTATTTTTGATAATCCAGGGATGGTTTCTTGAAGGGCAAACTGAAGTTGCAGCATTCGTTCCTTCCCCATTCACGTAATAAACTGAGGTTTTACTATCGCGTCGTTGCCCTAGCTGAATGGCATCCACGCGTGTCTGGATGCCTTGTTACTAGTCGTTCCTTCCGTCTCTTCTTCACCAGGCGCTCACCGTAGCGTCGTGCCTGAACTCCTCGCGCTATCTCTCACCTTCTTCTACCTCAAATCCCCTCCAAACTTCCCCACACAGCGATCTCCGATTATGTTTCTCGAATTTCCGACATGGATCGCTGCCGATATTGACTCAGGTTTGGATTCGTGTCCCCGGAGAAGACGCAAAATAAAACTAATCAGAAAGTTGAATGATAGATTGCTCTGCCTAGGTGCTGAAGCCACTAAAGCCTGAATCCGACACCACCGATTGAATCCAATTGATGAGTCTGCCGAAATGTTGGCTGGCGATGAGGAACTTGAAATTTTGAAATACCTCGATGAGGCTCCCCAGAAGGCTAGCCCCGCCCAGTCTCACGAATCCTCCGACCAGGAAAAGACCGAGTGGGATCTCATTGTCGACGAGATTCTGCAAGAAGCAACTCCGAACGACTATCTAGGTTTCAACTTCGATCATTTAGACCTCGAGGAGTTCGAACATACGAAGCTGGAGGACATCGATGCCCTCTTTGATAACCTGGAAAAAGAGAAAGAAATGTGAGGGCGTGCACTGGGTCTTTTGTGCGCCGTCCCTGTAGGAGAAACGGACTGACAAGCAGCACAACCTAATCTAGGACGACAGAATGCACCGACAATCCCCCTCGAGCTTGCGGCAGACGCCGGCTGGTGAAGATAGTCCATGATTCTGCTGTTACACCCAGAAGCGGCACCGAAGCCCTGGAAACCCCTGAAGACAAACCCCAAGAGACAAAGAGCACCCGGCCTCGTGAAATCCCGAGGAAGAGAATCAGAAGGAAAAGAAAATTTGAGGAGGCCAGCCCCGGAAATGTGGTCGGAAGCGGGGATGAGAACAACATCAAAGATGCCGTGAGGTCTAAGAGAAGAAAGGCCGAAGATGACCCGGATGATCAGACCACGCATGGTCCTACGATGTGACCCGGTTTGGACCCCGGCCATTTGATTGTACAGGGCATCGACCCTCTCCGGCTGGAAGACATTGGTGCGCTGTCTCATGAGATGGAAGTCTTGACTAAGACATCATGATCATGGGAACTTCAAGGAGGGGGTCCTTTTGTATTAAATTCAAGTTTGAGGTACCGGTGGGCGTATTATATTTATCTTTAGTAGCACTGGGGCAGTAAATACCTTCAAGGTAGTAGTCCTGAAACTTGAAGGAATTTATATTTCTAAACTCGAATGCCCAGGTGTACCTAGGTACTAGGTAGTAGACTCGACTATTTAAACCATCCACACCTATTTCTGCATATTTACAGCGCTGGAGCTCTGGAAGAACCTCTGCCCAACTTTCACTCTACTAGTATTTGATCCATATTTTATGGCAGAGACAAAAAGAATTCCTTCATCTTTGGGTAGTTGGGCGTACCCAGACCGGTGGCGGGGTCCCATCTGTGTCTCTCGTCAGCCATCCACTCGGCGAACTTGGTAAGGTATAAGATAGTTTCGAACTCACCCCTCGATGGCACTGAAACCATTTGTATCACACCCGGCATTTGTTCCATTGGTAATGTCATTAAGAATCTCGGGGTGGGCATAAAGCACAGGGTTAACGAAACCAACAGGGCCCTTGCCCTTCGCAATACGCTCCTCGTTAATCTAGGGACCGAGTTTTAGTAACAGAAAATTCAGTTGGCCATGCCATGGAAAGAACACAGAACATACCAAATTCAAAACCGAAGCAAATAATGGCGAAGCCAAGCTCGCCCCATAATAATGAAGAGCCTTCCCACCAGTATAGGCTGGGAAGCGAGCGCCATTGGCGGAAACATCCGGGTAGGCACGCCCGATCCTGTTGTAGAGACCTTTGGTCGTATTAACATCCACGCTGAATTCCGAGTAGTATGGGTAAGACAGATCGGCCTTTTCAAAGTATTTCTTCACGGTGGCCTTCTGGTAATGAGGCTGCGGGAAGTAATTCGAGAAACCGCCCGAACTACTGAAATTCGTCGCTGTGCCCCCGAGATTGGCGTGCATTACACTCTCGGCGTCGTCGACTGTTTGATCCGGGTATATCATGGTTCCCCCGACTGATGTAACATAGGGACAGTTGGATGGGTATTGTGGGTTGAAAATCTTTTGCTCGGGTCCCAAACAGCCGTTGGCACTGCCGTCTCCTGCGAATGATGCGACGCCGTAATCTCCAGATGCGAATAGAATCGAGTGGCCCTGGAGACCGAGTTTCATGAACTCGTTACATTGCCTTTTGGTGTAGCTGATAGGGAGATCCGCTTCGGATTGACCATATGAGGCGCTAATGACGTTGGTTGGCTTGTAGACGCCGCATTGGAGTTTTCCTTCGAGAATCAGTCAAGGCACGTAAGGTAACAATTGGAGATTAGGACTTACCTTTGTAGCCTCCTTCTCGATTGTCGGGATAGACTGGGTCAATTTTTGGGGTCATTCCCAGTCTCTCCATACGCGCTGTACGTACAATATGACTGTGAATAAGTTAGTGCTGAAATAAATTGAAAACCACAAGATAAGCATACCCCGTCTAGAGCATCAAGGAAGGTGTTGAAGAGATTGGTAGTCGCAACCTCCTCGGGCTCATAAAGTTGATCATCCACCTGATAAAGAGTCACAGATTGAGGATAGATCAATGAATAACTTGGAGTTCGTCAGCATTGTGTGAGGAAATGAACTTCAAGATAGCGACTCACGCCAAGTCAATGTCAATGTTGGACTCCCCGGTGTTGAGAGAGCTGTAGGAAGGCACAGAGAAATTGGCTCCATCGATCAAAGCAGGGATGGGGTATGTACCCTGGGGGACCCAGGGAGCGTGGGCCTTGAAGAACAAGTCAAGATCTGATTTCGCAAAATAGTCTCCCTGTTCGTAAAGACCTAGCGAATTCTTCTTGGAAGCCTTGGTAGCATCTGGGATTCCGTAAAGTGCCTTGATACAGGTTGGTGTCATATTATATCCACATCCTTGGAGATCTGCAGAAAGAGACAATGCTTTAGCAGGAATCGAGTATTTCGCTTCTTCAAACGAGACCCCCTCCAGAATCGGGTCGCTGTGGGCAAGGTGAGAGGCTCGTTTGACTTTCTTGTGTTTCTTCAATACGGGAGTCAACTTGACACCAGGGGTTATGTAGTCAATGTGTCCTTGAATATGGCCCGGGACATGATACCTGCAGGTGATAATCAGCATGGGAGGATGCCTAGCTTTGGGAGGGTATTGTGACGTACTCGTCGCAGCCAATCTTCGTGCTCTGGCTCGCAGTATGCTTGTGCTCGTAGAACTCCGTCACAAACAGTCTCTCGGCCTCATGAGCATAAGCATCAAATGCGATCCAACCCTTGTTATCTGAATGAACAACCCGTGACGGATCAATTCCAACAGAGTGGAGCCATTCGCGGACCTCTTCGACTGTCTGGCTAGAAGGCGCAAACATGTCATGCACTTCGTCGGCAGACCAATAATTCCCATATTTAGAGGAGTCAGGATTCGATCTATGAACATATCAGCACGCTCATTTCTCGGCGTTGGTGAATTAATCATCGAGTGCGTACACATCCATCAAATAATCATATCCCTTTTCTAGATTATTCTGGGTCAACCCAATGCGCACGGGCAATATCGCATTACTTTCAACCCGATCACCCTTCACCCAATCCAATGCGCTTTTATCTCTCTTTTCATGCAAAACATGTTTGACAGAAGATGGGGCAGCGCCAGACAGTGCTGCAGCGGCCAGAACGGCACAGAGCTGATGGAGCAGCATCATAAGGCAACTTGGAGGTAGCACTGTAGCATGAAACACCGGTAATTGCGAGAACGCAATCGGGGTACCTGGGCAGACGACACTATAAATACATAAACCGGCGATGTAACGGGACTCACATGGACCATTTATTATCCATATTCATAAACAACATTGTCCCTATCTCCGCTACCCAAACATACTGAAGGCAGTCAACTAATTTCCCGGAGGATGAACTTGATTGGGTTGGGCGGGAGAAGTGTCTGCATGGGGTTATGAGACATAACAAAATAATTTGCCGACGATAGCCTAATAGGTGGCTTAGTGAGGGGAGTGCGCTAAAACAACAGGCATCATGAGTTGGTTTTGCATGGCTTTAAGGCTAAGCAACGGACAGTGGAGAATAGCTTTTGGGAATCGCTCCACTCGGGGCCAGAGCGGCTGCTAGCGACGCGCAATTTACTGTCGGGATTGGTGCTCTTGCGAGATACTTATCACCCCGCTCCTACCAACTCGCCAAATCTTGTGCTCGAAATCCCGCCAAGTGGGGGGTTTTATCTTCAGGGGGTTGGCCATGGGATCCATGCAAGGGCGGAGGTCCGACGGCTGGAAACATCTAGCTCGCCGGTTCTCCAACGGGGCTGGCTGGCATGGAAATTGCACAATTGAGGAGAATCGCTAAGCGAATCCCACTGGCAGAGTGACGAAGGCTATTGGTAATATACGAGCGAGGATAGCGAAGTTTTGAACGATGTAACTTCAAAGAAGGGTATCTAGCCGTCTAATTTTCTCAGCCTAAGCGTGTCTCGGTACTACGAGTTAGTAGTGCTTCTAGGTCGAGGCCATCTGTGTTATAATTCATGTGCTTAATTGCCGGGAAAATCTATACAGTATTTATAACAACTGCTGTTTCCTTTCTGCGTGATTCCCACGAGTCGACATGTTCAAACATGCGGCAGTAAACAAATTTGTGAAATTGACGTTATTTCCATCAAACTCAGGATCAATCTTCTTTGAGATAACATTACTTCCCCCACATAAGTCTTGAGTCAATCGTTGATGGCAAATAGAAGTTACCAAGACGTAAACACAAAGATCTAGGACAAGAAAGGGGAAACGGGGACAGGTTTTTCTGTTCGATCGATTTGAAGCTCGCTCATATCGCCGATGAGGGGTTGAACGTCTATCAATTCCGTTTTCGGGAGCGGCCTTCTGGGGCCTGGTTCCTGGCCTCGCACAGCAGTCAACTGCTCAAAGGCATGAGCCACAGGCCACAAAGCCTTGTCCACAGGTGACTGGACCTCCGATGAACAACAAAATATATTTACATGAAGTAAGTAATTGCTATAGGACATCTCAATCTTTGTCGAGTCATACTTACGGTCTTTTAGGGCGGATTTCATCGGTATATTTACCCTCCAGGGCTGGAAGCCGTCTGGGAAGTATCCAAGGGGCACAGACATCACCGGAGCATTCTCCTGCGCAACAAGCTCGAGTGCCATGTCCTCATCAGATGATGGAATAACGAACATATCGAAGTGGTGCTCTCTCATAGTTGCCGAAATGCCTTGATGCTTTGCGATGATGAGGGCTTTCTCGAGTATCTTTGTGTATTCCTCATCTTCTGCAGGGATACGGGTTGTGCGAGTGCATAGTATCTTATTGAATTCTCTTTCTATGGGCTCCTCGCTTTGGCGTCTCCTGACAGTATCATACACGCGTTGCGCATTCTGAGGGTTGCTGGGGTCATTCCCCGATCCTGTTAGGCATCTGAAAGCGTCTTCTTTCAACTTCGTCAATTGGAAAATATTTTTGACTTGTGCCTTCAGGTTTTTCAGCTCTTTCGCCCCTTGGAAGTTGGGATTATCCACGATCGTTGCTCCAGCCAAGACTAGAGTCTTCAGAGCAGCCTCGAATGAATCCATAACTTGTGGGTATGGGTCCGAATCAAAGTTACCTAGGTATCCCGAGGAACGCCAATAATAAATTCGCTGAGATCCAAGGTTTCAATAAGTTCAGACCATTCGGGTGCCTGGTCCGATGGAATGACCGACCTCCACTCGTTCAGCTCGTATTCTTCATATATACCGGCCATAATCCCAACAGCATCTTTGACAGTCTTTGTAAGGGTCCCTAAAGTAGGTGCTCCCTGTGGTGAAGGCCTCAACATGCCAGACCTCATTATAGACCGCGTTGTGGGTTTGAACCCAACGAGGTTGGAATCAGCGGCACTCGCAATGATATCAGATTCCTATACACCGGCATTAGAATTCTCGAGCAAGAAGCAAGATAAAGAGATACTCACCGCAGTCCCAAGCTTGGCGACGGATAAACCTATAGCAGCCGCCACAGCTGAGCCTTTGCTACTTCTGGGTAAAGTACCGGGACCGCTGGGGATGGGGAAAGGTGAATAATTGATATAATCACGAAGGCGGAATCTGACATACTCAGCCTGATATTCCCAGTAATCATCTAAATTAGTTCTCCGCAGTATTATCATGCCGGCTTCCCGAAGTCTTTAAATCTCCACGGGGTCCCTTTTCTTTCTTAATTCAAGCGGCGGAGAGGAGGCTTTGGGTACAAATTTATGCTACCCAGACGGCAAGAACTCATCTTTGACAAGAATAGGAATTCCATGGAGAGGGCTATCAATCAGCACGAGACATAAGCAATAAAAATGAAAGACCAAATGAGACCGACCATATACCTTCGTCTTCCCTTCTCGGCCCGCTCTTTGTCCAAAAATCTGCGCCACTTCCAAGGCATCTTCATCCATATGCATGACGATCATGAGGTGCTTTATCTCCTCAATTCTTTCGAGATATGCCTCGAAAAGGTCTACGGACGTGAATTTCCCCGTCCGCAGCCCCTCCTCTGCCTCGCAAATCGTGAGATCTCGAAGACAAGGAAGACTCTCGGTCCCTAGCTTGTGTGTGAGCAGGCTTCTAGAAGTTGTAACGAGTGGAAATTCTGGGCCCGTACCAGTATCATTGCTAGCCCTTATTATCAATGTGATGTTGGAATAAGTTCAAATTTCCTGAATATGAGGCAGTTCTTAGCTAGGGAGGGAAGGGCCTTTTATGCTCGGCTGCGTGGAGTCGAGAGAGGCTGTCGTAGTACACGAGAGAGAGACAAAAAACGAAGCTCTACCTAGGTACCCTCGATGACGTGGATTAGCTTTTGTTTACCAAATTTCCAAAAACGACATTACCCTCCTGCACTTTCAGAACTTGAATATTCAAAGATATACGCTTTTTACGAGGTCTGGTATACATGTAGTTAACTAGTGGCGACTAGTAGATATTAGAAATAATGAAAGCTAGTACTATTAGTTTTGCAATTTCTTTAGCAAGGAAAACTATCAGGGTCAGCCTGCCAGTGACTCGAAGGAAGACCTACTAGGAAACGAGTGTCTAGGCATCCGAGCTGGCACTACCTAGGTAGGGAAACATCATGATTGAAGTGAGGAGAATACTATCTTCACCAATAGCAAGAAACTCACTTGCATTCAAGCAAGTTCTTCTCTGATCCATCAGCTACTAGAACTTGAAGTAGTCCATAGATCCCTGCAAGGTCCTCAGCTGGTTGGTGATATACGACCTCTAGATCTGTCTAGCTACTCAGTTGGAGTTGAGGAAAACAAAAATGTACTGTCTCTCAAGAATCGTCCATGGACGCTTATCTATAGAACTAATCATCGATCATCATGCGACATTTTTAGACATAAACATGTAAGCAGAGGCCCGCCAATCCAGCTCAGGCCAGGAGAGAAGACTTTTTCATATCCTTGAGAGCAGGGGGTTCTTTCACACGCGCCCCACCCTCAAGGGCATCCAGACTTTCCGCAAGCACAGCCGAAGCACCACGGAGAGGAAGACCAGGGTCTTCAAAGGCCCCATCCTCAGCCTCCTCGTTCTTGGGAGCCTCGATCTTCTGCACCTCAAAGACATCATCACGGCAATCCGCACACATCTTCATGACGTCTGCCAATGCTTTCTCGACAGCAGCGGCACGCTCGCGCATTCCGCGTCGCAGCAGCGCATCGACGAGTAGCTCGGCCTCGGGGATAGTTGTGTTCACCCGTTCGATAAGGCGTCTAATACTGTTGACTAGGTACTCTTCCTCGTAAACAGTACCCTTTCGACCCTTAGCACGCTTGCGCTCCTCGCGTCGGCGATTCTTGGACGTCTGTCGCGAAGAGCCTGTCCGTCCAGTCTTGCTAGTATAACGAGTGAACATGGTGCGGCCAGCCAGGGTCGATGCCTCAGTCGGGGCAAGCGAGACGTTATCTGGGATATCGACGCCGCCTTCGCCGCCGGTTGGGTCCCCACCGTAGAAAGCGAGAGGGTCTTCGGCGCGAAGTTTGCGCAGTTCAGCGACTCGTGGCACTTGAGCGTTGAGCTGGTTCTTGCAGTCGGCGAGGAGGTCAGTCATGGATCCCATTGCTTCGGCTAGGCCAGAGTCCACGATTTCTTCGACCATCTCCTTCTTCCCGTGTAGAGTGAGCAGACGAGCTGCGTCGGCGAACTTCGAGCCGCGGCAGAGGAGCTTGGCCGCGGTGGTAATATCGTGCAGGTGCTCGGCGTAGATGGCTGCTGCTGAAACGTAGTCGCGAACTTCATCGACGAGAGTCTCTGCCAGCTCTGTGGTATGAGCAGCAAGATCAGTCTCGGGTAGAGATGCCATCATTGCGCAGTACAAAGACTCGCGCCAAAGGTGGGCACGCTTATAGCATTTGCGGGCTTCGTCATATTGTGCGAGAGATTCGTAGGCTATACATCGCATTAGTGGGAATCTTAGAGCTTATCTTTGACTTGTCACTCACCGATCGCTGCATCCTTGGGCTTCGAGTTCTCTTCAAGGTACTCGGCATAAAGGCGGGTGATCTGCCTCTGCTGCTCTGGCTGATACTTATAGATTTCCAAGGCCTCCTTGTAGAGAATGTGTTTCGTGACGTATGCCTCAATTTCGTCGTGGGCAGCAAGTGCAAAGAGATGTCTAAGGGCCTTCTCGAATCGAGAAAGGTGGTTGTCGATTTCGAATTTTCGTCGAATCTCAGGCAGTTGCTGGAGCTTTCGAAGGAAGGGGAGATATTCTCTGGGGTCCTTTTCCGGGTAATTAGATATGATTCAGTATTGAGCTCCATCTGATGGCTTACCATTTGTGCCTGTTGGGCAACGAGGAGAGTGAGCTCAAGGTCATAAATACCCAAAGCGTGAGAGTATAGCCGGTAAGCGTCGGTCAAGAAGCACATATGCTCAATAGCATCATCTGCCTGCTCTGGGCTTTTAACTGTTGGAGCTGTTAGCTCCAAACCTCTGCGGATGATGGAGAGGTGACATACCTCGCAATCCCGCGACCAGTTCCAAACCTGATTCTAGATCAGGAGGTGACTTGCACACGTGTGCTGTCACCAGGTTCTGTAGATTAGTGTCCATGCGATTCTGAAGAACCGCCAGGAAAGCATCGCAGATGGAATTGACCTTGCTGACTTTAGTTGTCTTTGGTACAGAAGTCACAGCTGGAGTGTCTGGCTGAGCAACGACCGCAGACTCGTTCTTGGATATTTTCAATGTGTCTTTGTAAAGTGTTTGCGAGACATCCTCCTCCCTAATCATAATGTTAGTAGACATTCCCGTACACAGTTCAGTTCTTCCTTACTTTAAACGAGAGAGGAAGTCATCGATGAAGTCAACTTTCTTGACTTGCTCGATAAACAGCTGGACACTCTCCATGAATTGTTGAGGGGCGTAGTCGTGTAGAATATTCATATCCACCATTTGGCTGCGGCAAGCCAGGAAAGCAGATCGGTACTTCTTCTGGTCGATGAATGTTCGAATACCCGCCAGCACCAAAGCACGTGGATAAATTGTCTCGATGTTTCCACGAGGTGCCTGCAGAACAACAGCAAAGACTGACGGAATAACCGACACTAGTTTCGAGCCTCTCTCAATGCTCCGGCATCTCTCGTCTGTTTCGGGGGTATCTTCTGGGACTTCCATCTCATCCACCCGGTTCAAGTGGACGAACTTGAGCAGGTGCTGGGAGGTTGTGAAAAGAAGATGAGAGGGGGTTGTCAGGAATGAGGTGCAGTTCTTTGCCAGCACACGCTTGTTCGCATAGAGTGTGCCAGTTCGTGACATTGAAATCAGTACCTTCTCGTCCTCTGAGATGGACACAGCACGAGCCCAAGGGGTGTCGGCACTCGGGCTCTCATCCCAGGGAGAAATTTCAAGTGATCCCTCGGAGTCGGTAGAAATGCTCGTGTAGGTAGCACCCTTGTACGCCTTATGCGAAACCCACAAAGAGCTGTGACCGATTCCTGGGGAGATGGAAGAAAACCGGGTACCAACCGCCTCATGAACAACCTCGGTGGCGCGAGTCTCCAGCAGAGTCTTTTCGATGAATGTAGAGTTAGGCGCAGACTCTCTCAGAACGAAGACTTCATTCTCGTTAACAAAGGCGATCTGCCTAGGCCGACTGGTAGCGGTATCTGATAGCGGGTAACTTGACTCCAAGATCGGTACGGGTACTGGACGGCTCTTCAAAGACCACAGGAAAATCGAGAAGCTATCTTTCATGAGAACTGCAATCCTAGTGCCAGACTTGCTGAATGCAACATCAATGGCGTTGGAGTCCAGCTTCAACTCATTATGCGCCATTGGGGGTGGTACTCCAGCCAAACGGAGAGGAGTCAATTTGAGGGTTTGCCCGTCCATCACAGCGACAGCACCGACATCATTAGGGATAACAGTGGAGCCGTGATTGAGATCGAAGGCGAACTCCAGGTCTAGAATAGAGTCTGCGGAGCCAGCGACTACTCGCAAGGGCTTCTCTTGATGCCACTCGAAGGAGAAAGGGAGAGAGAGTTGCGGGTCAGCGATAATGGGGATCTCCTGCTTGAGATAGTAGTGGTAATTGCCTGTAGTCCAGAGCTGAACTCGATCTTTGAAGCGAACGGCAAGCACAGTCGAATCGATGTTCCATGAAAGAAGAATTTGTGACCCCCAAGATAGTCGTTCCTCCTCAGTAAGACGGAGAGTAAATTGACCGTGGCGTAATCCATTGCGTTCGAAGAAGACAACATCAATCCGATCATCCAGTCGTTGAATACCTGCGATGAGACTTCCAGATGGTCGCCAACTCAGGGCTCCCTCGAGTCCATCGACAGGTTCACTCACGCTGTCAAGGGTACCTTCTCTTGAGTATACTCGAATGGCACGGCGGGCGCCTTCTTCGATGCTGTTCACCGCAATGTACGCGCCATCACCTCGCCAGGTGATCGTGGTAGCAGCATCATCGTTGCTGCTTAGTTTTCCCTCATCCACCTTTTCTGGTACCGTGGGATCCCTAAGAGCCTTGGCTCTCTTTCCT
Organism: Penicillium manginii; assembly: GCF_028828005.1. Taxonomy (NCBI): domain Eukaryota; kingdom Fungi; phylum Ascomycota; class Eurotiomycetes; order Eurotiales; family Aspergillaceae; genus Penicillium; species Penicillium manginii. The sequence continues at coordinate 3,287,968 of NW_026643103.1, read as the reverse complement.
TGGAACTGAGTCTCTCGCTTACCCCAGCCGACTGAGACATGCTGGGAAGCCTGGAGATCAGCCTCAGTCAGGGTGATTTCGGCTACGTTCTCGAACTCTCTCGTCATGTACAGAAGTGTACGAGCTCGCGTTGTGATAGCCAGTAACTCCTCGTCGGGGGACCATGCGGCCGCACTGATACCGACATCCACTGATCCCAGGATTTCAATCTTATCCTCTCCGGGGAGGGGCTCCTCGCGGACCATGATGATATCACCACCCTCCAGCACCAGACATGCTGTCAGGTTGTCAGCAAAGTAATGCAATGACAGAATGCGATCACATGGAAGATCTGGCAATGGGGATGGGGCATCCCAAGAGGCCAAACACTCAAGCGCATCGCGGCTCAGAGGGTGGTCGGCTGGGTCATCAGTCTGAGCATCATGGCGCTTCCTCCGCAGCTCAATGATAGGGCTCTGCTCTGTTGGACCAAATGTGCATACGACCGAGTCCGACGAGGTATCCCAAGCGGTGGCCGTCAGAGGTAGGTCACTCTGGATTTGCGTTTCCCGCAGCCAGACATTTCGCAAATTGCGCATCTTCGGCGGGTATCAACTTTTTTTTTTGGTGGAGAGCCTCTTCTTTTACCCCGCCATGGGATGAGCGATATGCTCTAGAATAAATAGCAGAGGAAAGGAGTAAGAATTCCCTTCCAGCTTGACTTGGTAGTCACTTCTTACTGACTGACTCAAAAGGTGATGTTGTAGTTGGAGGTGGAGGGAAGTTGTGTGTTGTACCTAATTCAACGCCGAACCACAAATTTTTGATTTTCCACATCCGCTCAGCCAATGACTTCATCCACATTTCAACGTCTCTAGAGCTCCCTTCTACACCAGCTACACAGCTACAATCGCATAGTTGATACGTGAAAACAAAACACCCAATCTCATTCTCTAAGTTTGTACATGATTTCAAGCGATTTCGACGCTCGATTGAGAACTTCCATCACTTTGATCTTCCACCTTGCTGTCACGCGAGAAATACTAATGAAACAGCTTATTTGGTCTTGTAGGTTTGCCAGACTAATTGAAACATAATCGTTAGCACCCATTGGATGTCTTGGAGGGGGATCTGGGTCATTGCGAGCTTACCGGCAATACCGAAGGGAGCACCGAAACCAACAACTAAGGAAGGGCAATTGGGTTAGTTACTTGTCGCAGTGTGACGGACGGATCGCAACGGATGGCCTACCCATGAAGGACCAGTATCTCCAGAAGAAGTGCTTGGTCAGAGGGTTGAAGGGAATGTTGCTGCGAGGTCCCTCGGCGTAGTGGAAGGGGCTACCCATCTGGGTGCGAGTGGTGGAGAAGGCACGGCGGCCAGCGACGGCCAGACGGGCGCGGATGGCGGGAGTAGCGTACATCTGAAGGAGTAGAATAGTGAGTTGGTGCCTCAGTAATGCAATTGTGTTCAATATTACCCACCTTGGGAGGTAATGAGGGAGAGAGCGGACGATCGGGAATGGACGGGGCGAGGCCAAACGAACATCGCGAGGTGCGGAATGGGACGATGCTGGTCACGTGGTTTGGTGTCAGGTGATCCAGTCATTTAGCCTTCCAACAAATGCACATAAGTCACCGCCTGCTTCATTAGGCACAATCCGGTTTTCTGCGAGAAAAAAAAAGAAAGCACCCTCGGAGTTCTTGTAGCTATCTACAGAATTGTTGTCGAAAAGTTTACGCTCTTCCTGGAGATGGACGAGCTTTTCGACGTTTTCGAGGACAAGCCTCAGACGGCTCAGCCGTCTCATGACGTCCCAAAACGCTCGAGAAAAGACAAGAGCAAGAAACGTCAAGCCAATGGTAGCGTCAAGGCAAATGACGCTGCGCCGGTTGAGGAACCGGTCGACACGGTCTCAGCTGATGAGCCCATGGCCGATGCGGAACCAGTCGCCGAGGTGCCTACCGCCGAGAATGAGCAGCCGGAAATAAAGCGCCAAAGGCTGGATGAGGCCCCGGTGCCACTCGTCGCTGATACCTTCGAAACCGAACAAGAGCGCGAGATCACCGCTGGTGGGCTGCAAGTCTCCCCAGATTCCTCGATCACGGTCTCTCACCAAGTGCGCCACCAAGTCGCCATCCCGCCGAATTACCCTTACATACCCATCTCTGAACACAAGCCGCCTGCCGAACCTGCAAAAACATATCCTTTCGCCCTCGATCCTTTCCAGCAAATCGCGGTCTATTCTATTCAAAGAGAGGAGAGTGTGCTGGTGTCTGCCCATACTTCGGCAGGAAAGACTGTTATCGCCGAGTATGCTATAGCACAATGTTTGAAGAACAACCAGCGAGTGATCTACACAAGTCCGATTAAGGCGCTGAGTAACCAGAAATACCGTGAGTTTGCGGCCGAGTTTGGCGATGTAGGTTTGATGACCGGTGATGTTACAATCAATCCTACTGCCAGTTGCCTGGTTATGACCACGGAGATTTTGCGTTCCATGTTGTATCGTGGTTCCGAGATTATGCGCGAAGTCGGTTGGGTTGTTTTCGATGAAATTCACTACATGCGTGACGCCAACCGTGGTGTTGTTTGGGAGGAGACCATCATTCTTCTGCCCGATAAGGTTCGATATGTCTTCCTTTCTGCCACCATTCCCAACGCCATGCAATTTGCCGAATGGTGCACCAAGATGCACAACCAGCCCTGTCACGTCGTCTACACCAACTACCGTCCTACGCCCCTTCAACATTACTTCTTCCCAGCTGGTGGCGAGGGTATCCATCTGGTCGTGGATGAGAAAGGAACCTTCCGCGAGGAGAATTTCCAAAAAGCCATGGGTGCGATTGCTGAGAAGAGGGGGGATGATCCTAACGATGCCCTAGCAAAGCGTAAAGGAAAGGGCAATGACAAGAAGATCAATAAGGGCGGGAACAAGGGCCCTTCCGATATCTTCAAGATTGTCAGGATGGTGATGCTGAAGAAGCTCAACCCCGTCATCATCTTCAGCTTCAGCAAGCGTGAATGCGAAAGCGGTGCTCTCCAGCTGAAAAACCTTTCCTTTAACGATGATTCTGAGAAGGAAATGGTGTCTAAGGTCTTTAACAGCGCCATTGAGATGTTATCCCCCGAGGATCGTGAGCTGCCTCAGATCATCAATATTTTACCCTTGCTGCGAAGAGGTGTTGGTGTTCACCATTCAGGTCTTCTTCCTATTCTTAAAGAAACAATTGAGATCCTTTTCCAAGAGAATTTGATCAAGGTCCTGTTCGCTACTGAGACCTTTTCTATTGGACTCAACATGCCTGCCAAGACCGTTGTGTTCACCAGTGTTCGGAAGTTTGACGGCACAAGCCAAAGATGGGTTTCCCCGTCCGAATTCATTCAAATGTCTGGTCGTGCTGGCCGAAGAGGTCTTGATGATCGAGGTGTCGTGATCATGATGGTTGATGACCACATGGATCCTGCAGTCGCCAAGGAGATTGTGCGCGGTGAGCAGGACCGTTTGAACTCTGCATTCCACCTCAGCTACAACATGGTTCTCAACCTTATGCGTGTGGATGGTATCTCTCCCGAGTTCATGCTCGAACGGTGCTTCAAACAGTTCCAGAATACTGGCAGCATCGCCGGACTTGAGAAGGAATTACTTGACTTGGAAGAAAAACGGGCGAACACGATCATCTCTGACGAGGGCACAATCCGTGAATATTATGACTTGAGGAAACAACTCGATGGATTCTCAGACGATATCCAAGCCGTGATCAGTCACCCCAATTACGCTCTGCCCTTTTTGACAGGCGGTCGTCTAGTTCACATTACATACCAGGGTACAGACTTTGGCTGGGGTGTAGTTGTGAAATTCACCCAGCGGAGACCCAAGAACGCGTCGGAGAAAATCCCTGACCACGAATCATATATTGTCGATGTCCTTCTGAAGATTGCCGAGGGACCTTCCGTTGGCACCAAGTCATTCCAGCACTTCCCTCCCGGGATTGAACCAGCCAAGGAAGGAGAGAAATGCCGGATGGAGGTTGTACCGTGCATGCTTACTTGCCTTCGCGAGATTTCCCATGTTAAGATGATGCTCCCTAAGGATCTCACTTCAGTCGACAGCCGAAACGGTGTCAAAAGATCCCTGGATGAAATTAAGCGGCGCATGCCAGATGGCGTTGCGGTGCTTGACCCCATTGAAAATATGCGCATCAAGGATGATTCTTTCAAGAAGGTGCTCCGAGTGAGTACTCCAGGGTCCACAAAAGGCTCTTTTTAACATTATACTGATGAATGACTACGCAGAAAATTGAGGTCCTTGAGTCTCGTCTTGTTGGCAACCCCTTGCATAACTCGCCCCGGTTGGCAGAACTGTACGAACAGTATGCCGCCAAGGTCAATACAATCACTCAAATCAAGGATGTTAAGAAAAAGATTGCGGATGCGACGGCCATTCAGCAACTGGATGAGCTGAAGTGCCGCAAGCGCGTGCTTCGTCGCTTTGGCTTCATCGACGAGGCCGAAATTATTCAGATGAAGGCCCGAGTTGCTTGTGAGATCAGCACGGGTGACGAGTTGATGCTGAGTGAGTTACTCTTCAATGGTTTCTTCAACAATTTCACCCCCGAGCAAACAGCCGCTGTCATGAGTGTCTTTGTCTTTGAGGAGAAGGTCAAGGAGGCACCTCCACTGGCCAAAGATGAGCTCGCGAAGCCTCTCAAGGAGATCCAGAATCAAGCTCGGATGGTCGCAAAGGTTTCCCAGGAGTCCAAGATCGCCCTCAACGAGGAAGAGTATGTCACTAGTTTCCATTGGGAGCTCATGGAGGTTATTTACGATTGGGCGAACGGCAAGTCCTTTGCAGAAATCTGGTAAGTATTTTGCCACCCCCCTTTCGTGTGAGCGGAGACAGCCGAACTAACCACCAACTTTCCTTAGCAAAATGACCGATGTCTACGAGGGTAGCTTGATCCGTGTTTTCCGCCGGTTGGAGGAATGTTTGCGACAGATGGCGCAAGCTGCCAAGGTCATGGGTAGCGAGGACCTGGAGAGCAAGTTCGAAATGGCGCTCACCAAGATTCGTCGTGACATTGTGGCTGCTCAATCTCTGTACCTGTAAATACGATATCCCTGGGCGCACTTGAGGTGGAATCAAAAGAATCTTACTATTATTGGTTGTCTTATTACTAGTATTACATATACCAGTAGTACTAATAGGTATAGTTACATGGTAGGTAGTTGTAACTAAAAGTACAAATTTGCATAAAAATCCATGAGTGTACATTATAGGCGTCAAGGGGGATTCTGGATACGATCTAATGAAATTTATAATTTTTCCCTGGTCACTCCTCTTCCAGAAGAAACCCCAAAATGAGCTCGTCAAGGAAAATGTTGCAGTCTGTAACGTTGAAAGGTGACCCCAGGTGGACCAAACCAAGAACCTGCACGGCCGGCCTGCGTTGCCTCCCGCAACGCTACCCACCGCCGTTTCTCTTCCCTTCTTTCTCCCCACCTCACCACACCTCACAACCTATTGGGCACATGGGCACCCTTTCTTGAAAAAATCTTGCCCTTTCTCTGTTCTTCAGAGCTCATATCCCTCTCTGAGAAGCTCATATTTTCTTGCCATCCGGCTGTCATCATGAACAGTCTGGTGGCCACACCTCCTGTTCCTCCTCATTTCTACGAGCACTCTCGATTCTCTCCCTCCCGTATAAGTATGGCCTCCTCGTTCTTCCCATCTCCATACCCAGAAATCCTCTCTGCAGACATCTTGATAAGACTCAGCTGACCAACCCTCGCAGTGTCGACACCTTCATCGTCCTACACCAGCCGCAAGCGGAAAGCCGATGATGATGGCAATGACCATGATGGACGCATGTCCGCCTCTCCTACCAACTCGCCCGCCTTTACTCCTCGCCAGCTCCCCCTTCCTTCCGCAATATCAAACGATCCCGACCAAATGTCTCTGGCAGACCTCTTGCTCTTCCCCGTCTCTTAGAGACCCTGGACACCGATGCCCTCCGAACCGTCGTTAGGACCATGTGTGAGCGTCACCCCCAGCTGGCCGACGAGGTGGCGCACACTTCTCCTCGCCCAAGCGTCTCCTCCACCCTCCAGGTCCTTCGGAACTACCAGGCCGTCCTTCAATCATCTTTCCCTCTTGGTGGCAACACTGAGTCCGACTACGCCTACAACAGAGTCCGCCAGCCACTCACAAACCTCCTCGAAGCTCTAAGCGACTTTACACCCAACTTCCTTCCTCCCAACGAAACACAGCCGTCCGTTTCCCTCAGCTATTTGGACGGGGCCACGGATATCATCCACGCCCTGCCCCGCTGGAGCACACCACAGAACAACATCGAACGAGACTCGGCCTACGATGAGATCTGCAAGGCCTGGATCCTGGTGATCCGAGAAGCAGGAAAGCGTGGCGGTGGCATCCAGCTGCAGTACGGAGGATGGGATCAGAAGCTCGCCAAACACAACCACACATCAGGAGGCAAGCTTCAGGCCGCCATCAACGAACTCGGCTCGAGCCTGGGGTGGATGAATGGACCGCAAGATTCCCAATCTCACAGCCCCGGCGGCAGTGAACTTGGCTCTATACGAGACCAGTTATTCTCCGGTACTTATGGTCTTGGAACCCCCGTCAAAGTCGGTCCCTGGTGAATCAAGCAATAAAAGCAAAGAAAGCCAGATGACTCAGTTCAGCGGCCTCCTCACCTACATACACCCCCTTCTTCGAACTCGATAATACGGCACACCACTACCTTGGTTAAATCCTGCTTGGAATAAAAACACTCCATACATCGCACCCGGATGGACTCACGTCCCTATCCTCACTCACATCACGCTCTTCGCTCTCACGCCGTGAACCCCGCCCGACGGACTTTCATACACTTATCCGACCGCACAACATTCCGACGTATGCCACGATCACGATAACTACTGCATGACCTTTAGAGAATCCACATGGTCTCAGATTGGCGTTTTATAATATGCAAAGGCGAATCACCTAACAGGTTACTTTCATGTCCTCCTTTTTATCACCTTCCCCGTCTTTCGCCCTCCGACCTTCCGATGCTACACTGAATGGTTTTCTGGAAACCATTGGAAGAGAATGATTCTTTCTGCTACAGCGACTACGTCCTACGCACCTCTATCTCACAACTTTTCAATTTCCAATGAATTTTCGAAAGCTTTCGCCTGCTTCTTGCCCCGACTTCGTCGATTTCCAACTCTCTTGTTCCTCTTCTTTCTTCCCTTTGTCACATCTTGAGTTGCCTGTTCGGCCCAGTTCTCGACCTCTCGTTTCCATACTCTTATCTGATTTCATTTGTTCTCCTTCATTGCGATCTCGGATGGCGTGCTTCCTTTGCGACTTGATCGATTTTGCACTGTTTGGAGTTTTGTATAGTCAACAATTCATTTACATCGGTACTACTTAGTCTGATTCTTCGCCTGTTCAACCCCAATGTTGCATCCATTACTTCGTATTCGTATTCCAAAGTTGGACTGGGACTTTGAACTTGTTTCCATGCAGTTTGAATATTTCTAGCACACCTAGCAGCTGGTGCCACTGCTAGCAGTGTTTCGAATTACTGCCTTCAATATCAATTGTCTTGCACGCTGATTCGACTCGATAAAAATCATAAGCCATCGCTATCGCTATTTTCCCAAGCTGATCTCAGACCTTCATGGTTGAGTTGGGAGGATACTAAAGAAACAGAAACAAGTTGCGTGTATACAAATGGAATAGCCATCGCCCTAATCATCATCATTAAATGATGGCACGCTTTACAACCCGGAACAACCAACCCGCATCCTCCCATCCACCCCGCTCCCCAGGCTTCTCAACAACAACCGAGTCCCCCTCCGCATGGGACACAGTATCAATATCCGAATACCGATCCAACTCCATAGAGTCCAGTGACAAATTATCATGACCCTCATCCTGCTCGGTACCACTCCCAGGCAGCGCCTCTTCAAACGTCACAGTTGTTGTAGTAGCCGCAGTCCCAATGCGCGTCGCAGTCGACGAACCCGAAGCAGGCCACTCCTCAACGCCAAACAAAGTCCACTCAACCAGTCGATCAATCCAACCTCCCAGTCCGAATCCACGCTCACGCGTGAGTCGCTGCAGATCAGCTTCGTCAAATTCATCCGGCGTCTCGTCGGTAGAATAATCATATTCGGACCCATCATCGCCATACTCGTCTCCGTCCCAGTACTCCTCGTCCCCTTCGAAGCCCTCCCCGTAATAATCATCTCCATTTCCACCTCCAGATTCATCTCGATCCAGACCCTGCCGCTGCAACGAAGCCATCTCCGCCCGAATCCGCTCATCCACAAAATCAGCCTCGAGACCTGATCGCGATTGTTCGGCTGAACTTCGTCCCCGTGTCTCCGGGGTAATCGCACCCGCGGGACTAGACATTTTACCCAGCGCCACGGCCCCCGCAGGCCCCGCCGCCACCATCGACGAGGTCGACGCAGTGGTAGTAGTAGTCGTAGCGGTAAGTGGCATGCTCGTCATAGTAAGACCAGCCCGACTTCCTCGCCGACTCATCCCCCTATTTCGAGAACTACGTCTAGAAAGACTCATCCCGCCCGCCGGCGTCGACGCACCAGATCCAGGCCGAGACTTGCGCGAAGACCCGGACTTCGTGCGTCGGTGGTGCCGATGGTGTGCGCTTTCATTGTCGATGGGGATTTCGGCGACGAGGCTGGTCGAGCTTTCGCGCTTGGATAGCCAGCTTTGGCCCTTTTCTTCACGGGTCGAGGAGGCGAGGGCTATTCCGGCGCGGAGCATCCATTCTGCGTCTGATTTGGGGGTGTGGGATTGGGCATGGGTATGGTTGTGAGCGTATTCGCTTTGGTGTCGGCGTAGATGGGGTGAACTGGATGTTTTCTTATGCTGATGGTGACCCTGATGGTGCAGTGGGAGAGAGATGTCTCTAGTATGCGATTGTAGATTTGAATCGCTGAATGTTGTGGCGCGGCTGGAGCTCTTGCTTCGGTTGTGGTGCCGGGTGCGGGATGTACTTCGCGAATGCGAAAGAATGGGCGGGGTGCTGGGGACGGAGACGCTGGAGAAGTATGATGTTCTTGGGGGTGTTTTGGACCCGCTGGGTGTTGCGTCGAGAGCGTCGCGGGGACTGAAGTAGTCTGTAGGTTCGATGTCGTCGTCTATGGGGAATCGGGGCGTGAGTGGAGCGAGGGAGACGTGGTGGAGGTTGGGGTATGAGCGTCGGGAGCGAAAGCCCCCCCGGATTGTTCAACTAATGGCTTGTTAGATGAATTCCAGTGATGGAGTGTACTGGCAGGATAGTAGCAGTATACTTACCTCCATGGCGCGGTGAAGAAGAGAAGAGGAACTCGAGAAATGTCGAGATGTCTGGAAATGCGGAGGTGCTGCACGTGCGGGTTGGCATGTGAAAACGGCCGTGCTCGGCTGATAATAGTGCATCATGCAATAGACGGATACTATCGTAGGCAAATTTAGGTATCTTTATTCGATTTCATGTTAATGGATTTTTGGAGCAGCAACTCTGGTTTGTGGGGTGTTTTCACCTGGTACATAATACTACTAGCTCTGGAGTAGAGTATATATACCTGCGTACTGTAAGTGGTCTGACCGAGGGAACACCATTCAGATTGCACCACCCGGGCAATCACCCCATCAAAAAAACAATCAACCTTGGAAGGTTCAAGGTCCTTGGATAATTCAAGGAGTACCAGTACCTCCAGCCCTGGAGGGCTACTGGTAGCACATGCCACTGCCTACAATTACCTAACAAATCCCAGAGCAAAATTGAAAAATCATCTTTAATCATTTATACAGAATGGCTAAAGTATCATATATACTAATTTAACACCTCTAACATAACTCACAACTCATTTAGAGTCTCGAGTCTTGGAAGTCTAGCACACCAGCTCCCTTACTTTTCAAGTCCTCCAGAACGTTATATTCCATAATCCACTTCATCCGCTCACCTAGCGCCTCCGGGTTGAAGTTGTTGGTCATCTGGTCAGGGCTATCAGAGCTCGCTAGCTTACCAGCCTCGTAGCTAGTCTGCGTGACACGGTCTGTCCGGGGCTTTCGGAGATCCTGGTAGAACTGGAATGCGGCAGCGAGATCATCACCCTTCCAGTGGCGCAGAACAGTCGCGAGGGCAATACCAGACTCAATAGCCATACAGGTTCCTTGACCTATTGCATCCAGATTAGTCAATTGCGTCGGTGGGAGGGGAGGAGGCTTCGAGCCATCAAAAATGATGAACATACCTTGGTGAGGCAGCGTAGAGTGAGCCGAATCACCCAGCAAAATAATACCCGCATCCTTCTGGCCCTCCTTCATCTCGAACCACTTATCCAGCGGATCGCGCACGTAAAGTGCCTGCTTCAACATCTTCCCATCCGCCGAGCCCTTCCGCAGACCGGCAATGATATCCTGCACTTGGGGACACCAGTCCTTAACATGTTCCTGCAAGCTATCGATATCAGAGCGAGACATCCAGCTCTCTGAATCCCACGCATCAAGCGACTCAGACATAAATCCAATAACAGCCGCACGGTCAGTCTTCGTCTCCTCATTTCCAATAGGCAGAATCAGAACGTGGCACTTCGGACCGCGGAAATTGACCGTCTTACGGAGCAATTGTGCCGTCTCGGTGGGCAGGTCCTTGTAGTCTACGAAGCCGCGGTATACAACCTGGCCCGAGTAATTCGGCGAGTCACCCAAGCCCATATCGAGACGGACATTCGACTTGATACCATCGCATCCAATGACGATGTCTGCTTCGGCAGTGCTGCCGTCCTCGAAATGGAGTGTGTATGGCGCAGAAGCGCCGGCGGCATTTCGATCAATTGATGACAGTCGCTTACCCAGGTTAAGAGATGATTCTGGAACACGCTCCTTCAGCGAATCTAGCAGATGTGCGCGGTGCAGGAGGCGGGCGGGCGGTTGCGAGAATTCCGCGATGTGGCCGAGATAGTCGCCGGTCTGGTAGCTGTGGTATTCCATGTATGAGGGGAGTTTGCGGCTGGACTTGGCAGTCATGCTTTCCTTCAGGCCGAAGGCGTCGAGGACGCGATTGGCGTTTGAGGTGATATTTACGCCGGCGCCGACTTCGCCGAATTGGGGCGCTTGCTCGTAGAGTTGGACTTTCTTCAGACCGCTGAAGAGGGCGGCGTTTAAAAAGGCTGTGCCTCCCAGGCCACCGCCGACGATGGCGATGCGCTTGTCTGCGAAACCCATTGTTTCAAGATGTGGGGGTTGTATGTGCGTGTGAGTTGAGGTCAAGTTTTGCTATCAAATGCAATGCAGTTGGTATGATGGGAAATATGTGGAGCAAAAGCGACTGATGACCTCGAGATATATGTAGTCAAATGAGTTGTATGGTAATCGGGAGCACCCCGCCTGGAGAATGAGTGATCCGATGGTCAACAAGTTGGAGGTGGCTTTTCGGAGCGTGGAGAAAGTGTGGAGGGGGGGTGGTTCACCTTGGAAGTTGCGACTCTTCCGAGGGATTTAGCCCGGATATCCCGGTCGATCCCACGGAGAGATAGGTACTGTTTAATTACCGGATAGAAAGAGCCGTGTTTATTATGTACTAAATATATCCTCTTGTATTACAGTAGCTAATGATAATGATGTTATAGTTCCAAGGTTGTATATGCATATTTCTTTTGTCGGCCCGAGATCGGCTGCAGTGGTTACTATTCTGATACATCTAGTACATATGGTCTATCACATTCAAGTTCCTCGTATCTTCACATGAGAATAGCAAGATCAAGAGTTCAATATTCCAGAATGCAGTTCACAGTTTACCCCATACAAGCCATACAAACCATAACGAATAAAGCTTGGTTTTATTCGTAGCCGTGCCCCTCCATCTTCGTATATGTCATCGGAAGCCCCGCCACATAACCAGCCTGGCAGCATCCGATGGCCCCACTAACCATCGGATGGGCACAATCTTATCAGTGATGTCCCGGAACTAGCAGAAGCACCCTTGGCCAGCCTAGGGTACGGAGTAGGGTACGGGGTATTCGAAACCCTGGCATGCCGAGCCACCAACTTTATGGAACCTTAAAAAGGAGAATAATCATCCACGTCATTGGTGCACCCGAGTGGAGAGGCACTATACGAACGGAGTCTTACGGATCTCGGGAATACGTAGTGGATTTTTTTTTTCATAGTTTCTTATATGAATAAATACATCCGAATGAAAGCTCTATATATACTCCCCGAAAACGTCAACTCCCGAAATCGCTCAGAAGGAGTGAACACAAGAAGAATATCCCTCCTCAAGACTTTTTTTGTGGTGCTTATTGTTGGGTCTTTCTTTATTTGATTTGTTGTTGGTGGGTTTTGGTGGGATTGTATCTCCATTTACTCCACAATCTTGCCCTTGTTCACAACAAAGCCCTCCAGAGCCGAGATCGCCGCCCACAGACGGTTCTCCGCCTCGGGGAACACCAAAGAGCGAGGGCTGTAGAAGACCTCATCGCTGACCTCCTCGGGGTGACGGGGCAGGCAGTGCATGAACTTCCAGTGCTCCTTGGCACCACCACGCTTGGCCAGGTCCGCAGTGATCTGGAAACCCTCAAAGGCCTTCATGCGCTTCTTGGATTCCTCCTCCTGGCCCATAGAGACCCAGGTGTCAGTGACCAGGATATCGGCATCCTTGACAGCCTCCTCGGGGACGTTGGTTTGGAAAAGCTTGCCGGCAGAGGCAACACCCTCACCAGAACGCTGGATCAGATCAACCATGTCGGCAGGGATCTCGTAACCCTTGGGTGTAGCGACGTGCATGTCAACACCCATCTTGGTGGCACCAATGGCCAGGTCGAACAGAACGTTGTTGGCATCACCAATCCAGGCAATCTTGAGACCCTCCAGACCCAGACTGGAAAGGCTGTGGGCCTTGGGGGTAAATGATTCGTAGATAGTCACAAAGTCGGCAATAATTTGCAGAGGGTGGAAGGAGTCGCACAGGGCATTGATAACGGGGACGGTGGAGTGCTTGGCTAGATCAGCCACGTCGGAGTGCTTGGAGACACGCGCGACAATGCAGGAAACCATGGAGGAAATGACGACGGAGGTATCGTAGAGAGACTCGTTGACGCCGAGCTGAATGTCTTCCTTGCCGAGGAACATGGGGTGACCACCCATCTGGACGGTGGCGGCTTCGGTCGAGACACGAGTACGGGTGCTGCGCTTGTTGAACATCATGGCGACGGTCTTACCGGAGAGGGCTCCAATAAGACTTTGCGGGATAGCTCCGGACTTGATAGCCCGCTTGTGGGAGGCGGCATTGCGCACCAGGGTTGCGAACTCCGCGGGGGTCAGGTCTGCAATGGAGAGCAGATGGCGAGGGGCGAAAGGAGAGGTTGAAGGAGAGGTTTGTGTCTGGTGGGCAAATCGTCGAAGACCATTAGCCTGGAGAGTTCGACTCAGGGAAGAAGAGGTGGAGCCGGCCAATTGAGTTACACTTTGGGCGCCATAACGGGCGGCAGCTTGAAGACCGCTAGCCATTGTGGACTTTGGGATAGGAAATACAGGAGGTGCAGGTGTAGGTGCAGGTGTGGAATGGGTGTGTGTAGAGAGAGGGTGTGTGAGAGTGGGTGAGTGCAATTGGGAGTGTAGGAGGGGAGCGGTGGGGGAAATTGTAAGGGACCGCAATGAGTCAAATCAAATCCGGAGGAAAATCGTAGCCAGCGGGTGTTGGTGCAGTTGCCCGCGGTGCCTTCGCTGGGTTGCTGCTTGCTGGTTCGGGCTCCACTAAGATTGGTGGGCACTTAACCCAAAGTAGACTAGTGGACTCCGTAGTACGAACGCGAGTGGCCGGCCTCGGCGCCAAGTTTTGGCCTGAGGTGTCGAATCGACATCATCGGATCTCCACACTTGCCCCGTCGACTTCCCCGTTATCACTCCACGCTTATCTCCATCTCTCCCCCTCCAAGTCACTTTGTCACTGTCACACAAGAAGAGAGAGGGGGAAAGCTACTTCTACTATTTAACTCTCTATAACTCAGATCACTACACTCATGACTGAGGCGAGTAGGCCCCTGCTGGACGGGCAGGCTAGGTCCTCCTCTCCTACCCCATCCACATCCCAAGAGAGACTAGAAACCCGTCCAGACCAGCCTCGCCGATCATTTGAACTGTCATCCGAATCCACACCACTACTCCATCGCCGTGATGATGTCGTAGCATACGGTACCGAACGACCTTCCTCATCTGCATCTCGAAGATCGGCCTCGACCGAAGGAGGCGCGCAGAAGAAATCTAGCCGAGTGCGATGGCCGACAATCATATCCCTTGCGCTATTGACCACCGGAGTCCTGTCTATTCTGATCTTCGCATTTGCAGCACCGGCTGTGGTGAAAGAGTATGCCCAAGAAGCTGCCGTCTTCAAACCAACTGCACTATCAATAGACTCAACCACCCCCGATGGTGTTCGCGCCCGAGTCCAGGGTGATTTTGTCATGGATGCGAATCGTGTGAAGAGTAACTCGATTCGACGATTCGGCCGACTCGCCACTTGGATAGCACGGGAGGTTGAGACGGGCGAGTCGGACCTTGAGGTTTATCTCCCGGAGTACGGCAATGTCCTCGCTGGCACGGCGGCATTACCCTCGATCAAAGTGAACATCCGAAATGGTCATGAGAACCACCTCGATTTTCTTACCGATTTGGCGGCTGGAGACGTCGAAGGTATACATTCGATCGCTATGGATTGGATAGAAGGCAGACTGGATCGCCTGAGAATCCGTGGCAAGGCTACACTACATCTTAAGACCGGTCTCATTGCCCTCGGCGAACAAATAATCACCGACACGATCACATTCGAAGGTAAATAATTTTAGTACATACCATTCGCCACCATAGTACTAACATCATCTAGAATATGACTTCCCTGCCCTGCCTGTGATCAGCCTCACAAGGCTTAACGTACATGACGCTAAAAATGGGGCTATGGCCGTTGATGTGGCTCTTACGGCAAAGATCGATTCACCAATCGCGATAACGATACCACCTCTTGGATTTGACGTGCTTGTGCCCAACTGCTCGCCCAGCGACCCTCTTATCATGGTTGCCAATGCCTCCACAAATGAGGTTGCCGTCTATACCGACGCGCCAACTGAGGTCAACGCTAGGGGGCTTATTAAGAGAATACCTGATGAGTTGACATCCAGTTGCCCAGGAGGAAAGGACTCACCCTTGGATCTATTAGTCTCAGGCTTCATTCAAGGTCAAGAGACCACCATTTTTGTTCGTGGTGCGCAAGCTCCGCTACCTCAAACACCCGGCTGGATAGCCGCTCTACTGCGCAGTGTCACCGTGCCATTCCCTTTCACAGGGCATGCTTTGGATGACCTGGTAAAGAACTTTACCATGACAGACACGCATTTCTCGCTGCCTGATCCCTTCGCCGAGCCCAATACACCAGAAGCACAGCCATCGGTCTCAGCTGTTATGAAGGTTCTCATTGGCTTGCCAGAGGAGATGAACTTCCAGGTTGATGTTCCTCGCGTCCGAGCCATAGCGAATGTGTACTATCGTGGTGACCAACTCGGTGTCTTGAACCTCGACAAGTGGCAAGATTCCAACTCGACCATGACAGAAGACGAGGATGGTTTGGCCGCGCTACTGGTGGAGTTTGCTATCAAAGACGCGCCACTGGAGGTAACTAACAGTGACGTCTTGTCAAAGGTTGTTCAGGCGATGCTGTTTGGTAACAAGGCAGTTGTGCTGCACGTTGCTGCCACCGTAGATACAAAGGTCGAGACTGGCCTGGGTCGCTTGACAGTTCGTGGCATCCCGGCTTCTGGGGATGTCCCTGTGGACAGTATGTTCTCGTGATTTTCATAAATTAGACACATAGTAAAAATCCAGCTTTTTTATTTCGGTCATTGACTTGCTCTTAGCTCCAACCGGCAACCCGCTTGATAACCTAAATCTTCGCGTGGGTTCCTTGTCTTTGAGCAATTCTACAGAGTCATCTCTATCAGTGTCTGTTCAGGTGAACTTTACAAACCCAACAAGCTACTCGGCAACGATCCCATTTGTTGACTTCTTGGTGTTGTACAACGGATCCTCCATTGCCCATATCACTGCCCGCGATATTGGTTTCCAACCCGGAAACAACAGCAATATACCGATTAAAATTTCCTGGAATCCATTGGAGTTGAATGGAACTGATGGCGTGGAGGCTGGACGAACCCTCATGTCTTCTTACATATCAGGTGTGCATTCCCAGGTGACCCACCAATCTGACACATGAGTCTAAGATGTATTATAGGATATAACACCACCGTGACCATTCAAGCCCACGAAAGATCGATCCCAGCCGTTCCTCAACTGGGAAAGGCATTGGCAGCTATTCCTATGAACATTTTAATACCTGCTCTATCGACACCGGGATCCCCTAACCATGGCAAAGAAGGGCCGAATTTCATACAGGACGCAACGGTAATCATCTCTCCCGCCATTCTGGTTGACATGCTTCTATTCTGTCACTTGGGCTTTCCCGCAAAACAATATCCTTTTACTAAAACTGGGTCTTCTAGCTTCATCTTTGGTCTTCGACCACTGATTTTACCCTCTTGTCGCCATTGACTGAGACAAGCATCACAATCACCTCAATCGAGGCGACTGCCTATTACGAGGGAGACGAGCCTTTGGGCAGGATAAAATATTATGAACCTTTCGACGTCCCGCCGGGTATATCTCAAACCCCGCGAATTCCAGTTGACTTGATACTGGGCGGAGTTGGGTATGACGCTCTGCGCAAGGCACTTGGGCAATCGCTAGAGATGGACGCGGTAGCCAAAATTGGGATCAAAGTTCTGCAGTACACTGATATCGTGCTTTATCGGGGTAAAGGGATTGCTGCAAATGTTAGACTATAGGCTGTGTTGAGAGCCGAACGATGTAACGCGGCTGATTACAGCTGTTAATTTTTTGAGTAGAACCTTGGATTGCGATGAGGCTTTTGACGGCTCGTTTGAATTGCTCACAGTATTGCTACAAAATTAAACGCATTGGAAAGACCAAGATAGTGAGACATTTTACATGAAGTAGGAGATCGAATATTATAGCATATAATCGAGACCCGAACCTCAAGGCGGTGCGCAGCAAATAAACCATCATATTGGGTATGTATATCTTTGAATTGGTGGTTTGTGGAGATATTTAGCCGGGGGGGCAGAGTGCTGGCGTCGACAACGTCGGCGGCCTCCTTCTCGAGCTCCTCGTTCTGCTCGGACAGAGGGGAACGGGGCAGAGCCATGAGGCCGGTACGGGTGGACTCAAGAATACCGAAGGGACCGATGAGCTTGAGGAAGGAGTCAATACGGTTAGGTTTGGCGGAGCTATGAGTAGATAAGGTCAGTAAGAGCCGGGGGAAGGTGGGCCGAGAGGAGCGGGTCGGATAGGACTTACATCTCGACAATGCAGTTGTTGGTGCTAATGTCCAGGACCTTACCACCGAATTGGTGAGTCAGGCGGGTGATGGCATCCAAGTGCTCGTGCTTATGACGCAGAGCTTGGGACAGGGGCAGGTTGCGGGGGTGGTATTCGATCTGCTCGTAAGGGTGGCCCTGCTTGTTCTTGTCCAGGCTCTCAGTAGGCATGGTGATCTCGCGGTGGTGCTGGAGGAGCTCCTCGAAGAACTCGGGGCCCAGGATAGAGACCTTGGCGAGCAGAAGCTCACGCTGCACCAGGGCGGACTCGGTGTAATCCAGAACGGCCCAGACGGGAACCAGGTCATCCAGCTGGCGGCGAGCCTGCTCAACCACGCCGTCCTGGCCCTTCAGCACGATGGTCATGCGGGAGAGATCCTCGACCTCGGTATTGCACACGACCAAGCTGTCAATGTTGAAGCCACGGGCGGCCAGAATTCCGGACACACGGGACAGCACACCGGGCTCGTTCTGAACGAGGCAGTTCAGGATGTGACGCTTAGGCGGGTTGGAGGGAGGCACGGGAGTCTCGTACAGAATGCTCGAGACGGCAGTCGGGGCATCCCATTGAGCTGAGGAATCGGAGACCGGCAGAGGCAGGGGGGAACGGCGGTGCAATGCCTTGTATGCCAGCGCTGAGGTCGAGCTGGAGGAAGCGCGGGCGGCATTGAATCGGGGCAGAGCGGTGGCAGTGCGAGACCGACCAGCAGCTGCTGCAGAGGAGAACAGCGACACTGACGCTGCTAGCGTCGAGGGGCGTCTGAAAGCCATGGCTACTTCGGAATTGGAAGAAGTTGTGCGATGAATCACTCCAGACTCCCGATGGGTTCTCCGGACTCTTTTTGCTCTTCCGACCTCGGCGAGGCTGACTCACCTACACTAGTCCATTTCGGGAATAGCCTTATGCAGCTCCACGTGACGAAGAATTTCCGGGCGCGACGAATATCAAAGCAATTGTCAATTGTCAATGTGAATGCGAATCTGCCTTTGGGAAGATCGACTCTCACACAGCCATCCCATTTTCCTTGGACCCAATTCAATCCACTCGGAATTTAAAGAGTATATCGACTAGAATCTGGGATTCATTGACCATCCTTGTATTCACGACCGCCTTGTCTTTGGATTCGCCAAACTTGGGACCCTTTCGCAAATTACCTAGACCTTTGTCTTTCACCTCACCTCGCCATGGCCGACGACGAGCGCAAAACCAAGCGATCTCGCTTTGATCAAACCGAACCAGAGCCTCGTCGCTCCCGATTCGATCGTCGTTCGCGATCGCCCTCTGCCAGACAATCTGAGTCGACTCGTACCCGCAGCCCGCTCAGTCGCGAACCTAACAGCCCTGCCTCCAAACCTCCTACCGACCCTGCTGCGGCAGCAGGTATGCATTATCCTTGTTTGCCAATATTATGAGTGATCTCCTTACTAACAAGTGTCTTTTGGCTAGCGGCCGCCGCGGCTAAGATCAATGCCCAGCTTCAAGCCAAGAAGGGCATCCAACATGTTGATGTCCCTCCAATTCGTTCGGTATATACTTGTTATTCTGTGGGACCGTGTCTTCAATCACTGACTGAATGTCGTAGACTGACAGCCCCGGAGGAGAGGACCCAGCCGGGGCGGACGGCAAGCCCCGCGAGTCGTATGTTACGGATGGAGACTTTATCAAGGATCTCGAGATCAACGATCTGCGCAATCGATACACCTTGACGAAAGGTTCTACTCAGAAATTGGTAATTGCTCCCGTTGTCGTTTGCTGATTCTCCAGTCTTCCTTTGAAGATCGAGTGCACTGCCCTTGCCGGAGCCTAACCCCAAACCACCCTATTCCCTTTGCTTTCATACGCTTGTGTGGCTGGCTGAAGCTTACCCAATCCACTAAATGCATAGCATACCACAAACCCTCTTTTGCATCCGCTGACCTCCGCTGCGTGACTTATAGATTAAAGATGAAACTGGCGCCGGTACGCCCTACTTCTGTTATTTTGACAAAGAGATTTATGACTTACTGTTTTACAAGATGTCACCACCCGCGGAAGCTATTTCCCCGACAAGAGCATGTCGACAGCGGCTGTAAGTGGTCATCTGTTCATTGCGACATTACCCTTTGGTACAGGGCATGGCTGACCGTGCTTCTAGAACCCCCCCTCTCTACCTTCACATCACGAGCACTACTAAAGAAGGCCTCGATAAGGCCATCGAATTGATTGACGATCTGATGAAAAAGGAACTTCCTAACCTAGTCGACGAGCGTCGGTTTCGCCGACGAGAGCCCGAACAGCAGGTTGAGCGGGATGAGTACGGCCGTGTATGGAACTACATTTTTCTGATTTGGCAAATCAAAGCAAAATTACTAACTTTTTACAGCGCAAATGGCCGGATGAGCGCATTCCAATCGACCTGGAGCCTATTCCCGGATTCAATCTGCGTGCCCAGGTTGTTGGTCAGGGTGGTGCGTATGTGAAGCATATCCAACAGAAGACCCGCTGCCGTGTCCAGATAAAGGGCCGTGGCTCTGGATTCATTGAATCAAGCACTGGCCAAGAAAGTGACGAGTCGATGTTCTTGCATGTTGCGTGAGTGTCAACGTCCCATTCTAACCCCCCTCATGAAATGAGACCTCCAGCTAACCCTGTACCAAGTGGCCCGGATGCCAATGACGTCCAAGAAGCGAAGGCACTTTGCGAAGATTTGCTTGCCAACGTCCGCGAACAATACCAGCGCCACAAGGACAACCCGCCTCAGTACAACAACTACGGTGATCGTGGGGGGCTACCGCGGAGGTGATCGTGGCGATCGTGGCGATCGCGGAGACCGCGGGGATCGTGGTGACCGATACCACGGGGATCGTTATCAAGGCGGCGGTCGTGGCGGCGGTGGTTACGGTGGTGGTTACAACGACCGTCATCAACACTCGAACTCTCCTGCTGCTGCTAGTCCCAGTGGACAGGGCCAGGCCGCTGCTCCTGCATCCGGTGCTGCCGCCAACAGCATGGCTGACTATAGCGCACAGTATGCACAGTACTACGGAGCTGACCCCTATGCCGCCTATGGTGGATATCAAAACTATGTCGCCTACTACCAATATTACCAAGCAGCCGCTGCTCAACAGCAACAGCAGCAACAAGCCGCAGAGGCCGCTCCTCCTCCGCCTCCTCCGGCGGGTGAGGCACCCCCCTCCACCTCCCCCAGGCTCAGGATCTCCTCCCCTCCTCCTCCCGGTGGAGCCCCTGGCGGAGGAGGTAGTTATAGCGCGGTATGTGCCCTATTCCCAGTCCCCGAGATATAGTTACTAACTCCGCCTCTCTTCCAGATTCCTCCCCCTCCCGGCCTCTAGGTATAATGCCGGCACCGAAGTGGCCAGGTTTCTTTTTACAACGACGAAGACAACCAACATAAAACGCAAGAGATTTTGAAGTTCTGATATTCAAAAGTGAGGAAAGGCTAAGCGATTTGATATTTTCATGCAATATTTGTGGGATGTGATATTTTGCTAAATAGGAGTTAATTATTCGCCCGTATAAACCCTCTTCCAGTGTTTCTCTGCTCCTGCAGTCTAATCACAGGCTCACTCTGTCTATATATGGATGATGCTTATCTTTTAACTCAGGTCTCGGATTCTCCGCTCTAAAAAGATGCAGCTGCTTACTAGTTCTCTGGTTTAGCACGTCTAATAATCTGGTAATTATGAGCAGTTCAATACTTAATCATGTCTTACAGATGCTACTCGTTACCCATAGTAGGCATATGAAGAAATAACAGAGGAAGGGAAAGAATAACTTGAACTTATGCAAAGAAATGCCAGTGAACCCACCCATATAATACTATCTAAAAAATTTGAAGTCCCTTTATCAGTCATAACCTTCATACATGACCTCCATCCTGTAATCAGGCGCCATTTTCCTCTTCCTCCTCGCCAGCCCACCTCGACCTTCTTTGCAAAAGTCGCAAGCAAAGTCACAAGGTGAGGAGCCAATTCCCATTGCCTGCGACGAGGGCGGCTGCTGCGACCCCATCTCCTCCAGCTCAAAGTCGCCAAAAAGGTCCTTGATCATATCATGCCGGCACTTCGAAATACTGTCACAATAGCGAATAACCTTCTGAAAGCTCTCGAGCCGAGCCGTCTGGTTCTTCAACAAGCTATCAACATGCTGTCTCGGCCCGCCGCGATTTCTAACATTCTGCGTATCCCGACAGAGACGGTCGTGAATGCGGTCTCGTTCTTGCATATTATAGTATACGAGGGATGCAGCAGCCCGGCCGTCACGACCTGCTCGGCCGGATTCCTGGACAAAGCCTTCAAAACTGCGAGGCGGTGTCCAATGCACTACAAAGCGAACATGGGGATTGTCAATGCCCATTCCGAACGCATTGGTTGCGACAATTATTGAGAAGGCTGGCGAGGGGCTCCCATCTTTGGACTGTTCGCAGGGCTGTGACGAGGTCCACAGTGTTTGAATCCGAGTTCGCTCTTGTGGAGCTAACCCCGCATGATAGGCAACGGCGGATATGCTGCTCTCTCGCGAAAGCTCGACAGCAAGCTGTTCTGCCATAGCGCGAAGCCCAACGTAGATTATGCCTGATACCGGTGGGAGTTTGGGGGCGGCTTCGGCGCCAATGCGCGCGGCACGTCGGGTTTGAATTGCCCTGAGCCACTTGAGGAGATTGTGGATTTGAGAATCTCCATCTTCGGAGCAGTCGTCTTGATACCGGACTTCGTAGTGGATGTTTGGACGAGCAGATGGCGTGTTGAATAGCCGGAGTTTTGTAGTATCAAGACCTAGTATATTGATTATGTCTGAGCGAACACGCGGCGTGGCCGTAGCAGTTAGAGCGGTGATGGGCACGGCCGGGTTGGTGAGATGGCTTTTGAACCAGCCCAGTTCTTGGTAAGCGGGGCGGAAGTCATGTCCCCATTCACTGATGCAGTGAGCTTCATCGATAGCAATGCGGTTCAGTTGCTCCTGTTTGTGAACTACCTGAAGATTCCGACGGAAGCTATCAGTTTGGCAAAGTTCGGGCGTGACATAAAGAAGTCGAGTGCGTGGGTGGCCGGAGAGCATATCGTCGAGGATGAGACGTCTTTCGGCCAGAGGTGTGTTCGAGTTTATAGTCGAGACAGCTACGCCAATTGCTCGGAGAGCATTGACTTGGTCCATCTATTCTGGTATCAGTTGAAGAGCTGGAATATTTAAAGCAGTAATCCACTTACCATCAATGCAAGCAGAGGACAAATCACAACAGTCACTATCCAACAAACGTTAGCAGGAAGCCTTTACTTGCGCGTCGAAATCGCAGGTCGTGCTGCTTACACCCAGTGCCCATGACGGCCGGAAGTTGAAAGCAAAGACTTTTTCCAAAGGAGGTTGACGCCTGGAGGAAAACATCATGACCGTCGGTGACAGCGGAGATCACCTCTCGCTGCAGTGGTCTATCAATTTGTCAGGGAATTGGTTGATTCGCGTCAAGAATGGCACTACTGACCGGAACGACTTTTTGCGGAAGACACGATTCAAGTAAAACTCTAGATCGGGTTTTCTTTGCGGAAGTACGCTCCGATTATCCATTTGGAAGCATCTCAGAGGGATCGGAATGATCAAAAAGTATGTGGTCGAAAGGATTACTTGCACTTGTCTGGCCGTCACGTCGGCCCGAGCAGACACGTGGTCACGTGAGTTTATCCATATTTCCACTTTGGGGCATCAATTACTAGACAACATCAGACACTCTTTGTCACTAACTAGAAGGCCTTTGAAATGGTACTCGCTCGATACAAATGGAAATCAGTCCCAGAAAAAGATAGAGGGAAAAGAAATGGAGCAAAGAGTGCCACTTTTTCCATGTTTCAGATTGTTGGCTTCTTTGCCTTGATAGGCTTGCACAGGAACGGTCTCAAACGGATCCTGATTCAGCCTCAAATATCGGAAAATAAATCGAGAACCACGGTTGTCCAATCTGTGACGAGAAAACTCTCGCTTTGTTGCTTTGTAGAGTATCTTCTAGCCACAATCCATCAAAGCCCCTGGATTTTTCTCCAACCTCACTCATGAATATAATCAACTTGAAGCGAGCGTATCTAGGTGTGTTCCAGAAATTCAATCAAAATTAACATGATTCGTCAAGCCGACATGTCTAAATATGACATATATGTGGCATTTCTCAGACCAAAGCCGATTCTCTTTGGTGAAATGGGCATTCACTGGTCCATCATGATTGCCCACCCGGGATTGGAATACGGCACCATGTACCATATAGTCCGAAGTCGAAGAGGAGGAATTCTTTCTCATTATGAGCTTCACGTTCGATCGTTCAGGCCACTCAACGGCGACGAGATTATAGACAAAAAGCACATTGCCACCCTTTTGTCGACACAAATGGACCGATTCAATACGATCCTGGCTTCGGTGCCCTTGCGTGATTCGCAAAATTGGAGCATCAGAAATTTTTACCGAGAGGCATATGGATATAGTTCGGAGCAGTGGACGATCGAAGTCATTATGGCTCTTGAAGATTTGCAAATGGTCCGTTATGGAACTAGCCTTTTTGTTGAGCCGGGTTCAACTGTTTTTTGACAATTCGAGATTCAAAGGTTGGATATGAGCTCGTATACCACTAGTATTAGCAGTTCTTGATATATAGTTCCAAGTTTTGCTTCATTCTCTTTCTTTCCTCGTATCTGATTCAAAGTAGAAGATGCATCAAGATTAATGTATTTCAATTTCCTACCTTCCAATGCTTTAGAGAAGTACCCAGATAATTGTGGGGTTGCGAGATGCGAGATGCGATTTGCAACTTGAAGTAAGTAAATTTAGTGCAACGCTGACCCTATGGCATGAATGATGAAAGAATACTAGCGAATGCCAAAGGGGGCAATTGACACAGCCAAATGAGATATGTTATTGCTCAGCTATCATCTCCTTGAAAGGTATTTGTGACCCGGATGACCCTTGCAACTGTGGCGGACGACGAGGCACACATGTATCACGTGTCGGGCTCATACTTTCTAGATGTCGACTATGTCCTTCTTCCAATTCTGGTTCTATCGATCTTGTCTGAGAAGTCTGTGTTCTTTGGCCCGAGAACGAGCTAGTACCAGTGTTTGAACTAACACATTCAACGGCATCTGTTTGGCCACTGCGGACGAAACTGACGAGGCGACCGAGAATCGCAAATTCGAGTTTGAGTTTGATCGAATAGAATACACCCTTGAGTATTGTTTCGAGGATCAGGAGGGAGGCGTATTCTATTGATAGAAGTCCAATATCCAGCAGGATGATAACAATGTTGATAGTAACCAGCAAATACATGCGCTGGCGGCTCTTTTTTCGAAAAGATCCTTGGAGAAGTTTCACCGTCGCGATGATGTATATCAACGACAAAATTGTTTCTTGGACACTGAAAGCGGATTAATGTCTTGACTTGAATTTCTCAAGCAGGTAGAGAGGAAATTTGAGATGCAAGAACTTACAAAAAGCCTGTCATTTGAAACTTTTCCACAACATTGTAAGCTTTAACAAACTTGTCGGTGTCAAGATCACCGAATGAACCAAAGGTCACCACGGTGGTGGGAATATGGAGGAAGATAGCATCAAATATAATCATCCACTTGGTGTATAAGAGTATCTTGCTCCCATTGTCACCCGTAACGACAAGGTGTAGTCTCGACCATAAAACAACAGCTTGGCCTGTGACCATGACATACCACCCGACAGTCAACAACGAAAGTGAGGCCCATTTCGCATTCCCCGTCAGGGTTCCGAAGAATTTGAAAGCGTAGCCCAAAGAATAAGGGATCAGACTAAGACTTGACGCAAAAAGACTCCAGAAATAAACGGTGGCATAGCGCGAGAAGGTCGAGAAAATAAGGATCAAAAGCTCAATCGCGTTATAGATCGTCAGGCCTGCGCAGAAGATCACGGTCGCTTTAAGCGTGAAGCTGTTACCGGTATAGCTTCCTGTGACGCCGGGTGCAGCGATGGGAGCCGAAGCTGAATCCGTGGAAGCCAGGTCGGCCATCGATTCACGATTCGTGCATTGCCGCCGCAATGCATTTCACAGATTGGCATAGGCGGATGATGGATTCAGGGGTTGTCGCCCCGGGACGTCGATATAAGAATCCTTCGAGACCAGTGGCAATTCTTGGGGCTACGCAATAGCTACACATTATCCAGCACGTCGGGTGCTAAACGTCAGGTGATTCCCCGGAAGGATGGTTCCATTGTCCAAATCGGGATAGATATGGACAAAACCGGAAATAGCTTGAACTAACTTGAAAGCTTAAAGACATTGGGGTAAATTATAATGGAGGAAGTGGTTCTTGATTGGTTGTGTAAAGTTATGCTGAATGCATAGCCTCTACTTCACCTTGAAAGGGTCTTTGAAGAACAATAGAATTGAGAGATAGCCCGTTATTCAGCGCCTCTGTACTCAATGAAGATTCAAGTTGTATTCAACTTGAATGAGACCTCAGACTCTCGGTGGTAATAAAGACACAAAGCTGCCCAGTTGATAACTTCTGGGCTGATTTACTACTATATAGGTTGAGTTGGCGACCTCGATCTCTGTTATGTATTTGAGTTTCATAAACCTCAGCTTTCATAACAAAACCATTATTACTACTCTCCAGGTCCACTGATAACTACCTAGGTACCTACTAGCTAACTAGTAGTACTATCAAAACCTCCCGATTATCACGTCCACTCCGCCAACATGTCTCAGCATAACCCATCAGCATATGATATCCATGTCGCATTCTGTCGAGCACGATATGGGCTCGCATCGCACTGGGTCATCCTCCTTTCGCACCCCGGCTCGTCACTTTGCACATGGTACCACGTAGCTGGAGGACCAGCACAGAATAGACCATATGAATTCGAGGTCAAAGAAACACAACGCCTGAACCATCCTGATTTTACGGAAAAGATATGGATCTCCGGTATACCCGCGGACTACGCCTCAGAACTGGAAGAGATAGCCGAGACTGTTCCATTGCAAGAGTCCCAGAACTGGACCATTCGGGTTGTTCGGGCTCTTGAGCAAGGAGGAATGGTTTCCACAGGTACCAGTGCTCGCTTGCTCAAGCCGTACGTCGGTACTTAAGTGAATCGTTCCAAGGTTGTCATCCGACTCAGGCTTGTTCTCGGGATCTAGGGAGTCACTCGCCTCGAAGGTTGCCATATACTATCAGTCTATCAATGACCCATATTTAGACATTCTACTAGCAGAATCAATTTCAAAGCCATTGCCCTCAAAACACCTAGAAAGCCTATTGTTTTTGATAAAATTTCAATCACGTAGAAGTAGTGTTGTATTCAAACAATGATTCGCTATAAAAGAATCGGTATATGGTAAATCTATGAGTAATGTACAAAGATTGGTGTCGACGGGACATATCCAATCTAAAGGTGATCCTTCTGAGAAATCTAAAGGGGATTTTTCTGAAGTTGGCGTTCAAGCTCGTCCCTGATGATAGACACATCCACTGCGTTTCGGTGGAAGGGGTCCCAGAGCTGCTGCAATTGTTCCCAGGCCTCAATGACATCATCGGGGTGAGTGCAAGTGCCGAACGCACGCAGAACATGAATGATGGTGGAACGACCGACGAAAACCCCGTTTTCAACATTGCCTTCGAGTCGCGAGGCGTGTTCGAGTTCGGGATCTTGAAGATCGTTGTCCAGGTACTTGGAATTGAGGAGGAATTCAGACCGTTGGTATTCTTCCATGCTGAGTTCCTGCTTGATGACATCCCCTTTCCCCTTGATTCCTGGTTGATCGTGGGGGTCTGCGTGTGCATGACTCTCAATAAAGGTCATTTCAGTTTCAAGCTTCCCACTCGTATTTTGCTCCGGGTTCGGATCCACGGATGGCAACGGCATATAGAGCTCGTCTGTCGCCTCAGCCTTGTTCTGTGTCGCAGGTAGCCTTCCTTTTGTTTGAGCCACTTCCGCCTTCTCATCTGCGCTCTTGGCGCTCTTGGCCTCGGCCTCGACGGAATCCATCTCATCCCGAAATGGGTTGACCCAGGTATTGGACGGTTGAGCAGGTCTCCCGAAGTTAAAAAGCCTGGGGAGGAGCTTGTCCTGTGATTTCCTCGAGTCAATCAACGCCCATACGTATGAGTGCCAAAGCAACCAAAGCCGATTTGCAGTCCATGTCTGTTTCTTTGTTTTGCCATGGATACTGAACCCTTCAAATAGGGTACTGTAGATCATGTGGCGGGGCGGGGATTTGAAGGTATTCTCCATATCACGAATGATATAGAGAACCTTATCAAAACGGCCTGTGGTAATAGCGTAGTGTCGAAGCAGGATATGAAATGTGCGAGTGTCGGGCGTGAGGGGAAGCGATTCTTGGAAAGCACGGTAGTGGTTGGGAAGGTGATCCTTGAGGGCATCGGAAAGTTTTAGCAGGCGGCCCAGCCGCTTGGTGGTGGACCGATAAATTTCAAACCGCGTGGAGAGCGAGTGACCCGTGATATCTGCCGGCAAACTAGTATTTTTTCTGGTGTTTTGTGCTAGCAGCATGCGCTCATAAATTCCCTCCGCGGTCTCAGTATCACCGGCTTTGAGGAATGCAGATAACAAGCCATTCAGAATAACCGTGTCGACAATATTTCCAGACTGGACGAAATCATCAAAAGTGCGACTGATCCCTTCTAGGTCTTGACGTTCCGCATGGTAGTAGAGTTTTGGAATGAGGGAATAGCGGGTGGAGGGAATTTCTCGCTTGATCATCTCCTGTTCGAGGCGTTCGGCAATGCTGAACGCACCGGCTTTGATGGCTGAATCATATAGGACATTGAAAACCACTTCGTCGGCTTCAATATTAGCATGGTGCTCCATTTGTTGCCACAGTCCAATTGCTCGAACTATATTCCTCTTCTTGGTCCTTCCCTTGCCTGAACGTCGACCGGCAAAAGAGATAGCCGTAGTCCACAGCGAGCGCGACATGGGAATGTTACAGGCGATCATGTCATCCACCAATGCCAAATAGCGGCGAACATCAACAGGTCGGCGATTCGGAGGGTTGGCCATCTGCCGAAGGAGAGCTCCGCGGGTGCGCGAGGGTAATTTCTCGACTCCCGGTGATGGTATATTTCGATAGAGCGAGAAGAGGTACTGGGAGGTGTTTTTCGGGTTGGAATGAACGGCTTCAATGAGCTCCGCAACGGAGGGACTTTCGACATCGTAGTCGTATTTGCCTTCTACAAGTCTTGGGGGGTGCGGATGTGGCAGTACCAGTTTCACGGCTTCTTGCCAGTCGTATTCCTCTCCAAGGATCCTCCTGTATACACTCGCGGTCGAAAGATATCTCCTTTCGTCGTAGGATAAGGGCTCTCCGGGGGTATTTGGGTAGTCAGAAACGTCTGATATTTGGTTGTCGGGGTGTGAGGGGTGATTAGGTGTTTTCGGATCGAAATATTGATGCCAAATTGTTAATAGCGATTTGCTTTTGTCGGGGGACACCGAGGCTGTTGACGCGCCCTCGGCATCCTGACTCCCGGTTTCCCTCGATGTTCTTAATGGAAGATGATTTGATTCATGCTCATGCCCAGCTCTTGTACTGGCGGTACTGAGCTGGTGTCGATCTTGTGACGATTGCAGCCGCGGCCATGGCCCTGAGCACGGCCATGGCTTTGGAGCCGAATAACCGTCACCCTCCGTGACACTTTCACGGCGATATGTTCGCAATTGACTTCCTGATATCCTCGGCGGTATCGCAGACAGGTTGCGACACCGAGGCGAGTGTTCATGGCAGTAGCCAGCCAGGATGAGCGAACCAACAAACAGGTCCGCTACCGAGACGATAGACGGACGGGTGTGACGAGAGGAGAATCGGCGTATTGAGACACGGGATGGAGAGGGCTTTTGGTGTGGCATCGAAGGAGAGGACGAGCTCGCCCGCGACCTGGCTGGAGGAACTTCGCGGGCTCGACGAGCTGGGGAACCTATTGAGAGGAGGCATGAGAGGGCAGACATCGTGGGCCTTGGTTAGCCATGCATGTCCAAGTAGCGCCCAGGTCCAGGTCAATCGAGCCGAGGAGTGGTTCGCGACCCACAGGAGTGAAAGAAGGGGGGAAAAGAAAGAGAGGCAATGACTTGAGAGTGGATGTGAAGGTGTTGGAGGTGTTTTTCGAGCGGACTTTGCAGCGGAGCCGCGTTGACCAATCGGGGCCACGCATTTTCCCTCCCATCTTTTTCACTCCGCGTCCAGAACCACCTTCACCTTTCGACGTCTCGCGATTCGAGCAGCCCTGTCGATTCGCCCGTTCGGTCTACGCTTGTTTATTCAATCGACCACTCTATCGACCATCTTCCATCTAGGGCCACCACATCGGCCCTTCTCCCAACCCCCCCCTTCTCCCCCGCCGCCATGGGCAAAATCAACCTCACAGCCCTCCGGGTGCGACAGACCGCGCTCAACCAATTCGCTGCCGGAAAGATCAAGAAGTTGCCCCAATGGGTTGAGGTTGTTGGTGATATCCCCCCAGCTGAGGCTTTGATCCGAAACCGCACTCCCCAGCACCAGCTGGTCCGCCAACGCCTGCAGACCAGCCCCGACTCCTCCAAGCCGCAGGTCGTCTTCGAGGTTCAAGAAAAGCGCCGCAAGTCGAAGAAGCCCAGTCGTCTATTCAAGCCTGTCGAACTTCGATACGAGGAAGATCAATTGCGAACGGATTTCTTCCGTGATCATCCTTGGGAGCTTGCCCGGCCTCGTGTGGTTTTGGAAAGCTCCGGCAAAGACTTTGAGTTTCATGATTGGAGCCGGATCCAGCAACCTGGAAGGAAACTAGATGGAGAAAGGTGTGTTTACTTTGTGGTTTACTCCGTGCTAAGTTGTCCCCTTGTGGTCGAGCTCATTATTAACGCAACATTTCTTTTTTCTTATTAGTGTTGTCCAACGGCAGCTTTGGCTTTTGAACAATGTTCCCGATATGACTAAGAGTAACGCATACGATATCGCTCGCCGCGAGTTCTACAAACTTCGACTGAAGGAGGACATTCAACGGCGGGTGGCGGCCGAGGAGGCCCAGGCAACCGGTGCCACGTTTGGCCCATCCTATCTGGAAATCGGTATGGAGTTGGAGAGCGAGCAGCATGAAAAGTGGAAGACGTGGGCTCGCCTTGAGGCCCAAGTGCTGGACCAGCGTGTCGTCGCGATGTCTGGTGCTCCTGAAATCGCCATGGAGAGCGAAGCGGAACGCCCGGCAGACATTGCACAGGAGACCGAGGAGTCGGCTTAGAGAATGGAGTTCTCGTTTCCTCGCTTCTGTTCTAGGCGCATTTATTGATGGTCATCATGTATATTATTTCATTATTCTGTTGGATGTATTCCCATAGCCATATTTTCGTGATAGCAAAATGCATCATTGATCTAGACTCAGCGCAAGAGTAGTCAGTAAAGCCTTGGTTCCTACTAATAATATTTAGGCTACTATGACTATGTGAATATGGTGATTCAACTACAGGTAATTCCTAGTAAAACCTAGAATATTCTCCCCCCTTGATGTGAAACACAAAACACGCGGAGAAGCCGTTGCTGGAGCTCGGTCCAATCACAGTCCTTCCAGCCTCTCCAACTCCAATCCAACGTCGCTTTCACCTTGGATTCCTCCCAGGCGACACTTTCCACAACCTCGAGACTAGGGGGGCACATACACGCGCGTTGTATTATCCGATCATCCATCTCCCATCGGTCGCATTTCTTGGCTTGGTCTCGTGAATCATCGCCACCGGCGCAATCTGACGAGTCCGAACTTTTGCTGCGCCGTTCCACACGTCCCAGTTTCACCTAAACGATTTCGCCCTAACTCGAACTCCTCCGCTAATTTCGACGAACTCCGCTAGCTCGAAGCTCCGTACCTTTGGCTGCCTCTTCGACCGCACCTACACCGTGGAATACCGACCCGACAGTTGAGGGTTAGAGCCGGCCAAGGATGTTCGACTTGGCTGTGTTTGCTGTCTGTACTTGATCGACACCGATAGTCAGTCAACTGGACATTTCTTTGGGCCCTTTAAATACCCATAAACACCTGGAGTCGGCATTCACTTTCATCTCCGTTAGCATAACCGGATGCTGGTCATGGTTTCGACAATGACTCGACCGGAAGACACAGTTCGAGGGCTGCGCCCTTATCGAGGAGATGTCGATGATGAAGAAGGAGGAAGAAAATCTATCGACTCCCTTGTACCCCCGCCTTTATCGTACAATGATGGCGCCCAGCGCTCCGAAGGCGAAGAATCCCGGCCAGGCACAGCGATGGGCGACAACTCGAGTGGCAGTGGCAGGCAAGGCTCCGGGCCCAAGATGCTCTCCCACGAGGAGACAATTGAGCTGGCTCGATGTGCAGTGGAAAGCGGGATCCAAGATACTAAACGCTCTTTGGCGGGAAGTGAAGCCGTCACAGATGTTGTCAAGCCGAAGTTGACCATAGACCTGGGACACTCGCACATCGTCCGAATACCTGAACCAGTTGTCGATATTGTCAAAGAAGAGGTAGAGCGGTATGTGATCACTACTCTCGCTGGCTAGGCACTAGTCCCATATCCGAAGTGGAAACTAATCAACCAATTTACCAAAAGGCTTTCGCTTTCCAACAACCATCTCTTCCATATACCCTACCGATTCGCCGAGTGCTCCCACCTTCGCTACCTCAATATTCGAGCCAATAACTTTCGCGAGTTTCCCAAAGGCGTATGTCTGGTGAACCACCCTGGGATGTCAGTGCTATGCTAATTTATTATAGGTTTACAAATTGCCTTTATTGGAAATTCTCGATTTAAGCAGGAACAAAATTAACTCTCTACCAGATGAAATCAGCAAGTTGAAGTCGCTCCGAGTGCTATCTATCATGCAAAATCGACTCGATGATCTCCCCGTCGGTTTGTCTGATATGAATAAGCTACAAATTCTTAAAATAGCTGGGAATCCTCTGCGCTATCCACTGCGACGGGTGCTTGAAGGAGCAGAGACAGACATAGCTTCCTCCGGGATGACGGACAACGAAAAAGAGGTTGCTGTTACATCGGACCTAAAACTATTCCTCAAGAGCCGCCAGGCAGCGACAACCCCGGAGCCTGACTTCGGTGCTGATTCAAGGTACGTTACCCTCTTTCGGGTGAACGAACGGTACTAAATTCCGTCCTCGCAGTGAGGGGTCTTTCGAAACCCCTAAACCTATTCCCCTTCCCCCCAAACGCAAATTGAGTAGTCGATTTCCTGTCATTCCCAGTACTGGCGATGGATCATCAGCACCCTCTTCTCGATCTCCGTCAATATCCCGACCTCCGCCCATTCCTATCAAGTCTCATTACCGGATGGCGTCTGGTCAGCCCTACATTGACCAAGCCGGCAATTATCACATGGCTGGTCTTTCCCGCCCCGGCGTCAATCCCCACACAGCGGCCGAACGAAATCGCAGCAACAGCGAGGGAATAATTCAGGCATCTTTTGCGGCTCGCAACAAACGTATGGGAGTCATCACCCGCAAAAACACTGATCTCGGTACATTAGACGAAACACAACCTTACCGAAATAGCCATTTGCGGGGTCTCAGTCATGGTTCCGTACTCCGAGCACGGCCTACAGCACAAGCCCCAGCCAGCGGTAGTAGTTCATCAAGCCCAAGCAGCCCTAAAGAGCGCCGCCGTGTGCGAGACGGTTGGGTTAATCGCATGTCAAGCCTGCCGGAGCATAAAGGTGAAAAGGGGCCAGCTGAACCGATTGTTGAGGGTGCCAAGGGCATACTCTTCGCATTTGTTCAGATTCACTCTCATGTTTCCACCCTTATTAATGTCATCCGGCAAGATGACACACGGCGTCACAGCCTGGAGCTTGTATTTTACAATGCTTCGACGCACGTTGATCGTCTCAACGAGGCTCTCGAACGTGCAGAAGCCACCCTACGCGATGACCCTGATTCTAGTCGACTTGCGACTGAAGCTGTCAGGCGGGAATGCTACACATGTATTATGGCTTATACACATGTTGGCACACAGCTGCGCAATAGTTCCGCGAAGATTGTCTCGAATGGCGACTCACGTTATGTCCGATCGTTGATGCTGATGATATACGGCAGCTTAGTGGAGCTGCGAAATGCGTGTGCAAGTCTGAGTGTTCCACTTCGTCCAAGCCAGAAGCACCTCCCGGCACCTAAGCCAGTTGTCTTTGAACCGACAAAGGGACCAGCACCTGCCGAGCGATTCCCCCGGGCGATGGTTACTCCCACCAGAGACTCGTCTGCGCCAATTCGCCGGCTGCGAAGTGACACAACGATCCGCCATCCCCAACTTCCTCTGGGACCCCCTCTTCCCTTGAATGCATCAGGCCATCCAGGAATCGGCTCTCCCGGCTTTGCAACTCCACCCTTCGCTACAGCCTACTCGCGAAGTCGATCCAGTAGTCGGTCAAACATGATCAACACATCTGTACCGACCTCTTTGGCAACACCTCGCTCCGGCGAAGCGTTCCCGCCCATTCCCACATCAGGCGCACTGAAGATCAACCCCCTGACTGGATTGGACGAGTTTGAGGAGGAACGGATTTTCGAAAAGATCTTCCACCAGCTCACTTCGGCTTATTCAAATGCCCTCCAAGCGCTACCATTGGCAAGTCGTCAATTCTCTCGCTGTCTCGAAGTGGCGAGGCAGTCGCGCGAGTCAGAAGGTATTCAAATACTCTGGAACAATCTTATTCGCCGCTGTAGGTTCTGTCTTGATGTCTCCGAAGCATTGGGGACACGTATCTCCAGTATGAAAGTCAAGGAGCCAGGCGGTGGACTACGAAACCAACGAGAATTCTGGCAATTGTGCAAGACCTTTATGCAATCATTTGTCGACCTGGTTACGGACTTGCGGGAGGTACGCAGTATGCAATTACTCCCTGGAGACATTATCATCATCCTACGACCAGTCCAGAAAGCTAGTCGTGAAGCCGGCCGCCTCATCGAGGCATCACCC
This sequence comes from Penicillium manginii, assembly GCF_028828005.1. Taxonomy (NCBI): domain Eukaryota; kingdom Fungi; phylum Ascomycota; class Eurotiomycetes; order Eurotiales; family Aspergillaceae; genus Penicillium; species Penicillium manginii. The sequence goes on along the minus strand of NW_026643103.1, from coordinate 3,253,566 downwards.
TGGTCCTATCTCGCTGACATGGCCCCAACAAACGGCCCAGGCAACCTGTACGGCCCCCCACTGCAAGTCATTCAGTCGCAACATCAAACTTCCGTCTCGACTTCTGCCCTTGCCCCACACCCTAACATCTACCAAATTAACGCCGGAATGTCTCCTCAATCAATCACTGTCCCCGCTACACCACTCAGCGCAGCGCTAGGCCCAGCGGCTCAGGCAACCGTACCGTCGACACCTGCGAGTGCGTACAGTGACAAGTTCTTCGAGGGCGACGTCTTCCAGCGTGCCGACTCTCTTCTCTCGATGCCCACCCAGACGCCATTCTTCACGCGTCGTTGAATAGAACTACACACGAACCCTCTCAATCGCCCATTTTTGTTTAGCGTGCTTGACCATACTGCCTATTTTCTGTCTCCGCCATATGACATATTTTCATGATCATGAATCGAAATATTGACCCCTATGATACCATAGACTAGCTTATGTACCTCCTTTTTTGGACCTCAAACTAGCAGAAATTATGTATTACTTTCCAAAGGAGTAGACATTTAGCCTTTTCCAGATTGTATACCTCGTTGTAGTCTTTACGGCCCCGCTACTAGTACTAAGCCCATTACGTTAAGATCTTATCCGGATGAGTTGGTACCGGTTTCTCTCGACTATCGAGTTCTCGAATTTACAGTAAAGGGGATGTTAGATTTGAGACATGCTTTTCCTATTGAAAAGGGGGAGACAGCTTGTGAGCTCCTCCTGGGGGAAATCATCGATGTGCTTGGAGGGAAAACTCACTTACTAGTAGTGACTTTGCTACTACTGATACTGCCAGTGAGCATGAACGGAGTACATACGGAGTACGTAGCCCATACTCTGTGTGTACAAATTCCCCAAAACTATACCTACTAGTAGCCCATGCCCAAGTGAAGCCTTCCGTACTCCGTACAACTCAAACGGACCACAGACAACACTGTAAAGATTAACTTCCCGAATCAGCTCGCAGGATAGAAATGAAGACCCTTCAGCTGGCACAGAGCGAGTCCTCAATCGGATAAACTTATCTCATCCAACCTTTGCCCGGAGATTTCACCCTTTTCCATCACCATAACGACCATAAAGTTCTCTTGCGCCGCACTACCCAACGAAGCCACGAGTCGATCTACTAGTTATAATGCAACGACAGAATCTAGAGCACATCAACCTTGGCAAATTAGACCAATGACTAAATTTTGAAACGGCGCCAAGTTTTTACTAGTGTTTTCTATCATGGATGACTCACAATGAGTAGTTATGAATTGGAGATGATAAATTCTTACAACCTAATGGTAATAATGAACATGAATGAATCTAGATAGATACAAAGATTATAGCATCTCACTCACAGTCGGTCATAGCACAGCCCTCGTACAATGTCGTGATGGCCGGGGCTAGTTAGTGCTCTTGTACTTTTGTACCAGCCAAGAAAAGCAACGTCTCCCGTATTCTAGTCATCTCGCTTTCGAGTATAGTATAAGGATAAAAGCATAAAATTGCTACAAGTATGGCCCAGAAACCGTATATCATGAAATTTTAGAATTTACGAGAACCCCAAAGGCATGAAGAATATGGATATCGGTGACTGGAGAGTAAGTCAACCTATTGAGATGTTTGTAATTTCCATTCCAACATCACAGCACATGACGAAAGCACATTTCTGAGCTTGGGGAAACTCATTCTGCTTTTCCTACTTCGATTAGCTTGATGTATCGTTTCAGCCGACATCGTCTGATGCCTAATCCCGTCTCCCATGGATGCAAGATTACGTGAAATATCTAGTCAGCTAATGGTATCCACTGCCCAGGTGGTCTCGATTCGATCAGAAGTAGATAATTCTCGATGAAGATAAATTCCTACTGTACAACAAGTACATCGCATGCTCAAACTCGGAAGAACAACTTGAACTCCATGCGCCCTACGCCCCACGACGCCTACCTATCCCCCATTCGGCACTTAACTACGCCCGCCGTCCAACAACCACATCTCTCACGAAAGAAAACATTTCCCTCGGCTTACTCGCAAAGACACTATGACCTGCCCCATCAAAAAGATGATACGAGACCCCACGCTCAGCAGCCCAAACCCCAGCACCCGCCCTACAAGAGCTACCATCAGCAGGGGCCGCATTATCTGCAAAGAAGAGGCGATGAGGTCGCTCCGTGAACCCCTGTCCACCCCTCCAGGTCATATTCTGAATCGAAAGTTCCGTCCCGATATGATTGAGCAGCATATCCCACTTCCCATTGTAGATGTGTAGCGAGAGGTTATGCTTCGTCACGAGGGTTGGGAGGAGATTGTACGCGGGTGGAACGGGCGAAGTTGCGCCGAGGAGCGTTCCTAGAATTGTCGAGTTGCACGCGCTATAGGGCCCGCTTTCCTCGACGTGTAGGGCTTTCTGGACGTCTTTTTGACTGAAATATTCTCCCAGTAGTGGGAGTGAGTCGATTGTACTGCAGTTGTGAAAAATGTCGTAGACATCGTAGCAGGGTGGTCCGGTGCCGAGGGCAGAGGTCGTTGTGAGATAGTCCATTGCGGTGGAAAAGGTTGCACAGGGGCCGTAGCAGGTGGAGTTGAGAACCGAGTCGAGGATTCCTGAAGCGTTGATTGGGTTGATGTTGCATGAGCCGTCTCCGGCGGTGGTCAGGTCGCGCCGGGGGTGGCGGCGGAGGTCACGGCGGTAGTTCATGTTTTCTGGGTTTCCGGGGATACGGAACTTGGAGCCTGGTGGGTATTCTTGGGCCTTTTTGAGCGTTTCTGTGAAACCGCAGAAATTGTCTGCTGTGATGAAGGCTGAGAGGATGGATTTTGGGATCCTCAGGTGGTGGGCTTGGATGTGTAGATATGTGCCCATTGCGACGTCGGCCATTGCTGCTGCGTTTCCCCAGGATCCATCACCGAGGGAAATTGATTTGATGTTCAATGAGAGGGGATTGGTGTTCTCTAGCAGAGCGGATGCAATGTACGGAATGTAAATCCCAGCATAAGACTCGCCCATGAGGTGGATATTCTTAGACTTGAGGTACGGGAACAGGTCTAGAAAGGATTGAAGCCATTGGGTGAAATGAGTTGTCACATCGGCGTTGTTTTCCGCTGGATATGGGGTGCTGGCGGTCGAAAACCCAGTGCCGACAGGTTGATCCACGTACAAAACATGGCCCAACTTTGTCCATGAATATGGGTTGAGAGCGAGATCAGTTGAATTACCGACGAAAGAGAGTGGACCATTCCCTGTAGTCATTCCGATCAATGATGAGCAACCTGGGCCGCCATTGAACCAAACTGTATACTCGTTAGTACGAAGCGGCGTGCATTTTGTAGTATAGACAAGACCGAAACTAACTGATCAGATCATCATCGTAAGCCACATCCTCGGTCTTGAATAACCAGAAGAAAAGATTATTTCCTTTCTGTGTGCCCGGCACTGGCAATCTCCCAGCCCAGCTGGTTGGCAACGAAGGACTCCCCGGCAGCGAGTTAACTTCGAACCGCGAGATATCGGAGCCACGAGTAGCCTTTGAAAAGAAAAGAACGGGCACAGCCCAGAGGAAGTGAAAGAAGTAGACCATTCCTAGCAAGTTCATAGCGAGCGTGGGTGTTGTATCAGAATGTAGACAAAGTCGGTATGATATGTATGGTATGGCGATACTTGTCTCCCGGTCAAATTTTGAGTTGAAGATGAAGATGAAAAGAGTGAAAAGAATGAATAGAAGAAAAAGAAAGCATGATCCCTCCAACCGTAAGATTCCATCTTGAGCCTTTTGTATCTTTGTTATAATTGAGGATCGCAAGACAGTGGCGGGTGAAGATGGTTATTGAGGGCCTATTTGGGCCAACATCCGATGGCCGCATTTGGGGTTCAATAGAGAGTTAGTAGACCAGTGGTAAACTAGTGGTAAATCAGTGGTGAGCCAACGGGAAGCAGGTTTCGGAGAAGTACTCCGTTAGTGGAGGTGTCTCTACTTATATACTCTGTTTTACCTGATCTAGTTAGTACTCGTAGGGTGCAAGTTGATAGTTGAGTGCCTGAATGCCTTAATTCTCAGGCTAGCAATAACTCCTCTTCCTTAAGGTACCTTAGGGTCTCCACTTCTTGGCTCCACTTGTACCTTTCCCTCTACTACTCTCAGACTAAACTACAAACCCAAACATCATGCATCTTCACGCATTTGACCTGTCCAACCCACACAACGGGACCACATCGTCAATTCGACTGCAGTCGTCACCGCTGAACCAGTGGTTCCCCGATAAATTCGGGGCGAATCCTCACGTGGTGGCCAGTGCGTTGACAAAGCCCCCCCCCCCCCAACCAAGGAAGCAAAAAAAATGAAATAAATAAAATAAAAGTGAGGCGGTCGATGGATCAATACACTTTCCAGTTCCCCTTTCAACCCTGTTCTCAATACCGTCCACCGCTTAGGGGTATCAGGGGTCGATCTCCGAGTCTTCTTCCTGAACAGTCGAGGGGTCCTGGAAGCGGGTAGCAGCATTGGAATGTGAGGTCGATCCCCTCTGCTTGCGTCCTCCCGAATCCGTCAGTCCTGAAAACGTTGCAGACCTATATCAGGTCAACCCGGTCGCTTTCCCAATCGCTCGTTTTTTTGGCTTTCTTGTGTCTTGTCCTGTGTCTGTGATTTGTTCTGCCGCAACAAAAACCCTCTTCTCTTTGAGGTGCTATCCCCTGGATTATTACAAACCTTCAGCCGATCTGTCTCTGGGGGCATATTTCTATACGGGCGACCTGAGCCTGCGACCTGCGACCTGCGCTCCATGTGGATCTCCCGATCTTTATGGCTGAGATCTGATACTCGCAATACGTCAAGTTTGACTCGATTGTATCGAACTCCTTCCCGTCCCGACGCAACAAACACAAATCATCCCAGCATTTGCCTCCTGATCGCACCACGAGGCCGATCGCCTGCAGATCCCAGCATCGTCGGTGTGGCTCCACAACAATTGACAGCTCACTTGCATCACTTTGTCGCAGACGCGGATTGGCCGCCTGCCTGAGGCAAACAGGGGGGCGAATTCGAAATCAGATTGTAAGTCAACGGTCTCCTATGTGCAGCTTTCCTTTCTTTCTCCTCCCTAGCCCTTGCGATTGCTGCGGGTAGGGGGTCAGAAATGGTGTAGGGTTGTCTAACCCGTCATACCTTAACACCCACCATCCCCTCCCCCCTTTCGCGTGGTCAAAAGAGTTCTTATCTAACGCGGGTTGGCAGAAATAATTAAAAAAAAGGAAAAAAAAAAGACTTGATTAAGTTAGATCTCGGGGAATTACCTTCGCGATGGATCTTCAAGGAACGAAAGAGGCACGGACGCAGGAGGAGGGTGCGGACGGTCCTTTGGATGCCTACGGGGCTGGAAGTGGACGTTCGAAAGAGTATCACAAGAACGAGGGGCGCGATTCTCACCACGAAAGTCCCGCTAATGTCCACCCACTTCGTCGTCGCCAGCCTCCGTTTGCTTATCCGCCTGGCGCTCGTTCATCTGCACCCGCTGTCAACTCATCGAGACCTCGTGACCCTTCGCCTTCTCCCGAGGCCATCAACATTCCACAGACCCTGGGACTCAGCTCTCGTGATCAACGCCTACTAAGTAGAGCCCGCCGACATCCGCCCGTTACGAAGAAGACGCTCAGTGAGCTTGACCTACCATGTATAATGAGCAACATCAACCTCCGTATGGACGCCAACTTCGACCGCGATTTGCATTTCAAGCCCGACCTCGACGGTGAGAAGGGAAGACGCAAGCGGAAGGATTCCGCCGACTACTGGGATTCGATGACATCGGAGATCACGATCTATAACTTTCAGGCTGCGCAGCCCGAATCGACTGAGGCTGGGGACTCGTCCAGTAGCCCTAGGGGAAGTGGGAAGCGCACGTTCGAGCCTCGCCTACCCGGCATGTTCGAGACCTTGCAGGAAGTCATCAAGACCCTTGTCCCAGAGCGAGATCACCCAAGTGTCATGCAAAATCTGGAGGTATCCCTACTTATGCAGCAGGTGCGCAAAGGCGTTCTGGATATGGTTGCGCTAGCCGGGTGGCTGGCGGCTCTTTTGAAAACACACTGCGCTCCGATGCGAGATGAGTGGGCGGATCGAATGGTTGAACAAATCACCGATGGCTCACAGTCACAAGATCCGAAAGAAATCGTCAATGGCCTACAAACACTGTTCGCCATTCTGGAGGCAATGAAGCTGGTAAGTTGATAACAATGTGGATATATTTGGATTCCTATTGACATGGACCAGGATGTGGCCAACCACCAAATACGAACTTTCCGAGTCTTGTTGATCGAAGATACTGTACCATTCTTGACCGAATATTTTGAAGGAAAGATCAATCAGGGAGGCATTCGGATCGAATCAGCCCGGCAATGGTACCTCTCAGCTCGGGATCGCGCGCTACAAGAAGACGAGCAGAAAAGCCCGACGTCCTCGCAGCCCGACGACATGAAGCCACTCAACGCCCTCTTCCGTGGAATATCCGACCAACTCCTCCAGTTCACTCCTCCAACTGAATTCCCTGAAACATTCCTCTTCGACTCAGACCGCCTCTGGCAGCTACGCAGTACTATCCAAAACCTGATAAACCTTGAGATCGCCTGGTATATTTTTGAGTCTTATGTGCACACCCAAAAGCGCTACCTCTCCGCTCGTGATGAAACATATACAACCTTCCGCACTCGCATTTGGTCCCTAATGGAAGATGGTATTGATCTAAGCAGCCGCGCCGGCAGTAGCACCGCGGCAGACGACGACGACCCAGACCTCCGGGGCGGCGCCCGCTGGCTCCAGAACATGCGCAGCATCGCGCTGGAGATCGCCCGCTTTGCTTGTGCCGCTTGCTGCCTGGATAATGTTGTCGCCGACGAAGTCATCACACCCATCGAGTCCGCCCTTGAATGGCACTTATCCAACGAGTCCGACCTCTTCCGCTATTTCCAAAATACCATGCGCGAGAAAATCTTGACTGCGACCATTACTTCGGCACGCAAATATCTCCCTCTTTCCCCGCTGGCTATATGCGAATCTCAACGCACAGGGCCACAGCCTCCCTCGACAGGTCCAGCGGCGCCTGCGCCTACTGCCTCGTCCTCTACGACTACCACCCCGGCCTCCTCGACCCAGTCTCTCTCACCACAGCAATATGATATTGATCGTATTGGTATGCGCCTTGCTCATATGGGAGTCCTGCATTGGCGCGTGTGGGCTCCTATTCTCTACCTTAAGGATGAGATTGCGGAGCTCGACCCCCCGGCTTTTATCTAAGCCTTGCATTTGTTTTATCTTGTTTGTTTTGCTTCTTTGCATGTGGGCATGGCATCTCTAGCTTGCATTGTCCTTTTGTTTTCTTTTGTCTTCAGCGTCCTCTGCATTTAAATTTGGTTCTACTGGCGTTTCTTCGGGCACTACACGGCGTTTCGGGTGTAGGATCTACTCAGGCCCATATACTGCTTTATTATTTGGAGGATTTACTTGTTCAAGTCAGTTATAGACCAGCGTTGCTTTGTGGAGATGGATCCCGGAAAAATGTATACATATTCGGCTCTCTCAATGTGGAACAACCATTTTTCGAACTTGACAATCTTCAGAACCATCAAGTTGAAGATTTTCAACTTGAAGAAGGTATCAAAATACGAAATACCCTAGATACTACGTGTCAATAGTACTTCCTTTGTCACTAGTCAACACTAGACCCGCCGCAAGCAGTCCGGGCCGAGCGCCGATCCGCGCGATCGGCATCGACCGCCTCACATTCGGCCTCACCTGCGAACTTCATTTCATCCCTTCCAACCAGCCCCCCTCGGGCATTCGCATTCGCATTCGCAATCACCCTCACACCTGAACCACGATTCCAAGAATACACACCATGCTCCGATCGGACCGATCGGAATTCCCCAAACCCCCACACCAATAACCCTCTCCGAGCTCTTCCCCGCAAATCACAACTCAAGAATCTCAATCGCCGGACCAGGCAAAACAAAAACACGCTCCACAGCCACCGCAACCATGCGCCCCTCCCTCACCCTCCTCCAAGTCGCTAGTACCGTCACCTCTGCCCCAAGCCCATGGCAAGCAAGCTGGCTCCTAGGCCAGCGTCTAGCAACATTACAAAAACTCGCCCGCGCAACGGGAATACCAAGCACCGGGACGCGAAAGGTACTAGCAGAGCGCATCGGAGAGGCCCTCGATCTACAAAGCGCTGGTCGCACGACGAATGTCGAGTTCGAGAAGAAGACTGGTGCATTGAGTGTGTTGAGCATTGATATGGGGATTCAGAATCTGGCGTTTGCACACCTTAGGGTTGAGAGGCCTTTTCATGGCATTGAGAAGGGTGCTAATGGCGGCGGTATGTCGAGGCCGGAACTTACGGCTTGGAGACGGTTGCCTTTGTCGGATATTGCTACGTTGGGGGAGAACCGTGCTGGTACGTCGCCAACGTCTAAGGATGGGTCTGCGGGTGAATTGGCTTTGAAACAGTCATCTGTGGCGATATCAGAGTCTGGGCTAGCAACCGAGTCCGGTTCCAAGTCTGAAGACTCGAATTTGGATTTAGATGCCGACGACGAAACTGCTAAAAAGAAAACACCCTCCTTCGATCTGCCACACTACGCCGAAACAGCACACACCCTCCTCCACACCCTCGTCGCCATGTACAAACCAACGCACATCCTCATCGAGCGCCAGCGTTTCCGCTCCGGAAGCTCTAGCCACGTACAAGAGTGGACGTTACGGGTCGGACTCTTCGAAGCAATGCTCTACGCTGCGCTAGAAGCCATGAAGAAAGAGCGCGGTGGGAATCTGGCCGGCGTCGGCGTTTACGGAATTGAACCGAAGCGCGTGGTGCAGTACTGGGGCGAGAAAGAGCCTGGCTTCACTAATGTTGAAGAAGGCGATGATAAGAAGCGGAAGCCGACGAGTCGGGAAGTTAAGAAGACTAAGATCGATACTGTGGCGAGGTGGTTGGAGGCGGCGCTTTCTGAGTCCGAGACTGCGCTGGCGGCTAGTTCGAATCGAAAAATTGAGCTGCTGGGTGAACCTTCGCCTCCTAGGACTCTGGCTGAGGCGTATCTGGCGCGACTTCGGACTGGTGTGAAGCGTGGACCGAAGGTCGTGCCGGTGCTGAAGGACTTGACTAAGCTGGACGATCTGGCGGATTGTTTGCTGCAGGGCGTTACTTGGGTTGAATGGATGCGCATGCGCGAGTTGGTGCTTCGGAAAGGGGTGGTCGCTATAGAAGAGAATTGAGGTGGTGAGGCCTTGGTACATATCTTGCAAGGTGGTCGTGTATGATAATGGATATTTTGTATAAAATATAGAGTTAGTTCAGATAGATGAGTGGTAATATTGACCATCGAAGGATAGGGCTGAGCCCGTGTGGTCCATTGGCATTGGTAGTGTTATACTAATGTACGAGGTTTTATCTCGGTCCGGAGGATCGGCGATGATCGACAGGTCCGTGGATCAACCGAGACTTAAACTCCACCATGTCTACGGAGTATATCTGAGGTAGAAACACAATGTTACATGCTTCATGGTGGGCAGCTTGGAGGTCAATGGCTACTCCGGGTCTCTTTCTACCATTGGGTGTTGGATGGTCCCACAACTTGAACGATCTTATCAAGGCGCAGCAGTACCACGGTACCCCATCATGCATATATTGTACTACAGAAGCTTATTTTCTACACAGGTCATAGAACAGAGAGTGATGCGAAATACGAAAGGCGTACATGAGCAAAGTAAACTAAATCATTTTGTACAAGAAGTTGGATGTGCAGCAACATTGATTCCTTTGCAGCTCAACGCAACCGAAGAAAAGAAAATAACACCGAAAAACAAAAATGTCCTCACCCATTCACCTGTCAAGATACGAGAAAGTCCTTTCCGAGTCCCTATTGGGGAATGACAAAAAAAACATAAGTGGGATGAAAAAAAAAAGGTCATTCTCATTGGGAGAAATGAAAAGAAGGGTAAAAGAGACGCATAGATCTCAACGATATCATCGAGGAGAACCAAGCAAAAGAAGAATCAAGTTAAAAAGCCTCTTTTCAATAGAAAAAGGAAGGCTCGGTGTAGATCAGAAGTAAAATGACCAGAAATGTGAAAAAAAAAGAAGTATACCGGGCTAGGCTAGTCCGCTTTTACCACAAAGACCCAAGTGTCGTGTCTTGTAGCAGAGATAGGTACAACACCAGCACGCAGCTGTACTTGAAGAAAATACTTGAAAAAGAAACGCTCTCATATCATTGGCCGGTGTTCGTGTCAGGCTATTGCTGAATGAGGGACTCTATCAGACATCCGCAAGTCTATGGCTTAGAAGAGGCGGGCGAGACGGGCGAAGAAGCCGGTGGCCTCGGGCTTCTGGGGCTGAGCGGGGCTGGAGGAAGGCGAGCCGCTGGGGATTGGCAGGATGGTGGCAGCTCCAGGGACGTAGGGAACGGAGGTAGTTGCGTGGCCAGGGGCCGCGGAGATGGGACGGCGAGTGAAAGAGGGCGTGGGGCGGCCGCTGCTGCTGGGGATAGCAGAGCTGGAGGGAGTGAAGGTCGCGCTGGTGGTCTCAGTTGCAGGGACAGTGGTAGTCTCATCACCCGAGTCGCCGTTGCCGTTGCCATTGCCGTTGCCATGGCCGTGGTGGCCGTTGCCGTTGCCGCTGCCTTGCTGGTGGTTGTTGGCGTCAGGAGCAGTGGTGGCGGTAGTACCGTCCTGTGAAGTAATGTTAGTTTATAGATGATCAATTGTGGGGTTTCGTTAGTACATACAGCAGTAACGGTCTCGGTAGCAGTCACAGTGACGGTGACAGCACCACACTCGCCAGAGCCAGAGCCATTGCCGGCGGCAGCAGAGCTGGTGGGGACCTCGACAACAGTGAGGGTCTTGGTGGTGGTGGAGTGCAGGGTGGAGGTGACGGTTGAGGTTCCCTCAGCCTCATCAGATCCAGTGGCCTGATTGTGGTTCTGGCCACCGGGGGTCTCCAGGGCATCGCCGCTCTCGGTCTTTCTCAATGTTAGCAAATTGATCTTGGAAATCAGGTCTGTATATCAAGAGATACTCACGGCAGTGACGGTGTGGTGGTTGGTAGCAGTGCGCCAGATGGTGGTGGTCACAACGCTGGCGGTCGAACCGGTGCCAGTTGTGTAGGTCACAACAACAGGAGTCGAGATAGGTGCGGAAGTGGGCGAGACAACAGGGCTCGAGCTGGGACGTCCAGTGACGTTGGGACGGGAGGTGTGGATGGTCCAGGGAGCAGACGAGCTAGGCTTTCCAGAGGGAGAACCGGAGGGAATACCAGAGGGAGCAGCACCGGAGGGAGCAGCACCAGAAGGAGCACCAGAAGGAGCACCAGAGGGAACACCAGATGGGATTCCAGAGGGAATACCGGAGGGGATTCCAGATGGGGCAGCACCGGAGGGAGCAGCGCCAGAGGGAGCAGCACCAGAGGGAGCACCAGAGGGAGCACCGGGGACAGACTCAGAAGGAGCAGGAACAGCAGGCTCTGAGGGTGACTGAGTCTGGACGGGCTCGGGGACGGGTGTCACGTATTGAGTCAGGGTTTGAGGCAGACCGGAGCCGCGAGCACGCAAGTGACGAGCGTGCATATCGTGAAGATCGGCTTCACCAACAGCAGCCATCGCGGCAACCAGTGCCAGGGCGAGCTTGTTCATTCCGTGCATTTTGAAATGGGTGCAAAAATCTCAAGGACAGTCAATGTCGGGAGAATGAGTGTAGATGGTTCAAGGATTGAACTTGGAAACTGTGAATTCAGCGAGAGAAAGTGAATGAATGTGGGCGAAGTCGATTCGCGTTGAAAAGAGTGAATATTCTCTAAAGGAAGAGAAAAGAAGAAACGAAGAGATGGAAAGCACAGCTTGATGAAGAAAAGAAAAGAAGAGAGAAGGGAAAAAGAGATGAGATGAAGCAGGCAGAGAGTTAATTAATCAGGCCCACTTCATTCTACTCTATCAGGTGTAAACTATAGTGTAAAGTATACGGATTATAGTACCGAGTATAGTACTCTGTATAGTGCTCTGTATAGAGGTAGAGTGTAAAGTATACGGTAATTATCAAAGGAACTTCCCATCTCCACCACCTCCTCCTCCACCTCCACTCACTACACCCCTTCATCACCCAGCACTAGCTTCACCCCAGCACCGCAACTACAACACTCTCTGTATGGAAGATACGAAGAATACTTCCGAGTGGATCGCCCCACTGCCAGGCACAGAAACACGGACCCAGCCCAATCAGCCCCCCCCAGCCGCCATCTCAACTGGACCTTTAATCTCACCTCGCCAGCCTTGGAATTCCTCCTAGCGAATAGGCGAGGTCGGTGTCGTCCATGACAGCCAGAGTGGCGCAATGTCGTCCAATTTTTCCGGTTTGTACTTTTCGGTCGGACAACATCGTGTTGGGTGACACCATTGTCAAACGGCGTACGGAACACAGCAGCATGGAACACGGAGTAAACCATCCTCCCCCACCTGCAATTCCTCCCCCCCTCAAGAACTATTTCTACAATTCCCGAGGAACCATCATCGCCCGGTTGCTTCAGGTTGAGTCGCTTTAGTACACTGTTACGATCAGTTTGACTCCTGACACTCACCTCCTACCCTCATTTCGCCCGTCCAGTTCATCCACATCCAAGGGCCCGGTTGTTGCAGCCACCGTTTCAGTGTTTCACCAGAGGGTAATCGGTGTGTCCGCCCGAGCGACCGTTTCACATTGAATATGAGACCCCGCCACCCATCTCGGCCCAGGGTCCGCTTTGTACTTCCCCCCCTGGAGATGATGATAGACACAGCGGCTCAGCATCGGGCACGTTCTGGACTCATCTCATCCTCCATCTCTTGCCCTGGATCCCACTGGATCCCACTGCGGGAGCCTGGGGTAGATGAAGTTCCAAAGATTCTACAAATGCCGCGCCCGTCTCGCCCGTGCGGCCCGGTGGGGACCACCTGGGATGCCGGGACTTTGGACGCATCCCTGGACTGGCCATTTGATCTGGACTCTTCTACTCCGTAGCAATCTGAATGATAGATTGAACACGGCTCATAAAAGGCAGGACAGGGCTGATCCGCGGCTGATATGAGATGAGATGAGAGATCCTTCGTTTACCACAATCTGCCTCCTTCCCGGGCGCCAACGCCCAGGCCAGACATGCTCCACTCGGACCCTGCTCTGTGTAGTTATCTTAGCACTGTCACTGGCAAAGCTCTACAAATTGGCGTGAGGCTATCACGTCACAATCTCAAATCCTCAATTTATTCGATGAGCAAAACGACGGCCTAATTCACGCAACTCAATTTTCATTTCGTCATTGGCTGGGAAATGATGACTGGTCTACATTTCCTGCTCGCCCCCAACCCCCCCTTTTAGAAATGTTTTATTGTTCTTTTTCGCAGGGTCCAGCCGAACATACGGAGAAGCTTTGCAAGGTGAAACACCAGCACCCACGTTTTTTTTCAATCCGGCCTTTCGCAATACCAGGGGCAAAAACAAAATATCCAGCACCCCCTCCTCCGGTTTGAAGTGTCTTGTTCATCGAAATGTCTTGAATTCGAACATCGATCTAAAACCGTTCCAGCAACTTTTGTGCCTATCGTGACAGGGGTTCTTTGAAGTTCCTTGCGGGGTTGGGTCGAGTCGGGCGCTCGCGGCCGCGATCACAGTCTTTTCGCTATTGTTTCGCCAGCGCATCGTCGAGAAGTATCGTCGATCATGTCTCCGAAATTGTTTGTCGACATTCTTGCTTCGAAACAGACTATCGTAAGCGAAGATATCGTCGGTCCCATCGTTCGTCGCCGGGACCCGTAATAGCCATGGAGCTAGCCTCTCGCCAAGGTCAACTGTAACAGGGGTTGATCCATGAACTACTAAATATCTTAGCACCCGAGTGCACTTTTTTGGCTCGCTGATTCGCTGATTCGCTTTCAAATTTGGCGTTGAAGCTCCATTTGCATATTTCAACGAAAATACTACGATCGCAAATGACCACTGACCCTCGAACCATACGAACCAATCTGCTCTTAGATCCGAGCTTGAATACCTAGAGTACGGGCTCTAAATTGACTCGAATTATCATATCTCCTGATTACCCCTTTCGACAATACTAGGCATTGCCAATGAATACACATAGACTTTGCAGCTCGGACTCGGACACGGACACGGACAAGCTTCCCAACAGTATTAAACAAACATTACCGATCTGAGGCCAGCCTGACCCCTAAGATTATTGCTACAACTACTAGTATAGATGGTCGCAAGTATTGGCCATCGGAGACTGAGAGATGGCACTACGACTGTTGCGGGTGAATTTGCCAGCCACCAGGAATGTTGTAGAAACTCTATACCGTCCACCACTCCAAATGCAATCGGAAGGGATGGGATAAGCACTTCGATCACCGCAAAAGGCGAGGAATCATGAGGGCACACATCCGCATTTAGTTCCATTGAGCGATTTTCAAGCCATGGAGTTTCTTGTAGTATGAAGCCTTGGTCTATCGGGATCTGACGTTCTCTGCGAATGTGTTCGATCTCAGCACTTTCTAGAGACTTGTGTACATCGCAAACAATGCTAATCCCAACCCAACTACAAGATATAGATCCCAATGGCCCTTGACTTTATTAGAATATCCATTGGCTGATATTCCTAGACGATCTGACTACCAGTGCAGAATTTCGGCCGGATTTTCAATCCGAACCATGGAAGAACAAGGGTGCAACTGATATAGTTCAGCCAAAAGTCGTGAGGTCATTCCAATACTAAATGCGGGCAACCAAAACATTCCAAGGACTAGAATAAATCTCTCTACATGGCCGCAGAGTCTCTATATTCCTCTAAGACATCACACTGAATTTCTTCTTCCAATCTTCAGTTATCGCCAATATGTCGGTCAAGGCGTCACTGGATACGGCTAACCGCCCTGATGAGTGGATGATCGAGCAGGGCATGGCTGGTCACAAACTACCAATTCTTGATCAGAGTGGCCGGGAAACTGTTCACATTTATCCGCCTAAATCACGCAAGGCTTTCAAAGATGAAGAGGCCATTGCTTCGGTTGGAGATCCCAATAAATTGTTTAAGCGGGAGCGAGTTGGATGGAAAGGGTATGTTCAAACCGTCGAGTGCAATTGGGTCATTTTCCTCCTTCATAGTTGAAGAGTACTAAAAACGGCAATTTCTTGCGCAGATACGTCGAATGGGAAGAATTCCCCGAGAAGAAAGCAAGCGCCCACAAGCTTCTCGCCTCTCAAAGCTTCCCGGACAGTCCGGATTTCATGTTCGGTCCAATTCCTGGGACGAACCCCGTTCTACCCGGAGATGACTTCGTGGCCTGGCATGAAGCAATTGGTGGGGAATTGACACCCGTCCCTGAAGACTCATGGCAAACTGTGCTACAGGAGAAGCACCCAGACATGCTGCATCTTCTGAAATTCCCTTACAATGGCGAACCTCCGAAACGACTGGTTACTTCCAAAGCTATCACGCCAAATCCCCTCCACTTCGTTCGAAACCATGGTGGCATTCCGATAATTGATAAGGACAAGTGGGACCTCTCACTTGATGGGCTGGTACAAACACCGAAACGATTCTCCCTGGATGACTTGATGGATGAGAATCGCTTTCCTCGAATCGAAAAGACAGTGACGATGCAGTGCTCGGGAACTCGCCGGATCGAGCAGATCGGGCTTTACGGTGGCCAGGGTGATGAGGTTCCCCAAGCTCCTTGGGCTGAAGGTGCAATCGGTACAGCGCGGTATGTGGGCGTCAGCTTGAAGAAGCTTATCAAGGAATGCGGAGGACTTGTCAATTCTGCGAAACATCTCGAGCTCTACGGAGCTGAGACATATGTAAAAGATCTCGAGGTTGGCAACTACGTTGTCAGCGTGCCTTGGTCAAAGGTCAAAGCAAACGAAGTCCTCCTAGTCTGGGAAATGAACGGCGAGCCACTACCCAAGATCCACGGGTATCCTCTGCGGGTGATTGTTCTGGGATATATTGGTGCCCGCAGTGTCAAATGGCTATATCGAATCAAAGCCATCAAAGATACCTCTCGTGCTCCGGTCCAAGCCAGAGAGTACCTCTACTTCAACCAGCAGGTGGGCAAGTACAACCTCCGCCCGACTGACGGTATCCAGATTCAGGAGATGCCGGTCAGTTCGGCGATCATGTCCCCCTGGACAAAGCAAGCAGTTATCCACGTGGGGAAAATTCGCTGTAAGGGCTGGGCATATTCTGGTGGTGGCCGATGGCCTGAGCGAGTGGAATTATCTGCAGATGGAGGCTTCACCTGGTACGAAGTGCCGGCAGAGAATATGTCTAAGAAAGGTCGTTGGACCTGGCGAACGTGGGAGATCGACCTTCCATGCGAAGTTGAAGGTTGGATTGAGATCGTCTGTCGGTGCTGGGATAACTCGCTAAACACCCAGCCGCTGAATATTCGTGCAGCATGGAACTGGGGGCTGCATGTTACTTCTTCCGCCCATCGAATTAAGGTCTACAGTATTAATAAGAGTCGGGAAATTACGAGGAAAAGATTGGATAAATATGATCAAATGGGTGTACCATTGGCTCCGCTGACCCGCTACGAGATCATGCCTATTCAAAATGCCGATGAGTATGAAGTGTTTTGGAATACACATGACCCGCGAGATGTGGATGACTAAAATCAAATGGAGATCGAAGTGTGTCTTCTTATCTCGTTAATCTGATATTATTTCCGTTTTGATTTCTCTATATTGGAATTCGTGATTATTGGTGATGGTCTAGCCCCTTTTCTAGGCAGCAAAAATTCCTTGTCAAGTTTTAATTAAGCTAGCGATCCTTCGGACATTCAAACTAATTGAGCACTTTACTTAGGGGTAAATTGAAGGCAGTATTTAGCCAGTGTGCCTAATTAATTTTCGAACGATGGGTACCAGACTAAGCATATGAGCAATTTCATAAAATACCTCGGCGATTGCAAGTACTCTAGGATGGAATTTCACCATAGTACCATAACACAACAAAATATTCCACTGCTAGTTATCCCTCCCTGCTTCACTTCTTCGTTTCAATCGCTTCCCCCATCATCACAATCCCAGTCTTAGAGCGATCAAGGAACTTCTCCTCATCTGCAGCAATCTGGGTCGCTGCCTCTGGAGTCTGAGTCTTCGCTGCAAAGGCCGCAAGGGAAACTTGATTTGCGAATGTTAATTCTGCATAGGCGTCAAAGTCGAAATCTGCCTGTTGGCCAGCAAGTAAGATTGCGGGGGTTGTGGCATTGCGGGCGGATGCCTCATAGCGGGGTGTCTCAAAGGAGTGGCGAGCAACATATGTTCGTTTATGCGAGAGCGGGAAATCATCAGCGGTCAGGCGTTTGAGAAGCTCAACATGCGCTTCGTAGTGTTTCTTGAAATCTTCAACTGAGAGACCCGGCTTGCGATAGGCGTGGATGAGGGCGGTGACGGTCATTTTTCGCGTCGGAATGATGGCTCTTCTTCCAAATTTGAAGTTCTGGGAGAAACTCCAACTGAAAGGAAGATGAGACTGAGTAACCTGAAGTTTTATTTCGTGGGCGGGGTATTGATCAGTGGGGAAATCTCGCGAGCGCCTCAAACTTGGAGATAAACAAAGGCGTGGGGGGCCAGGGCTGCGTCCATGGACACCACGCTATACTCCCCGATTGGGTCACACCCGGGCGGTTATTCCAAGTGCTTGCTGCCCAGTGAAGACTCGGAGGTCTTGAGTCTGAAGGCTTTGAGTCACAAAAATCCAGTGTACGTATTCAAGTTGTAGATCGAATTTCAATTAGGACTCATATTTGACATCAAAACTAAATCTGCCAAGACGGCATCAACAACCCTGAGTATTATTCTTTGTTGCTACCATCACCCTATCCAAAATCACCGCTTCTTTCCACTTTAAGAATGATCTCAGTTTGGTCCAATAATTCAAACACCACAGAGATTACCAAACCAAAGATGGTCTTGAACACGTACTTTAGAATTCAGCCTATATCGCCTCTATGCTTGATTGAGATAAGCTAGGTACTACGCTCTATAATCTGTGTCCACATATCTGAGATCGCAAAAAGCCCAAGATAATTCTTCACGTCCCAGGGACGCGTCGGGTTGATAAGTGACAAGTCAAAATTCCGGAAGAGCTGCGTGCAAGATTCAAAATTTATCAGTTCAAGCACTTCCAAGTTTCCAGCTGGAAGGTCGGTATCTCACCTCGAATATCAATTTTCCAATCTCTATGTCAGCCACGGTTTTGCCCAAACAACGGTACTTTCCATAGCCGAATATAAGCTCGTTTGTGCGGACCATATCGTTCAGTTTAGCAGGATCTGACTCGAACCATCTCTCTGGCCGGAAAACCTTGGCGTCTTTGCCGTATATCTTTTCGCTGTGGTGCATAGAGTAGGCGGAATATCCAATGCAAGAACCGCCGGGCAAGAATACACTCTCCCCATCAACTATAACAGTATCACCCCCAGGTGGGACATCACGCGAGAAAATGTTTGCCACGGGTGGCCAAACTCGGAGAGCTTCGCGGATAACGGCCTGCAGATATGGAAGTTGTTTAGTTTGACCGGTAGTAATGATGCCTTTGTTCGGTACAAGTCCACTAGCGACAGAATTGTCTATCTCATGCTGTAGCTTATGGTAGACCCGAGGGTTGGTCATTATGTGCAAGAGGGATCCACGAATGGCACCCGCCGTTGTATCGGAACCAGCGAGGATCTGCTCCAGGGCCTCGCTGCGTAATTCATCGCCAGACAGGCCGTGACGTATGAAAGAAGCCAGCATGTCGGATCGCTCATCGGTCTTGTTCGCAGCACGCCCATCGACAATTCGAAAACAGGCTGTCATCATCTTTCCAAAACCGTTTTGATCTTTGGGCGAGGCGGCCACAAATTTACCGATGAATGGTGCCTGGGTGAGCCAACTGAAGCCCATGGCGAGGGCGGTGTTTCCGATAGCAAGACCCTCTTCCAGCGATGATAGATAATTATCAACGTCCCGGTCGCTCTCCAGCATGCCGAAATTACTACCGAGACCAACACTGCTAATGACATCGAGAGTGAAGTACTGGACCTTTTTAGCCAAGTCCATGGGCGCCGTATGGTTACCAGATGAGACGTATTTGGTCCGGATAAGGTCTAGAAAATCTTGGACTCGCTCATCTATAGCCCCCTCGAGCTGGAGATTTTCTCTTCCGGAATACTGTATAATTTAAAATCGGTCAGAGAGGTGTTTTTCTTATGCTTCAAACAGCGAGACGGGACTCGGAAAGATGAATAGTACCCCTGGAGCCATCTGCTTCCTCCGTCGGTCGTGTTTGGTATTGTCCGTCTGAGTGAAAACATTATCTTTGCGATGCTCAATTCGCGCAGCGGTATAATACCAATCAGAACGTTTGTAGCCAGGCTTATTGTTGACATGCATCCAGACCTCCGGGTCGGACGTAATCAGCACCCGAGGTGCAACGCGGGCGATAGGGCCTATCTCATATTCAGAATGTGACTCGTCAAAGTGAACTCTTCCCAGGAGAGAAACATACCATATTTATTATTGACTTCAGCATACCACTCGTGGCAGTTGTGTCGAAGTAGTGCCAGGCTATGGGGCCAGTTCGAGATCCCAGTCCAGCGGGGACCCCGAAACTGGCGCAATTTGGCATAACTCGTAATCGTCTTGACGATCCAGAGGATCACCAAGCCACAAAACAATGTGGCAGCTGGACTGAATGCTATGTTTAGCCCCATGTTAATAATGCAGCGTGGCTGCAGTGGATGAAACGTTTATCTCCCTTTCCAGGGGTTTAGATTTCGCGCTCGGTATAAGGGGGGTTGAGAACTTGAATGCCTAGCGCGATTGAGAAATGGCTCGTTTAATATCGAGACTCTGTAATTGGACCTTTGAAGACATGACGGGTGACAAAACCCACCGGAGCGGTCCTAGTACTTTTGCTCATAGCGGGGTTGGATGAATTTTCCGGTGCAGAATGGAGTGGTGCAAGAGTGGTGCAATTGATTCAGTATGGCGTCTGGCCGCATGCAAGCTTGAAGTTAATTCTCTGCAGCCAATACATCCGCCGCCAATGAGCTGTGACTTTCAAGTATTATTGGTGGGGGCTTCGCGCTCAGAATAAAGTCCAAGGTCCCATATTCAAATGCGCCGAGTGTCTTGAGAATTAATGATTATTTGAAGATTGACAAGTACTAAATTCCCCGTACATCGTAACAGGGCTAGGGAATAGTACATCTTCACTGACAGCTCTAGATACTTAAAATCCTGCTGTTCTTTTTGAATTTTAATTTCCAAGGTTCAAGTGATTTAAGTTTCCAAAACCTTCATTTTTCTGGAATCTCGGGCTTCTCCACTTGCAAGGTTCGAGCGTCAGACCACTTGCGCAAGAGGGCATTATTACTGTACGACCACACCTGGGCACTAGTTAGTTAGTACTAGGTAGCTACTAACAGTGCTCAGGTGGTCCTAGGTACTATTAGTACATACTAGTAGGTATTATACTATATATCTACAATTTGCTCCAGCTGAACTTCCAAGGGAGGCTGGCACGCTTCGAGTCTCAGGAGGCTTCAGAGCTGGTAACAACTTCAGGTTGAACTTAGTACTGTTGATTAGATCTGCATCAGCCAGATCTTGGTGGCTACTCGAATTTCTAGGCCTTTTATATTATGCCATTCAAGATTATGATGCGAAACAATCAGGCTGTCTATCCACGTTCTTTATTCCCTGAGGATCGCGAGGCACAGCCCCACCGCGGTTAAACGCGGACAGCCCGGGAATGCGGGGCCGGGTAGCCCCCGGATGTGACGGTAAGCCGGGATATAATTGAGTAATAAGATCTCAATTTCTTGTGATCAGGTGGGGTATGCAAGGGACTAGGTTTCCTCGTGATCCTCAGATAAGAATCAGAAAAAAAATCCATTGAAATCCAAACAATTTCGCACACACCACGGAACACTGCAATTTCGTCCTTTGGTATGACCAGGTGGATTCAATGGCAGCACATAGACGAGTCCCGAGGTAAGTCCGATGCAGTTCCTTTTATTACTGTTTATTGCACTCTTGTTTACTCAAGATATCTCAACCAGTGCCTCCCCCACCCCGACAAGGTATTCCTTGAAGCGTGCGATGTGTACTTTCAACACTGTCACAATAAACCATATGGTTTCTTCAGCGCCAAACTTTTCAAAATAAAACTTTCGCAAAACAGAATCCCTTTACACCTTCGATTGGCACTGATAGCTTGTGCCACTCGTTATTCCTCTCGGTCACAATGGAAAGAGCGGAAACAGAGCACGATCGATGGCTACGCACGGGGTGCCTGGGAGCTTATCATGTCGTCACCCGATGGCCTTGATGGCAATGAAGATGTGTCGTTGATCCAAACTCTGGCAATTCTGGGAGTCATCGATGCGACTGGTTAGTCAAGACGGATATAGGGATAATCTTGCAATTTATGCTGACCGTTTTTCAAGCTGGCCGACGGAGAGGCGCATGGGTCAAGATTGGAATGGCCGTTCGAATCAGCCAAGACTTGAATATGATGGCGGAACCTTGCTCTCAACTTTCTGACTTGGAGCAAGATGAGCGAAGAAATCTTTTTTGGTCACTTTATCTCCTCGATCGGTTTGTGTGCTGCTCATTCGATCGACCACCCGCGATTAAGGACTCAGACTGTCTTCTCAACCTTCCTACCAACCATGGCTCAACAAAACCAGCAACGCCTCTGAAATTACGCCAGCTTCGTTCTCAAAGGTCACACGATATTTCTCAACAGTCTGGTATGTTTGGGATCAGTATTGGTCTTGCTTCTGTATTGGGACGTGCAGTGAAGTGTATGATGACCAAGACACCCAACTCCCACGCGCCGTGGCAGAATGATTCCGAATTCTCGGCTATATACTCAGATCTTGAATATCTCAAGGAGTTAGCCGTTAAGAATTCCCCTGTATTAGCCGAGCCAGGCCAGCCTCGCTCACCAAATGACATGCAAGATACCGACCGTGAACAAACGGCGCATATGGTCTTATCGCACACTGTTTACCATCTTGCCCATTGCATCCTGAGTCACCCTTTCCTACTCGCTCTGAAGATCCAGAACTTCCAACATTTTGAAATCCCGCCAACTTGGCTAGAAGAGACGCGAGCAACATGTCTTGTACATGCCGGATCGTTAGTCACAGTCCTAGTTGAAGCAAAGGCAGCCGGATATATGCCCGTGCCATCTGTTTACAGTTATTGCATTCTACTTGCGAGTACTATACATGCATTTTATTTTTATAGTGACAGATCGGCAATAAGCGCGAGCTCGGCTGAGTATCTACGGACAGCCTTGGACTACCTGGGGGAAATTTCAGAGCTTTGGGGTAATGCTCAGATGATGGTACGTACCCATTCGACACTCTCAAACTTGATAGCCATTAACCTTTCACTGTAGGCAAATGCGTTGAAATCTTTCGTTATCCAGTGCTCACGATATAGCGATATTCTACTCTGTCACAAACCACGTCTCCATGAACTTACCCAAACGGAAAATACCATATTAACAGCGGTAGTGGACTACTGGACTATGATGGATCCGCGAAACCCAGTGTTTGACTTGGCGCCATTCAATGCGGACAATTTCCCCGATTTTTCTGATACAGAGTTCGGCTATATAACACCACCAACTTCATCTACACTCGGGGGGGATTTCTTCCAGTGGTGGTGGAGGTGATTCAGACTACAGCATAAATAAGGAGGGCCATTCCATTGATCCCGATATCTTGCTTCACTACCCCGTATCAATGATGTCTCCTATGGCATCAGAAGATGGTGGCTCTCCTCAATGGGACTGGGATCATGAGCTTGATTCTGTTGCAGAAAAGAAATGATAAATGGTTCATCTATGCAGGGCTGCCACTATATTAAACATCTTCATTCTGTTCCTTGAGCTTTTCTGCGAATCTCTCTTTGCCGATGGAACGTTTTTTTCTCCTGATAAGCATTCTGCCAGTCATTGTTGTGCGGTATCAAGCCCCATGCGACGAGACATTTGTCTTGCTCTTCTGTCAGGTCTAGCCAGGCATAGAGGTCTTGTCGTCGCTCTTGGATAGGCTCTCGCTTGCGAGTTGTCGGCAGACTTTCGATATCAATAAAGGTCTTTTGTTTGTTTCCTGTCTTGTTGAGGCTGCCTTTCTGCAAATTTGCGTCTTGGTAACAAGAAACCTCTCGCTCCTCTTCGGTCCACACGCTCCATTCCTCTGAGTATGAGGAGATTGTGGCCTTCAATCTCGAGGTGACCCAACAAGTCAACGACTCGTCCTCCTCATTTCCTCGCGCGAATCGGTTCCGCAAGGCTTTCCATATTTTTGAATCTCCAGAGCCGACTTTGTAAGCTGTGAGAACTGTTGCGACGATTATGAGCACGACGGAGCAAATCTGTATTGGCAGCTCTGCCATGCCTATACTAATCACGTGCACAGCGAACGCAGCCCACCCGATTGCTCGGCAAGTCAAATAAAAGAGAGGATTCGGGATGCGAGGGCTCGTGGTGAATACTGCCTTGACAAGGTAGTTCGGCGCAACAAGCGTGAGGATATTCGAGTCTTCTGTTACCATAAGAACTTTCGCATCATGGAAATCCTTTGGCTCGGAAGGCGGGTTTCTCGTCTCTGTACTGGGCCCCGTTCGCTGCCAGTCCTCGAATTGCTGGAGTGCCCCCTCGTACTTTGTCATTTTGGCCTGGGCTTCCTTTTCAGCCATTTCGATATTTGCATCAATACCAGCTTGATTCTGGTGTACCTGTCCGCATCTTACAACGACGGATAGAATCATAGAGACAACATTTGCGAATCCCCACCAGTCAGCCGAAAGTACGGTCAAGGCGAGGAGCATCCCATGTAATGGTAAACTGATCAAGATAAAACCAAAGAAGAATTTGGTCCATCGAAATGGGCGATCTGCCACTTCCCAGGTCACTTTGCTTCGAACTTTGTATAAATCCTGTGCTCGAACCCAGCGCGAGACCCATCCAGCCAATTCTGTTGTCAGAATCCCGGCCGAAATATTGTAGAGAATGAAGCCGGTCTTCTTATCTGTAAACCGGTCTCCAGCTACTACAAAAGCGCCGAGTAATGGTAAATAGTCGAAATAATCGCTCGGCATTAGACGACCAATATTACGGTCCATCTCCTCCGCCCCAAGAAGAGTGACGAGACCGAGGGCATCGATACGCAGTCCCGTGCCCTTGGCCCAGGAGCTGAAGCTTTCGTGCCAGGGATACATTTAGCATGCAAAAGCGAGATGCGATTGTTCTGTTCGTCACATGAAGGTGGCACCAATTCTGATCTTATCAGACGCGTGGTCGAGGCTCGCCCTCAGGCACACTGCTTCGTATTATTGCGAACCGCGGACATTAGGCAAGCCGAACAAGGATCAAAACCCCCGAGAGTCGAAAATATTTTGTACTCCGTGAAAGCAGAATTGACAGAAAAGAATTTGTATTTCTGATTATAAAAATACGCTTTCTTTTTCCATTCCAGTTTCTGTGACCCCGAGGCAAGTTTGTGGCTGCTCACCCGTAGATGCGTCCACGACAAGGCGGCCCTGTGGTAGGCTGTCACAACACGAAAAAGGCAACATGGGAAACGCTCACGGGACGGCACCTCCTACCATTGCTGGCCTAGACGGGGGCCATCATTTGCCGTAACTAGTCTGGTCATCCAGAGAGGTGGAAATTGCGCCCCGCTCCTCTGCACCGACGACAAAGCTAGTTTAGGGTTGGCACCAACACATTTGTCAATGCTTAGCCAGATTCCTCTATCAACGGGGTCCAGTGGAGGACCTGAGGCCGGGCCGCAACTTAAGACTAATGCATCATAGCCTTTTCGAGAATAGGAATGGGGCCGGCTTGTTGAGTCAATCTCCAGCCGATACGAGGTTCGCTCAACTCGTGAAACATGTTCTTGGTCGACACGTCCCCTCCTGGTCCCTGTCTTCTCCACAGCCTGAATGAAAAGGTTGATACTTGAGATTGTCGTGTTTCTTTCTAATCTTAGATCTTGTCTGGTTCAGCTCGTACAGGGTTTTTTGGTTGAAAGTTCCACGCAGTTCAAGACCCACAAAACTAATTCCGCGCTAGCGAGGCTGACGCCGTATTCAGTTTGACATCTTGGGACTAAAGTAAAATAGGAGCAGAACATGCGGTCTAAGCATGCCCTCGAAGCGTCTGGGACGAATATCCAGGCCCTGGATTGGTGGGTCTGCCACGCAACCCTGTTTGACAGATGCACTCTCAGCACAGCATGCTAGCCGGGATCGTGCTTACGATACGGAGTAGGTACACACAACCTTGGCCATTGCGGCTCGGGGGGGCCCCTGAAATCCCAATTTCAGGGCTTACAAGTATTTGCTGAAGAATAAAATCATATAATCTCCCTCGTGGCCCCGCACGGCTGGTCACGAGGTAAGATCGAACCGTTGCTGCTTTTCTTTTTAGCATGCTCAGCTTGGCCTATTTTATAGACTGAAACTTCATTCATCGAGATGGGCTCTTCTCATTCCGTGGAAAGTGAAAAGCACGAAAGGGATGTATGGAGAACTCATTTGGAGCACCAATATGACGGGAAACACCACCGAAATGCTGGGACTCGATTTCGACGCCCCTACTTGGACTCGAACGCCATTGAAGAGCGAATGAATGAGCTTCAACACGGAAAACAACGAGAAAAGAAGCGACGATACCTCAACATTCTGGGTGAAAACGACCACGAAAAGTACCCTGATCTTGATACCTATTACAGCACAACAAAAGAGATACCCCGCCGATTGATTGTCCAAGCCACCCACGATGCCCAAAAGGATACTCGAGCGCGTCACTGGGGCCACAGCACTATAAAAGGCAACAGGCCATTTGTTGTGTGGCTGTCTGAGCTTTGTTTGAACCCTTTTCGCTTTGACAGATATGACGGCGGTTTTGTGGATGAGGATGATGAGAAGGCCGAGGATATTCGGTGGAAGAAGATGAGTCTTGCGCGGAGAATCTTTCAGACCACTGTACACTGGATTGCCTCGACAATACTCACCCTGTTATTTGCCTGGATCATCCAAGTTGTGTTATCAGTCCAAGTTGCCACTGCGCCTTGGAGTGACTCAGGTGCAGCCGACTCTTATGATGGCTACGAGAATGTCCATTGGGAATGGCCCCACCATGCAGTCAATATCCTAGACCAGTCGCCGAACAACAAGAAGCCACAATCCACAATCACCAAGTTGATGATACCCCGACGCCTGGTGGTCAAAGACAAATCTACCGGCAAGTGGGTTGTGAAGATGACGGACGAACTTCGCGACAAGCACACTGGCATGCTTCAGCCATACGTCTTCCTCAGTTTCTCGCGAGCTAATTTCCTGGGTGTGGATGACACAAAATTGAGGCCGTTCTTTCATCGGGTCGCAGAAGAAGTTCTGGAACGCGAAAACGATCGTCGAGACGAAAAGGATCCCGTAATGGAAGCTTTCTGGCTTGATATGGACTGTGTCGCATCGGATCCTCTAATCAAAGACAAGAATGGAAACATGGTAAACCCAATCATGCATGACGACTCGGAAAAAACAAAGGACATCAATTCTATTTGCGATGCCGTGCGATGCGCGAAACGGGTTTATGTCGTCTTACCTGACGATCGCCCAGAAGACAAGTTAATTTGGGGCCGACGTATTTGGACTCTTCCCGAAGTCTTGCTCGCAGCCGATAAGATTCGATATTGCATCTTTCCCCTCGAAGCCATGCAAAGAGATGATAAGCCCATAATCAACAATGTCTTATTGACTGATATGTATAACAGTTTCTGGGCAGGCCATCCCTCTCGATCCCACTTGGCTAGTGACGAGGCATTGGATACCCATGAAGATGCAATCACACACCTTGTCAACCACTATACGAACCGTACCAAGCTGAGCGAGCTGCAGCTGTTCACATTTGCAATCCAGGCTTTGGCTCAACTGACTTCTGGTAAAGACACTCGGGGCGAAAGTACCGTGGAGTTAGCATATGCCGCCATGGGTCTGCTAGCTTATCGACTCACTCCTGACGATAATGAAGACGTGTTTCAAGCTGTCGCACGACTGTCTCTTGTCAACGACAGCAATCATCTACTTGAACGCCTGCTCTGCTTGTGGCCAAGTTATGGCGAAAATGAGCAGAATCCTGAAGCAAAAGCGAAGTACGCCGTCGCGAGCAGTGATACTCTCCTGCGAAACATTGCAGATCGCGATCAGTATGCCGTTCATCTATGGGATATTGATCCGATGTGTGATGTGGTCGGAATTGGAAACGACAAGTTCACGCCCACCGTGATAACTGATCGCTGTCGGGGTATTCCTATCCGGTGGAAGGGATTTCCCAGAATGCGATACGCACAAGACTTGACGAGCTTTCGGGCAACTCTAGCCCAAACTGTCGTCTTTGCAGGCGTATGGTTCTTCGTCACAGGCTTTGGACTATTCTCTTCGGCCATCTCACTCGCAATGGCAAACAACACCGGCAACAAAGAGACCAACATTAGCGTCGGTTCTTATCTTTGGGGTGTGGCAATATTTGTTGGTGTCGGATGGATGATATCCTGGTTCAGTCCACTTGCAGTACGCCAACTTTGCAACGGCGGATCTTCCGGTGTTTCCTGTCATCTGATAGGATTCGAAGGCACGATGACCCTCCGACAAATCGAGAAAGCAATATATGGCAACTACAATGCCCGTCTTACTTATTCTCCTTCTTCTTCCATCTTCTCCAAGGATCTGCGCCACCCCAAGCTTCGAATGGGAGTCGAGAGCCCGGATGAGAATGGAGACCCCGAAGGGCCAGAGCATTGGAAACAGCAGAGAGTGAAGCACAATATCCCCGACTCGCATCGCCTATTCACAATTGTTGACACGGGTGATTTGACCGTTACAGTGATTGCTGCTCAGAGGCCCCCTGTAGTTGCTTTGATTGCCGGTCGCGAGGGTGGCATGTTGCGGTCCCTGCTGTGTAGCTGGCGCTTCGAAACGAACTGCTTGTATCGCGAGTGTGTTATCCGTATGCGGAGCTCGCTGGAGGAACAGGCTACTCCGAATGACTGGCTTAAGATCAGTCTAGCTAGCCAAAGCGATGTCAATCAGACCCGATCACTTTACCAACCAAAGAGTCAGCCTCTGCCTCCACCTCCTGTTGCTGGTTCCATTCCCCCTTCGACTCTCCCGGTTCCTCCTCGGAAAACCCCGGTCGTCGGCCAAACCAATATTGAGTCAGTGCAATGATTATGATGGTGCTCACCGTTTAAGTTGCTTCATTGAATATCAATTTGTTTTCCCTCTCGATTTTCAAGACATTGACCATGTTCGAATATAATTGTACCAATTTAGGCTGGGATGGAGGATTGGTTATTGACCTGTATGGGATCTAATCTAATATTATTTGTGCGACAACACTTTCCGGTACATCGAGACTTTCTAAAATAGTAGGATCTTGATCGAAAATTCCAGTCTCGACAAACTGTTTCATCACCCCCAGGAGACTCCTCTCAATGACGAGAGTTGACGAGTCCTGAGGCTCCATGAGATTCAAAATGCGAGAGAGGTAACATAGAGCACATGCCAAGGTTCTCTCATTCGGAATTCGGCTCAGGAAAGCAGGCATGTACGTCGGTTGTACAGCTGGTTTGCCACTGTGCCCATCAATATTCAATCCCCGTATGAGATTCTCTCGAGTTAGATCGTCGAGGCGATTCCACGTCTCTTCGAAGAGCTTTGCCTTTTCCAGGGTTGCCACATTTCCCATGCAAAATATTCGCATCAAGG
The DNA here is from genome assembly GCF_028828005.1 of Penicillium manginii. Classification (NCBI taxonomy): domain Eukaryota; kingdom Fungi; phylum Ascomycota; class Eurotiomycetes; order Eurotiales; family Aspergillaceae; genus Penicillium; species Penicillium manginii. The sequence continues at coordinate 3,224,701 of NW_026643103.1, read as the reverse complement.
CGCGATCGCTTAATGACTCCTGCACGGAGAGCAGCCGGAAACCCAGGTCATGAATAAACTGTGCCCGCCGAATGAGAATGAGATCATATCCACCGCGGATGTCTAAGCTTCCTGAAATGACACCCTGGCAAGCATCATAGACGTTTTTATAAGATTGAAAGATCGGCTGGGTGAGCTTTTTGGCGCACGTCCAGTCCATATGGCCTGCTGCTCCGGCAATATCTAATAGTTGCTCCATGAATCGAAGCTGAAAGCTGCGAGGGCTACACTTCATTTTTAGCAGGCCGGTGAGACAAACAGGAACATTCTCTGCCTGTGCTAGCTGGCCAAAATTGAAAGTCGCGCCGAGTTCGATTGCGCGCACGATATCTTCTCTGTCTCGACAAGGCAGTCTTCCGAGAGACGGGATGAGACCAGTACTGCATGCTTTGAGGAGAACTGCGTCATGATTGATATGCGAAATGTCTTCGCCGGTTGATTTTTCATAGTCTAACGCTAATTGCGGGTCTTTGCCCAGATCGTTGATGACGATGGACATAATTAGCGCGTATAGCGTATTCGAATCCTTGATCGTCTGCGTATAAAATCCTCGAATCCAGTCGAATGATTCTCTTGCTAGTTGGGTTTCAGGTGGTTGTGATGCCACAAAGACTCCATATTGCTCTAGATGGATCCAACGCAGAGAGAGAACCCCCACCAGGGTTCTGTTGACCTCGTCGTAGTTCTCCTGGTAAAGTATATATGACGGAGAAAGAGAATCAGGGGGACACCACGCATCACGAATCGAATAAGCCCGTTTTAATCGGTCAATATCAGCCGAGAATTCTTGGTAGACTAGCTGCAACAGGTCGTTTTGTGGAATCGCGAAGAGTGCATCTGGATCAGCGCACGCTTCTCGAAGCGATGAGGGGTCCTGTTTCTCCATCTGAGATGAATTTGTGTTTGAAGATGGGTTCTCTTCGTGTTGTCCATGGGTATAAGCGAGCAGGTGTGCACAGCCACGTAGTGGTCACGGTATAGTCGAAACTCAGCCGCAGCTGGGTGCTGCGGTCGAGAAAAGTGTGGAGAAGGCTCCCACAGGGTCTACATGCCAAGACCCTTGATGACCAATTTCATGGTTTGTATGAAGCTCTGTACTTACGTCTCTCATTTCTACACTATTTCCCATTACCTTTTCATCTTTCGTCCATAACGGACCAAAGTGCTCCACTAGCCGACAGCAGACCCTCGAGGCCCTACTCATGCGGGGTGGCGGGGCTATCTCTTATCACCATCAATCAACATTGCCCTAGGGTGGCTTGAAGCTGCATCAACTTCATGGCTTCCTTTCCAGCCCTACGCGCGCAGTATAGCTCACTGCTAAAGCAATTCGCATCATCCTCGAAGGACTTCGCAGTGTTGAGCAGCGTGCCCGAACGCTCTCCGCCAGCAAAGACTCTCTTTGTGCTAGACTCGTCATTCAACCCCCCCGACTCGCGCCCACCTTCGCATAGCCAGCTCCGCCCTACAAGAGCATATAGATCCCAGATCTCGCCTCCTCCTGCTACTCGCGACACAAAATGCAGACAAGCCCTCAAAACCGGCCTCTTTTGAGGACCGGCTCGTCATGATGGAGCTATTTGCGCACGACTTACGCTCCCACTTGGCGACGAGCTCGCCCAAGGGACTCAACTCAAAGGATGATATCCCGGCGATCGATATCTGCGTCACCAAAAAGCCCTACTTTGTTGATAAGGCGACGGCAATCGAGGCATACGATTGCTATTCCGACGTTCTTGAACAGATCCATCTCACCGGCTACGATACCCTGATCCGCATCTTTAATACGAAATACTACCCACCCGAACACACATTACAACCATTAGCCTCGTTATTTTCAAAGCATCGCTTACGCGTGACAATGCGGCCGAGCGACGAATGGGGTAGTCGAGAGGACCAAGAAGAGTTTGTGCGCTCGCTTGCTCGTGGTGATCGTGAGGCCGAGGGTGGACTGAGGGAATGGGCGCAGAAGATCCAACTCGTCGAAGGGAGAAAGCCTGGCGATCCATCTGTTAGCTCTACTCGTGCTCGAGATGCCATTCATGGTGCTGTTGAGGATCTGGAATGGCTGGTCCCGGAAAAGGTGCGCCAGTATCTTCTCGCGGAGAAGCCGTATACCTAGGTACTAGAGAGAGTCCAAGCACCAGGATTTAGTGATCTCGCCATGAAAAATAATATCCTATTTCCAAGTTTAAGGATCTGCACCTTACGAAGTTGGAACTACTCTTCATGCTATTGTAATGGTACTACACTATCACTCCAGAGATTACTAGCACTCTGAATGGGCCTTTTTGAAGGGGGATGGATTCACGGTTCATACTTTGTTAGTTCGGTATGTCCGAGAGTAAAGCATTTGAATGTTACAGATGTGCAAGGCGACCTCAATTTCCACACCCAACGACGCCGGTTTTTGACTCCTCCCAATTATGCCGCTCGACAATTTCAATTACATATCGTACAATCGTGAGACACAGCACAAGCATCTTGAGACAAGTGCCCACGCCCAGCCGACTCTCCACCAGCTCGCTTTCAGGACTCCGACTCCGACTCCTCCCGATCTTTCTTTCCAAGGGTATACGCCAATCCTCCAGCAATCATGTTGACCAAGCAAAGACCCATGGTCGCTCCACGCACAATACCGCGAGTTCCGAACTTCTTTGTGATGGGCTGCTTCCGTCTGCTGGCGAGGAGCAGATACAGGCCAGACCATGCTGCGCCAATTCCAGCACTCTCTGTCTTGAACCCTGAGAGGTTTGCATAGCTAGTGAAAAGGAGCACGGGCGGGAAGAGCATAGGGAAGAATTGGTAGGGTCGAGCATGTTGCGCGAAGATGAGGGAAGCAAGGACCGTTGGTGGGAAGGAGTTTTCTGGAGAGACAAATCAGTATATTGTTGGAATGTTTCGGTGAACCGATTCAAGGCTTGGGATATATTTCTTTCAACTTACCACCCCAGGCGCGAAAGCGCTGGACCAGCGACTGCTTGGCCTCTTCAATGGTGGAGTCCTTAGACATGGTGAGCTTGGTTGGTGTTGGTGTGTGGTTGAAAGCTCAGTGAGTTGTGATGTGCCTCGGAGATTTATCAGAGGAGAAATAAGGATCCAAGCCTAGCTTCGAGTCTGACCAGTTGAGTGAAAAGAGGTTGATGCCAAGTGGGAGTGGCCGAGCAGAGATAGAGATAACGAGAGTCTACCTCAAAGGTATCACTACCCGCTGCGGCGCATTAGACGTTCCGGTTGCTTGGCAAAGACACCTAAGACGATGCTTTTCCCTCCGCCACTCCCCACGCCCGCATTCAATTTCATCGCAACCGACCTCTCCATTATTTAGGTCGCGTTTATACCTTTCCGACTATCCTTGTCGGTTCTTCTTGGGGAATTGGAAATCCCCCCTAGGCCGCGGTTCTACGCCACCCATTTCCGCGTTTGCGCCCTCTCTCCTCCCCTCGTTCTTTCGCCCGCAACGGCCACACTCCGTGACACTCTCTTTCAGCCTCGATCACCATGTCATCCGCCAAGGCGTCAGGATCTGACGCGAATGGTGGCGCGCGATCGCACGATCACAACCAGGGTAATCAGGACCGCAAGTATACAGTTGAGCAGAAGGCGGCCGTCCTCCGCATTCGAAAATGCGGAGCCACAGATTTCTACGAGATCTTGTCTGTTGAACGGTCGGCGAACGACAGTCAGATTAAGAAGGCATACCGGAAACTGTCTTTGTTGACACACCCCGACAAGAACGGCTACGACGGGGCCGACGAGGCCTTCAAGAGTGAGTGGTGACACCTACCGAATTATCCATGTTTGCCTGGCTCACGCTTTATTTGCAGTGGTGTCGCGCGCCTTCCAGATCCTTTCCGATGAAGATAAAAAGTCCCGCTATGATAAATTTGGAGGAGACCCCGATAGCAGATTCAACCCCGGCCCGAGTGCCTCCAGCGGCGCCTCGCCTTTCAGTGGATTCAGTGGTGGTGGATTCCCGCGGTCGGGAGGACGTGGTCCAGGTTTCGAGGAGGAAATATCACCAGAGGAGCTGTTTAATCGATTCTTCAGCGGTGGATTTGGAGGAATGGGTGGCGGCGGCTTTGGTACGAAATCCCCAGAATGCGTTTAGCCGTTTGGCATCACGTTCCAACCGTTTGATATTCTCTTTCGGAATGGTCTACTTTCAACGGCATCATGTTTGCTGTTATTACCTACATTAAGACTAACTTCGTCCCTCTAGGCGGTCCCGGATTTGTGTTTAACATGAACGGAGGCCCCGGATTCCGTGTACACCAATTTGGAGGAGGCGTACCCCGTCGCAGACCTGCTGCCAACGCCGCTGGACAGACACAAGGCAACATGGACGGCTGGACTCTGCTCCGCCAGCTCGCACCCCTTCTCATCCTCTTCGTTCTCCCTCTTCTCTCCTCGCTCTTTTCCGGCTCCTCGACTGCAGCTGGACCATCATACCGATTCGACACCCCCGAAGCGCCATACGTAATGGGCCGCACCACACCCAACCTGAACCTTAATTATTTTGTGAATCCGCTGGAAGTGGATGACTTCAGCGCGCGGAGATTCAAGCAACTGGATAAACAAGTCGAGACCGACCATGTGAGAACTCTCCGGTTCGAATGCGAGAATGAAGTCAACCAAAGGGAACGCATGATCCAAGATGCCCAGGGCTGGTTCTTCCCGGACATTGAGAAGATGAAGGAGGCTCGAGCGATGGAGCTGCCGAATTGTCGACGATTTGAGAAGTTGAGAGGGAGATACTGAGCCAGCCCACGGGCGGATAATTGGAATGCATCCACCATTCTGTTCTATTTGCAGCGGAGATGTCAATAGCACATGCGCGATGGGCGGCGTCTTTGGTTTTTCATTATCTCCTATATTCCACTTGTGTACATTGTCTCTTTGAAATGCATCAGGTTTCTCGGCGGAGAGACCATTTCAGTGTTGATCTTGCTTTTGCTGGTGCACCCAGCGATCTTGCTGATGAAGATGGGAGCTCTATGAGTATTTGATTAATGAGAATAAAGAAATGTAATATGCCTGGAGTGTGTAAATCTATAAATATTCTCATACCTGAACCCGTAGCCCTTAATTCAAGGCTAAAGATGGCAATGAAGAGTATACAAAACTCCTCAAGCGACGCCGAGCCTGCTTAGTCAAAGGCGATGCGAGCGAATCTCGGCGACCACCACCGAATCTCGGCGACCACCACCGAATCTCAGTCCCCTCACATCGCTCCCTCAAACCACCTTCGCTTGGGGTTGATTTCCAGGTCCTCTGCGCCATTTGTTTTGTTCCTATCCGTATTTGGCGTCGCCTTGTCATTAGTGCCGTCCGTTATTTGGTCCAATAAATGTGGCGGGTCCAGCACGATTCATTTGCCTAGAAGCCGCACACATCCCCGCACCAAGCAGTCGCACCAGCTTGACCTTAACTCTCATTGCGGTGGATAATTTTGACATTCGCCATGTCAGACTCACTCTCCGATGCGGATAAGGTTAGTAGATCCCTGGCCTATCTGACTCCCGACGTCGCTTCCTGTTTCTCGCCTCTCCGCAGTGGCTGACTCGAGATATCACAATGTGCTCTAGATCCGCAACAAGCGTCTCGCAAAGCTCTCAAATCCAAATCCGGCTCCTACTTCTGGCGACGGCGCATCGGACTCGCCGCCGGGCTCCTCCCACGCATCCCCCTCCCACTCTCCGTTGCGGGCAACTCAGCCATCCCCCCAGTTCCCGAGCGCTTCTTCTTCAGCTGCACAGACATCAAAACACCCAGATGGCAAACGGATAAAGATCACACCTGCTGTTTCTCCAGCCGCTACTCCGGAACGACCACGATCTGCCGCGTCTTCCAACGCCGGAACTCCACAACCCGCCAGAATAGAAACTATTGAAACTTTCGAAGACAGAACTTTGGGGGCTGTATTCAGGTTGACTTTGAAAGAAGAAGGGCAGTACCAAAGGGTCTATCTCCCTGGCCTCCGAAGTGAGCTGCAAGATGAGAGCAAGGAACTACGTATCGAAACAGCTATGCTGGACCAGGCCCTCCTGGAAGCGGCGTCAAAAGCGGAGGCACAGCGTCCACTCAATTACCTTCTACCATGCTGGAAACGCATCACAAAGCTTCAAAAACAATTCAAGCGAACACGAGATGACGATCCGAAATTTCAAGTTCTTTGCGAAGCGAAGCGACTATGTATGAGTTATTGTATCTTCGCAATGACTATGCCGGAGATGTTTGGGTATGCATGATCGCATGGTCAACTTGAAATCCTCGAACCTGACTAACAAATTCCTAGGATCGACACTCCAGAGAGGTCACCATTGGCGTCGCACTTATTATTGGATCCCGAGGATGAAAAGGGTGTGGACCTGGACTTCATAGGCGAAGCCGTGAGGAGATTTGACGAGGACGAGGGTATCAAACCGGCTTTCATTGCCGCAGTCGAGGAATTAAGCGCGGAGCTCTCAAAGAAGGACGTTAATGATGATTACAAGCCATACGCTATTGTTTGTCAAGCACTTTCGCCTCTATCGAATGCTCCCAGCTGACAAAGTTTTTAGGCGCTTCGCAACCTCGTCCGGCAACCCGCTATAGCGGCTGCGATCACAGAGTCTTCCATTTTCAATCACTCGACAGACCCAGCCCAGTTCGAGAAAGTTACCCTTCTGGGGCCCTGGTTCAGCTTATCACCACTCCAGGGTAAAGTCACCATGTCATATTTCTCCAACCCCAAAAGTCGCGACCAAGCATATATCCTGAACGCCCAGCGATCACTCCGAATGACGCAACAGTTACTTAGCTCTGATTTGCTCGATGTTATTAACCACATGATCCGTGCTTCGAAGGAGGCTCGCGACCGCGTTCTTGACTGGTTCGCGGCTGCTTTGAACATCAATCACAAGCGGAGGGCCATGCAAGTTGACCCAGAGACTGTCTCCTCAGATGGGTTCATGTTCAATATCACCACATGTCTTGACCAGCTCTGCGAGCCATTCATGGATGCCAACTTCACCAAGATCGATAGAATTGATGCCGAGTACCTCCACCGGGACTCAAGGGTAGACATGCGAGAGGAAACCAAGATCAACGCTGATCAACATGCTTCTGATGCCTTTTATTCCAAGAAGGCAGATGGTGTATCTAACTTCATTACCGAAATCTTTTTTCTGACAGTTGCTGCCCACCACTACGGCAGTGAGTCATTGACCGAGAAGCTGGAACAGCTGGAGAAAGACCTTCGTCACATGGAGTCGTCCATCACCAAGTTTGAACTTGAGCGGCATCGGTGGTCAGGAAATCCTGGCCAATTGCGCATGTACGAACAAGCCCTCAAGCGATACAAGGATAAATATGATCTTGGGCTAGCCTTGAAGTATAGTCTCCAGGGTGTTCTTTTCGACGACCAGTGGCAGGCTCGCTCGATGCTGTTCATGCGATACGTTGCCGTTTGGCTGCTGAGACTCGTTTCCGGCACCAATTTCCCCAAACAGTCTATCAAGTTGCCGCTCCCCGAGAAACAGCCCGAGATTTTCAAATGCCTCCCGGAGTACTTCTTAGATGGAATCGTCAGCAACTTCAAATTCATCATGTGGTGTATGCCTCAAATCATCACCGCCACGCAGGGAGATGAATTGGTCATCCTTTGCATTACCCTTCTGGAGAGCTCAGCCTATGTCAAGAACCCTTATCTCAAAGCTGGTCTGGTCTCAATTATGTTTCGTGGCACCTGGAGTCGCCCTGGTGGTGCTCGGGGCGTACTGGTGGATCTACTCAACTCTCTTGGATTTGCCAACGAGTATCTTTTGCATGCTGTCATGAAGTTTTATATTGAGGCTGAACACACCGGTACACATACACAATTTTTCGACAAGTTCAATATCCGTTATGAGATCTTCCAGATCATCAAGTGCATCTGGCCTAATACCCTCTATCGAGAGAAGCTTTCGATTCAGGCCAGCCAGAACCTTGACTTTTTCGTTCAGTTTGTCAACATGCTTCTGAACGATGTGACATATGTACTTGACGAGTCATTCGGTGCCTTCAAGACCATTCACAGCACCCAGACAGAGCTGAACAGAGATGGAAGCACAATGGACCAAGCCACCCGCCAACAGCGAGAGGAACATTTGGCCACCGCGCAGCGGAGCGCCAAGTCATACATGCAGCTAACGAACGAGACAGTGGCCATGTTGAAGCTATTTACCGAGGCTCTGGCGGACTCATTCACAATGCCTGAAATTGTTCAACGCTTAGCTGACATGCTTGATTATAACCTCGACGCCATGGTCGGACCCAAGAGCTCCACTCTGCGTGTTGACAACCTCTCAGAATATGGGTTCAACCCCCGAGCGCTACTTAGCGAGATCACCGATGTGTATCTCAATTTGATGGCAAAGCAGAACTTCATTGTTGCTGTTGCTCGGGACGGCCGCTCCTATAAGCCTGCGAATTTCGAAAAGGCGGCCGAGATCATGCGCAAGTGGTCACTGAAGGGAGAAGATGAGATGTTCCGCTGGGGTCAACTGCAGCAGAAGGTTCAAGTTGCGAAGGCGGAGGACGATCAGGCGGAAGAAGATCTGGGCGAAATCCCGGACGATTTCCTGGGTAAGTTGGCACTGAAATCAATGTCATGTGGAAACTCACTAATTTTCATTAGATCCTCTCATGTATACCCTTATGGAAGACCCAGTCATCCTTCCCAACTCGCGGACATCCATCGACCGTTCTACTATTCGCTCGCACTTGCTCAGTGACCCACACGATCCATTCAACCGTGTGCCACTAAAGATGGAGGATGTTATACCCGGTAAGATTCAATATTTCTAGCAACTCCATCTACTCTGTGCCCATCTAACGTTTTCTAGATACCGAGCTCAAGGCCAAGATCGATGCATTCATCAGCGAGCGTAGGGGTAAAAGCAAGGCTACGAAAGGAGAGATGGATACGACTGCGGATTAAATGATCAAGAAAGATAGGCATGGAAGCAGAGCAGCATGGTCGGAAAATCCTCCAATTCATTCTCCAAAATTCCATATAGCTTCTCCACTAGAATGCAACTTACAGGGATTGTCGAACTTGGTCGAACTCTCCTGCAGCTGCTCGTATGCAATGCCAAAGCTTATACCTGACCGCCTACCATATCGGGCTTTCTTAGTTACATCACCAGACCACCATCTCTCGATTCTCCATTAACCAAGTTGTACTCCCCGCTATATTTCTGCCCCTTGAAGTTTCTCTTCTTATAAGCTATAATGGGCGCGGCCCTTTCAACCTTCAAGGCCATTGTGCCTGAGCTGACAGAGTTCTACCCTGTTTCTCCAGTGGGTTATAATTTCGCCCTCACGACCTTTCAATATTTCCCTGTGGTATGTAAATAATGGCAATTCTGAATCACCAGTCCTTGAGAGCACTTCCGCTAAACCTCCTTTCCTAGGTCTGCGTCATACCATGGCTGATTTCATGGCACCCAGCAGGCAAAACCTCCATGCAAAACTCCATTTTCAACATGCCCGGTCGCATCGGATGGTTCCTGATGGAGATTGCTGGTCCCCTGAACATGATCTACAACCTCAGCGTCTCTACATCGCCATCATTCTCTGAGCTTCCTGCAGCTAACCAGCTTGCTGCAGCACTATACTGCATTCATTATGCCAACCGTGCTGTCATTTCACCTTTCTTCTCGGCACCGAGCATGTCGCCCATGCATTTGTTTGTCGTGTCCAGTGCAGTCCTATTCAACTGGTTCAACTCGTCTTGTCTCGTCGGCTGGATTCTTGGCCATGATATCTCAATTATAGGATTCGCAACCAATGGTGCGGAAACACTTCAATCCTCTTCTTCGCCCTCGTGGGTGGCGGCATTGCCCTTCCTCGGAACGGCGCTATTTGCTGTAGGAATGGTGGGCAATATCTACTCCGAGACATCTCTTTTCCGTATGAGAAGATATGAGGTTGAACAACGCTCCACGAAGAGGTCCGACTCCGCCACACCTGCCTCTACCAATGGCGGTAACAAATACAGCAAAGTCTACGTTATTCCTCCCACGCAGGGTATCTTCCGCTCCATTCTGTACCCGCACTACGCCTTCGAGTGGCTCGAGTGGACAGGCTTCGCCATTGCCGGCCTTGCAGTCTATCCTCTTTCTGCGTTCAGCAAGCATAGCAGCGCTGCTGCCACCGCTGTTTCTCCCCCAATTATGTTGGCTCCTTGGTTGATCCCGTTTGCCTCTGTGACGGATCGATTTGGACTGCCGCTGCCCTTGCCGGCAATTGTGTTTTTAATCAATGCAGTTGCTAATATGCTTCCTCATGCGCGGTGGGGACGAAAGTGGTATGTTGACAAGTTCGGCGAAAAAAAGGTTGCTGGAAGAGGAGCTGTTGTGCCCTGGTGCCCTTGGATGTGAGAAAACACCTCGCATCTCATGGAATATGGGCTTTCCATCTTAGCACGTGCAATCATGGTTCATAGGAGTTTGTAGCGTCTGTTACGGGTTTCATGGAACATGTCAATGCGAAATTAGCGCATTCTATTACAAGGTTGTGCAATTGCAATAATCGTAATGGGTGAAATCACACCTTCATGCCTTTCACTTATCTCTTTGAAGTCTTCGGACTAACATCACAGCTGGGACCTTGGAATGATATAAGAAATTAGATACAGATACCTACCTAGATAGGTATTAAAAGGCCATGATCAGCATAGCGGTAGCTGCCACCAAGGCCGTCATACTCAAGTCTCCTCCAACGAGTGCACCGGCCGAATCCTTCGCCCCAGGAACACCATCCTTGCCCGATGAAATCTCAACAATATCATCTGGAGAATTGTCGTATTTCCGCTTTGCCAGTGAGATCTGGCCGTTTTCAAGGTCAAATACCGAGTAAATTAGACTCATGAAATTAGATCCCAACAAGATACTTGCATCATAGTAATCGCTGAACTTGTTCTCGACGATCTCAAAAAAGCATACGTCACTGTCAACGTCGATCCAAGGCTTTGTCGGTTCAAAACTGCCCCGGCTGATAAACAAGCTCAGGTCAAATTCGAGATCTAGCTTTCCGAACTTAAACGTGATAGTTTGATCCTGAGAGATTGACTTGCAGGAGAAATTGACCTGGCCATATTCATCCGGCGCCTTGGTCAGGCCAATTTGAGAGTTCAGAGCCTGAGCCACCGACTTGGGAACATAGGTTTTGTCGATTAGATTGCCGAATAGAGCATCAAGCGGGAATTTGTTCGAGGCTTCCGAGCTTCCATTGATTGAGATGCCATCCATATTAATACGAAGGGCCTTTTCGGAGCTATTACCCATAACAGTATCAAAAGTGTAAAGGTCTCCCTCGTATTTGGCCTTGTTGACACCGCCAAACAAAACTGTCTCATTCCACACACTGACAGCTGCGGAGTTTATCGCACCAGTGTCAACTAGCACTTGGATTAGAGAGCTGGTGGATGCATTTCCATATCCGATGCCGATATTATCTGGTAGATGTCTGATCAGAAAAGGTCATAATAATAAATAGTACTAGTATTGCCATCGCCGACTTACTTTCGCCCCAGATATTATTGCTGTCCTCACTCATGTCCAGGACCGCAAACGTCATATTGTCCACTTTGGTATCTCCGATTTTAAAAATGTCCGTGACAGTGAAACCTTCTAACGGAGCACCCCATTCATCAGCCTATATCACTTCGAGATTGAGCTGCGTCTTCACTTACTCTGGAATTGGTGTTAAAGTCGAAGTCAACAGTCTGAGATCGCTTCGAGATCTGGCGCGAATTACCCCGTTCCTGCACTATAGGCACTGCAAGAACAGCGGGAGTATCTCTCTGGTCCAAAGCCAGCGCGTCGGTCAAGGCTGCGCCAGTCAAGCCGAGTAACCAAGCCGACCCACTCCGCATGATGATCGACGTGTGGCTGTTGAAATAAGAGTCTGACAAAGAAGCTTAGGTCAGGGCGAATAGGAAAAGAAAAGGAAAAGGAAACAATTTAATAGACTCCAGCAGACAAGGGACTTGTTAAATCCTGTGCCCACCCCCGGCAAAGGAGACGAAGGAATTCATCTCCCGCTAAGGAAGACGGGGCGCCAAAAGAGTCTCGTGAGTGGGTTAGTGCCAACAGATAATGCTACAGACCCCCTGCTCATACTCCCTAGGTGTAGATCTTGCCGCATTCGTGTTTGTGAGCCTCACCTTGGGGCTATTTTACTGGTTGCTTAGCCCGCCTGGAACCCTGCCAAGACGCCCTAATCTACAAGCTCGGGGGCCATTTTTAGTGGTGGTCCCTGGATTTTGCGAGGTGCATGTGTATGTTCCGTTCGAAGAAAATTTACTAAATTAACTTACATTAGAGCCGTGTTGGAAATTGCGGTGGTTTATTATCTGATGCAGCCGCTTCTTGAATATTACCAGTATTATTAGTACTGCCTAGGGACTCGGAGTAACGATCCGATAAATTGATCACCGTCACGGTTGCGATCTCAATTGTCCTGTAGTAACATTTTTGTAGATTTTACCGAGAGCTTACTAGTAGCTTTGGTTCTTCTCAAACATTAATTTCCTTGTTAATAATTCACATACAAGACCTGTGACAGTATAAACCCCTGTATCACGGGCTCCATTTCCCTCTGGTCGAAGCTGTGCCGTTTACCCGCGTAATAGGGATCTGGGTATAAGTTGGGGGCCAAACCTTCCTTCAAGATGTAGTAAGGCTTTCCTATTTTCTAGTCTAAGGGGTCAGAAATGATTCCAGTTTCAAGTGGCTACCTATGTATCCAGGCTGTTCTTGATAGACTTTCTTCTAATAGTTAGCCCGTTGATACCACAGCGAAGCTATTGATGTGAAGCATTTCACCTGAAAAATACTAGAGAAATTAATCGATCGATATTTGATCTAGAGAGTCGCAACACTCACATTAAAGACGAAGGAAACAAACGCATCAAGCAAATCATGATTAGGTGACCGTGGCCAGCATGGTAGCAGCAACCAACGCAGTCACGCCTAGGCCTCCTGCACGCATCTACTATTACCCACATTCTTCTTTGCCCCAAGAACGCCATCCTTTGTGATTTCAACAATATCGTCGAGGTCGTCATTCCAAGCTTGCTCCGCCAATGAGACCTCATAATTTGCAAGGTCAAAACCTTCGTAAATCAAGCCCATGAACTTGGTTTCTAAGACGATGCTTCCCTCTTCCGAGAGCTCCTACTTTTTGCTTTCCAGGATTTTCAAGAAACAAGTACCATCGGGATCACATCGTGCCTCGCGTCAGAGAGTTGCATTCTCGCTGACTGAACCTACTACCCATACAGCGGTCCGAGTATAAATTGGATGTTTTTCGTCACTGGTATCTTATGCGGATATGCCGGTAGGCGTTTGCCTGGGGAACAAGTTGTCCGAATAAAAGTCTCCTTCCAGGGTCACCTAGACTCTTTTACGATACTAGCAAAATGCGGAAGTTGGTCTCCCACCTCTGGCAACCCACCCAACCTGCTATTGCAATCTCACTTTCAAGTTAATCACCATCCCATCTCAAACGTCCATTTCACTGCTTCTCTTATTTCATCCTGGCTATTAGATCCACTGGTATGGCCAAACGCGGCCACTCGTATGTGCCTTGGCAGTCGATATCTTTGAGAACGACCTCCCATGCTTCCTGGGCATCATTTACTTCGTGCGGGAAAACACTGCGAGAGTAGACACTTTCCTCTCACCAGACGAGCAGGTACTCGGGAAGCTCTAAGCTAATACCACACAGGAAATTTATGCAAGCCACTAACTTGAACTACCAGACCACCTTTTTTCACTAGAGGTTGCTGTTTACACATGGAAAGTAAAGATTTAATGTAGCATAAAGCTCGAAGTAATATTCACAGCTAATTCTACAGTAGAACAAAGTTCTCATTCTCCAGGTCCAAGTGATAGCAACTGCTTCACAAGGACGAGAGAATCAAATTGTTGAAAGATTCGGCACCTAATAAGGCGGCACCCATGTTGAAATCGTTAGTAATGTTGAAACTCCGTAAACCCGCTTTTGGTGCCCTCTAATCCGCAAAACCCGTTTGAAACCGAATGTTGAACTTTTGGTATCATCTTCGTAATCGTCATAAAACAAAACTTCCCGTGCCAGGGGCGGCGGGTTGAAATATGCCGCCCCTTTCAATTAACACATTATGGGAAATGAAAAAAAGGAAAAAGTAAACCGGCAAGTTTACTTGGAGTACTTCTCGCGGAAGTACTTAGCCGCAGCCACGAGGGACTTGAGCTGACCGACAGTTTGCTCCTCCTGTGGGGAATTAGTAAATTGTTCTTGTTTTGAGAGAACTTGTAGGGGTATATAAACTTACAGTACGGGTCTTCAGGCCACAGTCAGGGTTGATCCAGAGCTGCTCGGGCTTGAGGAACTGGAGCATCTGCTCAATACGCTCCTTGATCTCCTCCTCGGTGGGAACACGAGGAGAGTGGATATCGTAGACACCGGGGCCGATGTGGGCATCGAAGCTCTGGTCAACGAAGACCTTGAGCAGCTTAGCATCGGACTTGCTGTTCTCGATGGACAGAACATCGGTGTCAAGGGCAGCAATGGCGTGGAAGAAATCTTGGAACTCAGAGTAGCAGAAGTGAGAGTGGATTTGGACATTGTCCTCGACACCGGCAGTGGAGAGCTTGAAAGCGTTCACAGCCCACTTCACGTAAGCCTCACGTGCGGAGCCAGTGCGAAGAGGGAGACCCTCACGAAGGGCGGGCTCGTCGACCTGGATAACCTTGACACCAGCGTTTGCAAGATCGATGACCTCGTCACGCAGGGCCAGAGCAAGCTGCTGGGCCTGGACGCTCTGGTGGACATCATCACGGGGGAAAGACCACCGAAGGCAGGTGATAGGGCCAGTAAGCATACCCTTCATGGGCTTCTTGGTGAGAGAAACGGCATAGGCACTCTCCTTCACGGTCATGGGTGCCGGGCGGCTGATGTCACCCACGATAATAGGGGGGCGGACACAACGGGACCCGTAGCTCTGAACCCAAGCATGAGTAGTGAAGACATAGCCGTTGAGGCGTTCTCCGAAATATTGAACCATGTCGTTTCTTTCCGGCTCGCCGTGGACCAGGACGTCCAAGTCAAGATCCTCCTGGAGCTTGACAACGTGCTCGATCTCCTTCTCAATGAACTTCTCGTACTCCTGAGCAGTGATTTCACCCTTGGTGAACTTGTTGCGCTGGATACGGATCTCCTGGGTCTGGGGGAAGGAACCAATGGTGGTGGTGGGGAAAAGAGGGAGCTTGATCTCCTTGGTTTGCAGTGCAATTCTCACGGGGAAGGCCGATTTCCTGAGATGGTCCTTTTCGGTCACTGCGGCCTGACGAGCCTTGACAGCGGGGTCATTGGTGCGTGTAGATGTAGCCCGAGACTTCATCGCGGCAGCGTTTGCTTCCAATTCAGCAGCAACAGAGGCGGGGCCCTGGGTGATAGCCTTGGCAAGGACAACAACCTCCTTGACCTTCTCGCTAGCGAAGCTGAACCACTCACGAACCTCAGGGTCGAGCTTCTTCTCGCTCTCGAG
The DNA here is from genome assembly GCF_028828005.1 of Penicillium manginii. Classification (NCBI taxonomy): domain Eukaryota; kingdom Fungi; phylum Ascomycota; class Eurotiomycetes; order Eurotiales; family Aspergillaceae; genus Penicillium; species Penicillium manginii. The sequence continues at coordinate 3,209,100 of NW_026643103.1, read as the reverse complement.
GGTGTGAGGGGTGTGGAGCAGCGAGGAAGAGGTAGCGATGCGCAGCCTAGTAGCAGGAATTGATTGTTGGATGCGCTCAAGCAGCTCAATCTTCTTACCCAAATCAGAGCGCCAAATGTTACGACCATCGACAACACCGGCGGACAGAGTCTGGTTAGGACCCAGGGCAGCGATAACGGCATCAACCTGCTCGGGGTTGCGGACAAGGTCGACGTGGATAGCATCAACATTCTGGGTGTCCTTCAGAACCTCAATGTTGTGGACAATATCTCCGAAGTAGGTGGCCAGGGTAATCTTGGGGGCCTTAGCGCCCAGGTTGCCCAGGGCCTCGTAGGCAGGCTTGAAAGCAGCCTTGACCTTGGGGTTCAAGTCCAAAACAAGGACAGGCTCATCCAATTGCACGCTCTCGGCGCCAGCAGCCTTCAGCTGGGCCAGGAGGTCGACATAGAGGGGCAGAAGAGCGGGGAGCAGGTCAATGGGATCAACGTTCTGACCACGGTCGGCCTTGGCGAGAGCCAGGAAGGTAACGGGACCGACGATGACGGGGGTGGTCTTGATGCCAAGCTCAAGGGCCTCCTTGAACTCAACAACGGGCTTGGGGTTGGCGTTCAGGGTGAACTTCTGGTTCTCCTGGACAGCGGGCTTGACAATGTGGTAGTTGGAGTCAAACCACTTAACCATCTCCAGAGCGGGGACATCGACACCGTTCTTCTGGTGACCACGGCCCATGGCGAAGTACTCATCGAGAGGGCTCAGCTTGTGCTTGCTGTAACGCTCAGGGATGACACCGAAGAGCTGGGAGTGGTCCAGGAACTGATCGTAGAAGGCGAAGTCGTTGCTGGGGATGGAGTCGACACCAGCAGCCTGTTGGATCTTCCAGTGCTCAGCACGGAGACGCTTACCCTCAGCGAGGAGGTCATCCTGGGAGATCTTGCCACCCCAGTAAGCTTCAGTGGCCTTCTTCAGGTCACGGAGCTTACCCATACGGGGGAAACCGAGAACGGCGCTAGAAGGAAAAGAGGTCAGTCATACAGAATTGGATAGAAGGCGGGGATGGGGAGTTCGGATGATAAACATACGATTGAACCATTCTGACGGATGTGTGTGGAATTGAAAGGGGGGAAAGAGAGAAGAAATAGGCGGGGTCTTAGCAAGGAAGAAGATGAAAAAACCCAATGCCTCTTGAAGAGAAGAAGAAAAAGAAGGAAGAAGGGGGGGATGAAGAGGATGAAGTAGGAAGAAAAATGGAGGGGGTAGTAAGAGGGACTAACCTCAACGGGATAGAGGGGCAGCTATGGTATTGAGTAATTAGGAGGTATTGGGCTGTACAGACCGGGGATCACTTGCACCAAAGTGGGGGATGTGCTGGAGAGTACCCAGAGAATCCCCAGCAAATAGCGGTATGGCCGGTGCACGGGGTAGTACAGATACCGGTCCAATACCAGAAATCGCCATTCATACTGTAAATTGATTACACCCCACTAGACAGCCCGCCGATCACGGAGTCGGATCACGCCATTCAACACGATAAGCGATAGCCTATGTATTAGGGAAAGTAGGGTGGAATAGAATATTCTTAGCATATTCTAGTATACAGAAGTTAGAGCTAGTATTTAGTCCTGAGTCACTCACTACCGACTCAACTAAATAGTAAATACCTTACTCGCGTCAGCGTGGCCAAGAATGACCTCTATCCTGCATTGCATGGCTTATGCGGCCAACTGAGCCTGTGCCCCATCCCCTCTCCGCCTCGGCCTTAGAACATGTAGGACCGTCATGCACGCCGGTTCCACCAATTGATCCGTCCGTCACTCCCCTACGAGATACCAGTCCGTGGCTGTCAGGCGCTTGTGAGATATGCTCAAACTGAATTTTGAGGCTTCATCTTCGAGGCTTGCAGGACATATTCACTAGCGGTCAGCTTGGTTGCCATGTCAATCTACCCTAGGTCCAAAGTAAACTTTTGCTGCACAAGTGGCAAAAGAGCATTGGCCTTGATGGATCCCTGCTGCCCCGCAATCAGAACCCCTCAGAAGCTTCTGGGACTTGACATGGTCAGATGGCAAATAGATAGAACATTATCGATACTGATAGGCTAGTGGTACAATATTCAAGTTGTCAAGATACCTGGGTCTATACTATACAATACTATACTGTACATTATTATTGCGCAACACCACGGCGCTTCAGATCCTGAAGATTAGGGACTTCTTGGTCGCCCGGGCGACGCTCAGACTCGATCTTGATGCTATCCTCAGGGCCACCTTTTCCCTGGAAATCCTTGGCTTGGGGAAGTCTAGACAAATACTGTTAGTCTCTTAAATATATACCTACAGCATTCGAAGAGTGGAATTGGTAGAAAAAGCTCACCTTCCACGGTCATCACGGATACCGCCCTCGTCTTCGGGGATCTTTCGATGGTCGCTACCAGAAGCGGTGGCGCCAGGGCCGTATTTGACATCTCCAGCTTCAGGGAAGCGCTTCTCAACTAACTCATTGACGCCGGACTCTTGGGCTACAAAGTTATTAGCGTCCATTGAGTCTTTCATTCCGCCGGAAAAACCAGTATCATCCACGGATTATGGTGACGAACCTGAATCACTCTTGGGGCCAAGACCTTGCTTAGCCTGGTAGGAGTTGAGGTCTTTCTCCGCCTCGTGGGCGATCCGGTAGTTTTCTTCAGAGGAGGTAGGCATAATTTGAGCTTTTGGGACTGGGGTGAATTGTTGAAGTTGAAGTTGGAAGTTGAAGGGGTTTCAATTGGAATGATCTGAAATTGAACAGGACTTTTAGTTCAAGGTTAAAATGTTTGTCTCAGTCAGGCTTGGAAGCAAGACTTGAAATATATAGCAAGAAACTGTGCTACCATGTTCTGATATCATTGACACTTTCAACCTTGAAAGTTAATGCTACTACCAGACATCTACATCATCTACATGTAATTCTCCTTCAAGAGAACCCGCCAATGAGAAGGATGCGATCATAACCCCCAAGAGATGGTTCAATCAAACTTGGCAGCTATGATGTATACAAGAGCTTGCGTTCCATGTTCGGATCAGGTTAGCTCGTACTCTCCAAGCTCGGTCTGGCTTCCCCAGGCAACTCTCCCGTCTTTTAGTCAAATTTAGAAAAGATGCTTGCGCAGAGCCTCCCTCGTGGAGCGAGACCTATTCGAGACTGGGAAATTTGAGCAGGGAACTCCCATTGATGGTAGAGGTGACTTCATTGGCTCCACTCAATGCCCTAACTTGTTGTTTCCCAATTTGGCCAGTTTGTAGGGTCCAGCCCTAGGGCTCATGGGCGGGCCGGAATAACAAGACCCCGCGATGAGGGGAGCTGGAGCGGCGGGATCAATGAAGGCATCTGTTGACAATCGCGACGCGTCTCGTTGCTGTTCTCGATCGACTCTGCTGAGGTACTATAGTTGAAAGCCTGATCACCCTCGTTGAATCCGATATCCTGGTGCAGGGCCAAGCATCTTAAGTGATTCCAGGAAATATCCCTTCACCATGGTCAAAACAGTCTCGATCGAGGTACCGGGGGAGTCCAACCCATTGAGTTTACAGAATGTCGTGAACTCTTTGGTTTTGGCCGCAAGCTCGAGTCAGCAGCAGGTCCAGACGGGTACCACGCAGCTGCAGAACTGGGAGCGGATCCCTGCATACCATGCCTTTCTTCAGGTTGGTGGAACATACCTTTAGAGATTCTATGTACAGAGCTGACGTTTGATATAAAACAGGATGTTTTTTTGGACCACTCCGCCCCTAATGAAGTGCGATATCTCTCCATCATTCAACTGAAGAACGGAATCGACAAGTACTGGCGCAGAACAGCGGCAAAGTATGTTTCAGGATAAACGTAAAGCGAGACCAGCGCTGACTCGAACAACAGTGCGATTGAGCCGGAGGAGAAAAACAAGATTAAGACGAGAGCTCTGGATGCTGGCATCGTTGAGCCATCTCGCCCGCTCGCTCTTCAGAATGCGCTGATGATCGCCAAAATCATGCGCTATGAATTCCCGCAAGACTGGTATGATCTATATCTACGTTCGCAGTCAACTGCTCCTACATATAATTGCTCACATTTCCCTCATAGGCCCGATGCGATGACCGCTATCATCAACTCCCTCCGTAACGGATTCCAAGCCGGTGCGAACCCACTCCAGGTCCCTCGGACTCTCCTCATCCTCCTACAAGTCATCAAAGAGTTATCAACTGCCCGAATTCGGAGAACCCAGCTTCATCTCGCTTCCGCTGCACCTGAGATATTTCATGTCGTGGGCAAAATTTATATGGACAAGGTGACTCAATGGGCAGGCATTCTGGAGCACGGCGGATCGGATGAAGGGGCGCTTTCAGAGGTGACCGAACAAAGTCTCATTTCCCTGAAGTGCCTTCGTCGCCTAATGATCTCGGGATTTGAGCACCCCGGTCGCGATCGGGATGTGCAACAATTCTGGGAGTTGACGAGCGAGCACCTGAACAAATTCTTGGCGTTTGTTGACCAGCCGGGTCGACTACCCGAATCGGTTCATACGATGGTCGAGAAGCACATTTTGCAACTATCAAAACTGCACGTTGAGATGGCAAAGAACAAGCCCGCATCATTCGCTTTATTCTCTAACTCAATAGACCTTGTCAATGCCTACTGGGCATTTGTTGTCAAGTTAAGCCCGAACTATGTCAACCTTGGATCCGATGCCGAGGCTGATGGGCAATCCCTGCCCGAGAAGACTGCCCTGCGGGCTCTTCTTTTGATTCGAGCGTGCTCCAAGATGGCCTTCAACCCAGCTCAGACTTTCAAATACCAGACAGCGGAAGATAAGGAGGAGCGAAAGCAATCTGTGGACAAAATAAAGTCTCAGCTGTTTACCCAGGAGTTTGTGGTCAGTGTCATGGAGCTCATTGTCACTCACTTGTTCCGTCTAAGAAACGTTGATTTCCAAGAATGGGAAGAAGACCCAGAATCCTGGGAGAAGCGGGAAGTCGATGCCGATGCATGGGAGTATTCCATCCACTCTTGTTCAGAGAAACTTTTCCTTGACCTCGTCACCCATTTCAAAGACTGGCTCATCAGCCCTCTATTGAATGTGTTTCAATCCTTTGCCAGTGAGTATCTGATAAGCAAACATATTACGTGGAGTATACTGATCATGTCTGCAGCTACCGAAAATAAGAATGTCATGCTGAAGGAATCGTTATACTCTGCCATCGGCTTGGCAGCTGCCAGTCTCGAACAGCATTTGGACATCAATGCATTCCTCCAAAATACCATGATCCCCGAAGTCCAGATTCAAGAACAGGAATATAGACTTCTTAGAAGACGGATAGCTCTCGTCCTTGGTCAATGGGTGCCCATTAAGTTCGCTGATATGAACATGGAGTCTGTCTACCAGATCTTTCAACACTTGCTCAACAAAGATGATCCATTGAATGACCTGGTCGTTCGCATTACCGCAGGACGTCAGCTCTGCAACGTTCTCGATACATTCGATTTCAAGATCGAAACATTCCTGCCGTTTGCTCAGCCGATCCTCGCAAGTCTCATGTCACTCATGCAAGAGGTTGAATTGTCTGATACAAAGATGGCATTGCTAGAATCGGTCCGGGTCATCGTCGTCAAGATGGAACAACATGTAAGCTCCTTCCCATTCACGACTTTAGACACCGCTAACACCACTCGCTCTAGGTTGTGATGCTATCCGATAGTATCCTCTCTCCCCTTCCGCAGGAATGGGAGAAGTCCGGCGAAGAACATCTCTTGAAACAGGCGATTCTTACCCTCCTCACATCTCTGATCCATTCGATGAACCAAGAATCCGTGCGATACCACCCGATGATTCTTCCTCTTATACAAAGCTCCATTGATACAGGTTCCGTAAGTAGCTACTTCTTTGACAGGGCTAGAGTTTTCGAATTCGATTCTAATTCTTCAAACCACAGGAAACCCATCTATACCTAATGGATGAAGCATTAGAGCTCTGGGCGGCCGTCATCATGCAAACACCGTCGCCACCTTCTCCCGAAATTCTCTCGCTCTTCCCTGCCCTCTTTCCGATTTTGGGAGAGGGCACAGAAAGCGTGGGTCAAGCTCTCGAAATCGTGGAAAGCTACATTCTGCTTTCACCGCAAACTCTCCTCAGTGACGAAATTCGATCAAAGCTTTTATACTGTCTTCACAGCCTTCTTGAGCCCATGACGAAACAGCGATCCGGCGTTATACCCCGTCTTGTTGAAAGACTTATTCGTGGCGTGGAGACAGTTGATGGCGGAAGCGAGACCGCCTATAATGCCATTGCTCAGTCTCTCCTCGAAACAAACATGCTTCAATCCCTTCTCAAGGGCCTATACAGTGCCCACGAAGCTAGCCAAACAACCGGACCTAATAGGAAGAGATCCGACGTGGATGGCAAGGTCGAAACGGAATACTTTTCCTCCATTGCTCGTCTTGCTCTCGCTAACCCTACACTATTTGCATCCGCAGCAACGGCTGCGACCTACCAGGCCGAAGAGGAATTATTCACCTGGCTTCTCACGGAGTGGTTCTTCCATTACGACAACATCGCCTCCGCCAGCCAAAAGAAGCTCCACGTCCTCGCCTTGACCCAACTCCTTGCCCTCAAGGGCCCCGCCTCCGCCCCGCCCCCCCTTCATCCTAAAGTTCTTACAGGACTACCTCACCGTCTGGAGCGCGCTTGTCGTTGAACTAGCGGAGGGTGGAACCGACGAGAATGCCGACTATCTTGTCTGCTGGAACGCGCCCGCAGGCTCCGAGACAGCCCAACCCGAACACTCAGGCGTTGAGAATGCCGAAGATCGTCGCCGCCGCGAATGGAACGAGTCGGATGCCATCCATCGCTTCCCAATCCGCGACTTCGTGCGTCATCGCCTGCAGGAGGTCATTACTACATGTGGTGGTGCGCAGCGGTTCCAAGAGGAGTGGCTGGTCAATGTTGATTCGGAGGTGGTGTCGGCTTTTGGTGGGTTGGGCCTGATTTAAAAAGAGCATTGATACTTGGGTAACTGGGTGATCTTATGTCATGCATTCTGGGAGTTTCATTCTTCTCTTATTTATTTTAGAGTTCGTTTTTACATACCCTCTCCAATGCATTTTAGATTATCCGTTCGTTATAAGTAAGGGTGAAATTGTACAGCAGTCGAACTCGTCTCATAAGCCATATCATATACCTTGGGTACTCCATGTCATGCCATGTCGTCATCTCATTCCAGGGCTTCATTTAAGGTGTCGTACCCGGAGGAAACTCCGAGAATAAAAGCTGGTCATTACTCCTAGAAAACAAATCAGCATCAGTTCCAGTTACGAAGCAGTTATAATAGTAACAGCGCAAGATAAAGATAAAACTTACCACATCTGCTCCTCAAAATAAACCTCCGGCCCCTCAAACCACCCATTATTCCCAGAAAACATCTGCACGAATGATTCCTGGCCAACTGGGTCCGAAAAAGACGGCATTTCCGGCACCATGGAGCCCAGCTCTGCAAGCACGGGGCTAGAAAATCCATCCCGTAGCCTCTCCAGCGTCTCATAACAGCGACTGGCAAACGGGCTCAGTTCAACCATAGTCTTGATAATCGCAATCGCTTTGTCGATGTCTTCCTGCCAGCCTTCCGAGTGCGGGGACTGAGGTTCGTTGTGCAGGAGGATTACTGGGACTAGAGTTGCCGAGAATAGGAAGTATAATGCGTACCAGCATGCCATTCTTGTGTGGATTGCGCTATGCCAGAAGTTGTCGATGCTGATGATCGTTTCGTGCGACTCTTTTAAACATCGCTCGCAGGCTTTGTCAATATATGGCTGGTCTGGCGATGGTTTTGGGATTGGTATGGGGAATGCAGTGAGTGAGGCTGTTTGTTGCTGGTTTATTTGGAGGGCCTTTTGGATGAAGAATGGTCTGTAGATTATGAGGCGGAAGTGCTTGTAGCGCCAGGTCATGATGGCGTGAGGAAATTGGTGTCGTTCGGGGACGGTGGCTGTTTCTTTGTAATAGTCTGGCACGAGGTTCAGCCACTTTGATATGTAGAAGTCGTCCCATTCAAGGACTTGTTTGGCTGTCGGCGACGGTTTGGAGATGACGCGGTTGTAGATGTGGTTTGTCAGAAGATGGAACTGGGACTGGACGCGAACGTTGGTGTAGATAGTTGGGACGTCGAGATTTGCAGGGGCAATTGTGGTAGATGCTGTAAGTTCGCTCTCTAGAATGTTGAAAGGTAGCTTTGTGTTGATTCCGGCAGATGGGATTGCTAGAGGGCGACTGAATGTTATGGTCGAGCCTGCATCGAAGATGAAAAGACACCACCAAGTTCGTCGACGGATCTCGCGATATAATAAGTTTCCTTCCACACTAGGGTGGTCTTTATGAAGGCCCAGTCCGTAGGCCATGCGAACCGCTAATCCGAGGTAGTTGTGACTGGAGTTGGGACGATCGCGCTTTTGTAGGTAGTTTGAGATCAGACATAGACTCTGCACCAACGTCAAGCTGCCAACTTCAAGGATCTCGACCGATAGATGCGACCGCGCACATTGATAGAGAATAAGGTCGTCATCGTTAGAAGCCGTGGCGGACATGAAGGCACCGATGGCTGCAACAATGTAGATCAAGATCTTGCTGTGTTTTGGCCGGGGCACGATCTCATGGAACTGAGCCATAAACAGTCCTTGGTGAACCAATGGATAGTTTGTATGGTATTCCTTGAAGTAGTTTGTGATATATGATTCGATTTTGTGGGAGGGAACTTCGCCGCGGGCTAGCTTTTGTGATGACTCGCTGCTCGGTGTCGATGTCTTTGGTGGTGGTGGGACAGAGGAGAAAGGAAACGAGAAGTGACTTTGAATGAGGCGCAGAAGAGCTGCCCCAGACGCTAATCCTAGATACCCTGGTCGTTCCTCTTCGATCGAAAGAGCCGCCATACCGTCGAGGCAACTCTGTGCTTCAGTGTCTCGTTCATCCCAGTCGTAATCCGCCCCATTCACTACTGGGTTATCTGCGGCGGCTGTCGGAAGAATGTCGGTGGACAGAGGATCCTCAATGTTGTTGTCAGATATGAGTATGTCAAGGCCTGGTTCAAATATCGTAGGCTCGGTCTGGGTATAATCGGGCGATCTGTTGCGACCTTGAGTAGGTTCCTCCGATGCGATTCGGGGTCTTTTCAAACTTCCGAGCGGCGTATTATCCTCGCTCTTTATATTAGACGGGCCATGTTCCTGATTTGCTCCATTTCTCGCTTTCGCCAGCTCGGCATCCAAGTCGACGTCAAGGCCATGGTCACGAATTATTTGAGTCGCGATGCGGAGGGATTCTTCAACTTCGGTCAGGTATCTGTACTCCATTAGTTCACAGATCGAGATACCCAGAGCTTGAGCAGTACAAGCTAAATATGCGTACTTGCGCGTTAAAGGGCTGCGCGTCGGCCTCTCATATAAGCAATGCCGGCGCCATTGGAGACATTGCGCGCACACGGGTAGCTCGCGCGAGCACTTAACACTATTGTCAATCCGTGTCCCAAGAGTTTAAGGGAACTTGTACATACTCGGGCCTTTCTCCGGCGGCACTCTTTACAAGCATGCGACTTGACCGTTTCACTCATGTTCGATGAGTCCAGGAATGAGGAGTGGCGTGAAATCTTTCCCCTCGTGGGGTGCGGGGCGGGACGATCGCAGTTGTTCCGATATCATATTCATGACGGCTACGCCACCAATACCGAAAGGGTAGATCATGCGAAGTGGAGACAAACAGAAAGGCAAATCTGCCGAACGTCGGACCTACTTTCTCTTCCGGCTCGTATTGGGGGGGAATTTCCCGCGGTGGCTGTAATGCTGGTTTTGGAGGAACTCGGAGTATCCCCAGTAATGACTATCAATCTGAGTCTATTGAAGAGACCAGGCATACAAAACTCCAGGAATGATCGCATTGTCCTCACCAATACTTGAATACCCGGTAGTAGGATATTTAACATACTCACCAACTCAAATGTGCTTCTGTGAAATGCAGTAGTCGAGTGAAGTTTACCAGGGTCGAATATTTGTCAACCCCCCCCAAACTAGATTCATGTTCTCTAGCAGACAAACTTGAATAGCGTGAAAAAATCATAGTATTTTCATGTCTATGATCAAATGCATGTTCACAGTCCAATTCTGCCAAAGGATATTGGGCAGCTTTCCATTTCACTAGCCAAAAGACGAGAACGTCGGTTCATGATGGAGTACAAGGCTTTATATTATCAAATAGTCAAATACCCCTATCTCATTATCTCCCTCTGGAATTCAGTCGCCCTGTAGGCTTCTCCAAAGTAAGGTCAGAACCCCATCCCCATGGGGAAGTGGGGTGCCGAGTTGTTGTAAGCCCGACAAGGCGAATGACCGACCCCGCCGAGGTTATGTAGATCGGAGTTCTGTCACCCCAGTTTCCGGGTGATGTGATGGTACGATTTGATACCTACCGATCCTTGTTTTTCGTCGATTTTTCTGCGAGCAGGGCACTTCGAGAGTGGATCCGGGGAACGAAATCTGGGGTTGACCCAGAGCCATCCATCATCGAAGGTTCTCCGCGCGAATTACTTAAAAGGCAACTTCTCCCCGGACCTGAGGTTCAAGATCTACAAGAATTTGACCAAATAATCAAATTCTCACCGGTACGCTAGAAAGCTGGCCAGGCATAGTAATTCATCATTCATACCCAGGAAGCAATGCCAGGACATGTCGCCGATTCAGCGATAGCTGGCGACCATGCTATCGAATATGGACCAGCTGGATATAAGGGCTTTCTCAAAGAAATCCGCATTTTCGGATTAGCATGTTTTGCTACGATTGGAGGCTTTCTCTTCGGCTATGACCAAGGGATTATTTCCGGCGTGCTAGTCATGCATAGCTTTGTGAGTTGGTGGTCAATAAGCTGAACGTATCCCTCTAATATACGCCTAGAAAAATCATTTTCCCAACCTTTCCTCCGACGCCGGTCTCGAAGGATGGGTTGTTTCGATTATGACCCTCGGCGCTATGGTCGGCGCGTTCATCAATGGGCCTATGTCGGACCGCTTCTCCAGACGCTGGTCAATTTTGATCGCAAATATCGTTTTCCTGATCGGCTCAGCGATACAGGCAGCAGCGGAAAATGTTGCTATGTTATTTGTTGGCCGATTTATCTTCGGTGTGGGTGTTGGTATGTTGGCAATGGTTTGTCCGCTTTATCTTTCCGAGCTTGCGCCCCCAAATATTCGGGGATCTTTGGTTGCATTGCAGCAGCTATCGATAACTTTTGGTATTATGACCAGCTTCTGGATCAACTATGGCACTCAATATATTGGGGGTACTGGTGTCGGTCAAAGCCAGGCGGCTTGGAGACTACCACTTGCGCTACAATGTTTTCCATCTATAATCCTTGCTACCGGCACATTTTTCTTGCCGTACAGTCCACGATGGTTGATGAATCAGGGTAAGATTTCTGGTTGAACCCAATTTATTCGATACTAATCTTTCTTTAGGCCGAGAAGATGAAGCTTTGCGTACGTTGGTAAAGTTGCGACGCGTCCCCGAGACAGACCATCGTCTACAAACAGAGTTCCTTGAAATCAAAGCGGCTCGCATGTTCGACGAACAAATTAGAGACGAGAAGTTTGGCAAAAACTCGTCCAGATTCAAGGTGGCGCTTCAAGAATATAAGGAACTATTTGTCGCACCTCATCTGAGAAGGAGAACTATGGTTGCATGTCTTTTACAGGTGATTCAGCAATTTACAGGAATCAGTAAGTTGTTTTATTTGAATAGAAGACAATTACAATTCTAATAACGCTATGAAACTGATAGATGCCATCATTTACTACGCACCACAATTCTTCGAAGCAATCGGACTCAGCGGAAACTCGGTCAACCTTTTAGCCACGGGAGTTGTCGGTATTGTCTTCTTCCTTTCTACCATTCCCGCGGTCATGTATCTGGACAGATGGGGCCGAAGAAAGACATTGATGTATGGCGCTACTGGAATGTCCATCGCGCAGCTGATCGTAGCTACCTTGTACGCCGTTTACAAAGACACATTTAGCTCGCATCCCTCAGCAGGATGGACTGCCTGTGTGTTTGTGTGGGTGTATATTGGCACCTTCGCCTTCTCCATCGCCTGTGTCAATTGGATCATGCCTTCTGAAATGTTTCCGCCTGCGATCCGAGGTAAGGCTGTCGGACTTGCGATTGCGTTTAACTACCTTTCCAATTTTATCGTTGCACTGATCACTCCGCGTATGCTTGAGAGCATTACATTTGGCACGTTTTACTTTTTCTTGGTGTTCTGTCTTATTCTGGGAGTTTGGACATACTTCTGTGTTCCTGAGACAAAAGGTCAGTTTCCTACTGGTAGCTATTCATGGGAATGAGAGTACACTAATCATCAGCAGGGGTACCGATTGAAGAGATGGACAAACTATTTGGTGGAAATGACGGCGAAGGAGATTTGCGGAGAATTGCCGAGATCCGTGAACAGCTTGGAATGGGGGGCAGCGGGGTTCTAAAGAGTGATCTGCTTCAGAAAGAGGAAAGCAGCGAACATGTTGAAAATCCCGTTTGAAATGACAGACGAGGGACAAAGGATCCATGGTTAGTTAGCCAAGGTAGTCTCTTTGGGTCTCTTCCGAGACCCCCAATATCCGCTACGCTATAAAAGTGCAATTTATGAGTATATCAGATGGAATCTTTTCAAGAATACGCGGGAGATACGTTGTCAGAAACTGATAACTAGATTGAATTCAATCCTATTTAATAATAAAGTATTGCGCCTAGCGACTGAAACACCAAACTCCATATAACCCTTTCACAGAAAGGGAAACCTCAGAAGACAGGTTTAAAGGATTCAAAGAAAAGATAATGTAAAAAATGAAAAGGGTTTTAAGGCAGACCGAACTCCGCCGATCAACACTGGCCAGGGAACCGGCGGTCGACAACGGGGTTAGGGAAGATACCACTAGCAATCTGCATCTGCATATCCCATTCGGGGGCACCCTCGGTCTTCCAGGTCCAGTATAGCCAACCGCTTCCCTTCTCATAGGCATCCAACTGACCCTCGATAAAGCGACGGATGTTGTCACGGTCCTCTCCAGAGAGGGTGTCGATAGAGCCGACAGACTTTCCGTCACAGCTACCAATGGGGCTGCTACCGGGGTAAGATCCATCGTAGCGAGCACCGACGCCCTTTCCGTTGAGGTACTTGGCACAGTCAGTCATGGCACCAGTCCATTCACCAACGATAGTCCACTTGTCGCAGGTCTCAATGTGGTCCTTGGCAAAGTTGCAAGCAGTGCGGGCATGGGAGCTGGCATCCAAAGCAAGCAGTCCACTGTCGAAAACCTCGTAGTGATGGGTATCCATCATAACATAGTTGGCGCCGGTACCGACGTTCAGGAAACCATTCCATGACTCAGTGGGCATGAATCCATCGTGCAGAACAACGGTGGTGTCCTGGCTAGACTCGCGGGCAACGCCCCAGGCATCGTAGTAATATTGCTTGAGGCCATCCTCGTTGACACCTCCAGGGATGCTGGGCTCGTTCAAAGCCTCGATGGCGGTGACAACGTCGGCATCGCCAGCATAACGCTTCGCCAATTCCCGAAGAGCATTCTTGGCTTGTTCGGTAGTATCACCCTGTTGCCATCCAATGGAGCCACGCTTTCCACTATTATCGAATCCGTTCTGGGATCCAGGAGCTAAGAAGCTTTCGTCAGTTATACTCGTCTGACAATATCGACCCGGGTATCTACTTACCACCGTGCAGGTCGACGAGAACTCTGAGGCCGGCACCACGAGCCCAGCCTACAGCAGCATCCAGGTACTCCAATTGACCATTCACGTATGGGTCGCCCTCGAGAGGAGTCAATGCCCAGTACCCAACGGGGATTCGGACGTGGTTCATGCCAGCAGCGGCAATCTGATTAAAATCATCCGCCGTCACAAAGGAGGCCCAGTGCTGAGAGAGCACAGATCGGCATTGGTCCGCGCCGAGGGTCGCGCACAAAGACCACTCATCAACGGCGGCGTCACCGGCATTATCGAAGATGGAAGGGGTGATCCAAGGCTCCAGTACCAGCCAGCCTCCGAGGTTGACACCACGAACCTTGTCATTTCCATAGGGAAATCCGGGGTCGGCACTGCTTCAAGTTAGTTTCCAAAGTGCATGGCTTCCGAAGATCTTCATTTTGCTTTGCCTTTGGAATATTCCAAGGCTAAAGCTATGTCAACTCACACTGCAGGAATGGCCAGACCAAGTGCCGCCAGGGACAGGCCCAAAAGGCTCTTTTGCGAGAATCTGGACGACATATTGATAATTCTCCAAGACTAAGAGTTCACCCAGAAATTAGGAGGCTGGGATTCTGGAATGGAATGATAGAATGATTGTGTCAAATGGCATGGAGATCGACCGGTATAAGTAAACTCTATGTCGATACTGAGGGTTAGATTTGGCCGCATGCAGATGAAATGGCAGCTCGGTGCTTGAGAACGGAAGCGACCGAGCTTCCCAGGAATGATAGATCACACACCTTTGGCAAGCTCTCTGTAGATCTTATCTTCACAGAGTGGCCACGCGTACCTGACAGCTCCCGGGAAAGGAAAGCGACTCAACCGCAAACAGACAAGAGTGGGTCCTGGTTCTCCGGGTATGGGGTCGATGAATGGAACAATGCCCTTCAAGGAGTGTTTGTGGAGCGATCACTTCAAAGCGTGGATACAATTGGTCGGTGGTCGCTCTGTGAAGGTATTGTATTTTGCATAGGTAAGGTTGTAGTGAGGGCAGAGTCGTAGCGGCGCGGCAGGCAAAAGAGAGACAGGCCTTGACCAGCTAAAAGAGGAGGATTTACAAATGGAGATGAGGATTCCCAGAAGGTTTACTGGTCTCGTGACGAGCACCTCTTGCTTCCCTCTCGTACGAGTAGAATATGAATGTGCGATAAGACGAGGAAAGCGCAATTGACTTGCCCAAGTTAGGGTTACCTCATCCCCAGTCTCTCCTAGAGTAACTTATTTTGTAGACTGCCTCTCGAGTGTTTTATTGGGTGAGGCACTATATATCTCTATCATTCAAATCAAAAATGAGAAATAATCATTCCATTAATACAAATAAATATTAGTGCGTTAATGTTATGCCATTATGACAATGTGAGACGGCGGGGAGAAAGTTACCGTTTGCGGCCAACCAAGTCGCGAGCCAAGCAAGGGAGAACGATCAACGCGCGTGGTGTTTCTCCGAGGAATGTTAAAGACTGAGATCGATCGCGATCTGGATTCTGGATATTTTTCGGCCAGAAAAAAAAATCCATGACAAGGGTCACGGTACTTGTAGAGCCTATACCCTCACTGGGAAGTTATGGGCAGATTTTATGTGCTCATACGAACTGCTGGTATTTATTTGAGCACCGAGAACATAGATAAACAATAACAATAAAATCAAAGTTCGAGGTTTTCCTTCTCATGCTAATTCACCCAGATGACCATTTCACATCTGTCATAGCCATGTTTTTCTCGGATGCTCCCGACTGGACATGGTATTCAGTGCGCTTCCGTTTTCGGCAATATATGGCTTTTGACCCCAACTAAACCTCAAATACTGTCTATTGGCTAATTATATGGTCACATGAGTCACTAACTTCGAGACTTTTGTCATCTCAAGCGTTGAGTTGTGTTTTCGAAATCATTCCAGCTCTCTATCCCAATAAATCCCCACAAAACACCAGAATCGGGACCTCGAAGTGTAGGAGTGGTCACAACTCTTTGTAACCTAAGACATCGACAGGAATGTTGGCTGGAATGCGGGTTCTCTTACATCCAAATGTTATTGGTTCCACCTGGGCATTGTTCCGGTATGGCATGAACATCATGATGTATCTATGCTAGAGCTCCCATCAGTTGATGCGCATGAAGGAAGGCCCTGGTCTTGGATCTATGGCTCACTTTATTTGCTATTTTTCCTGGATTTAGAAAGTCACTCTTGCTACTGATTCATCAACATTGTATTTGGTGAGTCACATAAATATTGGGCTAGAAGTTGTATGGCTAGCTTTTTGTCCAATCAAGCAGGATATGCAAAACTGCCCACCCACCCCGGTACCGGCTTTATCATCACGACTTCAAAGCTCAGAAATCGTGATCAACGATACCCCTCCTGCAGGGTGTGATTTCAAAACATCAAAACATTGATTAATACTAGTAGCGCTACCCGAAGTCTCGGGCACAAAATCATGATTCCTAATCCCGAGGTCGGCGGTTAAAAATGTTCGGCCGAACGCTCGGTGGAAAGATGTATAAAAGTAGTACATGTTCAGAAGGGCCCCAGGATTGATATCATCGCATCTAAGAGAAAGAATCACAGCCGAGAAACATTTTCAAACATTTCTCAAGTTTATCCAATCAAAATGGTCAAAATAGCCATCGCTGGCGGATCCAGCAGTGAGCATTACTATTTTTGATACCCCGGGCAGTACTGAGCTAACACATAGATAGCCGTCGCAAACGAGATTATTGATGCTCTAGTCGCTACTCAGAGACACGAACTCGTCGTTTTGTCCAGAAAGGTTTCTCATACACACATAGTACGCTTCTGGGCAGCCAGAACAGTAATTGA
This sequence comes from Penicillium manginii, assembly GCF_028828005.1. NCBI lineage: Eukaryota > Fungi > Ascomycota > Eurotiomycetes > Eurotiales > Aspergillaceae > Penicillium > Penicillium manginii. Next base: position 3,192,485 of record NW_026643103.1, on the reverse strand, counting down.
CATGGTGATACAGGATATACCAACCCACAAGGCGGATCTGGGAATCACCCAGATGAAAACAACCTATGAAGATCAAGCCCAGTTGGTTGAGGTCCTTCAAGGAGTGCACACGGTTCTTTCTTTCCTTGTGACGCCAGAGGACCCAGCCAGCATAGCTCAGAAGAATCTGATTGATGCTGCAATCCAAGCAGGCGTTAAGCGATTTGCGCCTAGCGAGTGGGCCTGGTATGCCTCATTTTTGCCAGCTGTTTTCTCTCCGATATTGACCGTCTTCAGCTCCGAATTGGACCATATTAGTTGGTACGCGTACAAAGGGGAAATCCGCCGATACCTCGAAGAGCTCAATAAGGACAAAAAGGCAAGAGATGACTAAAGTTTGGAGGCGGGAAGATATTAACTGTGAATCTATTTAATAGGTCCTTGAATACACGCTATTTCAGCCAGGTACATTTGTGAACTATCTCACACACCCTTACCAGTCTGCCAAGCACATCCCTTCAATGGAGCTTTTCTTCGATTTTGAAAATCGCCGTGCTATCTCCCTGGAGGAAGGCGATGATGATCGGATGTCTTTTATAACCGTACAAGACTTCACTGATGCAATTGTCCAGGCTGTTGAATTTGAGGGGGAGTGGCCTGTTATTGGTGGCATCCGAGGTACGGATATCTCTATTGGAAACTTGATTGCGCTGGGCGAAAGAGTTCGCGGTATGTTGTTAATCCCCATGCCAATTTCAATACCCACTCCAGACAGCTGATAAGAAATATCCCGCAATAGGTGGCTCGAAATTCCACGTTGAACGGGTGAAGGTGCAAGACCTCCAGAACGAAACGTGGAGCACCTCTTGGGTCCCGAGGATCGATCATCCTTCAATTCCCAAAGAACAAATCGACGTGTTTTCCAGAATTGTCTGCGCGGGAATATTGCTAGCGACCCACTATGGGGCCTACTCTGTTTCTGATGAGTGGAATCGCTTGTTACCAAGCTTTCAGCCAACCCCTATTGAAGAATTTCTGGCAGAGTGGTGGAATGATAAGCCTTGAATAATGCTGGTTGGCCGAATGGGCTAGATATTCTTCAGATTGAATCAGATGCTAACTTGAATTTCAATGCATTTCTCTAAAACCGGTCATCTTAAAAAAAAAACGGCTCGCTCGACTTGTCGCCTATGCTTGATATATAGCAAAGGGACCTACCTTGACTAAGGTACCTTCAAGTAATGGACTGGAACCCCCTCCAAACGGGTAGAGCCAAGACCCCTAGACCATTCGGAGCTACGATGCCAGGATGGACTCTTTTTCCAATTGTAACCGATGCCTTTCTAAGGTTGCCCAGTATTCCCTTCCTTCCCCGTTACAGTATGGGATTAGGAGGAGAGGCGGATCAACTTATTCGTCCGCCGAGTTCGGGCGAAATAGCCCCGCTGTACACTTCGACCGAGATCGCGTAATCTCATCAGCTCCGTTTCATCACTCTTTCAACCCAGCAGAAAACATCACCCATTCTGGAGGGTTGTTTCACTTGTGTCCCCAACATGCTCGGCGAAGACAATCCCCCTGTTAGCAAACGGAGGAAGGTTCGCAAAGGTACCCAGAGCTGCTGGGAGTGCAAGAGACGAAAGGTCCGCTGCATCACATCGCAGGGGAGCTTCACTTGCGATAACTGCAGAAGGAGGAGAACTTCATGTATCGCCCAGGATCTCCCTGACAGGCCTACGGCTCCAGCTTGCAACACTCAAGTAGAGGATCGGCTCCGCAGAGTGGAGAATCTCATCGAGCAGTTGATCGACAACCCCGATAAGAGTCATCCCCCGACAGCAGAGGACATCAACAATCGTCAAGCGAATGCATCTTCATCGACAGATATTAATCCGGTGAGTTGAGATGCTTATGACTCTTCCTAGTTTGTCCTAACCTTTGCGAAGCGCAACCATCCCCCACGATCGCACACTCGCGAACTATTACCCAGGCGAACGCCTTCTGCGACCGATCACGCGGCATTAATCGACAAGTTAATCGATGTATGGCCTGGTAAAAATGAGCTTGATGTCATCTGTGCTCTCCCTGTTGGGCTCTCGATGCACTTGCAATGCTGCGTTTGTGCGTCTTATACAATCTCAAACAAAAATCTGCCCTCGCCACTCGATATACTCCAGTTGCCTTCATCAAATTCCCACCCGGTGCTTTTTGCCCGAAAACTCCTCATGCTAGGTGCACTCTTACAAGCTATTGTCCCTTCCTCCCATCAACAATTAGACAACCGCGGTATCTCACATGGGAAGCTATTGTCCCGTGTCGTTGAAAGAGCCATCAGACTCGTGACCACCAATGATGAACTTGTGCGCTCTGTCGAAGGTCTAGAATGCATTATGATTGAGGCACAGCTGCACAATTATTCCGGAAATCTTCACCGTGCTTGGTTAGCGACACACCGGGCGGTTTCTGTTGCGCAAATCATGGGACTGCACCGCGGCCTCAACTCACCATCTCTCAAGTTCCTCGAGCCGGAGACTCGGGCGAATTTCGACCCCAAAAATATATTGTTCCGCATTATTGAGATGGATCTTTACCTTTCATTGATGTTAGGGCTACCTAACAGTTCACTTCAATCTCCCCTATCTACACCGAAGGTGTTGAAGGATCTCCTCCCATTGAGCGGATCCAGCGTATTCATCACGAAGTCTCTCGGCAGATAATTCAGCGCAGCAATGCAGAAGTCAACCGTTTTAAAGAGACGAGAGATTTTGATCGACTTTTGCAGAATACAGCTGCTGAAATGCCGCCTCAGTGGTGGCTGATGCCAACATTTACAGTACGGGGTTCCAATGACAAACAGCTCTTCGATGATACAACTCGCCTCATGGTTCAATTTTCACATTACCACCTTGTAACAAGGCTGCATTTGCCTTACTTGATTCGTTCCCTGGCCGACCACAAATATGACCACAGCATGCTTACAGCCGTCAATGCAAGTCGCGAAATCTTGTCCCGCTACATAGCCTTCCGTTCCTCAAATCCAGTCAATTTCTATTGCCGCGGAGGCGATTTCCTAGCATTTGTTGCCATTGTTGTCATATGCTTTGCCCACATTGGCTCACATAGTCAAGGCGATCAGACCATCCAAGCCGGAGAAATTGGCTTCAGCTGCAATGTTCTAGCACACAGCCGTCTTAGCGACCGAGGGATAATGGAGCGTACCCTCGCAATTCTGCTATCGACTAGCAATGGCGAACCAGACTTGATTGTCTCTAAGCTCAGTCATTTGATAGGACATCTGCTTGCAGTTGAGTCAGATGCGGCAAACGGAAAGTCGTATAGTATGAGCACCTCCGCAAGCGATGAAGAAGACAACGAATCGACCGTGAAGCCAAACAGCAATGGCAACGTCTTACGCATCCATATTCCCTATTTTGGAACAATCAATTTCGAGCCCAGGGCCGGTTCAAATTCTGTATCGAGAACACCTATGCAAGCTGAATCACACACTTCTATTTGGGTCTCAGAACTGCTACTTGCCGATCAGCTAGCGGGTAGCAGTTACAGACCATGCAGCGATGTTGTTTGCCCACTAACCCCAAATGCACACCCAACACAACTACAGACAAGTCAACTGGCATTATCTGGCCCAGACCTGGCCCTTGACGAATTACAAGGATCAAATTTTGAAGACACCAGCGCTGCCCAAGAGCAAACTCTGATGACTTCGGCCTCCGTGGGTACATATCATGACTGGGACCTACAGGGTATTGATCTAGCCCTTTTTGATAGCCTCTTCGGCAGCGCGGATCTTCCGGATGTTGATTATGGGGAAATGCCGACCCCGGTAGGAAATTATCCCGGCCTGTCATCCGAATAAACTGGTTGACTTCACTGGCCCCGGGACACATAAAGGCCTTGAGGTGAAAAGTTATTTGACCTGTTTCACTCAAACCAGCTCATATGCAAATGATTGTCAAGATCCTTAATTTTCCGGGGTGCGTGGCATATTCGTTCTTCCAAGTTGTCAAAAGGATATATCGGTGTCCAATGCGTACTAGACTTCGATAGAAGCCTTCTTTTCGAGCATCGGCTTATGCCCGTCGGTCCTAATCAAATAGGCCGGGGCCTTGCTGTTCAGAGTCTAATACTAGTTCTCGTATACCACCGTATAGGCATCTGGGTACTAGCTAAATCGCTCAGGTTCGCCGTTTTCTGGATTTCCGGCATCAGTTTTCTCTACCAATGAAAATCCACAGAATCGCTCTATCGCTACTGGTTGCCGGATTCTATCGTATTCGGTCCCTCTACCCAGCTTGTCCCGCCTTTACCAGGGGTATCTGGAACCTGACGGGAGGTCCCGCGTACTGACGGCCTTCTTGCCGGAAGCTTTGCCATACTTCTAGACTTCTAGATGTCGGTAATTGGAGTGGCGCGGCCGCTAGTCCATTCGCTTACATGGGTGCTCTCCCCTAACTGGTTTATCGACAATCCAAAGGCCCCGCTCGGCGTTATTCTGCAGCACGTGGGGAGATCTAAGAGAATGATTGCAAGTATACTCTTCATCAACTCTCGGAACTGTACTCATCCGTTCTTCTCGGAAATTGCCAACTCGTAACCGATCAAAGGATTTTCTTGATCAAGAATAGATGTTATTTGGGCGAGAAATTTTTGATACATTTATAAGCGAGATGTTTCCAGGGCGTGGAAGGCGAAAAATATCGTAAAACAAAAGGCCGACATTACGGGGTAATCCACGATGACTACAAATAAGCTCCAGACCTTGATACTTTCAGTGGCGCTAGCTACCACTGCGAGTGCCAAGTCAGACGCGACTAGCACGCAGCCGGACTGGTTCCAAACGTCGCCCAACAGTTATGCTGGTCAGTCCTATAATACTACTGCAACTAAGAAAATACATGCTTAAATTAATTAGGAACTACGGCAACTGGTTCTGCCCCTTTTCTAGCAGAAACCAATCCTGCGCCGTTCGGACAGTCGACTTTCATCCCAAATGCTCCATTGGAAACCTCGGAGCCTATCAAGGGTGCCAATGGGCGAAATATCTTTCAGCTCATGGGAGATCAAAGGTTCGAGCTCTCTGTAACTTTCCAATCATCCGAAAGCTAATTGATCTTGTGAAGCCCTTATTTTTCCCCGGCTGAAGGCTTCGGCGCCGACGAGTATCCGCTTCCCAAAGGAGCCAAAATTGCTCAAATGCACATGCTTCAGCGCCATGGCTCAAGATATCCTTCCTCTTCGGAAGGTCTAGATTCGTGGGCGGCCGGGATTGTCAACGCAAGCAAGCAATTCACGGGCAAGCTAGATTTCTTAAACGACTGGTCTTACAAACTGGGCAAAGAAATCCTAGTTCCAAAGGGGCGCCAAGAGCTATTCGATAGCGGCATCTTGAACTACTACAACTACGGCCATCTCTACGATAACTCATCGAAGCTTGTCATCCGTACGACTTTGCAGTCTCGCATGCTTGAAAGTGCAGAGAACTTCCTTGCTGGCTTCTTCGGCCTTGAGTGGAGAAATCATGCTAACATTCTGGCTACAATTGACTCTGCCACTACGGGTGAATATGCATGCACCAATGAAGGGAAGACGCTGGCTTCGATCGCAACCCCCGTTGGTACCTGGATGGCGACATATTTGAAAGAGCGAACGGCCGAGCTGAAAAAATTAACTGGTAACTATGACTGGACCGTCACGGACACCTACCATGCTCAAAGTCTATGCCCTTATGAAACGATCAGCGTTGGCTACAGCGACTTTTGCGATCTTTTCACCTATGAGGAATGGAAGGGGTATGAGTACTTGATGGATATCGAGTTTGCCGCCATGTCCGGCTTCTTGAGCCCTACAGGTCGAGCACAGGGACTTTATTGGGTCGAAGAGTTTCTCGCTCGAGTCGAGGGTCACCTCTTGAATGTACCTGCCAATACCACCGGGGCTAATTTGACTCTGGACACTAATCCAGTGACATTCCCTCTGAACCAGCCGTTGTACTTGGAGTTCACTCATGATGCGAATATCATAGCTGTGCTCACTGCTTTTGGATTCACTCAATTCAACAACTTTTTGCCTCTTACTGGTGCTCCCAAAAACCAGCAATTCTCCACAAGCAAATTGGTCCCCTTTGCCGGTCGTTTCAACATCGAAATCATCACTTCGCCGCACAAGGTCTCTGCGACACGTTCTTCGAAATCGTCGGCCAAGGACTACATTTCCGGTACCGGTGAAACTCATTACGTGCATTTCATTCAGAACCAGAGGACTGTTCCACTGCATAAGAGCTTTGGAGCTTGCGAGAAACGCGACGATGGCTGGTGCGAACTTTCAACATTCTTGAAGGTGCAAAAGGCGAACTTGGCCAAGGCCGAGTATACGTATGCATGCTTCGGAAATTGGACCATGAAAGACTATGGTGTTGTTAGAAACGGCGTTCCCGCATAAAAGTGTTTTTTGTCCAGACTATCTGGGACACTACTCGAACCAAACCTTGGAACGCACTTTCTCTTCCAACTTGAAGCTTCTCGACCTAGTCAGAGGGCCCTTCAGGCTGATGTTCAAGTTGCTTGTTTCTATTATATAGTTATCGGGTCTAATTCATCACCGTCACCGTGGTCACGCGACACTGGTATATTTGACTTTCTACATAAACTATGAACAACATCTTTAACGAGTCATGAAGCCTAGCTCTGAGAGTTGGAGTTCACAGCCCCTGAAAATCCCAATAGTTTCATCGGTCTCATTGCATCGAGCTTCCCCACACTCATACCCGCAAAACCCCATGACGATCGCACCTCGACATCTTCATCCGCTCTGAGTCCGAACAATATTCAGATTGTCCCCCGGAGCAGAGTGGGGCTTATCACCCGTGGGGAAATCAATTCAAGTCACGACCATAAAACTCCGGACTTGAACCGGAAGTACAATCTGACAGTAAGCAGTCTTCATCGGCGGAATTGTGGGCCAATACCTGGCTCTTCCAATGGGACAAAAGCGATCGGCATGCCAAGTGGAGGGCTGAGAGGAGGGGAAGCCCGCCGGACCTTTCGTACTCTTCTTTTTCGGACCCAATTCAACTTGGGCACGGCCTGGATGGAACGTCGAGGTGCGACTTTGTCTCGATTGCCGACCAATATGTCATCCCTTTGTCTGTATTTGCCTGGCTTTTGATCGAGGCGGGGGTAATCTAAGTGCCGCCAGCCTCAATAACACAAATGCGGAGCGACCCGTGCGGATGTAAGGGATGTGGTATGCACAAACAAAGAGCAGTAAATCAAGTTTGTCGTGCAAAGAGAGCATACATGGAAATGACCTGAATCAAGATTATGCTAACGGATTTAGGCTGTTGCCTCGAGACTGCTCTTCTTCCCAACACTTCTGGGATTGAAATAGATAAATTTGACTCCATATGTACAGAGCATATCATCATGCCTTATCCCCAAACCTGATTCTCCACTCGACTGCGTGCGCAAGGAATTCAAGACCCTCCCGACTCGAAGATCAGGGGTTCTATTGGTCACCAGCATGGACTCCCCTGCACCCATCATGCGATCTCATTTGATGCTCCCTGGATCCGAAATTTGGCCGGGATGTTAATAGAGTTACGGCCGCCCATCCCTATGTACTCCTGATAAAACACCCCCATCCAAAGATCATCGGCGCTCAATCTAGGAACAAAACGCTAGATTCAAAGAGAAATGCAGGAACACTCTGCCTAGCACACGCGTTAACTATCAGCCATGTTTACATTGCGCGTTGCAGTTCGACAAGTATGCAGTTTAGTCACAGGGTCTCAGCGCCAACTCACTCTCTACTCCGCCAAGCAGCGGGGCGCTCAGTGCCTTTCTCCATAGTTTCGGCCTAATAGAATGGAAATTCAAGACCGGTGTCCCTGTGACGGAGCTCCTTGTGTGCCTTTCCTGCGGGGTTGACTCGTGCCAGTGGAGACATGCCTCCGCGAGGCATAGCAGTGGATATCTGAAGGCTGGTCAAAGCATTGTCCCATGCAGTCCCAGGGGCTCTAGGGTGTCTAGCTTCCGCTTTTCCCTTGCTACGGTCTTGCGGAAATGGAGCGGTGGCTCGGCCATTTCAATTCTGGTTGTCCGTGATGTTTTTAAATAGGCCTGGGGTTGCCCTTTGATGGATCCTAGATCGTTCTTCCCCACGCGAGGCTTGGCATCATCTGAAACTCGCACTGGAAGATGTATCTGCTTCAGGGTGTTGTGCTTTCGCTCCTGGCTGCCACGAGTGCAGCCAGTCCTGCGCAAGATGTTTTGCCTAGACAGTCTGGTGGCGCTGGATACTCGCTCAAGCAGCCACCGCTGACAACACCATGGACGGATAAAGTTGGCACTGATCCTTGGCCCGAGTATCCTCGACCTCAATTGCAACGGCCTCACTGGCAAAATCTCAATGGTGTTTGGGGCTACCAGAATGCGTCAAGTCTAAACGCTGTTCAGAGCCCTCCTTTTCGGCCAGCAGCTTGGCCAGAACGTTTTGGTCCCATCTTGCCTTGAGAGTGGTCTTTCTGGTAATTTCTTTCATCTTGATAGTTTATGAATTTAAGTAACATTCTCCTCGCAGGCATTCAGGGGGTATATACTCTGTATTCGTGGTTCTCCAATTCATTCAAGGTTCCTTCGGGCTGGAAGAATGAGAAAGTGCTTCTAAATTTCGATGCTGTTGACTATGAAGCCACTGTTTTTGTCAATGGCAAGAAGGCTGGTTTCCACCGGGGAGGATACTTCCGCTTCACTGTTGACGTAACGCAATATGTGAAGATTGGCCAGGAGAACGAATTGTAGGTTTATCGAAAAATATGCCTGGACAAGAAACTAATTACTTCCATCTCAGGCTCGTCTTTGTTCATGACCCAACAGATGACGGTGACGCTGTCATCCCCATCGGCAAGCAAACGCTCCGCCCCAGCCACATCTTCTACACTCCTTGCAGTGGAATTTGGCAATCTGTCTGGCTGGAGGCTGCGCCGCAAAATCACATCACCCGGCTTGATCTCGATGCTAACATGCATGGTCAAGGTGAGTGACTTGCTCGTGGCTTACCAAAAATTTATAATTTCTAATGACTCGACCAGTAAACGTGACCGTCCACACCTCAGCGGCGAATGCCACTTCAAATGTTCTGGTCACAGTGCACGACAATGGAAAGGTGCTGAAGACCCACAGCGGCCCTTCGAACCGGCCTTTCCAGTTCAACGTCGAGTCACCGGAGCTGTGGTCTCCCGACTCGCCTAAGCTATACAATGTCACCGTAAAGCTGGGCAATGACAAGGTCCAGAGTTATACTGGATTCCGCACGATCGAAAAAGGAAAGGTTAATGGTGTCGTTCGACCGATGCTGAATGGCGAGTTTGTCTTCATGTTTGGCACTTTGGACCAAGGATTCTGGCCGGATGGAATCTATACTCCTCCTACTAAGGAGGCTATGGTCTATGATCTTAAAGTTCTGAAGAGTCTCGGGTTCAACATGGTCCGCAAGCACGTAAGTGGCGACAACTCATTCCTTTTTTTTTTTGGTAGTGATACTAAAGTGAGGTTTAACAGATCAAAGTCGAGACTGAACTATTCTACCAAGCCTGTGACGAGATTGGCCTCCTGGTTATCCAGGATATGCCATCCCTGCGTCCGTCACAGAGCAAGACAAACCCGGCCGACTGCTCTTCGAGCCCTATCCTTCCCAATGCGGAGCAACAGATTGAGTTTGATCGCCAACTTGACCTGCTGATCAATCAATTCAAGAGTTTCCCTAGCATCGCTACTTGGGTAAGAATGAAGAATTTTCCAGTCCAATTTTTGACCTTGACTAATTTCGATCAACAGGTTATCTATAACGAGGGCTGGGGTCAAATTACGGAGTATTTCCCCGAGATCGAACTTACCGAACGTGTCAAGCAGCTGGATCCCACTCGCCTGATCGACTCGGTGACTGGCTGGTATGACCACGGAGCCGGTGATTTCAGCGTGAGTACCTTTCCTTCTCGGGAATATTACCCCCACTGACAGCATTCAGGACAACCACCACTACGCCAACCCACAGTGCGGTACTCCCTTCTACTCGATCAACTCAAGCCCCTACGACGAGACCCGAATCGGTTTCCAGGGTGAGTTTGGCGGAGTCGGAAGCAACGTTTCGATCGAGCAGTAAGTCCCTGTTATCCTGTTCACCTGGTAGGGGCCCTTGCGCTAATCATTCATCTCTAGTCTCTGGAACGTTCAAGAAGCTATCAACACTATCAACCAGACATACGAAATCGATGAGACCATCGATGCCTGGAACTATCGCAGCCACATTCTTCTTGGCGAACTCGAAGACCAGGTCAAGCGCTTCGCTTGCAGTGGTGGTGTGTGGACTCAAACCACCGACGTCGAGGGTGAAGTCAACGGCTTGATGACCTATGATCGCCGCCTGAAGCGTGTTGATGAGGGCCAGTGGAAGAGTGATATTCAGGCTCTCTATGACGCTGCCGCTGCTCGCGGCAATGCGACTATTTCCACTCTCTAGATGAAGAGTGTGCCGTCGAAGTATACCCATTCTAGTTAGGATTTTGCTCAAATCCTTACCTGTACATGGCCGACAGATGAAATTTATAGATTCGGTTGAATTATTTAGTTTATTCCAACCAATAGGAAGTCTTGTACAGAAGTTGCTTCCTCCTTCCCTCAATAAAAAAAAAGGGGAAGCGTTGAGGAATTCGTGCCTTCCATCTCTAAATACCTATACTTCCTTCTCGTCGCATCGCCATTTTCATCATTCCCTTTCCCTCTGTTGAGTCTGTTGAGGGCTACTGACTGGCCGGCACCGGCGCCTCAGGCAGGCCGCCCCTTCCATGTTTAGATAGCTTCGTCTCTCTCTCTCTCTCTCCTCTCAATCACCATCTCTTTTGTGCCTGAGCTTCCTAGTAGCACCCTCCGACACCCTCCATTCACAACCTCGCAGGCAGAAGTCATCATCGTGGCCATTTAGCGACAGTGTTCAACAATCTAGTGGCATCCCGCTGATAGAAATCTTCAACCTCATTGGCATTTTCCTACTATCAGTGAACAAGGCGCGCCTTTGGCAACGGCCGACGGTGTCTTTCTCCCAGTTCTGAGGCTGTATGATAGATGGTGTCGCGCTATGTTTTCACCCGCAGCGATAATGCTTCAACTTAGAAAGTACGTGGCTAAGTGAGGGAAATGACAGGGGGAAATTGTCTTACGGGCGTCTTGCTACGGGTCTCGCTGTATTGGTGTATCGCTGCGAAGATACCGGGGATTGGAGGAGGATTGTCCAAGAGGGTCGCTGGACCCTACTTGACGACGAGCATATGCTCGAATACCCCGATACAGGACGACATCCTCTGAATGGCTCGCGGCAAGCGCTGTCTGTCAGTTTTCGATAACGCATATCCTTCTACCAATGGCGAATCTATCTTGACGATATTCATAAAGTATCCGTGATAAAATCCAAGAGGTGTTTCCGGTTGCGATCATGGATTGTGTACGGAACCACCGTTCGTCCTTTGGAATCCGAATTCTTTCGAATAGAGAATGACGGTGTGGTATGGTCAACCCTTTGCTGATACTTGCATGCCAGATCTGACTTGATTTTAGTACTCATCGCACATTATCTGATTTTGGGATGATTCGTTCGATCCATATGTTCCTCTCTTGACCTCTATCATTGTGGAAGCTACGACTCTATCCCCACCTGGAAGTGAAGAAACGGCCCCGTTTGCAGAGATGAAAGCTGTCTGGTTGAACTTTTCTTTCCCTCTCAAGGGTTACCACTCTTTGTTTGCTATTTTTTTATGTTTGCCATTCCCAATTTCACGTCGACTGCTTCATGAGGTCCTTGTTACCCTCTTGTTTTTCCACGTTTGCTTTTATGGCCTTACAATTATTGCCCTGCTTCTTGAATATGATCGAGATTACTCCTCGGGATTAGGCTAGCAATGTAGAGTAATATTATGAGTCTGCTCCTTCTATGCGTATACAGTAAAGATTGCCATTCAATCTTAAATTGCATTTTGAAGCACTTAGTTGAAACACAGTACTATCTGCACAAGATCGCGGGTGTTATCTCGACCAATCGAATGAAGATAAAACCATCTTGCCCAATGCAACTTGCTGCAGTTTCATTTAATAACACGGGCGCATGGGTGCAAATATCGGCGTTTTGACGCCATTGCTGCATGGACTTTGCAAAAAGAGAAAATGTGAACATTGGCTCTGATTCGACCAGAACCAAAATCTCATCACATTGACGGTCCTGGAGATACCGAGAGCGTTTAGTTTAGATTATCATGACAGTGTGGTAGACTTGTCACATTATCCTATTTGAGATAGGTCAGAAACCCCCGCTCAGAAATTTAAGATGACCTCTACAGAGTAAGGTGAAAAGATACAAAATGGACGGCTTGCAGCTGTCAATTTCTTCACAAAAACCTAATTAGATTAATTTTAGAACGGCAGTTCCATGGAAGCCACGTCCCTGTGTGGGAGAACCTGGGGCAAACGCGACGGTTGAGTGGCCAAGGCACGGCGACTGGTGTCTAGACCGTTGTTGCTTTTGGACTGATCAGCGCAGGCATTGTCGATCTGCAAGCGCGGCTGTTTTGGCAGCGGCCTAGCGCGTCTCAGGCTGTAATTAGTACCCCTAGAATGAAGTCATAGGGAAGATAGCGGTAAGCCAGCTAGTTCTCGATCTGGCTGTTCACAGAACATACAGCGCGGAATGGAATCGGCAAACAAGAAGAAAAAATCTCTCACTATGCCCCTATTCCCTATTATATTTTACGTCAAAGCTACTCCGTACTCGTACTACCTACCCTATGTAACAGCCTACGGGGCCCGCAACTTGAAATCAGGCCATAGGTCCGACTTCACCCCGTTTCCTTTTGTCAGGCCACGCCATCACACGACACGACACCTCGAACCGTTTGAGACTGCAGGAATGTTTAATATCCAGCCGTTTTCCGACTGGATACTTTGTTCACTAGCGTTCTCCTTTCCTGCATGCGTTCCTCTTTTTCTTCTCCTTTTCTTCCGGGACCCACATGGCTACCGAGAAACTCCAAACCGTTGGATTTGCTTTGCTTGGAAGACAACATGTCCCATTCCGAGGCTCATAACATGCGTCAATCAGGATGCCGAGGGATCCGAGAAGAATCTTACGAGTTGCAGAATCTTCATGAGTTTCGATAATCCCTGCTATCAGCATGCCATACGGACAAGAAGCACCCCATAAAGGGGAACTCAAACAAAACAAATAATAATAAAAAAAGGTTGCCCGAGCCGAGCCATCGGCCGAGTGGACCTAATTTCGGAAGGTGAAAGTCTTGACCTTTAGGACCACAGCGGAGTTTCGTAATGTGTCGCTTGCAGTAGGTCAATCGTGGGAGCCTGACAGGTGCCCCGTCGCTGTCAAAAACTCCGAGACGATGCATCGACTTTTGGTTTGGATGCCTCTGCTTCATCTCTCAGGCCCTTGAGCGCGATCAAAGCGCGTGGCGTAGCGTATATATTGCCTCTCGAGCCTAATAGGCGGTTATGTCCTCCTCGTATCATCCACGCGGTCGCTTGTTTCAGTAATTGGTGAGATTTCCGTCTATTATCCATGGGTTGATTCCTGACGGGCCCCCTGTGGAGGTGAAGTGGAGGAGATTGCAGGGATCAGCCCACATCTGCCGATTCCCTGCTTTATGTACATAGCCACTAGTCCGGAGTTGCACAACCTAGTCTTATATCGATGGTCTGATTCGACGGGACACTTCTATTCCTTCTCGATGCACTGTTTTTTTCTCTTTTTCTCCGAGTTTGAGCGATCGTCAGAAACCGGGATGGTCACCTCTCCTGGAAGGGGACCCGCCTACATCCTGCCTTTGATACCCAAATCGAGTTTAGAGGGCATCGCATAGAGAACAAGATCGTGTTGGGGGGGGTTCGGATCTCACACATGGCGGGATTCCGCCAAAATTGGAAGACCAACTCGAAGCATATAAATAAACTGTCTGCCCCGATCATGCGTTTGCCACGAGGAGCCCCAGTTTTACATTTCTCATCCCAACGGTCTTACTTTTTCTATTTATACACCCTCATTTTCTCTACAGGAGTGTATTATCCTTATACTATCCTCCCGCAATAATGCCACACGATTACGGACTTGGCGGGATTGGCCCCCAGCCAAAGCATATCGACCGGAAAGCTATCCACACCAGTCTAGAGGAGAGAATTAAATATCTTCATGACTTTCTCGAGTTTGGTTCTGGTAACTACATCAGTTCTTCCTGTCCAGTGAACACTATGTTCGGGTACTAACTTGTGTTTACTTCATCAGCCGATATTGAAGCTCTCGCCAGCGGTGCCAAGTACATTAAGCAACTCATCCCTGCCGTCGTAAACCTCGTCTACAAAAAGCTTCTTCAATATGACATCACCTCGCGTGCCTTTCACACTCGATCGACGGCAAATGAGGACGAGTTGGAAGAAGACTATCTACACGAAGAGGCCCCCAAGATCCAACGACGCAAGATGTTCCTTCGCTGGTACCTTATTCGTCTATGCCAAGACCCCACAAGCATGGAGTTCTGGAGATATTTAAACAAAGTCGGGTATGTATTATGATCTCACCTTCAGTCAAAGAGAACCCATCAAGCTAACGCCATGAAAGAATGATGCACAGTGGCCAGGAGCGTATGCACGCCCTCAACATCGAATACGTTCACATCAGCGTGTGTATGGGATACATCCAAGACATTTTCCTCGAGGCTTTGATGTCTCATCCACACCTGTCCCTCCGCCGCAAGATCGCCCTCGTACGTGCGGTGAACAAGATCCTTTGGATCCAAAACGATCTCTTCGCCAAATGGCGTGTCCGTGATGGCGAAGAATACGCCGACGAAATGTCAGTCTACAGTTTCGGATCTCGCGAAGGCTACCTCGGAGATAAGAAGATTCTTGGCTCCAGCTCAGGCAGCTCGGAGGACGATGATAGATCGAGTATTGCCAGCGGTGTCACAACGGCCCAAAGCATAGCTCCTTCAACGGCCCCTTCAACACATACTACACAGACCACTGATAGCAGCCGAACTGCGCAAAGTGGTTCAACCAAAGCATCGGCGTGTCCGTTTGCTGAATTCTCCAAAGCGCAATCTATGGAAACTAAAATTTGGGCTGGGAATCATTAGAGACATGGGTTGGATTCGGATTTGGTCGCATTTCAAGCGAGTGGTGGGACTCTCTGGCACTGGAATTGCATGGGCGGAGTTATAGTATATGAATTGAATCTCTATTCTTTGCGATATTTTATATGGAGCTTTCTATAAAGCGTAGTGGGGTAGGTTTCTTGGACCTCGGGAGTAGTTGTTGATCCGACGGGGGAGAATGAGTCTTCCAACACTTGTCGGGGAACGGTCCGAATACACTTTGACTTCTCCAAAATTCGGGTAAGCAGCCTTTGGCGGGGGAATCAGTACTTTCAACGTTGTGTGGATTGTTCTCGAAGTGGCTGACAGACCCTAGCAAAGTATTGGATGGGATTGAACGCCACTGAATTCCAACCCTAGGGCCCGGCGTTATGAATTCTATGCGGATGCGGGCAGATTAGGGTTATCGGCTAGACTCCTTAGGGTTGCGACATACATCAGCTATTTCTATAACAGTGCTGTTTCTAGGAGAATCGAAAAGGTATCAACTACTACTAGTAGTAATAGTACGTTCCTGCTTCAAGTATATATGAATTTGTATATCCGAACATCCGACCGGATGAATAATGTGAAATGGTTAGCAATCCTCCAGTGCGGAATACTCCCGGATGTGCCCCACTTGAACAGCTTGAGTGGACAAAAAGCATAAAATGATCAAATTGTATTCAAATCCAACTGAAATCTCGGGACAAGACCCCCACTCGGCTCGTAGTCAAGGCAGTCAAGAACGTATATACCCATGCTTAACTCCAGAGTTTATACTTAGAGTATCCACGGTAGGCAATCGGAGATAAGCAGAACCCCGTTCGGTCTACGCATTCAAGGTCAACCTTTACCTAGGTAGTTGGAGTTCATCACCCCTCCACACCATCCAATCCACCCCACACCTCGATCCAATTCGGCAAGATCAGCTTAATTATTGACTCGTTAAATCCAACCCCTCCCTCGCGACCTTGTGTACTAGTAGCACACCTTCCCATCCATTTCTTCTCTTCTCTCCTATATCTCATCGTCATCACATCCTCTCATAATGGCGCAGAACAGCTCCGCGGTGACTCCGCTCATCATCAATAATGAGTCCATCGTGACCGACATCAAGTTCGCCGTCAATGCCCCCGCCACCGGTGAGCTCTCAGGTCACTGCGCCGGTGCCTCAGTCGACGATGCCGTGCGCGCCGTGGAAGCTGCCCAGGCTGCATTCCCCGCCTGGAGCAAGACGCAGCCCTACGACCGTCGCGATGTCTTGTTCAAGGCCGCTGAGATCATGGCTTCCCGCAAGGAAGAGTTCATCGCATACCAGCGCGAGGAGACTGGCGCTGGTCGCCCCTTTGCTGAGCACACCTTCAACCTCGGCGTGAGCTTCATCAAAGACTTTGCCGCACGCATTTCGACTATCGAGGGCATCGTCCCGAACGTGACCCGCGAGGGCGAGGGCGCTATTGTATACAAAGAGCCATACGGTGTGATTCTGAGCATTGCGCCTTGGTAAGCTTCCTCTCTGCAGATTAGATACTTCGGGAACTTTCCCGGAACTTGGGGCTTTGTTATACCCCAGGGCTGCACCGTGTAACAGTTGAAACTAACCTTGTTCAATTAAATGCAGGAACGCTCCTTTCATCCTTGGCACTCGTGCCATCGCTCTCCCCATCGCGGCGGGTAATACCGTCGTCTTCAAGGGCTCCGAGCTCTCGCCCAAGTGCTTCTGGGCTCTCGGTGACGTCTTCCGCCAGGCTGGTCTTCCTGCGGGCGTCCTCAATGTCATCTATCACCAAAACTCCGACGCAGCCGCCGTAACCAATGCGCTGATCGCCCACCCTTATGTCCGCAAGGTCAACTTCACCGGTAGTACCCTGGTCGGTTCTATCATTGCTTCCACCGCTGGCAAGCATATCAAGCCTGTTCTCCTCGAGCTGGGCGGCAAGGCATCTGCAGTTGTTCTCGACGACGCGGATCTCGACAAGGCCGCCATGAACTGCGCCATTGGATCTTTCATGCACGTAAGTCTTCGTCGCAAATGCACTGCTACTCTATTAGAGTATCCATACATACAATCCCTACCTTGAACCCCTCAACAATAACTAACCAACCCAATCCAATCAGTCCGGCCAAATCTGCATGTCGACCGAGCGCATCGTCGTCCAACGCAAAATCGCCGACCAATTCAAGCAAAAGCTCGCCGAAACCGCCGAGAAGATCTTCGGCAAGGACGCCCCAGCCCCCGTCCTCGTCAACGCAGCCGCAGCGACAAAGAACAAGAAACTCGTCTCGAACGCCGTCTCCCAAGGCGCGAAGCTTTTGTTCGGCGACGCCAGCGCCAACGAGCCCATCGATACTCACATGCGGCCCATCATCGTCGACGGCGTCACCAAGGAAATGGACATGTACGCGACCGAGTCGTTCGGACCGACCGTTTCCCTTTTCGTCGTCGATACGGAGGAAGAGGCCGTTGCTTTGGCGAATGATACCGAGTATGGTCTTACTAGTGCTTTGTTCACGAGTAACCTCTTCCGCGGCCTGCGTGTTGCTAAGCAGATTGATTCTGGGTATGTGTTGCTTTTCTCCATGTCCCGTTGATCATTTACTAATCGCGCGTCTTGAACTTTAGTGCTGTCCACATCAACGCATTGACTGTGCACGATGAGCCGGTCCTGCCTCACGGTGGATGGAAGAGCAGTGGATTTGGTCGATTCGGTGGAATCCACGGCTACGATGAGTTCTTGCAGACCAAGACCGTCACCTGGCACGAGTAAGTAATTTGCAGGACGGCAGCCCTGGTCCCCTGATTAGCTGGGGTGGGGAGAACGACCCTTCGCGAGACTTTGGATTTGCTTGCGGGATTTTCGGCTCGGATTTCCATTCTTCTTTGGAGCGGCTTTTTGGTTTCTTTATGGCCCCCTGGATCATATTTTTCTTTTGAGGCCTTAGGCGGGATAAAACATAATACCCCTTTCTAGAATGATGATATTTGAAAATTGAAGTGCAGGCCCTCTCAAAGTAGCACGGAAAGACCTGTTTCTCAAAAAGCCTTGGTTGATACCAGTCAAATTTACCATAGACTCGGATTAAATCAAGACCTACTGTATCATACTGCCTACTCAATTCAATATGAAAAGGGGCATAGGCTTAATCGAGTGGTTTTCGCTCTTTAGGTTGGCGCTATGCATATTGACTCCCTTATTATGGAGTACGGAGTAACCTTCGATGGTTGCCTAGAGGGAGTGGCGCCCACCTTGAGGCAGTATTAGTGACACCCCATCGGGTGAGTAGTTCAAGTTACCTCAAGCGAAGGTATGATTGGCAATATTAGTTCAATTGCACGGGTCTTGGGTAGTACTGGATATTGCTGAATGTTGCGGTATATGATAGTACGAACTTGCGATTATTACGGAAAAGCTGAGCTGGTTGGGAAAAGCGAATCCTGTGATCGTCTGGGTTCTCATTCAGGTCATCTGGTGGTGATTCATAATTGTGATTCATAATTCAATAGGGGTGATTTGTTCAGATGGGTTAGGCTCTTGGAGTCTTGATCCTGAATGCCAGCCCAAGATATTCCCCGGGATAGCCTCGCGAGAGTGTATAACTATGAGGACTCGGAGAGCCTTGGTAAAAGTACACTTGAGCTCAAGCCAAACGAGAGGCTCAACCTAAGTGACAACTATCTGATTGATCATTTTGTATTTTCGACTTCTCAGTGCAACTAGGCGATTTGTTAGTTGGCGGCTAAGTGAACGACCGGCATAGAACTGCCGACCCCTGGTTGCCTGAAAATCAAAATGCACTTTCAGTGCATCAAGCAGATATCTTACTAAGATATGACTGATCTGGCAGGTGGCATCGTTCAAGACCGCATCGGTTCCGAGATGCGATATTAATCTATGGACCCGCGATCCTTTAGCCACCGCGCCAGGCGCAAATTTGTATTTAGCAACGAACCGGTGAGGCTCTTCGCACTCCATAACCGGATTCTCAGGGACCCGGGTGAGAAAGCCGAGATCAATTCCAGGTGTCGAGAAGATTTTGATTGGAAGCCATTTGACCCATCTTTGGGGGCGAGATAGAACTTAGTCCCTGAGGCCCGCAATAGCGTCCGAGATAACCCCATCGACAAGACAACAGACTCGGTCTCGCCAGCAATTACCTCACAGCGGGTCTGTATGGATGGCCTTGTGCATCCGCCGTGGCGCATCGGAGATATTACAGATGATTTATGTTTACGGAGTATGCGACCCTGAACTCCCCCGTAACGCGATTGTGCAATTGGCAGTCTTCCAGACTTGGCGGAAGCGCCAAAAAAGCCTGTCCATCTCTCAGCTCCACGAAGGAATCACTACCTTTATGGAGAAAATGACCGATATGACGAGTGTCTTGGAACAAGTGCGAAGCCTCGAAATCACGCTGACGCTGACGGGCGTCTTGTATTTGGTTTTGGGTCTTGGCTGGGGTTCTCGTATTCGACATAGCCAGCATAGCCTCGCAATTTTCCCGGCGGGGTGTCTGGCCCAATACCTGGGATGACAGGAAGTCAAGTCATGCCAATGCTGTACCTGCATGTCAGCCAAGAAAGGCCAATTTCCCTTGACCAGCGAAGCACCGGTCTCGCCAACACTGGTTGCTGGAAGTCTCCCGCACTCGGACCGCTGACCCACGATACCCTAAACCCCAAAGCGATCGCAAAACCGGTTTACCCGGATTGGACCCTAGCGGTGAGTTGTGCTGGCCCTGCGCAAGCGTGCGTGCAAACGCAGCTACGGACATTAGTGCGTACAGTAGTAACTCCAAGCAAGAATGGAGGCTCCAGCAGCGAACTCGATGCAGCGCTAGTATCCGAAGCGAAGAGGCTGAATGGATTGCCCGTTGCCCGTCGGCATGGTTCAAGATCCATTCTTCCATCAAAGTTCACGGGGTGGGGTGGAGGCGAAAGGGCAAAAGAGCTCGCAAATGGAGTCAGACATGGCTATTTTGAGCGCGCGATTCACAGAATTCCCATGGACGAGAGTCAATAGCGCGGAGGGAGCTCCGCGTCGGGTCTCTCGAGCCGGAGCAGCGAGAGAGGAGAGGGGGTCCTGAGAAAGAACATCATCTCCGTCCGTCGGGTTGTGAGTGGACCAGTGTTGGACGCCCTCCACCCCACCACCCGGCGAATTAGGGTCAGGAACGAGAAATCCATTGGCCCCCGGCAAATCACCGTGCACGCAGTGAGACAATCGAAATTTCCAGCACGAAATACGGTCAGGACGCAGGATGCACGAAAGAAGAGGGAACAGCCACAAGCCGAGTGGTACGGCAGCACGCAACCATCCAGGTAGCCCACATCGTCCCCTGATCAGCTGTTGATCCTTTCCGATGACATCTTTGGGCCGACGAACAGGCGGGATCGGCAAAGGTGAAAGGTGGGTTGGGCATTGTGATGGGTTGGGTTCATGGGGGTGGGGAATCTTGATTTCAAGATGTTCAGGGGAGCGGGGAGGAGTAGAGTTATCGCATGTACCTGTGTATACATGAATACGGAGGTGGCCGGTAGAGATGATGACAGCGCCGGTGGCGTTGGAGGAGGAGGAAATGAGGGAAAGATTTGGAGAAGATTGATTGGAAGTCACAAAAGCCATCGGGAAAATGAGATCAGTCCCTGTGATATGATCCATACGGTATGGTTGGTGTATGTATTGACAACCCGGAGAATATCCGGGTGATGTGTGGTGTATCACACAGTTATGGTGTATGGTAGTTCCAAGTACTGGTATCACAGATAACGGAGTGACTCCAGAGTACAGAGTACAGAGTAAGACATTTAAAATTAACATGCTAAGAATGGTGTATAGTATACGTAGAAAATAATAATAAGATCAAATCCAGAACAAAAACATTCTATGGCCCCCATATAGTATATCATCTTAATTACGGAGTCCCAAAGTATTAAGGGTGACCCAAGATTGCTCGACTCCATTCTTAGCCCTAGACACCCTAGACAATCCAATTTCCCTTCATACTTTTGGGTTTAGCTTGGAATGGTATTTACTGGCATTGCATTCCCCTAACTGGTGGGAATCCTGTCTAGATACTACTAGTATACTGTACAGTACTCCGTATTGTAATAAGACTTCGCCTTACCACGCTAAGATGCACTAATAATGCAGCCCAAGACTCAAATCCCACGAGCCACAGCCCCACGAGGATACCGTTGCATCTGTACTCCGTGCATCCCATGGTGGATTAAGAGTAAAAATAACCAGATCAATCACTCCGTAAATTATATCCATCACTTTAATCCATATCCATCACCTGGGCACTTTCATCCAAAATAACCTGGTGGCGTGTGAACACCTAGGTAATATCGCCTCCTCCAACCAGGGTCCTCTCCAAACATCGACTCACCTATTCTCGTCAACATACGGCTGCGCCTCGTAAATCTAATTCTCGCTTGCAAAGTAGGCTTTCGATGCCGACCCACTTAGTAGATAATTACTGGTCGGTGCCTGGCCAGCGGGGGGGAGACACTCAAGGTGATTATGGGGCTCGAATGCCTCCACCCCAAACCCTCCGAGAAGTAGAAAGGCACTCGCCCTCCTCCTTTCCTACTTCTTCTCTCTTTCTTTCTTTCAACCGTCGTTCCTTCACCCCAGTCATTCGTTGCTATCCCAAGCGTCCTTTCGCTCTATCCCAACTTTAGTCATTCTTTGCTTCTACAGCACCAATCCATCAAAATGCAGTTCACCACCGGTACCGTTTTCTCCACCCTCGTCGCCCTCGCCGCGGCTTACACCGCGCCCGACTACACCAAGGGCCCCGAGGGTAATGCTATCCGCTACCCCGGCCTGAACGAGCAGGTCCCTGAGGGCGCTCCCTACGAGATCAAGTGGGACAACACCCTTGGCGAGACTGTCTCTCTGGTCCTCCTCCGTGGTCCCTCCACCAACGTTGTTCCCCTCGAGACTATCGTTGAGGACATCCCCAACTCCGGCCACTACACCTGGACTCCCGGTTACAACCTGGAGGTTGACACCACCCACTACGGTCTGCTGATCGTCGTTGAGGGCACCGGTGCCTACCAGTGGTCTTCCCAGTTCGGTATCTCCAAGGGCAAGGGCTCTACCACCACCGCCGCCTCTTCCACTACCACTACCGCCGCTGGCTCTGGCTCCAACGGTGGCACCGTCACCGTCATCGAGGATGTGACCACCACCTACTGCCCCGAGAGCGAGACCGCTGCTCCTTCCTCCACTCCCCTCACCATCACCACCGTCATCGAGGGTGTCACCACCACCATCTGCCCTGAGGAGGAGGCCTCCACCACCCCCGTCGGTGTCTCTCCCTCTTCTTACTCCACCCAGGTCGAGAGCGTCGTCGTCACCACCACTGAGTGCCCCGAGGAGAGCCAGACTCAGGTCCCTGTTGCTCCCACCACCCCCGCTCCCGTTACTCCCAGCGGTAGCCGTGTGCCCCACGTCCCCTCCGCTTCCAGCACCCTGAAGAGCACCCCTCTGGCTGTTGCCCCTACCGGCACTGCTGCCCCCACTGCCTCCGCCACCCCCGTCTTCAACGGTGCTGGTCGCACTTCCATCAGCCTGGGTGCCGTCATGGCTGGTCTGTTCGCCGTTCTGGCCTTCTAAGCGGTTTCACCCCCGCTCGACTTGAGGGGAGTTTGACCTGAACCTTACTTTATCCGGGTCATTTCTCTCCTTTGGTCTTTTCTTTCTGTATGAGTTTCTCCCATGGATCTCCGGATCTCCTGTTGTTAAACTCTTAATGCCCTTCATTGTTTTTTCTTGAAGGAGGTATCTCGACGGAATTAATGAGGATTGACACAAATTTTACCTTTTTTTTATGGAACCACTTATTCTTATTCCCATTTCTTGTTGTTATCTTTTTCGGGACC
The DNA here is from genome assembly GCF_028828005.1 of Penicillium manginii. Classification (NCBI taxonomy): domain Eukaryota; kingdom Fungi; phylum Ascomycota; class Eurotiomycetes; order Eurotiales; family Aspergillaceae; genus Penicillium; species Penicillium manginii. The sequence goes on along the minus strand of NW_026643103.1, from coordinate 3,169,413 downwards.
ACCTTCGGTCTCTGAGCTGGGCTTTCTTTTGCGATCTTCTTTGTGTACCATCTGTTTTCTCTCGATTCCCACGGGAATCAAGTCAGCTTATGCTCGTAATGACATGCTCTATGCTTCTTATCTCACTTCTCGTGCCCTGGTCTCATCGTAGTTTATGTAGCGTTGCGATCAAAGTCGCCTTTCAATCGTCAATGGGCAATGCTGACCTTTGAATGCATACAATCCGAAACCTTGTCGTCGGCGAAGAACTTGGAAGAGTGGGCAGACCCAACGTCATCTGGAATGCACACTTCCAAGCTTCTCGAACAAAACCTAGTCAAATTTCAAACAGATCCAGATCTCCTCGATCCGCGCATCCGAAGTCGAGTGGATACCAATAGCCGCATCATGAAGCATAATTAAAGTTGTTACATATAAACCGCAACAACCGTCGACGGACTGTTTCAGATAGATCATTCCAACGGCTGAGGCGGGTGAGTATGAGGACTAGTATGGTATAGATCAGTACACAATACCCCGTGGTGTAATACCTCCCATGGTAAACGAACACTCAAAGAAAAGAAGAGAAAAGAACAATAGTATTTGACAACAACCTCATCCATACTTCTCCCATATGTTCAAAAATATCAACAACCTCGTACACCCTGATAAGCGAAAGAAATAAACTTCCCAATCGGGACGTACCCCTCCCAACGCGGGCGGTGTATGTATCATCACGTGCTTGCACGATAAGTTTCGATAAGGATTTTTCGTTGTCGGGGCCGCCACGGAGGGCCAGCCTCGACATCCAACACCGACAAAACTCAACCCAATCCACTTCAAGCTACGGTGCTGCAGGCAGTACAGTACAGTACATTTATAACACCACACCATCCACACTCGTCACAATGGTCCAGGGATCTTTGAAGAAGAAGGCCACCACGGCCACGGCAAAGCGGTACGTTCAGGAGCAGGGAAGAGCAGGATCCAGGACAAGGATTCGAAGATCCTACCCTTTCTCAAATCCCAATCTCGATCCTGGGCCCGCTACAGCGAGGTGGCGCCGAGAGAAAAGAATCCAACGCACGAATGAGGAAAAATCGCAAGACTGGGAAACAAAACTAATTCGATTTCTACCTCAGTGGTGCGGGTGCCAGAACGAGACCCGGTGTTCGACAGATCGCCCCTAAGAAGCAGGCTCTTGTCAAGACGGCCAAGTTGAACAAGGTACGTCTAGGACCCGGTGGTGCAGGGGTGTAGTCCCAGTTATGAACTGGATTGCGGGTTGCGATTGTGATTGTGATTCTCTGCAGATGCAGACTCTTCCAATCCAATTCAATCTATTCAATCCAGCAAACCACCCTTCCCAGTGCCTCCCTCGAGAAAAGGATAATAGCTAACCACCCTTCGCTAGAAACTCACTTCCGGCCTCGTTTCGAAGACAGAGCGCAGTCTCGCGACCAAGGCGGGCCATTTGGAGCTGTTGGCTGGTGGAAAGAAGGATCGGTTGGAGAAGGAGAGGAAGAAGAACCCCATTCATAACGGGCAGAAGAAGTGAGCGGGTCGAGGGCTATTTTCTTTGTCCGTTTGTTCGGTTCCGTTCAAGTTTCTTTCTCTTTCGTTAGGTTGGTCAGACTGGGTGTTCCAAGGGCATGGATCGAGTATGTTTGCCACTACATATCATCCATCTAGGGCATGCGCTGGTCTGATCGCAGCGATACATTCATGAATTCGATACCCCGTTCTCGCTGACCCATACTGGTACCTCCCTTTTACTAGAAATCTATACTTATGCACCTACATTTACTGCATTGTTTGGATCAAGTAAGACGACTGTTCTTCTAGATGGATGTATTGGGAAAAGAAATGTGTACAAGAACCAGTCCGCGCCATGAATCATGAAGACAAGAGAACTCGGCTCAACATGCTGGGCGGAATTCGTTAATCATAAACAAAGTAGTGTATCAGTCGTGATGCGTATAAGAGATGACAAGAAAATCCGGAAAAAGATATCAACGAAATTCAGAAATATAAACGAAAATGAAAATGAAAATGAAAAAAAGGGTATCTAATGGTCCAACTCCAGTCACCGTTCCAATCCATGCCATGCCTTGCGTATTGCTGCCGTTTTGTTTTTGTTTTATTCAAGGATTTCGCGCTCAGAATTTAGAGACCCGGCTCGGAACACCGGCCTGCTCAATCAAATCCTGGCCATGCTCCATCCAATTCGCGAATCCAGCATCCGACGAGTCCGAAGGGAAGTCGTCCCAGACCGGATTCTCAGAGTCCGCGTACGAAGACCAAGTTCCCTTCGGCACATCGGAGGTAGACCACGACGGCAGCTTGGCTAACACGCAAGTATAATAGACGTAGAGAATGCGGCAGAGCAGCTCGACGCGATCAACGTAGTGCTGCTGCGTGGGGTCGGGGCTTTGACCACCATCGCCGAGACGTTTCCACCAGGAGCAGCGCCATCGCAGCGAGAGCAGGATGTGGCCGAGTTCGTTGAGGAAGCGGATATGCGTGTCGTGCGAGATCTGCTTCCATTTGATGTTGTAGAAGTCGCGCTCCAGTTTGCGGAACCCTTCGACCTCCATCATTCGGCAGATTATGCGGGAGAGTTGGGCGGCGAGGAGGATGTCGCGCCGGTCTTCGGGATTGTTGATGTCCATTGAGCGTTCTTGGCCGTTTTCGTCGAGCGGGACGAAGGTGTAGCGGGCACGACTAGGCATGTTGTTCCATTGTGATAGGAGGGTCTGGGAAAGAAGGTTAGGAAGGTTGATGTTTATGTTGGGGAAGTAGATCTACTCACGTATGCCTGGTTCATTGGGTCGCAGTCCTTGACACAGCTCAACCAGTTCTTCGACTTGTCTTTGGAATCAACGATGCGTCGGTCAATGAACTCGATGAAAGTTGACTTCGAGTTGCCGTTGTATTCGCTGAGGCTCTTCAAGAATTTGTATGTCTCGCCGAGATCGAGGACATACAGTGAGCCCCAGGCTTGGCTGGCACGGATGTTGAACCGGCCCTGGCGCTCCCCAAGGAATGACAAAAGTTGAGTCATGTCAAATTCGGTCGGAATTTCCATTCGGACTCGGCCGTTGCCGTCGATTGTCGGATGGTTGATAGCTTTTTGGGCTATAGAAGGTTAGTTGGTGGCTCATGCATATCGCATCGGAGGTGACTTACAGATGTAGTTGCACGTTCCGAATTCAACAATGCTAGAGAAGCAAGCACGAGCGCAGGGTTGTTCGTGAAGAGTAGGGCGGCATGCATCACAAGGGGCGCTTCCGTCACACTTTTCATTCAAGTTAGCCTCGTTCAACATCGAATCATATCGGAAACACTAACCTTGCGCTTGTTCAATCGGCACTGAACACAAGTATCCTTGTTCTTACGACGTAGCCCAGCATTGGCTCTGCCCACCATGCTCAGAGGACCCTTACGTCGAGCACCCCGTGGAGGGGAAACAAAGTCGGCTGACGCAATGGAGCCACCTTGACCGTCTTCCTGTACAATTTGCAAGGGCTTAGACTGGCCCTGATCCATGGACTGGGGATTTCTGTTCTTGCGCTTGCGAACGGTAGCCACAGATTGCATTGCAAGGGGCATGGGTCGACCTGACGCCCGTTGACCCGCTGACGAGGAAGCGCGAGACCGGGAAGGGATGCTGACTAGCGAATCGGACGGGGTTTCGCTGACCATGAAGGCGGAGGTGCCGGGTACTGATGACTCTGGGGAGCTGTGGTCGGGGGTAGCGATTTTCCACTGGTTATCCTCGTCCACTTGACGACCAGCGAAGGCAGAACCGTCATCGTTTGTGGCAGAGTACGAGTAGTCGTATATGCCGGACACATCGCCGGCTACGGAGGAATTCTCGGACTTGAACTGGAACCCGTCTTGCACAAGTTTGGCGTGAGTCTGTGGCGCTGGTGATGTCTGGAGTGAGGCGGGTAGCGAAGTAGGTGGTGTCATCTGCGTCACGGGTAACTGCGATTCCAGATTGTTGATCCATCGCGACTCCAGGGATCGGAGGGAAGGCTGATAATGGTTCTTGGAATTATTCTGTGAGTTCATTGCCAGCGGCACTGGTCCTTGACCAGCCATATTCTCCATTGAGATACCGTGGGGCATCTCAGGCCACTGCTCCATCATCGGAAACGACGGTGGCACCTGCTGAAACATGATCGCCTCAGCCGAAGCATCCGGAAATTCCTGCCCCTGAGGCATCTCACCCACATCGTCGACGATCACGGCTCCTCCGGTCGAGCTGTTGGGGCCTTTGCCGTAAGGATACATCACGGGTGCTTCAAGGGACATGCCCGCGGACATGCCCGCAGCAACCGAGTTGAAGAGCTGAAAATGCGGCCATGTTTCGTCGGCGTGGAAGTTGTCCTCCGTAGACGATGGCATAGTACGAGGGCTAATGGTACCACTGCCTGTACTCTCGACACCGCCGTCGACGTAGTTGAAAGTCTCGTTGGTCACATCGCGCTTCCTATGAGATCCATAGCGTGTCAGTCCCCTCTCTTCTCGACCACACCTCTGGTCATCCACACCAGCGAAAAACACCGGTTGAAAGGAGAAATGCGCACCTATTCCGGATCTCTCGCGATCGGTCGAGCAGCGAATTTGTTAGCGGGTCATGAAAGGCGCCCAGGTCGGCGACATCGGCGCACTGGCTTGATTCTTGGCTGGTATCCCACTCGGGGGGGTTGGTCGTATCCCAGGTGTTCCCACGAAGCGACGGAGAAGGCGCCGTCAGTTTGCCAATTATCCAGAATTTTTGGGTCGATACCCGCAGCAGTCGCAGCGCTTCCAGTGTCCATACAGGGTATAGGCGGGTGGAGAGGTTGGGGTTGAAGAGGCCGGACAAAGATCGCAGAAAAAAAAGACGAGACTTTTTTTCCAGCGACTTTGCGGGAGGGGTGGAAGTGTTGCAGCGAAGCAAGTTGAGAGTGACAGATTGATGATGGGTGAGGATGAGAGAGAAAGACAGAGGGGAAGAAGATGACGAGTTCCCCACCACCAAAGTTTTGCGTCTGCAATCGCCTTGAGTCTTGGAATCGCACAGACCACGGCGGGTTGCGCGGGAGGAGGTGTACTTTGGTACTGGTGCTGGTACTGGTACTGGTACTGGTACTCAGGTTCAGGTACTCAGGTACTCAGTAGATTTAAATTGGATTAATAAATAGTCTCGTTCTAAATATTCAAAGAGGTGCTACGGTAATTAAGTAAAGGGAATGTGCAGTGAATAGAGGGTAGAGTATGCAGTATACAGTCCTAGTGTAGTGTACTCCGTACGGACTGATGATCGCCGAACCAACAAGGTGGACTGATCTTACGCGAGACGATCACAAATCGCTGATAATCAACCAGGAACGTGCCAACCAGGGCCAACAGGGTCAAACCAGTTCAGTCTAGGGAATACTCAATATACTCTAATATACTCAGTAGTACCCTGTAGTGTCCATACTGGGTTAATCATTCCCACGGTCACGTTAAGTCACGTTCAACAGTCACGTGAGTAGAAGGGTGGGACCATCTACGCTAGTCTACTTTGGTAATTTGTATGCACTTTAGTTCTTCGGTGCCAGCATTCATGTCATAGATCTAGTTATGGCCATGTTATATTTGATTAAATTGACTTAGGGTATAACTACTTATATACAGGTTTATCCACATGGGCATACTACCAACCTAGATATACATATACATATACATATACCTCTATCTGTACACCAAATGCAAACTCTGCATTTGCCTCACCGAGTCTCCATCCGGCGAGTCCAATTGCCGCTCCCCGCAACCCGGACAGCTTCACCGTGGCCATCCCCATTCGGCACCCCGGTACGCTCCATATGTCAGTGGAAAATGCCTAATCCAAGATGCCTAATGGCTCAATCCTTAGCCAGCTCCCCATAAGTACTCGACCGGTCCTAGTACTCCGTAGTTAACCCTTGAACTTGAACTTTATCTGCATACTCCGTACTTACACCTTGAGTCTTGAACTAGTCAGCTACTAGTTACTACTACTACCTTCCAAGAATCAATTATTGTACAAGGACGGCCCAAATATCCCCCATGCATATCCTGGTAGGTGCTTCCCCTTCACGCGACCATTTTTTTCTTTTTCTTGTTCCAATATCATGGGATATCTATATCTTTATCTCCCTATCTATCATTTTACTTTCTTTTTTCACTCCGAGGGTGAAGGTCGCTGCCTCGCGCAAACCCCTGCTAGCAACCCCGCTAACCCCAATACATTAGGTCGTCAATGACGACGGCCCGCCAAACGAGCGCGTCTCGCCTTACGTCCGCCCACTCGTCGACGAGCTCCAATCCGCCGGCCACCTCATCTCAGTCGCCATCCCCGCCGCCTCACGCTCCTGGATCGGCAAAGCCCACCTAATCGAAGCCGAGCTAACAGCCCACCTCGTCCACCCAGACTCCTTCCGACCCGACGGATCCTGGGACTCAACCTACAAGCCCGACCCTACAACCGAAGATGGCGCCGCTGGCCCCCAATCCGACTGGGTCGTCATCCAAAACGGCACCCCCGCCAGCTGCACCCAGCTAGGCCTACACAACCTCTTCACCGACCTCCCACCAATTGACCTCGTGATCTCCGGCCCAAACCACGGCCGCAACGCCTCGACAATCTACAATCTCTCCTCGGGAACCGTGGGCGGGGCCCTGGAGGCTGTTTTCTGCGGGAAGCGCGGCATCGCCATCTCGTTCGGCAGCAAGGATCCGCAGACCGATAGCGTTATTGCGGCTGCGGCCCGGCTGGCTGTGAAGCTTGTGGGGCATCTTTGGCGGAATTGGGACGAGCGTGTTGAGTTGTATAATATCAATATTCCCATGCGGGAGGACGTGGAGGGTCAGCCTGTGCTGTATACGAGGACGTTGCCTTATTATTGGTCGCGGGGTTGTCTTTATGCTGAGACGGATAGGAGGAAAGAGGAGGCGAGGAGGGTTTTGAATGGGGCGACTAATGGGGTCAACGGCGTGCACAAGGAGACTAATGGGGTTAACGGTGTCAATGGTGTCAATGGTGTCAATGGTGTTAACGGTGTTAACGGTGCGCATCATGGTGAACCTGAGGCTGAGGCTGAGGCTGGGACTGTCTCTAAACAGCGCCATTTCAAGTGGTCTGCTGATTTGTCGGATATGAAGAAGAGGTTGCAAGAGAGTGAGGAGGGGACAGATGCGCATACCGTTCTGAATGGCTCGACTAGGTATGCTCTTCTCTCTTTTTTGTCTTGTTTTACTTTTTCTCGGCTGCGCCCATGCATACAATATACTAACAAGTTATACAGTGTGACTGCTTTGCGCGCCAACTTCTGGCACGTCCCTGGTCTGGAAGGACCGATAGATCTTGAGCTGTGAGATTTTGAACTATGAGGGCCCGAGCTCAAGCCCAAGCTCAAGCTGACAAAAGCTTCCTGGATCTTGCGGATGACCAGATGGTCATTAATATTCTTTACCACTTCATTTCCTGGCGCAGGAGCATTGACATTGCAGAGTCTGACAAAGACGTTGAAACTTGTACATAGACATACATTTATACGTGAAACGTTCCATTTACCATTGAACTATCCTATCACTGGACCGCCCACGACCCCATACTATCGAAACGCAAATATCAAGTTGGGCAAAAACACAGGCATAAGTAGAGCCAAGTGATAGGCGATGGGGTGTGTCCACGGGGTATCACATGAACAGCAAAAGAAAAGAGAAGACCTTTGCTAGGAGCTAGTAGCTATGACGCTCCTACAAAGCGCGCGCGGCCTCACCAGCACCACTATCCACCGTCGTCGCCTGCTCAGCACGCATCTTGCCCTTTCCAACACCGCCCTCGCCAACGCCCATACGGCGAGCGACGTAGCGCTGCGCAATAGTTCCAGCCGCAAGTGAGAGCGTTTCCTCGATCCACTCCGCAGCCCACTCGCGCGGATCCACGCCTCCACTCTCGATGATCTCGGCAATGGCCTCTGGTGTGACGGCGCGGGGAACCTCTGCATCCTCGGCGTCCGGGTTCTCGATAGCCGGTGCCGAAGCGTCAAGCCATTCAATCCATTTCTGCGGCACGGCCTGGGAAATAGTGTGGAAGGCAATACCATGCACGGGATCGTGAAGGTACAGCGCGAAAGAGATCTCTTCTTCTGGCTCGGAGGTCTCAATGGCTCCAGGTGTCGTGGGCTTCTCGCCCGAGGCGCCGGCCTGGAAAAGATCCGCCGAAACGGTCTGGGTGATCGCCTGGATCGCAAGGAAGATATCACTGCTGCGGACGGGGTTTGATTCGCTCAGGATCTCGGTGGCCTGCTTGGCGGCTTCTTCGATTCCGCCGCGCGAGGAGAAGTATTCGGTGGCGTAGGACTCGGCGCTCGCACGGGCAAGCTTGGATGCCTCGATCGTTCCGGGCACGGCGTTGATCGTCCGTGGGGTTCCTGGTGTCACTGTCCGCCACCAGGGACCGTCGCCCCATCCTGCACTTGAGATGTATCCGCCGACGTCAAGACCGCGCTTGGGGGATGATTCTTGGCCCCGCTGAATGACCAATAGGTCGCCGCCCTCGACTTGCGCCATCACGCGCGAGAAGACGGCGTACACCAACGGGTCGACGCCGGGGTAGCCAGAGAGATCGTGCGTTACGTGAATCTGGAGGCGTTCATGGGAGGAAATTGGAGGTGCGAGGGTGTGGATGAGGTTGGTGAAGGTTGGGATTGCCATGCTGCGAAGCTCGCCGCCTGCGAAGCTGGTGTCAGTGGGACATGTAAATCAGGTTTAGTTGAGTGCAGGGAATAGATACCGAGATCTCTAAGGGCCCCGACGTTTCCCTTCATATGCTGCGCCCAGCGCTGGGCTTCTTCATTGTTTTGAATTTCCTTGACGGCGGCCTCGGCCTGCTTCATCGCTGCAGAAGCTGTTGCGCTGGCGGTTGCGAAGATGCCACCGGACCAGCCGCCCCACCAACCACCACCTTCAGCCTCCTGCTGCTGTTGCTGCGGCTCCTGTTGCTGTGAGGCATCCTCGGGCTCTTGTTTGGTCGGTTCGGGTTTGACACTGGCACGAGAGGAACGGCCTGTCTCCTCTGATTGACGGGCCCGGTCAATGGTCGCGCTGGGCCGCGGAGACCGTGTCGAGGATCTCGCCTTGTCGACCGACAGTCTAGGGGTACCAGGTCCACTGCTAGGTCGCTGGGCAGCTAGGTTATCCAGCTCGCTGAGGATGTCCTCCTGTGCGGCCGTGGCATTGTCGACCGTGGGGGCAGCGGGGGCAGGGGTCTGCTTGGGGGCCTTTTCGGACCCATCGATGTCAAGGTTATCGAACTGAGCTAGAAGCTCATCACTTGTGGGTTTCGCTCCCTTTGGAGGCATGGTGTTTGGGGAGAGCACTGGGAGGAGGTATTGTGTTCAGGAGAGGTGACGACACCGTCCCAAGGTTGTTTGGAGCTCGGCGGGTGGAGACTCGCGCCAAGACCACTTGCGTGCAGCTAGCATTTAGCAGTAGTCTGTGAGTACTAGATACTAGATACTGTGGAAATGAATGATTCTACTCTTTGGATAAGCTTAGTGGTTATTTAGGGCATTTATATTACAGTAGAATACATATTGCTAATCTCTGGGGTGCTTCAATTTACTAGTGTCAAGTTGCAGTGCAGGTCACGGTGCTACCAGTAGTATGGTTTCCAAGGTTCTCGGAACTTTCAAGGACAAGCTTTAGAATTACTTATTTCAATCATATAGTACCTACTATTAGCAGTACTATATTCAATTCTACTAGTAGGTAGTAGTATGGCCCCTGGACCTCGGAGATTTAACTTGAATTTATCCTCTGGTCGGCTTCGACTATGCCTCTAGTACTAGTACCGGTACTAACAGATCTATATATCTCGATAGAATGGGGAACAGCCCGTTGGGCATTCAGAAGCTCTGGAGTAACAGCGACCCTGAAGAACCTTACATGCAGGATACTAGTACTATTGATTAAAGTAATTCATACTAGCACTAGGATATGCAGCCCCCTATCCACAATCTCGTACTACATGCAATGCTGGGAATAGTACTAGGAAAGACGGGACCCCGCAAGCCGATACCCGCGGCATCTCTTGATCGGACCGCATCCCGCGCGGGACCACCCTGCACGCGGGGTTGGCGATAAAGCCATCATGCTCACGAGGACTACTCTTTCCCTCTCCCTCTCCCGAATCAATCTACTGGACGCAATTGACTACGACGTAATTACCCTCCTCCAAATTAAAAATTGAGTCCGTCACTCATAACCCTCCAGTACCAGTAGTTATACTACCTCGGGGCCTCCCCAAATCTAACGCCTTCTAGTATTCTCATACTGCATACTACAATCCCAACACCATGCGCCTCCCATACGTTCCCGACCCCCCACCAACTAGCACCCTCGAAGAAGCCAGAATCCTCTCCAGCGTCCAAGCCCGCCGAGCCCCAAACCCGCTCCTCCCCCTCGACCTAGCCCTCCTCCACTCCTTCCCCGTCGCCGACGGCTGGAACTCATTTATAGGCGCGATCCGCACACGAACCACACTCTCCACCGTAATCCGGGAACTAGCAATATGCCGCGTCGCCGTGATAAACGGCGCATTATTCGAGTGGGAGCAGCACGCTCCGTTACTGTCCGAGGGCGGATTGAGCGACGAGGCATTAGCGGTTGTGCGGGATGCGAAGGAGGAATTCTCGGATGCGGGTCGGGTTCTGAGTCGCGAGCAGAGGGCTTTGTTGAGGTATACGGATGCGATGACCAGGACGGTTACGGTTCCTGAGGAGGTTTTTCGGGAGTTGAGGGCGTGCTTTGATGAGAGGGAGGTTGTGGAGATTACGGCTACTGTTGCGGCTTATAATTGTGTTAGTCGGTTTTTGGTTGCGTTGGATGTTGGGGAGAAGAATCATTTACATTAGATCGGGGATTTTTGGTTCATTCTTGTTGGTATGGTAGATATTCAGTAGTAAGACTGGAGTACATATCAATCACTTGCGTTTCTTACCTTTAGCTTTGGAATGTCCTCTATCCTAGGATTTCACTGGGTGGGGCGGGGAGGGATGGCCCGTCAGAGTGACATGGTCACCGGCCGTTGAACCCGAGTGAATATGAGATGCCAGTGGATGTACTGTAAGCAATTCGAGTCGATGACATGGTAGTGTTTGCTAGGATAGTAACAGCCGAGTCGGTTGTCGCAATTGCAGGCTAGGAAGGCCTGCCTTGGAAGAAGGGGGAGTAGGAGTATTCTGTACTCCGTAGTGACTGGAGAGTCACCGTACTTGATCACGCGACCCAACCTCAGCTGGCACAAATTGATTATCCCATCACGCAGGGCGCATTCGAGAAGAGGAATTAGCCAGAGAGTGCCCAGAGGTATGCGACAGCGGTTGACGTCAGGCTGCAGGGAATATAGATGAAATCGCCAACGAAAACGGTTCGTGGGGCCAGGAGGCGGTTCTCTCGGGCTCCTACAGGAGGATCGAACCAGCGAATGGCAAGCCAGTGAATGGAGAGGAAGAGTATCAGGATTGGAGATCAAGTCATGCTCTCCTACTGTGACCTAGGTATAGGCATGGGCTCTAGATATGAAGCCGTAGTTTCGGGCGTGACCCAACTTGAATCGATAGTTTGAAAAATACGGATGGGGTCTGTGCTTCGACAAGGGGTAACAAAGGGAGTCACGAAGTGAAGTGTAATAGCCTGTAGGGTAGATAATACTAGTAATGGGTAGATACTACCTAGCAGGTAATAGAGTATACAGGATTGTCAGTGACAATATAATACTATTTATCTATGTAAGTGAATGTGGACAAGTGTGGTGTAGTAGGTGTTCTACTCGATGAGTGTTGGTATCGAGGTAACTTGAAGTACGGTAACTACTGAAGTTGAATATGAATGAATATATGGATTGTAGTAGAATAATAATAATAAGAAGAAGAATAATAATAATTATAACCATAATTACACTAGTGTTAAAATAAGTAGTATATACCTATACTATTAAATCTAGAATACTAGAATACTATACAGAATAGTATACTATGTATACTACTATACTACAACTGCACCTGATTGGCTGTGTAAGTGGGGAGGATTACCATTCTCGTCGTGGAATGGTCACTACAAACTAAACTACTTCCTCAATCTCTTTTCACCCTCAGCTTCAACGTCTTCACCCATCCTAATCCCTTCTCCCCATGTAATTTCTCTTCCTCTTTTCACCGGATTTCCATTCTCCACATTTACTTCTCCCCATTGCCCTCGGAATTCACCCTCTCCCGTGGTTTGTGTAAGATCCTTTCTTCCATACAGGATTTTTCTCTGCCTTCTCTTCCCCCATACTCCCTCGGGAATCATCTGCCTTCCCCCCTTTGGTCAGCATAAGTTGAAAGTTGGAAAGCTATTTACTACACTCCAACATCTCTGCCTGATCCTCATCATTACTTTATCTTACTTGGGACCATCCCCGGTCGGCCCCCTTTCTGCTTGTTGTTGGCCGCACTTTGAGAAGAAAACCTCCGGCCCAGCCATCTCTCTCTACATCCCTGGCCCGCGCGACCAAGTGCAGCACTCCGAGTCCAATTATTGGCCTTGCCTTTTCTACTTCTTTCATCCCCCTACGCATCAAATCTGATGGTGAGTTTCTTGCTCTTTTTCATTTTCTTCTTCTCCCTCGTTCCCTTTTTCTCTCTTTCCCCCCAGTGTTCCCTCAATACAAGGTTGATCGGATCCACACAATTTGCCGCGACCGTGTCTGCATCACTTCTTACTTCACCCTCCCCTGCTATTTGACCCCTACCGAAATGCAAATTATTTCCTGGAAATTATGAGATTTTTATCTCTATCTTTCTACTGCTACATCTCTTATCCCTCTACCCTATCCCTCTAGGTCTACCCTAGGTACCTGGTCACCCTACTCCTACTCCCCCTGGAGATTACGTTTCTGATTCGGATTACCTTTTGGTCTTGGCGCCACAAGCGAAATCGGCTAACCCATCAATCTATACAGATCTCATTGCTTGTCTGGAACTTGGTAACTTGCTAGACAGGTGTGAGTTCCTGACGGTATTTGGGTTTTTTCTTATATTTTTCTTTAAAAAAAAACTCTACTCTCCATCCATAATGTCCCCTATTCCCCGGGGCGATTTGGATATGGACAATCAGTCTTCTGATGTCGGCGACAGCCAGGACTCTCCGCTGCGCCGTCAATTTTCCGAACCTTTCCGGCCACAGTCCACATCCACTCAAATTTCTCAATCTCCTGAACCTTTCGCCAAGAGAGTAAAATGTGAGTGGTGTGGTAAGTTGTTGGAAATTCCAGAAGATGGTTCCATTTCCCAGCATGAATTACTAAATTCTCATCACGCCACCCATCATCCTGATGAACTCAATGAAATGGATTATGATGGTCCCGATGATGGCATGGATGAAGATGTCGATGAGATAGTCGAGGATGGACTCGATGAGGGTTTAGATGAGGGTCTCGAAGAAGGTCTCGAAGACGGACTCGAAGATGGTAATCTTGACGAAGAAGAGGAAGAAGATGAAGAAGAAGGCGAAGAAGGCGAGGAAGAAGATCCGAATGGTGAAATCGATTTTAACGATGAAGACGTCAATGGTATTGTCCAGCCTGAAGAGGATGGCGAACCTGGTGATCACGAAGAAGAGCCCCTCGAGACGGCTCCTCCTTCGCCTGCTGGTCATCCAAGTGGATCAAGTGGTCCAAGTGATGGCGAGAATACAACGTCCAAGACATCCGATACCAATGTCAAGGTTGCACCGGCACCACAGACGAAATATGATCTGATTGAATTCTTGTCAAATCCCCGGAGCGCCTACCCTGATGGATTCCGTCAGCGCTTGTCGGAATGGCAAGCCTCAGAAATGACAGATCGGCTTCCAAAGATCTGGACAGTCAACGATGTCAATAACTTTTGCCCTACATATGAGCAAGACACCAACAAGATCGAAGACGCTTGGCAACAAGTTTTCCGCGATGCTAAGCCAAAGAAGCGCGATGCACCGGAACCAATCGCCCTGCCCGCCCCTTATAAGAACACCGAAGCCGAAGCCGGGAAATTTCTTGATATTAACTCTCCCGATGAACTGCTGAAGATCCTTCAAAAGCCCGAGTTGCTTTCACCCGAAGAGCTGTATGTGGCCTCCGAGGCTGCATCCTTCATGATGAAGGCATGGCAAGATGAGTACATCGCTCTTGATAAACTATATCTTCACGCCCACCGTCACTATCGAACGGCGCTTTCAATTGATGCCAAGAGAGACTTCCTGACCGGTCATAAGAAGCGGAGTGGATACCCGTTAGCCCGAGTGCCCGAAAATAAAGTTGACTTTGAAGAAAAGAAAGAGGCCATGTTGTATGGCTACAAGCACAACTACTTCCCTGTTAATACGACCACGGCAGTCAGCCGGCTCCAACAAAATCCTTTCGCCCAGGGCGGCTTCATCCCGACTCCTGCGCAGGCAAGGAAGATGATTGCCCGAGCTCCACCCGAGGAGCGGAATCCAGATGGCTGGAACCCTGTGGTAACACACGGCGTGGAATTTGTCCCAAGACTCTGGGAGCCCCGAAAGGAGCCCACAGTCAAGCTCACTCGCAAGCGCAAGGCTGTGGAAATCGACGCATCGAAGAGTGACACCGAGGAGACACGAGAAAATAGTCGCGATGCAGAGGAGACAGAAGAGGAGGCTCATCCTGTGAAACGACGCACCCGAGGTCGTGGGGGCCGGCGTACTACATTTGAGGTATTCCAGCCTGAAACTCCCACTGCCCCTGTTACTCGTGGCCGTGGACGAGGCCGTGGGCGTGGGCGTGGGCGAGGCGTGGGCCGCCCCTCTGCTTCCCGACAATCCCTTGATTCCATGCAAACCCCAATCGCATACACCCCAACATCTACGCGTGGCCGAGGAAGGAGAGGAGCTAGCTCGCTGGCTACGTCGACTCCTCAGACTTCACAGCCCGCGACTGATGACGGAACTCCATCGTTCACCGCGATATCTCCCATGCCCGAGCCTACACCACCCGCCAAGGTCACACCGACTATAAAGCGAGATGCTACGGCAGAGGAACTTGAGGAGGCCCGTCGGCAAAAGATTATGAACTCCAAGAACCCGAAACGAACCAAGGCTATGCTCGATCATTGGGAACGGTTCAATAGAGAAGGCCGTATACGCAACCCCAAGCGCTCCAAAGCGCAGATTGAGCAAGATCGAACTGATGATCCTCTGAACCCAAACCTAAAGGATATGCCACTTCCCGGTGTTGGTCCTGGTCCCGGTCCCGGTCCTATTCCTGGTCCTGGCCCTGTTCCCGGTCCTGCTCGTCGTCGAAAATCTCCTTCCATCGCACAGATTCCTAGTGGCAATCTTGCACCGAAGGCTCCTCACCACTTCGGCCCAATACCCGGCCCGCAACAACACATGGGTCAGATGCCCGGACCTCCCGGACCAACCCTCCCTTCGCTGGGATTACCTCACTACGTTCCTCCCCAACACTACAATCCGCCGCCCGTGGGACTTGGTCAACCAATGCCGACACATGCTCAGTATGCGCCGTTCCCTTGGGTACCTTTCCAAGGTCACATACCTGGACACCCGCCTCCTCCGGACCATCACCGTCGATGACTTTGAAAAGGGAGGTTTCGGGTGAACATTCAGTCATCCTAACGTCTCAGCCCCTCAATACGGCATTCGACCAATAATCTCGTCGTTCATAAACGGTCATAGACACAGCTGCAGCGTCCCGACAGAGCTTACCGCACGCTGTCGTATTCCGATACCAAAAGATACACCATTTTGCAGCAAAGCTTCAAACTCATTTCTTCTTTCATCGGCACTTGTTGAGAAGTGCTCTTGATTCAACAACTCGGATTGTTTCACATATAGTTTCAGGGACGGCGCAAAAACAGGCTAGGCTTTTTCTTTTTCTTTTTTTTTTCAATTTTCTTTTTCTCATCTTCGTTTTCTATTTTCCTATTTTTATTTTCTCCGGGATATCTGGCGGATTTTCGAGCGCAAAAAAAGGAATTGTACATCTAATGGAATGCAGGGATTTGGGAATTATTCTCAGTGGGATTTTTTGGAGGCCTGTCTTGGCCGCAAGCGTGTATTTTATCCTACTTTGTTCTTTTTTGTTGTTTGTGTATGATAGCATGGGCCAGCACATTGTGATCCTGAGGCATCGAAGATGTTGTTCACGTGCCCTTCTCTTCTCCGTGATCCCCGTAAAGCGCAATCTGCAGTGACTTCACTTCTTCCCCACCGATTGAACCACCATTCACTTTCCACACCCTCTCCCTTTCCACTGAACCAAGGGTTTCCCATAGCTTCTTTCTTCTACACCTACCTACTTTCATCCCGCAATCACAATGGGCAAGAAGAGACGTGGTCCCTCGCTCGACGAGGTCCTGGAACGACCGTGGTGCTACTACTGTGAGCGCGATTTCGACGACCTCAAGATTCTTACTTTGCATCAAAAGGCCAAGCACTTCAAATGCGAGAGATGCGGACGCAGACTGAATACCGCTGGAGGTAAGTACCGCGATGATGCAATGGATACCTAGCAACCAATCGATCGCGAAGACTAACACACTGGCGCATTGCAGGATTATCGGTACACATGAGCCAAGTTCACAAGGAGCAACTCACAGAGATTGAGAATGCGCTCCCCAACCGAGCAGGTTTGGACGTGGAAATTTTCGGCATGGAAGGTGTTCCTGACGATGTGCTCAAGTCTCACCAGCAGCGCGTCATGACCCAATTCCAACAGGCTGAAGCCGAGCGACAAGCTGCCACCGGCAATCCTCCAGCTGGAGCTAGTGCCAGCGGCCAGCCAGCTAAGAAGCCTAAGCTTGAGAACATGTCTGAAATGAAGAAACGGTTAGCAGAGCACCGAGCTAAGCGCGCTGAAGGTGCTGCTGGTGGAAGCAGCGGCGACGCAACCCCCGTGGGCGCGGGTCAGAATTCACCAGCGCCAGTCACATACGTACGTCCCAATATTCCCTCGATTCAAGCACCAGGTGAAGAAACAGATTTACTAACAAAACCACTAACAGGGACTACCACAGCCTGCAGGCGCCGCACCCGCGCAACAACACCCATACCCCCAACCGTACGGAGGCGCCGTCGCTGCCCCCTACCAACAAACCGCAAGTCCAGGATACCAAACCTTCTCCCCGGTCAGCGGCCAGCAGATTCCTGGCGCGCCAGCGTTTCCACCTACAGGATATTCACCTCAGCCATTCCCCGGCGCACCCCCAGCTCCCGGCTACGGAGCCACACCACCACCATTCCCTCAGCAACAACATACCCCCACCGACCCCAACACCCCTCGACACGGTAGCCTGCCCATCCCAGCCGGACTCCCCCAACGCCCCGCCTTTGGCGCGCCCTCAGTCAACTCTCAACAAATGCAGCAGATGCACATGGGCCACCAGATCCCGGCCGCCCCTGGCGCTAACGCCGCATACACGAACGGAGAAAGCAATAACGAAAAGTCCCAGGCTGGCTCAGGCTTAAACGTTGACGACCTGATTTCCGGAGCGGCGAAGGACGCAGCAGCAGCATCGAAGACCGACCCGTCCACCGATAAACCGAGCAAGAAGGACAAGGCCAAGCCGACTAGAATGATTTACTCGCACGAGACGGTCAGTCCTGAAGAGCGTATGGCTCAGCTCCCCCGGTACGCATTTGATCGCGCGCAGTTCCCCGATAACACAGCCCTCGGCGAGCTCCCTGCTTCGACGGTGACGGGGGCGATTCGGGACGAGAATACGGTGCTCGACCCTGCACACTAAATCTCTTCTCTCTAAAAAGAAAGGAAGGGCCATTTCATTGGCTGTTTCATCCTACATGCGCAGACAATGAACAATGGACAAATGGAACGGAAACGGAAACGGGACGGTCATCGATTATCCAGCTAAGTTCGACACATATCTAGCTATACATGAGCACTCGTCTGGCTGGCTATGTTTGTTCGTTTTATTACCTACCCTGATCCCTGATCCATCAGTAGTCCTGGCGAAGACATGAACATCTCTTACAAAGCGAACGCAAAAACAAAGGCAAATGCAATATTTCCCGTCTCAAGCATACCGAACCTTCGTCGTCACCGTCGTCGTCGGTGCGTGGGGTATTTCTCATGGAAGGTAGTTGCTAGTGAGTGACGAAGAATCCGACCGTACGTGTTCTCTGCCCTCTCAAGATCCTTCTCTTTGTTCCTTTTTCATGCCTCAGTTTGCATTGTTTTTGAGTCTTGTTCGTTCTACACTACATACATTCTTCGCTATGTCGGGTTCACACTGGATTCGAGGTGGGTCTTTCAAGTTCTCTGTGCCAGTCCAGTCCAGCCCAGTCCAGCCCACCTTTACCGATGTCGATGTCGATCCCGATGCCGATCCCGATTTACTCTGGATGTAAGTTTTACATGTCCTTTAGCGATGAGTGGTAGAGAAATGAAGATTTTGAAGTAAACTTGGGCCTGGCCGCGCGCTCGTAATCTAGAGAAGCTATTGCTAGTTGCTGGCATCTCCTCCTAGTAATACCTGGCTTTACTATAAGTGACAGACTCGGATTTTATGGCAATGCACAGATGGGGGTATATGGTATACTCGGAGAGGCAATCAGTAGAAATCCTGGTTCACAGCTAGGATCTACTGCCTCTGCAAGCATTCAGTCACACCGGACAGAAAAGAACTCGAATTCAATTGGACCATAGCTATGGCATGATATCTTCGCTGAATATGAACCGAAAAGAGAAAAAAGCAAAGCAAGTCTCATCAAACCGGGCCCGGGACAGCCACCTCAAGTCGTTATAATAATCATGCTATATCTCGTTTCCAACCCTTGGGAAGGCGATCGCAGCGCCTCTCTGAATCCCGCCTCCACGGCAGGGTATTCCCATATACGTCACGCTGGAAGCGCGACAAAACGACCTTCGAACATAGCATTCCCGACCCAGCCGATAAAACCAAGCTCAATCCGAGTCATAGGAACTAAGCCCTCTTCTCCCGATAAGCGAGCGCGAAAACGATCGCACCGTACGTAGCCAGGATCGATAGACCGGCCGGAACAGCCTTTCCAGTCTTAATAGCGCGGGGGATCGAGCTACCGCCGAGGACGGCGCTGGCCAGAAGGCCGAGTTCCTCGCCCCATGGTTCGCCGGCGCGGAGACGGAAGAAGCTGAAGAGGTAGATTGCGCCGACGGAGAGGCCGGCTGCGATTGAGGGGATTGAGCCTGTGCGGGCGAAGCCGATTGAGCCGCCGAGGGAGGTGAGGAGGGAGAGGACGAGGGCGGAGGTTGTTGGGAGGGTGTTTGGGGAGGACTGTGGGTTGTTTGGTTAGAAGGGGTGGATGCATGGTGGAATCGTGGTAGGTACCATTTTGAGGGATTGGGATTGGCGAGATTGGGTGGTTGGAAAGGTGATGAGGGTTGTAGTTCAAGTTCAAGTTGATGGTGAGATGCTCGGAGTATGGGGTGATTAGATTAGTAATGGCAGGTTACCTTAATGTGGGGAGTGGGCCGAGGTCGAAGTATACTGCAATGAGCAGGACTATGTATGGAGTACCACATCTAATTATGGACGAAAGATATAGTAATTTGGAGATTGAAAGTGAGAACCAAAACAGATCATTTTTCATTGCCTGACACTATCCGTATATATGCATTCCATTCGTTACTTTGTTCAATCTAAATGCTTTCCCATGACGGCCATTAAGAACATGATGCTATGCAAGAAAAAGTCGAATACAACCGAAGCCCCCCCTGGGCAGCAGTATCATCTCCGATTAGCTTCAGTGGACGCATCCACAGCACCATAAGTGCCCACGGAACCATTTTCTCTCTGCACCTCCTCTTCTTCCTCTTCCTCTTCCTCTTCTTCCACCTCACGATGAGGACCATCCTGCTCCACAATCCAAATGGCAGGAATCACACTCGTGAGGGTAAGAGCACTGAGAAGCCACCAGGGGATAATCACATATCCCCTCTCGACGCCCCAGGAAAATACGGTGCCGATCAACGCTGGCCCAGCAGCACGACCAAGAGCACTGACGCTCGTCGCGACTCCGTTGAGAGTTCCAAGAACGGTCACACTTGAGGCTGAGTTCGTTAGAAGAATCGTGCAGCATGGAATGGAGAAGATGATCGAGCCAAGCTTGGCGAAAAGGATGAGAAGGACACTGGGAATCCGGAATGGTTCAGGGACCAGAGCTGTGAAGGGCGTGAGGAAGAAGATGATCGGCATAGACAGAGCGGATACTCTGAAACATCTCAATACGCCGAAGCGCTGCACGATCGGTGGGAAGAAGAGGAATTGAATGAACATTCCTGCGATGCCGCTGATCGTATAGAAAAGACCAATTACTTGGGCATCTACCGTTGATAATATTTTCAGTTTGAGAACATGTTTTGGGTGACCTCGATGGGAGCTTGAACGTACCGATGCCAAACCCGCTGGTAAATTTAAATGGTAACTTGACGTCCGGATTGTTCTTCAGATCTTGAACTGGCCAGTGCAGAAAGACGGGGAAGACCGAGTCAAAGGCCATTCCGAGACCAGAAACCAGTGTATAAGATATGAGCACGAGGATTGACTGGGGTGTTAATATCTGCGACCACTTAGTACCAGCCACTGGCTTCTTCAGCTTCTTCGGCTTTGTCGAGATAGGCCTGTCCTCGGACAGTAAGGGTGTCTCTTCTTCGTCTCTGTCTTCGTTTTCAAGCTTCAATGATCCCAACTCGCGCTTTCTGCGCGATGTGCACGGCTCAATAAGTGTCTGACCCAAGACCAAGCCAGGATCATACCGATCCCTCTTGGTAGCTAGCGTTTCCTGCAAAGCCATTAGCGATCTGACATATTGAATTCCCAAAATGAAGACTTCTGTTTACCTTCAGAAACAAGATACCCGTAGTGATACCAACGACAAAGAAGCAAGCGGAAACCAAATTCGGCAACGCAAAAGGATATCGCTTGAGAAACTCCGATCCCCCAAAGAGATTCGGATGTTTCTCAGCTGGCCGAGCAAGAGCCCCTCCAAACGCCGGCCCAAAGATACTACCGATCGTCCAGACCATAGGCATAATACTGAAAGCCCGAGGCTGCAGCTCACGCTGTGGTACAATTTCCGCAACCATAGTGCGGATGATGCCGACGTTTCCGTTCATAAAGCCGATCAGAGCACGCGAGACTAGAACCATTGATAGACTCGACGACATGCCTAGCATAATCGACAGCAGCATCGTGAATATCTGCCCGCTGATAATGACCGGCTTGCGTCCTATACGGTCGGATAATGTGCCCCAGGGAACTGCCATCGTCGCCTGAGTCACGGACGCGACCGCGGAGGCGATGCCTGCCCATTTGGCGACTTCGGGCTTGGGAACGCCCACATATTCGATCAGCTCAGGCTATTTGCTGGCGTTAGTGAATGGCTTTTCTTTTTCTTTTCTTCGGGTTGTTTTAGAATATTTGAAAAATTTTCTCATATGTTAAAGGTGGTGATGTTTGGGTGGAGAATGGCGTCAACATGTCAGGAACCAAAACCTACCAAATATGGGAGAATCGACGTGAAGACGACTGTTCACAGGTTCAAGTTGTTAGTTAAATATTCTTGACCAGAAATAAAGAAACCAAAAAATCCATGTTGAGATTTGTGGAGAGTGACACATACTGGGCTCTGACAGCCGACATATAGCTATTTTATAAACAAATTAGTGAGAAGATCTTTTCAAGGGGGACTCAGAGCGGAGAAAGGAATGAAAGGACCCTCGAGGCAAGTTGAACCTACACAGAATGACCAGCTGCTGGACGGGCAGCTGTGACTTTGGCATTCTCGTCTAGATGGAGGCAAAAAGTCTCCTCTATCTGCAACCGGCACAGCAAAAAACGTGCAAAGACAAAGAAGAAGGAGAAAAGAGAGGGAAAAAAAATGCAGTCAAAGCAAAGCCGCGGATGGATAATCGGCCAGAGCGGCAAAGGACGCGATGACCCTCACCTTTTGGCTCCACTCGAGACCTTCGGGGCCTAAGCCGCTTTAGCGTCGCTGCAACCGGACTTCTGCGCGATGTCAGCTGGCTACAGTTTGAACGAAAGGTCCAATAAAATATAAGTTCACATGCGACAAGTGCATTCTTTGATTTAATTCTTCATCCCCTGCGCTGCAAGACTAGTATCATTTATCAGACTTGGGAAATATTTACTAATATCAAGCTTGAGTCACCTCTACGAGATCAACTTGGTTGCGGCTCCCACCCGTTCTTCGATGATTTTACTCCATTTCTATTGGAAAAAAGAGAAGTTAGTTAGCAGGTTCAATCGATAGCATAAAACACGTGGGAAGTTGAAAATAGAAAAAAAAAAGAAAACAAAAAGAAAAGAAAGCTTCACATACCTTGGCATTCTCCACATCTCCGGCCTCGAGGCTCTCCACCAGTCCGGGGTATGTGGCGCCCGAATAACCAGTCCAAATACCCGGAGCGAAGACGACATGCTTGAACCAGTCACGGCCATCAAGACCCGGCTGGTAGAGGAACGCACGCTCGATACCCTTATACTTGTTGTTGGCAATCCGGACTTGGAAGAGAAGTCGGACCTTCTTCCACCAGTGGTACCACGGGATATCCTCACCCAGCTTGGTGTTCAGATCCGCAGCCCAGGCATCGAATGTCTTTGCGGCCTCCAGGAACTCAATGATAGACAAATCCAGCCCGGAGAAGTCAAAGTGTTGTCCATCATGAAGTTGATCCGCTGAAGGCTTGGCCCGGCTCAGATATGAGCCCAGTCCAAGGGCATAGTCAGTGGCATTGAACGAGATCACTGGTGTCTCAATGAGCTGGGCGGCTGCAAGAGCCCACAGCTTAGTGGTAGCAATGTGGTGCTCCCAGTTTTTATCGCCATACTTCTCCATCCACGCGAGGCTATCATAGTTCGAGTGGTAGTGGTAGACAGGATCGTCGATCCCACGACCGAATCCGAAATCTAGACTAGCGACACCGGCGAAGTCCTGGAAAGCAGTGAAATCGCTACCGCTTCCCATGGTCGCGATCTTACCATCCCAAGCATCGCGAATGGTCTGACCCGGAACGGTCTGATTAGGAGATTGCACAAGGCCGGTCACCTCATAGATGACTTTGTTCAAAAGGGGCGCAGCACGAGGGCTAAAGTCCGTGCCAGCCGCGGCGACATCAACGTTCAGATACGCAACATTAGCCTTGGACAGCCAAGGAAGGTATTCTTCTACCCACTCAGTAGAACCGAGTAGGCCATACTCCTCGCCATCCCAGCTGGCGAAGACAATGGTGCGCAGTGGCTTCCATCCAGCTTTCATGGCCTCGCCAAAGCTGCGAATGACCTCGTTGAGAGCAGCGGATCCACTGTTGGGATCACCTGCACCGCCGGCAATCCAAGCATCACGGTGGTTACCAAGGACGATGACCTCGTCGGCGATGTGGCCCTTGACAACACCGATGACGTTCCACAATGGGGTGGTCACATACTCCTGTTGATTGTCAAGGTTGATGACCACGTCCTCAGGCGAAGGTCCAATGTTATACTCCACGCCTTTATAGCCCAAACCGCCGCCCTGCCAGTACTTGTTGAAGTCCGAAGCCTTAGGACCATGTCCATTCAAGGCCTTGAGGAAAGGCAAGACCTCTTTGTAGGAAATAGGCAGGGATGGGATGGAAGGAATAGAGCCGTGCGGGTCCTGGCGTTCGCACCCGGGTTTGGAGGGATACCCCGGTGTCGTGGGATCACCAGGCATGATACCTAGCCGAAGGGATAATTAGGCAACCGCCTCCACTGGGGAAGATAGAATACATACTCAGGAACTGTGTGCTACCCCTCTGGATTGCACTGGGGTTACGAGCTGGGCCATCCGGGTAAGCCTCGTAACCATTCTCCTCCGTGATTTCGCCATCCTCCTGAGGATCGCTATAGATCACCACACCCACCATACCAAGCTCCTGCGCACGCTTGACCTTCAGGCCGCGGAAGATTCCACCATATTTCACGATGGCAATCTTGCCTTGCAAGGTTATATTTGCGTTCACAAGGTCCTCATAGTCTTTATAGGTGCCGAAGTTGGCATACACGTATTGGGCAGTGACATTACCGCTTGCCGAGTATCCATGGAAGGCGGGCACTCTGTCCGGCAAACCGGAAGTGGGATCTTCTTCCAGAACATCCTCCTCCAAGGTAGCTTCGAAGGTGACTTCTGTGTCTTTGCCAGACTTCTTCAAAAGAGCTAGACGGTGATCTTGCGGGTAGTTGATGTAGATGTCATAGGTCGCAAGGGTGGTATCCTCGACGCCAAACTCCTTCCACTTCTCCAAGGTCCAAAGTGCCTGGCTCAGGTTCTTACCCCCCCAGGTGGGGACCAGCGGTATAGTACTCGCTCCATTCACGGGCCTTGGCTGCCGAAGGGGTATTGATGAGGACCTGTTGGAGCTGGTCGTATGGAAGACCAAAGCCTTGCGGCCAGGCGTCATGAGGGTATGGGTTGGACCAGGGAGCATATGACCAGATTGAGCCGTGCTCTCGCGGCAGGATAGCACCGGGGATCATGAACAAAATGGTGGCCACTACTAGAAGCGTGCCGAGGAACAAAGTACAGGTACGACGAAGAGCATGATGTGGGTACCGCTGCCGCCGCGGGGCGACATGGACCTCCAGCAGAGGCGTTGTCTCAGAGTACGGCATGTCTTTCTCCCTCATTTTCTCGCACAATCTGGGAGAAAGAAAAAGGAAAAAACGTGGGACGATTGAAGAGGGGAAGTGCCATGTCATTATCTAGTCCAGTTTCGAGCTCTCCACACTTTATCGCGTTATCGCATGACTAAGCGTCCCCTCACTAAGGTACCCACCTTCCGCTTTGGGCCAAATGTGAGGTGTTGCAGAATAGTTATATACTTCACAACTGTTCTTGACAAAATACCAAAGAAGAAAGCCAAATAACAGATGTAAAAGAGCAGGGAAAGTTGGATCATGAAAGCTCGGGACAAATACTAGCGACTGCAATATACCGCTGTTGCTTTGGCGGGGATTTAAGTTGAAAGTGGACCAGAGCACACTGACACCCATATTCTCAGCACGGGGTATGCACTAATATCAGAGCAATTAAGACGGCATAATATCGGAATGATCTGAATTGACAAGAAACTGACGGGGAATGTCATAATTAGCACCAAAAATTGCTTATATCTGGAACACCAAGATTCTATTTGAGACATGATTGAACATCTCAACTCGATACTAGTCACACCCCGACTCGCCCAGAACAATAATCCCAACATAATGTGGGATAAACCGAGCCAAATTCTATATACTCTCACTAGAATCTCGGTATTCATTACCCCGGAAAATGAGACGAATGGAACGGAAATTGGACCGGGTCGAGGTCAAAGAGCCAAACGTTGCATCGTACCCTCGGGTCCAGCCGATCATCTGAAGACTTGCGGTCTATGTTTAAATGCGGCAAATATCCCAGCGGAGTATATACGTCAAAGAGCATGTTTTGATATACAATGGCAGCCTCGTTTCTCAAAACCGCAATTGTTGCAACAATTGCAGCTGGCATCGGCTGTAATGCTGCCATTCTGGACAAGCGGGAAATTGCCCTAGGAGGTGGTGGCAATTGGCACAAATACATTCGATCCCCAGCTACCTCAATTGTGAAGCCCGAGGCTATTTTGTCGGCAAATACCACAGGTGATGTGGTTAATCCAAACGGCTTGCTTGATAGTCATGGGTCTCCGACAGTCTTGACCCGCAGGGGAAGTGACGACAAAGTCCCGTCGATGGTGGTAGATTTTGGACAGAATATCGTCGGAATAGTTTCAATTAACTTTGCTGGTTCTACCAATGCTTCTGAGGGGTTCCCAGGCTTGAAGCTGGCTTTTTCGGAAACTCAGCAGTTTTTGACCAATACTAGTGATTTCACTAGGTCGGATAATATGCCAGGGGTATGCAACAACTGCTTTAAGAGCTCGATGATTTTATTCTGTTTCTACTCTGTTAACATTGATCTAGGGCCAAAAACTTACCAATGGCACCGATCAGGTAAGGTATCTTCATCGAAGTCAATCCAAGTACACTTTCTAACTTTCTTCAAGATCGCGGTCTCAAATGATCCGTATATCTGGAAAGATAACACTGGCTGTCAACACGATAAGAAAGTGTGCTCAGATGGAGTTCATGGATTCAGATACATGAAAATATGGCTCGATGCCCTCGAAAACGATGCCCCGTACACGCAACCATACGGATCAGTATCCATCTCGAACATTGTCCTCGAATGGTCTGGTTATCTCGGAACGCCAGATACTTTCACCGGCTGGTTCGAATGCTCTGATGAGGATCTGACACAGTGGTGGTTTGATGGCGTGTACACTGCTGATATGGGTACTGATATCTTCCTCGCTAACGAGACTGATCCGAGAGACTCTGCCACACCAACACTGGAGGGCAAAGAGGTTCTCTTCGACGGGGCTAAAAGAGATAGGGATCCCTATGTTGGAGATCTTGGCGTTGCTGCACTTACTTCGTATTTGTCGCATGATAATCCCGACGCGGTCCGCAATATTTTGGCGGATTTGGCTGAGCATCAGCGGGATGATGGTTGGATTCCCCCGGCTAGTATGTAAGTAACTCACTATGACCTCGGCAAGTTTCTACAATTTAGAGTGTTCAATTTTGACATGGCAAACAGAAACAACTATACTCTGAATCTTTATGATTATCCTATGTGGTGGGTGGTCTGCACTGTCGATATTGTCATGTATACCGGCGATACAGACTTTGCAGCCCAATACTACGACGTGATGCAAAAGACGCTGGACAACTATTATGGCCAAAATCTTACTGCGACTGGTGGTCTACTTAACAAGACAAATGGTTACGGGGACTACGCATTCCTCCCTCGCTCCGGCGTCATCACTTACTACAATGCTCTTTATGCCCATGCCTTGAAATCAGCCGCCAGGTTGGCCGATATACTCGGCCATGACACTGACCGCGATACCTGGACCTCACGAGCCACTGAGGTCAACGAAAAATTGTTGGCTCGAAACTGGGATGCCTCTGTCGGAGCATTCTACGACGGTGGACCCTGCCCCAACAAGCCCGGCGACACGATCTGTGATGTCCACGCTCAAGATGGGAATGGCCTAGCTGTTCTTGCTGGCACTGTGAATTCGTCCTTGGCTACGAGTCTGCTAGACTATTACGGCAAATCCACTACTCGTCCCTACGGAAATGCCTTCTACGACAATGATTCACTCCAGGCTGGATTTTCAGACCGCGTATATGCATTCATTTCCTATTTTGAACTTGCTGCACGCTTTGCTACACAAGGGACCGCGGGGTCCGCCTATGAGGAATTAAAGCGTCTTTATGGGTGGATGTCGACTCATGATCCGGAGATTACATTCTGGGAGGGAATTGGTCCGAATGGATCTCCTTATGAGGATGGATTTACCTCCATGGCGCATGGTTGGTCAACGGGTATTGTGCCGCTCATGAGTAACTATGTCCTTGGAATCAAGCCCACAGGCCCTGGTTTCAAAACTTGGCAAATATGCCCTGTTACTGAAGGTGACCTCACCTGGGCCCGTGGTCAGGTTGGCACACCGCATGGCCCAATCCAAGTCTCATGGAGCAAGAAGGGTAGTAATGGCTTCGAGCTTCAGGTAGATACTCCCGCTGGGACTAGCGGTGTCGTTTGCGTACCGGTCACAGACTCCAAGAAAGACCAGGTTTTCGTCGATGGACATAAGGCAACTACAATTGCCCTTTCTGGAGAGGGGGTTAGGATCATCAAGACTGGCGGTGGCTCCCATGAAATATTGGTCAAAGCATGAGTTAGGCGGGAAGAGTGGGAAGCTGAAATTTTACTCTTGGTCAGCAGTCGGTGTTAGCTCGGCTACTAGTAATAGTTATCTTTAGAGAAGCACAATGACACAAGACCGAGAAAATACAAACTCCATTATTTATGCTGATGACTGATACAATGAAACAGAAGTGGTATCACGGTGGCTATCATATACAATCGCTAAGCCCAATAAATCCATACCCATCCAAGATCGAGCAGACATATCAACAATGCTCAGCCGTATGGAATCCAGTCACACTTTGAATAGATAAATTATAATTCTTCGTCTTCGGCCGGAACAGGAACCTCGTCATCCAATGCCGGATTGAGCTTTTGACCGAGGTCGATGCTTTCCCTCATAATTTGGCGTGCAGAATCATCATCCACACCCATATCTTCTTTGACAAGAGACATGGCGAGCTCGGGAACAAGTACGGACTGGGCGTAGCCGGCTACACCCGCCGTCTTGATAATATTGTCCGATGCTGATAAGCGACGCAAAGTTGTCGAGAAGCGTTCGACGACAGCTTGTAGCCTGTGACAGAACGCATGATCAGTATAGCCCCAGTAAATCCGAACCAGATAGTTTGTGCGAGTAGCCGCATGCTTACATCTTCGCGGCTCCTTTCGTCCCGTAATATCCGCAAGAAATAGTTTCAATGCCATCACCCGCCATTGTAAGGCGGAAGTTCTGCGCCTTGCCATCTTTCATATTGGTGGACAGAATATTATGGTAATAAGATGGGTGGCCCGGAGCCAGAAGTTTTTCCAACTGTGGGAAAAATGACTTGATACGCTCATCAAAGGTTTCCCACTTGATCTCTGGATATCCGTGTTTCTGCCATTCCGCTTTGGCAGTATTTTGCTTGTGCGATGTGCAGAATTGCTGTTGCTCGCGGACGCGCTGGTTGGGCTGGGCCTCGAAGAGGATGAGTAGATCTGGATCAACCTCCTCTTTGCACATTGGGCATAACCACTGCCGCGGTCTGGGGGGTTTCTTATCAGTTTCTTCTCCGAGAAGGTCCATGAAATCCGAAGGCACAGAGCTGAGTGGCGAGCTGGAGCCTGAGCGCTCTAGACTAGATGGTTGATTATATTTTGAGAGCGCTGTCTCGAATGAGGATTTCGAGTCGCCAGGGTATAGAGGAGGTACAATAAAGCCAGGGAGTTTCTCGTCATGGTCGTTATCCGAGGTCGGTTGATCTATCTCCAAAGCCGGCTTGGATTCGGCTTCTGGGTCTGACATTTCTAACGCCTCGGACAGTTCTGATGTATCATCTTCCTCGGTACTTGATGATTTCTTCAAAGATGTGTTTGATCCTTTAGGCTGATCGTCAGGCGGGGAAGCAGCAGAGCGTGCGCTTGAGCTCGGTATTTTCGAGAAGGAGGTCGTCGGATACGTCTTCTTGAAGCGTTTCTGTGAGGATCGGTATGACGAGAATATTTCTTCCTGATCGTCGTCGCCGGCTGATCTCATACTAGAGGTCCTCGCCAGTGCTTTTTTCCTGGTCGATCTAGCTTGACCCTGTGAGCTAAAAGCCCCCGCCCGTACAGGTGCGGGGACGAGGATGCTTCCAGTTTCTCCATTAATGTCTTCCCTTTGAATCGATCACGATGTGACGGAAGTTCGTCAGAGTCCCCGGCCAATTCATCCTCATCAGAAGAGCTGAGTGGTTCATCATCCGTCCCGGGTTCAGGCGCTTTGCTTTCGAATACAGGCTCGGTCTTGGGGGTGCGTTCTGCGGCGGCATTTTGCTTAGGCATGTTGAAAGTTGAGAGGAGATGTCTACGCGGGCCGTTCTTGCGCGTTAACCGGGTTGATGCTTCGCTTGAATCGCGTACATGTTGAGGGAGCATCATACAAAGAAGCAGCCTTTGAGCTTTCGAAGAGGCTGGGGGGGATCGTCAGGTAGATCGTATACAAGGAGCGACGAGGTTGCAATGCGACAATGTGATAGGGGCGTCAATTGGAAATCGAATCGGAGGATGATTGAATCTGAAAGAAAAAGAAAACCAACAAAAAAAAAAAAGTCGCAGGCCAAGGGCCGATTGGCAGATATGGCGTAAATGGAGAGCAAAGAAAGAGAGAGCGGGAGTGAGAGGGGAATTGGGGAACGCGTGACGCGACAAAGCGGCGCCCCACAGCGGAGACTCTTTTGACACTCGACATTCATGGGAGGTTGATACTTGTTTAATCGAATTCAAGCTATTCGAGCTACCTCTCTGTACATGACAGCTGCACATTTATAAACATCTCAGGCACCTAGGCAAAACGATGCACCTCTAAAATGAACAAAAAAAAGAGTCCTTAGGAGCAAAAGTCCACAGGAACTGAAACCAACCCTCCTCATTATTCAAAAGTCATTGAAAACCCCTCCTCTTCATGCCCGTGTCCAAAATCATCATAATCGGCCCAAGCATTCGGCTCTAGGGCCATCGCTCCCACGGCTGTTGCGCCTACAGCGGTTGCGCCAATTGCAGGCATGGTAGAAGAGGACCGTAGTTCGGGTCGGGAAGGTGGATCGTGTTGGTACTGTGGAGGTGGGTCGTGATAAGAAGTATCAAACGTCATTTCAACTTCCTCCTCCTTATGCGTGGCCGAGTAATCATGAGCAGCCGGGGGTTCAGCGGCTGTGTTCAGCTTAGGCTCGGATGCCGTTCGTTGAAGAGAAACGGAGTCGTCATATCCAGCGTCTTTCCCCTTTTCTTTCTCTGTCGGGGTGGTGGGTAGGGTAGATGCCGACTCTGATGGACGATTCAACTCTAGTTTCATCGGAGGCAGAGTAGACTCCAGCTGTTTAACTTCGATGGCCTCAGAGGCCAACTCAGCTCGAATAGCCTCAATATCGAAGAGCACCGAACCCGGCGCACTCTTATCAATCGGATCGAGCGGTGCGCTTTTCTGGTTAACATCGTATGTCTCCCAGGATTTCTTCTCGGCCATCTTGCCGCGCTTGAAGAGACCGAACCGCTTTTTCTCCGGTTTGAGCTCTGCTTCTCGTCGAGCTTCATCGATCTCGCGAATCAGCTCTCGCTGGCGCTCGGCGTGGTTTTCGGGGTCCGGGTCTTCGATTTCTGCGAACTCGTCTCCCAAAACTTCCCAGCCCACCTCTCTAAGGATTCGAGGCATCGCGGAGCGGTAGGCCATATGCCCATTGACAAGTTCTGTCAAGTTGAAGTTCTCCACTCCTGGAATGCCCTCAACAGCTGCAAGACCGGAGACACGCATGATACCACCACTGGTTGCCCGGAAGAGATAGCCAAGAATCCAGTCATTCGTACAATATCCGTTCACAAACCGGCCAGATACCACGCTGCGTGCTTTGAGGTATTCATCTTTGTTTGCGACAATTGGTGATCCGAAGAGGTAGACATTCTGAATAAGTCCGTGGCAGCCCTTATTAGCTAGCTCCGTGAGGCATGAAAAGATGACCCGTGCACCCAGAGAGAAACCAAGTAATGTGATGGGTCGTTTACCCAGATTGCGATCTTCCAAAGAGTCGGCCATGACCAACCCGGCCGAGTGCGCACGAGCCAAAGAAACGGTCCACGGGTTATCAATCAGATAGGCGAGTTTGGTCAGGACTAGAGGTAATTGTAATGATGCCATCAGTGCCATCAAAATAGTACTTCCCAGCACTTGCTGTAGACCTTGAGTCAATGCCTGAAAGCGAGTCAGTTGTATGCGCGATTTGAATTGTGTTGTGGAAATATGTTACCTCTGTCGCCAGAATATTGATTGTGTCACCCATGCTTCGAAGCATCTCAGGCTCCCACAGAACTGAATAGATATCACCCATGATGGGGTCGACTGTACTGTAGGGTAATCGAACATCATCAACCTTGCCAGTCATCCATCCGGACACTGTCACAATCAGATTGACCTTCTTGTTATTGTGCAAGGGCCGGTATTCAAATGTCTGGACCGCGCCAGTTCGGCGATGGGAAGCTCTCAAGCCGATGGCACTCCCACCAAGAGTAGCACTCGAAGCAATCAAAGCAGTGCCGCCAAGACCACCCAAGAACGTACTGGTTCCACCAATACCAACGGTTGTTAGTCCCGCAGCGAGACCAGCTCCAATAACTGGTGCCAGCAACCCAGCGGACAAGCCGATTACCAGTCCACCGCCGACAGTGGCCAACCCCATAACCATATATTTCGTCTTGCGAGACTTCTGGCGACGCTTTTCCATATGCTCCGTTTCGTCCCAGTTCTCTTTGTCTGCCTGCTCTTGCATTTCCAGAGAGTCTGTGACTCGCTTCTCGAATCGACATATTTGTAGCCAGGTCACATCCATAGACTCGCCAACTCGCTCCAGCAGGGTCCGAGACCGCGCATCATACGCCGAGTCGGCAATGAGAACAAGAAACAGATCACACAGGACTGTCCACCGAAGGTCAATATCAATTCGGTCGGAGGTTGGCATTTGAGATGGCGTTTTGACTTCCGTGGGCTCATCGTCTTCGTGCTCTTCATATGGTGGCGGAGAGCCCAGTTCTGAAGACGCGTCGGTCTCAACTGACATGCGCGAATGAGGGTCTCCTTTGGATGTAGGAGAAGATAATGATACCGAGGACGAAGACCTGTGAGCACCTTCGGCCATGGGATTCTTCACGCGCGCGTTTTGCATGAGTGGTCGAACGAGATCCCCAGGTTGAACTCCATGCCCCGCAAGTTGCTCAATCATTATTTGCTCCGCCGAGTTAATGTCCATATGCATATACAGGCGGCCCATCATAGCCTGGCCCCATTTCCTCGTGGAATCAGAAGCTTTTTGGTGCGTCTTGCGGGTTGATCTTGTGACTGGAAGCTTCGACAATCCAAGATTCATCTCGTGGATTGCCAGGCGGACCACACCGACGTAGGCGATCTTCTGGGTCTCGTTGAGAAGGTCTTTTGTGGCTTGCAGCTGGCCGACAGAGTCACGGAGCTCTTCTCCAACCAGACCAGCTGAGTTGTTTGCTGAGTCTTTGAAAAGATAGCTGGTATCTTCATCCATGCTTGTGGCAGACTGGGCATCTTCGTCGAGCTGGACACGAGTGTATCCCTTTCCAGCGCCTCCAAGTCCTTGGTATACGGCATCATTGTCCTCTTCTTGGGCGCCGCGGGCGATCAACCTCCCATAGTCGTCGTAGTAATCGAACTCTCCCAGTGCCGGCATGGCTTTCCAATCCAGCGGTTCCTCCTCTTCTTCTTCGCTATCGTCGTGCGCTTGATGGGGTTGAGCAATTCGCATATGTGACCATTCCGAGAACTCGACGTTCTTGGGCTTCGAGGTTGACGATCGAGGGAGGGCGATAGCTCCAGCGGCTTCGGGGCCGGGTTTCTGTGTGGCTGCATCTGTGGGCGTCAGGGATTCAGGATCCTTATTTGGCTTCGATGCTTGCTTTTCCGGCCCTTCATTTTCAATTGTTGCCTCCGGCTTTCCCTTGGTATCCTCAACTTGATTGACATCCTGTTCTGGGGGCGAATTGGTTGTCGGATTTGCGGCTGGCTCTTGGTCTGAGGAGTCTGCGGGGAGACGGTTGTTGCCTTCGGAGGAGGTTGAGGTAGTGGGTTCGGGTTTCGCGCGAGGTCGAATCGGTAAACCAAAGTCATCGAACTCAAGCGGTGCCTGTGGTACTGCATCAGTCGTCCCCGAGCTGCTCTCCTCGGGTGTTATATTCTCTTTTCCCTTTCCGGTGACATCTTCCGGGGCGACTGCAGCCGACGGCTGAGGCGTATTGGGCGCAGAGAGTGCGGGTGAGGCAGTAATCTGACCGGGGGGCCCCGTCGCTGGTGACACCCGCTTGGGTCATGATTTCACATGGACAGTCAACCCTGATGAGATCGTGGTTTCTGAATGGCGGTCCGGGTTGGCAGTGCGTCCTGGCTTCCCACGTTCCTCGCAATGCTTGGAGGGAGCACACCCATTCCAGTCCAAGGTAGAAGAAGAAATTATATGAAAGTGGCCCGATGCGCCGTGGTGGACCGGATCGTGGCCCTTTGACTGGTAAGTCTCCACAGATGACGGCCACGCGGAAAAAGGAGGTCGGCGAGGCGGGAGGCAATGGCGGGGCTGGCAGTTAACAAGTGGACAATAGCCAACAAGCTAATAATTAATAGCTAATAGCTAATAGCAAGCTTTATTGAGCTGAAAGAGCAATAACAAACAGCGATTGTGAATATGTAAAAGGAAACCGAGAAAATTGAATGGAATTGAATTGAATCCTTCGCAACCGAAATCAACCACCGCGTCATCCCACGGTTGAGCCGAAAGCGGAAGACCGAGCACGCGCTCCTCCCAATGCAGAAAGTCAACAAATGGCCTGGAATACCATAATAAACACCTGAAAAGGGTGGTTGAAACATTATGAAAATAGCCAAAACTTTACCTTTCTATTCCATCCCCGAAAATGCCATTTTAGGCGTTTTTTGTCTCATATTTTTAGAAAGTTCTAATTGATTATCTTTGTTTCTTCTGCCGATCACCACGATTCCCCGCAATCACCAAAGGATCGCAAACCTGGATATTTCGATAGTTTAATATTCACGACAGAGACCCCTTTTCTCGTGACCTGCTAACCGGAGGGGAAGACCTATAGCTGGCGAGAACCTCATATACTTGAATATCAGGCTCAGGTAACAAGTACACAACTTCCTTTATCTTGATCGGAAACAAGTATACAAAATCAGGTTAAACCCTATTATCTCTTAGCACACTTGAACGCCTCCTTGCCACTCGACTGCTAGTGTGCTGAAAATTACTGGCATCAATAGCCGCCGAAACCATTACCTGCATCCTACGAGTACAACATCAATCATCGTCATCGTATCCATCATCCCCCTGACCCGAGAAGCCACAATCTTCATCATCAATATATCCATCATCAGTTTCACCTGAGAATCCTTCATATAGTTCAAATCCTAGGTAAGAAGTGGGTTCTTCTCCACGAAAGCACCTGTCTCCATCCTCAATGTAGCGAGCATCACCCCGATCTGAAAAGTCCGCATTTTCCTCCTCGACGTAACCAGTAGACTCCGAGTCGTCCTGAGGAAAGGCCCCATATTTGTTGAGAATGAGGTCAGTATCGTAATAATTCGAAGCTTGCCTGTCATGACCTTTGAAATATCCAGCATTCATGTCACCGGCGACTCTGCCATCATCGCTACCAGTAGACGATGTGTTCGGGCTACTACCGTCTCCCACGATGTAGGACGTACTAGTAGTATTCTCCACTTTATGAAGACTCGAAGCCATGAAAGCTTTAGACAAAGCTTTCGGCAAAGCCTTGGGCAAAGACTTGGGCAAAACATGACCTAGATTCGACACGCCCGAAGTCGTTCGCCTCTGACTTCGGTCCAAGAGAAAATTATTGTGGTCTTCAAAAGCAGGCAATATCTCGGCCTCATACCAATGAGAATTCTCGACAAGAGTCGCCCAGTCCCAATGACCAACAATCTGATCGGGCGTAAGCTCCCATTTGCAAAGACAAGCGTCATTGTGGTAAATATCTTCCTTCCCGTACGGGTTATGCACATTGTAGCGTAGCATTTCCCATTCGATGTTTTCCATGGGTAGGCCCTTTTCAATGCGCGCATTTGGGTTGATTGCTGTAAGTGTTCTGGGAGGGTCTAGATAATCTGAGCTTTTTGGAGACCAAAGGGCCTTGAGTTCAGATATGAATGATTTGTGTGGTTCGTCAGCCCGTGTCATTGTGTCAACGTGTGATGCGGCTGGTCCTTCGTGATTTCTTGGTGTGAAGTGGAATCGAGATAAACGAGCCTGTGTTCGACCCAAGCCATCAATACGGCATGCAGAGCACCGTTCCCAAGGTCTGATTAGTGGGAAGGGGTAAATAGGGCCTGGTTGAATGTCTGGTGAGTGGTTGGGCATCTCTCTCATTTTGTAAAAAGGATCAATAGCCCCAACAGGCTGTTTTATATGAGCTTTATCGAAAATGGGGCTCTCCATTTGAGATTTAGACGATAGATTCAGAAGAAAGGAAAATGAATCTTGTAAAAAGAATACTGGGAGAAATAGAGATGATGTTGGAGGGATGTGGAAAAACAGAATCGTAGTCATCGTAAAAGAGTCATGATCGTGCCATGGATGTGATGGCATTATGATCGGCTGAATATAAGACTACGCAAAATCGTTAGATGTTGCAAGGTTTCCAGGCTTTCTATTTCCAATCTTTGAACTTTGTTTCTCACGTCAAGATGAAGCCAGAGCAGTTGTTACTAAAACAGTTGTATTGGTTTCTCTCTTATGCGGCTGAGGCTATCGGTTCGAAGGCCATGTCTAAGAAGAGCAGTCTCTGCTATTCTTCGGAAATGGCACTGTCTTACAACTTGTACTTTAGCTCTAAAGTTCTCCTCGTACTACTTACGAGTACCGTGGCATGACGTCAAGATATCGGAATAGTATCGTCACTTTCTCTTTTAAGAAACCGTCTTATTCTGGTCTACAGGGTGTCTCGATGTTCTAAACGAATGTGGAAAAGCATTCTGTTTGATAATTGAATGAAAATGAGAGTGTTTGCCTAACAAATATTGGTGGGAAGAAACAAAAAAGAAAAAGAGAAATGCCGGGCCCCCGATTCGAACGGGGATACCTCTATAGTTTTCAAGGTACATTCCGTTGTGTTGACCCGACTGGTTTTGGAATTATAGGTTCGTTGACCTTCATCACCGGGCAAATCGCCGAATTGGGCGTCAGGGGTCGTAATTCTGTGTTTGGGTGTATGGGGGTGCGGTGTGTATGAAGAAGTATTACGAGTTCCTACCCCATAAATGTGTACGTTTAAGTTCGAGGTTGAACCTTCGTGAGGCATCCATAACGAGTCTAAAGTACGATTAGGGGCGAGTCTTTGCTTACTTTTGTATAATCTCACCGCAAGAGATAATCAGATCACCCTCGAGTATGACTGACTACCCGGGCTAAATACGACCCGATCGTAATCATCCCGTACTAGTATCCAATCGGTGATGAATGATATCCCATGGAATGTACACTTTCCTTCTGCAGGGCTTCCCCTCATCTTCTCTCTGCCGAGCCTCCCCTACCAACCAATCCCCACCGCACGCCTTGCATGCAAAAGAACTTGATAAATAATACGAGACACGGCGGCCCGAGGAACGTCATGCAAATCACAGTTTCCACGCCCGGGCGAAAGTCTTCTTTGCTTGATCGAGGCAGTGCCGGGTCCCCTTGACTCGGGCGTGCGAATCAAAAGTCACAAAGCGACGGGGAGTCGCAGACCGTACATCCGCACTAGCGCGGGGCTAAGCAGAAGATCGGCTGTGTTGACCCTGTTCAGACCAATGCATGGCGTCATGAAGACTGCCCAGAGACTGCCCAGGGCTCTTGGACAGCGCTGACGGGCGATGCTGCGGGTCAAGTGATGTGCAGGAGACTTGCGGCTCTGAGTGAGAAAAAGGAAAAGGTGGGGGAAATCAACATAATCACAGGTCATAAAGTATCAGCCTACTCTTTCCCCCGTGGAAACTAGTCCGAACTCTGTCACACAAATCGAAGGCTTTCGCCATGTTGATGAATCATCTCCGCTCTCTCTCTTGTGTCTTTTTATCGCTATTGACTTGATCTCCTTTGATCTTTCTTTTTCCCTCTTTCCTCTCTTGTTGGTATTATTGATACCTTTCCCCGTCATGATCATGGCATCAGGTACTACCAACACACACTCTCCTGTCTTCTTTCCCCCTCTTTTATCTCAAAGGCTAACTTCTGGCTTCTACTCAGGCTCAGAGGCATCTATCGTCCGCATCGCTGGGGCCGGGTTCCGCCTCTCGCTGCTTCTGAATGCTGCGGCCTGCCAGTTGGCGCAGTCTCGTATCGAAATTCACAGCATCGCCAAAGGCATTTCACTATTTGCTTTGACATTAAAACACCTTGGACAAGCTTTGGAAGCCGGCGACTTGGACCGCTCTGTCGAGGCCACAGAAAAGGCTTGGGAGATCGCCAGTCAAGGTCAAATAGTCTTCGTCGAGATCGAGCATATGCTCGACAAACTACAAGGAACTGATGCGGATGACGACCTGAGAAGAATCCCGGTACAAGAGCGTTTAAGATGGTGTTTCAGAAAACAACATGTCACCTACCTTCTTGCGCAACTGGATTCTTTGAAGCTGAGTCTCATCGTCCTACATCGGGTTCTGCAACTGGGAAATATGCTCACGCAGGGTAAGGGCAACTCAAACGCTAGCTCTCCTGTACTAGGAACCGAGGACCTCATTGCCCAAGAAAAGGCAGAGGCCCAGAATATGATTATCGTCCGATATTGGTCGGTCAAACGTCTCGATCGTCTTTGGGATATGGTCGAACATGAAGCTTGTGAGGCGGCAAATGACCAAACAAGTCAAAAGATTCACTTCAACTATTCCAATACTCCTTCGGCTCTCAAACCACTGGTTGCAGCCGCCAAAGGGAATGATCCTACAAAAATACACATGGTGACTTTGGGCGACAGCGAAGTCGGGCTAAAAGACCTGGAACGGTCGCCAAAGGATATGGTTCACCTTTCAGAAAAGGCCATGAACTGGCTTCTACGCGCATGGGTGCCGTCCCTGGACCCATCGAAACTACATGATCCTGATCTAGATTCCGGCAAGCTGGTCGCCCCTCGCGCCTTCGTTTCAGACTACGACGGCGACTTGGAGGAGTTGAATTTCGACGATGAAAACCGTGGCTACTACTTGGAGGGAACGACCGATGACTGGCGAAAGCCTCATTCACAGGAAGCCCGGGCTCACGCTGCTCAACTTCGCACCCGCTACTCGAACTACCAGGCTCGTGTAGATAGCGACTCTGAATCCGACGAGCCCAGTCGACGTAGCTCCAAACCAGCTAGCCCAGTTAGTCCAACAAGTCAACGATTCAGCACCTCGAGTGATGAAGCCGAGCAAAGGAACAACGGTACCAAACAGGCTTCAAAGAACGTAACCTTCAGTGATGGCCGAAAGCACTCCAACAGTGTTTCTTCACGGTACCCACCTAGCCAGTTCCCTGATGGCCGAACATCTGCATACTCTAGCAGTAGCTTCCCACCACCTCCTCCAGGCCCACCCTCATCTCGACCCCAGGGCCCACCACATGTACAAAGCCAGCCCGTCCCGAATTATATCCCGGGACATCTTCAACAATCATCATCCCTATCACAGCCTTTCCAGCAAGCATATCGATCTCACCCGAACCAAGAATATAACAGCGCCCCGCGCTCCATACCCAACAGCAATCAACCCAACCAGTCGAACGGATTACCAATCCCATCACCAAGGGGGACTCCCCCGGGGCAATATGACTTTTATGGCCGGCCCCAACCATACAGCAACAATATGCTCCAACCACGACACCATAAATCCGCATACGGCCTCTCCACCTCATCGCCCGAGTCCAATTTCCGACCCTCCCCACCTCGCTCGGGACAGCGATCTCCAACGCATGGTCACCACCACAGATCCTCACGTGAAGACAGTCGGCGCGAAGATCCTCGGGAGCGTGACCGGCAGCGGAATTTAACTCGGAACGCGACTCGGGGACTAGCGGGGATCGGAGCGATCGCTGGGTTTATGGATGCGCTGGAAGCATTCTCGATTTAAGGTACTAGTAAGGTAAGGTGGTAGGGGCGAGATTCAAACTTTCAAGTCTTTGAATCTTTTGTTTGGCCCTTGCTTTCCTTGCATGGTTTTCTTTTTCGTACGTCGTATTTCTTAATTTTCTGCATTTACCTTTCTAGGACTAAGGTGTCCGAGGGAAAAAGGCGTACGAGGTAGTATTTTATGATTCGGGTGGGACAGGAAGAAGAGATGGGAAGGAGGAGGATCTCCTTGGTTATCTATGCATAATGTGTATCCTATCATGACGAAATGAAATGTACTTAGGCAATCTGAAGATGAAGACTACCATTCCATAGTATGGAACACCTACACCAAACACGACCTTGAATTTAAGGACTCGACACGAGGCTGAAGGGATGTATAAGAGAATTCGCCGAGAAACATCGACGATTCTCCGGGTCCACATAGCGCGGGCCCCTACGGCATTTAGAATTTATTTTAGAATTCGATCCTAACTGCGCCCGGAGGACGGAGGACGGACAATTCACACGGAGATTATGTATAGAAAGCGCAATTCCCCGTAGAAGTCCGTGGTCAGTGGAATCGGTAAGTTCAAGTTGGTGGTCCCTGCTATCTCGTGCAACGCTTACCGGCACGCTTTTTCCTTTTCGATACTCTCCCGGCCATGCTACACCTTCTAGGCAGTCTCCTCCGTGGCATCGGATGAACTCCGCACATGCTTCTTACATGATTATTTGTCAGAATTTGTGTCCTAGAGTATAATTACTCGTTGTTTAGGCACTCGATGCGATCGCCGACGTTCAGTACTTTATCTTTATTCCGACCTCCAGGATGTTCCAGGGAGCAAGCACTGAACCACGGAGTTCATAGTACACACTACTAGTACTACTATACACCATCCGGAGTATACGGAGTATAACTCAATCAGTCTCAGTGACACCTGGGCACTAACTACCACGACTAACCCAAGAGAGACCATTCCATCCGCCAATAACTCAGACTGCGCCTACACCCTGGAGTAAAGGCTGAACTAAAGCTTTTAGCCTAAGTGTGACCCTCCACTCTGTCCTGTCGGACGACGATCATCCCGACCCTGCACTTCGGATTCTTTTATCGCTCCGTCCATTCAACTGACGCCATTCCTGCACCGGTTCGTGAGCTGGGGTTCCGCATTCATCATTCAATGGGGTAAATGCTTGATACTCTTTTTTGGGTACGGTCTCTTAGCTCTGTTCCCTTGGCTTGGGCTGGTTCACGGTCTTGACGGCTTTTTTTCTGGTGCCGAATCTTCGGTTTCTTTTTTTTTTGGCAAGTTCTTTTCCCTCTATTTTTTTCTTTCCTTTTTCTTGCTCTTCCTTGGAAATATTTTCTTTTCGGCTCCAGGGCTATGTTTGGGGGTTTGGGGGTTTGGAGTATACTAGTACTTCCATTTCTTTCTACTGGTCGATCACTTCACCATCGGCACTTTCTAATCTTTCTACCTCACTCGATCGTTCCAGGGCTCTCGCTCGTTTCCTCGTAAGTGAGATTAACTTGTATTCTGTTCTCTTCTTTTCATTTCGTCTTTCATCTTATATGTTCATGCTTTCCTTCCCCTTTCATCCATTCATCTCGTGTACCATGCTTGTTTATACAATATGCTAATAAGATATATGCAGAGCCAACCAAACCGTCCCCTCTCATAGAGAAGGTAACCTTTGGCATAAAGTATTACCCTCCACGATGAAGAGTCCAAACACCCATCAAATCATTTCAGTACGCGTGAAGTGAGCCTCAGCCGCGACATCTATCCAGATCATCAAAACTCCGGCAAAGGCGGCATCCCAAAGATACTTCCGTCTGGAAGCCATCCATCCAACTCCATGCCAGTCCCAGGCATCCCTCCACCCTGCGGAGCGAGTCTCTGCGGATCATACGCAAACTGCGGTGGCATCGTCACCTGTGGATGCGAGGGCGAATGTTGTTGATGGTATCCACCTCCCAGAGGGTGGTAGAACTGATTATGCCCATGTCCATGTCCGTGACTGTGACCGTGACCGTGACCATGTCCATGGGCATGTCCATGCCCTTGACTTCCATCCATCGGCCACATGCCCGCGTTACTCATAGCGACGTATCCATCACGCATACCCTCCATACCCGGCGGCATATGAGCCACGCCAGGAGGGACGGAGAACGAATCTACCGCTCCGGGCCCAACCTGATCCATATGTGCAGCCTGATCCTGCGAGCCCGGCAGCCGTGGTGGCATTGAATCGGTAGCCGTTGACGGACTCTCGGGTACAGATACAGACACCATTCCAGGCCCGGCTCCGGCTCCGACTCCAGCCTCGTCGGCCACGGTATATCGATTCTCCAGCCGATCTAACCAGTCCCGTCCTTTGACAGCCACAACCTGGTACCATCTTGACGGAATCTTGAACTTCCCGCCCCCGCTCGCCTCGCCCAGTTTATTCGCCATCGCATCGAGATAGTACCCCACGTTGACGGCGTCCGGCGTAACGATGTGGCCCAGTGCGCCGGTGCGCACGGAGAAATGGATCTTCAGCAGCGAGGTCACTGCCATACCGAAGCGGGTGTACATTATGTTCGGCATCCTACGCATCGTGTCCGTGCTGCAGGTCAGTACGGCGTCGAGCATCTCCTGTGCTGCGTTCATCCATTTCACGTTGATGTCGATGCGGATGGCGCTCAGCGGGGGGAGAGTCGAATTTGCACTGCCTTCTTCTAGTGGTGGGAGGGTAAAGTATCGGCTTTTGATGGCGTCGGGGTCTCGGTAGCCTTCTCCCACGCCTAATTCGTACATGGCGAGGACGGCGGAGCGGTATTCGAGGATCATCGGCACTGGAGAGGGAAATGTTAGTCAAATTCTGTCTGTGTCTGTTGGTATATCTTGTTGATCGATCCTTACCGGTCAACATGTCATTGGGAGTACTCTTCTTCCATACTTCCATCCGTTTATCGAACCACCGCAGCACGGCCTGGACGCGGGACTCGGTTAGGGGCGAGGAAGCGCTCGTGTCGTCCAATCCAAAGGAAGACATGGCTTCGTCGGTTATTCTTTGGAGTTCGAACCAGATGGCCAGGTGTTGATCTGTTCGGTGTGGTGATCGCTCCAGCTGCTTTACGCACTCGGCCATCCAATCGTTGAATTGCAGCAAATTGGGTCGACGGGTCTTCATGGCAACACTATATTCCCAAGTCAGTCCGGGAGATCGGTCTTTTACGGCTTCACAGGCTTTGAATACTTACGTTGAGCTTAGATGATAGCAGCCCAGGACCGCCCTCGCTTGTTCCGCCAGATGCTCATCGTGCGGCTCATGCTTGCTACTTTTCCGGTCGGACTTCTTTTTCGAAACCCGTCGCTTGGTGGCCAGTCC
The DNA here is from genome assembly GCF_028828005.1 of Penicillium manginii. Lineage (NCBI taxonomy): Eukaryota > Fungi > Ascomycota > Eurotiomycetes > Eurotiales > Aspergillaceae > Penicillium > Penicillium manginii. The sequence continues at coordinate 3,126,573 of NW_026643103.1, read as the reverse complement.
GATCTCCAACGCCATCGTCGATGCAATATGGGTATACTGATAGAACTGCAACTTCAACGGCGAACCGGGCGGGTAATAGAAGACGATCATGACTAGCAGTGCCTGGACTAGTTCCAGAGACTTCTCGCCCTCGATAAAGAACTGCTCCGCATAGAGACGGATCATCTCACGGTTTAGAACGCTCGCCAGTACCGCATCAACGGAGATTGACGCCGCGGCGATCACGGAAAGGAATAAGATCGGCTTCGACTGTCGCAACTGTGCCGCGGTCGTGACGGCAGGCAAGACGACAAGCGGGAAGAACGACGACAATTCATGAATAAAGAACGCCACCAGATGCTCCGAATCATCCATCGAGATTATCCCGCGGTCAACAACATCTTCCATCGGCGGTTTACTGAGGTCGGGCGAGAAATCCCCCTGCAGACCGACAAAGGATGGCGGGGCAGACAGCGCGCCGCTGCCGTGCATGCCGGGGTGTGCCGTGGTGAAATCAGGCGAGTAGTTGATCATATGCTCAGCAGTGGTGCTACTGGCGGACTCTTCAGCGATGGAACCAAGGGTGTCGTGAAAATCCATCTCGTCGTCGTCGTTTTCCCGGGATCCCTCGCTTCCTTCGGGGGACTCCGGTTCGCTCTCTTCACGGATCCGATCCTTCAGTAGGGAACGCATCATGCGCATTTCTTTCTCCAGCTGTGCTACCCGCGAGTCGGTCCGCTTACGGGGCCGGCGCCGCTGGGGAGCCACGAAGACGCAGGTCTTTTTGCCTTTGGCACATCGCTGGCACTGGTTTGGCGTGGATGGGCTGGGGAGACAGCGGACCTTGAGACTTCTACAGGATTCGCAGGATCGGTTCAGCTGCGCCGGTGTTGCCGGTTGGCCTGAATTGTGTGGTTCACCTGGAGTGGAGGAAGCCTCTGACATGTTCACTCCAGAATGATGGAAGAGGACAGGCAAATGCACCCACTCACACAATACCGAGTTGATTGATCACGGATCACGGATCACGGGATATATTCAAAGCCCGTCCGATAAGAATCGAGGAAGAAACCACAAATTAATGTGGATGAATTAGAGAAAGGGAGAGAGAGAGAGCCAAAACGCAAAACCAGGGGGTGTGTGTTATTGGATTGGAACTCGTTTCATCACGAATGGGCGTGGAGGTCTGGCGAGCATGGATGAGGCCACAGTCCAGGCAGGAGGACAAGCACAATGGCAATCACAAGCACGAGAACAAGCCGGTCTGTCGGGGGCGAAAGAGGAGATCGATGCGACGAATCTGCACATAGATTCTACACTTTCTTTTTTGCGTGCAGGTCAGAGAGGAGTCAGGGTCCTGCCGATCGAATCGAATGGCGGCGAGCAGCGAAATGGTAAAACGAAAAGGAAAATGAAAAGAAAAAAAAACAATGGAGCCCCTCCTGAAAAGGAAAAATCAAAAGTCTAAAAATGAAAAAGCAGAAAAGCAGAAAAGGGAAGCAGGGAAAGAAAAATCAAAATCCCAAAAAAATCCAAGGGCGCAGAGGCAGGGATTCGGGCTTGGCCACTATCATGTGCGGATGCGAGCGAGCATAAGGGCCGAAGCTTAAAACGAGCAGAATATGAATCACAGAGGAAGGTGTTAGGTAAGAGGTCGAACGACAATGATGTCGCCTAGCAAGGTTGACACTCCACAACTGTCACTGGGGTCCGGGGCTTAGCGAAGGAAGATGAGGTTCAGGGACGGTTGGCGGTGGGTTCCAGTGGTTCCAGGTGGTTCAAGGTGGCCGTAGGAACCAGGATCTGTGGTAGTGGAGTGACTGGAGTGACTGGAGTGACGCTTGAAGTGGATTGAAGTGGGTTGAGGTGGGTTGAAGTGGCAGCTCCGTTGGATCACCGCTTGGATAGAATTTAACGGTGGCCTCAATTAGGGAGGAACAGGCACGGGGGAGACCAAAACGTTTAGTCGAGGGGAATCGGTTCGGGCAGATCCAATGAGGATGGCGCAGGACTGGCGATGGCGACGGGGAAATAGAACCCTAAAGTTAAACCTGACGAATCAATTGGAATGAAGCCAACAAGAGATGGGGCAAGATGGGACAGGATGGGGCGTAACCCGCCAGTGCGTGCAGAAGATGCGACGGCTGAGACCGACTACCCAAATCGGGGGCCCTTGCGAGTCGGTTGATGGTGCCGAGAGTTCCACCATCTCGCAGTCAACTGCCTAGCCAATGTCCGCGGAGTCCGGGGGGGATCATCATTGTGCAGTGTAGTGCCAGTGTAGTGCCAGTGACATTGTAGAAGGACTGTGTGCTGCCAGATACCCGAGGTATCAAAATGCCATCGCTCTTCCCACCGACACCACTTCCACAAGTTGTACTTATTTACTCTCCTCCCCTCATCATGATGGCTCTTATACCAGTCCTTACTAGTATCACTGGACCTCTTCCCGTTACACACTCAGCCTCATCCTCATCCTCATCCTCATCTCATCCGTCGGTATATTCGCTCTTCTCACCGGCCCCCAAACTCCACCGGATATCATCTCCATCCCACGGGGCAACCCCATACCCTGAATGACATACCCGAAGACGCTGGGATATTCGCTCTTTTCGCCTTCTATAGACTATATAGTAGATACCCAGAATCGGATCAGAATCAGTGTAGAATCAATCAAGTTACTACTCACCTCCATTCCCCATCCATTCACCAAAATGCCCCACCTCCCATCTCTGCTTCAGACCCTGAACGCCACGACCGAGACCCTCAATCGCTCGGCGCTCGACCAAACCGATCGCCGACAACTACTGCAAGCATGTGATCGGTTACAGCGCAGCCTAGAGTCACCCGCCGACACTACGGCACGCCTCGTATTTTCGGTATGCCGGTGGGGAGGTGGATGCGGCCAAGACTCGAACCGCATCCCTGCCCGTTCTTTTACTTTTTGATTTTTGATTTTTGATTTTTTTTTACAAAACTACACTACCTACCCGTTGTAGTATGCAGCATGCAGTACCTCCTGCATTTGACTTTTGGTCCTTGGGAACTAATTTTGACTTTTCGATGTACATAGGCCCACCAGCTCATGGCCCTTCGTCTGGGCATCGACCTGAAGCTCTTTGACGCGATAGACGCACAAATCGGCCCTGCTTCGGCCGAAACTTTCAATACTCGGCCATTCAACGTCTCAACGATATGTGAATCACTGTCCCATGCAGACCCGTTGCTGATCCGTAAGTCCAAGCTCACCACGCGCTAATGCGAGACAAGGCTGTCCAAACGGGTGGGCTAAATACTTTATTTTCCGCACAGAGCGGATCATACGATTTCTGGCGGCCATGGACGTGGTACTGGAGGTGGATCGGGACCACTTCATCTCGACTCCATTGGCCGCGTCTTTGGTGTCCAGCGAGCCTTTTTCTGCGGCGGTGATCCACAGGTAAACTCTTATTCTCCTACTGTAGTATACATATTCTAGACCTCGGGCCAAGACAAGAAATATGGATCAACGGGGGCGGCGAGACGAGTCCCACTAGTTACTAACAGGATCGATCTACTCTAGTACGCATTTCACGACCGTTCTGTCATGGCTGCCTGAATATTTCCACTGCAACGGTTGGAAGGATCCGGATGATGGGTTCAATGGGCCATTTCAATTTGCTTTGGGGACTGAGGCCCATTATTTTGATTTCTTGGGTTCGAATCCTTACTATGGTCAGGCCTTTGACACAGTCATGTCCATGTCCTTTCGTCGTCGGGGCCGTGACTGGTTTGAATTCTTCCCGGTCGCTGAGCGACTATCCCTCCCGAATGATGATGAGACCTTGCTGGTAGATATTGGTGGAGGCCAGGGTGAAGATTTGATGAAGTTTCATTCTAGATTTCCCGCTTTACCTGGCCAGCTCATTCTACAGGATCTGCCCAGTGTGATTGAGGGTGCTCGGGAGAGCAACAAGGATCTTCTTTCAGCTGGGATTCAAACGCAGGAGTATGATTTTTTCAAGGCACAGCCGGTCCGCGGCGCAAGGGCTTACTTCATGCGGACTGTCTTGCACGACTGGCCGGATAAACAGGCAGTCTTGATTCTAGGTCGTGTTCGTGAGGCCATGGCTTCCGACTCGGTCTTGTTGATTAGTGAAAGTTTACTTCCTGATTCTGGGGCTCTGCTGCCTTCTGTGATCTCGGATATGCAGATGATGGGGTCATTTGCGTCGCGTGAGCGGACGGAAGATCAGTGGCGGACTCTTCTTGATGCTAGTGGGTTGAAACTGGTGCAGGTTTGGTTGCCGGATGGGTGTGATCGCCAGGCACAGTCGCTAGCAGAACAGCCAGCTCTGTTAGAGGCAAGGCTAAAGTAGTAGATGTTTGGGATGCGGTCGTTAAACCATCGTCCAACTTAGTACGAATACGATACTTGTAACAATTCAACAAAGTACTGTTTTACAAGAGCACTACCTAGTAGGTAGTAGTGATTCCCAGCAGTCCCCGGGCTTAGAAAATGGGGGCTGTCTGATTATCCATGATGTCTAGGTACTACTAGGTAGGTAGGTATCCAAAGTTGAACCATAGCTTTTAGAGTTCCTGGGAAGTATGAGATCTAAGGTCGGAACTTGAGGCTCTATGGCTGCTAGCTGCTAGCAATTCCCGCCTATTGATGTATACGAGATTGCTACTATACTACTAAAGTTTTGATTATGATAACTTCAAGTTGAAATACCGCCAACTAGTGCGCTTGGAATCTTTAATTCCATCATACGTTTCATACCGAGTCAATAATTGATATACTAGTACTTGATGCGATAAGATCTCGATCAAAGCTGATCTTAACATGACCTCATACTTAGTACACACTTCGTATATCATGTCGTATGCGGGGTCTGCAAGGCCAGGATATTATTAGGCGTCCCGAGCGGGGCTAGGAACAATCCCCAGCTGGGAGCCAAGAACTGCGAGAAGAGGCAATCCGGTGTCCGTACAAGTTGAACTTCAAATTCGAGTATGGATTGGATATGGAACAATGCTTAGCAGAGAATCTGTTATAATTCTATAACTTTAATAGGCTATACGAGTTAGATAGAGTAATTTTCCAGAGCCCCAACCATCGCCAAGACTCGTACACGCTGCCCGATTCGGGTGGGGCTCAGACGGATTCGCGTTCTTTTTGCGAATACGAAAATAGATCAGAGCAGTCGTTTCATACATTATTGTGTGAGTATGGGGTTTATTCCTATATTGAAGTAGGCAAGCATCACTATATTCATCTGTATAGTCTATATCTAATCTAATATGTTATATCTACTGGTATATCTACTACATTATAGCATCTATCTTCATGATCCCGCTCAGCGGATGTGCTCGGGGCAGACCCGCTCTCCACCCAAACGGGCAACTGGCCACATGCGATGGCTGAAAGTCTTTCTCCGCCCAGCCCTATTCCACTCCATCCTTGTTCTCTCCTCTCCTCTCCTGAAGAAACGACATCTCTTCTCTTCAATCTCCTCCTCCATTTTCTCCGCCCTCTGTGTGCCCCTGGTGAATCGTATCCAGGCACTTCCGCTCGCTCAGCCCTGCCCCCTTTCATACGCGCTCAACAAACCCGAAAAACTCCTGGACACCCCAACTTCGCCCACGGCTACCCCGGACTGGTCGGACATTGTATATACTGGAGCATGCAACTGCTGTTGTAATTCACCAACCTGATATAAAGATGCGATTCTTGACCCCAGCCCTGCTGGGCCTCGCTGGCCTGGCGTCTGCTGTCGTTCTCCCCACCACCAGCACTGCGCCGATCGAAGCAGTCGAGACGGAGAGCCCAAGCACCGACATCACCCCCGACAGCGATGAGATTACCACCAAATTCACCGATGTGCGCGAGAAGATCGTCAAAGAGTACAAGAATGTGGAAGAGATCCCCACCAGCAAATACTTCAGTGAGTACAAATGAACAACCCCCGGGGCCGCCTTATCTTGGCAGGGGCCGCGCGGCCGATCCTGGGAACCCTACCTCAACTCCATACACTAACAATATACCTTTTCCTCCAGCTGAATCCAGGTACATTTGAATCTTGTTTTGAATAATAATTAAAAAAAAATCATCAGAGATACTAACTTTTACTTTCTTTCCAGCTTCCACTATCATTATGACGGTCGGTATGTTGATTTCATCCATGGGATCCTATATCTCTGCTAAAGGTTATCGCTAACGTCCCGCCAGATTCGCTGATAAGCAATTGCCTGAAGAAAAAGTCATTCCATATCTGTCGGCTTTGATTCAAACTTATTTGAAGACGATGGATTCTATCGGTGCCGAAACATGGATCATGCACGGAACTCTGCTCGCTTGGTGGTGGAACCAAAAGGTAAGAGCGTTCCTATGACCAAGACTACGGGTCTTGAACCATGCGCTGACCAGACTTTCAAACAGATCTTCCCATGGGACAATGACCTGGATGTCCAAATTTCTGAACCGACCATCCACTTCTTGGCGGATTACTACAATATGACAGAGCACCATTTCGAGATTCCCGATGGGGAAGCGGAGGGCCGCAAGTACCTACTAGAGATCAACCAACACTACGCCGTCAAGGATACCCGTGACAGACTGAACGTCATCGACGCTCGCTGGATTGACATGTCCTCTGGTCTTTTCATCGACATCACCGCCGTGCGCAAGGATGAGATGAAGGAATCAGGATGGCTGATGTGTAAAGATCGTCACACCTATGAACAGGACCAGATCTGGCCCCTGCGCGAAAGCTACTTCGAAGGTGTTCCCGCCAAGATTCCCTATGCTTATGTTGAGCTGCTGAAGGAAGAATACGGCGTCAGGTCACTTACCAATGGTGACTTCCATGAGTGCGTTCCCCCTCACCCCCCTCACCCCCCTCAGTTCCATAGGGTCGATTTTTATGCGTCGCTTTTGTACTAATTCTCCCCAGCCACCACTTTAATGACAAGACCAAAATTTGGGACCAGGTGAAGAAGCAAGCGAAGCGCTTCCTCCCTCAGGCCTTGGGCGGCGGCAAGTCAAAGTCCATCCGCTCCCTTGGAATTCGACAATACGCATGAGCATTTAAAAAAGCGACTACACGCCTTGTTCTTCGTTAATATTTGAGCATATTTGTCATATCTTGCGCCCTATGTTTACATCTATACCTTGGGTGAACCGATCCTAGGAGTTTTCCGATGATCTCCTTTCTGCATATACACGGCGTTGGCATACGTTTGGACATACATACGTCAGACTTGGAATCTACTGTACCAATTATCTTCTTCTGTATATATTTATAGTTAGTATATGAGGAGCTTTCTTTGAATTGACTTGATGACCTGTGCCTGTGTTCCTTTGTTTTTGTGGCTGCGCTAGTTGCGTGGATATTATTCCAAAGTTGTTTCGAAGATGCTTAGCGAAGTGACCTGGAAGTCAACCACTGCCACACGGTACCAGTACACCACAATCAAGTATTGTCACAGGCTTTGTGCATTTTACTGCTCGAGTTCAAGTTTCCCTTATTCAAACTTTCGGAGTTCGGTGATTGGAGACCAGCCCGAGACGGAGACGGAGATAAATTACCCAGTCCAGACGACCAAGCTGACTCACTCCAACACGAACGTAACTCTTCCACGTGGTTTGGCCCCCAGGAGGATTCGGTTTCTTCTTGGCCTCGTTTTGGCCTCAACCTTGTCACCTCATCAACTTCAAAGTTATTCTCTGAGCGGGGAGAATGTGTCCCGGCCATGTCCTACCATTCAGCGTCTCCGGAGGGGGTGCATCTATCCCCCACCAGCGATAATTCTCCGACCGCACTGCCCGTCTCCGCCACCGCCCCGCGTCCACCCTCGGACAGCTCACGGAGCTGTGTAACCTGTCGCCGCCGTAAAGTCCGTTGCAACAAGCGTACGCCGTGCTCCAATTGCACTAAAGCCGGTATCGACTGTATCTTTCCCCACCGGGCCGAGCTCCGAGGAAGTCCAAGCGTCCACCTGATGCGGAGCTCCTCTCTCGCCTGCGGAGGCTGGAGGGCGTCATCGAACATCTGAGTGGGAAGAACGGCGAGAGTGGGGGTGGTTCGACCACGAGTCTTTCGCCAACTCAGCCTACACCGGCGACGATTCCCTCCATACCTTCGGGAACTGCCTCTGCGCCTCCGGTACCAACATCCTCAGATGCGGAGAAGAAACCTCAAAATGGCGGCTGTCCGTTCGAGGATGCCGATCCGAAAATGCCTCTCCCAAGGAGATTTGAAAACGAGTTTGGGCGGTTGGTAATTGAGGAAGGGAAGAGTCGATATGTGAGCAATCGCCTGTGGGCGAGTCTTGGAGATGAGGTACGTACTTGGTCCTACAACCTTTTTGTGACTACTGTCTAATCATACTGACGCACATTCCAGATCGAAGAGCTCCAGGACATCCTCGACCACTCCTCCTCTGATGAAGAAGACACGGCCTCCAAAGATTCTCCTGAATCGTCACATTCAGGCTCCCACGATGGCTTTCTTTTCGGTTTCTACGCCCTATCTCAATCCATGCGAGAGTTTCACCCGCCTTTCCAGAAAATCTCAATATTCTGGGAGGTCTATAAAGAAAACGTAGCTCCCTTGATCTGCATTCTGCACACGTCGAGTACAAGGAATCTTTTGATCGAGGCAGCCCAGAACCCCGATGGCCTCGACAAAAATTCTGAAGCTCTTGTCTTCTCCATATATCTGTCCGCCATCGTCAGCTTGTCGCCCGAAGAATGCCTATTGCGATTTGGCGAGGAGCGCGGTAGCGCTGTTAAGCGATATCGTTTCGCTGTGGAGCAAGCGTTGGCCAGAGCAAACCTTCTTAACACCCAAAGCCTCGGACTTCTGCAGGCGGCGGTCCTCTTTCTGATCTGTGTGCGCAGGGAAGATGATTCTAAATTCGTTTGGTCCATGACTTCGATTATTCTCCGTCTTGCCCAGGGCCTTGGTTTGCATCGCGACGGGACCAACTTTGCTCTTCAGCCCTTCGAGACGGAGATGCGTCGAAGACTGTGGTGGCATATCTGTCTTTTAGATGTTCGCGCCTCCGAGGACCATGGAACTGATTCACAGATCAATGAAAGCATGTATGATACCCGCCTGCCGTTGAACGTCAACGACGACGACATATCCCCAGAGATGACCGAGACCCCTACGGAAAGGGAGGGATTCACAGACGTTACATTTTGTTTAATTCGTTGCGAAATTACATGCGCGCTACGTCGAGCAAACTATGGTTGCTCAGCCACGCGGTTCAGCATGGGAAATTCCGGCCCCTCTATTGAAAATTGCGAACGCATGATTCACATCATCAGCAGCCGAGTCGAGGAGCGATACATCAAGCACTGTGATATGAACATCCCGATTCATTGGGCAGCTGCAACCGTGGGCCGTTTAATCCTGGCAAAGCTGTGGCTAGTCGTGCACCACCCGATGACCCGAAAAGATCGTGTCACCAGTGTCTCTCAAGCAACGCGCCAAAGCCTATTCCTCACTGCAATCGAAGTCCTCGAGTTCGGTCGTCTCCTCGAGGTAGACCCGAAGACAGCGAAATGGGGCTGGCTTTTCCGCACCAACATGCAATGGCACGGCGTCGCATTCGTTCTATCAGAAGTGTGCGTCCGGCCAATCTGCCCCGTCACCGACAGAGCTTGGAACGCTATCAGCTCGCTATACGGTGACTGGAAGTCCCAAGCGACGCATAAAAAGGGCATGCTCTGGCGCCCACTCGCCGCGTTGATGAAGCGAGCCGCCACAAGCAGAGCCAAGCAACAAGCGGAGCTTCGATCAAAATTCGGCCCGAACCCTATCCCATATAAACACTCGACGGTTGAATTTGCAGCCGCACATCATCACACCCTCCCCCATATCCACATGCCGACTGATTCGCCGGCACACTCGCCTTTGCCCGTCCAGGGCCCAGTTTCTGACTCCAATCCCAACCCCTTGGATATCGATCTTTCTCAGGGCCCATGGGAGGCTGTACAGAACATATTTGGAGATTCCAACATTCTCGCTCCAGCTATGCTTGATAACCCTCCTCTTCAAAATCCGACCCTGGCCCCAGCTCCTACCCCAATGCCACTATCTACCCTCCCAACAGGCATAAACTTTAATTCGCCGCCGTTCAGCAATATCAATGGCATCAACAACCCATTCATTGCTCAAGAAACCATTCCCGAGCCGGCCCCGCTTGGCTGGGAAGAATGGGACCAGGTAATGCGCGACTTCCAGATGGATGTCGAGAATGAAAATGGACCAGTTCCGGCGCAGGGTATTAACGTCACGGAATGGTTTGCATAGACCTTGACCGGCCTGGTGTTTTGCGCTTCGGCTCTCCGTGCAAGGTCGAATTTTACCTCAACAAATGAATTCATATTCATGGGCTTTTCTATTTGGAGCTCACGATGGGCTCTTACGATGTGACGATTACTATGGTGTTACGGGACCTTTTGGATTGGGTTCTCTCTTCCTTCCCTTTATACCTCTACTCAATGTTTTAGATACTCCCCTCTCTTTATAAAGATTTCATGCTATTTCAAGGTGTGGTGTTGGATTACTTTGGAAGAACGTATGACCAGAAATCAATTTATTTAATTCAACCCGGTGCAGGTACTTGGTAGGATTAACTTAACTCGGGAAAGCAGCGGGCAACGAATGGTCCAAATCTGTTCAAGTTTCGACTATAGAGAAAGGCTAGAAGTATCTATGCCCATATAGTAAATGAGCAACCCGAAGAGTGAGAGATTATTACAAGTTATATTAAGTTGCCTAGGTAATAAGACTCGGAGTCGGAATGCCCCTCCTGCAATTCCAGCTCTGTGATGCGATCGACTAAATGAGATTATTAGTCTCGGTCTTCAGCTCGAGATGTTGCTCAGGAGGATGCTTTGTTCTGGGAACATTCAAGTTTAGCCGGGCTTATAGTTGTACGATTGCACTATCAACCACGTGACCGACCCCGATAACGAAGCTCCCAGCTGGCATCAACTGGAACTCCATCCCCACGCCATTGCCCACTACCACCTTCTCACAGACGCCTCAATCAAACCCAGGAGACTGAACCGAAAATCCCACGCCCAATACTGGCAAAATTATCCTGATCTTCCCGACAATTTCCCCAATCAATTGCCCACCATGCCTGCTAAACGACACGCGGCCTCAACTACCTCCGCGGCAACACCCTCGACGCCAACAACACTCTCTTCCGGCCCAACCACCCTGAAAACAAATGCCTCGCCTACTGAAATCGCCCTCCATGTCTGGCACCAGTACACCGCTACCACGTCGCAGCGCACACTCCTCCTGGACGCTTTCATGGTCTTCCTCGTTCTAGTCGGTGGTCTGCAGTTCTTGTACTGTGTTCTGGCCGGTAACTACGTACGCTCTCCTCCTTCCCCCCTTCCGGCATCCAAATTCAAGATCACATTCAATTAAAGAGGAAATTGAACCGCTATGGAAGACATTAAATGGGATCGGATTGATTCCGAACCGAGCCCCAGAAGCTAACGCTCTATACTCTAGCCATTTAACGCCTTCCTGAGTGGTTTCAGTGCTGCTGTTGGTCAATTCGTTCTCACAGCCAGTCTGCGCATGCAGACAAGTGACTCTGGCTCCACCGCTGGAAAGTCCAATACCAAGGGGAAGAGTGCGTCAACCGAGGACGAGGAGGGGACGGGTATTTCGCATGAAAGGTTTGTATAACCCCATCTATCTATCCATACTATGCTTGTTCCTTTTAGACCAAGGCAATTGCAGGCGCAAATATTCGTTGCTTTGAATTGGAGTTTAACTAAGGGTCTTCTTTCAACAGGGCATTCGCCGATTTCATCTTCGGAAGTCTGATTCTACACTTCTTCTGCATCAACTTCATCAATTAAGCGCGCCCATTTCGGATTCACAAAGACTCAAAGTCAAGCAAGGGTAACGGCGTGCCTACAGGTATCCATCTGTCATTGATTGATTAGGCGCGTCGATGATGCTGAGGGGGAGGGCATATCTATCGCTAGTCTCTTGTTAGTTCTGGCGCTGGTCCGTTTGAGAGCTGGTGATTTGGTCTTTGCTGCTCCGTAATTTGAGCTTGAATCCCCTTGCTTTTCTGGCAAGGGCTTTCAAAACGTGGACGAGGTATCCGTCCCTCCTAGGATGTTGATATCTATCATCTATCTGGTCCGATTGGCTTGACATTTCAGTTTGAATGATCATGGTTTCATTGTATAAAATATCGAAGTGAGATTACTAAGACCTTTGTTTTATTGCAAGTTTATGACTGGGATCAAAGTAGCGTATTGTATGTGTAGGGTATCTTTATTTTGAATGCTAGATTATCTCATCCCGATCTCGCGAGATCAATGGCATCCAGTTCATCCATCTAACATCAGGGTATTTTACATGACGATGAAAAGTAGTATATGGAAGCTGTACTATCCGATACTAGTATCAGCTGATTAGAACTGCCGTCCCGGCCGTCGCGGAATGACAGGCTTCTTGACCACACTGCCTCCTCCGCCGCCATTTACACCAGGCCGAGAGGAAGACGAGGCAGTCACTCCGCCAACCTTTTTATTGCCCTTGATAACGGGCCGGCGGACGGCAGACCCACCGCCAGCCTCGACTTCCCGAATGCGTCGCTTAGGATCGATACGCTCCTCTTCGCGAACCTTCTCAGCCGCGGCGCGTTCACGATCCACTGCCATTTGGGATTCGATTTCCATGCGCTTGTTGAATTCTAGCTCTGTCACCCGTCGTTCACGCTGTGAGTATCCCTTCTCCTTGACTGAGTAGAAAACGCCACCGAGTTCGGCGAGCCACTGTGATTTGAGTTAGATGGGGTTTCTATATAGGGCGTGATCGGAAACATGATTCAAGATAAAACACTTACATGAGGATCCACGGCTGTCACAGTAGACATGTATTCCTTGGCGGTCAAAATGAGTTCGTGATAGACGACATACTCGGGAACATAGCCCAGGCCATACAGAGCGCTCGTAGGGTGAAGGGCCATGGTGACGCTGGTACGAAGGTTGATGAACTCGCCAATACCCTTGACGCGCGCGGCTTGGTGGTAGTAGCCAGAGCAGATACATTTGCGGATGAGATCCCAGTCTGTTCCGCAGCTGACGAGGGTCATTTTTTGAACGGTCATAATGTCGTGGAGCTGGTCGCGAACTTCCTTGGCGCGGCGGAGAGTCTTCGCGTGGAGGAAGTGCCTAGTGCACCAAGCGTCTGAAAATCCGTTGGATTTCCATTGACTGTAGACGTGAAGAAGAGTCAAGTGATCCGATTCGGGGACGAAGAATTTCTCGCGGGCGGAATCGGATTCTTCTTGTCGTTCCTTTGGTCGGTAGAAGACGTTGGGAACAGAAAGCATAGAAACGATAGTGAGCATTTCCTCACTGCATCCGTATTCTTCGGATGCCATGATGAGGAGTTTGGCCAGAGGGGGGGTCCATGGGGAAGGGCGTCATCTGGCGACCCAGATGTGTGAGTTCACCCAGATTGTCAAGTGCTCCCAGGGACCAAAGTTCGAAAAGAGAGGTGCTGATGGTCTCCTGAGGTGGAGGATCCATAAAATCGAAGTCGAGAAGATCCTTAACCCCTAATGATTTCAACAAGAGCACCGTGTTCGCAAGACTCGTTCGTTGAATCTCGGGAATTGTTTGTATATAAAGCTCATTCTTATAGGCAGGCTCGGTGTACAGTCGATAGGCCTTTCCTGGACCGGTTCGTCCGGCGCGACCTGATCGCTGATTTGCATTTGCTTGGGAGATTGGCGTGATCTGAAGCGTATCCATACCCATGCGTGGGTTGTACACCTTGAGTTTAGAGTAGCCTGCATCCACGACGTACATTATACCGTCCACTGTCAAACTAGTTTCGGCAATGTTTGTGGCAACAATCACCTTGCGCACGCCGGCGTCTGCCCTTTCAAAGATCCTTGCTTGCTGCTCAGCTGGCATCTGACTGTAAATCGGTAGAATGCTAAGCTTTGGTGGATCATTAAGCAGCTTCAATCGTTCGTCAACCAGCTCGCAAGTAGCCTCAATATCCTCTTGTCCGGTCATAAAAACAAGAATGTCGCCGGGACCTTGTGAGACGTGAATAGCCAAGACCTGCTTGACCGCACTATCGACATAATCCTCACAAGGTCCACGCGAGAAGTGAAGATCGACTGGGAATGTTCTTCCGGGGATGACGAATTCCGGGGCGCCGCCATAGAACCGCGAGAAGCGCTCTGAGTTCATAGTGGCCGAAGTGACGATCAGCTTGAGGTCCCGTCGGCGAGCGAGAACCTTTTTGAGAAGACCCATCAAGACGTCGGTATTCAAAGCTCTCTCGTGTGCCTCATCCATGATAATGCAAGAGTACTTATCAAGATCGGTCTGAGTGAGAGATTCTCGCAACAACACACCGTCCGTCATATCTGTATTCCTTGTTAGTTACAGCGCACATGTTGGGGATCCTTAACAGAGCGGCACTCACACTTGATCACAGTCTTATTACTGGTGCAATCCTCGAAACGAATCGCATAACCAACCTCATCGCCGAGATCTACTTCCATCTCCTCGCTGACACGCTTTGCGACACTCATGGCAGCAACACGTCGAGGCTGGGTACAGCCAATCATGCCGAACTTTGAGTAACCGTCTTCGTGTAGGAACTGGGTCAACTGGGTCGTCTTTCCCGAACCAGTCTCACCGACAACCACAACAACCTGGTTATCCCGAATGACTCTCAGCAAGTCCTCACGGACCGCAAACGCAGGGAGGAACTCTCTTTGCTCGCGCAAAGTCTTGCTCTTGCTGAACGCGCTAGCACCGCCCTCGTCCTTTTTCAAGTGCTTGGAGAACTTGTTACCACCACTTTTGTAAACATCCTCCACAGGCGCAGCCACAGCGCTATCGCCCTCGTCCTCCTTAACTCCCATCAGGTTTCCCAACGCTGTACCGGCCATGTTTGTAGCTTCCTGGGCCTGCTTCTGTCGCTCACGCTGTTGCCGCCGATCGCGAACGACTTTGCTTCCCTTCCGACTGAAGACAGCCATGTCGCTCTGAGGGTCTCGAATGGCTGAGATCGGCTCTAGTTGCTTCGTGAAGATGGTGCGGCCATCGAGGAATGGTGGTCGGAGGTCGTGGACCAGCAGATGAACTCGGGTTGCTTCTTCATCGTCGGGCCTGAAATCGTCGCCATAGTCTCTCCTTTGCGCGACACCGGATGTGAGCATACGATTGGTTTCCCAATTGTCAATGTCTTTGCGCTTGGCATCACGGAATGAGGCTGGAACATTCGAGGTATTCTTCTGCCGCTTGGCCGGCGGGCCCGAGTCGTTGTGGGACATGGCGATGAGGTATTCCGGTCTGCTGACCGACGAACTGCGGTATCCCAAACGCGCTCGGGTTCAGGTATTGAAGCTCTGACGATCCCCGATGAACGTTGAATTATCGGACTGAGGAGACAAACACTGCAAACCGTTATCAGTCACGTGAGATATACGTTATTGCCATGAATTTGGTAATGTTTCGCTTTGGAAAATAAATTCAAGATGAAAGAAATCAATTTCAATAAAAGTCAGTTTGATCCGAGTCTATTTGAGCTGCTTCCTGTAATTCCAAAATCCAAAATTCCATATCCGTATTCTTGTTCCTCGTTGTGCTGAGAGTTTCCACCGCCGCCCGCAACACTCAGCAACCGCCCCGCATCGTCATCTCAACTTTTGAGCTCCCTAATTCGCATTGTATCGAGTCTGCACAACATCACCATGTCGAGCCAACAACAAATTGACCCGAAGAAGCAGCAGGGTAAGTTGCCCCTTCCGAAATATCTGATCAATTTTCACCCTGGCTGACCCGCCATCCCCCGCAACAGAGCTGCAGCTTCAGTACACCAACTTCAAGAACACCCTCCAGCAACTAGCACAGAAGATTGGTGATATCGAGCAAGAGGCCGAGGAGCACAAGTAAGTCAGAACTTTACCTGCGCTGTCTGTACAATACCACGAGCGTGGTTATTGTCCAGGCGGGCACGGGCAAACCCACAAGCTTCAACCCAGACTGGTTCTCAGACTTCGAAACAAAATGCTGATTCAATTCATTTTCTCTACGATCTAGGCTTGTTATTGAAACACTCGACCCTCTTCCCCAAGATCGGAAATGCTTCCGCATGGTGAATGGAGTTCTTGTTGAGCGCACCGTCCAGGACGTTCTCCCGACACTGAAGACCAACTCGGACGGACTCAAGCAGGTGCTGGATGACATGTTGAAGCAGTACAAGACCAAGCAGTCGGATCTGGATAACTGGAAGGTGAGTTGAACCACTGGCACTTCGTGAAGCTTTGAAGGCTTTCAAGGTCAGAAATACTTGTATTGTGTGAGGCTAATCGCTTTTCTTTCCGCACCACAGAAGAAGAATAACATCCAGGTCGTACAGCCATGATCAACCCGACTGTTGTGTATAATCCGCCACCGGTATCTCCTGGTGAAATGACCTACGGGGAGCAAGTGGCTACTGGCGTTTCGTTTTCGGGCAAGGCATCCAACCAGATAAAATCTAGCGTTTCACTTGGCCATTTGAAATAAACAATCAAGATAATATGAGACATGGACCTGTGAAGACCCAAATGACCTGAATGTCCCGATATAATAAGCTGATTTTGTAAACATCCATGTACACTAGAGAAAGTAGACGGGCTATGTCACCAGCGTCACTATAGTCTCACTGTGCAGCTAGACAAGGCCTAGCCCGGTTGGCACAAATGCCTGAGCACTGTACACATGACTGGTAGTGTATCCAGAACAATGGGTACCTAAGATCGTCTCATCTTCGCCTGCATGGTGATGGATGCAAGCCTGAATGCCTGACCATCGAACAAACCAGATGCGTCGGGCCCTGGGGACCCAACCTGCCGGGGCATATGGATCGACGAGAAGCGTTGAAGTAAATCTGAATCTCAACCATGAAACGACTTGCAGTTGTCTTACAACTGACCAGTCATCATGCAGTTGCAATATATGGATTGTACTTAATTTCAGTGGTAGTGTATTTGTAATACATTGTTTCACAACAGTGTGGTGGTTGATGAGACTGGATAGTGTAATGACAATACCGGTACTCACGGGCAGTCGCAACTTCGAGCTGAACCTCTCCTCTCTTCTCCTCCTTTTGACTGAACTCTTTGCTTCTCTGAGACCATTCCATTTCTCCTCAACTCGCGCGGTTCGGGAATTACCATAAACATCCTTACTCTAATCTTTGATCTCTTGGTGGGTCAATACATCGGTTGACTTGCATCCTACTTGGTGAGTGGTCAACCCGGGTTCCTATTTGATCAGGGAGTTCTGGTTCGCCAATTGCTCTCAAGCCGGGCCTCCCCCCCCCAAACTCCCCTCGGCGCTCTGACACCACGCCAGGCGAATCGGAAGAATCATACGTACATTGGATCCCTGGACACTTTATTGCCTCATTGCCTCAGGCTTAGGTTAGTTCTTACATCGCTTTACCCCCGCGCAACCCTGCGCAACGTGCGACGGAAGTTGGGCTCTCCCCAATCCGACCCACACCCTCCGCTTCCCGCGTTGCATCACACATCCCATCCCCCCAGCAGCTCAAAGAGGTTCCCATCCCAACGCGTGAGGCGCGCGCGCATTGGTATTTCCACTGCAGCTGGTGTGACGCGATCGCAATTATACACTTCCAACCTTTGCCATCTATTCCTGTTTTGGCCCCCAGGAGGCTAATCGGGTCTGCGCACGAGCGCGTCGCAAAGTATACCGGAGCTCCTGCTGCAGTATTGTCAAGTCTCTCTGCCCCCCCCCCCCACCCTAGCTGAATTCCTCGAGGCGGCCGTGAAGTGTTCGTACCCAGCCAATACCACATCAGCCCCCCTCCCTGACCTGAACCTGACCACCCACATCCCATACCCACATCCACATACACCCCAGCCGATCTTGGGCTGTGTCTGCACACCGGAGTTGTAATCGTGCGCGCACCGCGCTCCAGGCATTCGGGATTTACTGACGTGGACGTGCCAACAGAGCGAACCCTTGCCTTGACTTGACGCCCAAAGGACCCGCCCTGAAGCCTTCAAATATTCATTCATAATCATGTCGTCGACCTCGCCTTCAAAGGAACCGGAGGTAGACCCCGAGGTGCAATCGGGCGAAGAACAGGAGCATATGGACAAAGATCAGCACGACCACGCGATCGCGGCGGGCGAGTTTGAGGTGAAGGAGCAAGATCGGTGGCTTCCGATTGCAAATGGTTAGTTGCGTCGCCTTGCAGGCTTTTCGGTTGTTCTGATTTGCGTGTACCTTGCTGCTGATGACGGACCACTACCCTCTGCTGCTTCTGTCTTCCCCACCTTTTTGTCCGCCCTCTCTCAAAAGCTTCCTCTCCCCACGGTATCCACGAGATGCGTGAAATCGCTTTCGAGGTGCTTCAATGGGATTGAATTTCTCGCCTTTGCGCTTTTGATAAAATGCAATCATTAAAAGCGTCGCATACTGGATGTCGCCATGCTAATATTCAATCTATTTAGTCGCACGAATCATGAAGCTCGCCCTGCCTGAAAACGCAAAGATCGCAAAGGAAGCCAAGGAGTGCATGCAAGAATGCGTGAGCGAGTTCATCTCATTCATCACTAGCGAGGGTCCGTATCTTATCCATATCATGTCTCCTTGAGGGGGAATGCCAATTCTAACAAGTAGAACAGCCTCGGAAAAGTGCCAGCAGGAGAAACGAAAGACGGTCAACGGCGAGGATATTCTGTTCGCCATGACTTCGCTTGGATTCGAGAACTACGCCGAGGCCCTGAAGATCTACCTCTCTAAGTATCGCGAGACTCAATCTGCCCGCGGTGAGAACCAGAGACCCCCCCAGCAGTGGCTACGGTGGACCCGTCCCCGGTGCCGCTGGTCAAGGTCGCCCCGGATTCCCCGACAATGCGGAGGGGGCCAACACCATCATGAACTCTAGCCTTGACCCGTCGCAGCAAGACCCTTCAGCCTACGGATATGCGCCCATGGTTGGTGAACCACACAACGGTGCCGGCGCCGACGCGTACTAGGGGTGCGAGTATTTTGGATTGTGATATTTGGGGAGATGGCGTCGGGTTCATTCCATAGGGTATATTCGGGACCCGAGTTCATGCGTTCTGGGTTCGTGTTTTGTGTGGCAATGCAGTTAGCCCCCCCACTGAGGGGGGAAGACTGTCGACCCTACTTCTGGAGTTTATGCGGAAATTATGGCGGGATAAATGATGGCAACTTGTATTTATGACCGATGTCTTGTTTTTTTTTTCGAGAGCGTGAACAAGCTTTCCGATAGAAATGAGACACCCCGCGGCTAGTGAGGTCCTTGCCTTGATATTGTTACTCCTATAGTTCCAGTAGTGCCTGTAGTTCCTATAGTTCCCGAGACTAAGTTTCCCATCCACCTGCAATCCACCTGCACCCTAATCTACGGAGTATATGATAAGCTGGTCTCGTGATTGGCTGTGTATACACAGATGGCCGGGGCTGAGCAAGTATGCCATGATAATGGAAGAGATGAATTGGAATTCGATTGAGAAGAATTAGCAACCTTGGAATGTGTTATTATTGAAAAAGTTCTAATTAACCAGCAGGCTTATATATAAATTGGAGTACATATACTACTTCTATGTACTTTTCGGGATTTGCCTCCGAATAAATTACCTAAGCCTCCGCATCCACGTGAGTCCCCCGGTGCCGGGCAGGGCCCGAACCCGCAAAGTCCCCTCAAGACTTTCCGAACTTTTTCGTGCTCGCCGTTTTACTACGCTCGGCAATCGTTTGTTACTACAGCATGCCTTGAGACCTCTCCGTGAATGACACTTCCACAAAACAGTGCAGGGCAGTGGCTGGTCTGCACAGGGAATGATGTCGATGCTTCTTCGCCCGCCATGTCCTCCACCAACGATAACGCCCCCTCGCCGCTCCCGGCCGACGGGGTGAGCAAGCGCAAGCAGGGTAAGTGCTTTGGCACCTTATTTTGGTTTATTCTGTCCCAATCATACACTATCTTTGATCTTTGGTCATAAAGTCGGCCGTTATTTCCCCAGTTTCCCTTCCTGTTCACTTGCGACTGCCCACACAAGCTCCCCACGAACTTGGTCGCATGAGCTATCGTTGCTAACCAGTGACACTCTTATAGGTTCTGCCGCCTGCGTCCACTGCCACCGGCGCAAGGTCCGCTGCGATGCCCGCGTCGTCGGGCTTCCATGCACCAATTGTCGTAGCTCGGGGAAATCTGATTGCCGCATCCACGAAAAGAAGAAGCGCCTTGCGGTGCGGTCTATCCTCGACCCCGTTCCGATCCGATCTCGGCCTCTTCCGACCCCAGAACAGGTCGCCAACCCTATCACAACAACCACTACCCTACCTCCAAGCTTTCCCACTGCGTTTCCGAGTGGCCAATCTTCGACACCGCTGTCTGGTGGTTCAACACAACATGGTTTCCTATCGAATGTTCAGCCAGAGCCCTTTGGGCGCCAAGCCCATGACTTGTCGCATGCCCACGAAGCCCACACAGAAATGGAACAGCATCTCGTCAAATTGATCGACGAGGAAGATTCTGGTAGACGAGAGATCCAGCGAGGCGTGCGTGCATTCTACGTTGGCCATGAACATTCTAATATGTCATTCTTGATTCGTCAACAGCGCGATCAAGACGATGATGTATACCATTTTGCCAGCAATGAAATTCCCCGGAGACAGATGAAGACTGGTCACGATCAGCTATTAATGGATGCATTGACACTTCCCGAGCCAGCTTTAGCAGATGAGTTGGTCCAGGCATATTTTACCTACGTCAATCCAGGATACCCCATCGTGGACGAAGATCTGTTCATGACGCAATACCGAAATCGTGACCCCGCTGATCCACCGCCAGTTTTGCTTCTGCAGGCCATCTTGCTAGTTGGTTCGCATGTCACTCGAGGCAAGGCTGAGCGGGACACATTGAAAGAGATCTTCTTCCGCCGTACAAAGTATTTGTTCGACAATCGCGTTGAACGTAATCGGGATATTCTCGTTCAGGTTGCCCTGCTCCTTACCTGGCATTCAGATAGCGCCGATGACGATGTTGCTGCAGATGCACACTTTTGGGTCGGTGTAGCTGCACGAATTGCTACCGGACTGGGAATGCACCGAAACCCTGTCTCTAGTCGCTTCGTGACCCGGGATAGAAGGATGTGGAGGCGAGTTTGGTACATTATCATACAGTTTGATGTCATGGTCTCTCTTTCATACGGCCGACCGCAAGCAATGTAAGACGACTCCGATTTAACACATGGTCGATACATACTAACTAAATTAGAAATTTGGATGATTCAGATGTGGCTCCGTTAACGCCCGCAGATTTCGAGAATTGTGGCCCACACGTTCAAACAGAGTTCGTGATCAATTTTACCGAGCTTTGTACCATGATATCGTATCTTATTCGGGACCGGTTTGGTCTTCGGGCTTCCGACGAACGACGGAAGGCTGTTCTCCAAGAAGCAGACGAATCACTGGCCAACTGGTCTCTCAAACTGCCAGATAACTTGCGCCTTCGAGCATCGGATATGGATCCATGGTCTGCTATGCTCCATCTGACATACAACAACTTTCTCATTCTGCTTCATCGACCTCACCCCCGAGCCTCGGCGTACTCAGATGACTACGGGCCGCACGATGCAGAAATTTGTAGTGCTGCGGCTGGTGTCATTGCTTCCATCTTCGAAGAGCTTAGGCTGAATGATCGCCTGAAGTTCCTCTGGTATACTGGCGTCCATACCCTATTTACCGCCATGATCCAAGTACGGGTTGAACTTCGATTCTCGAATCCAGTCCTCGCGATCAATGCGCTTCGTCGCTTCGATTCGGCATCTTATTCTCTACGAGAACTGGCTCAATACTGGGTTCACGCCGGTACAATCCTTCGTCTCTTTGAAGACTCGAAGCGTCTCCAGGATGACCTGCGTCTCGACCGAACCAAGCAACCATACAATGGCACGCAACCGACGAAGTTGCCTGTCACGACACCAGATGCCGTGGCAGCTGTCATGGCCTCTCAAACGCCTCAGCCACTTGGATTCGGTGTTCCTACTCCAGAATCCACTCCAATGCAACAGACCACGATTTCCCCGCAACCACATGCCACTCCACAATTCGATAATTGGATAACTGCACCCCTCAGACTCAATGTGGGGCCATTGGAAACGAACGATGCCTATTCGAGTACCCCCATGCAAGTGGACCATATGGAACAGAGCCGCGACTATCCGGACTGGAGACAGCTTTTCTCCTTCACGGATGCGGATCTACCCGTCTCCTCCATGCCAATGGAAGGACTGATGGAATTGGAGAACGAGTGGCGCCAAATTTATTGGCAAGACACCCCGATGGCGGATCTGATGCAAGATGGCGGCTGGCTCCCGGGCTAGTCTATTTGTCCTGCTCGCCCTCCCCCTTTGTATATACCCGAAGCCTTTGTCTCGATGAGGCAACATGACGCTTGGGAACTTCATCTTCACCGAAACTCAACCTACAACAACCTTCCCCATAACCATCACCCCGACTCTCTGGCACAACACACGAACGAGACGAGATAAGAGATACACAGAGGCATTGCCTTTCACGAGGCTTATATAAAAGACCCGTACGATATCATGCCTTACACGAACATATACAAACCTTTTTTCAATAGAAATATACATTGTTACATAACTCCAAGAATACCAGTTTTGAAAGGGTAAACAAACAGTTCAATCCCAGCCTAGAGGATAATTTCCCTGGTTATGAGTAGTACCTTCAATCTTATCATTTTCGTAGACAAGGCAGTTCTTTAACTCACTCTGATAACGACTCGGACCGAAACTGATTCAAGTCCCATCCCGAAAGAATTTAGCCTTTTTACCTCGCAGGAATCTCCATATGCCATTGATTTGATGAGGCTTATTCCCGCCCTTATGCGTTGTTACCCATGCACACCGCAACTTTCCCCAGGTGTTCCTGTTGCTCCGAATGAACGGCATCAGCCCCAGAAAAAATCACATCATTCGGGAACAGACGTCACTCAACTTGAAGTTGAGAAGTGGCATGGCCACACCGACCTTTGGAAGAATCTTCCGCAAGCAATTATTTCAATCCGGCCTACGCAGTAGGGCTCTATTCACGGGCACGAAAGCATGATTGGAGAAGAGGGCTATCTTAGCTGGACAGAACCAGACCGCTGGTTCAACCGGGGGTTCAGTACTACCGTATGATCGGAATTTTCCAACTTCGTAATTATTAGTAGGCACTATACAGATTATTCGAATTCAAAAAATGAAAAAAAAGAGAAACAAAATAACTTCCACGTCGTCTTAGCCCACTCGATCTGGCAAGAAATACCTGTTGCGGGGCATCTCTAGGTGTTTGCAGCAGCTGAGGTATGCGTTTTGAGAGCTGATAGGCTCGATCTGCTCAATCTGGACCGTTGCCCCAGGTGCGGCTCCGAGGTTCTTACGGGGGGCGCATATGCATTCGACCTCTCGGAGGTCCCGGACTGATAGAACACACCCCCAAATTTACGATCTAGCCCGACTTTTGCACGGCTGCTGGCCAAGATTGACCAGTATCTTTGCAACCATGGCGTCTCTGGTTGACAGGTACTTTTGTGCCTGTTGCCCTGGGTCTCAGTACTTCTGCACGCCCGATACTCTGCAATGACCAGTACCTTTGCACGCCTGATATCCTGGGCTGTTCAGTACCTGTGACAGAACGCGCTCTGGCCATGGGACTCGACTCATGTAGCTCCTCAACTCGGTATAGCAACTTGAAATGAGCACACCCCAATCCTTTCCATGATCCTGAGCGGTTGGATTTCTAGATGCAGATTTCTTGCCCAGTCATTCGCTGGAAAGCCCTCGATCGCCAAAGCAGGGTTTAATATCATAGATAGAATTTTCTTGGCGGGAGAGGGCAGCAAAGGGGAACCAAAGCAGATCCAACGATATAGAGGCTTGCGTAATTGCAGGGAGGGGATTCTCGACTGAGACTGATCAACTTTTTTCTTCCTCGCTGCCACTGGCAGTGCTTGAAAGCCTGAATGATACCCAGCCGCCCTCTCATATGCTATATAAATAAATTCTAAGGCCCTCTCCGATTCCAACTTGAAGGCTTCAAGTTCGGTGACTTTAAGTTAGTCGCAATCAAAAACGCACCACTCTCTTATACTCTTATCTCCTCTCTTCCCCGTCCTAGCGACAGTCCTTTAACTGGTACTTTTATGTCACAAACGAGTATTCCGATGGTGAGATATGGGCCCGGTGGCTCTAATATTGCGTCAAGTGAGCAGAATGTGGACAACAGTATGCTGATGCCCGATTTTGCCCCTCAAAGGGCTTCTCAACCGACAATGCTGCGTACCTATCCGCCCACAAACCAGAATTTTACTACCGCCTCAACAATGTTAATCGGACCAGGGAACTCGGAAATTCTAATGCCAGCTCAACTTGACATCAGCCCATCAGCTGATATGATCTTCCCACGCATGCCCCCTCTTGGCCTTTCCGTACTCGACCAGAACACCCCCATCCACCGAGAAATGATAGTCCAAGCAATGCCGGTCGATGTTGCTCCCGCTGTTCACATTCCAATACATCGAGAGATGATTCTCGAAGATATTTCGCGCTACGGTTTCGCTGCATTAGAAACTTCAATACAGCAAGACTACGTTGGCCATTTGGTATCAAATTTTCCAAATATCCAGGACAATACGGTGCCTGAAACTACCAGTGTGGCCTACTGTAGAAATAATCCAGGGTCTCGGGGAAATACCAACAGCTGCGAGGCTCTGAGAGTGTATGTCTTGCGTATTTCCTCCATTGCAAAGTTTCTCTAATATCTTCCATAGACAGCCCAACGCCGAAGAACTTAGATGTTGTTGGCAGGGCTGCACTGAGATCCGTATCTTCTCGTGTGAGGCAACTCTGCTACGACACGTGAAGACTATACACATTGCTCCGAAATCGAAAAAATGCCCCATTTGTGGCTATACCAATGGCCGCAAGGACAAGGTTCGCAGCCACTTTCGACTGGTTCACAAAAGATGAGGTTGAAGGGGTGGGATATGATCATTATTTGCTTCTTATTATTTACAAAATAGTTCGACAAAAGTTGTCAACCTCTTCGATTCTTTGATAGAAAGGTGATACCGCGCTAAGTCCCTGAGGCATCCAATCCAGGTTCTTTGCGGGGAATAATAGTACTCTTTATTGTCTCAATATGCTATATGCCTACTATGTATTTTCTTTCTTGCATTGAACCCTCAAGGATCATATCCAGAGCTCCAGGCTTCAGCAAATTCTCATATATTATGCTTACTGAACTTCCGATGCTCGCTTTGTCCACCGTAGGTAGACCCCTTTGAGCATTATATAAAGGATCGTCTTGGAGGCCACGGTTCACAGGGATATTGAGCTTTGACCGCACCCAGATATAAAGCTGCGAGGTCCCCAAACCAAGCTGCGGGATCAGTTTCTCGGGAAGAATAGTCCGATCGGTATGAAATACTACCTCGGCTGTGCTACACACAATGCTCTGGAATTGGTTCTTAAAGGCCCTGATCATTGACACAGAACAGTCGGGATTATGATCGGCCACAAAATCGTTGACCAACGACATGCCGGCCTCGATTCCGGACAAAACGCGTTCTTGCCAGGTATTGGAGTTTGTGCGAGACCAGCTTGACTGGATAGTGGAGATCAGTGAGGCGTACAATGTCTCTATTTCAATGCCATTTAATCCAAGTCTATCGAATGTTCCGGTCGTGATGAGTTCCTGCATATTGACTTGGAGATCCGAAATGAATCGGACGTGGTTTGCGCGGATCTCGATTGCTTGGCACGAGACGTAGATGTGACAGGCACTCATGTGCACCAATAGATCGACAGCCTCCATAGTGCGTCGGGCCGAAAGTAGAGCTAGTGAATTGATACCCTGGTTGTGCATTTCGGCTGACATGACATGGGCAGACACCGGGTGTGTTAGAGCTGCTAATTCCGACATGTACGCTGACATGTTGATGTCGATTCCCTTCATGGTGAAATTGACTTCTGCAGAAGCATTGAGGTTGGCTTCGAGTCCATTGTTTGTAGCAGGATTGACCATCTCAGTGACCTGGGACCAAAGCATTCGTCCTATCATTTGGATAGCCAAAAGAGACTTTTCCATAGCTGATGTGACAACCGTTGCTTGGAAATTCCCGCCAGAGTACACTTTCCCGCTAGAACCATCGCCTTGCCTGCTTGTATCCACTAGAGGGTTATCTGAAGTCGAGTTGAGCTCCACTTCAAGCTGACGTTGCGCTTGGAGAAGATCCTCAAGGTAAGGTCCGATCCACTGGGGAGCGGTTCTTGTCGAATACCGATCTTGACAGAGTCCATCTTTAATTTTTTCCTGTTCATCTAAGCCAACAACAAACTTAGAGCCTTTCAAGAAACGTCGGATATTGCTTGCCACCTCAATTTGCCCAGTGTGAGGTCTCGTCGCGTGAATGAAGGGTAGAGCCCACTCTACATTCCCGGACAAGCATTCAGAAGTGAATGCCGTCAATATTTGAGATAGCAACGCAAGCTGCTGCGTGTCATACAATGCCAGGCTTGCCACAGCTACAGAAGGAGCAGTGCCGTTTATTAGCCCAAGGCCCTCTTTTGGACCCAGTCCTGACGCAGAGAGTCCACTCGTCTTCAACGCTTCCGAGGAGGGCATAACTCTAGCTTCTGCACCACTACCAACCTGAACAAAAACGTCTGGATTTCCCATTATTGCGCCCGCGATATATGCCATGGGCATTAGATCTCCAGATGCGGAGATAGTTCCCCTCAGAGGGATTAGGGGGGATGGTGTCGTTGTGCAGCAGATCAATCAGGCTCCTAAGCACACATGGACGGATGGCGCTGTGGCCCCTAAGATTCTGGTTGACTCGGGCAATAATGGCGGCTCGAACCCAGGATAGAGGCATTATATGCGACGACTCCCGGCCCGAATTTCTCAGCGGATCCTTGTCTACGGAAGTGATTATTCCGCTTTGGATAAATTGAAGCAGATGCGTCTGCAGGTCGATCAGGTCGCTGGTCCTCGTGTCGGCACTACCACCGAAGCCGGTGTTGACGCCGTAGATAACGCATTTCCGAGATATGAGGTCAGCCAGGGTATTGACGGAGGCCTCGAGGTGCTTGGTTAGCCGCTCATCTGGACTGATAGTGGGCTCAACTCCATGACGGGCCACAGCGACAATAGAAGCAATGTCGAGATTTTTGCCGTCTAGAACGATGGCTTTCTTCTTGCTGATTAAATCACGCAAGTTTCTCAAGAGTCGCAGTGTTGCGCTCATGTGAGCCGAGTTGTCATGCCGCACGACGGTCATTGTAATCCCAAGGCAAGAAAGCATATGGTATCTCGTATCCAAGTGCTTTGCTATCCTTTGCAGAGAGAAATGCTTTTGTCAGGTCAGCAAGAGCTCGGTTGACTGACTCAAAAAATATAGTAATGAGAGATGGGCAAAAAGTCAAACAAAGTAAGCAAACCGCCTGACGATTATTACCCCTTGCCCGCAGGCACCCTCCGATAGTGTAATACTACATGATCAGCACATGGTAACCCAATTTTTCATTTCGATACCTAGATATCTGATCACGTATCTACTGAGTTATCACCAGCAAAGCCGTAGATGCCGATCGATCTGATCTAGATAGTACTGCAGCGTCCATCTCGTCTGTGCTGAAACTTTCTTGGCGATAGTTTCGAATCTTTGCTTTTTTGAGGCAAGGCATCGCACTAGTAGATATTTTTCGCGCAGGTATTTACCTCGCATGGGCCGATAGAATCTCCGAGGGATACAATATAGTATCTTGATACTGGTTACTCAACAATTAATAGTTCACAGTAGATCAGGCGGCGTGGCATAAAGTCTATTATATGATATCATTTTCTGGGACAAATATAGGAATTTGAGGCGTCAATTGCTAAAAGTAAAAGAGATGAGACTTTGCTCGTCCTACTCTACTAGCAATAGTACTTGTTTGAGGGTTTCAATACTATGCAAGCCATGGTGCTGCATCGACCAAGTGTAGATCGCGCACGTGGCCCGGGACTAGATATACCATTCTGCAGTGAGTGCTGGAGAGCCCGAGAGCCCGATATTAAGTGAGAAGTAGGCGCATTTTCCCGAGCTCGGGGACTGATTGGTTTGTAGCTTCTGAAGTCAGTCAAAGACTTGTAGATCTGTAACACCGTGACTGCACTCCGTAGTCAAGTGCTGTTCCCGACTATCGAGGGGTCAGTCCGCGTGAGCCTGGTGAGCATGTTCGATTCCGAAGTATGATCGACTTTGTTCAACCAAGGTTCATTGTGAAAATTAGATTGTATGAAGTATGATGGCTCCTAGTAGAATCTCACCGTGGCAGTTGCACATAAATAGAGCTCTTTATCCCATCTCTCCAACTTTCCTATCTACTACTCAATATCACGATTATCATTTATTCTCTGCCCACAAATTCATTGATATCATTGCTCTATAAAATGGCCGAGACTTCGCCCCTCAACCATACCGCTGGCTTCGGCCTGCGCGAAGGGAAGGGTTACCTCCTCGACAATGGCCACGCAGGAAGTCAACGCCTGAACTACCAGTACCTCATTTGGAAACAGTGCCTGGGTTATACCCTGCACCCCGTCATCCGAGACGCAGTGGGAGATCACCCACGCATCGCCGAAATCACTGCAGGAACAGGTCTATGGCTTCTCGACACGGCCCACGACTTC
Source organism: Penicillium manginii (assembly GCF_028828005.1). Taxonomy (NCBI): domain Eukaryota; kingdom Fungi; phylum Ascomycota; class Eurotiomycetes; order Eurotiales; family Aspergillaceae; genus Penicillium; species Penicillium manginii. Next base: position 3,097,790 of record NW_026643103.1, on the reverse strand, counting down.
CCAAACGCGATCCTTGATGGAATTGACATCAACCTCTCGCGACTTCCACCGCCTGCCTGGCGCCCCAGCAATATCCACCGTCTGTACAATTGGAACATCTTCGACGAGGTTCCGGCTGAGTTGGAGGAGCGATATGACGTGATCCACCTTCGTCTCCTCCTCCTTACCATCTCAGGCAGAGACCCAAGTCCCGTCATCAAGAATGTGATCAAGTTGCTTAAGCCCGGTGGCTGGATCCAGTGGGATGATCTGAGTACCGCGCACACATATGTTGAAAAGACAGACGAGAAACTTGAGACTAAGGCGCTCGATAAGATCAGAGACTTTGTGCACTCGGAGGGTCGCCATGACTGGGTCTTTGATCTTCCCTTGCATCTGCTTAAGCATGGATTTGAGGAGAGTCAGTTGACATTTTATCATGGACGGCCGGACTTGATCTGCCATGATACGGAAATTCATCTGATGACTATCAAGGAGTTCAATGGCCAGATGAAGGCTGATGGGCGGGAGGAAGAGGCTAAACAGCTCGATGACCTTATCGAGGAGGCATATGAGGAGGCTGGGCGCGGTGCTGGAGTTACGACCCCGAGAGTCGTCTGTGTTGCAAGGAAGAGACCGGTTCCTTATGCTGTGCGCGAGGCCCTTTCGTTTTCTTCTTGAAACCGCAGCTATATCTATCTTATTTGCCACTGGTAAATTTAGATAATCTAGGATAGCCTCAATCCATCAATAAATTGATTGCCGTGGTGAATTTAATGGGAAGAACAGCGTCGGATGTAGTTGTTTCCAGCGCTCGTTTATCGTCACTCAAAGTGTACCAAATCTGAACGCCAAACATGTTCTATGATAGATATGAACAGTCTTCCCAGACTTGCTCGTTATCCATATACAAAGCGGTTCCAATTATCCGCCAGTTGCTTCACACCGGCTCTTAAATCCCAACCTCGTAGCTGACATATTTGTCGTACAACATTCTCTAGCAGGTCATCCATTTGCACACCTGCAGTATGTAGATCGCTTTCGATCAAAATACGATCATCCGGCAAAGCCTTGATGACATCCTCAATCTTCTTCGCCGGCGCCCCGCTAAAATTGATCACTGCCGAGAAGGAAAAGTAGACATCAGACGGATTTGATGGGTGTAAGAACTGACGTATAGGCTCCACAGGCCCACTGTAGGAGTGCATGCATATGCGCGGTGGAAACGGCAGCGGTTTTTCTGTCTCGCTTGTCTTGCTTGGTTCGCGCTTTTCATCTTCGTCGTCGTTATCATCTGACAATGCCCCCTCGGCATCCTTCAATTTCTGTTTTTGTCGCCGCGAGAGGAAAACTTTTTCATGGCCAGTCCACAATTCTTTAAACAAGTCAAAAACAACACCGTGCGCCTGCACACTATGCACGGAGACAGGCCGTTGCATTTCGCCAGCAAGTGCGAGCTGGGCCTTCAATATCGTTCGCTGGTGGTCCATCTTCACCTTGTAAGGAGAAAGTTTCCTACCTTCCCTCGAACCGGGGGTGAGATCTTCATCTCGGGAGGAGATTTTTTCTGCTGTCCACACGCCTGGGAGCCGAAATGCTTTGTCCAGTCCCACTTCACCGACCAAAGAGTTTGGAAATCGGCGAAGTCGCTCACGAGTTTCATTGAGAAGGACAGAAAGCAGTTTGGGGGGTGGCAGTTGGTTGATGAAGTCCAAGTCGGAAGCTGAAGATGGCGTGAGGACGTTTATATAGTGGTCTTCTTTGGATTGCGGGGTTGAGGTGGTTGTGGGGGCTGTTATGTCGTCGATTATTTGGTGTGAAAACCATGGATGCCAGCCGAAGCTGGGTAAAATACGCGGCGATCGCGTTGATTTATCAGTGATATTGAGAGATTGAGCGACCTCTGCAACAAGCTCTTGGTCTTGGGCTCTTGTTGCCATTACGGTAAGCGTGGTCGCTTTCATGGAGGGGATCTGCGCGACTGATGCCATTGTATCTGTTGGGTGGCAGTGGGCATCGTATATGCCCAGTTCCCAAGGGAAGAAATCCTGAGATTGATGAGGCTGAGTTTGAGGGAGGGACATTGGTTGAAAGGAAAGGTGGAATTGTAGTTGTAGTTGAAGTGGAAGTTGAAATGTAGTTGGATTGCCGCCTTGGAAATTGAAAGGGTGTCACATGCATTTCTCCGCGACTTCGACCTTTCCGAAATCAAAACTTGAAAAAGCTGACATCACGTCGCATTCTCTCCTTCTCTTATTCTTATTCTTTTCTTTTTTGAACATCTCGTACAATGATCAAATTCTTCTCCTCATGTTCGGCTTGCTGACGACGCTGCTGGCGCTGCCCGTGCTGGGCCTCATCTGCTTACCATTACTCATCTCCGCCTGGATCACCGTCATCTTCGCATTGTTCACCCTATTCGTTCGCCTACTCGTTGTTTATACCGAGCTGGTCTACGAGTTTATCGTCAACTTCTTTACACTCCCCGCGATCACCTCCTCACTCTTGACCTTTGCCCCATCTGAGCCTGTTACTCCTGCAGTGGGTAACTCCAGGCGCAATTCGGCATATGGTCTGATCCAGTCTCGCAAGAGCCAAGACTCGCTGTCGTCCTGGTCTATCATTGAGGCTCAAGATGATTCGTCTAAAAGATCAAAGAAATTTTATGCTCGAAGCATGATTGAGGCCCATAATCTGCCCACAGGTTTCGGTCTCCCCGTTAGCGGAGATGAGCGACGTGACTTTGAAGGCGTGGGCGGTTGGAGATCATGTTTTAATAGACCAAGATCCAAGAATGGATCGAGATCCGTGCACGAAAAACCGATAAGCTCGGTCTCATCTTCGTCTGCCCCAAGTGCAGCGGGTGAATCCAAGCCCGACATTATTGACGAGGACGAACGCGCTTGGCTATCTCTAAACGAGCGACTCGAGCTTCCATCTCAAGTCATAACGTGGGGTTCCAGCTCAAATATTGCCAGTCCAACCCATGCCGATTCCTTTTCTCCGCGGGGCAGCATTTCCCACGGACTGGCCCCAGCAGCGTCACCCCGGTTCTACCGTACCCAGCAGCCTAATGGTCAAAGACACCATCAGCGTTCACACACAACATCCTCCCTCACAAGCTCGGGGCGCAATACTGGTAGTAGAATTTCTGTCGCCCTATCAAATGCAGGCCTAGCTCGAGAATCGGGTCATACCGTGTCACCGTCAGCATCGAGACTCGCTCCATTCATGACACCACAGCCATACCCCACATTCCGATCATCTCGCACAATGCCAGCCACTAGTGCAACCAATGGAATGTCAACCTCACTGGATGGTGGCTATTTTGCACTACAGCGGCCGGGCTATCACTACGTGCCTTCCCTGGAGACAAGAGAGAGCCCGAATTGGAGTGGGTACACTACACCTGGATCCGAAGATCGGAATACAGTAGCCTTTCAGCCACCGAGGCTGATGTCGCACTATCCGACCAGCGTGAGGCATCGCAGGAGCAGCATATCTGGACCCCATGCAAGAGTAGGTACGGTCGGGGAACGGACTGGCTGAACCGCTTGAATGTTCCTCATGAGTTGAAGAACGAATCATCTGCATTCATGTTTTGAATTAATGATCTTGAGCGAGCTTGCATTGATTATTACCTGTCCTCCAAGATTCATCTTCTGCCAAGTTTTGCAATTTGAGTCTATACTTCATTGAATACATACATGACATCTAATCAGACATGGTACCATTCCTAATGTCTGGCAACCCCCCGAGTCCTATATTAAGAAGCCCTTTGGGAAAGGGTCATCCGGATCAAGACGAACCTGTCGATCCCCTGTGATCCACGCCCTGCCTTTGATATTTGGCAATACTGCATCACAATCGCCCACCTTATCCAACCCCCGTATACGACCCACAAACTCGGTGTCGATGATACTCTGGAAAGTAACACTTTCTCCAACTTCCAATTGCCCCCTTGCATGTAGCACCGCCAGTCGAGACGAGCTTCCAGTGCCACAGGGACTGCGGTCTAACCTTCCAGGGGTTACGATAACCGTATGTCTCACGGACTTTTTGCCCTCCCGACTGACCAATGGCTCAGTAATGATGACATTATTGACACCGCAGATGGCAGGGTTCTCTGGGTGTGTAGGCATGCATGCGGCGAGCACCGCCTGTTTCAGCTGGTTTCCAAGCTCGATGAGTCGGGCTCCATTCGAAGTTTGAACCTCAATATTCAAGTCTTTAGCCTGCGCAATGACATACCACTGGCCTCCGTAAGCAACGTCGACTCGAACTGTCCCAACTCCAGGAAGAAATGCTTCCTGGTCAAGAGCGAAGACAAAGGCCGGAACATTGTCGAAAGCCACAGACTTGCATCGGCCCTTGTCGCACTCGGCCGTTGCCGTGATGAGTCCCGCAGCAGTATCCAACTTGACCTTAGTCAAAGGCTCCTTCATCGGCACCATTCCCGTCTCGAGCAGAACGGTGGTCGTGCAGATGGTATTAGATCCCGACATGGGAACCCAGTCCCCCGGTGCCATAATCAGAAAGCCAGCGTCAGCTCTAGGGTCGCAGGGAGGAACGATAATCATTGCGCTCATTTCTGGGCGTCCTCGGGGCTCGTGTAGTAAGAGTCGGCGTATATCGTCGTATTCGTTTATGTAGCGGGATAATTTCTCGTGCATTGTCTTCGCTGGAAGGTCGAGTATGCCGCCAATGATGACATCGCCAGCTTCTCCCTCGCAGTGCGAGCAAACAATTGATAGATTGCGTTGTGAACGCATGATTGATATTTTGTTCGAGATGTTGATTTGTGTAGGTCGGAAGTAGTAAGAATTCAGGGCCAGACGGATACTAGTAACTGCTCACTTGTCGATTTAAACTGCAAGCATAGATCCGCGTTGCTTTCCAAAAAGAGTCTTGACTGTCGAAACGGAAGGACTTGCATGCAGTATAAACAACTACCCCGCAAAACTGATACTCAACTAGATCTGGGCACTACTAGTGATGTGTGATACAGTACTATCGGAGGCCGGGAAGACATACCACATACAGACATTGAGTGCCTTCAAAGTAGATGAGGATCCGCGTCCGAATTTTCGACTTATAGCTCAGCATTGAGACTTGAGGCCACAGAGACAAAATACTAGCTGTACTTCTTCATTATTAGCATTTGCTTTGCTAGCATTTTTTTTCTTTCGTCTGCCAGGCGGGCAGAGTATTTCTAGTGGCTTGAACGCGTATCCTACTCAGTGGCGGGTGTGAAGTGAAAATAGTCTCGTCCAATAAGAATCGTTTAGTTACAGAGTCAGAACAAAAACAATATTTATCTAAAGCTAATACGAACCCACAGTACCAGGTATAACGGAGGTAAGATCATCGGTCCGAAGTAGCCTTGCGATAAGATGTATTGCGGGGAAACCCTGGGCGGGCATAGTGGGGGGCAGGTCGTTCCGTTCCCATTCACTGTTGGGTTGGTGGGCCGATCTAGAGAGGAGCCACTTGTTAGCGATGTAAATACTTCAATGGAAACTTTTCTTCTCATCAAGAAAACCATCTACTTTTCAGTCTATAACAAGCCACCTCAGAATGGAAGTTGGTATCATTGGTTCCGGCATCATCGGGCTTCTATCAGCCTTAACCCTCACCGATGCCGGCTACAAGGTGACTGTTGTCGCACGCGATCTCCCCGGGGATGAAACACAGGACTGGGCAAGTCCTTGGTAAGATCCCTATATACGGCTTACATTATATCACATTGCTGACTGGCTTGGATCCAGGGCTGGAGTGTCGATCTACCCTCATCCAGATGTCGGCGGCCATGATCTCCAAACAGAGAACTTCAAATACTTTTGGGCGTTAGCTCATAGAGATCCCACTAGCGGTGTTCAAGTAAGTCTGAGGAAAGACAACATATGTTTTAACATCTGCTGGATGGTTAATAATTGCTACTTTAGACCATAAAAGCGACCGAGTATTATGATGACCGTGAGGATGATTCAACCATTTGGTACAAGACTGTCGTTCCACGCTATCGTCTCATTCGCAAGGAAAATCTTCCTCAGGGCGTCAAGCTTGGTTTCACATATACATCCATGACTATCAATCCTGCATTCCTCCTGCCTTGGATTCAGAAGCAGTTGGAGGGCCGTGGTGTGAAATTCATTCGCAAAACACTGAACTCTATCGAAGAGGCACAGAAGATCACAGGTACCAAATTGATTGTGCATGCATCTGGCCTTGGAGCATTTACCCTTGCCAATGATAAGAATGTGGAAGGCATTCGCGGACAGACTATGTTTGTGAAGACGGATTTCGAAGAGCTGAAGATGTTTCAGGGCTCTCATTATACCTATGTAATCCCTCGGATGTTTACCAACGGCGCCATTATTGGAGGTGTGAGCCAGCCTGGTAGCACAGACCGTAGCGTAGACGAAGATCTACGCTCCGATATCCTTCGACGGGTGAAGACACTTACCAATGGGGAGATTGGTGACATTGACCTGGAGAAAGACGTTGAAAAAGATATTGTTGCCTTCCGGCCTGGAAGAAAAGGAGGATATCGGTTGGAGGCTGAGGGTTCCATTGTGCATGCTTATGGCTTCGCGGGTTTGGGTTATATCTTCAGCTACGGAGTGGCTCTAAAAGTTCGAGAGCTTGTTGATTCGCTTGGAGGCAAAGATAAGGCCCTGAAAAGTCGTCTCTGATTGAAGACTCAGGTTTTCCTGGTGGCACTTATGACAGGCGTTCAAGTGTGTAGGATTTTAGTGCAGAGGATAAATACATGTGAAAATTTTCAAAATTCTTTGATTAATATTTGAGCTGAAGATAATACTGTTAGATAGCTCTCTATCGCTTCAAGTTCCGAGTCCTTCCACCTGGGCATTCCTCTTTCTCTCTCTTCCATAGCACGCAATATATTGCCAGCCCTGGAGTGTTCAGGTGCTTCCTTCCTTCAATATGCGTACACTCCGTACAAACACATTCTCTTCAACCCCGATTGAGCAAATCATGGCTTTACGGGATCAAAGATACTTCTAAAGGGGACTTATACGCAAGTATAAATTTCAGTTCGACGCACTTAAAATAGTTAAAGCCAACGTTCTGTGCGGATACGGAACCACCTGCCTCGGAACTTCCCCGGCTAGCAGAAGCTCCACCGGTTATCAGCCGTCTAAGGTAGGGCTTTGAGAATCTTAATCAAGGTTGCTGTTCGATTCCGATCTGATACAGGTAGCCGCGTGCGAACCATTCATTGTGCATATCTCATACTGGTACCTTCGCGAGCCTGTCTCAGCCCCGGAATGACTTGTACAGTTTGGTGATGTGCCCCACACTAAGGTACGAGGCAATTCACCACTATCTAGAGAAGTCCAGGGTGGCGATCCGCCCTTGATGTCTAACTCGACTATCATTTTCGCCACAACTCATAATCGACCCTGTCCCGGAGTGAGTTTCCATGTGAATTTCTTGTCTGGTTCTTCCCCGCACCCCGGGTTCTTCGTCGTTGATGTACTAAACACAATATAGGAATTTGTGGGGGCTTATCGCTTGTAGATAATTAGCGCTGTTCCCCGTAAGCCACCTGGGCAGATATTTCATTCGGTATTCTACAGGGGTCAACCCTCTCGATACTTCTCAATTGATCTGCTGTCTCTTAACACATTATGGATAAAAAGACGAATCCAGACATAGACCCGGAAAATGCTATAGAGCCGACACAATCCCATCTTGGGGAAGTTCTAGACAAGCCCATCCAGGAGGATGCCGTTTTCGGGGCCATTCAAGAAGGAGACACCAACTATCGAGATGTGAGTGATTTCTAGAACGAGAGATCAATTGATAACAAGTTAACGTGATTTAGGTGAGCTGGATGGGAACGATGGCCTTGATGGTAAAAACACAAATTGGTCTCGGTGTTCTCTCAATGCCAAAAGTCTTTGACACGCTTGGGATAATACCGGGTATTATTTTGCTTATTGTGATTGCCGGAATGACAACATGGTCAAATTGGATGATTGGAGTGTTCAAACTACTCCATCCTGCAGTCTACGGAATCGATGATGTGGGCAAAATGCTTTTTGGGCGCATAGGGTTCGAGTTATTCGGTGCAATGTACACTTTGTGTGAGTTTTTTAAACAATCTATTCCATTGAGCCACAAGACTAACATGATACGATTAGATTGGATCTTCTCTGGAGGCTCTGCCCTGCTGAGTATCTCAATTTCATTCAACGCACTTACTGACCACGGAACGTGCACTGCTGTTTTCGTTGCCGTTGCTGCCATAATCGCATTCATATTCTCAAGCATTCAAACACTCGCTCGTATATCTTGGTTGGCATGGGCAGGTGCTGCCTGTATTATCACTGCTGGTATGCTGGTCTTGAAACCAAGGATATTTCCTGATCTAAACGAATTATAGTCTTTATTGTGACTGTCGCGGTCGGCATTCAAGGCTATCCTCCGCCCATAGATGGGATCGTCTTCGAATCGGATTATAAGCTTTTCGGCAACCCCAGCTTTATTGATGCCATGACTGCCGTATCAACCATTTCATTGACCTACGCCGGTACCCCCGCCTTCTTCAATATCGTCTCCGAGATGCGTGACCCGAAATACTACAACCGAGCTCTAGCAATCTGTCAGGTTTTGGTCACTGTTATCTATATTGTAGTTGGAACAGTCGTCTACTACTATTGCGGTTCCTATGTTGCGTCGCCAGCTCTTGGTTCGGCAGGAATGTTGATCAAGAAAGTCAGCTATGGATTTGCTCTGCCGGGGCTCTGTGTTTCCGCAATTCTATTGCTTCATGTGAGTTATCGCCACGGGTTGTAACTCAGGAAATTAGAATTCGGGAAATGCTAACATTGATAACAGCTGCCTGCTAAACACGTATTCGTTCGGATACTTCGAGGCACTCCCCATCTCACAGGACAAACCATGATTCACTGGGTCACCTGGTTGGGATCTACCTTCAGTATTGTCACGATTGCATACATTGTCGCAAGTAGTATCCCCGTGTTCAGTGAGCTCGTATCACTTGTCGGGGCTCTCCTGGCGACATCATTATGTTTTCAACCTATGGGTTGTATGTGGCTGTATGATAATTGGACCCCTGGGAAAAAAGATAAGTCTATTGGATGGTGTTTGAACGTGGCTTGGTGTGTATTTATGATTGTTTCGGGTTCCTTCATGACAATCGGTGGGACGTACGCATCGATTGTGACTATAAATAACTCTTATAAGACATCAGGAGGGTCCTCCACCTGGTCATGCGCTAACAATGACAATTAAATCATGACTTCAAGCGCATGGAGGACCACTATGCTAAAACTAGATTTTAGATTTATACCAAATAGCAACCTTGGAGCTTTGAAAACTTTGAAAGATAAACCCCCCTCAGCCCTCTTGGAATTGAACGGGAGACTCCGGATATTCTTTTGCTAGTTGTTAGTTTACCTAAAAAATAGTAGAACAGCGTATTAGTTATTTTGGATTCCATGGGATGTGGTCCTGAAGGCAATAATGGTAAGGTAAGACTCGATAATCCATCTGCCGGTGATGTGGGTGTTGCAGCTGCACTTGACACAGGTAACAAGGAGAATCCAAGCAGTGGGCTTAAAAACACCGCCTGCGATAGACATCGCGATCCCAGAATTTACCTTGGCTTTTCTGAACAAGGATCAGTCGGCTACATAGAGTAGTAGGATTGATAAGACAAATAACTAATACATGTCTGAGTCCGAGTCCGAGTCCGAGTCGTAGTATTCAAGTTCTTTCTTTTGATTGTCCATGTTCTCATCGCAAATTTTGTCTGCAAGCTCGTTTTGCTCCCTGGGAATCCAGACATACTCCACAACTCCCTCTTCTCTCAATCTATCATCAAGATCCGAGGCCTTCTCCAAAAGATCTTGGTTCGCAACAGTATCGCCCGCACAGTTGATCCAGCCATTTCTGATCCACTTGTAAATCCATTTTGTCATGCAGTTAACCGCATACCTCGAATCGGAATAAATCGTTACATCAAGCACCGGTTCATTGCCAAGCCCTTCATACACTTCCAGAGCTTTCTGCAGTGCCAAGATAATGGCTTCAAGTTCGGCACGCTGGCTTGTCGGCGTAGGCCAAGAGTTTAGAGGCCTCACCCAGGACTTTGGGGAACCCCATTTTCGCATAAGAACGGCAGCCGCTGCTCCAATCGCATTTTGTGATCCATTGCCTCTACAGCCGCCATCAGTGTAGATTTTCATGGTGTAGACCATGTTTGCGATGTCTGGAGGTGGTGAAGGAGGTGCAAATTCCCAGAGTGTGGAGAGTTAGGAGGCGTGGCTTTGTACGTGTTCGTCAGGTAATAACTCTGTCGTTGTGGTCAGCTATATGTCTGGAAACTCTTATCCCATACCCAGGTGAAGGGCCTCTGTTTCTTACATTGTCGGTTACTGTTTCCACTTCAAATGTTCCAGCGATCATGAATGAAAGGGAGTGAGAGTAGAGGTCTTCCACGGGTTGAAGCCTTGCAGAAATTGGATAGACGATGAATGCGGGGTAGTGCAGGTTACAAGATGACAACAGCCACTGGGAGGTTTGACATTTGTTTGTTTGTAGGCCTCAAGTAACACACCATGGTAACACACCACCTCAGGCACACACACTATCTATCTATCTATCTCTCTCTCTCTCTCTCTCTCTCATGGTTTCAACCTTGCAATCGATCCTCCATTGGGATTGCTTGTTGATTTTCTTTCTAGGCTTATTCTATGCTAAACTGTATTTTTTGAGATATCCTAGATTGGGACAGACTGTCACCTTGTCCCATCTAATACCTTAAATGACTCTAGGGACTAGATTCTGGTCCTGAAATCTCTCGGCAAACGAAGCAAACGGGGCCGGCCAATCAGGATCGAGATCTCCGTATTTTTCATATGTCATGACACCACCAACCATTCACAGAAGACCTATTGTATCTTCTTAGCACATACTCCGTAAAGCGACACCTGCTGCGAATTCTGTGCCTGGTTTGGCGGGAGTAATTACGGCAGCTGTTGGGGCCCATCTGACGACAAGATTTCACACCAGCGCATCGTAGTGCTCCAATTCCTACATCTGGTGAGTATGCAAGACCAGTGAATACTCCGCAAATAATCTGGGAGCCCAGGCAATAAGATAAACACCTAGAATGGCGTTAAATGTAGCCATTTTCAGTAATCAGTCTACTGTTACTTGGCGTTGTGATGTACTTGTAGTAGGCCAAGACTATTTAGGATAAACTTGCGACTGGACCAATCATATTTGCCCTTCCGGACCACACGTTGATATTTGACCACCGCACTCCGAGATCGGTGTTATTTTAGGACTAAACTCGATAAACATTGTTCAAAATCGGATCTACCTTAATCTGATCTCATGGAAATATCAAATGGTTCAATATAATACACCAAATTGGCATTGGCAGGGAAAATCAATCAAGTCAATATTAGTACTCTATGTTAGGTTCTCCGCGGCAGTTTGGAGTGAATCACCGGGAAACTCCACAATCTGCTTGGGGATGCTCCACAGAATATGGAGTAACCAAAATTTTTGTCATCGCATTAGATTTCAGACGCTAGGTCCTATGTTTAATACGCCGTTCGGCCGTTCTTACCAATCATCGCTCTTGTCTTTTTCTTCTCTACCATCCATCGTCTTCTCTGAATTTACTTGAAGAAGCTCAACTGTTGTCATTCCTTTCGATAAACTCCAGAAATTTCTATATGAACCTTTCAACTCGCATATAATTTATTCCTCTTTTTCGAACTGGAGCCCAGTTTCAAGCCGATTACGAGACTGCAATAGAATGTCCATTAAAAGACAAGAGCAGCCAACAGACACACCATATGCTGCAAACACACCCCACGAACAAATTGACGCACTGTCCGAAGATGAAGATGAAGATCAATACCCCGACGGCGGGCTGAAGGCCTGGCTAGTTGTCTTCGGCGCCTTTGCAATGTTAATCTGCACATTCGGCATGATGAGTTCGGTCGGAGTCCTCCAATCATACTGGGAAACCCACCAATTGAAAGCCTACCCCTCAAGTACAGTCGGCTGGATACCGTCAGTATTCGTCTTTTTCAATTTAATGCTGGGCATCCAAATCGGGCCGATGTTCGACAGATACGGACCCCGATGGATAATTCTCACCGGATCACTTCTCTACATCCTATCCTTTTTTCTACTCGCCGAATGCAAGGAATACTACCAGTTTATGCTCTGCATGAGTGGCCTCGGTGGAGCCAGCAGCTCTCTCATATCGACACCGACCATGGCATCTATCTCGCACTGGTTTCACAAGCGCCGTGGTCTGGCTACGGGCATTGCTATGGCGGGTGCTAGTATAGGGGGCATACTTTTCCCTATTATTTTGAGACATGTGATAGATCGATTGGGATGGCCATGGGCTATGCGTATCATGGGGTTTATTTTTGTGTTCCTTCTTACCATCGGCAATCTTTGTGTCAAGGGTCGACTTCCTGCTAAGGTGGGCAAGGGCACAATTGATCTAAAGTGCTTCTCGGATTCAAGATTCGTATGGATGACAGCGGGTGCATTTTGTGAGTTTCGCTAATTATCCGAATCGATTCTGATATCCGTTCTCATACTAAGTCATCCGCAGTCAGTGAAATTGTTCTCTTTGCATCATTGGGTCTGGTACCCTCATATGCAGTGGCTCAAGGGTTTGGCTCCGATACGGGCACCTATCTACTGGTCGTTCTGAATGCGTATGTATTTCTTCATTCATTGACATCAACGTAAGCTAACATAGATTAGAGGATCGGCTGTGGGACGATTGCTCTCAGGCTTGACATCCGACCATTTTGGAGCGTTCAACACCATGGCTGTCGTAATAGCAGTGACCACGGTTTTGATATTTGCGCTATGGGTACCACTTGGTCATTACATTGGCGTTCTATACCCATTTTCTTTCATGCTTGGTCTTGGAACTGGGAGCTTCCTGAGCCTGACACCTGTTTGTGTTGGTAGAGTTTGCAGGGTCGAAGAATTCGGGCAGTGGCTAGGAACTTGTTATTTTGTGAGCAGCTTTGGGTAAGATCCTCCCCTCCCCTTCTCCGCGCATACTGCCATACATGAATTTCATCGATTAACTAACATATGAACTGTTCAGAACCTTGGTTGGTATTCCTATCGCTGGAGAACTGCTCCAGGTAGCAGGCCCAACACGACTGGCTGCCGTTCTCGGTGGCATTTTTGGACTAGCCCTGCTGAATTTCATAATTGCACGATGGTCATGTTTGAAGTGGGAGTGGAAATTGTGGGCAAAGGTCTAGTCCGGTCAATCTGTTTAGTAAATGGCATCCATTAGCAGGGGTGCTAAAGTGTTTGGCTACTAAAAGCATCATGATATTTACTAATTGTCGCTACAGAGTATCGAATATGATGTACAACTTGAAGATCATTCGAAGTATTTGTTAAAAATCTATGCCTTGAAGTCAATAATTTTATATACCTTGTCAAGGTCAAAGATCAACCAGACAAGCCGACAACTCCAAGAGAAGAGATGAAAAAAAAAGTGTACACGCCCGGAAAGCAATTCTCGCTTCCAGCCAAAAATTCGTAGACCATTATGCATGGACAATGACAACCCTCCATTTCCATATGACTGGCAAATGCCGAGCGAGTGAGAGAAATGAAGGGAAACTTCAATGCCACGTTCTAACGGTAGACTCCTCACGGTCCCCGTTCTCTCTTATTTACATCCTCCATTTCCGAAAGTACGAATTTGTTGAAGTCCTCCCAGCCATCAAGGTATAGATGGTGCCCAGCTCGTTTGATAACGACAACCTTGGATGATCCTTGATCGCCGTTTTTCTCCTCGGGGGAGGCCGAAGCCAAGACGCGGGATTTCTCCTCGTCTAGGCGGGCCGCGGCTGCATGACCGCCTGAGACATCCATCCAGTCGTGATCACCGTACATGAAAACAATCGGGATGCCCTTCTCACGTTGAGGCTCCTGGGTTTTTAATGCTTCGGAAGGTGGAGAGGCGGGCACGTTCGAACTGTCGGTTTGCGGGGCCTCTGGTTTGGGGGTGGGTTTGGAGAAGATGGAGCATGAGGAAGATGCTGGGGTTTGGAACGGATTAGATGCACCAGGTTCAATCATCTGTCGACCAACGCCGTGAATGCGGCGGATGAGAGGGCTGCGAGCAAATGCACCAGGTGCTAGAATGTATGCTAACGCATACTCTCCACTGCCGCGGAGACTGAAGATCGAGTACGAGTAGTCATGGAGAGCCTTGGCTTCTTCAGCAGGCAGGTGAGAGAAACGACGCGACGTCCAGCCAGACACAATTCGCGGACCGAGAGGACCGGTCCAGCGCACAAGACTGAACGGCGAGATATTCGCGTCCCAAAGATAAGCGAACCATTTGGGCATATTCCGGCGAGGTGGTTGATTGGCAGCGGAACCGGGTTCGGGATTTCGCCCTGTGATGAAACTGCCATCGGTGGTCTTCGGTACACTTCCTGGAACTGCTGCAGCCGAGGTGATGTCCCTTTGGTCCTGGGTGAGCTCACTGGCGATGGTGGACTCGGAGGGTTCGGGTACATCCGCTGTCACTGCGTATGGGTCCTCGGGAATACCAACTGGGGAGGCAAGAATAAGCTTATTCAGGTGGCCAGGGTATTTGAGGGCGTAGGCGACGGCCATATAGCCACCCAGACTATGTCCGAGCAAGGTGAATCGATCGATCTTGCGCTTGATGCGCCATTCCTCAAGGGCATCCACGAACCATGCCTCGGCTTCACGGATGGCCTCCTCCCGCTCCTTTGCTTTGATCTTGAACGCGGGGCGCGTACTACGACCCATCCCTAGCATATCGAGGGCATGTAGCTGCCAGCCTCTCAGCCGGCTGAGAGGCTCAAAATTCTTGTAGAAGAATCCCAGACCCGCACCATAACCATGAAGCATGACCAAATGCTGGTCAGCATCTTCACCGACTCTCTCGACAGAGAACTCGTTGAGAGCGCGGTCTTTGCCACTCAACTCAACCATGCTCGAGCTCCATCGGCGCGGGCCATAAGGATCGTTCAGGGAATTGGTGGAAATCTCGCCTTGCTGGTTATGGTCTGCCGACTGGAGGCTGCTAGGGGCTGTGCCATTTGGGTAGTCGGTGGTATTACCAGTTTGGAGATGGGTTGGGGGCTGGTGATGGAGGTAAGGAAGATAAGAAAGAACCTTGTGCTCAGCGGCCGCGGCAGGAATACGAGCCCACTAGATGAAGCAGAGAAAAGTTAGAGCAAATTCCAGCAGATTTCTTTAGGTCACATTTGCAGGCAACTTACCCACTGGCTAAACCCTTCACGGTACCCCAACGGAAAGAAGGAGTTGGCTGCCGCAGCACCAGCAGCCGCCCGAGCAGCGTACGGAGTTCCAGTTCGATCTTCCGAGCTTGAGCTGCGGTTGCTATGCTCGCGAGCCTCCCTTTCCGCCGTGTTCAAGGACTCCGACGCCATTGTGGAAGCCAGGCGACACTTTTGAGTGTAGGTGGCGAGGGGTGCGGAGTGCGGGCAATCAACCCAATGTTGTTGAGGAACGGGTCGAGAAATAAAAGTTGAGGTAGAACGAGATAAAGCCGGGTGAAAGATTTGATTTGAAAGAAGAAATCGGGTTGAAAGAAGATTTGCGACATTCATGGACCGGGGCTTTGGACACGGAGACAATCGGCGACGAGGCTTAACCCCGACAGGCAGATGGGCATGCGTAATGAGGCAGGGTAAGTATGAGAGAGGGTGCACAAGATGATATTGTATGATGTGCGATTGCAGTTGCAGTAGATATTAGGGCACAGACGCAAGTAGCAATGTCTGAAGAGAGGTGGGAATAGGAAGAATAGGAAGAGTTGAGGTAAAAAGTGTAGAAGGTAAAGAGTAGAAGGCGGATGATGTCGTGTCTTGCTTGCCGCCATTCCCTTCCGCTCTTCCTTCTTCCTCCACTTCTCAACAATCCTCCTCCTCGAGGCCGCCACGGCCCTGTGTGCTTTATAACCATGGCTACACCCTTAGACCAAATCGTCAAGGGTGCTCCCATGTCTGAAGTTCATGCTCCTACGCCGGAGCCATTGGCTTCGGCTTCACTCTCAGATACCTCCCCGCCACAGCCCTCAACGCCAGATCCGCTGGCCATCGCACCCGACTCGCCTCCCCAGATCTACCTGAACCTCTTAATTATGGAAGCCTCATTACGAGCGCAATATCTGGCCCTTCGCGAACGCCGTCGTCAGAATACTTTCTTCCTATTACTCCTTGCGGGCTGGATCGCTTACTTCTCCTACGCCTTGTTCCTCCGTCCCCGAGAAGATGGCCGCGGCGTCGGTGGTTCCGTTTATTGGATGGTGGAGATGGGAGAAAAGGTCGCTCTGCTCGGAGGAGTAGTAACTGCACTCTTGGTATGGGGAACGGGGCAATGGGAGCGTGGTATTCGCTGGCCACGACGCTGGCTCGCCGTCGCCAACCGCGGCCTCCGCACCATGAACACCAAGATCATCATCATTCGCGGTCCTTGGTGGCAGGAGTTGCTCTCCTACGTCTCCTTCCTATTCCCTTTCTCCATTCCTTTCTTCCCTTCCCCCTCCGGCAACTTCCAGCTCATCGAACGTCACCCCAACGAAAAACGCGGTAGTCGGCAGCATTACCAGCAATACTATACCAGCGCGGACAGTGAATCCGGCCTCGTCGAGGAAGATCTCAGTCCCGGCGGCGATTATATTCATCTCCTCCTTCTCCCCAAATCATTCTCCCCAGAGTTCCGCGACAAATGGGACCAGTACCGCACCGACTTCTGGTGTTCCGAGAACGAACGCCGCGCGAAGCTACGTCACCAGCTGCGCGAGCGAGAACGTCAACTCGCTCGATCGGAGGGAAACTGGCTCGGACGTCTTGGCTTGGACTGGCGCGCTTCAGGGCGCCGCCGTCTTGTTGCTGCGACGTTACACCGTTCTATCGAATCGGAGAGCAAGCCTCCTCCTCGCCCTCATTCCCACCACCAGCATCAACCATCCAACTCGTCCAGGCTCACCCAGGAATATCGCGCCCCCTCCCTTCGTCGAAATACTCGCTCCGAGTCCTCCCATTCCCGTACCTCTTCTCGCAGCACTACCCCCGTTGACGTCGAAGACCGTCCGCCTTCCCGCTCCTCTGCCACCGGTCGTCCTCGGCGCGGAAGTACAACGCCGTCTATATCAGGTGGAGATCAAAGCCCGCAGCAAAGAAAGCGGAAGGGATCCAAATCCTTACGTCGAGGTTTATCGCCTTTGACTCAGGCGCAGGTGCGCGAGGGTGTGCGAACACCGTCTTTTTCATCCGATGACTCGGTGCTGGTGGTTGATAGGGAGAAGGAAAGTATACCGACTTCTGTACCTGAACCAAGTACTGCTTCTTAGAATTGCGACTATACCTTTCTTTCGTGCCGTTGCTTGGGCAGTTCCGTATCTTGTAGTACGTGGTGTTACAGGTTGCGATCAAGGTTCTCTTCAATGTTTTGGACTCTGCAGCATGGCAGTTCTCTATAGATACCAATAATACGGCGTGAATTAGCATGCATTTTTCTTCTTCAAGGTCCATTGTCTTTACCACAGCCTTTTCTTTGTAAAAGCAACCTGGATATCCATACCTGGTATGATACGGCTCCCAAAATTTTTAAGCTACGTCCTCTACCGCTACTGAGTGCCTTCAACTCTACGGTATGTTTCAGATACGAGATGTACTACCATATATTCTTATTCTTAATCACTTGATCCTATCCAAATCCCCCAATGCATCGACGCCTTACTCCAGACAAAAAGGAAAACATGATATCATCCCAATGCAGCGAGTAAGAAACATGTTCATAAACCAGCATCACAATCCCAGGACGCCCGGGACTTTCTCCAAGAAAGACTTGAAAAGCAACGTGTAGATCTTAGATACGGTAGACATTGTCGTCATCCTCGAGGAACCTATTGCGAAATCGGTTAGTCATTTGTGACATGATACTAGTTATTTGGGTTGAATACTCACATTAGCAGATTCTCATCATTCATCTTGCGCAGAGCCTGGATGGCCTCCGCACGAGAGAAGACGTGCCCAGCACCTTGATTGGGCGAGGCACGGATAGCCGTGTTGATAGCCTCAATCATGTCATTAACGTTGGTCTGGTCGCCATCGACGAAGACACGAGTACCCATGAGAGGACCCAGTGTCTGGCGGAAGAGAGCAAAGCGAACGGGTGTGATCTCTTGTGCAGTCGGTTGAGACTCGTCGCCCTGTGATTCCAAGAGTTGCGAGGCGGGGTGCGAAGATGCTACGGACATCTGGGAGTCTGTCTGGGTTTGTGTCCGGGTAGTCTGGCTTTCCGATTCCTCGTCGAAAGCAGCGGAGCTGGCAGCACCGCGAGTTGGTCGTGCGCGAGTAGATCGGCGACCAGGAGTGGCTGTTGAGGTGGCTCGGGCAGAAGTTTCTTCGTCGTCACCACCATTATCGGAGTCGCTGTCATCATCCGAGGAATCGGAGTCGAAGGTGGCCATCTTGCGCCGCTTGGTACGTTTGTCCTGCTCCACCTCCTTGAACATAGCGAAACGCAGGATAGCTTCGGCATGCTTGGCATCCTTGTCATCGACTCTGTTTGAAAGACGCGCCTTGGCATGTGCAGTTGACAGACGGATCAGCGTCTCCAGGGTACGGGGTGTGATGGGGAAGTGCGACGCTTGTTGCCGAGGAGTTCGTCGTTTCGTAGAGCGGAGTAAACGGCAATGATATGGTCCGCCGCACCCTTGGTGAGGGTAGGCTTGACTCGAGACTTAGCGTACTGAATGTACTTCTTGATGAAGGGAATGCTGATGATTTCAACGTTGTTCTTGCCACGGGTGTTGGCTGTGTTGATCATTCCACCGTGGAGCATGACATTGAACTTTTCGTAAACCTCTGAGGTTTGGTTCTTCTCTCCGCGGTCTTCGTTGCCAACACCGAGGGATTGGCCCATTTGCTCACGGACTGGGGCACCCTCTTCGGTCCCAGGCTGACGGTAACGGTGCATGCGCAGAACGTGCTCTGAGATCATTCTGTCCTTTGCATCTTCGATATCATCTGTCACGATAAAGAGCAAATCGAAACGAGAAAGAAGGGAGTCGGGGAGAGCAATGTTCTTGTGGGGATCCTTGTGCGGATCATATTGACCATAGATAGGGTTGGCGGCGGCCAGAACACTGCATCGTGCGTTCAAACTGGTGTGGATGCCAGCTTTGGCGATTGTGACGGTCTGCTGCTCCATGACTTCGTGAATGGCAACGCGGTCGACATCACTCATCTTGTCGAACTCATCGATGCAGACCACGCCTCGATCACCCAGAACCATGGCACCAGCCTCCAGCCTGCGCTCGCCCGTCTCCTTGTCTGAGGTAACAGCCGCAGTCAAACCGACACCAGAGGAACCACGACCGGTTGTGGCGATAGCAAGAGGGGCAGTATTTAAGACGAATCGAAGCAGCTGGGACTTGGCGGTCGAAGGATCACCAACCATCAGAATGTTGATATCACCACGAAGATGAGTACCGTTCTCCAAGTTCTTCTCCATACCACCAAGCAACATTAGTAGAATAGCTTTCTTGATGTAGTCGTGTCCGTGAATACTGGGTGCCAAAGAATGAGATAACAGTTCGAATGCATTCTTTTTCTTTGCGATTTTGTTGATATTTCGGACGTCGGTGTCGGTAATTTCAACCTGAGCAACACCACCGCCGGACTTGGAGGAGAGTTGAATAATATTGTTGGCCATGACAACGGTCCGGAAAGTGGAGGATCCAGAGCCTGCATTGCGATTACCCAGAGTTCGGTAAATACCGACCAGTTGAATTCTGTCGCCAGGCTTGGCCGTGTCGACCAGATCATCGTCAAGAATCACATCAACGCTGCGGGGCAATTGGCCGGCCGGTGCTCGTTCGGGCATTTCTTGAATTGAGATCGATTGGTGGTCCATGTAAGTAGAGTAGCCGTATTCAGTGATAAGCTGGATAATTAGACGATCAGAAACTTTCATCATTCGTCGATACAATATGGTATACGTACTGGGTTCTTATCTTCATCTTCTTGTGGGTAGACGTTCAGGCTAGTGGCACCACTGGCGGTCATAGTTTGGTCGCGGTACTTTCGGGCAAGGAAACGGTCCTTCTTTTCGCTGTAGTGAACACTCTGGATCACCTTTGGTCGGACTAGGGAACATTTTGTCACAATTCCATCGAGGGCCACCATGCGGTTCAATTGCTGAGATCCCAGTGTGCGGGGGTTGCAGGAGTACTCTCCGAATGCCCCAGTGAAAGCACAATAGTAAACCTATCGGAGAAACTCGTTAGCTATGTGTTGCTTGGAGGAATATCGCTCAATGTGACAATCAAGACATACTACTTCGTCCGCCGACTCTTTCTTTCCCGGCATCACATGCTTCACGACGTCTTTCAAGGCTGCATCGAAGGATTGTGTGTATTCGAAGGGAGATGTGAGAAGTCTGTTTGAGGGTGTCATCAGAACCGAAAACATCATGCGAAGTGCGGAATATCAAAGAATTCCACCTACCCATCAGCCATCTCTCGGTTATGTTGGCGAAGTTCATCGAGGTCAACCTGCAAACATCAGTAACCCATTCTCCCATGGCCAAGGGGGTGACTAAAAACATACGACCAAACGGCGCAAACCACGATTGAGCATCACCATAATATCGGCTCGGTAGCTGGTTCATTTTGTCAGAACGAAATTCTCCTAAATGTTCATATAAGTCGCAAATGGACGAACCTCCGTGCGCGGTTATCGGCTGGGAAGAGAAAAAAAACAACAGATTAGAAAACAACTCTCGGTCGCAGCAGAATGGTAAGACTTACTGGGATCAAGAAATTCCTTCGCGGCCCGCACGCGATCCTGCGCAGCCTCATCACGCAACTGGGTATCCATGGTGGTTGTGGTGGTTTCAATGTGGGATATCGACCAGGTCGAGGGGAGAGATGACGGAAATCGACGAAGTCTCCCAGCCTGTGCGGGTCCCAGTTGGCACGCGGTCCCAATTAGGCAAGATTGGAACGCGTGAAACAGACGCGTTCGCGTTGATTATGTAATGTACTCTATCCAGCTGGTTTGGCCAATCAGATCCCGAGACTCCCAACTATCCCTGACGATTCATGAAAAAAAGAGTATCTGAAGATTGGGTGTGCAAGGAATGAAAATGATAGCATTTGTATTGGAAGGCCAAATTGCACACTAGAACTTGTAGTTTTAGTTTTCCTTGAGATAATAGGCAAATAAACCACAGAATCCAAAATCAAATTTCACCAAGTTCAAGTGCATGCGGGCGAGAAGTCACAGTACTATCGGTCTCGTTAGGAATCTCACAACTCACTGCGGCACTGGCAATATCCCACCGGCACTTGGGGGCTTACGCTTAGGTAGGGCTACAGTCTGGATAAAGAAAAATTGAACAGTAGAGAGAGAAATACTAATATACATTTGACACTATCTAGACAGGATATATGCAAACAGGCTAATTAAACAGATCAATATACAGTAGGGAGTGCATCTCCCTATTCACGAGTTTTGTCCTCATTGGGAACCTCGCTGGGGTCTTTTGTGGCCTGCTCGGCGCCCTCGGCTTCAGATCCGGATTCGGATTGCTCTTTCTCCTCCGAACGCTCAACTTCGGAATGCCCTTGCTGTTCAGCTTCCTCGTGGAGCTCTGCTTCCACTTGCTCTTTGTTGGCACTCGCGTGTTCTTCGATGAAAGCCAGGAAGTTCTGATCAACCCAGTCCTGATCAGTAGGAGTCTGATCCCCTTCATCAAAGGCTTCGTCCTCTTCTTCGAACACCTTGTTGTCTAGGTTTGGGTTCACCGGATCTTCGAGATGTTTTTTGCTGATCTCACGTCGCTGCTTTTCGCGGGAAACAACACTGGCAAATCGCGACTTGCGTTGCTCCTTTTGTTTGAGTTTGATGCGAGAATTCCGGATGTGGTTTTCAACATCAATTTGGTCTGCGCGTGATAGTGGATCCAACTGGGTTTGCACGCCTCGATCATTCGACACGTAATCGTCATCTGGGGTTTCAATATCGCTGGATTCACCGTGTTTTCTGAGAAGATAATTTGGAGTCTTGCGCTGCCACGTGTCCATTGTTTCGTCATCTCGGAAGATGTCAGGTCGAGGTCTAGCACGTTGAACCTTGCCGAGAACGCCACCTCTCACAACAAAGGGTTCAGTTGGATTCTTCTCTTTGCTAGGCTGTTCCGAACGATGTCGAAGCAATACACCTTGGACATTGTCGCGCTTATAAGGCATTTCACCAATCAATTTAACCGTTTTGGGGGCGACGGCACTGATCTTCTGGAGGTCGTGACTACCTTGAGTGATGATTCTATCTCGGATACGGTCGATAGAGGCGGCGAGGAAAACGATAGTGAGATAGGTCGGTTGCAGATGATCTGGTTCAACACTGATCCAGTGCCTTCGAGTGTTCTTGCCGGTAACATCTCGGAACGACTGTGTTCGATGATCTTCAAGCATCCAAGTGGTCCTCTTCATCTGAGGTGATTTGTGTCCAAATCCGCGTAAGAGTTTGTACCATCCGGGGAAACGAGGTGCGAATTTCTCTTCGAACATCCGGAAAGCTTTGACCTGGTCAGGATAGTGGTCAGAAGATGCCAGCATTTGTATCCAGCTTGACCAATTGAAGGTAGTCAATGCAAAGCCAAGTTTCTCGAGGTTGGCCACGACCTCGCTGATCCTGCTTGTCTGATTCTGGTAGCCCAAGACTCGCATGTAGAGGCCCAATGGTTTCGCAAGGATAAAACGCTGTGCTGGTATAATCTTGCGGCTATGCTGACGAGTAGAGGTCTTGAGGGTCGACAAGTCGAAGGGCCGAGAGCTTGTAGTATGCGGCCCCTCGGTTTTCGATGAAGAAGAATCGGGAAAGAAGTCAATCTCAATCACACTGGCTTGATCCATAGCTCCAGACACCGCAAGGTTCCACAGCTTCTCTACTTCATCATATTGTGCCACCTTCAAATGAGCAGACATCATGGAAGTGAGAACTCCAATTGGGATCGGTTCCGGCTCATCCCGAGGATTTGCGGGAGCCCGCCTATCCATAAATTCTTGATATAGTGCAAGGGCACGATCGATCGTACCACGTTTCCCGTATTGCTTGATGAGGTACTCGTATTGCGGGGCCGACTCAGTAGCAGTGGTAGGTAGATCGCCAGGTCCGGAAGTCAACGGTACGGCGTGAGACCTAGCCAGGTAATTGGCCAAAGCCTTTTCCGCATGCACCAGATGGTAGTTAGCACTATCTTTGATACCGGTTTCTTTTGCGATTTGCAAATCACGCTGGACCTGGCTTTGGAGATACAAGAGACTTGATTTAGGCCCAGCTTTGCCAAACCGCTCCACGATCTCTTTGAATATGATGGACACCATATCTCTATTTCTGTCCTTAACGTATCCGGACAGAATGAGGGCGTAATGGGCCTCTTCCGCATATATTACACGTCTTTTGTGCAAACTCTGGAGCATTCTTCGTGCCCGATCAGTTCTGCCGGCCAGGACAAGGCCAAGCATCGTTGCGTAATACGACCAAGCATCCTTTTCAATACCGGCCGTTTCCATGCGTCTCTCAATCCGTTCGCAAGTTTTGACGTCAAGCCGGCGCGCGTACTGAAGTAGGATCCTATTCCAGATTCTAGTGGTGGTCCCTTTGATTTGAAGGCTGGAACATGCATCTGCAAGCTGTTCCGCGAAATCCAACTGCCCGTTCCAGCAGTATACTTGAATTATTGTATCAAGCATTGGCATTGTGATTAATACTTCATGCTGATGTGCCTCTTTCAGGAGCTGACGGGTGGCATCGGCATCACCTCTCTTTGCGGTGATTCCCATCAATATGCCAAAGGTATATGAGTCTGGATGTAAGCCAGTATGTAACATTTGGGTGAAAGTCTTTTGTGCGCCAGTCCAATCATTGATAGGAGCATGCGCCCTGATGAGTTCATTCCAGCAATGAATATTTGGCTGCAGGTTGAATTCATCCGTCAATCGTTCAAATTGTCGACGTGTTCCTTCCACATTACCGGTCGTTGCCTGTGCAACGAGTAGCGGTAGCACTGGCCGACAGTCGGAAGGTTTCCCGTGGTCCGCCACCATCCTGTTAAAGACTGATTCGGTCTGTGAAAAGTCCCCAGAATGAGCATAGCAGTCCATGCTCACGAGGTATGCAGCCATGCTTGGCCTTCGATGGAAATGTCTGATTTCGTCCAAGAAATATGATATGCCGCTAGTCATGCCCCATGCTTTCATAGAGACCAACTGGCCATACAGCAGGTCATATGAAGGCCGGAGTTGAGGCGCCTCAAAACGCAATTGGCGATAAAAAACTATCGATCGAGAAAATCCAGAGCGAGTTCGTGCTGACTGAAGTGTCTCGATGATCTTGCTGTAATGCTTCAGGGTAGGGATTTTGATACGTCTATATACACTCAGCATTTTGAGCATGCGATCCATCGAGGCATGCTCAGGGTGAAATGGTGAGTGTGAAATATCATGCAGAAGCGCTTCTGCAAGGTCGAAGAAATCCTGATCTGCCTTTTGAATGTGGTACCGGTAATCTTTGATTTTTCTGGATTTTTGAAGATGCTTCCCGAAATAAAGGCAGCTTCGGACGAGTGTGACATATTGTAGGCGTGAGAATAACAGTCGGAATTTTTGAATATCCGTTGAAGGTTCGAGAGTACGCCATATTCGCGAGACTTCCACGGCGGGAGCCCACTCTCCCCTTTTGAAGAAATATGCGAAGAGCCAAGGAAAACACGAGTTGGCAACTTCTTGCGTCGTAGATAGCCCCGCTTGCTTGGCTATTTCAATGAGTCTTGAGTGATTTTCCATTCTCGTTTGGGAACGAGAAATACATTCAAAGTCACTGGGTAGTCGATCTTCGAGCGGAATCTCTTCAAAGATTTGCCAGGCCCGGTCCGAATCCGAGACCTGCGGCGAACGTGCTAGGTATTGACATAGGGCGGAACGAACGACTGATGGTTTTCCGGCAGCCAAGTAAAGAACCCATGCCTTGTCAAAATCCCTGGGTTTGACTTCCAGAATCCTTGAGAGTTCTTCTAAGGCCTGACTAGCTACTGAATGATCCGTCCCACCTTGAAGGATTATCTCCTGTATCTTTGAAGTGTCGGGATGGGTGGATTGAGCGTTGGAGAGCGCATCGGAGGCGTAGTTTCTCGGGAAGCCGACCAGCGATCGCTTTCTTCGACGCAGACCCAATCTCCTTGGTTGTCGGGGTATGCGCAATACCGGGGGAGTAGTTCGGGGGTACAAGAATTCCAAAATTGGTGTTCCTCCATCTCGGGCCGATTGATTTGGGGATTGTGAGGCGAGGTTGAGAGCGGAGGACGGGCGTTGACTTGACGGCTGGATCAACGCGAGAAACCAACCGGGGAAGTCCTCTGTGGCAGCATTGTGTTTCCAAAAATTGCGAGAGAGGGATCTCCGTGTTCGAATAGCATCATTGGAGTCGCGAAACAAACGCCGTCCTGCGCTCTCGAAACAGGCGGTTGCCCGTTCCAACATCACCCCCAATCGTCGCGGTGTTGAAATAACACTGAAGTCACCGAGGATGATCAACAGGCTGCATCGTATCGTAGAATATGGTCCTAAATGAAGCGAATTCAAGTTAGATGCCAATTATCTCTTGGTGGGAAGTTTTTTTTGCCCTGTCTCTCTCAGACATTGAGTCTCCGCAGCATTCAAACAAGCTGTTCCGAGAGATGATGGTGCCATACGTACCGCGAAAAACAGAAAACCTCAATTGATTTCCACACAATACCTTGAAATGAAAGCTCAAGACTTCCAGCTTCAAGACAAAATGCAAAATGCAGGTGGAGAGAACCACGAGCAGCGTAGCTCGACGGGGATCGAAAAAAAACGGGAGCAACAAACGTTGGAAAGATTGGAAATTGCCGGGCTGCACGTCGGCCCATTCATTTGGCCGAATTGGGGTACCGCCTTTCACCCACCACAACTTCCCCCGAGGCCACTTGGACTACCAGGAAAACCCCCCTCTTCCGATCAGCCCACCATCATGGAGATCACTGATTTTGTTTTCAAAGAGCGTGAGGATCTTCTCCTTGTTGGCGACTACAATGCCTATCGGGCCCACGCCACCCGCAGACTGCACAAACTCCGCAAGAAGTTGGGCCAGGCGACCCCCAAAGGCCGCAAGTACACAGCCAAACCCACTGTGACCCCCGAGAATGTCGGGGCCAATGTTTCGTAGGTCTCACTAATAATACTATGAATCCCCAAAAGAGGTATTGAGGAACTTTTCGGCTGACTCCCACTGCTTGTCTAGATATGTACACCTATTGCTTTTGGGATCCGAACGAGCCTGGGCGCAAGCCATGCATATGAAGTCGACACACTCTGCGGACCCAGATGCGAAAGGAATCGCCGGCGCAACCAGACGCCATATTATTTCGCGGTTGAACAAAGCTAAGGGATATGCGCAGCATCTAGTGGACCTGCTGCACGAGCAATCAGCCACCGGTGCGAGCGATATTGATATTCTTGAGGCGCGAGCCTATTTTGCTACGATCTCCGGGGCTCTGTGGCTGGAAAAGCGACGATGGGAACAGTGCCTACACGACTATGCCATTGCCAGAATTATTTATACGGCTTTGGGTCAGAAGGTCAAGAAGGATGCTTTCCGGGACTTGCTCACCGGTACTGTCGACCCGAGTCTTCGTTATGCGGCTTACCAAATGAAGCTACCACGCTCAAAGCCCACTTCCTCGCTTGCAATTGAATACTTCCCATCCGACTCGAACATCCGCTCGGAGGTGGAGAAGATCGACCCTTCTTGTCTGGCTGAAGAGGCCGCAGGTACACGGAGAACTGCTGAGGGCGAGGTGCAAAAACTACCCGAGTCTGTTACCTGGCGATCGCGCACTGTTCCTCTGGATGATGCCTCTATCTCCCAGGCTTTGGCTGCTGCTTCGGCCGCCGAAGAGCGTCTCTCTGCTTGGTTATCCGATGAGGGCAAGTCGGCCTCCGCTAAAGATCAGGCTGCCGCATACGATAATGTCATCATCGCCAGTCAGGATGCGGTCGATGCTACAAAGACTGCTCTCGATGACCTCACTAGCGAGGGCGTGGATCCGGGCGATAAGCGTATGCAGGCACTACAGATCACTCGCACCGCTGTCAACTACGAGCTTGTTGGCTGGCGTATTGGACGTAACCGTGTTCTGTGCGGCGAGCAAGATGGTCTTGTATTCAGCCAGGAACAGACGACCCAAGGCAAGACTGTCAAGCGTAATGCTGGCAATGGTAAGAAGCTGGCCAAGCTTCGCGAACGAGTGGTACTATACGATTCGACTCTGCAAAGTATTGATTTCATCCTTGAATTGCCTGGAGTTGCAGCCGACTCGACATTCGTACAGGATCTGAAGGCGAAGCGCCACTATTTCCGGGCACTGAGGTATGTATTTCCCCCCGCATTTACGATCTACTAGTTCTCTAATATGATGTCTGGCTAGATCTTTGGCTGTTGGGCGTTCTCACGGTGTACTGGGCAAGCCTACCGAGGCACTTGCCCTCTTTGCTCAAGCTTTGGACTTGTCTCAATCTGCGACGCCGCCTGCATCAGCAGAGTCGCAAGGACCTCCCCGTCTGGATGTCTCTCGGGCACAGGCAGGTGCCTTGGAGACTGCACTGCGCGGACTGGTCGCTCAGTACCGGGGATTGGTCACTCTGGAGCGACTGGAAGCTCAATCCGGCTCCGGCGAGCAGCGCCCACTTGTCGAGCGCCTGCACCAGTTCCAGCAGGGAACCGACCTCAGCAACCTTGTGCCGTATCCACCACAGATGAAGCCGGTGCCAGTGAAGCCTTTGTTCCTGGACGTTGCATGGAACTATATCGAGTATCCGCACGAGGGTCAACAGCAACAGCAACAGGAGGCCCCGGCAGCGGCAGCAGCAGCAGCAGCAGGGGAGGAGAAAAAAGGACGAGGATGGTTCGGATTCGGACGGTGAGCAGATACCTTATGTGTCATGTGTCATGTATTTATTTCATGGAATGGATGAATCGGGGGTTTGTCCTTTAATCTGCACACATATCTACTCATTCCATTCCTATCCCATGGCAGGGATCTCTCAATCTACAGTAGATCTGTCTCTGTCCAATACCTACATACAGTGTACATATGTAGTACATACATATCCCACCAATCAGAGTCAGGCCTTAGTCAGTACACGTGACCTACATCCGGGACAAACTGGAGCCGAGTCACGCTACTCCCCAAAGCCCTACAAAGTACGGAGTAGAAGAGTGCGTAACACAATCAGCAATTGTTAGGTGTATCTTCGCTATAGTGGGTTTTGTCTGATAGCCCATCAATTGGAAAGTCTGGGGTAATTTCAGTACTACTACCACTACTACTATTATAGCAAATATTGTGTTCCTGCTGTATTGTGTGTTGTAGTATGTACTAGTGGTGGACTCCAATCTACACGGTACATTACTGTACGGGAAGTATGGCAGTAGAGAAAAAGAACACAACTTCAGATCCAATGGGAGTCAAACTCATAGGTTCTTGTTCATCTGAATCCATCTGCACAATCTCCCATAGTGGGTCGATCAGGCCACAGTAATATGTAATAAAAGAATAATAATAATGGCTCGATAGTCATTCGCGGCTCGCCCAGCAACCGGGACTCGGAATTGGTCCTCCCGCCCCTGACCGATTGGAATTTCCCCCTCTCCACAACTCGCGCGCGGTGATAGTCCGGCTCCTAGGTCATTGCTTTTTTTTTCCTTTTCCTTTTCTGTTACTCCGTCCTCAGTCTCTCTTTACTCAAACTCTTCAAAGGCCTCTTCTCTGTGGCCTTGCCAGACATCATGGTCAACATCACAGGGAGTTTTGTCTCGCCATCCGCCGATGCGACACTTTCCCCCCAGCTGTTTGCGCCGGCGGGTCTTATCGCCTCCGTGCTCGATGGCTTCACCATCTGGAAGTTCCTGTTGACTCTCTTCGTTGGTGCCGTCATCTACGATCAATGTATGTGTGATCCGTCCCATCCTAGTCCAGTCTCTTTGTGGCAGACTTTTGTCGGTCCTTTGTCCGGTGGCGCGCGTCTTGAGATGAAAATATGAATCTAACATGGAATTTCCCCTTTTTCTAGTGAAGTACCACTACCTCAAGGGTGCAATCATCGGTCCTGCTTATAAGATCCCCTTTATGGGCCCATTCCTGGAATCTGTCAACCCCAAGTTCACCGAATACAAAGCCAAATGGGACAGCGGCGAATTGAGCTGTGTCTCCGTCTTCCACAAGTGAGCCTTCCCAAAATCAGTCTCTCCGGACAATGGCCGGGCTGCTTTCATGCTTCCAAGTTCATAGTGCCATCCTCGCGATCAATTGACTAACTCTGCGCCAGGTTCGTCGTGATTGCCTCGTCCCGTGATATGTCCCGCAAGATCTTCAACTCGCCCGCCTATGTCAAGCCCTGTGTCGTGGACGCCGCCCACAAGCTTCTCGGAAAGACCAACTGGGTTTTCCTTGATGGCAAGGCTCACGTCGACTACCGCAAGGGTCTCAATGGCCTGTTCACCCGCCAGGCTCTGTCCTGCTACATGCCCCGCGTTGAGGAGGTCTTCAACGACTACTTCCAGCGTTTCCTCGATAACTCCGCCAAGGTCGAGCACAAGCCTACTCCCTGGATGCCCCAGTTCCGTGAGCTGATGACTGCCCTGGCCTGCCGCACTTTCGTCGGCTACTACATGTCCGAGGAGGCTGTCCAGAAGGTCGCCGATGACTACTACCTGATTACCGCCGCGCTCGAGCTGGTCAACTTCCCCATCATTCTGCCCTACACCAAGACCTGGTACGGCAAGAAGGCCGCTGATATGGTCCTCGACGAGTTCTCCAAGTGTACTGCCAAGTCCAAGGCTCGCATGGCTGCTGGTGGTGAGGTTTCCTGTATTCTGGACGCCTGGGTCAAGGCCCAGCAGGACTCTGCCAAGTACCGTGAGAAGATTGAGAAGGGTATTGCCGTCGACGACTCTGAGAAGCCCGCCCAGGTTCTCCGTGATTTCTCCGACTTCGAGATTGCCCAGACTATCTTTACTTTCCTTTTCGCCTCCCAGGATGCCACCAGTGCCGCCACCACCTGGCTGTTCCAGCTCTTGGCTGACCGCCCTGATGTCCTGGAGAAGGTCCGCGAGGAAAACCTGCGCGTCCGTAACGGTGACCGTAAAACCGGCATTTCCCTTGAGCTGATCGATCAGTTGACCTACACTCGTGCCGTCGTCAAGGAGACCCTCCGTTACCGTCCCCCCGTCATTATGGTCCCTTATCTCGTCAAGAAGGATTTCCCCATCACCGACAAGATCACTGTTTCCAAGGGCTCTATGATCATTCCTTCCGTCTGGCCCGCCACTCACGACGAGGATGCCTACCCCAACGCCGACTCCTTTGAGCCTGAGCGCTGGATCACTGGTGACGCTGAGCAGCAGTCCAAGAACTGGTTGGTCTTCGGCACTGGTCCCCACTACTGCCTGGGCCAGAACTACGCCGTCTCCTCGCTGATTGCCATGATTGGCAAGGCCAGTCTGGAGATGGACTGGGAGCACTTCCCCACAGCTCAGTCGGAGGACATCAAGGTGTTCGCCACTATTTTCCCCCAGGTATGCATCATCACTTACCTCTGCAAATTCCCCAAGTCACGAAACACAATCACTAACCGCTTTGTACACAGGATGATTGCCTTCTGAACTTTCGCCCCCGCGCCTAAGCAAAAGCAACCCCAGTCTCAAAAAGTAAAAAAGCATGAATTTGAACCCGGCCCCGACATCCGGATAGAAGGGCTCGGTCACGTTTCAACAAGTCCTTTTCTGTCCTGGAGATGGCGGGGCCTGTTCGAACTTTTTTCTTCTCTTCTCATCTCGATCTGATTTGGCCGACGTGGCAGATCCCTCTTGTGTAAGGGGTCCCTTGCCCTGGCATTTGGCCTCGCATTGGGTTGCACTTTGAGAACAAAGTTACTCCCCTTATACCCCCGCGTCCCGTGTCCTGTTTCCATTATATGTTTATGACTGCGGCCCGTGTGGGCGCGCTGCGATGGAGCATTTCCGGGGTTTTCTTCATTCTTCTTTCCGGGCTCGAAATGGTCACGAGCCGTGCACATTAGAATAATATTAATTATTTTTTGGTTTGATGTTTTCTTTCAGTGTAGATACCAGTAGTTTTGATTGCAAGGGATTCATGTGTTAATCCGACGGTAAATTCAATTTACGCCTGGGCGTTCTATCCTTCCAACTTCCAAGGTTCAGCTTGAAGTTGAAAGTTACTACCTGCCTAGGTGCCCCAGGTGCTTCGGCTCGTAGTACCTAGGTAGCCTGGAGGTATATATTCGCAAACTACAGCCCAAGGGCTCTTACGCTGCTGAAGCCTAACTTCAAGTTGAATTTGTGGACCCCGTACATTCAAGTTGGTCCTGAGGTAGAAGATAGTAAATGCCCCACGTTTCTATTGACACTGGCTTTCTATTAGGACTCGGGATAATTTGGGTCCAAACCGAAATACAGTCGTGAAGACCGTCTCTATCGAAACACTGAGTCATGTGACCTGTCCCTTATCTAATTAGAAATACTATATTAGGAAGGCGGCCACAACTGGCACTATGGCTGACATCAGATCGCAACCCCAACATCAACCTCCGCGGACTTGGCCACCAGCTCAAAACTTAAAGACCCCCCCCCCAATGAAATAAGAGTCATGGCATCGGCATTCCAACCCGTTATCCGGCGCTCAGCCAGCACAATCTCCTTCACAGCCCTCAAAACACCAGCCCGCCAATTCCTTCGCTCAACCTCGGCCCTGTCCGCAACGACCCGAGGCCTTACCTCCCTCTCGCGCCGAAGCGCACTCACAACGCAGAGCAAGCAATATCAAATCCAAAACCAACAGACTCGAGCCCACGGAATCCGCTGGTCAAGCAACCAACCCAAGGCCGAAGCCGACCCTGAACAAATTACCTTCCGACAATGGGGGTTTGAAGAGGTATGTCGAACTTGAACTACACTTCCTCACCATCTATACAACATCACTCCTTCCCTCGTCATCTCCTTAGCAAAAGAAGTCTCCAAATCTGAACCATCGCCCCACTAACCTCGTCGAAACAGATAACAGCAACCCTCCCATCCGCCTCCCCCTCACCAACCCACACCCCAATCCTAATCGACGTCCGCGAACCCGCCGAACTAGCCCAAGGAATCATCCCGCACGCCCTGAGCATCCCGCTTGCCTCCCAACCTGACGCAATGTACCTCACGCCAGACGAGTTCGAGACACGCTTTGGATTCCCCAAGCCTGTTGCGGATGGCAAGACGGAGCTTGTTTTTTACTGCAAGGCTGGTGTGCGCGCTGATGCTGCGGCCCGGTTGGCAGTTCAGGCTGGGTATGATGCCGAGAAGCTCGGGGTTTATTATGGGAGTTGGTTGGATTGGGTGAGGAATGGGGGGAAGGTTGAGGTTTGGGATGGGGATGATTAGAGTGCTGGTGGAGGGGTATCTTTGTTTCACTATGTTTTCTCTACGCATGGGAAGATCCAAGGATTTGGGGACTTGAGTTTACGTTCTTGTTTGGCGATGGCTGTGTGAGGGGGGGCTGTACATACTTTCGAGTGGGAAGATATCAAACTGTCAAAGGTGTTAGGTAGAGACTGGTTAGTAGGTTTTACTGTATAATACGGACTCCAGATCTAACAACATTCATTAAAAAAGCAGCTATAACAAAAATAATCTGTTAAGAACCAGGCCTCTTTCCCCTATTCATGTACAGGTGCCTTTTTGTCCCTGTCCAAACGTTCAAGTCGTAGTCGGTCATGGTTATGTCCATATCACAAGCAATAAAAAAAACACAGAAAACTTTTCTTCTCTCGCTTTTGGATGGATATTGTCATATCTCGACATTCTCATTCGTTGGTTTTTTTGAGAAGATGCCGCACCGGAGTGATGCCATGATCAGGGCTGTGATGGGAGGAGCAGGCCTGGCAATAACGAACGGGGTGTGACCGCAACTGAAGCATCGCTAATAGAACACTTCTCGAGCACCTGCATTGTTGTCCGAGGACTCACGATCAGGGGATGTCGAAGAAAGGCTTGAGCTTCTTGACCAATCCCCACTCCTCCATGGTGATGTCGGCACGGTAGAACTCCTTCAGAGTATCGATACTTTGACGGGAGATGGCCGAGTACAGATTGTCACTCTCTTCGAGGTGACGGCCGTACATAGGCTGGTTGGCACCCTCGATCTTGATGGCAACGGAAGGTTGACCCTTCTTACAGATGGGGATGGCCTTGTGGTCACGCTCGATCGATGTCCTGCAGCGATGAGATTAGTACTATGGAATAGGGATAGGGGAGCTTGCGCTGGGAACTTACACTCTGCCGAGCTTAATAATTTCCTTGACACCGCTCGCGTTGGTTTTGACAGCCGCGAGAGGGGTGTGGAGACGCAGGCTGCCCTCAATGACATCGATACCGATGACAATGGGGTCTGTCTTGTTGAAGATAGCAACAGGACGAATCACACAGGGGAAAACAGCATGCATCTTGCTTTCTTCCTTGCGCTGCTCGGCAATCTGGGCCATGTGGGCGGTGAAGTCATCGAAGAGATGGTAGATAATATCGGCAGTGAAGATCTTGACACCGACATCCTGGGCGTAGGCAGCGGCATCCTTGTCAACCTTGACATCGAAGCAAAGCATGATAGCGTATTCCTTAGCCTTCTCCAGCATGGTTCCTGCCATCATCACATCACGCTTGTAGACAGGACCAATGGAAATGTTGGCCACGGGAATCTTGGAAACGCGCAAGAACTCCAGAAGAGCCTCCAGGGAACCAAGGGTGGAGGCCTGAACAGTGACACCACGGTTATCGGTGGAAACCTTGCTGAGCAGGGCCTCCAGATCGGACATGACTTCATCTTCAAGGTCCTCCTCATCGTCATCGGGACCGACGACCATCAATCGAGAACCAGCAATGGCGTGTTCAAGGTCGTTGGCAGCAATCTTAACACCAAGGGCGGCCTTGACCTCCTTGTTGTGGACATACTGCGACTTCAGGCGCAGTTCCTTGAGAGGTGCGGGGGTCAACAACGCACGGATATTCGTTGTGATAGGCCCGTTGGTACCGCAAAGAACCACACGATCACCCTCGCGCAGGATACCGTTGGACAAGATCACGTCAATGGTGGTACCGAGACCCTCGATGACCTTCACTTCCAGAACAGTACACTCAACTTCTGATAGATACATCAACGAGTTGGTCATACGTTCCTGGGACAGGGAAGTCAGAAGCTTCAGCATGTCAGGAACACCCTCTCCAGTATGAGCGGAGGTAGGAACCAGCGAAACATTTCGCGAAAGGTTCTTGTTCTCGAAGAAAAGCTCAGAGTTGAAACCTTGCTCGGCGAAAGCCAGCTTGGTGGCCTCCAGACGAGTGCGGAACTCGTTCTGAACACCCTTGTTCTGCATAGCCAGACTGTCCTCGAAACCGTTGTTGTCAATCTTCTTCCAGCCGTACAGACGATCGATCTTGTTTAGTGCGACAATGAAAGGAGTCTTGCGGTCACGCAGCAGACGCATGGATTCCAGAGTCTGGGGCTCAAGACCGTGCATGATATCGACGACTAGAATGGCAATGTTACAGAGTGAGGAACCTCGCGAACGCAGGTTGGAGAAAGACTCGTGACCAGGGGTATCGATAATCAGTAGACCGGGCACCTTGAACTCGAACTTGCCATCCTTGTTGACAACCTGGGTCTTCTGCTTCAGAGCATCAACGGGGAAGTAGGTGGCACCAATCTGTTGGGTAATACCACCGGCCTCACCCTCTTGCACGTTGGTTTGGCGAATCTTGTCCAGCAGCTTGGTCTTTCCGGTATCGACGTGACCAAGAATACAGCAAATAGGCGAGCGCAGGTTGTCCTTAGAGCGGGCGGCCAGGGCCTCTTCGTGCAGCCTCTTTCTGCGCTCTGCGGCCTCGGCCTTTCTCTGCGCGATGGCTCTCTGGTTGGCACTTTGCTCCTCATCTTCCGAGGAGTCCTCATCAGAAGAATCCTCATCAGAATCCTCCTCGGAATCCTCCTCAGAATCCTCCTCCTTGGAGGCAGATTTAGGCTCCTCGGTCTTGGGAGCGTCCTTGTCGCCCTCTTCGTCACTGGAAGCATCCCAGCTATCCTTAACATCATCATCCTCAGCAGCAGCCTTCTCCCAGTCCTCAACGGCACCGTCGTCTTCAGCAGGAGCGGCGGCGGCAGCTTCGGCCTTAGCCTTTTCCTCAGCCTCCTTTTGGCGGCGAGCATCTTCAGCCTCGCGTTGAGCGCGAGCACGTTCAGCGGCAGCCTCAAGATCTTCCTCTTGCTTCTTAGCGCCCTTCTTCTTGTTGGTATAGACAGGACGCTTCTTCTCAGCACCGCCCTCTTGCAGACCCGCGACTGAAACACCAGATGCAAGCATCTGCTTCATGCGCATCTCACTCTTTTGCTGGGCCTCCCTTTGGGCCTTGGTGAGAAGCTTGCCCTCCCGACGAAGCTGTTCCTTCTTTTCGCGCTCCTTCTCTTTTTTGACGGCGCGAGCAGCTTCGCGCTTCTTTTCCTCCTCCTCCTCCAACTTCTGGGCGGCTTCCAAAGCGGCCTTCTCCTCGGCCGCAATACGCTCCTCCTCCTCGCGCTGTTGACGGAGAATCTCCTGTTGCTTTTGCAGAGCGGCCAGATGCTTGGGCAGTTTCCGGCCCTTACCAGCGGGCTCTGAAGCGGCAGCAGCGGCAGCAGCGGCAGCAGCATCTGCTTCCTTCTTGGCATCGGCGGCAGCCTTCACCTCATCGGCCTTCTGTTGGGCAGGAGTTGTCTTCTTCTTTGAGGCGGCCTAATAATAGTAGATATTAGATTAGTAAAGTCATATGTATAATATTCATTGGGTAACCATACCTGTTCCTTCTTACGGGCCTTCTCGCGCTCCTTCTTCTCACGCTCCTTCTCCTTCTTTGACTTCACACGGAATTCGCCTTCCTCGGGCTCATCTGTGGCCGGGGTAGGAGCAACTTCCTTAATTTGCTTCTTGGGCTTTCCGGCAAAGACGTCATCCTCGTCGAAAGTTCCCTCCTCGGGCTCCTTGCTGGCAGCGGGGGCGGCTTCGGCATCCTCACCCTCCACGAAGTCATTGGTTTGCTTGCCCTTCTTAGCCTTCTTGGCCTTGTTCTTGCGAAGAGCAGCCATCAGACCACCGACGGGGGCCTCCTCATTTTCATCGCCGTTCGCGGGCTCTCCGGTGGGAGCATCGACAGCCGGGGCTGATTCGCCGAGATCGGCCTCCCAGTCCTCCTCTTGCCTCTTGCCTCCCTTCTTCTTGGGCGCCATTTTGGGGGTATAGGGGGTTGTGGTGGTTTGGTGTATGGGTTGAGGGCTGATCAAAGGATCGCAGTGATCGCACAAACGGAGCTAACCGTTCGTTTGCGGGTGGTGAAGAATCGTGGTCGAATCACGAACCGTGATTGTTGAGTTAAGATGAGTCAAAGACCTCAATCTTAAAGTCCCCGGAAAAGAAAGGCTGGTGGTTCACCAAGGGAGTGGGGTGGGGAGAAAAAGAATTTCGGGAAGGGAATCTCTCAATGTTTCAATGAGTGGTCAATGGTGGGGAACCTCTGACTTCCTTCCCAAAGTTGCCACGAACACACGAGGCGAATCTAGTAGGATTTGGATATGAGCTAGCAATCTTAGCTATTTTATCTAGAGAGACTTGATCTTTTAATTGTTTCAGATTTTTATTGAATTTTTATTATTTTTACTTTTGTTGTGTTCCTTTCTTTCACCTCGCTAATCGTGATCATCTGACTTGGTCTCAAAATGGGAAATGGCCTATTCTATGCAAGTACATGAAGAAGACGTCAAGTATACTATTGGTCAGTGATGAAGATGAAATATTCAAAATACGGTGGCATTGTAAGGATCCTTTGCTATCTCGGGTTTCAAATGGTAACATGGAGGAGTCGCTGGAGCCATGCCATAATGGACTTGAGATAATCCTCATCATCAACGTCCAACACCGAGTACGCCAAATCTCGTAGTCGATTCTGAAATGTCACAGCTGCGTCTTCAGGAGAAGAGTCTAGCGATGCTACTAGGTCCTCAAATGCCTTGGTGCCACGTTGGGCTAGCCGGCCCAGGATATCCCCGTCGACCTGCGTGTTGTCTTTCTCTGGTTCTCTATACGAGGGCATTCGTCGTCGTCTGGGCTCAGATCCAGAATACCGCGATCTGAGACCGGGTTCACCTCGAAGGCAGATCACTTGTAGCAGCCACAGTAAGGTCATTTCATCTTTTTTGACGACCTGGAA
Source organism: Penicillium manginii (assembly GCF_028828005.1). NCBI lineage: Eukaryota > Fungi > Ascomycota > Eurotiomycetes > Eurotiales > Aspergillaceae > Penicillium > Penicillium manginii. The sequence goes on along the minus strand of NW_026643103.1, from coordinate 3,060,360 downwards.
TCGATAGAGCGCACCACTGAGAGCGAAGCCGTAAACGGCGCTTCCCTTGGACCAACCAGAGACACGTGAAAGCGAGTTCGAATCGGTAGAATCTCTCGAGTCCAACACGAATTTGAGAATAGAATCGGGAAGCTTGTTCTCTGCCGTTAGAGGGGTCGTGAAGCCTCGGTCGCGGAAACCTCCTGGTGATAGCAAAGGCGCTCGAATCCGGCCGCCACGACTGCTCAAGAATACCATGGGCTTTTCCCCACGACAGATCTGATGGGCCATTCCGTCGTTTTGCTGGAGGTCCCAGGCATGGCTGATCAAGCGCCCATCCTGGACTTCGTAGACGAGGAAACCGTTCCGTGCTGTGGTGACGAAGACAAAGGTTTCATAAGCCGTGATGCCAACGACCGAGGATGGAGCCGTTCGTCCAGCATTTGGGGCCCATCGTGTAGTAGCTCCCTTGGAACTCATTGGGATGATTTCTTTCCCTGCCCCAATTATCAGGCTATCCCCGTAAGGCGCGATTGCGCGCACAGGGCCAGGCATATCGTGCACATGCTTTGTTGCACATTCAATCTTGGAAGGGTTGGCAGGGGATGCACTTGCTCGCATGATGATAACTCGCCCCTTGGGAGGCTCATCGGAATCAAGTGCTGCAAGCGAAGTTCCAATAGCGATCAGGTGAAATTTATTCCCGTCCTTTTCGAAGACCCAGTCCAGAATGCAAGTAATTATCTCTCCGGCAGCGCCGTGTCCTTTCCATAACCTATCATCGTTTGGCTTCACATGTGCTTGTAGATTTGGATCGACGAAATCAATGTATGATCTTGTGGTTTTCTCAAGAGGCGCTTGCGGGTCCTCTACTTCGGTGACATTGTATGAGACAATGAATCTCCTGAGATGTTCGGAATACGCCAGCTTGTTGGGGTTTCCGGGTAAGCTGATCCTTCGAGGAACCATTTTGGCCTCTTGCGTTAGCGAGCAGATGAGAAGCTCGCCATCTGCAAAGCAATAAAGAGTCCCGATAATTGGTGTTGATTCTTGCCCGCGGGGGTTGGCTAAACCAAACCCATGAAATGTCACGGGGAAATAGGCAGGCTAGCTCATGGTCAGTTTCGATTGACACCGGACAATAACAATAATGAAATTTCCGACTTACATTGTTCTGATCTGTGATCCAAACTCGCCAAAGAAGGCATTCTCCTGGAAGGTTATGACTGTATGACACCCTCCAGAGTTCATCACCACATGTGAACAAGGCAAATGAACCTTGGCTTTGAAGCCGAAGGGAGGTTCTCCCAATATTCCATGGTTTTTGTTGTTGAAAACCTAGCAATTTTTCGAATCAGCGTGCATCAACTCTCGTGGATTCGAATTGTTCATACCTATCATGTCACCATTCTCAAACCCGATCTCGAATGGGACAAGTATACCACTTCGAAGACCGCAAAGTAGAAATGCGTGTGGCCTTCCTTCCCAGGTAACTTGAATCATTGCTAGACTCTCAACGGCATGGGAGATATCCTGGTCCCCTTCGATGGATAAGTGATGCTCCAAAAGGAATGAAATATTTCCATTATCAATCGTGAATACCATCACATTACCATCACCTGTGCCCATGAATATGAAGACGGCACTTCCTGTAGCCTCAAATGTATTGATTGAGAGACATACAGGCTCCCTCTGAATCTCGAACAATGGCCCGGAATCCAGTCGAACTTCGTCCGGTGTAGCAACGAGCTGACTGAACTGAAGCCCAAGTCTATTTTGATGTCTCAGGGCATTGACTACCGCCGAGCTCCGCCCATCCACAAACACGGCGGCAAGTGTGGACTCGGGCTCATGAGGAATGCAGGTGTTCAAAGACATCTCTCCAGGGACGAACAAGTGAGTAGCCTTTTCTGTCACTTGGATCAGCACGCCCTCGGGAGTGCAGCCAGCTGAAAGTGTTTGAGCAGCATTATCAAATCCTGTATCCTCTTCGTGCAGTGCAGTGATTCCTTCTTTCATGTCTGGCTTCATTGAAAGTAGGAGTGTCGAGAGAGGATCTGAGAGCAGCACGTAAATTTCATGATTCACTTCGTCGATCATTACCCACATATCCCGGATGCTCAAGAATTGCTCCAGAGGAGTCGTGGTACCCAACTGAGCCTCAATCCCATACCGGAGCTCATGAAGAGCCCCATTCGAAGAAGACGGAGAGCTGACGAAAAGGCGCTTGCGCGGCACATCTACTCCCAATTTGCCGCTTGAATCAGGAACCACAACAGCGTCAATCACGGGAGCCCAGTTCAGGAATTGCTGTATACACCTTGGGGGACACCTGGCCTCGACTTCAAAAAGCCCACCATCAGACATGTTCCCAGATGCAAGGATGAAATCGCCACCTTCATGGCCCATGTCAAGGAAGGCAAACCCGGTGTCAACATGAATATGAACCTGGCCTAGGGTACAGTCTGACTCGAGATTTCCCTCGTTGCCAAACTCAAGGAGATGAATCCAACCGTCTTCTCGAGCGAGATAAATCCCATCCTTTTGTTGACTGTAAAGCCAGTTGCGCGTAGGCCTTGTCCAACGAGTCCAAAGGGAAACTTCTTTCATGACATCTCCGTCGGGGATGATTGGGCTATATCCGATTCGGTTTGAGGGGCCACTGCGAGGGTAGACTGCCATAGAAGATGAGCTTATCACCAAAAAGGCGGACTCTTTGGTCAGCGGAACAATTGTGCTCGGTAACCTATCCTCCTTGTGGAGCTTAAAATTGTTTTTGCGAGGGTTGTTCAAAGATGATGGATCTTTCTCGTTCCATTCGTAGATCTCTGCAAAAGTGTGTCCATCTCTGGCCACTATGAGAAGTAGTATTATTTTCTCATCCGAAAGCGTCCTTGGGTACAGAAACTCCATGAACAGAATATTGCCGTCGATTCTGTAAAAGCATTCCTATAGATAAAAGCTCTGAATTAGCATGTTTTTGACAGTGATAGTTCAATTACTGTGACATACCTTTTCAATGGGATCGAGCTCGCCTAAGAAGACTTGTTGATCAATCACGCCAGGTGATTTGAGGAGTAGAATTCCGAAGTAGTTACTTGCTGCCCCAACTGCGATCGCACGAGACCTAGGATTTGGTTAGTTCAAAGCTAAAAGCCCACTTTGCAATCGTAGCCAGACTTACTTTGGATCAACGGCAACATGCTTGCCATATCTCTCGGCTAGACTCACATCAACTGGCAGAGGGCGACGATAGGTAACAAATTCTGGTTTTGACGATATAGGCCCACGTGGGCAACAGAGAAAAAGGAGTTCTTTGTAGTCAAGAGAAAGAACGAGCATTTGAGAAGGCAGGTTGTCATGATAATCCATATAACCGTTGCTCGCCAAAGTAGGTCCTTCGTTCTTCAACTGTTGATCCCAAGGAACCGGAGAGCGGATATCGAGAACTTTTGCCGATATTATGGTCCCGTCGAAGTCTGACTTCTCCATCACATCTTCCAGGTAGCCACCATTAGCAGCCTCTTTGATCTGAAGTCGCCGATGCCCCACAAATACAACATCATTCATTTTCTTGCTCCGCAGACGGGCAGGAAGAATCCATTGAATGACCGGACTGGGTAGAACCGTCTGAGTCAAAAGCCCAGTTATTCCGTGATCCAGCTCCGGTTGCATGCCGGTTCCCTGTGACATATTCGTTGCCAGGCGGGACGAAGTGACGATGAGAAGAAATGTCTAAAACAGTGACGTATTCGGAGATTTATCTTCGGCGAGGGAAAATCATCGATGGAACGGGCGGGGCGGCAAGAGGAGTGAGATCAATAGTAGGGAACAAGCCCCGACTGCAGGGATGAGGCTCTCGTCGTGAGCTGAGCACAGACTCCACAGCTTGACTTGACAAAGAGCCAATCGACAAAGATACAGCCGGTGGTGAAGGTTGAGGCTTCTGGCGCAAATTTGCTGTTTCCACAGTATTGCAGTTGTCTAGTTCCTTGAGGGTTTTCAATGATCAACTTTGCGTGGTCATGATCGAGATGTCAAAAGTACCGATGTGGGGGCCGCTGAATCAGTTGACGGTCTTTAGAATTCAATGCCTGTTTTGTATTACAAACGCACGTCGGAGCATCACCCTGTCAACAGTGAGTGTAGCCTTCACTAGTCTTTTAATGTGCGATAGCCTCGTCGAACTCTAGCTATCAGATTAATACTCATGAGATCCAAAGAAACTGGAGAGTCTGCAAGACTTACAGCTTCAATGGCGGAAGATGTATTTTTTTTTCCAGATCTTGATCCGCTCGATTTAGATCTAGTATCTTAGTCAGTTATTGTAACAGGGAGAGGAGATAGGAATTTCATGTATACATGTATTCAATAGCTCTGCTTTATGCGTCCGCGTATCGCCTGCAGGGTGTTCTTTCACGAGTTCCGGGGTCTTGACTTCGAGGATTGGCCGAATAAGGTCAAGCTGGCAGGCTTATGAAAGTTCTCTTTGTTTTTAGTTCTTTGACTTGGCCAGCGGAGCCCAGCAGTAGATAGATCAGGAGCTTGAAATGGTGATGTTTTGCCGATGGGAGGGGATCACGTTAGTTTTTGGTCGCCTGAGGCAGCCGGGCGGGAATCAGCGGGGGCTCCGCTCTTCTGCCGATGGGATGCATGCGCTTCCCTTTGGTATCGCCGGTGCCCTGCAGGGAATGCAAGGAGAAGGTGTGCAAACTCTGTTTCTGATTCCTCAAATATCATTTCGCTGTGATCGCAGACCTGAAACAAAATCGGGGCTCTGAGTTGTCAAACCAGGTCAAATCGGTGCCCAAGCTTCAGGCATCATCATCTTGCGTCGAAATCAACTAGCAAATCAACTATCAGAATCGTGACGGCTACCAATGGCATGATCCTGGGCTGTGATTTCTTGGTCACAAACTTCATTCTCACGACGCGTTTTCCTTTCATCAATCCAGTTTGGCCTCTTGGTCACTGTGAAGCGTGACAAATGGATTCACCAGACATCAAACACCACGACAGCAGCCCTTCGGAGAGCCCAGGCATAGTTGACGATGAGAAGCTTTCGGTCGCGTCGTCTAACGATTCCCAAGAGTTATTGAAAACACAGCAAATGGAAAAGGTACGAGCAGAGAAAGCACAAGCAATTCGTCTGGCATGTGATACCCATGACGTGGAAGCGCTGGTCTCGTATGCGACAAGCGAAGGTGGTTTGATTGAGGATGAATTACGACGAAAAGCTTGTAAGTAATAGCTTTTGCAAATGCTATTGGATAGTCTCTGAGCTAATTACCGGTAATCAGGGCCTATATTCTTGCAATGCGATGGAAGTACACCCGTTGACGAACTCAAACCCCTGGACAGTTTGCCCCGGCATCGTGATGAAGACCAGGTTGAGCTAGATGTCAATCGCTCATTTGTTTACTATCCCAATGGTTAGTGCGAACCGCAATACAGTCTATTTAGTTTGTGCGATATCGCTGATTGAACTGGTTTAGCCCCCGAAGATGAGCTCTCGCAAAAGAAAGAGCAACTCTCCGATCTGATAACACAGATTCTCAGAAATAACCCCATGTTATGCTATTTCCAAGGATATCATGACATTGTGCAGGTTCTTCTTCTCGTTCTGGGCCGTCAGAAGGCTACACCGGTCATGGAGAATTTGTCTCTTTTCCGCATTCGAGACTACATGCTTCCGTCACTCTCCCCAGCTGTGAAACATCTGCATCTTATTCCTGCAATTATCGAGACTACTGACCCGGCACTATGCCAACACCTCGACAACATCCAACCATTCTTTGCTCTCGCGGCAACTCTTACCCTTTATGCCCATGACATCCAAGAATACAGCGATATCGCCAGGCTTTTCGACTTCCTCCTGGCTCGAGAGCCCGTGGTCGCCATCTACTTGTTTGCTGCAATGATTCTTTCCCGGAAGAAAGAGCTTCTGGCAATTCCAGTGGACGAGCCCGAAATGCTTCATTTCACCCTTTCCAAACTCCCATGTCCGCTCGATCTAGATGGCCATATTTCTAGCGCGGTGCAGCTATTCAACGACCACCCACCAGACTCGTTACCCTTCAAGGCATGGAAGCACATCTCTCGCTACAGTGTTCTGAAGACTTCGCGCGACCTGTCTCATCGTCCGACAAGGGAGGAGGCAGTAAGACTGTTCGAACGACAAGCGCGGCAAATCCGTCATGAAGAGCGTCGGAAACAAGCTCTCGAATTTGCCTGGAAACATCGCCATACTGTGGGCTCTATGGTTTTGGCAATTGCCATCGGTGCTGCATCCATCTACATTCGGAAGAGGGGCCTTGACACCTCCATCTGGTCTTATTTGGGTCGACTCCAGACCATGGTCCTCGGATAGAAACATGATTCATGCCGAATTCCTCAAATCCCCCTTTGTACAATAACGACTAAAACAGCTCCCAACCACAGATTGCTTCTATTCTGAAAGGATTAATTCAAAATTCATTTTTTTTAAATAGCAATATTGGAAATAGTAACGTAAATTTAGCCATGTAGTCAGAGAAAATGCGGGCATAAAGTACTCTTACTCATCTTAATAGGACCGTCTGGGACCAAGTGTGGCTGAAAGTGTGGCGTGGCCCGCGGGAGGGAAAGCTGATGTGTACACTTCCACCTCCCCGATAACACCGAGACTCTCCAACTCAATCCCACCACAATGGCAAACCGGGGCTACGACGTGGTTGTCGACGTGGACGCCGAGGTGAGTCCAGATTTTGTTGTATGATTCATTTGTGTTTAATTACTCACTCTCTAACAGGGCGACCTCGGCCATACCGACCTCCAAGAGGACCTTGAATTCCACCCATCAAGTAAGTTCCCCAACGCCAGTCCTGGCTTTTCGGCTTGAACAACATTCTAAATACCGCTCTTGTAACTGCATCACAGACTTCGAAAACGATCAACGAAGTGCCAAGGCCCAGGCCGATTCGCAGCCTTTCCTGGGCGGCGGTAGCTCCTCGCGCGCCGGCCGTGATCGATCCCCTGGCGGCACACCCACCAAGCACAGCTGGTGGTCGATTCACTACTACGAGCGGTTTTTCGATGTCGACACAAATGAGGTTCTGCGCCGCTGTCTCGCCACGCTTTACCCGCGCTCCAACTTCCTGGATGTGCTGGAGGGGAATGCGGACTTGTACGGCCCCGTGTGGATTGCAACGACAGTCGTCGTGATTCTCTTCTTGACGGGTACGATCTCACAGTGGCTATCAAACCGCCACGAAGACCACTTCGAGTACGACTTCAAACTACTCTCTGGTGCGGCGGGTCTCATCTATGGGTATACTGGTATTCTGCCGATTGCGCTGTGGGGTGCTCTGCGCTGGTTCGGGAGCTCGACGGCTGATCTGATCGAATGCTGGGCTCTGTACGGATACTCTAATTTAGTTTGGATTGCTGTGGCGCTATTGAGCTGGAGTCCGTTGACTGCGCTCAACTGGGCGCTTGTTGGTGTTGGCTTTGCATGGACGACTTTCTTCCTCCTGCGGAACCTTTACCCCGTTTTGAACGCGACGGATGCCAAAGCTAGCAAGATTCTTTTGATTTTGGTTGTTGTCTTGCATGCGGCCCTGGCTATTACCATCAAGTTCCTTTTCTTTGCGTGAGTGCTTCTGCCCGGTCTCAGCGCATGTTACTGGCCCAGTTTGGTACTAATCTTACTTCACAGGCACGCTAGCCCCGTCGAAGACAAGAAGGACAACTAGAGTCCAGTTTTACTAAAACATGGAGACGGAGTGCAAAGATTGTGTGGGTTAAGATATTGAAAATGTCGCCGGTCTTGCTCGGGTAGCATGTGGTGTCTATGTTTTCTTAGTATTGGTGTGATCTGGATACGACTCGGATCCCATGTTTTGTATGTGTAGTATGCGCAAGCCATCAATAGCCTGTAGTTTCAATGAATGTCCGATTTACATCTAATCAAAGATCATCATGATCCTTCAAGTTCAAGTTGTTGTCCCCGGTTTACCTACTACTAGTACAACCACCTGGGCAGTAGGCATAATTCAAGTTCAACAACTTGAACCTTCAATTTGAAGTTGTTGTATTTCCGATTGGCTCACAATCTGAACAGCAGTACTTCAAGTTTTTTCTACCTACGTACCATACTAGCTTCCAGGGCTGGAATGAGTACCTAGGTAGTAACTCAGGCTATCTCATAATTTTACTAGTACCTTCTACTAGTACTGGTACTAGGTAGTAGCCCGCTCGTGAGTAATATTCCGAGTTTGTCTGGGCATCCAAATCCTAGTACCTGCCTAGGTAGCACGCAGCCCGAGATATATACTACTACCAGGTATTTCCAAATTTCAGGCTGTAGAACAACTTGAACTAATCATCTACTAGTATAGGCAAAATCTTAGACTTAAATGAAGCTACTACTAAAGATTTATCAATAGTACCTAGGTAGTGCTAGCTTGAAGCCTCGGGGCTAGGCAGCCGTAGTAGTATACATACTAATGCCACATACGGCATGTCAAAAAGTACCGTCGTATGTCTGTAGGACTCGGAGCTAGCATAGAACCCGTGGACCCTCATTGCGGGGTTAACTTTTACGGACTACCTCAATTTGAGAAGTAATTGCTAGAAGTTGAAGTTGAATTCGCAAGAATGCCCATTCGCGGATGGGAATCTGTCATTTCCAAGGTTCTGCTTAAACCGTCGGACTTCTGAAACCGACTGTACACCTCCCCCAATATCCTCCTACTTCAACTTGAAACTGAACCCGCACGGATGTCCATAGCGTAAAATAACTGTTGGAAAGACCAAGATCCTGGGAGACCCAAAACCTGGGCCATATGGTGGAAAGCGATTTGAATCTTTGAACTTTTACTTCAATTCATGGAATGCAACCTGATTGAGAGGTGCCAACTAAAAACAGTATGACTGGCTGTTATTGTTTCATCATTTCTAACGCCATGAATAAACCTCTGCGTGTCGCGTTCCAGCCATACACCAGACCTGGATTCTGCACCCCAGCACACCGAGCACAACACCGATAAGCGAGTCGTCTATTTGAGCTTCTTCTTGGGGCGGAGCTGGTTGGTGTGACCGCACTTCTTCTTACGGCAGTTGGTGGCACGGGGAGGGAGACGGGCCTGTTGATTTTTGTCGCGTTAGTAATTTGGGTTTTCGATGATATTGCAGATCGCTGGGATTCGGCCCAGTGGGAAGATTTGCGCGATGGAGTTGGGGTCGAAATTGCGGTGGGAGCGCGGGAGGAGGGATTTCAACGTACGTAGCACTTGCGGCAGATGGCCTTGTCGCAGTTGTACTTGGAGGCAAGGGCCTTCAGGGAAGGCTCAATGATACCACCACGCAGACGGAGGACAAGGTGAAGGGTGGACTCCTGTAGGCCGTTTGTGTTAGTCACGATTTTGACGTAGGTGGTGATTGATGGTGGTCAGGTCGGCAGGGCAAGAGCAGTTATAGTCCTTCTCTTCCGATCACGGTATTGACGGTCACTTTTTCCGAGTCGTAGACGTATTCCGATTCCATTATGAAATCAATGTGTAACCCTTGGTTCTTGCCCATGCCCAACCCGACCGACCAAAAAATATCGAAATTCGAGATCGAGGTGCGTCATACCTTCTGGATGTTGTAGTCGCTCAGAGTGCGGCCATCCTCGAGCTGCTTGCCAGCGAAGATCAGACGCTGCTGGTCAGGGGGGATGCCCTCCTTGTCCTGGATCTTGGTCTTGACGTTGTCGATGGTGTCGCTCGACTCGACGTCGAGGGTAATGGTCTTACCCGTCAGGGTCTTGACGAAACTATATCGAGCGGGTTAGCCCAAGTCCATCTTCCCGTCCGTTCGGTGATATGTTGCTCTTTCGTAGATCGTCGAATAGAGGGGGAATAGAGGGGGAGCGGTTCGTGGACGACGAAAGCATTCGGAGATTCAAGATGACCTACATCTGCACTGGAAGCGCGCGGAAAAAGAATATGTTAGCTCAGCATGTTCACACAGGTCTCAGGAACGTAATCCAACGTATTTCACGGAACGTACTGGTTGCGAGTTTTCGTTGTTGTCGGCGGTCGGTCGCTGTGTTCGAGGCGGAGGAGGCAATGACAATTTGTTGCGGTGCTTCGCTTAGCACAGGGTGGACCGAGCTGGGGGTACCCTAAGCCCTAATCACCCGCCGCTTTGGGCTGGACACTGGGCACGTGATATAAATTTCTATCTTGGGCCTAGTGTCAGATGATCGTGTCCTTTTTCGGCATCACGCGTCATCGAGATCTATGAAATATGAAAGAGTATGAAACAACAATACCAGATAACTGTGAGTGCATTATTTGAAACTTTATATTGGAAACCCTTGCAATAATATTGCTATAGCGATACTCCTCCGTTCAGAAAGGGAAAAAAAAGCATAGCGAGTCCTGTGGGTATTATTCAACAAATACATTTGATGATTCCAACGCCTAACTAATGATAAAACCAAGATATCAGACCAAACGCCGTCATGATGGGGTGGGGGGGTAAAATGACAGCATCAAACTTCTAAATCAGAAAATTGCTCATCAAGGTGGTCCACCTCATCCTCTTCAAGCTCCTCTTCCATTCCCCACTCCATCATGTATTCGTCCCGCCGTTGATTGAGGAGAAACTTTGCGACCCTCCATTCTGCCACGGAAACGGCCCGGACAAGCGTTGTCAATGATATGGAAGCAAGCTGAGCCCCCAATTCGTAGAAGGCCCGCGCAGGCTCTGGGAGTTGCGATTCCCATCGGTAACGAGCATACCAAGAGCCCGGTCGCAAGGCCTTTGAACTGGGATCCATAGAGACGGGTTTGAGGTCTGCCATAACTGCTTGCAACAATGCCCTAAGTGCTTCGTCCGTGTCTGTACCCGAAGTTGGAACCGGTTCAGCATCTGAATTTGACTGATCCTCAGCACTTGGCCGACTAGTTGAGAACATCTCCGCAATCGGGTTGATTGTCTTGGTATCATGCAGCCAGTCCTTCTCATACCAGTCCATGTACTGATCGATTTCGGAGTTGTTCATGCCCAATGCATCATGATCGGTGATGCGCATAAGTTTCTCCTTTCCAAGCTGGCCACCGGTTTGCTCATGGTTGCTGAATTGTCGCTGGGCTTGCACCCATCCATGCCAATTTATGGTCTGAGTTGCAGGTTCCTTGGACGTGGCGGGATTTCTTTTCAAATCATCAAAAGGAAATAGCAATTTGGTTGCCAGAATGATAAGGACAATGGCCTGTACTTCAGGCAGCTTGAGAGCTTCCTTTCGTCCATTGCCTCGAATTCGTGTGGGGTATTCAAATGTAATTGCAAGAATGCCCTGCAGGGTTTTGGCCGTCTCATATATATCGACTACCAAAATATTAGTAATTTGCCATGAGTAAGCCCGTATTTGATCCACATACTGGGAACGGCCATTCTTTTGATGTGCCGGTAAAGCACAAGAGGCGCATTTAGAGGCGGCAGCGTAATGCCGAAACGACGGCTGTAGAAAGCACCCAGCTCGATAAATCCACGATGCATTCGCTCGGGTTTGGGCATGTTCTATATTAAACTGGGTTAGATGAAAGGCTTCTAGCACATGGTAACAAACATAATTCGACCCACTCACGTTGATTTCAAGCATTGCAACAAATTCCGGAGGAAGTTTCTCACTCATCTCGAGGGGAATACTCCTCGTAGCTCGTATATAAGGAATCTCTTGACGAATGATCAAGCTAAAGATCTCTTGTCAGCCAACGACAGATGCAAAGCGGGCTATCAATTGATACGGAACATACCGATGCACGTCAACTACACAAAGAGGAAGGCGCATCAAGACTGCTGCCAAATAGCAAATGCCGACAGAGTCAAGCAAACGAGGCCATTGGAGAAAGTGGGATTCTGGCCTGAACCCCGATTCATCTGCACTGCCGTTCTCCGATTCTGCGGGTGTTGCCTGAGAGCTAAATATTTGCGGCTCATCATCGTCTTCGTCAGAAGTTTCATTGATTCGCGTGGAAAAGCCTCGAAGTCTCAAGGCCCAGAGATCTCGAACAACTCCCTGGAAGAATTTGTTAGAGCGTGATATTCGGAATGGTGCATACGAAGATTCTATCGTTCTCAAGTACTGAGACTCACCTCGAATTGCTCTGGAAACCCATGATCCTCGACGAGAGCATGGCATTGCTTCCATAATATCAATTGATAGGCCTGTAGATAGAGCGTAGATGCCCATCGACCACGATATGCTATGGATTGAGTTAGCGAAGTCAGGAAGAGATTTATCAGTTGCAGATTCCACATACTCTTCCGTGATGTTTCGGCCTTCTCTTTCCTCACCCGATGCGTCTTTCCCTGATTTCCGAAATCATCCGGATCAGCTTCGACTTGAATGCCCTGTTTGGTGTATTAGCGTCTATTTCCTGGATATATACGTCTGCCCAGCTTGCAAGTATATGATGCAGTTGTGATAACATAACTATCAAGGCAGGGAGAAAACGTGAATGGCGCATACCTCTTGTAAATGACCCCGGCGACAAAACCAGTGGCCGTTATCTAGAAAATATCGTCTCTCACGGCATCCTTCTTGGCCACAGACCCCTCGGGTGACATAGTCCATGCCGAGGCAGATTGGTCATGCTGGTTGGGCGGGAATGTTCGTCCGGCGTGGAGTGTTGGCAAGTCCGGAAACTTTTTTCTGCCCACCGCATTTGCTGCCAGCCAACCACACACAGTTGGATTTGACTTATACATTCCCAGGTGTCAACTTTTCACAAAGTGAATCGTAGATACTAACAGAAGTGATCAAATGAATGAAAATTGAATATTTCCCCCCTTTTTGTTCTGGCCACTAAACGGTTTTCTAGCGTATCTACTACTTCAATTTCTAATATCTAGTTACCAGGTATGCTACGCAGATTCAAGTTGATTACAAAAAATAATAATTTGAGAGGATGAAACCAAGCAAGGCTTTCATATTTATTCGTTCGTCACACTATCATGAGATGCTGGAGTTCAGAACTGTTCGGACAACACGTTGCATGCCAACCAAAGCAATTCTTCTCATCGGTCCAGCCTACATCCCAGGCTAGATGTTGGACAGGATGCTGAGAAAGCGATCAGGTCCTTCATTGAACCATTGAAGATGAATTTTTTGGGGGAGATAATCCCATTTTGAAACATAAAAGGTTGACATAACATGTGAGGAATCCAATGTCATGACATTTATTTGGGGGCCTCCTTGGCCTCAATGGCGACCTCCTCACCCATGGCAGTCTGGATGATGACGTCTGTAACGATTGGTTAGATCCGATGTTCTGGATTGATTGATCGCATGGCCTCAGGTTGTACTTACTGACGTCCTTCTCCTCCTCACGGAACATCTTGATGATGCGCTCACCGAGCTCGTTGTCGGGGACCTTGACATCATCCTTGGTGTCACCGTCATCCTTCATGAGGGAAAGGAAGTCATCGTCGGTGATGTCGAGCTAGAGAGCAAGAGAGTTAGTTTGCGTGCCCAGGAGAGGAGAAGCGGGGTAGGGCTCCGGGCCCGGACCACTTACGAGCTGGTACTCCTTGCGGCCGACCTTAGGGACGTCCATGTTGTGGGTGGAGGGGGAGAGATCCTCAAGCTTCTTTCCGGTGAAGATATCGATGGCGACAAGGTGGACCTTGGCGTGACCGTGCTTGCCAGTCTTGGAGGTGGACATGTCGACGATCTTGCAGGGACGGCCCTTAATCACGACGTGACCGTTCTTACGCAGAGCGGAACACTGCATGGGGTAGGTGGTCGAAGCGCCAGCATCGGCGGATTCGAAGGTAACATCGTGCTATTCATGTTGTTAGTATACCAGTGCTCTTTGTTTCAAGGAATGGTGTGGTCTGAAGGGAGGGGTGGGTGTGTCGCATGGTGCACCCGGGAAAAGAGGGGAGCCGCAAAAGATGCGGGGCTGTAGGACCAGCCCAGCGGTGGGAGATTGGGGAGGAGTCGGGGAAGATGAGTTTTTCAAAAGAAAAAACGGATTCGGGGAGAGCGCATACCTCGTCAGCCATGGTGAGTGAGTGGTGGGGGGGAGAGGGAATAAGGAGAGAAGTTGTTAAGGATGGGGGGAGATGGAAGGAGAAGTTTTCGTTCGAGAGAAAAAGGCTTTGTGGTGGGGGGAGCGAGTCGCTACCACCAGATTGGGTTTAGCGTCCCCGTGTCTCGCGGACGTGGTCTCCTAACAGTAGCATCTAGCATGAACAGTAGCTTTACTTTAGCATTGCACTGCTACAACCTACTCTTCCACATTGTTCAATACCATGTGGCGTGACCGTATCTCAGGCCAGGCCACCCCTCCCCCGAATCGAAATCCCTCTCTACCGCGACGATCCTCCTCTCAACTCTCCCGTCCTGCTCCAGGTGGTCCCTATAACAACCGTCCTGGTGGCGGCGCGAGAACCTCCTCAACCTCTTTACTCCTGAGTCCGAATGATTCGACGGCTTCCCTCCCTGGAACTACACGTGCGCCAAATGGTTTAGGATTGAGACAGGCCAGTGGTGGCCAGCGAACACGCCCGGCCGTCGTTCCCGATCCATTAGAGGTCTTGAATGGAATCATCGGGAAAGAACAACCACAAAAAGACCTTCCACAATTATCGGACGAGCGATACACGAGACCAGATGAGCTGGTAGAGACGATTAACTTTAATGGAATGAGCCTAGAGCAATTCGTCAACAAATCAGACCCGCCTCCAATCAGAAGGAGTCCGAGTAGCGATGTCAACGCGCAAACGATCCAGCAGTTCGAACAGGAGCGCGATAAATTCGAAGAGCTGCATACTTCAATCACTGGCTGCGACGATGTATCCAGATCGGTAGAGATGTATCTCAATGATTTCTCAAATGAGCTGGGAGCCGTATCAGCGGAGATTGAAACACTGCAGACCCGCTCTACGCAATTGAATGCCATGCTGGAAAACAGGCGCAATGTGGAACGTCTCCTAGGACCCGCTGTGGAAGAAATTAGCATCTCTCCCAAAGCAGTGCGCACTATCGCCGATGGTCCCATGGATGAAAACTGGGTGCGCGCCCTGAATGAGATCGATGCGCGAACAGCGGGTATTGAAGCCAAGGCGTCATCTTCTAGTGGTTTCAAAGCTATTGAAGATGTCAGACCGCTACTGGTCAATCTGAAAGATAGGGCCATTGAGCGAATTCGGGATTACTTGGTATCCCAGATCCGGGCTATTAGATCACCGAACATCAATGTGCAAATTATCCAACAGCAGCGATTGGTGAAGTTCAAGGACCTGTTTAGCTATCTCTTCAAGTGCCACCCCAAACTTGCCGGAGAGATTTCTCAAGCCTATATTAATACAATGCGCTGGTATTATACTTCCAATTTCACTCGCTACCTTCAAGCTCTTGATAAGGTCAAGGTATATCCAAGCGATCGAAATGAAGTTCTGGGAGGAGACTCTCATGGAAGCCGAGGGAGCAGTATTATCCAGAGCGGCCGAGCTGGCCCTGCCGCACACGACCCTTTCTCACTGGGGCGCCGGATTGATGTTCTTCGAAATGGAAACCAGCAGGCACTGTCATCCTATCTCGCTGAAGAAGATCATTCCTATCATGGCATCGAAACACCATTCCGAAATTTCAATGTCGCTTTAGTGGATAACATATCCGCGGAATATTCATTCCTCACTGAATTTTTCCCACCTATGACCTTCCATCAGATCTCGCGCATGGCGACAGACATTTTTGAGCCATCTTTCACAATTGGCTCCAACTTGATCAAAAAGCTGATCGAAAATACAACGGACTCTCTAGGAGTACTAATGTGCGTGCGACTGAATCAACATTCGGCTTTCGAGCTGCAACGCCGCAAAGTACCTGTTGCGGATTCCTACGTTAATGGAATTAATATGCAACTGTGGCCCCGCTTCCAAGTCATCATGGATCTTCATGGAGAGTCGCTGAAGCGAGTTGGATCAAACACAGCGCGCAGCGCGGTCTCTGCTCTTTCGATTGCTGGCGGTGATGATCTGAAGAACTCTTCTGCACCACACTTCCTGACGCAGAGATTCGGACAGTTGATGCATGGAATTCTGGTCCTCAGTAGTGATGCAGGTGATGACGAGCCTGTATCCAATAGTTTGGCTCGATTAAGAACCGAATTCGACACTCTTCTAACGAAGCTGAGTCGCAACGGCACGGATGCAAAGCGCAGGGAACGTTTCCTCTTCAACAATTATTCGTTGATCCTGACAATTATTAGTGTAAGTTGCTTTCTCGAAATCGAAATATAGCAGTTGATGCTAACCAGTTACCAGGATACCCAAGGAAAATTAGCAGTGGAGCAGCGACAGCATTTGGACGAGATGTTGAAGAATTGTAGCAAGCGTTAACGACCCGCATAGCGTATGGCAATTGCGAAAATTGCCGGGCTTTTTTTTTTTTTAGATTACCACCCTTGAACATAAGCATTTTAATTTAATCATACGTTACATACTTCTAATTCTAATATACATTATTCCGTATACTAACTAGTTCTCTTCATGACAATCCTTGGGAAGGCGGAAGGAGATCGGCGCGATCTCCGGCCTCGGCCAGTCGGGGTGGGGGCTCCTTATCGCTCGGCGCAACACAACTCAACCTAGCTTGCTACACTCCCCAAAATGTACATACGGAGAGCTGCCATGAGAAGCCCAGTGCTTAGTCGCTGCTTCTCAAGCGGCCGAGTCTGTCGCGCAGACTTTACGCATGCAGTGAGTACGCTCTTTTCAGGAATCTGGCTACTAGTTAGCGGCCAAACTTGGGAAGGTCCTTGACCTAGGAGCCGTCTAACAGCTGCCTTTACGATACGAGCTCCCCTGCTGACCCCGGACAGGTAATTGGCGCTGGAGTGGTCGGACTCGCAATTGCCAGGCAAATAGCAGCTCGTGAAGGTGCTTCTACACTCCTCCTTGAACGACACGATGCCCCAGGAACCGAAACGAGCAGTCGCAATTCCGAGGTGAGACGCAACTCGGCATATCAATGGCTACCGGAAAGCTCAACCCTGAGCTTAATTGGATTCCGCCACTAATCGCACGCGCCCATCTGCAGGTCATTCATGCCGGTCTCTACTACCCTGCCGATTCCCTCAAAACAAAGCTTTGTATTCAAGGCCGCAATATGCTCTATGATCTGTGCTCCAAGCACGCCATCCCACACAGAAACACCAAAAAATGGATCGTCGCCCAAACAGCCGAGCAATGGGAATCTTGCCTGCGGGTCCACAAACATGCACAAACCCTAGGCGATGCTCCGACCCGGATCGTCGGCCACGACGAAGCGGCCCGACGCGAGCCCGATGTCAAAGCGGACGCCGGCATTGTGGAGAGCTTAAGCACGGGAATTGTCGACTCCCACTCGCTGATGACATATCTGCAAGGAGACTTCGAGGACCGGGGCGGCGATATCGCATTTAAGACGAGAGTTACCGGCGTCGAGCGTGTGAGTGATGGGTACAAGATCACTGCTATTTCGGACGAGGATGGCTCCGTGACAACTATCACAGCGGAGACCTTAATTAATAGTGCCGGACACGGCGCATGCGCCATAAACAACCTTATTCTCCCCGAGGAACAGCACCGAGAACCGTACTATGCGAAGGGCACATATTTCTCGTACGGCGGATCGCGGCCACGGGCCTCAGTTCTCGTATATCCTGCTACCGTGCCGGGTCACGGAGGCCTAGGAACGCATTTGACACTCGATATGGGAGGGCGCATTCGTTTTGGTCCGGACGTTGAATGGGTGGATGACCCTAATGATCTTCAGCCTAGCGCTGCGCGTTTGGAACAAGCTATCCCAGAGATCTTAGCATACATGCCTGGCGTGGATCCTTCGGCCATCTCCCTTGACTACTGTGGGATTCGGCCCAAGTTGAGTCGAGGTGGTGGTGTGAACATCGGAAAGACCTTCCAGGATTTTGTGATCCAAGAAGAGGAAGGATTCCCAGGATTTGTGAATCTTTTGGGGATTGAAAGTCCCGGATTGACGAGCTCCTTGGCTATCGGAGAGATGGTTGATGGAATTCTCTACCGCTGAATGGCTTCGGGCATAATAACCCCTGACAGATTTTCGTCTTATGTCACGGAATCAAAGATATATCCAAATAAAATAGAATTATTGATTTATCAGAAGGGTCATTATACCTGCCAGTGGCTTGGTTGCCTCGGATCATATTTTAGAAGGCCAATGGGGCAGAAGAAGATCTTCAACAAGCTCGAGCACAGAATGCGCTGCTCCAAAAGAATGAATGTATCCACCAGCACTGAACCCTACACTCACGATTCCATTCAGCAGGAGAAATTTAAGTTGAAGATTCACAAAAAAAAGATACTTACCGTAAGCATGCACAATCTCTTGTCCGTCTTTGGTTTCCTTCTCCAATCGAATACCCGCGGGCGCGCTTCTAGCCGGGCGCACGCCGACATTATGCCCGAGAATTTCGTAATCGTTCAGGTTATTTGAAAACAAAACACTACGGGAAGATTGCTGTGGACCCTGTTGACAATCTGATTCAATTTCAGTTAATGATAAATACCCTCTAGACTAGATGGGATGAATAGGAACCTGTGCCTTACATCTTGAGAGACCTCCCAATCAAACTTCGCATCGCTGATATAGAAATGTGATTTTCAGCGTTAATAACTATAAACAGTCAGTTTGAATTGAACTCACGTTCTTCTGTGCTGTCTAACTCCCCCGAGAATCACCGTGCCATCCATCCGGGGTATAGCATATGTGTATTTTACTCCGTCATCTCGCTGCATGGCTTTGTCATAGTTATGTTTGACGACCAGAGTCTGTCCCCGGATCATTTGGATATCTTTATACTGAAAATCTAATAGTGAAGCGGACCCGACTCCAGTGGCATTGATAAGAATATCGTGACCGAGGGGCTGAAGCTCCGATAAAGATTTGATATTCATTCCTCTTGAATGAAACACCGGAATTTTCAAGTCTTTTTTTCATCCATGCAAGGAAGACATTTGGGTTCACTACGACGGTTTTATCTGAGAACAATCAGTTATCATGTTGCTGCTCCTTTGAGCTCATATAAAGCATACACGTCACTCCTATGGTCGCCCCGGTGGGTAGTCTATCAGAAGAGAGAAACTTAAACTAAAGATGATAGAAAGTTAAAATGAGCATTAAATTTCAAATAAAATCCCAATGGAGCTGTGAAAATACCTCAGGCATAAACTTCTGCCACCAGACATCACTTTCAACACAGTCATCATCAAAGATATCCTCAAGAACTATCCGCCTGATACCGTACTCAGGATACTGAAAACTCATTTTCCAGGGTTCAGAATAAGACCGCAACTGCATTTTCTGGTCACAGCTTGAAGAGACACCCCCAAGAACAATGAGTGCCCCGGCCCAGGGACTGGCCCATTCTATACTTGGATCGTCTCCAGGTAGATTTCGTGCGACCACTGTGACTTGATGATTTCGCGATAGTAGCGGGGCTGTGGCCAATCCAATTATTCTGATGAAAATCGCGGAAGATATATGAGACAATAGTTATGCTTGCAGATATGCGCTTGAAGTTCGGAGAACTCCAGCAACTTGAAAGTTGATTTAGAGCCCCGAGAATAGTTATGCGTGCCAATTCGAAAAATGATTTACAAGTATCTGCGCGTGAGAAAAAGGCACGAGGCCAGCTTTGAATATAAAAAAGTGGAGCATGTCTGCTGGTCTGGAAGTCTGATCTGGGTAAAGATGGGATAGTCTGGGCTGTGGACTAGTAGAACAATAACCCGCAGCCAATCGAGTTAGTCTCAGTCACGTTTCTCATTCAAATTTCCTAATTGAGATGAATCATCTCGGAAACAAAGTGAGTACCCCGCAACTCTAAGATTTTAGTTTCCTAAATACAAGATTTCGGACCGGTTGGCCGACATACGAACGATTGATACTCGGGAATGTATCCCGATAAAAATTACGTCGCTCAAAATTTGTATGAGCTTTATGTTGTTTTTTAATTGACCAATTTTTTGTTATATGGAGCAGCTCTTCGGAACAATGATGGTGTAATATGATGGAACTACTAGTAGTCTGTGATGGAGTTTAAGGGACTATATTCAAGTTTCAAAGTATTTCAGCCGATTGCGGGACTCCCGATGGATGTGCGGGGTATCGACGGAGGGGATGAGACGTGAGTTTTTTGCAGCGTATAAGAGAACGAGAGACTTTGAATATCGGTCTTGGTACCGTATCCCGAAAAGAATATAACCTGAAGAAAGCTGAAACCCGCAGCTTCACCTCTGCTCTCATCAACTTGAAGTTTTCTATTCTAGACGCTCTACCCTACTCTCCAGAATGAGTCAATTCACTGTTCTTGGTGACAGTGCTATTAGACAGCTCCTCCTCAACCTCTCAAGAGAAGAAATCAAAAGTTTCCAACACGATATTGAAGATTGTCTGATCTCAATTTCTCCTGGGAATGAGAGTGACTATCAACCAAGCCCAGGCATCATCAATCGCCCCGACGGCCAGAAGATTCTTTTCAGACCCTTTACATCCCCAGAGAATGTGGGAACAAAAATCATTGTGCACCCGGCTCCTGCCCCCGAAACCTCAGAATCAGCAGCGGCGAGTCGAGCCCAGCAAGCCTTGCATGGAATTGTCGTTCTTGTTGACAAATGCGGGTTTCCCACCGGTATTCTTAATGCGGAAGAAATAACTGGCTACCGCACAACCATGAGCGCAATGATCACATATTCCTGGAGACGCCACACCGAGCATATTCTCATTTTCGGGGCCGGAAAACAAGCACTGTGGCACAGTCGACTTGCACTAGCTCTTCGTGGAGACGAGATCAAATCTATAACGATCGTCAACCGATCACTCGAGAGAGCGCAGGAGCTTATTCAAACGGTAAACAGAGAGAACAGCTTGTACTGGAAGTCATCTTGCCAGCTTAGAGCTTTAGCCCACACCCAGGAAGGCTTTGGGTTGCAGTTGCAAACGATTCTCGCGGAGGCCGATGCAATTTTCTGTACGGTGCCATCCAGAGAGCCTTTATTTCCTATAGTCGCCCTGAACCTGGAGAAGAGGAGCAGACCCCCCCTTCACCTCTGCTGTTGGCTCATGGCAGCCGGATATGATTGAAGTTGACCCGGCAATTCTCCATCATGTTACGGAGACCAGAGGATTCAACAAAAATGATGGCACATTATCTTCGGGGGCTGTGATTGTCGATGATGATGAGCACGCATTAATTCATGCAGGGGAGATCGTACGGAGTGGCTTGAACAAAGACCAGATTGTGAGTATTGGCCAGGTTCTAAGTTGGAAACGAGAAGGGTCTCTTGGCGCGGAATCTACACATGACCTCAACTGGTGGCTCGCAGAGGGATTGATTGTATATAAGAGTATCGGCGTCAGTGTCACCGATCTTGTTGCTGGAAACACAATTTTGGCATTGGCCGCCAAGAAGGACCTGGGTACTTTTATCTCGGACTTTTAGGTACCTAGTGTTGGTGGTCAAGTTGAAGAAGTTTCACTACTAGTGGGGTCCGTCACCAGTATTCAAGTTTGGATAGCTTGTGGAAATACCCTAGCAAGAATTTGGTTTGAAGCATTGAATTGATAGAAAATAATATATACATTTAATCATAAGTGTGTATCATGCTGCTGCTACCATTCCAACCTATCATCACAGACGAGGCTGACGTCAAATCTCTCCTGTCCCTTCCATACCTTGGAGCCGGAATTGCAGGAGGCAACAATGCTGCGCAGGTCACTAATCATCCCACCAGGCCCGCTGGCAAAGACGGTAGTAGGTCCCCTGACAGTCCCCTCCAAGAAATTTGGAATCATTTTATGAAGAGAAGGATGTCTTTGACTGCTGTTTGCCGACCCACCGAGCTTCTCAACCGAGCCACTCGGACAATCGCAAACATCGGAATCAGATGCAGCACAGACGGGTTTCACTTGCATGGCTTTCTCGTCTTCATCCGTGGCAAAGGTTTTCGATGGCTCATCCAGCTCAATAGAGTGGGGCCTGCTACTAGAATCTCTAGTAGCAAATATCTTTACCTTCAGATTCAAGACTTTCTTGGCTTTGCGCAGCAGAGAAAGCTCTTCACCGATCCATTCCGTATTGGAACTGTGTCGGATTGCCCAGATAAGCTCGATTTTTCGATTAGGAGATGGTGCTTGTCGTGCAAGCTCAAGTAGGACTCCCAGGACGTACGTGATTCCTGTGCCACCTGCGACACAAATGATGTTTGTGTCAGGAGTCAGGTTCTCCATTATAGCTTCTCCGTAGGCACCCGTTAGGATAACTGGAGTCATTGGGATGCCAGTTGCGGCGAGGTCGGCGATTTTCTTTGTTTCGCCACTCTTCGCTCGGAAGATATATGAGTGCTTCACTCTTCCTTGTAAAAGAATTGGAGCATTGAGTGGAGTGAATGGGTGTGATTGCCAAATGCTCCCTTTCTGGAAGCACAAGTAGTAGTGCTGACCAACAGCCCAGATATCTTGTGGGTTTTCCATATCGAGTCGGATGACATCGCCATGCTCCTCATCTGGAAACCGAGTGATGGCTGCTTCTGCTGGTTTAAAGCTGAACATTCGAGATTGATCGAATTGATCTGGATGGTAATGCAGAATTGCTGTCCGGACGAATCGAGCTCCACGATCCAGAAACCAGAAGATCAGGGAGGGCCACAGATAACACTTTAATTGTTTCCAATGACCCCAGCAGGCACCGATATAGACCATTGCGAGAACATAGTGGAGCTTTCGAAAAGTCTCATACCCGGTAGCTCTGATGCCCCAGGGAGTGCTGAGGGCGAACAACGCAAGCAAGAGAATCATGGCGACAATGCCCCACACAATGTATGTCTGAGTGACCCATTCAATTCCAACTGATGGCTGTGGTTGGTACAGCTTGAGTTCAACAATGCACCAGCCGATCGTGTGAAGGGAGCTTTGCACAAAGATGATGTATCCCAGCCATCGGTGCAAAAAGTTGAAACTCTGGTAAGGAACGCCGGTAATGAGAGAAAGAAAGGACTCTCGGCTACTCAGCATAATCGAAAGAGGCGTAAGGGCATACGCAAATGTGCCGATACGATCCGCCCAGGGACCGATTCCTGAGCGAGTGTTATAAGTGTTCGACATTCCCGATACGGGTGTGACCCAAGTGTTGTATTGAATGCCGACAAAGCTGAACACAAGTAGATAGGTAGCCAGCGAAGCGAGGACGAGGACTTGGAGGCGTGTAGTACGACCAAAGAGAAAACGGCACGCATCTGGCAGTAAGAATTGATTTGTGAGCGCCGCAAATGAGCGACGAATTTTGTATAGACCGGATAATTGAGGAGCAATGAGAATCGGGCTCATCATCGGACGGTCATAATGTCTCCAACATGCCCAAATGAGTAGAATAGCACCAATCGCAGACCAGAAAATGCCGCTATATAGCATCCCCCGATCATGGGCTGAATAGACAGAATCAAGGTATGCACACGAGCCCGCATCATTGGTGCAAGGGAGTGCCCGATCCGCATACCCCCAATGAGGCTCTAATACTGCTGCAGCACTTAAGTTTTGAATGTGACGAGCACCCAAGAGGGATGATGATAGGGCGGCCATACTGGCCCTCGTCCAATGAAATTCGGTCGATGACTGCTGACGACAAGACTCGAACGGGCCTTAGATTCAAATGATCAGTAAATGTGATTCGACTTCAACATGAAGGAAAATGTGTGTGATTTTGGTTTGCACCTAATAGCCGTAGCGGGGTGGTCTTTGACATATAAAACCCTCCCATGGCACGATGTACGGATATTCCGACCCTGCTAGGTGGCCAGATCCCTGAAACATCCGTAGATGAGAACATTTGAGCAGAATAAATCGCGTTTGTTTCCACTCGGGGAAATCTCCGCTGTGGGGGGGTAGAGCCTCCGGCCATGTCATATAAGCCACGAGGGCCTCCGCGCAGGTTCCATGACTCTACAAAAACATTAGACACGCTTCTACTCCTACGATTCCCCTCTGAACAGGCCAAATCACCATGCACGGCATGGATATGAGCTCGAGCAGCTCGAGCAATGAGTGCAAAATCTCCGTGAGTGCCAAGGTTCGGTTGTCTTGGCTGACTCCACTAACTCACGCAAATTGCAGATGCTCTTCAACTGGTACACCATCGATGCCTGCTTTCTCTCTGAAGGATGGCAGATTCAAAATAATGGCATGTTTGCTGCGACATGTATCGGTGTGATCCTTCTGGTAGTGCTCGTGGAAGCCTTCCGGCGGATTGGCAAGGAGTATGATAATTTCTTGACGCGCCAGTTCGAGCGCCAAGCGGTGGCGCAACAGGCCGCATTCGTCGCGAATTGCGTCGATAAATCCACCACCGGGCGCGCGATTCGCTTTCGCGTGACCCCCTTGCAGCAATTGGCGCGGGCGCTGATTCATGCTTTGACATTTGGAGGCGCCTATATTGTGATGTTGCTTGCCATGTATTTCAACGTCTACGTGATCATTTGCATCTTTATCGGAGCGGGGCTGGGCAAATTCTTGTGTGATTGGATGGTGGTTCAAATCGACCTAAATTCGGTCCGTGAAGACGCCAAAGGTGTTGAGGATACTACGGTATGCTGTGGCTGATGATTCCACCGGCAAAGATTGCATATATGCTACCATATAAACGAGCGTTACGAATCTCACATACTTTTCATGACATTTTGGCTTCTGATGCGGAACTGCGCTAGCTAACTACCTAGGTGGTGACCAGTAATTATGTTCTTTTATGTTTTACTTCAAGCTTGCGTAGAGAATTATTCAAACCTGGGGACTTCATTGTTGAATGGACGCACAAAGGCTCTGAATGTTCACCGACGCTAGTATCGAGGAGTATCATTTGAGGTAATGGAAAGCGATTATCACCTTGCTTTTAAGAGTTCAAACCCTCTCTTATTGGCCCAGAGCTTCAGCCTTGCTATCAAACCAGTTCCAAAAATGATCGAAGGACAGCTTTGCACTGATCAGGACACAAGTAGTTGCCACCAACCCTTGATCTTTAGAGTCGAAATGTAGTTTTCGACTGTCATTAACTTAGATTATAAAGCTCATGTTCGCGGTTTCTCTCGATTTGGTTGTTCTTATGAAGTTGTTGCATCATACCGATGCCTATTTTAGATCGACATGCATCGGTTTTGTAATACATGTGCCACCAACCTTAGAAGGGCTGAACGACTATCTTTTCTCATCAACGAACGTCACTCAATTTTAATAGATGATACCATTCAAAAATTTATGACCTGAGCTATATAATATGCGAAACTAAACTTCCTAAAGATTTGGTAACCCCCTTCCAGTTGGAGCCATCCTATCACCCTTTTGAGATCATTATACAGTACTTCACTCAGCATGGATCTCTACGAGCCAGCCTCTAAGCCAGCTGAACCCCATGCCAGAATTTTGATGCTACATGGTTGGTGATTATCTATATTCATACATTGGAAATTCAGGTGTTGATTCAAATAATCAGGCCATGGTCAATCAGGTCAATTTTTTTTTCACAAGACCCGCTTCATGCAGCAAGTCGTAGGAAAAACCATGATCAGATGGCTACAAGAATTTGGTGATAAGGAATCAAATTCAGAGGCAGTTGATTTTTTCTACCCCTCTGCTCCACTGCCTGCCAATCCCGATGACCCCTCGAAAGAGACCAGCAATTTACGCGCATGGGGCCACGGAGATCCCGAGCAGGACCAAATAAACGGCCTCGAAAATTCCTTGCAATTTATCTCCAAGATTCTTGAAGAAAATGGCCCCTTTATTGGAATAGTTGGATTTTCGACTGGTGCAGCTGTGGCGGCTTTGATAAGTTCTCTCCTGGAGAAGAAAGAGTCGGCTTCGGGTTTTCGATCGAGTGTGAGAATCCCAAAGCCAGATGTTTTATTTGGCAGTCTCAAATGAAGAGCTAATATATTAATTGCTTTATCTAGCACGCACCATTGAAATTTACGATATGTTTTAGCGGGTTCAAGTTAGAAAACCCGATATACACCCCTGTATATGAGCCAACGTTACAGACACCGATTTTGAATGTTGTCGGAACTCTAGATACAATGATAGAGCCCGAGAAATCATTTCGTCTACAGGAGTGCGGGGAAAATATTGAATTGCATCAGTTCGAGGGAACACACTACGTCCCACGAAGCCAAGACTTCCTTGAGAACTTGCGAGAATTTATTTGGAAATCGCTCACTAATGTAAGTGACGAAGAGGGGGCATGGGAGGATTGTTGATAAAGGTCGTCGTTTGTACTAGTACGATGTAAATTGACGCTGTATTAAGTGCGGGCTATTCTATCGAATTTCATGCCAATTCCCTCGTTATAGTTGGGGCCGAGGAAAGGGGCGCAACCATCCAGAGTAAAAGAACGCCTAGATCCAAACTATTCGAAATCAAGTTTAATATTGATCAGTTTAACTCATATAAGCGCAGATCTAACTCCATCCTCATTAGCCGCCCCTGATTGTATGCGGATGTCATGATGTCATGACATCCATCGAAACTCTCGATGCAATGATAGTGGCGGATACTGACAACGAAAAGACCTGCTAGTTGAAAGCAAGTGAGACACTGAAATCATCTCAAACCCTAACAATGCCCATCGCGCAGCAGATGGATGGGAATGCCGGGGCAGATATGACCGACCTCGACACGTCTCCGGACTGGCCCACATTGCCTAGCGATGAGACCTTACACCAAGCCTACGAAATCGAACTCGAGACACAGAATGGCGACACTATACGCTTCGGCGAACTGGTAGCTGGCAAAGGCGATTCAATTACCACGATAGTGATATTTGGTGAGAACCTACGCTGCGTTCCATTCAGAGACTCGGTTATATAACTTGGCAAGACTAACTAAAGGCCCTCCGCTCCAAACCATCTAGTTCGCCACTTCTTTTGCATTTACGATCAAGACTATGTCCGAAAGCTCGCAGGTAAAATGCACCAGAATCTTCTAGACACAGTTCCGCCCGATGCCCGACCGGCCCAAGTCATCATCATCGGATGCGGCGACCATTCTATGATCATACCGTACATGGAAGAAACAACCGACGAATTCCCCATCTACTCCGACCCGTCAGGAAATATATACGACAAGCTGCAAATGAATCGAACGACTGCGTTTACCGAGCCACCGCCTTATACGGAGCACTCGCTCAGAAGTTCGTTCGCAAAGTGTTTGAAGCAAATTTGGAAGCGTGGCCTAGCAGGCTTTAAAGGTGGCAATTGGGACCAGCAGGGTGGAGAGTGGATTTTTGTTAATGGGAAGTTGAGATTTGCGCATCGGATGGAGGCGGCGAATGATCATCTTACAGCGGATCGGTTAATGGATATTTTGAAAACGGATTATGATCGCAAACCGGGTGAGGCACCGGTGGTGGTTCCAGAGGATGCGGAGGATGTACGGCAAGTCTAAACTAGTACGCAAGTTGAATTTAAGGAAGAGGATGGTCTCAAAATACAAGAAGCGTAACGTGAGGTTGAAAATCCTTGATGTTGTGGCTCCAGGGCTGTTCCATTGTTCACGAGAGACTTTTCTCTAGGTGTGTGAGATGTCTAGTATAGTTGGAGATATTAAGCGCATTCCAAGGTTTCATTAGAGTCATATTCAGATTGATCGGAATTCCAGCATGTAAAAAGATTTATTGTTCCGCCCAAATCCTTCCCTTTAATAATATACAAAGTAATACAGAGTCAAAATGAAGGGCATTCAAATCACTCCACATCCATCAGTACATCGCTCATAATGTGTAGTACGTAAGAAAATTTCTTCACACTCCATTTACCCGAGTCTTTGAGCAGGCTAGCGTAATCAAGCAGGATTCGACGAGCAGATTGATAGCCACCCTGGAAAGGAACGCCCCGAAGGTAAATTGTCGCGCCGTTGCGGATAAAGTTAACAGCAGGATCATCAGTTGGCGAAAACGACTGACTCCCTCTTGGCTCCATGAAACTCGTGAAGCCCTCCGTGCCGACCTGCTGCCAATCAATATCGTCCATCAATTCAATGGAGCCTATGGTAGACGAAACATTGGCAGAGCTGGGAACCATGAATGTATACAGGCCTAGGACCAGTGCTGCGGAGAAAAGTGATAGGATAGAGTGAAATGTAGGATGATCGGAAGCTTTCCGATTGGTCATGGACTTGTAGATATGAGCTGCGTGAAGGCACGCTCGTCTGGCGGCAGGTGTCTGTGACCATTCGGCTATATCGTCGAGCGCCTTTCGAGCCGGAGCCGGCCCAGCTCGACCAGCGGCGAATTCAAAGATCTGAATGTCGGCAGTGAGCATCATACACATATGATGCCACATAACAAGCGCATTGGGGTTCATTTTCTCCATGTATTCGCGATATTTACTGATAATTTGAAACTGAAGAGACGGAAGACACCTGGCTCGACCGTCCATTGCATATGTATGACAAGGAGCAAAAGGGTAACTTGCGCGGTTGGAAAGTAGGCGGTGATAGGCCTCTGATTGACGCAGTTGGACCATGGCCAAGACTGCTTGGATCGATAATTCGTCAGTGGGGCCTTCGATTGCTGGGATATTGATGTTTTCTGACGGCGCCAGCACCGTTGGCATCAGTATCCTTTTCCCGCTGCGGATGAGCTGGGTCCATCGCATCGATGAGTGCGCGAGGAAGAGGGCTTCATTGCAGGGCATGATGATTTGGATCGAGTCTGGAACGATGATGGGACTTGTTGAAAGCAGCGAAGAATACCACGAGTCTAGAAGAAGGAGACCGATGATGACCCTGTTCAAAGATATTAGGTTTTGCCCATGTAGTAAATGAATGGCGTCTCACCTCTTGGTAGATTCAACCTTGCTCCATGCCTTCCATCGCATCTCGATATCGGGTACGGCCTCGAAAAGACTCATGTCTAGTATTTGGCCCTCCGTGGCCGCAAAAAGCCCATGTCTTTGGGTAATCTAGCGTCCTTTTAGTCCCCATCCTTGGAGAGAGAAACCAGGGAACTGATTACTCACCGACATCAAGTTAACATAAAGCATCTGGCACTGTTCTAAATGTGTCTTGTCCTGTGGATTCGTTAGTTTTGAGCTTCTCGCATGGGAGGAAGGATATCCGTACCCCTGTTAATACAGCAAGATTCAGGAAGAGGAATGCCGTTGCGAAAATAGACATAGTGCTGGAAGGCGATTCAACACCCATGGTACATTTTGCTAAGTCGGCCATGACCATTTCAAGCATATTCTAGCAGTGTTAGTAGCTGCGAGAAGACCATTTTGGGTGGAGTTATTACTGTAAAATCTTTCGAGACGAAGTTGGCGGTTCCTTTAGTACCAAGTAACATCATTCCGATGAGGCACATGACATATAGTAGTAGTGGGCGGGTCGTCTTAGCAGAGAATGTAGGTAGGTGTACAAATGGCACCAGTGGGTGAAAAGTGCGGAAATAGAGATCGAGTGCCATGTCTAGAATCTCAGCTGGAGGAAACTGAGGGAAGGAATTCGATGTCGAGCCCGTTGTCGCTGGAGAAGCAGCAACGTTGTGTGGGGGTTGCATTTGGGGGAAAGAGAACATCGTTTGGCCAATGACAGCCTGAAGCCTGCGTCTACACTCTTCATCAATGCCGCATCTGGATCCTTGTCCAAGCGGAGGGTTGTTCTGAGATAGGGCCGAGTTGATAGAAAATACGTTGTCCACATCACTGTATACCACATCCCGCCAGAGAGTGTTCATAATGCGGCCCGTATGATTTGGTGGAGCAAGCCAGCACCGTTGCACCTTGGCAAAGCGTTCGTTGGGGATATTATCACCGCTTGGTTTGGTGCCGTCGACAGACTGGCGATGTTGTTGGTCCGGGGTAAGCACCACGTTGTCGCCTATTAACGGGAGATGGCCGTTTGTAAAATCTAGGGATCCATGATTCGATCCGGCATCGGTACGCGGCTCAAGCCACATCTGCAACATGTCACTCGATCCCGCATCAAATGCTAAGCTGGTATTTCGTTGAGACTGGGCTGTAGGTGTGGTCTCGTTCCAGCCGAAGTAAGGCTGTTGTTCATCGAGCATCATTGTGTTCATCTCTGGATCTGTTCGGCTATGGTGGGCTGAGATATCCGCGAGAAAGTCCAATGAGGATGGCGGAATCCCGGTTGCTGAGAGATTTACGTCTTGGGGCGTCATGATAGGAGGGAATTGATGTGCATCGGCCCCTATACTGGGCAACATTTGGGTGCCATTTTCCTGGCCCGGTACCATCGGAGACATCCCTAACATTGCAGACTGGCGTCGATCATGGGCCTCGGTTGTCGCGACATCTTTCGCTTTGGTAACAGCGTTTGGCGCAGTACCTTGGTTATGACCTTTGGCATGCCGACTTAGAACGTCGCTGTATGCGCGTTAGATTGTTGTTGCGGCAGTTTATCGCGGAAGTGGGGCGCAGATCAAATTGGTAAATTTCAAGCACTCCCAGCAGATGCTCACCTTCGCGAAAACCTTTTATGACACACATTGCACTCGTAGGGGCGTTCTTTGGTGTCTAATGTAAAGTATGTTAGAGCTTCGCTTCTTACGCGGTGGTCCAATTTCTGCGTGAGGGCCGGGACTGACGTGACCGCTCATGGCGTTTGAAATGCTCGGTCTTCTTGAAGCGACGGTCGCAAATGGTGCACTTTCGGAGGACCATGATAGAGCTCGCAAATCAGCGACGGCATCACGAAGGAGACATGATTCTCTGAGAGAGTGAGTGAGCGGGTGTCGGGGCCGCCCTTCGGGGAAAGAGGGGAGAAGGTGTTAGTCAGCCCGGGGTTAAGCCGATCTTGACGACTCTGGGATTTTCTTTGCCTTTTATTTCATTTTAACTGGCCTTTCACCTCGAGGCAAATTCTACCGAGGATATACCGCAAGACCCAGTCCCACTGTCTCTACGAATGGTAGCCCATGAGTCGTGTTTGGGATGTCGCATTGGCCCCCTGATGACAAGCCACCGGATTCCCCGTGGGGAGAAGGCAACAGCTCCGAACCCTACAAAGAGGTGGCCCACTGTTTATTTTGGGTTGGAGCAGCTGAGAATGGTTGATATTTTATTCAACGAAAACTATAGGTATACGGTGGAGATGAAGAAAGTATGACAAATGCGAAATTATGGAATCTGGAGACTTGGATGTCATCAACCACTCTATTGGCCGGCAGTTGGTCATCCATGCAAATACCGAGATGTTTTTCACCGGTAGATCCAGTGAGTTAGGGTTATCCATGGATGATCATCATAACGACACACACAACTCCCAAGTGACATTATCGATCTACTGGCGAGCTAACTCCGCCAGCTGATCGTCATCATAAAAAGTCTCCAACTGCCGCTTGCGAGCCTCCTTGTCCTCCTTGGCATGCTGCAGGATCTTCTGAATATTCGGATATGCCGAGAATTTGTCCTACCAGGAGAGTCAATAACAAGCCTCCGGGGAGTGATACACTGGCAGTGAACTTGAACTTACTGGCAAAGCATCCCACACCTTGGGGTCGGTACCCTGATCCTTGAAGGTACCGCAGCCAGTACGGGCATATTCAGTGAACAAGAACGACCGACTGCTCTCAATCATGATAGTCATTTGGTCTAACATTGATCAGTCCATGCCCTCATCCAAAAATTTTGGATTCGACGTTCCTATAGATAGGGCTAGGGTTATACTCACTTTCAAGAATCTTCCGGGGCTCATTGACCTGGTTCCGCATCTCATACACGTAGTCTTCACTGAAGTTTCCATGAGGGGTATGACTGATCTCTACACTACCTCCACCAGGCAGAAAGTCATCCGATCGACCCAATCCATTTCCATATAGCGAGGCCAGGAACTCTGTAGCCGAGTTGCGATGGAAGTATGGCAGTCTGAAAGTGTTGGAGGCCACATCCCAGCGCGGACCGAACCACAGGAAATCCGCCAGCGGAGTATTAGGATCGCGGGAGGCGGCAGTCAACACGCAATTCACAGAGGGATCAGTATGATCGATCGAAGTGGCATTTTGGGAAGAAAATTTCGTGAGATCGTACTGTGAAAGAAAGTCATGTCAGTGCTGACCACCTAAGAGACTGGTAAGTACAGTTGTTGTAGACTCACTTTATACGGGACAACATTGCCATGCCAGGCAACCAAATCAAACGGACTATGATCTTGCTCGATAGCATGATACAGCCCATTTGCCTTGTTCACAATTGCCCAATCTTCGTGCAGATTATCGTCAATATATGCGACCGGGTGCAAGAAATCGCGCGGGTTGGCAAGCCCATGTCCCCCAATGGGACCCAGATCAGGCAAATCCCACCGCGAGCCCCAAACCTCTGTGATATAGCCCCGAGCAACGCTATGTCCTGGGCCCAGCCGGATCGAAAATCGAATCCCTCGCGGGACCACACAGATCTCGCCAGGCTGTAGGAAGAGCTTGCCAAGCTCGGTCTGAATGTCCAGATTACCCAACTGAGCGACAATCAAGAAATCGCCATCGGTATTACAGAATGCACGATGGTCCATGTCGGCATTGATCATGTAAACATAGAGTGCAATTCCCTCGCGGAGGTTGGGATCCCCGCTTCCTCCGAGAGTGTGTAGTCCGTCAACGAAATCAATCCTTTCGTCGTCACCAGGCAAGGGAAAGGGAGCCCATTCGCCTTGCTCGGCTAGTGTTGCGACCTTCGGGTTCAAAGTGAGGAAACAGTTTTCAATATCGGACTTGTGGGGGATGTTGGCTTTATAGCCATCTGTAAAGCACATAGGTTAGGATACGAAGTTCTATTTACACCCGCGAACTCGAATGTACTCACTGTGAGCTGCTGCGGGTCGTACTCGATACATGTAGGTGCTGAAATTGGCGTGTCGAGGAGCCGTGAAGGCAGAGTATGTGATTCCTTCGGTGTATAGACCAAAGCGCGCTTCCTGGGGATTGTTCTGTCCTGCTGGCAGTGTCCCCGGAATCACTTCAGATTGGTGGCGGTTACCGAAACCAGCCTGATATTCGTATGGATCATTGTCTCTCGTCGGCTTGTGAGTCATGGTATCTGTGTAATGGAAGACCTTTTGGAGGTCCTTGACCGGGTGTCTCTCCTTGACGGGTGGAGAAGACATCTTTGCGGCTATCGAGCTGAGATCGTTGTTGAAATGAAAGACTTAAGATAGCGATAGACAGGCTTGACTATATATGAAGTGAATGTATTGAAGACGAAAGGTTTATCAACGCTGAAGTATTTTCTAAGGGGTCTTCCCCCTGAGGGTATCTAGTACCTGAGACCCATATGGAGCTCCTCCATCATCCTGTGCCATGTAGATGCTCCCACATACCAGGACCCACATTGACCTCATGGCCTTATGAAGGCCTCGGGTTTAGCTATGGACCCATGGGGAACTTTCTTTTCTTGAATCTTAATTTTGTTTACTTCTTGCGGGGCCATGTGGATGTGGAGCAGGCAAGCATCGCCTCCAAAGCCAAAGCCGTACTTGGGTGGTGATGAGAGCATGTGGATGTGAGCTGAGGCGAGTATGTGGAGGAGAAGCTGAAATGATTTTGACGCCTAGGCATCTAAGAGAACTATGCATTTGTATGTACAGCTATATAATGATTTCTCGCAGCTATTTACTTGGCGAATGAATCTAATCATGAGCTAAAACATCATCCACCATTCTCGACGATGCGCCCAGGTAATTAACTGGGTCACAAAGTTCACTGAGTCGCTGCTTGCTCATCTTCGACGTAACCTCTTCCTTCTCCAAGAGACATTCTAACAACGACCCTCCCTTCTCAATACTCTCCCGGCAGGCCTCGTAGACAATATCATGAGCCCGTTGACGACCCACATGCGGCGCCATTCCCATCATCACAGCCTCCGCCACAATCAGCCCCTTTGTAGAGTGCAGGTTCTCTAGCATCTGCTTGCTATTGACAGATAGACCCGAAAGCGCGAAGTGAGTCTGCGACAAAGCCCCAACGGCAATGACAAAGCTCTCTGGCACAGCAACCCACTCGAGATGCCACGGTCCCGAAGCACGTTCAAAATCGGCAACCATTCCATCAAGAACCAGACCCGCATTCGATCGCAAGATCTTGGATGCGGCCAGAATGACTTCACTCGAGATGGGGTTACGCTTCTGCGGCATGGTAGATGATGCACCACGGTGTGGCACAAAAGGCTCAGATACCTCACCCAATTCATTGGACGACATGATGATGATATCCAAAGCCAACTTCCCCATAGAACCTCCCATCAATGCAAGAAAGTTGGTAATCTCAGCCACACCGTCTCGAGCAACATGCCATGTAATCGAAGGGTTCGATAATCCCAGTTCCTTAGCCAACGCCTTTCGCACCCGGAGGCCATCATCGCCGGAGCCCAGCGAGGCGAGCGAGCCCGCTGCCCCGCCAAACTGCACGAGTAAAGTCCGATCACGAAGCTGCGTCAATCTCTCCAGGTGACGCTGGAACCCAGACAGCCATACGGCGCACTTGTATCCAAAGGTTACGGGCAAGGCGTGCTGCAAGTGCGTGCGGCCAGCCATGGGTGTATCCTTATGTTTCTCCGAGAGCAGACGCAGCGTCTTGATGACATCCTTGAGCAATCTCTCGACAATGTCTAGTCCCTCTTTCATTTGAAGAATGCTTGCCAAATCCATGATATCCTGTGTCGTCGCGCCCCAGTGTACATACTTGCCAGCCTCGTCGCCACAGATAGCTGAAAGCTGGCGGACCAAGGGGAGAATAGGGTAGCCCACGATTTCGGTTTCGTGGCGCAGGCGATCAAAATCGAGGGTTGATTCTTGTACACGCTGCGTGACCATCGCTCCAATCTTGGATGGAATGACATCGCATTGGGATTGCGCTCGTGCTAGGGCAGCTTCGGCGTCAACGCATCGTCGGATATAAGCTTCGTCGTCGAAGACCTGGAAATACCATGAGTAAGAAACGCGTCCTCAAGTTTTGCGCTGAAAAGAAGAAGTATACCTTGCGAATTTCGTCTGTACCAAATAGCGTTCGGAAAATGCTCGAATCAATTGCACTGACCGAGCCGATTAATCGGCGCCCAGTGGTGAAGGTTACTGAGACTGCCGGGCGAGCGTTCACCCGCGACAGACGCAGGAACATGGACATGGTGATAGTTTGGTATTCCTCGCACTTGACACTCGAGGAATTAGCAGTAAACAAAGACTTGTTCAATTATGTATAGCTTTGCATTTGGACCAGTGTGAATAGTAGGTGTTTTGCGGTCTGCTCTCCACAGTATCTCTCGAACCCAGGCCCCACATATTTCAATTGGGAAGGAGTGCATGTGGGGCTGGTGAATCAGGCTATTCCGAGGTCAGCACCAGGGCTCCAAATGACTTGATCAAAATTAGTGCTTGGAGGGAGAAAGGGGGCCGGAAGGTTGAGCTTGACATACCGGTAAGCTAAAGGCTACCTAGTGGTAGCTATTTTGTTTAGAGAATAGTAGAAAAAATCGAAGTTGAAAGTAGATTCTGATGTACTAACTATACCGAGGTCGTACCTAGGTAGCCCAAAATCTTAACTTCAACCTTGAAAGTTTAAAGTTGTCATACCAGTACGAGAAAATCATGAAGCCGAAGTACTAATAGTACTAGTTAAATATATAGTATTTTTGAGTTATACCCAGGCTATTTACAATCCGAAGAAGTTTGATCCGAGTCTAGTCCGATATAGCAGTCTATTTATTCTCGAATAAAGAGGGACGCGACACCCATACCGGTGCTGTCACAAGTTAGCAGTTGGACCCATCGCACTAGATAAAGAGATCTTACCTTGCACACATGCTCACAATGCCCATTTCCTTATCTGACCGTTGCAGCTCCGCCAGAAGCGTAGCGACCTGTCGAGCACCGGTTGCTGCAACTGGATGTCCCAGGGCAATAGCACCGCCGTTAGGATTGACCTTGTCCATATCGATACCCAGCTCGCGAATACAGTGGATGGACTGGCTTGCAAATGCCTCATTCATCTCGATGATGTCGACATCCTTATTCTCAATACCCAAGTACTTGTACAAGTTTTGAAAGGCGAAGATAGGCCCGATGCCCATCTCATCTGGCGCACAGCCTGCAACCTGGGTTCCGGCAAACCGAGCGATAGGCTTTAGACCGTGAGCGTCAGCCCACGATCGACGGGCGAGAACGGTACTGGATGCACCATCGGAGATTTGCGACCTGTGATTGCCAGAAGTGAGCAGATATCTCCAAAGTATAGGATGGATTGCAAAGGTTTCCCTCCGTTCTCCCACTTACGAGTTTCCAGCAGTGCTATATCCATTCTCCAGCACTGGCTTGAGAGTCGCCAATTTTTGCGCCGTGACTGTATGCCTCACACCCTCATCACGATCGACCACCGAAATAGTCTCCTCATCAATCCCTTCACTGATAGACCGGACCGTGACCGGCACCAGCTCGGCCTTGAATCTCCCCGACTTTTGTGCCTCGCTCGCTCGCCGTTGACTCTCAGCAGCAAACTCATCCTGCTCTTTCCGACTAATTCCATAACGCGACGCAACATTCTCGGAGGTTTGCAACATAGGTAGCAAGCAATCCCGCGCATCTTTCACCGATGACTCCTTCAGAGTCGGAGATACATCGACGGGGATTCCCCGAGTCGCATAATTCCGCGACATACTCTCCACCCCGCCACCAAGTCCAACATCAATTTGACCGGCCAAAATCGAATGCGAGATATGCGTGATAGCCTGCAGACTGCTCGAACACTGGCGATTCACGGTGTGGAAGGTCGTCGAATTAGGGAAACCCGCCGCATTGAGGGCCATGCGACCAGTCTTCGCGAAGCCCAGCTCTGCGAGGACATTGCCAATCATCACGTCGTTTACTTGGCCCGGTTGGATCTTCGCCCGTAGCACTGCGGCTTGCATGACCTGTGATGCGATGCATTGTTAGAAATGTAATTCAATCCCGACAACAGAGCCAGCAGTGCAAATCACAACGGGCATACCTGCATGAGAATCTCCTCTGGGTAGGAGTCCTTGAAGCCGCCCTTGAACGCTCGTGCGATGGGACTCCGCACGGCGGAGAGCACGACCACATCATTGGGGCTCTTTTTAAGCACCTCGCCTGCTGTTCTTCTCAGCATTTCGAAGGGAGTGATATGCAATTATAGAAAACAGGAGAGGAGGAGAGGAGAGAGAAGGGGGGGCGTAAGAGGAAGGAAAGTCGAAAACAACTCATAAATGTGTGCCGAATGGGCCGGTTAGATGGAGAGGACCTTCCCCAGACGGTGGGGCGCTTGCACCCCTTGGCGATCGTCTTGCATTCTTCCTTTTCCTTTTCCTTTCCCCCTCTCCCTACTGCACCTTGTGTATTCCCCCGATTTTCGGCTATTTACATTTTACATGGGCTACCGCGGTTGATAAAAACTCAGTAATTTGATTCATCCAAGGGGAGTGTTATTCTTTTCTTCTTTTTTTCTTGGTAGCTCTTCGCCACAACCGGTGGCCAACTGCGGGTGATCGATGGGAAATCGGTGGAGAAGCAAGCCTGCGAATGTGGGGTGATCGGGGGCACCGCACCACCAGAAGCCTGCAATTCATTCTCAACTACGGAGTGGGCCCATCTTACAACCTCATCGTGCCAGGAGTCGGATTCACCCCATTCCCTTCAGAGGACTCATCCTGCGCACTCATCTCCCACCCGCGTCCACGATATCGTGCCGGCCAGATTCCCGATTTCCCTGGAGCCATGATCCCATTTGGGTCCAGACAGTCCTTAATCTTCTCGTTGAATTTGAGCAACGCGCCGTCATTCCAGTTATATGTTCCCGCAATCTGATCCATGAAGGCCAGATGGGTGCGATACTCGCCGTATCCCCTCTTCGCAGCATCATCGACCATTCCGCGCAGACATGCTCGCGCATTGTCACGCATGACCGGGTCGTCGCGGTTAAACACAATTTCTACAATCAAATGCATTTCCCGAAGACCAACGACAAATGTAGGGAACAGGTCTAGGTTGTACTCTTCGCATCGCTTCTGCGCAATGTCCCATAGTGCCGTGGCGTCGTTCCCACGGACGGGCGATACAGGACTGAAGGCAATGTGCCCTCCATTGGGGTGCCAGTTAACCCAGCGTAACTCTTCAATGTCCGGTACGCCGGAGGCAATCCGGTCGCGAACCCAGAAGTAGTTGTCTGCAGAGAGAGTGGACGGGTCGATTCGTCTGGCGCCCGGGATTTTCATGAACTCCTTATGGATGATGTCGAGTTTATACTGTCGGATTTCTTTGGGTCCGTAGGCCATACCGTAGTATAACCAAGAGCAGTCGCCGTGGGCAAGTTTCTGGGCAGCTTCGTGGATGAATGAGTCGGGGACCCGGCCTTTTCCCTTGTAATAGAAACTTCGGGGTTTGCCTTCTAGTCCGACTTGCATGCTGATGTGGCGGAGCTGTGCAACATTCTCTAGAATCATGGCGATTCTAAGCGGTCGGATTATGTCAATCTGATAACGTCAGTTAGTGTATCGTGGAAGGTATGTATGCAGTTAGACTCGAAATCTTCTTACCAGCTGACTGAGATCCTCTTCCTTTTGAAATGTGTAAAGCTGAATGATCTGTGAGCCATTGCGCAAATTCATAGAAGCG
This sequence comes from Penicillium manginii, assembly GCF_028828005.1. Taxonomy (NCBI): domain Eukaryota; kingdom Fungi; phylum Ascomycota; class Eurotiomycetes; order Eurotiales; family Aspergillaceae; genus Penicillium; species Penicillium manginii. The sequence goes on along the minus strand of NW_026643103.1, from coordinate 3,021,713 downwards.
AGAAAATCTCACATAGCTCTCATGATCACCAGGATTGGGCATCAATCCAAATCCCATCTTCGTCACGACACCCATATTCGACTGCGAGAACAATCCACTATTAAGCCGCCAATTAGCGAATCTCATACTTTCCTGGCGATACCGTTTGTAGTAAAGACGCACTCAGCAGTAGGACCAAACCCATAAGGAAAAAGCTGCCAGCTATTATTCCCCGGCAAAGCACCCATGCCCGTCCTGATAACCTCACCAGTAGGAAGCACCACCTCCATCCCACAATGCATCATCCAGTGGTCTCCATAGGGCGTATACCCGACCCCACGATCGAGGGCATTCCCCAAAACCGACCCGCCTCCAATATCGGGGACGTCTACCCAAAGATGCTGGAAACCCCGGGCTTGAATCTCTTCGTATAGAGCGAAATATGTCACGCCCGGCTCGACGAGACAAGTGCAGTCGTCCGGATTAATGTCGAGGATTCGATTCATCCGGCGACCGAGATCGAGGACGACTGCCCCGCGGACGCGTGGGGCTGCGCCTCCGTAGCCGTCTGATATTGTTAGAGGGGTATTCTTTAGTTGAGTCTTGGATCAAAGGGTATTCGTCGTACAGTTTCGACCAATTGAGATCGGGGATATGGGGATGCGATAGCTATTTGCCCATTGGACGATTTTTTGGACTTCCTCGGTGCTGCCGGGGTATACTACGACGGATGCGACAAAGTCATCTTCATCAGAGACGTGCATTCCATCGTGGGTATTGGGGTCTGTGAAAGGTCAATGCTTTTCGTGGCTGCTAGCTTGGGGGTATGTGTTCTACTGACTTTCCATATACCTAGAGAATGACTGCTGGTTAGTGAATATCCACGACAGGAAATGAATGGATACTAGTACTAGGTATATCGTACCATCCATCGTCTAGTTTTGTCACAAATTCTACATGTTCTTCGCCCAGTCGATCGCGGAGTTCTGCGATTGCGGTACGAAAGGTGATTTGATTGATTCCTTGCGGGAGGGCCACTTTCGTCCTGTTGTTTTCAGATTTGGTGGATATATCGAAGATGGCAGATTTGGTTTCCTGGGCCTTGTCGAACAGCCTGGCTGGGATTCCGTTGTGCTTTTCGGAAAGGAGCGGCGTTGGGGATACGCTTTTCGGACTCATGTTGACGGTGAGTACGACAAGGTGTATGGAAGTGGCTTGGTAGGGTTCTTGGGGTATTGGAACCTTTGAAAACTTATTTCGGTTGATGCTTTATGGTATGATTGTATTTCTAAGTGGCATCTTGTCTACTTTTGTCTTTCTTCTCCCCGTGCTGCCATAAGCGTTTCCCCTCATTTCTATGCACACTGGTGCTGGGATCTTATGGTGATTGGACATTGAATGCTAGGCGAGCAGCCGACGAGCATGAAGAAATTAGCCTTCATTGGCAGTGATCCTCCTGAAACACATGCTAGCATACGGATTTACCCCGGATGGCGTGGTGACAGCAGGTCATGGCTATATGCACGGTGGAGCGAAGACGTGAGGGGACGGGCCCCGCTCGACGATCTGAGGTGACAGGCCTAGACATGGGTTACGGAGTACGGAGTATGTGGTTTCTTCTTCAGGCTGCTGGGCCCTGCTATCGTACTCAACAGCATCGCGATTCACATAAAGTGGACACCGGAGTCAAACGGAATCAGTACCGAAGCCAGTTGTTGAGTCCCGAAGGGTTGCCGAAAGGGATTCCGTGTAAGATACACGTTATTTACAGGGCGGATTACGGGGCTATTACCATACGGGAACTCCGCCCATCGCACCTTCCTCGCGGTCGCGAATCGTCTTCACCTTCCTCACGTTCATCAGATAAGTCACCACTTTCCTTCTACCTTTAGGTGAACTCTTAAGTCAACTTCAATTTACTTTCTCCCGCTGTCACCCTCTCTCCTCCACACATTCACCCCCATTTCCCCATCTCTCCATCTCCCCATCTCCCCCATTGGCATGGCCACGCCATCTGACTAACAATCGGGTATTTTTGTGGGGTCGGCTTCCGATGGCGGCAAAGGCCTTTGGGGCTCGCCGCTCTCCCTCTCCGATCTTGTGGGGGAATCTAGCGGTGTCTGCCGGGTAAGCGTTTTTTCGGCTTGTCTGGCTCAGTCCCTAGCCGAAAAGCCGCTGGGTGAATGGGGTAGCTTTCAAGATAATTCAATTCATTCTTTTCTTCTTCTCTTCTTCCTCTTCTTTCTGCTGGATCAGAAAGCACTACCCCGGAATTTTTCTCTGAAGGTAGTACTCACCATGGCGCGGCCTGTTCCTGCGATCAAGGTGTTCAGCCCCATCTGGCGGCGGAACTTCTCTGCCTCAACTTCTCGGAGCGCCATCAACAAGCTATGTGACTCCGCAGAGGATGCTGTCAAGAACATCAAGGGTTCTTCGACCCTGCTGGTCGGTGGTTTCGGCTTCTCGGGTGTCCCTAACACCCTGATCAACGCCCTCCACGCCCGTCCAGAGGTCAAGGACTTGACTGTTGTTTCCAACAACGCTGGCATGCCCGGCGCCGGTCTCGGTAGGTGCAATGTGCCATTGGAGGTCAAACTCCGCGGTCATTGAAACATTGGCTAACCCACAACCCCTCGACAGGTCAATTGCTCGAGTCCAAGCAGATCACCAAGATGATCGCCTCTTTCATTGGCGAGAACAAGGTGTTCGAGAAGATGTATCTCACCGGTGACCTGACCCTGGAGCTTACTCCCCAGGGCACCATCGCTGAGAAGTGTGCTGCCGGTGCATCTGGTGTTCCGGCTTTCTATACCCCCACGGCTTACGGTACTATTATTCAAACTGGTGAACTCCCTATTCGGTACAACAAGGATGGCTCTGTGGCAGAAATGTCCAAGGTCAAGGAAACTCGCACTTTCAACGGCAAGGAATATCTTATGGAAGAATCGATCTTTGGTGACTACGCTCTGGTTCGCGCGCACAAGGCCGACAAGCTCGGTAACTGCCAGTTCCGCAAGGCTATGAACAACTTCAATGAGGCCATGGCCAAGAACGCCAAGTACACCATTGTCGAGGCTGATGAGATCGTCGAGGTCGGCGAGATCGCCCCCGAGAGTGTTCACATTCAGGGTGTCTACGTTGATGCTGTCATCAAGAGCACCGAGCCCACCCAAATTGAGAAGCTGACCTTCGCCAAGAGCCCCGAGGACCTGCTTGCTGCTGGCTCCGGTGAGGCTACCGCCCGCCGTGAGCGCATCGTCAAGCGTGCCGCTAAGGAGTTCAAGGATGGCATGTACGTCAACCTTGGTATTGGTATTCCTCTGATCGCCCCCTCCTACCTGCCCGAGGGTGTCGAGGTCGTCCTGCAGGCTGAGAACGGTATCCTGGGTCTCGGTGGCTACCCCAACCCTGGCGAGCAGGACCCCGACCTGATCAACCCCGGCAAGGAGACTGTTACCCTTGGCCGTGGTGCTTCCCTGTTCGGTTCCCACGAGAGTTTCGGTATGATCCGCGCTGGTAAGATCGATCTTACTATGCTTGGTGCTCTGCAAGTTAGCCAGTTCGGCGGTATGTTCCACTCCCCTGATCGAAATATATGCGCCTTGTACTAATGATTTTCTAGATCTTGCCAACTTCATGCTTCCCGGTAAGGTCAAGGGTGTTGGTGGTGCCATGGATCTGGTCGCCAACCCCGAGAAGACCAAGGTCGTCGTGACCATGGTATGTTGTCAACTTAATCCAGACAGACAAAAACTATTCAACTAACCACTCTACTCTACAGGAACACACCGACAAGAAGGGTAACCCCAAGATTCTTGCCGACTGCACTTTCCCCCTGACCGGCCCCCGCTGTGTCTCGACCATCATCACCGACCTGGCCGTCTTCGACGTCAGCACCTCCGAGGGTCTGACTCTGATCGAGCACGCTGAGGGTGTCACCGTCGAGGAGATCCGCAGCAAGACCGCTGCCCCCTTCAAGGTCTCCGCTGACCTGAAGCTTATGCAGCTGTAAATTTGATGGAAATATACCACTTGTAAATTCGGGATTCTGGATACGTTTTTTTTTTGGCATGTCGATACTTTTAAGTTCTAGACTGAAAATTAGAGCATTTTTTTTCATATTGAAAATTTCTTCTGTAAATACTCTAGTAAAACTTCCAATAAGAGACCCGACCCTAGAAAATAATGCTCATCCATCCAAAGTGCCCAGGTGTTGAACTTGAATTGTTCCAAGCTTGTCTGCACCCCACGAGCAACTCATGTGGGGTCAACATTCGAACCCACCTGGGGGCTGCCTCGCCCTGCAGATTGCGCAGTGGGGCTCCCCACGAGCTGCAATTAAAACAAGTACATTTGGAGTTACCTACAACTATTACAGACTAGAACAGATTGCCCTCAGAGGACTACTAGCCCTGCCACAATGAATTACCTTTCATTATCACGCCCATTCGTGGTGGCGAGGGCAACATCCGCCTCTCACCTGATCGGGTCATGTCTTTCCCGGGGCTTGGCCACGGCGCAGAAGAGTAACAAGTTACCATTGGCAGGGGTGAAAGTTTTGGATATGAGTCGGGTACTGGCTGGGGTAAGTTCGAATCTGACCTACGATGATCACTTCGATGTCTATTTCCTGACTAGTTCGCTGATGCTGTTAATAGCCGTACTGCACACAGATCTTAGGCGATCTCGGGTATGCATTATCCATTTCTTAGTGATAGATGCCAACGAAGAATGAGACATACTGATAGAGCCTATCCAGGGCGGAAATCATCAAAATCGAGCATCCCATTCGAGGCGATGATACTCGTGCCTGGGGTCCACCCTACGCCCCATACAACGATGGCAGAAAAGGCAACGGTGAAAGCGCATATTATCTCTCAGTAAGACCCGAAAACCGAAATTTTGAAGATGAATGCTTGGAAATAACACGGAAAAAAAAAACAGGTAAACAGAAACAAAAAGTCCCTCGGTCTCTCCTTTGCGCACCCCGAAGGCGTTGAAATCCTGCACAAACTCGCGCGCGACTGCGATGTCCTCGTCGAGAATTACCTCCCTGGGTCTTTGAAAAAATACGACCTGGACTATGACACTCTGTCAAAGATTAACCCCCGTCTTATTTATACCAGTATCACTGGCTATGGACAGACAGGACCCTACAGCAACCGGCCCGGCTTCGACGTGATGGTCGAAGCGGAATTCGGACTGATGCATTTGACCGGAACGCGAGACGGACCCCCTGTTAAGGTTGGTGTTGCGGTGACGGATTTGACGACTGGGCTATATGCCTGTAATTCAATCATGGCTGCATTGTTGGCCCGCGCGAATACGGGCGAGGGCCAGCATTTGGACGTGTGTTTGAGTGATTGTCAAGTGGCGACTTTGGCCAATATGGGGGAGTCGGTGCTTATTAGCGGAAAGAAAGATTCGGGTCGGTGGGGGACTGCTCATCGTAAGTTTTTCATTTGGGTGCTTGTATTGACTTTGTCCGGTACTGATTGGCCAATTTTGCTTTTAGCGTCTGTTGTTCCTTATCAAGGGTTCAAAACTTCAGATGGAGATATTTTTGTCGGCGGAGCGAATGATCGTCTTTTTGGCATTCTTTGTGATAAAATTGGGAAGTCGGAGTGGAAGAGTGATCCCCGGTTTGTGACGAATAATGAGCGCGTGCATAACCGTGCTCAGTTGGAGCCATTGATCGAGGAGGAATTGACAAGACGCACCACTCGGGAATGGCAGGATTTGTTCGAGGGGAGTGGTCTGCCATATGCCGCCGTGAATGATGTTCAGGGAACTATGAATCACGAACATGGTATGAAAAATTTGATTATGATTTTGGAAATTGTTAGTTCATGGCATGCTAACTTTCGCAGTACGTGCAAGGGGTATGGTTCAGACCATCGACCACCCTGCTTGTGGCCCCATCAAGGTTATCAGCCCTCCGGTGAAATACTCAAATGCCGAGCCGAATATTCGTTTACCTCCTCCTTTATTGGGAGAACATACCAATGAGGTATTGAAAGACATCATTGGAATGGACTCTGACCGAATTGAAGAGTTGAGGAGCAAAGGAGTCATAGCATGAGCGAAATCAATTATACTGTAAGATAGTGAATAGAACCAGATAGAATCCATTTTGGCCAATAATTCAAACGTTCACCGGGGCATATAATATCCAAAAACCATTAAAACCATTGCGCAAATACGTCACTTCTGTTCCATAATGGTAGAAAGATGTTTCCAAACTGAGCATCGGTGAAGCTGGGCATCAGGAACAGCCTCCATCTCCGTTGAGTTCAATTGAAATTTCAACCTCTGACCAGTGGCACTTGATCCCCACGGTTTCCATTCTGGTGCGGCAGGATTGCGGTATGTGTTAGGATCCAGACTCAGAATGAAACTGATCCAATAGTCCATGACGATTGGGACCATCGGCGCATTGTATGTGAAATAAGAGCAGCCAGCGCAGGATCCTGCATTTCCTGGCCCAAAGATAGCTGGCTTTTCGGATACGTGTGATACCCCAAGACCTGCTGCTTGCTTAGAGCTGTCCTGGACGTTATACCTGTAGCTCCAAGATTTCATTGGCGAATTATGGATCGCCATGGATGATGCAATCTCAAGGCCCGGGCATGTAAAAGTTGCTTCGCCGTAGGCCAGTTCAGCTGGGGTAAAATACGGTGCGTGCTTGGGCAAAAAGGGCTCTTGAAGAGGGTAAGTCCGGTTGATCAGGTCGAGGTTAGCTGCGGTCAACTTGGGGTAGTTGGCCTGAATAAATTCTAGAAACTCAGCCGAAGTGGTGACATTCGGGGTGAACCCTGTTCCCTCGTCGTTGTCATTGCCGACAATAACAGGAACTTTGGTCACTCTACCTTGCTCGAAGAGAGTGTAAAGGAGATTTGGCGAGAAAGAGCCATCGACGACTGGCAAAAAGTACCACAGCGGAGTTTGTGTTGTACCGGGAAAACGGGATTTCACATCTGCAGCTTGTAGGGTGGTTGTCTCCTGAGAACGCAGGCACTCCAAGACGTCTTTATCGCCAGTACAATTAGCATCTTGTACAAATTTGTCGAATTGGAATTCCGACTCTGCAACTGTGCGATGGGTAGGCAGAAATGGAGACTCCGAAATTGCACCGATAAATGATCGTTCACGACCTCCTCCGTAGGCCGTCAAATGGTACGCAATTGAGCCTCCACCGGCCGAATCTCCGTGGATGACAATGTGATTTGGATCTCCGCCAAACTAAATTTATTGGTTAGTACATTAAGCTCAGGGTGCTGTGAGATGATGAGTATTCACCTACCAGATGGATGTACTTCCGAGCCCACTCCAAAGCCTTGGATTGATCGAGAAGCCCAACATTTAGATTACCGTCTCGCCTGATCTTCTCGCTCGCTAAAAATCCGAAAGCGCCGACGCGATAGTTGATTTGCACAAAGATCATACTGTGATTCGATCGAGTAATGACTTCGGTTCCATTGAAATTTTGATCCGAGTTCGTGGCATAGCCGCCACCCTGGATGAAGAACCAAACAGGCAGTTTGCTCTTCGGAGTTGCATTGCTAGGAGCAAAGACGTCAACGTATAAACAGTCTTCATTTATCGTATCGCTGAGAGTTCCAGCCGTTCCAATACATGTAGGTGCAAACTAGGACTCAGATGAGCAGTTGCACACTAGTATTTCCTTTACATAGTATGCGTACCTCCTTGGCATCTTGTACACCCTCTTGGCGCAGTGGGTCCTGGGGAGCTCTAAACCTGAGATTTCCCACAGGAGGAGCCGCATATCTTATGCCGAGAAATTGATTTACACCAGCGCTCAGCGCGGTTCCTTCATACTGAGAATATCCCAAGTTCACTGTTGGATTTTCCGAAAGGCCTTTGGTTTCCAATGGATGCCCTTCGAGTAGATCTGGAAGTCCCAGAAGGGAGAGCGATACGAGTATCGGAAACAACATGGCAGTTTAATTCGAAGTCGATTAGGAACTTATCTGATATATCCCATGGATTAAAATTTGAATTTATACTCATAGACAACCGAGACTCGGGCTCGGTACAATAATCGGGCGAGGGACCTCATCTCGAGAGGGGTAGTATGTACGAACGCGGGGTTGGCACTATATTGATCTGCAGGGCTTTGCCAATTTGATCAACGGAGCAAGGGGTCCGCTTCTCAAATGTTTGAAATGATAGGCAGTGGTGACGAGCCAGGCCCTTTAAGAAGCTTCCATTCGACCGATGTAGTATTTGGCATCCGAGCAACCGGGTTGTTTGCTATACTAATATTGCCTACTCCACCACTAAACAAGCTCAGCTGAGATCTGGAATGCTGTCTTGATCAGCCACACCGGAAAATTATTGATAGTCCTCGGTAATCGAATGCAGTTTTTGGTCTTACTATCTGTATTTATCCTCCTGTCATTCGCCTCTAGACATCCAATGGGGCCTAAATTACCGAGTAATGCATCACACCTACACTTCATTGATTCAGCAGGGTAGAGATGATATCGTCGTCCCAAATGATTATTTAAAAGAGAAAATTACTCAGTAGCAGTCACTATCTTCCAGGATGTATTTCTCTTCGGTTCTGGGGCGCAGAGGTTGTCTGTCAACCCGAGATAGCGACTTGATGGGATGCCATGCGGTACCTACTCAAGGGCGTTGGGACTGTAGAGTCCCGCGTCGAATTTCATAATTATTGGTTTACCCTAAATTTTGCTTTTGATTTGGTGGTATAATTTTGAATTTGCTTTTTTTGCTTCGATTATCGATACAAAGAAAATCACTGATGTCCCGGGCACCCCTTAGAGAATTCAAGTCACCTGGAGTTCTTTGAGACCGAGTGTTTCTTCTTCCGATTTTTTCAGATAGCCAGTTTTGAGGAAGTTACTCAACACAGGCGTATAGTCAAAAATCCAGTCTCTGATCCAAGCAAAAGGTCGGGGAACGCAGTGGAACATTCTGCCAAGGAAACGGGCGAATTCGACATTATGATTGACGTAGTCGACTCTTTGCTTTTCGTATAGCTCAAACCCAGCGCTTATTGCTGGCTGATTCCGTAGGTCAACACCATCGAGAAATTTAGCAATGAAGTAGCCATCTTCGATTGCCATACCCATCCCATATGCAGCATATGGTGACACTGGATGGACAGCGTCACCAAGGCATACGACCCGACCCTTAGACCACTTCTTCATCGATGGTCTGTTGAAAATCTCCCAACGATAAACTTGAGTGTCGAAGTTTGTAGCTTCCAAGAACCGAGGCATTGGCTGAGACCAGTCTTTCAGAATCTCAGTAAGATGGGCTTTGGGGTCTTCAGGGACAGGCTTTCCATCCCACGAAGGCTCAACCACCCACCATTCAAACCCTGGCTTCCCATCATGGATCATTGGAAAGAAACTGGCTTGGTATTGCCAATCATGTGAGATGAAACCATAGTTGGGTGGAATATCAGGAATCTGGTCACACCAGGCAAGCCATAGCCGGATTCCAGTGTGAAACAATTGAGCCTCACCAAATGCTTGTCGAGAAACAGCTGAGCGAATCCCATCAGCTCCAACCAAGATATCTGCTATCTCTTGATGACCACCTTTGAAGAAAAGCTCAACGCTATCCTCATGCTCAATATATGAAGTAAATTCGTGGTTGGCATAGATCACATTGTTTGGAACGAGGTCTAGCATCTTCTTGAACATAGAGGAGCGAAGAACGCCATAGTGCCAGCCTTTGATACCCATACTTTTCTCAATCTCTGGGTTGAAGGGCAATTTAACACGTTCTGCGCCTGACTTATTCTTGAAATAGGTCACTGTATGGGAGCCAAAATCCTTTGGGTCTAAGCCATAGGATCGTAGAATAGCCAAGACAGGTGTTGATAGCAAAACTGCGCCCCCAATAGCCTTGCACTCTGGCTGTCGTTCGAAGATGCGGACGTCATACCCTCTTTTGATGAAAGCTAGACCGGCCGAAATCGATCCCGGTCCTCCTCCAACGATAGCAACCCGTTTTCCGGGGCGCCATCTCGCCTCGGGCATGTTGAGGGTTTCGAGGGGGATGGAAGAAGCTTGCTGGGGAAATGATCGAGGAATTTTGCTGGATAATTCTGTGTCTGTTTTTCTTGAAAAGGCGATTTGTGAACCAGAGCTAGTATACGGAGGCTCGAAATTCCAGAAGAATCATGGCAATTTAAAGGGATTTAAAGGTTATACATTGCTTGTATTCACCCTCCTTCTCCCTCCGGTCCATTTCGTACAGTGACCACATGCCGATGAAACTGAGGATCAAGCGGACTGGGTCATCCAATCAAGTGAAGTACTTGCAGCTCTTTGGCCATATTGATTCCGGTAGCTACTAGTTACTAGCTACTGCCAAGCTAGGTAGATACCCAAAGGTAATCCACACCGCTTCCTTGGCTCCGACTGGGAGACCACACCGCTTTCTAGTTCTGCCCGGTTTCTCTTTCCACGAAATACACCCGCTTCCCCCTCCAAGAGCTGAATACGAAATAATATTTGTTTACCCATGTCTTCACCTTCAAACTTCAAGTTCCCAGAACTCCTACCCCACTCAAAGTTGCTAGAAAAAATATACAGCCTACTGGTCACAAATCATACACCCCACTGCTAGGCATCTTTGCATGACTCGCATGACTCGCATATGATAGCTATGACTTTGAAGAGTTCATTGTTGAGAATCCCCGAAACTGATGAAATTAGAAACAGCCGACCCTGCATGCCGCTACTCTTTACTGACTGCCTGAGCTGCAGTCGCATAGTTATCTGCGGGAATTTGAACTCCCTCTACAATACCCGTTATGCCACCCCTGACTGGAACCTCGGAATGTGGGCGCAAACAGTCCCGAAAGCCGGGGTCTCCGCACCTGGGCACAAAGAATACTTGAAGTTATATACTATCAAGGTGCCCACAATCGATACTATCAGTGTACTACCTAGGTAGTATTTGCACCCTGTCACCCCCGACGAGTCACAATTACAACATCCTACCTAACGACGCTGACCGAAACATTGAAATCAAAATGAGCGACGAATCACCAAAAAATATTCGGCCTCTCAACCGGTATATCACCACCCACAACGAGACAGGCCAAGCCATTTTCTCCACCGTCCTCTCTGAAGATATGCCAGTCAATTCCGTAGGCAACGGTGCTGACTTCAGCCTCGCCTATACCTCTGACCACTTCCCTGCGCAACTGGCCGGTGACGCTGATTTGGACGAATACGCTAACTACCTCACCAATCCGCCGGGCATCACCATCTCTACAGGAAATGTCTGCCGCATTGTGGACGTCCAACCAGGGATCACATGTGCCATGCACCGTACTGTCTCTCTGGACTACGGCGTCGTGCTGGAGGGCGAGGTTGAACTTATCCTGGATTCGGGAGAGACACGACTTCTCAAGCGTGGGGATGTTGCTGTCCAGCGCGGTACCAATCATGCTTGGCGCAATGCGACGCCGGATGTGATTGATCCAGTGACAAACGAGAGAATTCCGCAGTGGGCGCGGATGTTATATGTTCTGATGCCTTCACAGCCGATGACTATTGGTGGAAAGGATTTGGGAGAGGTCGTGGATGGTATTGGTGCTCGTGCTAGCACTTAGCACCGAATACCGAACAGATTTTGACGACGATATTTATGAAATTGGGAGATCCCAAAGGATTCCTACGGAAAGTTGTAGCATAGCCTATGGCCCTTCTTCGATAAAAATCACATGCATGGGTGAAACTGGACGAAAGAGCAATAAGGAGCGTGATGCTTAGATTTGAACAATTAACTTGCTAGTTTCTGGGATGTAAATTTCCTTCATTCTTCGGCTGGAGAGGTCGTCCGTCATCCCAGAATCGTGATTGCGAGGCTATCAGAGCATCTCCTTCGTCGTCATAAATATCGCCATCTGTGCTGTCCTTTCTCTTGTCTTCCTCCAAAAGCTCTTCTAGACCAAGATCAAAGTCTTCCGCTTTTAGCTGTGTATAACTTCTGTATCTTTGCCATAGCCAAATACCACCAACGGAGAATATCACAAGAGCGATGGTGGCTAATGCAGTGAGTAGTAGCACGGAGTTCATGCTTAATGGCTGAACTATGCTCTGTGTATTCACCTTTCCAGAGGGAAAAGTGAAGTTAGCATCATAGCTGTCAAGGACTATCGGGAGGGTTTCAGTTGTCAGGTCCACAATATCGGTTGACCTAAGTACTTTTCCTGCCTCGTCGACTGCTTCAGCCCATAAATATTGCCATGGGGTCTCTCCGACAATCAGCTTTGTTTCAAACCCAGTCCTCGCACCTTCTGTGACGACTTTGTCGTAACTCCCACGTACGGGATTATGAGCTCCCCTGACAACCCAATACGCAACTTCTGTTGCACCGTTCCAGCTAAGGTAGACAACAAGCTCTCCATCCTGGTTCTTTCGCATGGCAATGGCAGGGTCCCACCAAGGAGTTGCGGACCAGTTCATCTTGTATGCCCGGTAGTTATCGAGTGCATCAGGAATCTCATCACTATGCCATGGTGAGAATTGGACGTCCATCACCGTCTCTCCCTTGGAGTTATGCTCTGTAAATGATGGACATCGACCCCAGCCAATGAAAACATTGCCAAGGCCATCCGCGGAAGGAGATAGTGGCTGTACGCTTCCTTGACTCTGGGCCTGAAGCTGTGATGGATGTCGGAATTCACGCAGGAATTGAACCGTGGGGGGCGTGATAGTGTCATTAATCGCAAGATGTAATCCACGGGAGCAAAAGGCCTTGCAGTCGCCGTGGTTGGTGACAGTCCCGTGATTGTCGAAGAGTGTCATCTGGGTTTCGTTTGTTCCAGGGACGAAGCGAGCGTGATGTTGCCAGCTCATTGTCAACACTTCCTGGGTTATATCAGACCCATTGAGCACGGATATTTCGTCGAAGTCGTTTCGCTTTCCACCCATCTGCCAAATTATTTCTCCTGTACTTCCACTGATAAGAAGAATAGAGAACGTATGGCGGATTGATATGAGATAGTTTCCTGCTTGTGTCTGGATTGCAGGATTTGTCAAAATTTATCTTCTTAGGATCATGCATCATTCATAAGCGCTCACCTTTTCAATACTGTTGATGTGATAGGCATCCCAGACACGGCCCATTGACTCAAATGAGTCCATAGGGTTTATGTGGTCGAGGGCTCGCCAGTGGAAGAGAACCTCGTTCGTCTCAAGGTCAATTTCTTGGAAGACTGCATCTAGTATTTCGATGCTGAATGGTGGTAGGTCCCACTGAGGGAACATTGACGGAACCACTTGAATTGAATTCACGCCAGTAACCAAAGCTGACCCATTTCCAGTGAATGCGAATTCATGTAAGTCACTGTGTACCTGGAGATTTTGTGCCCATATTTTATAAACTAGGCGATATGTATCGTCGTAGGCAAGTCCATAACCATCGCCAATCCCATTGCCCTTTTCTCCTTCCCAAAAAGTTAAGTACTTCTTTCCTTTGTTTTCTTGAACGCGAGTGCCAAAAACATTTTTGAACGTTCGGTTCATGTATACCGCGCTCAAGTCGCGTGCATCAATAATTAGAGGTGATGAAAGCGGCGAGGTATCGTTGCCGTCGTGTCGTAGGAAAATGTGGGAGCCCGCGTCGGATATCGCATCGCCATCCCAGATGGTAGCTTGCAGGATCGGCGCGTATTCATCGCTGGAATGAAATTCCAGATGAGGACGGTGGCCGAGCACGCCATCGTTGTATTCATCGTAGTTGGTTGAGACATAGTCCCCGCATGCTCCTGCGGCGTACAAGGCAATACTAGCCCAAATAAACGGAAGAACCATCCTCAAATTCTAGACAGCTACAGCGTAGCTAAGCGCGAATGATTGACAGGTGTACCATCTGCAGAAATTCATTCCGGTCACCAAAAGTCAAGTCGGCGCCATATCTTTGCATATATGGAGGAGTTCACTTGGGGGAGCTTCGATTCCGTCGTCATTCGGGTCGAGTTTGCGCATGCGCATGTTGCGGCTTGCGTATGCTTCTTCAGGGGTGACTTCGTCAACCCCAGGTCCACATCTGGATAAGTATTGAAATTATACGGAATTGTGGGATGGATAATACATTAAAATTACGTGCTTCATAGAAAGTAGCAAGTTTCAAGTTCTCGTTCATATTACCTTGTCTCTGCAATTCAGGAGAAACTGATATTCCGTCAATCCTATTTTTTACACTGGATTTCGAAATCAAAAAGTAGTCAGTAAAGGAAGCTTCCCTCGTGGCGAAGCCAGATCGGCGTGTATGATGAGTTTGTTTTAAAACGCGGTCGTCATCAACGCCAGACTCTGCCGCTTGTGGAGCTTAGCGGGATCCATATCAATTCGTATTCGTTCCAATGGTGAGCTCCGTCGTACAAAAGACCCGCTTAACTCTAAGCCAATTCCGCTCTAGTCTCTTGGCGCTAGTTGCCAGCCACGCACTGCCGTGGATGGTCAAACAATCAGATTCTTTGGCCCGGCCTTTATTTACGGAGCGGAATATCCATTCGTTATTGCATTACGGTCGGGGCAGTCAAAGCTCCCGCCCCAGGGAAGTATTCATTTCCGCTCAACCAGGCGGAGCGGTGATCATACGGACTCGTATTCGTACGGGGGCTGTGTCGAACTCCTGAAATTTTATGCATAATGCTATAGCCGCTTGGCAGTTTGCTAAATTTAGAGTGAAGAAAGAGCCATTCTTCTATTATTTTCTTGACTATAATGACATGAAGATGGATAAGGATCAAGTATGGTGGAAAATCGGTCCCCTTGCCCGATAGAAATAAGTATGATCGCGCTAGAGCATGATTCAGCACCCCGACAGCACTAGAACTTGAACAATTTGAAGGCTCATCCCGAACATGAAAAAGAGAACAACCTCGAAAATTGAAGCTAACAATAAGAGAAACAATAATCCCGAAAGGATTCGGATCAAAATCCGCTTCAAAATGATAACCAGAGAATGAACCTACCATCATGGTTCCAAATTAAAAGATTTCCGAGCGGTGAAATGGTAGCCCACGTCTAAACACGTCACTTCTCCATTGAAAGACGAGATCCTGAGCTTTGGTATAGATATCACTACTGTCTCTAAAGCGCCCCCTAATTTCAATCGAGTAAGTCAAGGAGGAAGCTGCAGATCTTCCGATAGCACTGGTCGAGATGGCGGCTCGACGGTCTCGAATAGCGCTCGTCATGATATTAAGAAGCTCCAAATCAGATTTTTGGAAGTCTGTCGATTGGAACCGAACATTCACATATCGTACACTATGTGGTGCATGTCGGTTACCACCACCCGAGAAAGTGATCCCAAAAAGGGGCATTCTGTTGAAAAGTGGGCGTATTCATCGAAACTATAGCTTCCTTTCTAATTTTTCAAAAATTAAACGTACCGTTAGTGAGTGTTATGCGACTAGAGAGGGATCTTTAGCCTTGTATGGATAGCTTCTAATTCATTCATTTAATTTAGTTAGACTTCATATTCGAGTGCTCTCGCGAAGGAGCATGTCGACGAGTGCAATGAATGAAAGTTTCTCCAGAGGCTAGTAATTAGCGTTTCAAATCCAATAAATCAAACTCAAATCACTTGAAAGCTCCTGCTTTACCGGGGGCCTCGTTCCATTGATCTTGTCTGTTCACCCAGGTTCCAAACTTGAAAGTAGTCTGGGGCCTGATACCTAGGTATATGCACCTCAGCAAGAAACAATGAACTATTAGAATTTATAATAATACCGGTCTTTGATTAGATCATACAGTTTGGTTCCTTTTGAATGCTTGAATTTTTCAAGGTGTTTTTAATGTTTCTTTTTAGACACTTATGTGACTTTCATTCTTGGATCTAAGATAGTTTTGAAACATGTTGGGAGAAATTTAGTAAAATTAGAACTTAGTAAAGGGGGGAAATTAGCAAAAAGAGAAAGTTGAAAGGAAGTGAGAAAAAACCTAACCTGGATTGAAACCGGTCTTGAAAGGCCCAACAACATCATTTCAGGACAGCCCGAAGAATTGCTGCCGCGTATAAGGTAGTACCCCTAGGGCAATCCAAGATTCGACAAGGCAGGTTGCCTGATTGATGGCTAATTCTTCAACGAATCCCCCTGCGAACACAATCTGCTCCTGTGTGACCCGAACTACCACTGAGAAGCACCAAGGTTGCTTTGTTTGATCCTGACCTACCCAGACACGACCTTGAGTGAGATAGTCCTTCAGGTACTCTAGAATCTTTGAATCTGTCCAATGAGCTATTTCCGGGCTCAGCATGAATGATACCCACCACAATTTTACTACATCTGGATAGACTTTTCTGTGAATTACGTCGTAGTCCATGATGAAGCCTTGCGATAAATATGGATGCTAGTGGCTACTCGATACCAGGAAACTCGAGACATTTAAATACTATTGATTCCTCCAGAGAATAACCGCAGTCCATTTTTGGCTTTAATAATTAAACAATGGCTCATGCTAAAAGAAAAGTCATTGTCTAGGTCCATACAAAGGCATATTACCTTTGAGCTTCAAGAAAGAAAAAAAAAATATTTACCGGCCACTTTGATGCTCCTCCCACTAACCGTGCAGCTTCTCAATCTCTGCGCAAACCGCATCAACCACGCCCTGGGTGTTTGCGGTTCCACCAAGATCGGGCGTCAATATACCGGCGGTACAGACTGCCTCAACGCACTGCATAAGCTTCGCCGCAGCGTCTTTCTCCCCGATCCAAATGAGCATCTCAGCAGCTGACCAAAAAGTTGCCACTGGGTTTGCGACACCCTTTCCGGTAATATCAAAAGCACTACCATGGACAGGTTCGAAGATAGATGGGTTCTTGCGAGTCGGGTCCAAGTTACTCGAGGGGGCAACTCCGATAGATCCAGCAAGTCCGGCCGCGAGATCAGACAAAATATCCATATGCAGGTTGGTTCCGACGATAGTATCGATTGATTGGGGTTTAGCTACCATTCGGACGGTCATGGCATCAACGAGCATTTTCTCCCAGGCAACGTCGGGAAAGTCCTTGGATACCTCAGAAGCAACTTGATCCCAGAGAACCATGCCATTTCGCATGGAGTTACTCTTGGTGACAACGATCAAATGCTTCTTAGGGCGAGACTGCGCTGTCTCAAAAGCGAACCGCATGATGCGCTTAATGGCGACGCGAGTGAAAATCGCAACTTCAGTTGCGACTTCCCATTCTTGTCCAACATGTGAACGTCCACCTTGGCCAGAATATTCGCCTTCCGAGTTCTCGCGAACAAGCATCCAGTCAATACCCTCTGTGGCGGTGTTCAGTGGGCACTTGGTTCCTGGGAATGTTCGCACGGGACGGACGTTGGCATAAAGCTGCAATGGGCCACGAATGGCTAGCAGAAGACCCCATAAGGAGATGTGATCAGGGATATCTGTTTCTTTGTTAGAAGAATATACTAAGCCATGGAATTATTTTGCCTCTTACCCGGCGCACCAACAGCTCCGAACAGACCGGCATCGAATTTGCGTAGCGTTTCTAAACAATCATCTGAGACATATTGACCAGTCTCTTTATAGTATTGAGTTCCCCAAGGAATATGAGTAAAGTCGATATCAAATTTTCCCAGTTTTTTGGCGAGCTTCTCGACAACTTGAATGGTCGCGCTGACTACCTCGGGACCAATACCGTCACCGGGGATGGAGGCGATGCGATATGTTGGTGACATAGTATTGGATAACAATGAAGGGAAAATAGATAGAATAGTAGAAGTTTCTTGAAGATAATAAATAAAATAGGAAAACAAAGTAAACTGTGTATTTAAATCAATGGATTTCGGGGAACATTGACAGGGTTGAGGCTGATGGTTCCGCCTGCCGGCAGAACTTTCAGGCGATTTCATCTTCCCCTCCTCGCCTTCTTGGGTTGCATTTGCATCTCTCAACTGCCTGGCTCGGTGGTTTCTTTTCGCATCTATTCAAAATGGCAAAGTCAAAGGAGAGAAAGCCCGCAAGAATCACGGTTGCATGCAATGCTTGCCGCTCTAGAAAACAGAAGGTAAGTGGTCTTCTGGAGGAGCCAAATGATTCTGCCACTAATACGAATCGACACTGCAGTGCAGCGGAGATAAGTACGATCTGAGTGTCCGGTTTATCGAAATAAATCGATGTGCTAATTAATCTGAAAAGGCCTATATGTGGGCAATGCCTGGAGAACAATAGACCCTGTGATTGGCCAGAGCAGCTGCGCCGGTATGTAGCTGGGAGATTGAAGACATGCCCATACAGCTCAACAACTGATCCATGTTCTTATTTACATAGTGGACCCGCCAAGGGACACGTCGAAGCACTGGAGCATAGACTGCAGGTCACAGAAGGTGTACTTTTACGCCTCCTTTCCCAGGTTTCCGACGCGCAGCTTTCCAATGCATTCCCAAGGGATGGCGCCGCGGTCAGCCGGGATAGCGCTGGTACCTATATGCCCCTTGCCAGACTTGATCGGAGAGGAATTGACGAGTGGTCTCAATTTCCGCTCGATAATGCACAAAATATCCGGGAATGGCAGCATCTTTTGATCGGCCAAAGCCCGGTGGATTCCGGCACTCCTCCGAGTAAGACTGATCAATCTTCCGTCCACCGTCACCAGAATAGTGGAGTGAAAAGAAAGCACCAGGAGCCTGGTGAGAATGGATACCAGGACACTATCCTAGCACCTGGGGCACAAGATTACCTCCCGATGGTATCTCTACCACATCAACAGCACGAACGACCGTCGCTATCACCCGTCAACACCCGCCCACACTTGGATCAATACTGGTTATCCTTTGAGGCCGCAGCTAAAAGGTCTCAAATGGAGAATAAGACTGGTTTGTCGGGACCCTTTGATTTGCCGGTGGGAGGCCAGATCGAACCCCAGAGGATAGAACCAGTACAGACTAGTAGCAACTGGGAAGGTGCACCTTCGGCCAATTTCCAGCAACAGTTTCTTTGGTGATACGTGTACCAAGGTCTAACAGCTACAGATTTATGCTTTCAGCTTCAGAGGTGCAATTTAGGCTCGCATCTTGGTCTGGGAAGCTGCTTCAGGGCTTCGGGATTCCCCCAAAATCGCCCCGCAAACCACTGCACCTCTCGTGTTTTTACCAATATTTAGCTCAACTCCTAAGGTTCCCCGCATCTGGCTTTTTCCTGGGCCGACTCGCAGTGGCTGCAATCCATCAACTCACGCCAAGTGGACGAGCCCCACGGCGGGGGAGGTGGGGTGGTTTTAACCCCGGACTCCTTTGACCCTGGAAAACACTGCGAGGCCATATTTATTCTTGTCCGGCCTCAATTTTGACTTGTTGGAGAGTGAGATCTCATCAATTTATATCAAAGAATGGCGATCAAAAAGGTACTCAAGCGGAGACTCTCAACTACCTGGTGGCGACTAACTTATCTCACAGGTCATTGTGGTTGGAGCCGGCCCATCGGGGCTAATTCTCGGAATTTTGCTAGCTAAGCAAGGCATTGAGGTCGAATTATTCGATTCTGGCGCCCAGCTAGACGAACAGCCTCGTGCAGCCCACTACGCGACCCCAGCAGCCTATGAACTGGCACGCGCCGGTGTCCTTGAGGACGTTAAAGCTCGAGGTCTACACCCCAAGAACTTCGCCTGGAGGAAGATCGATACGACATTTATCGCCGGGATTAATCACGATTCGTTACCGGAGGACTACCCTTACAAAATGGTTGTGCTTCCTCTCGATCGATTGGGCAAACTGTTATACGAGCACATCCAGCGTCAACCCACTGCACAGGTCAAATGGTCGCATCGCGTGATGAAAATTGGCCAGGATGAAGGCAAGGCTTGGGTCGATGTGGAGACCCCAACTGGCCTGAAACGATCCGAGGCGGACTATGTCATTGGATGTGATGGAGCAAGCAGTACGGTGCGGCGTGAGCTGTTTGGCCCTGAGTATCCCGGCGAAACTCTGAACGCACAAATAATTGCTACAAATGTTCGTGGCATCATCCACTGGCATGCTTTCTCTGCGTCTTGAATTAACCATGTCGAGTAGGTATATTACGACTTCGACCGCTACGGATATTGGGACAGCAACTTCATCGTGCACCCGAAAAATTACTATATGGCAGCCAAGATAACGACGGATGGACTCTACCGAGTCACATATGGAGACACCCCAGGTCTGAGCAGAGAGGAGTATATCGCGCGACAGCCCCAACGATATGAAGAGATTCTACCGGGCAATCCGAAGCCGGGCGAATATCGCATCACGAATATCAGCCCTTATAAGTTGCAGCAGCGATGTGCTCCTTCTTTCCGAGTTGGAAGAATCCTCCTCGCAGCGGATGCAGCACATCTCTGCAACCCCTTGTGAGACCTTCTCTTTATAAATTGTTCATTTAGCTTATGGCTGACTTGTTTTACCCAGCGGTGGCCTAGGTTTAACGGGTGGGATCGTCGACGTAGGTAATCTTTTCGATGCATTAAATGGCATCCACAGAGGACTTGCGGACGAAAGCATTCTCGATAAGTATAGTGAAGTCCGCAAGCGTATCTGGGAAGAGACCATTGACCCTATGTCGCGAGAGAACTTCCGACGACTCCATGATCAGGATCCCAACAAGGCTCGCCAGGATGATGAGTTCTTTCAACTCTGTATTCAGGCAGAGAACGATAATAAGCTTTCACAGGAGCTAGCCTTGGTAAGTTTATTAAGTCTCCGATTTGACCTGTTTTTGTTCTGATGATCGCAGGGGCTGGATGTTTTGAAGCACGACATGACACAGTATTATAATAAGCCCAAAGACAAAGTCGACATTCATGGATCCCATCTGTAGATGGTTTTCCAGGATAAGCGCGCATTGATACTGCAGATATAGATTTGGAATCTAGAACAGAGTTTTTGTTGAAGAGAATTCATATCATTTGTGTATTAGCTTTCCTAAGGTTTCATACGGTTGACGTACACTATTGCATCATAAATTCCATAAGAATGAACCATCATCCAACGCAAATAGATCGCTCTCAAAGTTATTGAATTCGACCGCAAGAGCAGATGATGGCTCGAATAGATCCGCAAGATGCGTGGAGTTGGATGCAGATGGTTGCGGTCCAGACGACCCCATCGGGACATAAGGGGAAGGTGGCTATTCAGAAGTCAGCAAGTGAGTTTCAAATTTGAATGAACATGATAGTACCATTTGTGTAATGTCAGAAGCAAAAAACGGAATCGCTTCGTTTGACTGCTTAGAAAGCAAATATTGCCTGCAGGATGATAGTGCCTTTCTGGCACCCTGCGACATGAGTAGATCTTGTTGCGTTGTCGTGCCACGACCGCGAGCGGACTGAAGCACCACAGCAAGCAACAGGATATCCTTAACATTCGTCCGCCTTTCGGAAATGCGACGCGTCAAAGTCTCCAGGGTATTCTCGACGAGTCGTATGAGGCTGACTCTACTAACGTTCTGACCTGGTAAGGTTATCGAAGTAGATCGGTGATTGGTCGGAGCTTGGTGTGCCGGTGCTTGATTTAGATTTCGCATATATCTGCAGACATTGAGGGCAGCACTCAGGATATCCTGGTGAAATAATGCTTGGAAAATTTCCCAGGATGCGTCTGACGGGTTAAATAAGTCAAGGCCAGAGATATTTGGGTCAAAGTAGTCCTGGCAGGAAAGGATAGAGAGTGACGATTTGATGAATGTCTGTTGAATTTCAGGGAATAAGCGATGGTTGTCATGGGTGCCTGCGGTAATAATAGGTTGCAGAAGAGCAAGGAGAGGTCGGTGGAGAAAAGCGTCCAGGATGACGCGATTTAAGGCATGCCCGGAAGAGTCAAGCTCTCGAAGTTCATCAGACCGTTCCAGACAAAGAGATGCCTTCTGAAGACTTTCTTCTAGGATTTGCGTTTGTTTCCAGCGCGTCTCCAGACTGTCCTGTGGGTTTGTATGTTGGGCCATGTTCATTGTTTTAATTCGCTGGGATAGCGAGACAGCGAGGCTAATTTGGAACAAAGAATCGGTCTCCTCGAGCAAATCTCTTGCAGATGGAAGAGTCGTGGTTGTCTCATCAAAGTCCGAGTCATGGAGGTTAGCTGGGGTCAGAAGCTGAAAATCCAATTCCGGAATCATTATTGGCATCCCAGCAGAGATAGACATCTGGAGATCAATTTCAGCAATAGTAATCCAAAGACGCTTTCGGCATTCAGCCTGAAAAGGAGTGATCTCGGTAGAGCTGTGGGTGTTTATGTGAAGACCCATCACCATCGCAGAGCGCACCAGTTCCCCACTAGCCTTCCACAACTCCTCTGCATCCGCGAGACGCAGTTGGCGTGAAAGCAAAAGAAGCGTTTCGGTTTGAAGAGTGGCCATTTCTGTTCTTTGTTTCCGCGGCAGCTTTCTCAGCCATCTGAGAATATTGCCAGGGGCGCTATCCTTCAAGTAGCGCCATGATGATGTGTGATCATCAGAGAGAGGTGTGCCCAATACTGCAGCACTGACAGTCAATACGGCGGTGAGAAGGGGAACGAAGTCTTTCGCCGAAGAAGCCTCTGGATCCGATGTCTCATCCCAAAGCCTCGAGTATTGTCGTAAGAAGAAGGGGACATGAAAAATCCTCAAGGCCTTTTCGAAGTTCTTTGTATACACATCCACCAGGTGATCACAGAGAGGTTTTGGCGGAAGAGAGTCTAGGAGACACTGTAACTCCGGAAAAGACTCCAACTCCGACAGAGATTCGGGAGAGGCCGTTGGTATCTGAAACTTGCTCTGGAGAAACTGGACTTCTTTGGCTAGTCCGACGAGGCTGGAGTCCGTGCCACAATGATTTATAAACGCTTTGGCGTCTGGGAACTGCAGAGGCTGTCAGAAAAAATACGGTCACAAAAGAATTAACTAGACTCACTTGATTGAGAAGGGTGATCCTGTTATTCTGGCCATGGTAACGGGAGCGAGATCCTTTGATCACCAACGTGCCTTGGGAAGGAGTAGTAGAAAGAGTTGGGTTCTCCTGAGGCCTTAAAAATAGTCAGCGCGAGAGCCAAGGATGGGAGGTTGATGATAATGAGAGCGGATGCTAACCCGGGGCTTGGAATGGTGGCATTTCTTAGAGGATCCAAGTCGGTAGAATTCAATCGAATAGCGGCAAGCTCCTCGAGATGAAGCACGCGGCGCTGTAGATCTTCGATGATGCCGTTCCGAGGAGGGTCCAGCTGGCCCCGCTGGTCGGATTCCTCGGAGACGTCGAGGTGGACTCGTTTCGGTAGCGGTTGCGGTTTCGGCTTTGGAAGGGAGGCATTTGCGGGGTCATGGGATTTAGATTGATTGGGCACAGGATGATGGGTGTATGTGCATTCCGCGATGCAGACTGCCTTGATGCAATTCTGACAAGGGTAGCCCGGTCGCATTTCAGCTTCTTATCCCGACATCGCAAGCAAGAGACGACTGGCCTCGGGCGTGGCCGCTTCCGCGACGGGGGACTATCACTATCCATATGTGAAAGATCCCAAGTGACGCTAGTCAAGGAAAGGCCCGAGTGTTGGGATGTCGGAAGGTTGCCCGTTTGCTAGATTGCGGTGTGAAGAGAAGATCCTGGCACAGACGCGACTTGAAGCCAAACAGTCACAAAGTACCCCCCATCAATCACTCAACAGAGTCCGAATCTAGATCATCTAAGACTTCCGGGGAAAATGTTTTCATGGCCATCATCGCAGATTACTTTCTTGGAATTGACCGCAGATAATTCGGATAATGGAAGAAAATAGGCAGTGACTACGACAACCAACAACTGGAAGCCACACCTAATGTGATGATTCAATTGGAATCGGTGATATCACTGAGTGAAGATTGACGACAGGCTGACTATACCGAGGTTATCGTGTACGGCTCCCTGCAGGCTTGTTTTCGCCTTGGAACCCCTGAGGCATCCCTGACAGCGACGATCGCTGCTCGCTTCTGGGAAAACCAATCAGATCTTCAAATTCCAAGCCGAATATCCAAGAAATTTGTTCGCTTAAAAGTGAAGCGTGAATTGAGATTGTCCATGTGATGTCGCCATTTTCTTGCGCCATAGCTACAATTGAAGACGATCACCTCGCTTAGATGGAGACACCTTCATGTTGTATTATGACCTCGTGGGTACATAAAATCGGGTATAAATGGAGGCTTGGGATGGCCATGAAACAGCACCGATTAACTCACACATTCTCCTGTCACAGGTGACAGTATTTCGAAATGAAACACTTTCCTATCACCTGTAAGGTTCTCGCCGTTGTCATGGCATGCGCTAGCGCAGTGATTGCCGACAATCCCCTAGCTACACCGGACCAAAAGGAGTTGGATGCACTTGCAATTGAGCTCAATCAAAATTATGATTTTGTTGTACTCAAAGCCGAAGCGAAAGTCGCATATCAAACTGCCCATGGGCTTCCGATCAGTGATGAAGCAGCTTCTCGTCTCGACGCAGCCATCGACGAATTGGCTTTCAGTGCTCTCCAAAAGGCCATAAACACGGACCCATATTACCCTAAAGCATATTGGGTCGATGCCGGTCCTCGAAGCTGGTTTGGTCTTGATGTCCCTGGTGGTCGATACTCATACGACAATCCAGATTGTATCTATCGCACAATTCCAATCGACGACAGTTTAAGTTATGTGATTCAAGGATACCGCCACACTCCCGGTCCTACAGATGTTACGTTCTCTTTGATCAGCGACCCAAACTCCCAGAATACCGTCGCACATCTATCAGGTTCTGATTTGGTCATTGAGGATGACGGTTCATACACAATCACCATCAACAGCTCGTCTGCCGATGGTGCAAAGAATCACATTCAGTCTACTTCATCGGGCACGCAGCTTTTTGTCCGAAATAACTTAGGCGATTGGCAGACCGAAAAACCAGACAACATCTCCGTTGTGTTGGTCGACGATGCCTCGGGACAGGATCCAATAAGCGAAGCAAAAATCATCAGCACCGCAAGATGGAACTTGCAGGAATCAATCGTGGACTATGGGGTTGGCGCATTGGGCATCAAGACAACGATCAACAAATTAAACACCCTCAACGCGCCAACTCAGTCCAGCACCCTCGGCACTTTAACGAGCCAGGCGAGCTCCTTCGGCCATTTCAAGTTAGGCGACCAAGAGGCTCTTGTCGCTACAATTACTCAAGGGGATGCGGATTATTTTGTCTTTCCCTGGACGGACCCTTGGATGATTACAACCGAGCCAGGAAACAGTCAAGTCAGTTTGAACAATATTCAAGCTTCTGTCAACGACAATGGAACTTATACGTTTGTGGTATCTCTTGAGGACCCGGGTGTCTACAACTGGATCAACACAACTGGCCTAACTGAGGGGACAGCCATGGTGCGCTGGCAAGGCTTGTCTGATGATGCTACTTCCTCATCCAATCCCCCCGCTATAGTTGCTCAAGTAGCCCAGTTGTCCGAGCTGAAATCTATCCTACCATCGGAGACAAGGTTTGTGACAACCGAGGAGCGCTCACAACAACTAAGTGACCGCCGTTCGGGATACAATCAAAGAACTGCAACATGAAGACAGCATTGGTGTGGGAATTAGGCGTCTTATGATCTTATGATGTAATTCACTGCCACGAATATGTAGCCTTTTTAGTCCTAGGGCTTAAAGACAAAACAGCAGATTCAACTTTCCATAAAATGATTTTCCAGGGTTGATTTAAAACTTTTAAGATAAGATATAATTTTAGATTTCTTGTACACTATAATAAAACGAAAGGGCGGCCGGGCTATTAAAAGAGAGAAGAAGGCTGAAGGGAAAGTGCTCAAATCCACATCATCCTAAACCACGACATCAGTTTGTGATCACAGGACAAGAGTTATCCCATTTTGTTTGCACAGCTACATTCACCAAAAAAGAAGCAACACTCTTCCGGCTTGCAGACCCCATCAATGGCACACCTTTCCCGTCATTTGGCCACTCGCGTAGCCCCATAGCATCAGTTTCCACTAAGCGCGACGGACGCACCATCACATAGGTAACACCACTCTGACGGACCTCGCGGTCGGTATGGTTGTGATCGTTGTACTGGTAAATCATGTTGGACTTGCTCATCAGGCCCTTCATCAAACAGGGCATATTATCCCACGAAGCACCCACCCCAAAGGCTTGGAGAATCACGATTTTGGGGACGTTGAACTCCTTCATGACAGATACCACATTGGCATTGCTGTCGGCCATTAGGCGTGGTGGAGAGATCGGAGCAGCGAATGGACTGTCAGAGGCTCTTGGGGCGCTAAGAGTCACGACCACTGCGTCCGGTGTTTGAATTTTGAAGACATCTCGTACGTTTTCGATGTTTGTTGGAGTCCCTGAACTTAATTAGTTATTTGTCTTTATTCAAGTATTCATCAGTTAGCGGAATTACATACCTTCGAAGACATTGACATCTGGACAATCGTCCATCGAGTCTGGGTTGCGAACCAATGCCGTGACTTGGTGACCTACTTAATCGTTAGCAAAGGACCCAGGGCGATTCTCAATTCTTCTTCAGTTCAAGCATACCTTGACGTAGAAACTCGGAAATGGTGAGCTTTCCAGTGCGACCACTTCCTCCGATGATAAGAACGTGCATATTGAGTTGATGAGTGACTTGTGGTGGCTCTTGAAAAATAAAAACAAAACACAGAAGATGTTTGGTTGGATTGAAGTAGAGATTATTGACGGTAATTGCAGTAATTTAGAGCTAATCGAGGCCAGAAACTATTGGTTCTTATAGGAAATTCGAGTGGTTTTTTTTTTGGTGGTGATGGATCGGATCCGAAAGTGACAGTCCGGATCCGAAGGAGCAACACGCCCTTTCTCCGAGAGGCTTTGATTTCTAACAATTGAGCCCCAAAGCGCGTAATGACCAGCATTATTCTGCCAGGGCATCAATTCGACGCGTAAAATTACAAAATCGTGCATTCGGATGTGATATGCCTATTAATTTTCCCATTCCACGCGTATCAGAGGCGTGGTATACAACGCGACATTATCTCCGACTGCATCGGTCTTGGTATACGTGAGATAGACCTCGTTGGAGTCGGGCAGAGAAAGTGCCGGATTTGCCTGTAAAGTATATGCCCCCAATGAATAATTTCCGTTGACACCTGAGTAGAACTGAACTGGCTCAGTCCATGGTCCTTCTGGTGCAGGCGAAGTGGTGATGTAGAAATCCGCAGAGACCGAGTTACTCGCCTGACCGATCCAGACAAACGACTTCCAAGGGGTGGAGAAGTAGTAAGTTCCCTGGCGGCCAGCAGAAGCATTCTGGATCGTTGCCGCTTCATTGCCTATTTTCGGCTGGGTTTTTGTCCAATCTCCATTCACGTAGAATTCGTACTCCGATTTGGCCTCGACGTTGGCAACGGGTACGCGTGCGAGATTCACAGAGCCCCCCCGTGGCTTGTCCCCAGATATACACAACGTCATCTTGGACCACACCTCCATATGTACCAAAGGGAATGTCGTTCTCAGCCCAGAAGGCTTCATTGATCAACTCGACCTTGGGGAGACCACTTGCCCCGGTAGTGTAGCTGACGCGGTATAGAGCGACGGATGGATGTGGGATAAGGTCGGAAAGACCCGAAATATGGGAGTTGCTGATCCACGTATATCCAGTCGTACCACTCGAATCCGAGCTGGTGACCAGAGGAGGTGCGTTGGCCCACAGCGGATATCTCGTTCCGTCTGAGCATATTCCAGCTTGGTTATCGTCACAGTTACCAGGAACAAGTGGATAGAAAGAGTTGTCTTGATTGTCGCCGTACATGGTCAGCTGAGAGCCGCCACCAGTGACCAAGTCCGACCATGATGCGGAGCTAGTGAAAATTGGCAAATTCGGGATTCCATCGGAATCATAATGTTGTGTATCTCTACAGACCCACAAAGCACGATCTCCAAACAGAGAAGATCCACAAGAGTCTCGATTCAAGGAAGAGTCTGCCAGAATACCAACTACTTGAGGTGTTCCTTTCACGACAGGCTTGATATAAGCCCGCCTCTCCTGGCTGTTTGGGAAAGCGAGGGCTATGTGGGCCAAAGAAGCTGCTAGAAGGCTATATCTCATCATGAAGCTGGAATTGAAAAGTCCTCGGGGTGTTGATCGAAAATTTGAAAAGGATACGTTCGGTAACATGGAATATCTCCCTCCTTTCTCTCTCTATGTAGTTCATAGTTTTATCCCTTTTTGGCATTTCGTTTCTTCTCAAGACCAAAAGGGCTTGTCCTAATGTTGCAACGCATGAAACTCGGACCGGGCGCTATGGGCGGCCCTGTGCGCTGCTAGGTGCTTGCCGAGTCACTCGGGCCTCTCCAACGCTCACGAATGCCGTGCAGACATGTGGGGTAGTAGTGTTGAAAATTGATTAAACATTGCTCATAGGAATTTCTTCAATTGATGAACGAAGAGGTTAACGAGGCATTTTCAATGTAAGTCTAAATTAATGAGAAAGGAATACCTAGGTAGCTCACTAGAAATTGTATTCTCTGCCAATAAATCTAGTCAATAACGTCATTCTTTGTACTAAGTGAGAAGTGATATACACTTAGGAGGAACAGTGACTTGTCGACTTCGAAACCCGACGCGGATTATTTGACCATTTCTGGGTCGTTTCTAGTAATTATTCACGCAAGCCACTAGGGGAAAAGGAACGAAAACGAGGCTGACCGTGAGGCATATTACTTGCGTATTCCAACTTGAAGTGGAGAAGGACGGAGTTCGGCTGTCGCTTCCCCCGAGTCCGCAATCAATTACTTTGCCGAGCGATTCGCTTCGGCACACCGGTGGCTTTTTGTCCTTTCTATTCGGGCTAATGAGGTTTCTAGTCCTACTATAATACAGATAGTCCCACAAGAGCTGTCTTCAACACATGTCTTCTCTTTAGCAAATATCTCAGAGAGCTCGGTCTACGGGATTGTTGGTCCCGATAGCGCCGCAAAATCCGGGTTAATATAGACACAGCGGGGGAGCATGTGTCCAAGCCATCCGTTCACCCAAAATGTCATCGCCGATCAGACGCCCTTGGAAGAGAATAAGCCCCGCAAAGCCCCCTGAGCCATTAGCAGACGATACCCCTGGCCGTCGATTCTGTCTCAGATGTACCGTCTGACCCCCAGATGATACCCGGAGCATTTGCCCTTATGAGACAAGACTGTGAAAAATAAAGTTACACAAGATAGCTATACCGTAAATGCATTAGCTTCAGATGATGACATTGTGACTCCTTGTAGATTGTGTCTGCGAAGTATACCTGGAACCGTTGACCCGCCATTGTGGCTTCAAAGGTTGCATTGATGAGCTGGGGTCCAATCCCTGCATACAGCCAAGTATCATAGACACGCTAAATTGTATTATATCGCATTTCCATAGGCCAACTGTCTTTCTGGAATATGAATCGGGCCACCGGTGAGCACAGTCCATTGAGACCGGGAGAAGCCGACGCCCTTGTATAGTTCGTGGTCAATGCGTTCAATCCACTCTCGGCTTTTTAGGGTAGATTTGATTGGTTTAGTTTTCCAGTCCGCGGGGCCCCGGATTCTCTATATTGAGTGTTATCTGGAGAACAAGTCAAGAAGTTAAGAACAATTTCAAAGACTTCAAAATTCGAAGTTGGAAAAGATGTTCAATACTTTCGTTGGGGTCAATAACAGTGATTCGGTGCAAAGTCCAACTGAGCGACGTCGTTCAATTGTTACTAAAGCATGCGTGGAATGCCGCAGACGCAAAACCAAGTGTATTGGAACGCAGCCTTGCACGGGCTGTTTGGCCTGTAACGTGGAATGTGTTTTCCCTGAATTTCGTCGGAGGGGAAGGAAGTGAGCATGGCACACTATTTTGACAAACGTTTGCTTCGACTGACGTTTCAATTTTGATAGGAGTCAGAAGGCGGCAATTAACGCTGCCCCTGGTGGGGATTATGAAGCTGTTGTCAAGCTCCTCTTTCCGAATACCTCTATACAGACACTCAAAAGTCTTTCTCGTGCAAACTTATTAGAGCAAGCCCGACTGGAAGGTGACTTCACTCCTGGGACAAGCAACTATAGTTCCTCGGTTACATCCCCCGACGTTGTATTCCCGCAGAAGCCGAGATCCGTGCCGGACTCGGATGCCCATGATCGACTCTACAAGTTACAGTATCAGGAGTCGGCGATCTTTGAGTGGGATGAGAATTCGCCGGCAGTTTGCACGTCTGTGGAAGATGATGTGAATGCACTCTCTCTGTCGAACGATTCTAAGACCTCTTTTGTGGGAATTTCATCAGTTGCTGCAGCTGTCAGAGCTTTAACAAAGATTGTCCCATCCCGGATACAGAACCCATCTAGGTCAGAAAAAGCAAACTCTGGAATATTCGAAGATTTGCGAACGACAACAATAACAGCTTCCAACCTCGGGCCAATATGTTCATACCGTGAAGAACAAAGATTGATCGACGCCTATTTTGCGGGAATTCACGTTTTCGCTCCCGTCATACACGAGCCCAGCTTTCGCAGCAGGTATCTGAATCATCAAGGAACTACGGATCGATCATGGCTTGCCCTTTTGAACATAGTACTCGCGCTCGGCAGCATAACCTCATCGCCGGGGGACTCCGAAGAGGATTTGCAGTACTTCCATCTAGCTCAACAGTATCTATCACTGGAAAGCTTAGGCAGTGGTCGGTTAGAGACTTTACAAGCCCTGCTGCTCATGGGAGGCCAGTACCTGCATTTCAGAAATCGCCCAAACATGGCTTCTGCAATAATTGGGGCTTGTTACCGGATTGCAGGTGGCCTGGGGCTACACCTTCAATGTCCCGAAGACATGCAAGGAAAGTTTTCTCCACAAGAAGAGATAAAGCGCCGCAATTGGTGGACGATTTATGTCCTCGATACGTGGGGATCTGTGACGTTGGGGAGACCTTCAATTACACATGGGATTGCGGTAGAACTGCCAAACAACATTCTTGATGACAAGGTATGACCAATAAATTGGGAATATTTTACTTCCATCCATGGCAGCCAGGGCATACGGGGCTAATTTTACATCCAGCGCGGTATTCTTCCTATGTCAGAGCCCACGATAAACTCACCTCTCATCCATAATATCCAGCTGTGCAAGATCATCAACCTTATCCAAGATCGCTTGATAGTGAACTCAGTTATGGCAGACGATGAGCTTCGCCACTATGATGAGATGTTGTTAACATGGTTTGAAAGTCTACCGCCATTCCTACATTCTGTGAACATTTGCCCGCCCGATCTTCAGGATGCCCGGGTGGTTCTCAAGTGGAGGTATCACAATATCCGATTTCTATTACATAGGCCGATTCTCCTCGACACTGTCATCAGAATCATTCCCATGAATCATCTCGCTCTCAACGAACGGGTAGCCGTCTCCAAATGCCGGGACATCGCCATGGAGACTATTTTTAGCATTCAGGCGGAATGGCGACCCAACAAAATCTGTTGCTGGAATGCTGTCTGGTTCCTATTCCAAGCGTGCCTTATTCCCTTGATGGCAATCGCGGTTGAATCAGAAGACCATGAAGATTATCAAAACTGGTGCAATCAAGTTCAGACTGGGATAGATGCTTGCGAGGAGATGTCACAATTCAGCCCCGTGGGCAGAAGACAAAGACTGTTCTTATGCAAATCTTCATGGCTGTTGTCAATAATTCAACGGTCAATTCGAAACACGAAGTGGACGCAGAAGCTCAACCTCCGATTGATACGGTTATGGGATTGTTCGCTGGCGATTGGGATCAGTTAAATGGATATAATGTCTTCGGGCAGATCAATACCGTTGGGAACCCTTACCTTGATGATCAATTTCTTGAGCAATACTATCCCCAAAACGCTATCTGAGTTGTCGTTGAGACTTTCTTGAGATGTTGATAAAGGAGAGAAGATATTTTGCTCGCTTTGATTGATTTTTGGCGTTCTCTTTTCTTATACCCTGGTCGTATGTACTGCTTATCTGAAGCCTTTTCGCTTAGCACTTACTTGAAATTATCCGATTTCATCCTAAATACAAAATTTGAATAATAGAGCCTCAGGCCCAACGCCAATCCTACTAGATCCTGGTCAAAGCCATTGTTTTCTTTCAACTTTGATGTTTTATTGAACAAAGAAGAACAATCAAGCTTCCGCGGCTTTGTCCGAAATATTATTTTTCCCTTGCGGTCCTGTTGTGTCTTCGCCTCCTGGGCACATAGGTACCTAGGTGTTTGAAGTATATAAAGACGCAACCTAGCCCCTTTCCTCTTCCTTTAATTCAATGGACTTGGAGTCTGCTCCCTCGATAAAATTTTCAGATTTCTCTCTTACGACCTCGGGATCTTTCTCAAAGATTCTACCCATAATAGAAACAACAAAACCTTGGAATTTGACCTAGGGCATCTACCACCATAATGAGCCACGACTCCGAAGCGGGTGCCGCTGAGTACACAGGTGCTCTCTGGCTGAACATTCAATTTGTTCCCTCTGATAGTGACTTGTCAGAAAGGGATCTCCTCGAGAAGATTCTTAACTCGATTCAAAGTCGACAAGTGACAATTTCCTGTCATGATCTCAGCTCGTACGCATCTTTCCTTTTTTCCATCAAAATCAACGGGCCATTCAGCGGCGTGGATGATATTTATAAAGAAGCCTCTAGTACTGTTGAGGCTTGGCTACAGACAGTTGACCTGATGGGACTTCCATTTTCACGCTGGGGGGATTTTTAAACTGTGAGTCAGCCCTGGCGGCAAAAATCCTTAATATCGATTTAAATGAGAGCATAATTTCATATTTTGAGCTGCTGAGGACGTTGGTCGGCAAGGAAGCCGCAGTCTCACGACGCAAGTTCATGAATATGTGGCTTTCGAAATACTTTTCTTTGTTGTGAAGAAAACCAACCCCAATATCATATATAGTATGTTAAAATTCATTCATTACTAGTAGCATACCTAGGTATATAGTTCTCTATCCAATATTATATAATACTTTCCAAGTTGGCATGTACCTACTAGGTAAGTAAATTGATTAATTAGGCCCTAGGCAGTATCAAGATACTTTTCCAACTTTCATTATATTTATTAGAGCTGACCAGACGCTCAAGATGATGCTAATATTTCAGATCTGAACGAAAAGGCTTAGCTTGTCAATGGATTCTTTCAAAGTTTGTATGCCTGAAAGGGATGCTCAACATTTCTGTCACATAAATACTATTGTAACAAACCATGATAGACAAAGAGGAGCAAAAGTATCGTACAACGAACGCCAATAATTCTTATTGAGATAGTCAGAACAAAGAAGCGGTTCTAGTACCCCTTCTTTGACAGATAGAATCCTCCTTATTTAAAATCTGACCTCTCCTCGTCTCGAATTCAGCAGACTCGAGTCATATTTACATAACACCTATCATCATCTGTAAACAATATGCCCGGGTATTGCTTTCCCTCGTTCATTGGGTTACGATTGAGTTTGAGGCTTCGGATAAAAGCAAGAGCCATAAAGCCATCTTGAGAATTATGCTTAGGGCAATTAAAGAGAAGCGAGCAATTCTCACAGGTCCGGTCCACGAAAGACCCCCATGGAGACCGTATAGTTACACTATGATGGTTATTGTCAATGATGTCTATATCATGGAGAACGAGGCCTACGATAAGGCAGAGAAGCTTGTAAAGGATATGATTCCAAGGGTTGTTACTCATGGTCTACCTTTTAATCATCAGAACATTTTTGGTATGTAATTTCGGTAGTATGTGGGTAAAGATGTAAGTATATGGTGTCTTAATTCCTACTGTTGAATTTTATCTCAATCCATGGATCAATTAAAATTAATTTCTTCAAAGATGCAAAAGTGAATATGTTCGCCAGCGTAGTCAGTGTATTCTCTATTTGAGTCAATGCTAATGAGTTACTAGGGGTTGATTCTTCTTCTATCCAGGTGGTAACACGGGGAGATCTAGTGAGAAATAAGTTAATTGAAAATGTTGACTACGTAATTGATGCTAACAAGTGACATGCTAATAATGAATTCGCAGTGACTCCCACATGCTCGAATTTTACTAGAACAAGCACGGTCCTATCTCCTCTTCAATTCTATTACTTTCTCCCTCGTGGCTCCTCGCGTAAAGTGACATTGGAACAATATATCTGTTCATGAGCAAGCTTAACTAGGGAACCAAGCATTAGTAACCTTGAGCCTCTGGTAAGATTTGGTAGGAGACAGAAAACGTCGGTCTCGCATGATTTGTATTTTCCTAGTATCATCACGACCATCATAACTGACCAGATTTAAGCTCGGGAACCACCAATCGGTTTATTCAATGGCCCCTCTTTTGTCTATGATAACGGATGCTCTGGTCTTTGTTCATTTTCCGGCATTTAGTTTTAACAAAGCCCATTCATCTAAAGACTTTCAACAAGATCAAATAAACTATTGTCATGGGTCAAGACAAAGCATAAAGGGGATCTCTAGCCAATCTTCGCCTCGAATCTGACTATATAAGTCCCCTCGACCACCATTATATGAGAGAAGATCAAGCAGCCCTAAGATACAAATACATAACAAATAGCTAAGTCGGCTTACTCCTCCCACCACCAATGTCGGACAGTCGCACAATATCACCCACATCCAGCCTTATGGCTTCGTCTTCAGTAGAGAGTTTCGATCCAGTAATGTTCTGGGTCGTCGTATATTTCACTGAACAAGATCGCTGGATGACCGACATGCAGCTGCTCAAGAAAATGCGCGTCGATATCCAAGACCGACTCGCCGTTACATGGACCCACATCGACCCTGGATACACCGATTATAAATACCCCATTTTACTCATTAGCCTGGACAACGATCTCGAAGAACTCTTTAATATGGCTGAAAGTATCGTTGACACCTTCATTCAGGATTACCCCTACCAGGGGCCGCCTTTTCGCCGGGATGATATTTTTCCTCCTGTGACTCGGAAACAGAAGTGAAGTCCGATTACGCTTCATCTTTCAGTGGGCCTTTCCAAGACTAATTTATAATGAAGCTCTGCTGAGGGCATTGGTCGGTACGCAAAACCGCAGCCTCACGAGGTAACCTTCATTATGATCAGTAATGGTATACCCATCCCCTTCACTTGCATCCCAATGTAAAGGATTTTTCACGACAGCAATTGACCCAATTATACGTGAATGTTAGTAATTGCATGAAGCTCTGCTGAGGGCATTGGTCGGTGTGCAAAACCGCAGCCTCACGACGTAAACTTCATTAGCATCCATGGATGACAAGCATTGGTATACCCATTGGTATACCCACCTGGGCACCTGGGCATCTTCTTCACCTAGTACGCCCAGTGTAAACTATTTTTACGAAAGTGACTCACAAGATTATACCTTAATTTTAATACCATGGACCTTTATTTGGACATTCTCAATATAGTAGACCGTATTTATCTTCCATTTCGTATTGTAGAGACCAAAGCAGAGAGTCTAGAAACTAGGATACTGCTGTCCAATTATATCAAAAAGAGAATCAAAATTCGCCCCTTGAAGCAGGTCAACCATATTGAGATCAAAATTCGGACCACCCTGGAGCTGGCTGGCTTCCGTTTGTTGGAAGTCGAGTGCTAAGGAAGAGGGCATGTCTGCTAGAGTCGGTTCTCCATTGGGATTCACGGGTTGGGAATGCCTTTGTGCAGAATCCTGTCCAGCTTGTAGACCCATGGAAGTGTTATTTCCAAAGCCTGCCATTACTGCTGGATAAGATACGTCGGGTTGCGACGCATTTCTTCGACCCAACGCATCATCTGACGATGCTCCACGAGGGCTGTGCGGCTCGCTAGACCGCCTGTTGAGCTTTGCTCTTTTCTGCTCTCGCCGCTCCGCGGGGTCCAAAGCTTCCGCCTCGCCTCGCCTTCTTAATGTATAAGAATGAGCTTTTGCTGCTGCGTCGGGGTGACTCTGCACTTGTCGAATTTTGGCAGCTAGAACGGAGAGGGCGAGCTGGCAGTGCCGAGCTGTCTCCCATTGGACAGACATCTGGTTTAGGAAACCCAAGCAGGCATCAATTTCCTGAAGCCCTTTTGCGATAACGTATTGGTTAAGCTGGCAAGCGAAAGCCAAAACTAGGCCCGACATCCACGCCGCAGACAAGAAACCAGGCCAAAATAATGCCTGTTTGCTATCTACCTGGCTTTTCAACGCGGCTAGAATAGCCCTGGCTGCGCCAATGCACGTTTGCAGGCCGGAGCAGAATTCTGCCGTTGTCGGGTCCGACGATAATGACGGCCGATGAATGATGAGAATGAGATGTTGGTATAGCACCGTGAAGAATGGACCGAAGTCAAATGGGCGATCTGTGTCGATGGGATTTCCTGGTATTTTTCCTTGAAGCTCGAGTGGTAGACTATTCCACCATTTGTGCACATCGGTCACGAGGAAAAGAATCGAGCTTCGGCGAACGGACCGAACAAGGATAGATTTGTGAAAAATCTCCAATGCTCGTCCCGTGAGGGTTCCAGAGTCAACATAGCTAGCCAAGACTGTTTCTTTCCTGCGATTTTCTGCTTCCGAGGCACTTCTGGACCCATTTTCACCGGGGCGAGAGGGCACAGTGTCGTCTTTGGGTCCTTGTCCATTTCCAGAACTATGGACGGTGGAATGTGACATGCTCTGTAAATCTTCGTTCGTATTCGAGCCCATGAATCGTCGTCTTGGAGTGTGAATCTCTGACGCAGCAGGTAGACAAACATCGATATCTGAGTCTTGTATACCGAGGGGCAAACCCAGAGCTTGACTTAAGTAGCGATCGATAGCGTAAGCGCACCAGAATATGCGCTTCCTCAGCTGCCTATCATGGGACGAGAGTTGCGTATACCGGAATGGGCAGCGATGCAGACCCGCGTGAAGAACAGACCGTAAGACACATCCTCCGAATGTGGATGCCAGTCTGAGAGACATGGTCGCAATGAGATAAACTTGCACAGAGAGTAGTGCTTGCAATGAAGCGATATCGTGCCGAGTGGCCAGGACCGCAAGCAAAGAGATCATGTTGGTTGGTGACTGGATTCGATATTTAGCCGGGACTTCCAGGTCTGGTCGGAGTAGATGTCCAAGGTTGAAGATGCATTGGAAGATTACTGTCCAACACAAGCTCCTATGATCTGATGATAAGGTGCCTTGGGCTGACTGATCTGATGTCTCACGGGAATATAACCCCTCCATGGCCTGCAAAAAGGAGGGGCCGTGCAGGAATGGGAAGAGAGGATGCCAAACTTTGAAGTACATCATCATGAGTTCCTTAGACAGCCCAAGGGGCGGGGCTTGGCCTAAAGCCGAAGCAATTGTTGGATCATATCTCCAGTATGCATGGTCATCTCTCGGCCCTTGCGGGGAGGCAGAATCTGCGCTCGAAGACACGGTAGCACGTCGGTTCTGCTGAGGCGAGTCTTCTGCACCGACAAGAGTATCCTCAGCTAGAGGAAACTCCGTTTCTGGTGACCCTTGGACATCTTGTCCCGTGGAAAATGCACGTCTGACAGTATTGACGAAGTAAACGCCGCTGGAGGAGCCCACGAACTGGCTATCCTCGTTGGAGTTGGCCGTTATGGAGCCGATCTCGGATGTTCCGGGCTCGTATTCTGGCGGGTCCATTGTGAGCTGGGCATTTCGCTCTAGCTAGCAGCTAGGGAGAATTCGAAATCTCATGAGCTTTTTGCCTGAAAGGTCATTAAAGTCCTTTACCCTCGGCTTCATCCGAGGAGGTCGGAATGCTTAGTCATGGTACAAACCGGGGAACTACAACTTGAACTTCAAATTCTTCAGGCCCATACCAGTTAGTATGCAATGACTCTTATTCATTCTAGTATATCTGAGTTGATATCAGAGCCTAAGGCTATGTATTAGAGATATTTATGAGAAGCAATCATTTAAAAGCAAATCAGGCACTCGGCCATCCCATTAGGTTCACGGCACTGCACTCCTAGATCCGGGGCAGTAAGAGGGACAAACGAGACCCTTCCGCGAGGAAGACATATCTCTATGTTACAAAGTAAGAAAATATGGGGAAATACTAGGGAGGACGATAACGTGAAACACAGATTCAGGGGGACAGGAAGAGAAAGACGTCACAACTCCCTCCCAAAGAAAAAAAAAGGGAAAAAAAGGTAGATCTTAACAAACCCACATCCAGCGCCCAAGGAAATAAACTTTTACCGACCTCGTCTCTGCAGACAAGCGTGTCCCTTGAGAAGGTCTCAAGGCAGGAGACAGCAGATTTGACTCTGGAGGAGGGGTGTACGATGGGAGAGGCAGGGGAGATTGAATCGAAGTCGTGCCGCGTTCACTAAACCACCAGTAGGTGACACTGCCTAAGACAAGAAAACTTTTCAAACCGAGGGATATCGAGATCGGAGGGAAAGAGGAGCAGAGCGAGAAAGGTTCAACAGTAGAAAGGAAAAAGAAAAATGAAAGGTCATCAAAACGTGCGTCCAAGAGGTTCCGAGCGAAGTAAAGCGTCGACCATTGGGTCTACCACATTCTCCGAAGCGTTTGATTGAGACACGTCATTTAAGACTTGTTCTCCTCGGAGGAAGCCTCCTTAGCGGCCTCCTCGGGCTTGGGCTCGGCGGGAGCCTCACCCTCGGTACCCTTGTTCTTCATATACTCATCATAGACGTTGAGGGCCTCGTCAACCTTGGCGCGGAGAGCATCCTCATCATCAAGCCTAGTAGAGAAATGTATTAGCAAGCCTATTTTTGGATGGAAGTTAAAAATGTAGGGGGGAAAACTTACAGGCCAAGCAACTCAGCGTTGTCCATCTCCAGAAGCATACCAGTGATCTTACCGGCAAGCTCAGGCTGCTGAGCTTGGATCTTGGGGTAGAGAGCTTCACCGAGCATCTGCTTCTGTTGCTGGGGGGGAGCGGCGAGGATGGCGGGGTTGCTGGAGGCAGACTCGGTCTGACCGGGCTGACCAGCGGGGGCGGGCTGACCGCGGCCCTGGCCACGGCCCATGCCCTGAGGACCACCACGTCCATATCCGGGACCGCCACGCATGCCCTGGCCCATAGGCATACCAGGAACTTGGCCACGGCCACCGGCACCACGGCCGAACTGACCCTGCATGGGGTAGCCCATACCGTTAGGCATACCACCGGGGACTTGCATGCCCATGGGCATACCCTGGAAGTTGGGGGGGAGCTGCTGGTTGGGGCCCATACCACGGCCACCCTGCTGGGGGAAACCACCGGGGTACTGACCGGGACGTCCACCGGGCATACCAGCCATGACCATACCGGGCTGGGGAGGGAAGGGCATACCACCGCGCTGACCGCCGGGGATGAAACCTTGCTGACCGGGGCCGTAGAAGACAGCGGGCTGCATGTAAGGCTGGGGCATACCGGCAGCGGCAGCGGCCTGCTGCTGGCGGATAGTGTTGCGGGCCTGGATGCTAGCCTCGAGCTGGCTGCGGCGGACATCCTTGCGCTGGGCAAGAGCAACATAGAGGGGCTTGCCGTTGACCATGCGCTGGTTCATCTCGGTGACAGCCTTGGAGGCCTCGTCGGGGCTGCTGAAGCAAACGAAACCGAAGCCCTTGCTCTTTCCAAGGAGCTTCTTCTCGGACTTGTCGCCCTCCTGCTCCTCCTCAGCCTCCTCGCCCTCCTGCTTCTCCTCAGTCTTCTCCTCGTCCTTCTTCTCCTCCTTAACCTCCTCCTCCTTCTTCTCCTCAGCCTCCTTCTCCTCGGCCTTCTCCTCGGTCTTCTCCTCAGAGGTCTCACCCTCCTTCTCCTCAGGAGAGGGAGAGCCCTCGGTCAGGGAGTCACGCATGACCTTGGCGGAGGTGATAGTGCCGTAGGGGGCGAAGAGGTCACGGAGCTTGTCATCATTGACATCGTCAGTCAAGTTCTTGACGTACAGGTTGACACCCTGGTACTTGGAGGCCTTCTCGAGGCGAGCGGCCTCGTACTGCTTGCGCAGCTCCTCCTCACGCTCGTGCTTCTTCTGAGCACGGCCAACGTAGAGCTTCTGGCCCTTAATGTCCTTCTCGTTCATCTCCTCGACGGCGGCCTGCGCGCTCTCGTGGGTGGAGTAGTTGACGAAACCGAAGCCACGGCTCTTGCCCTCCTGGTCGTGGCTGAGAGTGGCGGAGGTGATCTCACCGAAAGCCTCGAACATGATGCGGAACTCCTCATCGGGGATCTCGGTGTCAAGGTTCTTAACGTAGATGTTGGTGTAGTTGGCCTTCATCTCCTCGAACTTGCTCTGGCGATCCTTCTTAGAGATGTGGTGGCCGACGAAGACCTTCTTGTCGTTCAGAAGCATGCCGTTAACGTGCTTGATGGCGTTATTGGCAGCCTCGGCAGTCTCGTAGTGAACGAAACCGTAGCCCTTGGAGTTGGCGAACTCATCCTGGGCGACCTTGCAGGACAGAATGTTACCGAAGGCAGCAAAGGTGTCGTGGAGAGCCTTGTTGTCAATGGCGTTGTCCAGGTTCTTGATGAAAACATTGCCCTGGCCAGTCTTGCGCAGAGCGGGGTCACGCTGGGACCACATGATACGGCAGGGCTTGCCCTTGATGAGGGTGTAGTTCAGGTCCTCGAGAGCACGTTCACCATCAGCGGTGTTGTTGTAGTTGACGTAGGCGTATCCGAGGGAGCGACGGGTGACGGCGTCGCGGCAGACACGGATGGAGGCGACCTGGCCGATGGAGGAGAAGAGCTCGTACAGCATGGCCTCGGTCACGGAAGGGTCCAGCTCGCCGACGTAGAGGGAAGCCGAGTGGGGTTGGTTGTTGGCAGCATCGCCGGCGGTCTCGGGGGCAGCAGCAGCCGGGGCAGCACCGTTGGCCTCAGCGGCGGGGGGAGCCGTTGACATTGCTGTCAGTGGCGGTGGGGGTGGTGGCAGCGTCGGCGGACATGATGACGGGCTGACTTTTTTTTTCTTTTCTGAATTTGTCAAGTATTAGCAGAAGAACTCTCGTGAAGTTTAGTTGTGGGGAACAAGTGTCGAAAAAGATGTATTTTCGGCAATGTTACACTGCATTCCATGCGGCCTCTTTGGCGAGGACCATGAGTGCTGTGATCAAAGCCAGCGAGGGGTGGAAAACGTGTCAAAGGGGATGATGAGCTATAGAGCACAGATTACCACGCAACAAAGGACTCTGTTTGGGAGGGGGAATTGCACCTGATTCCAGATATACCAAGATGGTAGCTGCAATCGATGGGAAGGATCCAAACAGTACAGAGCAGCAGAATACAGAGCAAGAAAAACCAGGGCAGTGCACGTTCGAAAGTGAGGGTAAAAAATGAGACGAGAAATTGGAGGACGCGACCAACCTTGAAAAGTGAGGCGGTTGAAGGGAATCTTCCGCACACCGCACAATGGGGAGGGGATGGAGATAAGATAACCGAAGTTTTTTTCTGGGGGATTTTTCGGGTTTTTTTGAGGATTTTTTGAATGGCTTTCGAGATGGTCGAAAGTAAAAAAGAAGAGGATTCCCTAAGGAGAGAGAGAAAGAGGTGGGTAGTTTCAGAAAGAAAAAAAGTTGGCCCGCGAAAAGGCGGCCTTTCTGGAAAACTCAGAGGAGAAAGAGAGGGGCCGCTAGGCTGGATTGGGTAGGTGGGTGGGCTGCTTTAAGGGCTTGCGAGGGGTTCACGTGCACCACGTCAGTACCATGGTTGATATTCACAGTAGTCCCCATTGGGTATTATGCAGATGTATACAGTACTTCATACTTCATATTCTTGGAGAATACTTATTGATTCTTGAACACTCATTTCTCTAGTCTACACCTAGGTAGCAACCACATTCCATCCACCCACCAATGAACTTCCCGCTATTTGCTGGCACCAGCACCGCATGGCCAGGTTAAAGACTCGACAGTGCTAACTCAAATCGAAACCAGCACCCGAGCTCACCGCATACAGCAGCTTCTTCCGTAGCCCATCCTCGGTCGAATACCGCGGAAGTTTCAAGAGATTCACACAGGTACTAGTACTAGGCAATCGCGTCTCATCATCAGTGGAGTCCCGAATACTAAAACAAGGACGCAAGTGACTGAACCCGAGCAGAGGTGCACGAGGAGTCGACGTCACAAACCGCACAACCTGCTGCCGTTCCTTGTTATTCAGCCCATGCATCACCTTCCAGAAGAGCTTGATCGTAGGGTGTTCCTCATTGTCGTCGCCAATCACGTAGACACCACCATACAGTGTGTTCTTTCGCAGATCCTCCACGTTGATATCACCAGTCTCGCCACCCACCAGCGTCTGCAGCTCCGCTTGGTTGAACATGGATAACCAGGCTGGCTGGATAATTTGTCCCAGGCCTTGTAAGAAGGCGTTGGTCTGCATTGAAGGTTGCACTTGGAGACGGTAGCGAGCAATGTAGGATATGTACACCAGACGGTTCTGGTTGGTCACGGGAGTCTTGGAGCCATTGTGTCGCAACTCCTTCGTCACTGTCCGATTCGGAGAATTGGACATTGGAATCGTGTCGGTAACGGTAAAGTCCAACGAAAAGTCCTCCACGTCTCCGGTATAGTTCTTCAATTGCAACTACAGAAGGTTTGTCAGTCATCTTCACTGTAGTCGTAGATAAACCACTACATTCCCAGTACTTACCAGTCCTTGGTACAGACCTCGGTCCAGGTCCTTGAGATCATTCAAATTGGCCCGGTAGGATGACTCTCTCATGGCTGACCCGGTACCCCCCCGTCAAAGCCCACTTTAACAAGAAAAAGGGCGCAAAGTTCACATCGATGAGAATTCCTTCATACAGACACTTCCCAATCACTCGGCCAAGGAACTCATACCGCCGGAGCAATTCACGGACGTGTCCCGAGCTTTCGGAACTCGACACAGGCATTCCGCTCTTTCTGCATTTCTCGTTGTATTCCTCAATACATTGCGCCACGGCCGTGGCATTCGGGTACAGCAAGTGCTCGTCATTTTCGGAAAACATATCCAAGGCGCTCTCGGTCTTGAATGCCTCGGTGGTAATGCTGGTCAGGAATTCTTTGGTGACTCCGCCACCATCAATACCCGCCTCCATGGCCCCGAACTTATCAATGAAGCTGATTTGGATCGGCTCCTTGAGACCATCGCCCAGTTGGTAGAACTGGGACAGCGCATCATCAAATACATGCTCTCTCCGGATCTCTGCCTGATGACGAGCCAGGATCTCCTGAAACGCTGGGTGCCCATTAGACATTTGCCATGCACGCCACGAGTCGGGCTCGACATATCCGTGTCGGCGGCGATGCTGGTCGTGATAAATAAATTGGCGGAAAATCTGAACACGGGTGGTAAAGGGAATGAAGAAAGGCAT
Source organism: Penicillium manginii (assembly GCF_028828005.1). Lineage (NCBI taxonomy): Eukaryota > Fungi > Ascomycota > Eurotiomycetes > Eurotiales > Aspergillaceae > Penicillium > Penicillium manginii. The sequence continues at coordinate 2,978,446 of NW_026643103.1, read as the reverse complement.
ATTTCGCAGGATTTCAAGTCGGGGTGCGATAGCCGCAAGGACCCTACCTCGAGCCACTCGTTGCTGATGACGCCGCAGAGATTCCAGTCGGATAGTTTGCTGGGCATGACCAGCCCCGGCGAGCCCATACGGCGTGTTCGTCCCATCATCCACCGTGTCAGCTTCATCTGGGTCTTCCATCCGAGCCTGGACCTCATGTCGCCTCTCCTCTTCACCAACAACAGCGGGGATGAACCCTTCCATATCAAACCGGCTGGTCATAAGCCAGTGATCTGGGGGAAGGAAATTGCGTCGTGAACTATAATTAAGTCGTTGTTTAGTATCGGGGTGTTTTCTTATCATAGGTCTGGGAATTTCAACTCACTCTCTTTCATGTAACATCCGAAGCAATCCCGTAACAAGACCCTTGAAATACTCCAATGGGATCCCAGTAACCCCGGGTAGATAATTATTCTGTCCTTTAGACTCAAGATCATCGGCAGTAGGTACGGGAGCGGAAGAGCCGGGTATTTGCGAAACGCTGTTAAAATAGGTACTGAGGTTGACAGCTGTTGGCCGGAGCTCCGGCTCGCTTAGATCCACTGCATTCCAGTAAAGAGTGAAGGCGAGGTTTTTCAGGAATATTGTCATGTCACTGACATCTTTCAGGGGCAAAGCACTTTCCCTCGTCCAAGAAACCTTGGTACTATCAGATGAGGTGAAAGAGGACGTACTAGAAAAGAATTCATCGTCGTCCATGACTTTCAGTACAAAAGTGTAGAGTTCAAGGAAAAGTAGGATAGTTGTCCACTCTTGATCTCTCTGGTCTTGGGGCATGGCAAAGGATTCGTTTGCCTGTTCTGTTAAGAGCAGTAGAGGAAGTACTTTGTGCGAGTCACTGCTGATCACCTGGAAGATCTGGCTTGATCTAGAGGCCTGCCAGAAGTATTTTATGGCAGGAATCTTTGCATCCAGCTGGCCCGGCACTTGCTCTCCGGAAGGGGCAGAGCCCAGGTATAACCACATTCGAATATCATCACCGCGCCGTGGGAATATTCTGAGCAGGTTCAAGGCATATGTGGCAAGCACTCGTGCCTTCTTTGACTCGTCCGATGGGGTTATCAACCCCGTTTGCGACTGACGAGGGGAGCGAATGCGGGATAGAAGCCCAGTAACGCTGCTTTGGTTGACAAGACTGCTCACCTGCTCCTTTATGAATGGATGTAAAGGACGGACCCCTTTAGGCAAATCCACTTCACTCGGGTCTTCGACTTCCAGGCCCTGCATTAGGAAAGTGGCTGTTGAGGTGAGCAATTCCGACACTACGGTCACAAATTCCAGCTCTGGAGTATGGGTATTGGCATGCGTGCCAAGGGCATGTCGTTGGAAAAAGATGAGATAGGACAGCAACCAGATGCGGGATTTTGTATCGTTCAGAGCGCGAGGTGTTGGAGTAGTTTCTGCAAGGCATGCCGAGACAGCCAAGGCTAGCATCCTGTAATTTATCTGACTAGCCAACCCATCCAACCCACCTAGATAAATCCCGAGGTCTTGGATAGTGAGGTATGAGGTCGCGAATGATTCATACACGGACATTGTCTCCGAAGTGATTGGGCGTAAGAGAGCGAGGATCGCCTCCTGGAGAAGTTCGGGATCAACGCCTTCATGTTTCTGATCAGAGTCTGTTTGTTGTCGCTGAAGGTGCAAATTAGACAGGTTCTTGGTCAGGTATGCCATCGTCTCGTAGTAAGCACGTGCAATGTTTGCCATTTGTTTCGGTATTAAGCCTGACAGGAATATCACCGATCGAATCAAAGGTTCGATCGCAGATATTGGAACGTGGGGTTTTGATGCCGAGCTCAGGACTCTGAGAACCGCCATCGCCAAGCGTTTGAGCAGCTTTGTCCACTCCCCCTCTGCGGCGATCGTGGGAAGTGTCCTGAACGTCTGCTCGAAGGCATCGACAAAGTACACCAGGCGTAAGATGTCATCACGCTTCCGGGATGACACAAATTGGACCAGCAGCCTCAGCTGAGACAGGCATTGGTCCCCCGTAGCGTATGGAATCGAGCGACGGGACGAAAAGGCCGCATCATCGGCGGAAGTTTCAACACTGACGGCCAGGTCCACAGCATCCGTCATTTGCCGCTCATTGTTATCCCATTCAGATCTCCATAGCTGATGAGTCCCTGACTTGCTGCGGTAGCCCCGCCAGGTTCTCTGGATCACACGAGACGCATTCTGTTTCTCTCTCTCCCGCTGCCGTTGCATACGCTCTTGCTGTGCAATGGCGACGGCGCTTTGAGGATTCGATGCATGAGGGGTCGGTCGTGCCGGCGAGCCGCCGGGGAATGCTGCGAAAGGATTGTTGGAGCGACCACTGAGGTTCACCTGCCGTGGACGACGAGAGCTGCCAGTGAAGGACTGGAACATGGCGTGGGGTTCCTCCGCCCGGGGGGGAGGGCGAGAACTAGAAGTTCAAGTGAGATGAAAGTCTATGCGCAAGGATATCACTGCAGATGCAAAGTATGAAATAACGGCAAGCTCATACCGCCGTGCTGCGGAAGTGAACGTTGAAGAACTATGACATATCCAAGACTAAGGAAGGTCCCGATATGCGCATGAATACCTTATCGGGCTCCGCCTTGGGTGCACGGCACACGCACTTCTGGGGTTACTCTGGCGTGAAGAGATGAACTTGTTGCCACGCTATTGCCACTCGCTAAGAGGATTACCCTAGGCGAGTCTTACGCCGTACGGAGTAGGAGTAATAGTGATGATGTTTATGCTTAGCTTATTATTGCAAACAATAGTGGTTCTATAGACTTAACAGAGCAGGTCTCGTCTCTGTTCTATTTCCGACTCTTCTTTCCCAGGGCCCGGATCAACATGGATTATCCACACTTCCATCATTCGACTATAGGTAGTATCGATGCCGAGGGGTATCGACTGGGCCCTTTTTTTAATCAAGTATGCTGTACATATAATACATAGAGGATGCGATCGGCCAGCGAAGCGGTAGGAAGGTATATCGAGGAGGCGGATAGCGGTGGAAAGGTGGGAGACAACACGCGTTGCCGAACGCCTGGGATCACATGGTTAGAAGGCTGGAAGATCGAGAGGATAGAATAGCTATCGGGGCGCGGGTTAGAGTACTCACATCCAATTCAGATATGGAATGGTTGAGGCCATCGAGCCAAATATGGGGTGGTTCCCCGGAGCCATTCATTACCGCTGGCTCTTGTACTCTTCAACCTCGCGCTGCATGATTTCCTCTCCATTGCGCTCGCCCCAGATGTTGAGGTAGTCCTGACCCTTGAGGCTGTCGACCATATTGACTATGCGCCCGTTCTTCTCGACATCCTTGGTGTACTTGCTGCGCTTAGGCTCGGCGACCTTGGTGACAAAAGGTGTGAGCTACAACAATATTAGCATCCCGATACTCTCCTTGTCAACCCTCCTCAGCCATATGGAAAGGAACAATCAATGTCACCCACCTTGAAGTCCGCAAGGTCTTCCGGGACGGCATAAGTGCGGACCTTTTCCCAGTCGATCACGTAGTTGCCTTTCCTGTCAAAGTGACCCATTGCACCAGTCCGGTTACCCTTGTAGAATCCTCCATTGACCTGCTTAGTCGTGAAGCGCAGGCGCGCCATCATGGGATTGGAGGGCTTGAACATGTTGGCGATCGAACAGGAGAAGAGCTGGGAGATAACTCGTAGATACTGGCGGTGGTCGTGCCTGAGAGAAGAAGAGAGCGAAAGTTCGGGCGGTCAGACCCGCTCTTCGCCGCGCCGAGAACTTTTTTTTGCAGCAGAAAAGTTGACCAACCTGAACCCCTCCACACCGCAACAACAAGATCCTTGAGGTTGATTGTGGAAGAGTCATTCATTCTTCTTTTCTCTCCGCTCGTTGAATAATTGCGTTCTTTTTTCACACCGCCACCATGCCGCGCAGGCAAACCCAGAAGCGTGCGCCGCAAGACCACACTGCGCAGAAACCTGCGCAAAGACGCCAGGCCAGCCGAGCTCAAGATGCTCTAGCTATCGCTGAGGCAGATAACAAAACCAGGTTGGGTATTCGCCGGAGTCGTCTTGGTGTCTCCGACGACAAAAATGTACGCAAAAGACACTCCGCTCGCGAGAACGACGACGACAATGAAGACGACAACGACGAGCAAGGACCAATTCACAAACGCCGCAGAACCGGAGCCGAATATGATAGTGCCGATGGTGGCAGTGATAGCGAGGGTCACGAATGGAAGTTGGGACAAGTCGATTCTGACGACGATGAAGAGCTAGACTCCGATGAAGCTCTGGGATCCAGCGATGAAGAGCGGTTTGAGGGTTTCACATTCCGTGGAAGTTCTTCAAACAAGTCAAAGTCCAAGAAAGCCCCGCCAAAAAAGCGACCCGAGATCACTCTATCTGAGGACATGGAAGAGTCTGAGGGGAATAACTCTGACGAGGATGACGAGGACGACCTGGGAGAAGATGCTGTCGATCTACTTACAGCTTGGGATATGAATACCGCTGAAGAAGAATCCGAAGCCAAGAAAGCTGCTTCCAAGGCTAAGAAGGCCGCTGCTGGAGCTGACAGCGATGAGGATTCGGGTTCTGAAGGCGATAGCGAGAGTGATCCCAGCGAAGACGACTCCGACATGTCTTTATCCGACGACGATGCAGACGCTCAAGAGGACGGCCTGGCTAAACTACAGGACTTCGTCCAGTCAATGGGAACAATCAAATCTACAAGGACCAAAAGAACACAGGAGCAGAGCAACCCAACTGAGTACGGCTTAACAGCATCTCAAAAATTGACTGTTGCCGATCTTCTTCCTTCGATTACGGACTCTCGTCTCAAAAGCTCGCTCAAGCACGTTGACGCCACGCCTCAGGCCTCGAACTCGGGCATCCCAGGCAAGCTAGACGCTCCTTTAGCAAAGCGCCAGCAAGATAAAATCGACCGTGCTGCCGCCTACGAAAAGAGTAAAGAAACCCTGGACCGATGGTTGGATACCGTCAAGGCCAACCGCAGAGCCGAGCATCTCGTATTTCCTCTTCCCAACCCCGATGGCGAACAAGTCCACCGCATGGATGTCGCCAAGCCTACCACCGACCTCGAAAGCACGATTCAGAATATCTTGGCGGAGAGTGGCCTGGCCGAGGCAAATGGCAAATCCGCAGAGGATCAGTTTCAGAACTTCGAAGAGCTCCAGTCTCGTTCATTGCCGATCGAAGAGATCCGCGCTCGGCAAGCTGAGCTACGGAAGCGACGTGATCTGCTGTTCCGTGAGGAAGTTCGATCCAAGCGAATCAAGAAGATCAAGAGCAAGGCTTATCGTCGTGTGCACCGGAAGGAGCGTGAGAAGCTCGAGCAACAAGAACGCCAAGCACTCTTGGAATCCGGTGTTGATATGGATGAAGCTGAGCGAGAGAAGAACGAGCGCATGAGAGCCGAAGCTCGTATGGGCTCTAAGCATCGCGAGAGCAAGTGGGCCAAGAGCTTGAAGGAGACCGGACGCACCGCTTGGGATGAGGATGCGCGTAACGGTGCTGCTGATCTCGCGTTGAGAGAGGAGGAGCTACGGAAGCGAATTGAAGGAAAGAGTGTTTCTCGTGGAGATGACGCCTACTTGGACTCATCAAGCTCGGAATCCGACGATGAGGATCCCTGGGCCGAGGATGCTGAGGAGATTCGCAAAAATAAGCTTGAGCGAAAGCTTGCTGCTTTGGAGGCGGAAGCACCCGAGGGAGAGGACAAGGGCCCTCATTCCAAATTATTCGCCATGAAGTTCATGCAAAACGCCGAAGCTGCTCAGAAAGAAGCGAATGACGCGGAAATCCGACAGCTCAATCGTGATCTGCATGGTGAGGAGTCACAGTCAGAAGCGGAGTCTGAAGTTGGCCGTCGGAAGTTCGGTCAATCAGCCAAAACCGATACCAAGCCGAACGCCAAGAAGGCTTTGCCCAAGAATGAATTTGAGGAAGCTGCCGACTCCGACGACGAGCAGCGGGTGGTCGACTCGGATCAGGATATCGACATCGTTACCGACCGTCCTGCGAAGCAGAAGCCCGGTGTTTCTGGCTCCAAGGCTACTGCTGCATCTTCCAAGAAGTTGTCTATTCCTCAGAAGGACGTGCCAGCGGAGGAAGAGAACCCGTGGCTTGTTCAGACTGGACGCAATAACCGTCGACGAGAAGGTGCTGACACTCAAGAAGCACTTGACATCTCCGTCAGCGCCGAACAGCCCCAGGCCATCAGCTCTTCCAAGAAGGGCAAGCCCGCCAAGGCCATCCCCTCCAAGCGGCGTGTGCAAGAAGAGAACGACAGTGATGATGAGGATAATGTGCCTGTCTTACTCAAGAATCACGACCTCGTGAAACGGGCTTTCGCCGGTGATGAGGTGGTACAAGACTTTGAGCAAGAGAAGATGGACACCATTGAGGATGAGGGTGATAAGGTTGTCGACAACACTCTGGATGGATGGGGTAGCTGGACAGGTGACGGTATCAGCAATAAGCAGAAGAAGAGACAGAAGCGCTTCTTGACCACCGTTGAGGGCGTCAAGGCCGATAAGCGCAAGGACGCCAAGTTGTCTCGGGTCATCATCAATGAGAAGCGTGTCAAGAAGGTATGCAATCATCATCATCATCATTTTCTTCCTGTCGACAAATACGGAACTTCAGCTAATCTCTCTCTCTCTCACATAGAACGTCAAGTACATGGCCACACAATTGCCTCACCAGTTCGAGACCAAGTCCCAGTACGAGCGATCGCTACGCATGCCACTCGGCCCGGAGTGGTCGACCAAGGAATCTTACCAGGATGGCACCAAACCTCGTCTTCTGATCAAGCAAGGCATTATCAAGCCCATGGAGAAGCCCATGGTCTAAGCCACCATGCTACGAATCGGGGATCTGTATATTCTTTCCGCATTATATCTACCATCTACCTTGTATTTTTCTCTAGGGGTAGACCCCAACGGCGTCTGGGCAAATCAAAAAGAATACCATGTTTTTTTTTTATGTTTCAAGCAACTTCGTAGACCAAACCCAATCTCCGAGTTAACCTTGGCTCTCCGCCTTGTTCGGCCTCTTTTCTATCATTCTGGCTTCCCCGACATTCTCGGCATGGCTTGATAGATCAACACTCGACGGGCCTTCCGATCCGATGACGACAATCATCCGCTTGTGTTGGAAGCATGAAAGGCCCGTCTCGGCCGGGCATTGGAATGCTACCATATCGCCGGGCTGGCTGCTGGGTGAACCAGCCCGCTGATCGGGGCATGCTTTCTCCCACCCATGGTTTGTATGGTGAATCACCGGCTTAAGAGTTATCTCTAATCCTTCAGGTTCTGAATTACTAGAATTTGGAAGATCTTCAGGTTCCTAATGTACAGTAGTTCAAGCTGCTTCACACCCTTGGCATCCACCCCACTCAGGTACGACAACTTAGCTCCCTGCGTCTTCACTCCCATCTCTCCAATAGATACAATTTTAGACAATCAATGATCTACTCGGCTAGTTGATTCAATTAGAATCCAATTACAATTTTAATCAAGAGGCTACTCCCTTGTGGGACTTTTGTTGACACCTATCCACCTCACATTCCTCGTGGTGGGGACAACCTCGCCCGCTCAGGAACCTCATTGTTGCCCTCGACACCCTTCATTGCTGAACTAAACACACGCCGTCCTCCCCGCGGCTTGACCATCCATCCATATTTGCTCTATCTGGCAGCTCCGTGCGACTAATCTCGCATGAGGATCGGCAGGCCCGAATTCTTTCTGCAGGCCCGTCACAACAATCTGGCCCGCGGTGGGCTGCGAGACTGAAGGAGCCCTGAGCACGAAGCACATTCACTGTGCCGACTGAAATCTGTAGCACATACCTAGCTTACTTGTAAGTATTCCTCTTGCTCGCTTCTTTTGTCCTCCTGTTCTTTGATCCCATTCCTCCCCTTCAACAACTGCGAAGCTGCACTGTGCTTGTTGGTCCACGTTCAGACGTGGGACATATTGGAGCATAGAATTCTACTTACAGCATCCCTGTTCTCCTGCAATTGGTTATTTGGCTTCTTTTGGTCTTTCAATTGCAAAATGGGGTCATCATGGAAGGCCACAGCTTTGCTAACATGGCTTCTTGCTGCAGAATCAGTACACAGTCTTCCGCAGACGCAGCCAATTGGCAGCGTTGCGGAAAAGATCTTGGAGCAGACTGCTACAGGGCCTAGCACTGCTTTCAAGACTCAATATCCTCCTTCGAACTCTGAGGAGCGGCTGCTTATCCCAGAGACCTCACCAGTACGTTTCATGATCACCTATCAAGGGCCTTATATCCGATGTTGACATTACACTACAGATCTACCGTATTGCCCTCAATAACGACGGTCATCCAGCCGAACCTCCTTTTCCGTCACCGGACGTTGGACGAGTTCTAGACGGTATCTCGGACTTATTTTCTGACGACGACCCCGACGACGACGACGACGACTCGAGTGCTGATCCTGCTCTGCCGACTACATCTCAACTTCCTGCCACAGCTCCGCCAACAAGTGCTCTTCCAACAGACTTACCAAGTTTGGGTTCCTCCACTGATCTGCCGGGACCTCCAGACAGTTCTGATCACCCATCGACTATGGACAACCAGGATGTCTTCGAGCCAGTCGCCACCAATGCGCCTCCTGCGAATATCAAAGCTCGTAGTGATCACCCGGTGAAGAATCTCCATGTATGTACCCATTCACAGAAGCTGAGACTATGTCTTTCTAATACAAAGTCCAGGCCAATACATCTGATCCGATTGAAACAAACAAGTTCTATGCCGGACTATTTCTTGGCACTCAGACGAATGCTAGCTTCACCCAGCCGTACTCTCTCGGTTGGTCGAAAGGACAAGGTACCCTCAAGAGCTACGGTGTCGGAGTCTCGCATCTGGAAGCTAAGGTACTGGCATTCGGTCCAAAGAACCATAAGCTCCCGGGTGACCCTGTCGAGTACTACATCAATCCCGTGGGGCTTCAGCATGTGGTTCTATCTGCCACCGAGCTGGATGCGTCCAGTGTCCTCGACGTCGAGGAGCCCAAAGCTTTCTCCGCTCACGCCGTCTTGAAGCGCTCTGCCGGTTCCGCTCAAAGCATTACCTTCCCCGTTGTTCAGGGTATGGGATACATCACCGGTATCTACAATCGCCTCCAGCCCCTGATCGAGAGTGGAGTTTTCTTCCGCAAGGTTGTCAGCGCTGGATCGCCCAAGCCTGGAATCTTCAAGTACCAAGTTGATCTGGAAGATGATACGCACTGGGTGCTCTATGTATCTCCCAACGATGACAAGGACCCGAACCTGAAATTGGTTTCCAAGTCGAGCATCCGTGGTATTCATGGTTTCTCTGGTACTATCCAGATCGCCAAGAACCCTGCTGGCAAATCGGGTGAGAAATTCTACGACAGCTCTGCTGGTGTTTATCCCATTGCAGGTCAAGTTACTGGGTCTGTGGATGGCGATACTGGCTCGTACAGCTTGGCCTGGACCAAAGCCGGAAAACACGCCCACGGAACTCCCCTCATTATGTTTGCCTTGCCGCATCACGTCGAATCCTTTGACAGCGGCACTGCTGGACGTGTCACCAGCATCCACCTTCGAAGTACTACCAAGGGCAATGCGACTGCCGTTATCGGCGATAGCTGGACGATGGTTGAGCCCAAGCTCCCGGTTGATATGGGATTTGCTCCTTGGTCAGCGAGCTCAGGCAATGTCCACGCCTTATCCCCTGAAGCCAAGAAAGCAATCGTCGATGTTGCCCCATACGAGCTGCAGCAGAATATCTCCAAGGAGACTAACCTGAACAGCATGTATTACAGCGGTAAAGCGCTGAGCAAGTTCGCGACTCTCGTTTGGACTGTTTCCCAGCTTGGCGGTGATTTGCACGCAGCCAGCGATGCCTTCCAGGAGCTCAAGAGCAGCTTTGCACGCTTTGTTAATAACGAACAGGAGTATCCTCTCGCATACGACTCCGTCTGGAAGGGTGTTGTCTCGACAGCAGGATACAAGGGCGACTTGAACCAAGATTTTGGAAACACCGCGTACAACGATCACCATTTCCACTATGGCTACTTCATCCAGGCTGCGGCTATCATTGGCTCTCTTGACTCCAGCTGGCTGGCCCAGAACAAGGACTGGGTCAACATGCTGGTCCGCGATGCCGGCAACTCAGTGGAGGATGACCCGCACTTCCCTTTCTCTCGCGCCTTCGACTGGTTCAACGGTCACTCATGGGCCAAGGGTCTTTTCGAGTCCTACGATGGCAAAGACGAAGAATCCACTTCTGAAGACACCATGTTTGCGTATGCTGTGAAGATGTGGGGTCGTACGATCGGTGACGCGAGCATGGAGGCTCGTGGAAACTTGATGCTGGGCATCATGCGCCGATCCCTGGACAACTACTTCCTCATGCGCAACAACAACACCAACCAGCCTCCGAACTTTGCCGGAAACAAGGTCACCGGCATTGTAAGTATAATCCCAGCTCATATCTGCTTTCCCTCACCTTGATGACCGTACCAATACTAATTTCTATCCCACAGCTCTTCGAGAACAAGGTCGACCACACCACCTACTTCGGTAACAGCCTGGAATTCATCCAAGGAATTCACATGCTCCCTCTCCTTCCCAACTCCGCCTACACACGAACCCCGCAATTCGTGGCAGAGGAATGGGAAGCCATCTTCGCGCCGAATGCCTCCACCCCTGCCGACAAAGTCGAGGGTGGCTGGAAGGGCGTCCTGTTCGCAAACTTGGCCCTTGTCAACCCCAAGGCGTCATGGAGCTTCTTCGCTCAGCACCACTTTGACTACAGCTGGATTGACGGCGGTGCCACACGCACATGGTACCTCGCCTATGCCGCTGCCCTTGGCGGTTTCTAGGTTCAAGTTCAGGTGGCGGTATTGAACATTTGAACGTGGCGTCGTTGGCGTTTTTTCATTCTCATTTTCTATTATGTTGTTTTGTTTTTCTCTCTATTTCTCTCTTTCTTACAATTTCTTTTCCTCTTCTCTCATCTTGCTCTCTTTTTTTTCGGCGCCTGGCTTCTCGGTCTTGTTTCATCGGGTTTTTTCAGTAGTTATTTCTCGTAATGATGGATATATAGTAGCTTGTTATGGTGTTTATGAAGGAGGAAGGTGGTCCAGGGCGCAAATGGTTGGTCCCAACCTGACGTTGTGTTGGGCTAGGTAACTTGCCCTAATAGGGATGATATATGCCACTGAGATGAAGCGATTCCACGATAGTAGTACTACTTAGAGGCTTAAAAAATTAATTGACTATTCTTCCAAGTTTCTTCTATTTTAACTATCATGTTCTTGTGTACTGTCATGTATTAGACGCGCTTCCGCGCCTCAGGTCGTTTTGGTCGCACCTAGGTACTGGTTAGGTCCCTTGAGAGACGTACTGACTTAATACTAGATAGTGGTACCTTCTTCAGGGCCAAGATATATATACATTGGGTCCGGCGGGGACCTCGGGACCTTGAAGTCCCCACTGAGCACCGATGAGAGCCAATCTTACTAGTACTACTACTATCCTAAGAAACTTCGTAGACACGAAAGATTGAATTAGTGATGCTCGCCACCGAGCAAGAGAATTTTCAATTTATTCTATTTCATCACATCATAATATCAACAGTCGTAGTCGTAGCAATCATCAGGTCAGCCCACCAACAATTCTCACTCAAACCCTCGGCAAATCCAAATCAACCACCCAAGGCGCATTAACCGGCTCATAATAGATATCCACAATACTAGCATTGACAAACAAAGTCTCATCGCCGAAAGCAAGCGGTCGCTGAGCCTCGGAGCTAACATCAAGATAGACGCCTCGTTTTTCGATCATATCTTTCTTGTCAACAGGGATTTCTTCCAGCTTGATACTAGCACTGGCACTAGCACCCTCCTTACTGTCCTTCTCAGAGGCCTTCGTCCTGTCATACGTGCCCCGCACTGCCCCCCATCCTTCATGAATATGTCCGAAAAGATAGAGTCTAGGCCTTGCGCGCTCAGCCGCGCGCATTAGATGTTCACACCCGACGTGCTCCGTCCGTCTGCCATCACCAACGCAGTCCAGGACCCCGGCAGGCGGGCCATGAGTGATCATAATATCGATATTTGGGAAGTCCGGGACCGGGTTTGCAGGAACAGGGGCCTCGGACCCAGGCGCGGGAAGATTGAAGCGGTCTTCGTTGCGGTCATATGCGAACGCCCAGTTGCAGAACTCGGGTTGGTAGGGCGAGGCGTAGACGGTGAATGTTGCGCCAGAGCGTAGGGTGAATGTGTGGATTCCTTCGTCTGGGATATCGGATTCCCGCGGCGCGGGCAGACTCGTTGGTGTAGAGGTCTTTTATGTCGCGGATGTAGGCTTGTAGTTTTGCGGGCGGTGGAATTGTTCCTTCGCGGATGGCTTCGAGGCGGTCTTGTTCGTCTTTGTGAAGGGGGATGTCTTTTGTGCCGAAGTATTCTGTTCGCCGGTGCTTTCTGTAGCCGGTGCGGAGGAAGTACTCTTCGTCTAAGGTGATGTCGTGATTGCCTGCGATCACGAGCTTTAGTTCGGCGGGCGCGGCTTTAAACATTGCGATGGTTTCTTCATGCTCGGTGCGGTAGCCGACCTTTGTGAGGTCGCCGGAATGGAGGAGGATGTCGGCTTCTGGGAGGGGACTGCGGTAGGCATGGTCCTTTCTTGAGGACGAGTAGGGACTGGTGGTGTGAGTGTCCGAGATCATGCAGATGCGTGTTTTGATACCCGCAGTTGAGGCCATGCTTGAAGCCCCGGGGATGATATGAGAGAGGATAAACTTGGTGGGGAGAATGCTTGGATGAACCTTTTCCTGTCTTTTGGAACGAGGAAAGGAATGGTGCAGAGGGGTGTGGGGTGATGTGAGGAGGGAAAAGGGAAGGATGAATCACAGCCTCAAACATGGAAATCGTCCCGGATCACTTGTGGTAGGCTAGGCTCCTATGCTATAACAGATATTCCTACTGGTGCATTGTGCTCCGAAACAGGTCAAATGGAGGCAACCATAATCATCATGAGTATTTATAGCAGGCTTCAATCTGATATTCGGTCTAATTGCTACCTTAGGATGGGCTAGTGGTTGGCCTTATCGACATGGGACGACGTCAGCCCCGCAGAATGTTGAATGGGATGGGATGTGATGGCCATGAGAATGGGATGGGATGGGATGATCTACTGTGGTTAACTACGACTTGATAAGACATGGCATCCTACAATACCAGGTGCTGCGAAAGCAGGAAATCACAAGTAACGTAAACAGGAAAATAGATTCCCATAGAATTGACGGCTCAGAGCTCTACAGACATTGCATCCGTGGATGCCCAGATCATGACAAGTTTTCTGGTAAACATAGCTGAAACTCCGATAACCACCCGTGCATCGACAACCCACGCGGTATATTAACCGAATGGCTTTCCCTTTTTGTTTTTCGTTTACTTGCGGATCGCACGCTGGTAGAAAGCCAGCTCCTCACCCTCCAGGATGTAACCGTCGACACGGCCGGACTGGCCAGGTCGGGAGGAAACAACGGCGTACAGGCGACCGGACTCGAACTGACGCTCGATGGCACCCTCAACCTTGCCCTGGTCGGCGTAACGCTCAGCCTGCTTCTTGGTGACAGACTTGCTCTTCTTCTCCTCGGTGACCTCAGTCTTGGCCTGGCGACGGCGACCGATGCCCTGGCCATAGTGTGCCTCGTACCATTGACGGAAGGGGGCAGCGTCGATCTGAACGACGGCGGACTTGGTCAGGGTGTTTGTGCGGACCAGCTCGTTGTTGGAGGGGTGGAAAGAGACACCGATGACACGGGTCTTGCGGGCAACACCCTCGGAGCCCCAAGAGAAGTTACCGGACTCGAGACGGAGAGCACGGAACTTCTGGTTACCACCACGGGTGCGGACCAGGTGGATGCGCTTGGTGCCAATACGGGTGTTGGCGGGCTGGCGGCCCTTCTCGAAGGCTCTGTTCAACGGGAAGACAAGTCAGAATTTGGCCCACAAAAGAACTTTCTTCGGTTGCATCTTCAAATCTCGAATCATTTCCACGCAATAACCACAGTAACCATCCCCTTAGACAGACAAGCCTCCTCCTTTGTGCAACACGAGAACGGCAGAACAGAAAAAAAAAATCATGAATGGATGGTGTCGTACCTCTTCTTGCGGTAGTAGGCGCGCTTGGCACCGGTAGCGCTGCGCTTGTGACGAGAATCGCGAGAGATACCCATGTTTGCGGTTGATGGATGGAGTCTGGTTTAACAAGACAAGATTAGAACTCGATCGGATTGGTGCGTTTGACCCTGTATATTCCAGTTTCCACAACTTCTGTTTCGACGGGGATAATCGTGCAAGAAGATCGGTAATTGAATTGAAAATTTGGCAATGTCGTGTTGTTGGGTAGCGGCGAAGGATTGAATTGAACGTATGTGGGATGTCCAAGGGAGGAAAGGAACGAATGTCGAAGTTCGATTTTCAATTTCAATTTCGAGATCCACGGTGGAATTCTTTGTCCCCCTCACGCAGCGATTGTCGGGACGAAGCAGAAAGTAGGAAACTGGAAACTGAGGGCGATTCTCGAGGATAACTCACCCCTAACTCTGCAGCCACCAAAATAACACGGAAAGTTGTCGTGGGTTGTCGTGGGAGATACTGTCGTCGAGCGGCGGAGGATTGAATATTCCCTGGCCCAGTGTGTTACTCGCTTGTGCGGTTGCCCTAAGCGAACTAACCCGGTTTGGGTGTAGCGCCACCGTGTGCGGTCCCGTGATCTGTTATCCGGGCTTAGTCATCTATCAGCCTTGGCATTTATCTTAGGGTGATCCTAGAATGGTCCAATGACTCTAACAATAGTCTTTCTCATTGCAATAGCTGCTCTGCTATTTCTCCTCTATCTAGCTGACTACATTGCATACACTTTCACCCCATTCTCTCCACCCTCTATTGCTTCTTCCCACCCTTCTCCCGCTCCTCCTTCACAATGCGGCTGATCCGCTGGAACGTCCCGAATCCCTCCACCAAACACGAACCGAACCACGCAAGCCATAGCCCCGACAAGAACGGCACCCCATGTGGCTTCAACTTAGTCAGAGCCAACAAAACCGACTCGAAGATATGAATGCCGACCGTGATGGGAAACAGGTAGGGCTGGATATTGTACACAAAGTGCGCAAAGTCCGGAACGAACTTGTAGCCAAAGTTCTCGTATACAAATGCTCCAGGCAGGAGGTTCTCGCGACTGAAGCAGGTGATGTACAGGAAGGCGCACAGGGCAAAGATCACAATCTGGTGGCCCTGCGGAGCACGGTATTCGGTCAATGTCACGTCGGATCGGCCAAGTTTCTGCAGACTATCCTTGTGCAGGCCGACCAGCCGACCGCGGGCTTCATTGAAGCTGGCCATGGGCGGGTCGATGGGGATCCCGTAGCGGATTCCGTTGGCTCGAATGGTCAGGTCGGAGAGGGTGAGGTCCTCTAGGGTTGCGCCTTTGGCTTCGCTGGCTGTGATGCGGGAAAAGGCTTGTAGGTATAGCTGTAGTGAATCGCCGTGGTCGGCGTTCATGTGTTTGATGATGAAGTCCTTGCCGGACATAGTGAAGTAGTCGGCCGAATATCGGAGGGAAGGGTAAGCGTCGGTGTTGAACTGGTTGAATTGAGATAGTGACAACTCCTTGTGAGATTTAAGAGTATGTCGTGGGCGTTGCGATAGGCAGTGACAGGGGAAAAAGGTGGGAACTTGAAGTCTGAAGATCTCATGGATCCACGCCAAGCCCGAACCTCGGCCTAAGCCTCATGTGCGGCTGCATGGGTTGGGTGTGATTGCAGCAGCCAATATGCAATAAATTTGAGCCATCGTTCAGATTTTATCACACAGCTACTAGTAATTTAGTATGTGGCTTGTAAAATATTATTATATGAGCAGAACACACTTCAGGGCTGGCAGTCAGTTTATCCGCTGGATTCGATAGTACTTAAGGCCGGTAATATAGTACAGGAAGGGCATGTGGAAATATATACATGGGTAGCTATCTACGACAAAATTTCAACTTGAACTTGAGTTTCTTTTAGAAAACCACTCTTGGAACGTGCTGCTTGATCAATTGGCAATTACTACCTTATTCTCAATTTGACTGAAAGTACAAACCTACTCTCATTGATATATACATATAGTAGTACAAGATCCAACGTATCGACTCCGGCGCCGCGCCTCCAGTACCGTGGGTAAGGCTCTGTCTGACCGATCCAGATCAAATAAGAGAAGATAGAAATTAGGCGATGATCAAGCGAGGGCTCTATGAAATCATGCAGAGCACAGAAGATTGAAAAAAAAAAAGGAATCGGACGTTATCATCATATGAAAGGCGACCACTGCAAATGCGAACACCGTGGAATAGCGAGGACATCGACTAAATGGGCCGGGGACGAAGACAGAGACGGAAGTAAAAGGAAAAGAAAAAGGATATAGGAGATATAAAAAAGGAAATGACGACTGATTTTATGCACTGTAGCCGACGCGATCAACTCCTGTTTTCTTTGAGCGAATATTCTCCAACGAAAGGAGTAGATGGGATGCAGCTTACATTAGAGCAATGGTGAGGTCACCGTGGATGCGAGCCTTGAGTTCAATCTCAATCTCCAGATTGAGTTCCAGCTTCAGTTTCATTCCCTCCTCATCGTCGATGCTTTTCTTCTTCTTATCGGCAATGTTCATGTCGGTGGAATTGCCCTGCCAGGGTGGCATCGAGGTGTCGCCGGTCATTTTGGTCATTCCAAATTGATCGTAGTCCTCGTCGTCAGGGTAGTAATCAGAGTATTCGTCCTCATCGGTGTACTCCTCTGAGTCTTCTTCATCGTCGTCTTGCTGTTGCGGCTGTTGTTGCCGGCGGCGCTGAAGTTGCTGGTTCTTAGCAGCGGGCTTGGGTTGATCCTCCTCCTCGTCTGAGTATTCATAGTCATCGGCGCTGTCATAATCCTCATCATCGGAATATTCGGGCACTTGGAACTGCTTTTGCTGCTCCTTGGGCTTCTCGGCGGTGGCCATGATGTTTTGGTGGGGATGGGGACGGGGATGGGGACGAGGATGGAAATAGAATGAGTAGGACGAGGTATTTCGAGATTAATGGATTAAGGAATCCAACTTGAATGAGAATAGGAATAGAACGCTAAGGATTGGAGAAAAGAGAGGGGAATGAGGAAAGCGGTGATATGATATGAAGGGGCAGGACTAGATCGTCACCTCCGACTGCCATGACGTTGGCGGCGGGTGAGATGGACTCTCCACCAGCAAGTGCTCAGCGGTAATATAGTTACATGGAATTGGATACCTGTCACAAGTGGTACATGTACCTGTCACGAAGTCCTTTTGTGGCTAGAGAAGAGGACCACCGGCGTCATGCCATGCTTCGTGCCACGACGGGCGTGGAGATATCATGGAAGTTCTATTTTTGGGCGGCATCTACCGGCCTCCCAGTCATACCCAGCCAAGGCAGCCAACAAGTGCTGGTTCCCCCCTGGCTTGACCCGTGGAAACAAGAGTTTCGGCCGGGCTGGAACTTCCAGGATCAAAATCTGCCAACTTCCAGAACCCGCTTAACCAAAGTTGCCAACTGTTGAGAGGGAGAGTGCCTTACTCGACGTCATTTTAATGTCGAGTCCAACGGCGATTGGCAAGTGCGACCGTCTTACGTCGTTGTTTAATCTATAAAAGTGGGTCGCACCTGCCAAAATGCACCGGCGCATTCCCTGATTGGTTGATTACATAAGGTCGATAGACACGGACATTTTCCACTGCTGATCCGATCCGCCTAATTCATATCAGGGAAAGTCTTTGGCTGCAGGGTACTCCGTATTCTACTACTGTAGACTTCTACATTAGCCCTGGAGTACAGTATATACCTCCGTTACTCCATACTTTCACCTTAATGCACCACATCCCTGCTCCCCCCTCCGACGTCATTCCAGCCTTTCGTCTTGTCTGGCATGTTTCTTGAGCCACAAAACAGTACCACACAATTCAATTGACGTCTCGTCTGACGTCGGAGGCGGGTCTCCCCACGTTCCATCTTCATCTTCGGCCGGTTTTATGCCTTTCCAAAGTGGCTTCTTCTAGACCGCGTCATTGCAATACATCCTCATTACACAGCGGCGCTTGGTCCTTCATAACCCTTTTCATCTGCATCGGACCACTTCATATTCTCCGCTTCCCCTCTTCCCCTCCCATTGCTTTTCTTCTCTTCTCTTTCCACTATGGCCGATCAAGAATCCTCTAACCCCAACCCGGAGTCCACCCCTACAACCCCCAACAAGCCAAAGCGTGCCCCTCCTAAGCTGGGAAAGAAGACTCCAGCCAAGCAAGAGCAGACCCCTCCTCCTTCCGAGCAAGGTCAACAAGATCAAGATAAAGATCAAACAGACAAAGATCAGACCGAAGAGAAAGACCAGGATCAAGAATCAGAGCAAAAGGAAGAAAACCAAGAGCCTGAACCCGAGCCTGAATCCCTTCAACAAGAACCCGACTCCGATCACGAGAAGGAAACTACCCAGAACGGTAACGCTCATAAAGAAGAAGAGCAAGAGCAAGAACCCGAACCCGAACCTCAACCTCAAAAAGAAGAACCCCGTCGCCGTCGTCGCCCGCGCCCATCCCGCAACGACATGGACGCTCAACCTCAGCAACGCCAGCGCACTCGCCGCACCCGCCAGCCACAGCAGCAGCAAGGTGGTGATGGTGGCCCACTTGGTGGTCTTGGCGGCGTCGATCAAGCCGGTCAGTTAGTCCAGAACACAGCCGGCAACGCTTTGAACGGAGTCACTGGATCCGCCGGGAAAGCCGTCGGCGGCATTCTGGGCGGAGGTGAAAAAGAGGAGAAGGATGATGGAGGTGGTCGGGACGAACAGCTGCGTCTGCGACTGGATTTGAATCTTGATATTGAGATTCAGCTCAAGGCCAAGATTCATGGTGATTTGACTTTGGGATTATTGTCAGTATTGCCCTTTCTTTTATATCTCCCCCCCGGTTCTTCCAGACGTCCTTCATTCGTCTTCTTCCTAATTTGTACTAACTAACCTTGTAGGAATTAATTCAACCCGAGTATAGTGGATGAACTGCAGAATACCCTTCTGTCCACAATGCTTATACGTTTGATACCTCTGCGAGCGACGACTCATGTACGGTGATGCAAGATGCAGGATTGCATAGCTGGCCGGTTTTGATTATGACTGCGCACGTCCTGCTTTTTTATTTTTTATTTTCATTTACTTGTTTTTCTCTTTTTATTACCTCTCCTCATTTGGTGTGTCTAGGTCTGTTCAATCCCTAGATTTGACTTGGCGCCTCCATTCAGGGTTTCGGTGTCTGGTCGTGATTGTACAGTATAATTGTTCTCCCATATAGTTGCCTCGGCGAAGGGATAATCAAGACCCGTACTTGTCTACTCAGTGACACGTTGCTTATCCAAGACCCTTGTAATCAGTACCTGTAAAATATCGATTCACTTGATTCCATGGTATTTGCTACCCGTGTTGGATCGGAGTATCGGTGACGTGGTTGTGTTACTGTCAGCGCCCAACCAGTCGGGCAGACGTGCCACGGACATGGAAGGTTGGACATTCCTCGTCTAACTTCAAGTTGTCTGGTTGAATACTCAATTGCGATGGAAGGGATATATGCATATTTTTATCGAGATGATATGGTGGTATGTGCTGGATTCCAGGTGTGTAAGATGTGCAGCCGGACGGATATGCCATCCGTCAGTCTATTTGCCCAAACAAAACGAAACAAAAGCCGAGTACACCGAGAGGATACCGGTAATGAACACGCAGAGAAAAGGCAGCAATGCGCTCAGAAAAAAAAAGGAGAAAAAAACAACAACAAAAAACAACAGCCAACTAGCATTGCACCGAGTCTTTTTTCCTCTAGACCGTGGAATTCATTACATCAATGTCCCAAATGAAGAGATGATTTGCCGCTTTTTCACCTTTATAGCCCCGCGATATACATTAGTCCATATCCGAGGGTGACGATCACTACGAAGGACATTAAGCTTGATGGGATACCGCGAGTGATGAAATGGCGGACTTGGAGGTAGCGCTGGCCGGTTGTTGGGACCTCGGTCATGATGGCAGCTATTAAAACAGGTCAGTATTCACATCTAAATTACAAGACCAAAGGGATACGCACTCATATTGGGGAACCCGCTTGTGGGCAGGGCCATTGCAACGGAACACATCAGGGCACTGGCCATGACCAAAAGATTGGGGTGGGGGTTTTCCATGTTGACACCGATTTGACGGACCAGAGGCAGGATAATCAGAGCAGCAACGGTATGGGAAATGAAGGTGGCAATGACAAGAATCAAGGCGCAGAAGACGAGGAGCACGCTATATAGACTCAGGTGCTCGACACGTTCGGTGATGCTTCCAGCGATGGTGTGCAGAAGACCAGAGGAGGTGACGGCCTTACCAAGACACAGTCCACCAGCAGCGAGAATGATGATCGTCCAAAGAAAATTGTTAAAATCTTCCTTGTTCAGAATACCCGTGCCGAAGAAAAGCACAAGGGGAATGATTGCTATGACACCCATATCGCCAAAGACATGCTCGAGCTGGTGACTCACGCACCAGAGCGCGATCGTTCCGAGAGTCACGGCGCTGATGAAGTATTGAATACCAGTGAAGCGGTCCTTGACCGGGCGCATGGGGATAATAGTCGTGTTGCGTCCCGGGTGGAATGTTGCCAGGAGGAGGGCCCAGATCAGGAAGATGCAAATAATGCAGACAGGCAGCGCGATGAAGAACCATGTGCCCCAGCTGATGCTGGGATACATGTTCTGTAGAGCAATGATGTTCTGCGGCGAAGCGATGGGCGAAGCTGCACCGCCGACATTGGCGGCCAGAGCAATACCCAGGACCAGTGCCTTCGCAAAGTTCGAGTCCGGGGACAAGTTTCGAAGAAGAGGTTGGATGATCGAGTAGCAGAGAACGGGCGACGCAACGTTACTGATCCACATGCTCAGGAACATGCTTACAAACATATTGGTCAACAGCACGGTCTTGGGCTTGGAGCCAGCCTTGCTCAGAACAAACATGGCCATGCGTCGGGCAATATCATATTTGGACAGAGCTGCAGCGATGGTGAAACCACCGAGAAGAAGCATGATAACTGGCGTCCACATAGCTGCGAATACCATGCCAACAGATTCCTTTGGACCAAGTCGCTTGTGCGGCTTTTCCTCGGACCGCATGATACCCAACACAACGACCAGGAACGGAATCAACAGTGAGGTCACGAAAAGCGGAATGGCCTACAGAGTATCATGTCAGAAATTCGGATCTCCCATAAAAGTCAAAATATCAAAATGCTTACCTCAGTAGCCCAAAGAAAACTAACAAGAACCAGCATTGCAAGGCAGTTCTGTTGCTCGGGTGTCTCCATCAAGGGCGTGGCCAGCAATGCTCCGAATATAGCAAAGCTGAAGACCAGAGTACCGAAGCTGAGACTGCAGAGCCACGTGGGAAAGTGTATGCTTCCAAGGGGGGTTCCAATCTCTGTAGTTCGAATTTCTTGCTTGTCACCCTGGCGGCGTGCCGTGGCTGGATCCTCATCACCACCCAGGAGAGTTCGACGGATACCGACATTCGCGGCCTGCGCACGGCGTTCGATCTCAATCATTTCGCGCCAGACAGTGTTTCGCTCCCAGACCACATGCTCACGTAAATGTAGACGCAGTTCCCGGCTAGCCAAAGGTCGACTACCCTTGGTGACAATTTCAGCATAGATACCCTCTACCTTAGTGATGTAATCATCAACAGCAGACGTGGTGGACTCAGTAAATGGCAGCGCTGGGTTGACAACCGAACCGAGGTAATCCCGACGCATATTGCGGAACAAGGTCTTGTCGTACTTCTTCAAGGCCTTGGAGAAGCCGGTCTTGTTCAGCTCGATGAACGAACGAAGTTCACAAAGAGAGACGTAGGCTTCGACGAGACGCTTCTTCAACGAGACTCCTGTATTGTACAGATCGAGAAAAGCCTGGTCACTCAGGTCAGAATCCTGGGGCCCACGGCTGCTTCCGATGCCAAAGAAGGCCGAGTCCGCCATGTCGCCGGCGCGATCTTCCGTTGTAGACTCTCCATCGGTCGACTGCATGAGTCTATTGCGAGGGTTGAGAGCCGGAGGGTAAACGTCGTCATCGCTATCATCTGCATCATCACTGACGCCGCCTGATTGGCGACGATGAGGCTGAGTGTAGCCGGTTCCTGGGCGAGAGCTGGTACTCAGATTTCTCGCCTTGACCACGCTCTCGCTCACAGGGTCCATATTGACACCGTCTGTTTGCAGAAGATACTCAGTGCCCTCGTGTATCAATTCATCTGTAAGTTCAAAAATCTCCCTTTGCTTTTGCTGGAAAAAGGTGCAAATCTTGTCCAGTTCCGCATCGAGGGCACGCTTGAACACACCGTCCGGGTTATGCACTTGTGCGCCGGACAAGAGTGGAGCGGACTCTACGTCTGGGGCGGACTGTTCATCGGGCCGATTAACTTGCTTCTCAAGAGTATAGATGCTAAGATGAAGAGCGGAACGTTAGCCACAGGAACGATACGACCAGTCCGCACGCGAACCGCATGCAACTATCCCTTCCTGTGCGATGTGACACCCGTTCCGAGATACACATTCAGATGTACCTCCGAGGGCATGACCACATATAGTTAAGGATCGCGGCTGTTCATTCCAACCACAGAGCAAGGGCAAAGGAGCCAGAACAAACTCACAGTTTCTTCAGATTGCTGTACGCAATATAATTCGAACTCCAATCCGGCACGGCATTGAACTGAATGCTGTGTGAAAACTTCATGTTGGCGAGTTTTTCGGGATCAGTATCAACCTGTCCAAGGACAATACGGCGAGCTCGACGTTGAAGAGCTTCAGGCCAGAGTCTAAGACGAGAGGAGCGGTAGCCCCGCGGGCGTTCCGATGTCGCAGTTTTCTCCCAACCCTCGACCTTTTCGGATCGAAGTCCCGCAAGCGATTGTGAGCTAGCAGCTGGCTCGAACGGCCGCGAAGCGCTCGTCGATTGTTTTGTGCGCGCAGCTGTAGACCCGAGAGCTCGTGGAGCTAACGGACGAGTGGTAGAGTTGAAATCGGTGAGTTCGATGGATCCGCGGCTTGGGGAGGTAGCCACTGTCGTTGAGGGCCCGGAGGGAATTCGGCCAAGAGCAGGCAATTGCGCTTTTTAGAGGAGGGGGGTCCGGTCGACGAAATGAGGAGTTGCGGGGCGCGGTCAGGCAGACTGAGTGGGCGGGTGTGTGGTCAGCTGGAGCTGGCTTCGTGGGTTGCACTGATGGTCAGGCTGGAAAGGTGGTGAGCGCGGCTGATCGCATTCGCATTCGACGTGATATCGTCTCCTTTTATTCTCCGAGACACTGACGGGACATGAGCATGGACCTTGCTTGCAAGCCAAGAGGTCCTTTTTCGCGATGACTTCAGGGACCGTTGTATGCCGTATTGAGAATAGTTCGATGCTGAGTCAGCGTGGCTGTGGCCTATCAGCCGCATGCTATATCAAGCATTTTACATAGTATACCCTGAGTCAAGGTAGTCTAACACCTGGGCATACTATGGGATTGGAGGTTGGAATAATATGTATATATTGGTATACTAGTCACTCAGTTGTACTAGAATAGCTTGGTGAAGCATAAATGATTCCATATGGCCAAACGTGAACTGATACACATAATATACATTGTTGAAAGATTGCTGAAAGACCATGTTTAAACCGTCAACCCCAAAAGACAGAAGCACGCACTCAATGATTATATTAACGACGACGGGGCGCCAGACCCAAGTTGGCACGTCCAGAGATACCAATCTTGTGCTGCCCGTCCCTCCGGTCCCACACACCACTACGGCCCTCGGCGATCGCGATCAGCTCGTTTGCGACACGGTGCGCGAGATGCGCATCACGACGCTTCTCCGAGCCATCGATAATCCACTTGATTGCAGTGCGACGGCGCTGGCGGAGGGTCAGGGGGTGGGGGACTTGCACGGCAGTACCACCACCAGCAATACCCTTCTGTTGACGAATGCGGAATACAGGGGCCACCGAGTCGACAATCAGAGTGAGATAAAGAACGGGATCGAGAGGCAGTTGAGGAGCTGGGGGAGCTCCAAGGAGAGGACGGCGGGATTGGATGTTGGGAGGGGATGAGGTGCGGAGGGTATCCAGAATGATCGACATGTTCTAGTGATTTATGGTCAGTTCGGACTTCGGAAATACGAATGAAGAGACATTTCGAACCTTTTGAGCGCGAGCCAGCTTGCCATCTTGCATCAGCATCTTGGTGAACTGGTCTTGCATGGTATCGTAGCGTTTCCGGAAGTTCAATGTCCCCCGCGGGGCCTCGGGCTCGGCGAACTTCAAGCCTGGGATCCGCTCAGCTGCTTGCTCTTCCACTCCCTGAATCATGCTCGCAAGCATGGCGGCAGATGCATCGCTCTCGGGTTGAGAGTTTTGGGTCTCGGGCAGACGGCTACGAGCGGAGGTCGAGAACGAACGGCGGCCCTTTTTG
The DNA here is from genome assembly GCF_028828005.1 of Penicillium manginii. Classification (NCBI taxonomy): domain Eukaryota; kingdom Fungi; phylum Ascomycota; class Eurotiomycetes; order Eurotiales; family Aspergillaceae; genus Penicillium; species Penicillium manginii. Next base: position 2,953,847 of record NW_026643103.1, on the reverse strand, counting down.
AGCTGGTCTTGCATGACCTTCGGCATGTGCTTCATGGCTTCTTTGTCACGGGAGAGAATCTGTAAATGGGATCCAGAGTTAGCAAGATTCTTCGAGTGCTTATTTTTAAGTCTTGCTCACCTCCTCGACCGGTGTTCCTTGCTCCAGTTCGGGAGCCGTAGGCTGTCCATCGCAGCTCTTTTCCTTGCTCATAATTCGGTCCACCTCGGCAGCCTCTTCGCTAACATGGGGCAGAGGATCTTGAGTTGGAAACTTCTGCTCCTCGGGAGGAATAACCTTCTTGTCACTCTTGGACGAAATCCATCTTGTCTGAATCGAGGCGGACTGTTCGGCGCGGAATCGGAGAGGGGAGGCGATGTTGCGAGGTGCGAAGGAGGCGGGCTGGCGGAGAGCCGCCGCTGCCTTCTGTGCTGTAAAAAGGTTGAGTCTGGGTGGCATTGTGTGGAACAGACCTCATTCGACGACCGGGTGGGTTGAATTCGAGAGTCGAAGGTCAAGGTTAAGGTCGATGGCGCGCGGTCTGCAATTTTCCGGATGCTTAGTCATGAATTTCAATGACTTCAGCCACGCCGCCGTGCGAAACAAGGTTGATGAACTATGCCCAACGTTGGATTAACGTCATTGTGCACATCGGTTGCAGCCTCGCGACTAATTTTTTGTTTGTTTCAAACTGAATTGCGCTGTTTGCCCAATTTTTTGAGGACTCATTGACGAGACATTGAATCTTGCGACTCAATTTTCACGATCATTCCGCAACACGAGCCCTGAGTCACAATAGCACCATCACAATAATGGACGCAATCATATATGTAAAATCTCCATCAATGAACAAGTCTCAGTGAACAAATTCCAACAAAGAAAAACAACCACCAAAACGCAATCCTTCGTCATGCTTTCTGATTTGCCATCGGAGATCATCTATCATATCGCACTGTATTTACCGACCGCAAATGCGTTGACAAATCTGTCGCAAACTTGTCATAGGCTCTACAGGATTATCTCCGCGGATGAGTACCGACTTTTCCGAGCTTTAGTACAAAGCAAATTTCCTTGTACCCCCACACCAGCGTTCTGGAAAGATGCAGCGTGCGCCCTCACATCGAGGTCGCGTGCTCTTGACAGACTCGGCGTAATCGGCCGCTTTATCGTCTTACCTGAAACTGTCACTCGCATTGGCTGTCAACAGACAACTCGACGAGACAATCCTACCCTGGGATACAGGCCTGCAATTGATTCTTACGAGATCTGGAATGGTGCGGCCTGGGCAGATCGGAAGGAAGTCCTCGCATGGGGCGCGGCACATCAGCTTGTGGTGCGGGTAAAGCAATCGGGCAAGAACCCTCACATGAATTGGATTCTTTTCAATGACCTGGAGGATGTCAGTAGCTACGAGGATATCTGTGGCGTGCATATAATGCAGCCAGAGTTGAGCAAAGAGACCGACACAGAAAATTTGATCTTTGGCCGCAGGAGGGGCGACATCGTTCACCTTGCAGTTTCTCCTTCCCAAGAACACCATGAGTATCGCAAAAAGTTCAAGACATACGGCTTGGAACTTGACAGAACAGATGTCAGCCAAGGCGCACACTCGACACTATCTGCTCATTTCGACGATGGATCGATTGCATTCTATAACACCGCTAGTGATCAAGAGGAGGTCGACGCATTCGCCTGGATCCGCAATGAGACGGGCAGCCTAGGGCGGAGTCGTTACTCGAAATTGCTATCCCCATCAAAAGTCGCAGTGGCAACCGGGGAAATGGAGAGGCCTCTTTCAATCTCAACAATTTCTCCTGAAGGGGTCTCCCTAGATAGGGTGATAGATGTTCATTCTTTGGACATAGAGGAGCGGATTAATCGCGTCCATGCCAGTGTTACTTCAATTGCACCCCTCGACACTTTACAATCTCACAGCGAGTCCCCGGGTCACATATTCCTTGCTGCATGGGGTGATCGTACTATACGGTTTGTTACCCATATCTACAGTCAGCCCCAAATTTAACAACAGGTGGTGACTAACATTACCTTAGACTTCACGATCTTCGTTCCCCGCGATCTTACGAAAAGACATATCGGGATACGACAGATGGAAACCTCGTGTATTGCGTGCATTCGCTTGGAAACGATCGTTTCTTGGCTGGTTCAAGTGGAGATGGTTTGGTGAAAATGTTCGACTTGCGCATGGGGAGAAGCTACAATTATCGAGAAGCGCAAACACCACAGGCGTCAAATAAAGGCAATAGAGATGATCGACCAAGCAACGATTTCTCCATGTTTCTATCCGCCAATCTCCCACCGGATCTCACACGTCATATTCCTCGCCCTCACAGGAGAGGTCAACAATCATATCGTGGTCCCATATACAGCATGTCCACTCCATCCCCATCCTCACCAACTGTGTACACTGGTGTCGTGGATGGTATCATACGCCTTGATTTTGCCTCTACAGACGACTTGACTGGCCCGGTGAAGGAATGGTACGACTATAACCTCGATTTAGGCGTTGAAAAAGGTCAGCCTGGAGTTGCGGCTGCTGAGGATCAAGTGTTTAAAATTGCGGGCTATGAACGCCCGGCTCAGGATGATTACACCACAACTTCCAAGCTGCGGACACAGCATGGATACTGGTATCTGATGCCCAATGATATGGAGAATGAGATGGTAACTGGTTGGGATAGGCGATGGGAGCCGCTCGCGAAACCTGGTGCATGGAGAAGGCGGGATTAAGACGTACACTTAGATCTATGATTTTACACATTTACACAACTACTGAATGACTGCATATACTGGCGAGTTTACACATACATACAGGACTCCGATATGACATACTACGGAAAAAATAAACCTATAGTCAAAAATATCTTGGTCTTTCAGTGGTCAAACCACGGTCTCGGCCCGGTTTCGAGCCCACAAAATAGTAGTAAATTCTCCTAGGACACGACGTTCATATGTTTTAAAGTTAAGTATAGAGTGTCTTATTGCAGAATTTATGCGCGCTGAATAGGCAATTTGGTTTCTTTTTCTCCAGTTATCAGTATTTTCAGCATTCATTTAGCAAGTTAAACCGAAGTAGCCTCCGATCAGTTTTCTCTCTCTACCCGTCAGACACGCGACGAAATTAGATAAAGGCATTGAAAAGGCACCTAGGCAGTTCAACAGAGAGACGAAATTGGATATTATCAGACTAAATCGCGTTAATGTCACGAAGGCAGGCAAGAAAGCGAAAAAGGGCAAGAAACCCATTAACTTCATTAACTTCGGATAAATCATCCAAGCCCTCAGGCCGCAACCAATCCCTCGAGAGACTTCTGCGCCTGAATACCTCGGTTCATGAGCTCTTTATAAGCTATAAAAAACCTCGTCAGTTCAAAATTTTTCATCGAGAGGAGGAGAAGGGTTCATCACATTCTGTTGGCTGGGTGGCGGGCTCTCCTACCGAAACGCTAGGATATTCGATGGCGGTTTCAGGGACGGAAATCTTGTTCAAAGTTAGAACAGTCCTAGATTGTGTTTTATGATCTGTTTGACATACACGATGGGCTTGAAGATCCGCATGAACCAAAGCAGCTGTCCTCTTGATATGATTCAACTGACTTTTCAGTTCTGATGGTTTTGCGGAGGACCAGAATGACGGAATACGGTACTTTGGGAGAAATTGCCGCAAGCTGTACCATCTTATCGACGACGATGGAATATTGAAGTTATTTTTCGCCAGCCAGCATAGTAGCTCCATGTGAGTGTATGCCAGAAATAGTCCTCGGTTGGCACATTGATCATCTTGTCTTGCGGCATTCATAAGTCTCCCATCTGATTCGGCACGGCGGGAGTATTCGTTCAGGAGCTCGCGGATTTTCTTCCTATCTAGCCGGTTAAGCTCCAGATTTTTTTCGATCTTTTGTATAATAGTAGCTGTCTTGATCAGGAAATCTACAGCTGTAATCTTTTCATGGGAAACTTCTTCCAAATTTCCATTCTGTGTCTGGGAAGCCATTTTGGTTGCACAGGGTTGGAAATGTGGCAGAGATACCTATGATAGTTAAGTTCCAAGTTTGAGACAAAGGCAAAACGAACTGCTTTTGTAACCCAGTGTCATTATGGCTTACTGTTATACTGTAAAAATTGAATATGATAGGAGCAGGTGACCTTGACCTGGATTTTTGGAAAACCAAGGTTCCAGCACGAATAGGCATTCTGGGGTGAATGTATCTCAAGAACGAATCACGGGAGACTTACCAATGGCATGATGAAGAAGGGCAGCACAGTGATACACTGGTCATACTTTTGCAGGATGCGGAGTGGTCATCGGCTGCTCTAGGCCGGGAGGCCGTCCCGCTGACGTTACCACTTGAAGCCGCACCAGTGGCCATTGGCCAGCCGTAATTTTAATACACACTCAAGTGTTCTATTACAGCCCAATCCGTGGATTATATCATCTAGTGACCCGCAATACTATACCGACCGTATAATATAGCAGTCAGTAAAGGCAACGATATTCGTACACCTTCAAGTTCAAGTTTGGCCTTCTTACTACTTTTCGGCTACTAGTATTTCTCCCATCACATATGCCAAGGTGTTAATGGATGAGACACACACTCGGACAAAAAGGTCCCCAAGCGAAACCCATGCCTGGATTCTTGGCAGCGGGACTCCATCTCTTGCATCGGCAGTTTATCTAGTACAGCGCGCCAAGCTGCCACCGGGAAATGTGCACATTTTGGATTCACATATATCCATGGGCGCAGCATTGCACGATATGGGTGACTCCAGCCATGGGTACGATCAGTTCGCAGGATGTCTGCCAATCCCAGCTGGAGCGCCTTTGAACGAGCTTCTGGGGTCTATTCCCTCAGGGAGGGATAGTGACCCTACAGTACTGGAAGAGATCCAAAAGGCAGAAGCGAGTCATATGCCTGCAAATCCGCACCACCGAACTAAATTCATTCTTCAAAAAACAAACAGCAAAGAAAATTTGCAACTCAATAAGCTGGGATTGAGCATCAAAAGCCGCGTGGATCTAGCATTGCTGATGATACGAAGTGAGAAACGCCTGGGCAGGAATCAAATTAGCGATTTTATGCCCAAAAATTTCTTCGAAAGTATGTTTTGGATCACATGGGCTGCCCAGTAAGCTAGGACTCGGGTGTTTGTGCTGAACTCGAACTCACGCTACTAGATTTGGTTTTCAACCCTGGCACAGCGCCATAGAATTCAGACGGACTCTTCGTCAATATCTCAAACAATACCCTCACCTGAGTATCCTCAAATGCATGGATATTACTGGACATTACCAGAACGAATCTATATTTCGACCTATATACCTCTATCTCTACAACTTAGGCGTGGACTTCCTCTTTGATACCAAAGTCACGGATATCGTTGTCACCGCTGCCCGAGACGGCCGACAAAGGGTATCTAGATTAAGTCTTATCGCCAATGGATTCCAGATCACAAAGGAGATAGATACACAAGATATAGTTATTATGATGCTGGGTTCCACCGTTTCAGGATCATCAAGCGGTACAAATAGCCACCATCCTGTTTCCAAGCCTATTGAACCGGCCGACGAGCTTGATGAGAATTGGGCATTATGGCTAGAGCTAGAGACCAATCAGCTCACATTTGGCAACCCTTACAACTTTTGCACTCGCCTGAACGAATCGATTTTAGCTTCCTTCACAATCACCACCGCAGACTCTTCCCTTTGGGAATTTTTGGTTTCCATAGCGGACCATTCGGCGGCTGGAACAATGATAATGCTACAGGAAAGCAATTGGAAGCTTCGCCTTTGCATACCTACGCAGCCCGTCTTCAGCCAACAACCAAGAGATACCTACGTGATCTGGGGCTTCATGTTGTTCCCGAGACGCAAAGGGAATTACGTCCAAAAATTGATGGAACAATGTTCTGGTGCCGAGATTCTCACAGAAGTGCTTGGACATCTTGGATACCCAACCTTGGTCCACCACACCATGACCATTCCTCGTCTCATGCCACGGATGACTTCCATGTTACTCGTCCGCTCGATGACCGACCGCCCTGAGATCGTACCTGCAAATTCATTGAATTTTGGCTTCATTGGCCAGTTTGTCGAAATTCCGCGGTACAGTTCCGTGGACATCAGCTATGGAATTCGTACTGCGCAGGTAGCTACATCGCGACTGATGGGGATTCCTTTGCCGAAAAATGCGCATGATGACCTTGCCTCTACGCCTATGAATTTGCTAAGGCTTTTTTACTGGAAATGACTGTCTCGTTGAATTAGTCGTGAGATACTGAATGATTTTGTGCTACAATTGAATGGATATATTCTAACGGAGGTATATGACCGATAATACCATATGGACAAAGATATAATGAGCGTAGGTAGTGCCATGGGCGGTGATCACTGAGGCAGATGTAGCTATCTAGGTGCGCTACGATGCGCTATCTACACATGGGGCTGACTCAGCCAAATAGGGACAAGGAACCCCAAGCGCTTGCCTTCTCTCATCGTTGCCATTTATGCGCAATAGACAGTTGATAAAGCTCAAATGGGCAAGCTGAGGTGGGAATCGCAATTCGTAAGTTAGAGTGACAACTTGACCTGCACCGGCCCGTTTCAACTGAGTTGGCTTAGGTATCATTGGGTGCATTTCGCCTCCTGGCACTGGAACTTTCACACAGCCCCCATAGGTTTAAGAATACCTTACTACCCAATGACTTGACTTCTTCCAAGGTTGGCCATATTTGCTTTTTTGTCGCCGGACCAAGCTAGATAACACCAAGCCAGATTAGAAGATGCCTTGAACCCAGTGCCTTGAACCCAGTCCCTTACGACGCATTTAGTATCCTAGATCTTCAGTAGTCATATTGCGTATACAATTTCCTGGTTTGTCCGGCTAAGGGTGTCTTCCCAGGGCCAGCGTACATCATTCTCGAACTTGCTTCACCCGGGTTGTTGTTCTTGTAGATCACTTTGGACCCCGCCAATGGAATTCATACTGTCCGCAGCTTCACTTTGCTCGGGTATGGTAGTACCAGCATAGCCCTTTTGCTTACTCACCGCATGCCTACTAGTGACATCCTTGGAATGTGAAGGTCTTATGTCCTCGCTCCCATGATAATTCTTGATACATAAATCTTCTTTCTCTTCCACAAGATAGGCTCATCGGTAACCTTCTCGCAAATTTTGTGTCTGGAAATCTCATTTGCTCATCCTTCCGCACACCGAAGAATCAGCAGTCTAAAATGTGCTCTCCATATCCTCGCTGTCCCAACCAAACTGAATATACTGTGAGAATAATGGCATGGGAGTTTGATGGAAACCCAGATATAGTAAGTTCCCTTGCTATAGAATTCGCAGTAAAGAAAATCATTTCTAGCGCAGAACTCACTATGCATGAACTAGGCTGGCATCGGGGTATGTTTCAAGGATGCACCTTATCGGCCTCTAGCAAAGATTTGACAACTCGATTGCAGATTATAACTTCATTCTTTGTCTACGCGTTTCTCACAAGTCTCCTCGCTTTCTATGCCTATTTCTTCGATGACAGAATTGTACCGAACGAATATTACAACAACCTCGACTCCCTGATGCGTAACAAGACGCAAATGCTTTCCAAGTTTGTCATTCGACAATGTATAGTGCCTCTGGCTGAGACAATATCGAACTATATCCACTTACCATCCTGCTGTCATTGCTTAAGATTCGGAGCTTGGCGAAAATATTCTTTCAACATCCGAGCGGAGCGTCTCCAGTCTATATGCCTCCAACTAGCCGACATACAACTGATAACTGGCACGTCTATTCTCATAGTCTTATACTCGTCCCATTGCACTATCACACAATATCATTTTTATATTGGTTCGCAAATGGCTTATCTATCCTTTGTGACATTCCAAGGAATATTCATGACTGTCGCGGTTCATCTACAAGGTAGCCTCACCAAGCGAATTTGGCGCTATGTTTGGATATTAGTGTTATTTGGAACAATTATACCTACCAGGATCTTGACCTGGAGTTACTACTTTCTTGTCATGAATCTTTATGGCGCATCGACACAATGTGCTCTAGACAAGATGAGTGAAGGGTGGAGCCTAAAAAGTGCAATCTACGTGTCAATGGACTGCCTTTTGCTCTTCTTGTCCCTCTGCATTATTACAAACTCTTTATTTCCAGATATGGGGAATTTCCCCCCCTTGGGTTTGGATTCAAGACCTCATCCACTGGGTACTCTCATCGCCATCCCGTCACTTACTCCGAGCTCAAAGCCCCGGTATTTCGCCTCGCAAAAAATTGTTTTGGCAGATTTTATTCGTCATGATTATTCCAATCCGAGAGTTTGTTTTCTCGGTGGCGTTTGATCTACTGAGAATGTACGTGATGTTGATATACGCTGGAAACGGTGTGTTGTACGAAAGAACACAAGCCGCCTACGAAGGGCGCCAGGGCGACGAAAGTGAATGGGGCTTTGGTCAGATTCTGCCTGTACTTCTACTGGCAATTCCATTCTTCCAGCTCATGGAAGAAATTACTAGTCGTACGTACTGCTCTGTCTCAAAGTCGTATATCAGTATCAATTTCCAAATTAACCTCTCTTGAATTATTAGAAAATAAAGAACAATCTTCTTCAAAAGTTGATTCTAACATTCAACTAAGGCATTTGACCGGTCGTTCTTCTATGAGAAATATGAGAAATAGTCAAAGAAGTCACGGGGTGACTGCTTCATCCAGTCAAATCAAACTTCCACGGGCATTGACATCGCTATCGCAGACTTCGTACCATGTAAGTCGGTTTTACCCAACAAACAAAATCATTTAAAATACCATGGATATCATTATGCTTATTTGGGACGCTACTGATTCGCCTCTTTAGCTTTCCAGGCAAAGAACACTATCCTGGTTAGCATACACCGATGCTTCTCGCCCGATATTGGCCAATGAATCTGAGGCTATGACAATGGAAGCTGAGATACAGGTCAGAATTTATGAACTTGAGGAAGAAACTTTTCAAAATACGGCATTCCAAGTGTATATCATATTTCTGTTTCTTTCGGTATATGGCGTCTCAACTTGGATAACGGTATACCTCGGCTTACCAATTTAAAGTTGAGCGCTGATCATGATGGGTCTGGCTGCTGTGCCTTGACGCTTGCCATGTCATGTACTTGCACTGGTTAGCTCTCATAAGAACTGTACGCCTTGGAAGAAAAGGTGCCCTCTTTATTATAATTCTTCTTGTTTTGAAACGAGATACGCCGGTGGGCAATTTGAAGTTGTCCAATTTTTCTTCGATCTGCAGTTCTTGTTTGAGAGGTGTGTTCTTATCTATAATTATCCGAGTCGAATTGATGGGTCCAATTGAACCCGTGTGCAAGAAGCCCCAGTCGGTAAACATCATCCTGTCTGTCAGGTTGAATATAGACATTGTCATTAGATCGGTGGTGGAGATACTTAGGTAAATACTACCGGAAACTCGATCTATCAAACTTTTTGTGGTATACTTTAGCTCGAAAATAACATACAACGTGCAAATCGCACGGCAAAATATTCAAATAGCTCCATAAGCGCCGTGCTGTGTAAAAGGGGGGCCAAGAAAATCCAAAGGACCGCGAGGAAGCAACCCTTTAGATCTCGTTGAACCACGATAGCTGAAGAGCAACTCCACTAGGGCATAACCGGAGCAATGATGGGTCCAACAGGCTCAAAGCAAAATGTTTCTCGCTGTTCTAACTCGAGGTCGCGGTGAGGGACCTATTTGTTGATGGGTATCGAGTAAATCATTTAATCATCAAACTTGAAAGACTTGCCGCCAGTCGTGTCGATGGGACCGCCACGGTAAGAGCCGCGCTTCTTCTTGTTCTTCTCCTTGGTGAAGCCCTTTCCGCGAGTAACTGATAGATCCGCATAGGCACGCTCGGCGTATTCATATGAGACATAGTTGTTGGAGGGGAGATGACTGTAGTCTTGCTGGCTCAACAAAGCGAGAGGAGTGGGCTTAGCACCTGTGTGCTTCTTCTTCGCATAGCCATTGCCGGGGGCTGGGCTAGCGTTGGAGGAAGAGGTCTGGGTCTCTGCAGCCTGCTTCGCGGGCTCATCAGCAGAGATGGTGGCGCTGGTATCAGAAGAAGTACCGCTGGCAACCTTGACGCCTCCAGCCTGATCGTCAGAGCTATCGTCGGAGCTGTCGTCAGAAGAGCTAGATGAGCTAGAGCTTGAGGACTCCGGGAGAGGAGTCTTGGTTGCCTTCTTCAGAGCCTTGGAATCGGCCTTTTTGACAGTCTCCTTTTCGGACTCAGACGAGTCGGAGTCAGAGTCAGAGTCGCTGCTGGAGCTAGAGCTAGAGCTAGAGCTGGAATCGGAGCTGGAGCTGGAGCTGCTAGAAGTGGAAGAGTCGGAGTCGGACGAAGAGCTAGAGGCAGAAGAGCTGGAAGAGGACTTAGCCTTCTTGGCCCTCTTGGCCTTGGGGGCATCGCTCTCAGAGCTTGAGTCAGAGGAAGACTCGCTGCTGGACTCGGCCTTGCGCTTTACGCCAGTAGGCTTCTTCACAACTGGCGCAGGGGCCTTCTCTTCTTCTTCATCCTCATCGTCAGCATCGCTGTCAGAGCTAGACGAAGAAGAGGAAGAGGAAGAGGGAGAAGAGGCGCGGGAGGGCTTTTCGTCTTGCATCTCAACGTCAGAGTCGCTATCGCTCGAGTTGTCACTGTCGGAGCTGTCGCTAGAAGTGGAAGACTCCTTCTTGTCGGCATTCTTGTCCCAGGATTGGAACAATTCCAGCAGAGACGGGGCGTTCTGCGCATCAGCGGCCTTTCCGGCCTTTTTCAGGTCCTTGGCGAAGGCGGCACTGGCATTGGAGAAGCCATTGTCGGAAAGGAAGGTCGCGACAGACGAAAGAAGTTGAGGCGAGACAGTGGACTTGGAAGACTCGACCTGACCAATCGTAATCGCGGTTAGTGAAATTCTTTGTCGTCGATCATGCAGATGCGGTGATTCTGAATTTATTCTCACCTTCTTAGTCGAGGCCTCTTTAACGGAAGCCGAATTCTTGCCCATGGTCGCTAATATTTGAATATTCCAGTATTTCAAACGAAAGGAGGGCTGGAGAGAACCGAGTGAAAGAGTGGCAGGTGGACCAAAACTGACTGTCTGGAAATGCTTCAGGAACGGGTCAAAGAAAAAAAAAGTATACTACCGAGTGGGCGGTGAATATATGGCAATACATTATTGGTCAATATTGCAGGATCACGTGCGCTAGATAGAATCCTGATGCCTCAGGCAACTGAAATAACTCCCCTCGATCAAAAGCAAAGAAAATGGGCTGCATGGCTTGTGATTACAAAAGAGGGAAGAAAATTGAAAATTCGAAATTTAAAAAACTTTTGAACAATTCCATCTCATATCAACAACTGTATCAGACTTTGCTGGATAGAATGTTTAGGCGGATCATTTAACTACCTTAAAGGTGACCCATGGGTCCTTAGGTAACCCGCTTCCACGTTGGGAGCTCCGCCCTGCCCGCTACCCCAAACAGATGAGTTGACGTTAACCCCAGAATCCTCTCTCTACCTCCAAGCCTTGTGTCGACTCTGTTCTCTTGCGCCTTTTTGCTAGCTGTGCCCGAAAAGTGTGCACAGTTCTCTACTCATCAAACGCCAATTCACAAACCAGGTGTTTGACACCGTGCGCGCGCGGGAGTTCCTCGGCTGGCCGATATCGACTGTCTGATCATGTCCCCTTGATCTTCTGGATTCTACGACTGATATTGGTGTCAACTACCTCGGATAAGACACCGCAATGAACGGTCCTAATCGTCCCCGCCCGCCTCCGCCCGCAGATATACGACGCGGGGGCGACCCTCGCAATGGCGCATCTGATTCCATGTCGAGAGCCGAAAAGTTCGAAGACGAGAAGAAACGCATCATTCAGAGTTGTTACTCGAAGAAAGATACTGATGGGACCTGTAAGTTGCCACCCTGAGCTCTTGACAGTTTCAAAGAGTGAAGAACCTGCTCCCTTTGCCCACCCTAGGGGATGGCGATGTATGACGCCGGAGATGTTACGGGATACCCCGGACCCATTGGTCTTCTGCTGTCGCAAGCCACTTTTCATGTAGAGACATGCCCCCATTTCCCAGACTATTGTAGCTGACAACTATTGTGTTCTAGTGAACGAGTCCTACATTACACACGTTCGCATCACGGAGGACGGCACGCATCCTTCTACCCCTGCCCCGCCAAATGTGGCGCCTGAGAACAAAAAGCCTCGAGTAATCATTGTTTCGGTCCGGAAGTCTGGGAGGGTTCGAATGCATAAGGCCCGTGAAAATAATGATGGATCTTTCTCCATTGGCAAGACGTGGATGCTTGATGACCTGTCCTCAATCCAATCATATACTGCATTCGTTCCAAGGTCACCCGTCGAGCAACAGCATAAGGAATGGGCCGGCAGTCTTGGATTCCTAGTGACTGTGGGGAAACCCTATTATTGGCATGCTCGGAGTGCTAAGGAGAAAGAGTTCTTTATTGGCAGCCTAGTCAAGATCTACAAGAAATATACTGGTGGAAAAGTTCCTAATCTGATCGGCTTCGACGAGAGGGAACGGCAAGCGCTGGCCGGAACAGCCTCCTCAGGATCTCCGGTACCGCCGCCATCACGGAGTGGTCCTCCACCACCACCAGATGCTGCACCTCCCGCCCAGCCGCCGTCTTCTTATGGCAGCCGTGATCCTAGCCGCGATGCACCGCGTGAAATTAGGCAAAAGTCGTCTGAGGAGCCGCCTCTTCGGTCCCAGAAAAGCCGAGAACAGATGTCACGCCCATCTACGGGGTCCAGACCTCCTGCACCCTCTCCATTTGCACCTCAAAATCCGCCACCTAGCATCCCCCCACCCCAGCGCGCAGAACCAAGTACCTTTTTCGACACAAGTGAAAGCCGTCCGAGCATGCAAGGTGAGGCCAGGCCATCCTCGTCGCGAAGTGGTCAACCTTCAACACTTGCAGCACAACCCATCGAGGCTAAACATCTGGAATCACAACCCAGCGCGGATGCTCTGCGGCCCACTACACCGGGTTCACTTGCAGGTGATACCCAGGGTCCAACTCCAAGCCCGGGCAGCAGCAGTGTTGGGCAGTACAAGCCCTATCGTGGGCCCGTAGACAAGCCACCAGTGATGGAGAAACCTTCGCAACCACCACTCGAGCAGAATGTGCCTCCAGATGTATCTCCGATGATACTCGCCGACGAACCGCGAGAAACACCTCTCCCCGAAACAAACGCAGCGACCACGCCATCGCTTGTAGATCCAACAGTGGCGGCAGCAGCGATTGCAGCATACGAGACTCCTGCGTCGGCTACAGAGCCAGCTCCAGCTGTGGAGACGCCGAAAGAACCAGAATCGGCGACCCCGTCTGACAAAGCACAGGAAGATGATGAGGCTCACCGTCCAGGGCTGGGCCCTATGATTAAGAAAAAGTCAGCAAAAGATATCGCAGGTGCCTTCCGTAAGGCTGCAAATCTACATGGCGCTTTCAAGCCACGACCTGGCGGAGCTGGTGAGCGGCTCCTTGCGGCGGCCAAGAAGCAACAAGGACAGACACAAGGCCCTGAGCCAGATGGTATCACCAGCGTGGTCCCCGCCCCTTCCATCTCTCGCACCAATAGTGACGCGCCCAAGAGTCCGGTGGGTGATACGATGGAAAAGCAATTACCAGTATCAACACCACCAGCACCACTTCCTCCACCGCCAGCGGCTGTCGAGCCACCGCAAAAGGTCGAGACGCCCACTGTAGAGGTTACAGACCACGCAACGGAAGAGGCGGCAGCTCTCCCGCTTCCTAGCGAGGAATCTAAAGACTCATTGACGGAAGGCGGCCGGCTGGAAACTCGTTCAAGAACTCCATCTCCAGCAGCCCAAGGCCGCCGACGCCGACGCCGTGAAGACCACACCCTCAAATATTGTCAGATCCTTGGAATCGACGCGACTGTGCTAGACGGTCGTGGTATTGACTTTGACGAAATCCTTACCGATCTCGGCTGGAACGGACGGTTGAGTGACGAGCAAAAGATTGAGGATTTGGAGGCAGATGTGCGTCGTGAGATTGGACGTGTCGAGGCAACAAGTTGGCTGGGTAATCTTGAGCAGCAAGAAGGAAAAGTGGAACAATTGGCAGTCCTTATTGACAAAACAATCGAAGAGTGTGAGGAGCTAGACGGTTTACTAACACTCTACTCACACGAACTCAATGTAAGTGGAACTAACCCAAACACTAGAGAGTTTACACGCTAACATTTGGCAGACGCTCAACGAGGACGTATCATATATCGAAGCCCAGTCACAAGGTTTGCAGGTGCAGACTGCAAACCAAAAGCTCTTGCAGAGCGAATTGCAGAATCTTCTCAAGACGCTTTCCATTTCCTCCACTGAGATGCGCCCACTCAAAGAGGCCACTCTAAGCAATATGGATGGCCTGAAGAGCACCGAGAATGCATTGTCCACCCTTTACAAGGCCATGCTCATGATCGATGCTGATATTGGGCAAAATAAGCAGCGGCAGGCAGACGCCAGTGTTGGTGTTTATGCTAATACGGAGATCGGTCAGATGCGGGCCATTAAACAGAAGAAGGAGGAGTACCGCTCCACTGCACTGGCATTCTTGCAACGACTTAAGCAATTCATGTCACTTGCATTCAAGCTGGCAGAGCAGAAACGTACCGAGTCTATGTCTTCGGTCTCAAGAGATCCTCTGAAACTGGACAACGCGGCGCGACAAGCAGGCCGTGGCGAGATCTGGATGTTCAACCCTCTCATGCTGTTCGCTCGAGAAGTGAGCACATCAGACTGGCATAGTCTGCTTCACCAATACGAACAGCAGTCCAAGTCATCGTACCAAAATGAGTTCCGCGACAATAACCTGGCTTGGAAGAGGACGGCTCGCAAGCCTACAGGTGACGAGCAAGAGCTTCTTTTCACCCACCAAGAGAAGGAAAAGGAAGGCGAAGGCATCACCATGGCTGCACGAAAGCTCACTGTTCGACGAGGCAAAACCGTTCGAGCGGCCGCAGGGCACCGGCTGGCCACTGGCGAAAAGAAGGTTGCCAAGGGTAAAGTTGAGCCGTGCGAGGCCTTTGCCGGATCGCTGCGTGAGACATTGAATATGATAACCGAGGAGCAGAACTTTGTTGTTCAATTCTTCCATCTCGACTCTCTTGCCACCATCGAATACTCTGATCTTATTGCTTCACAGTCTCCGGAACAGCGACTCTGCCCGGATTTCTCCGCAAAGCAATCTCACGACCCCGATCGCGCAATGGCAAAGCGGGTTGAAGGAGTCATGGATGAGCTCTATTCATTTTGGCCAAACGATATTCAAAGCATGGTGGACTGGGCTCTTCAGGCCGACCCTATGTAAGTTTCTTCTCCAGTTCATGAAACCTTTTGTTCTAACAAATCCCCAGGCAAGGAATTGGAATCTTATTCGCCATCGAGATGGCCATGGCCGACGTCGACGATACCAATCAAGAGTTCATCATCCACAGCCTCCAGAAAATGCACTCTCGCTTGATGGGACTGTTCAACCGGTTTGTGGATGATCAGATCCGTGGCGTGGAGGACACCAAAGTCAAAATCAACAAGCGAAAGGGTGTCATATCATTCATGCGTGTTTTCCCCCACTTCTCGACAGCGGTCGAGAACATGTTGTCGCAACCATCGGGTGAATTCTGTGACATTCGAGTTAGTGTCAATGACGCCTATGAGCGAATCAACCGAGCCATGTGGGAATCGCTCAAGTTCATCGCCAAGGAGGCACCCGGGCAGCCGCCGGGTGTCTCTGCCAGCGCCGGAGACCCCGAGGACAAAGAGATTCTAAACTACCACATTCTTCTCATTGAGAACATGAACCACTACGCGGAGGAGGTCGATGTGCACAATCTGCCCGTTCTCCAACGCTGGGTCGACAAGGCGCATCAAGATTTCGCCGAACATATGAAACTCTACCTTGACGCAGTCATCCACCGACCGCTCGGCAAGCTGGTCGATTTCATCTCGTCGATTGAAACGATCCTGGCCAATGGGAGTAGTGCCGATGTCGCTTCCCGTACCAGCCATTCTCGGGCCGTTGCTAAGAAGGTTCTATCCTCGTACGATTCAAAGGAAATCAAGCGCGGGATTGAAATGCTCAAGAAGCGGGTAGAGAAGCATTTTGGTGATGCGGATGACCCTGGATTGAGCCGCAGCTTGGTGATTAAGGTTCTGCGTGAATGCGAGGGACGGTACGAGGATGCTTGGGACCGCACGCGTCGTATTATTGACACGGTTTATGAAGGACAGTTGGAGCTGGAGTGGCGTAAGGAGGACTCGGCTGCGATGTTCCGGAAATAAGGGAATTGACTGATCTTGTTTGCTCAACCTAATCACTTGTATTTTTTCTTCTTTTCTTTTCTTTTCTTTTCTTTTCCTTTTCTTTTCCTTTCTTCTAACATTTTTCGTTCTCCTGCTCTTTTGGAAGTCAGCATTGGGACATTGGTTGGGCGTATTGGTTTGGACTGTCCATATAGTATGCCTCCATATAGGATACCATTCATAGGATATGGGACTTTGAATTTAAGATATGATCGGCGCAATAACATGATTGGTGGCCATGGGGCCCACTGGTTCGAGGCCCAAGGTCATTTTACGCCTCCGCTCAGGGGCACACCCTGGTCTGTGCGAGGGAGAGTAGAGTACTGCGAAGTACGGAGTACGGAGTAGAATAGTTACCCCATTACCCTTTTAGTAGTGTTTGCTGTTTGATAGGAATATTTGACACCTTCTATCCATATCAGCTATACACCTGGGCAGCTATACTCTATGATCTTCACACCCAGGACTAGGGTACGGTAATACTCACTGTGGTAATCTTACTCTTCTCCATCCTTCCGACTATGGCAACTAGTTCGTTGTCTACAATGGGTCTAGTTGGTACTATACCAAGTCAATTAATTTTAAAACGACCAGCTGCCTTTTCAAGGCCAGCTGGGTAGTAGCTATTTAGTCTTAATATTACGAGTACTTCTCTGCTGCAGCCACTCAGGCAGGGGAGCTGAATAAAGCATCCCTTTTCAGTCGAGCCCAGATCTGCAATTAAGCGCGCCGGTAACTGTCAAAGGAAGTTCATAGTTTGTACTCCTTATCTACCTAGGTATACTCCGTAATGGACGTGGCGGGTTACTACGTAGTAATTCTCGTGCTAGTTCACGGGGTCGGTGTGTGGTGTGGGGAGGTGAAGATCGGGCGATTTTCGTTCTTTGATCGTTGCTCATCTTCCTCCCCTCTTCATCTTCTCTTCCCCAAACTTTTCCTATTCCTTCTTTTGGTCCTTTTTGCTCTTTTCTCTTCCCCTCCCTTTTTAATTCATTCGGTGAGTTCCCCCACTTTGACTTTGTATCTATCCCCCATTGTGACGGTGTACTTTACTCCCATGTTCTCGCCGTTCGTGACTCCACTACGCGAAATGTTTCGCAAAGGGGGCACGGTTACCCCAATGCTTCGGACCCTGACGAGTTACAACTTCATTTGCTGGGCGCGCGTGGCTGGCAACTGGCAACGAACCTCCTCGTTCCCCCAAGCTGCATCCTTTTGCTTTTTCCCACTTCCACCCTTACGCCTTTCGGCCCCCTCCCCAGCCTGCGAGCCATCAGCCCCATCCACCACCCCCAGCACTCTAATTATGAGCTTTTAGATCTTTCTCGCTGTCGCATACCTTCAATTCGTTCTCGCCCACATTCTCTTCCTCTCCTGTCACTCCTCTATCCTTCCGATAACCTAAATTTCCCCACCGCATGTCGCGTGCCGCCGATCGGTCCAACATTCTTCATCGTGAATCCCTGTCTCCTTCGCTTTGAAACGCTTCGGAACGTCGACGCCAAACCCACATTCCGTGGAGATTGGCACCTCTAGAGACTGTTGTCTCAACCCGTGGGAGCACCGCCTAGTCAACACCGCACATCGCAGTTATGCCCTGGCGGCCGCTGCCTCGCATTGCCTTTGCGGTGGCCATATACCCGTTTCACCCCTCCTCCCCGGCGGACCTCCCCCTGGAACTTGGCGACGAATTGTATATTATTGAACAGGGTGGCTCAGATGGCGAGTGGTGTCGAGGATATCTTGTTGCGCCGCCGTCGCTACTCGCAGGCTTATCGAGTACCAAGGGCCAGACTCTCGAAGCCCGTGTTTTCTCCGGAATCTTCCCGCGGAACTGCGTCGAGATCCGAGAAGTGCTTGGCGATGGCGACGGCTACAAGGCGCTCCTGAATGGCGATCGCAAGAGTATAGATGGGCTGACCCTGTCTGGCTTCGAGGCCGATCAATTGGCTCGGAACAGCATGGCCTATTCGATGGCCGACTCTCAGGTTGCGGGTGAAGTGTCGGATGTGGTCTTGGCCAAGAAGGGTAAACCATCACAAATTACCATACATAAGACAGACGATCCAGATCACGCAAGCCCGCGCTCCTTTCAAACATACCCGACAGGATCGATTCCCCACACGCCAGTGACATTTGCACCCCGCGACCCTAATGCGCCGAAGCCCGCGGCGCCAGTGCCAATGCTGAAAATCGGCGACGAGACCCCGACATCTCTCACCGAGCCGCTGGTAGATGAGATCGCTTCATGTCTCCGCGAGTGGCATTCCACAAACTTGCATGAATTGCTTCTGGCGCAGCAATATGACGTTTTGGAAGAGATGTCGACAATCGTGCAAGAATTGGATTTCGCCAGACGACAATTACTACACAACGTGTTGACGAACAAGGAAAAGGAAACCCTACGAGACGAGACCGTATGGAAACTTGTCAAGGCCAACAAGATGTTGAGCGGAGATGTCATCGTCCGCGACCCGGATCAAAGAGGCCGTCTGTTGACCGGTGACGACTCCGCAATTCAGTTGGCCAAACTCCAGTCTGAAATGAGCATGCTCGATAGCCGTCCTACCGTCAGCCCTGATTCGACAGCCCTACACCATCTTCTATTAGAAATAAACGCCTTGTCTGGGAATACTACGGGTCCGGTCTCTCTTGGAATGCAGCTTTATTCGCGATCCGACGCAGGGTCATTCAACCCGTTATCCGAAACCTATAACTTGGACATTCCATCCCCGGACAAATTTGTTAGCCTGACCCAGAGCAACAAGTTAAAGACACTATTCACAGAACTTGCCGCAACTGACGTCGGAGATGGATCCGCCAATGGACGCCAGCTATACCTCGTTGCCTCAGTGCGGGCTCCCGAGATACGCACGTCGGCTGATAATACACCGGTATCACGGTCCTCGATTTCGAGAGATGGTCCAGGGTCATCCATGGCGGGCGCTGCGGGAGGGGTTCAACCTTCAGTTAAAGGAAGCCTACGGACACGTCGGAGCATGATGTGGGCCCCCAAGACACGGACAGGAAACAGTTTCGACCAGCCTAACAAGCCCGTTAGCCAAGGAGTCCCGCGATCATCTAGCAGCTCCTCAAGTGCGAAGGAGGTGGCAAATCCGCAGCCCACAACTGTAAAGGACTCGAATGCCATTCGCACCGTTGGTGTTGGAATTCTGGAAGTCTCTCCAGTCCTTCGACAAGAGCGCGACACTGAGCAGGTGATTAACATCTGGTCTGTGCCTCGAGATGGCGAAGAGGGCGAGGGTCATCCGGATGGCTTTGATAAGCTCCTCCGTCATCTGCTTCCGAGTCCTACTGGACGCTATGTACGCACTGGACCAGCGGCGCGTTTGCATGTTCACCTATACCCTTTCGCAAGCACCGACCCCGAAGACCTTGTTCGCCAAAGCCCCACGATCCTTCACGATGTTATTCAGACCCGCCGCATCGGGTTTTCCAAAGCCCCAACAAAGCCTCGATCTGACATCTATGTCACATTATCACAAACGGTTTTGCCACCAGATGCTCTACTCTCTCATCCCACTGCCGGCCAGATACCCTTGTCTTTCCTTACTGGACTTCATAATCTTCAACTTACCCTGGAGGTACGGGATGCCGCTGGTGCAAGGGTAGACCGTTGTGTCTTCCCATCTTCGGCTCCTATTTCACACACAGCCTGGCGGACTACAATTACAGAGCGCGGTTCCGCGTGGAATCAGACCATCCGTCTCAAGATCCCAACCGAACGCATTCCTGGCTCGCATATAATCATGAGTGTTGCAGACGCGCCCGAATTCCCATTCGCCTTGGCTTGGATGCCTCTCTGGGACCAGCAAGCATTCATTCGGGATGGAAGTCACTCGCTTTTGCTTCATGCATACGATAAACAGACCTCGAGCATGGAGAATGGAAAGGGAGCTTACTTGAATCTTCCATGGAGCTCGTTGGGTAAGAATGAAGCCGCCAAAGATGAAGCGATCACAGGTCCGCTGGCAACCTTGCGTCTCGAGACTCATCTGTGCAGCACAGAGTACTCTCAAGATCAGACCATCCTCAGCATACTCAACTGGAAAGAACGCCCTGTCGATGAAGTGCTCGACACCCTGAAGAGACTACCATTTGTGCCAGAGATGGAGATTGTGAAACAGCTCCGTGGTGTCTTTGATGCGCTTTTCGGTATCTTGGTTGAGAATGCTGGGAATGAGGAATATGAAGATATCATCTTCAACAACCTAGTGACTGTGCTTGGCATCGTTCATGATCGACGATTCAATCTCGGTCCTTTGGTCGATCAATATGCCGATGAGCAGTTTAACTTCCCATTCGTTACCCCGTGTCTCATTCGGAGCTATCTCCGTCTTCTTAGCGCCGCCACTGATATGCACCAGTCGCGGAATCTTCGTGCCGCGTTCAAGGTGGGACGGCATCTGCTCAAGTTTATCATCAACGCTCGCGAACAACAAAAGGCGAAGGAGGAGGGCATTGGCATCACAACGGTTCAATCGACCTTTAACCGAGACTTGCATACCATTTTCAAGTCCTTGGAGAATTTGATGAAGAACTCTTCCCCGGCACTAGTGGGAAGCAAAACTTTAATCGTCCAGCACTTCCATTCTTGGCTGCCCGAACTAACGAAAGTTCTTGGCCGGGATGAAATGATTATGATTGCTCTGAGTTTCATGGATTCATGCAAGGATGTGACTGGAATGCTTGTGCTTTATAAGCTGGTGCTTATCCAAAGCTACACACAGTTCGAGATCTTCGCATCCGGTGAGGAGCGACAAACCTTGATCTCTAGTTGCGTTGGCTGGCTTGCTCCCTATTGGGGATCTACTGCCGGTGTTTCTGATCAGTACCGGGACCAGGTCCGCCTCAGCAGTGCGATTGTGGCCCAATTGCTCACACAGCCAGATGCTCAGCTGTATGACTTTATGCCGAGCATTGTTGCCTCTTACTGTGCTATCGCAACGGAGGGTGTCGATGAGACAGAGTACCTTTCCCTCCTTTTCAGCAAGGCATTCCCCTTCCAAGTCAAGACATCGAAGACCCCGCACCCGTTCGATGAGTCTCTTGTCGAATTGTCTGCGCTCATGGCGGCCCTTGCCAAAATCGTGTCTCCCAAGACGCCTAACATGAAGGATCTGGAGCTTGCAACCTTCATTGCCCAAGCATTCGAAGCCCATAACTCCATCCTGGATTGTGAAGCTTATCCTGAAACTTGGTTCAGTATTCATGTTTATAACCACCGTGCCGCGATTAAGAGTCTCGAGCACCTGGCATTACTCCTGATTGATAAACTTCTTCCGAACCCCGACGATGCTGACGAGTTTGACACCAAGCTTTGGGAAGCTTTCTTCACCACCTTGCTGAAGGTCATTTCCAGCGATGCCCTTGCCCTCGAGACGTTCCCCGAGCAAAAACGCAGGGCAGTCTGGAAGATCGCTGGGGATGTTCGCGAACAGGGTGCAGACCTCTTGCACTCAACCTGGGAAGCGATCGGTTGGGATACATCTGACGAGGAAAGAGAAAGGTTCGATTTGAAGAAGCTGGGCGGCTACCAGGTTCAATATGTTCCCAACTTGATACCTCCCATCATCGGACTTTGCCTGAGTGTTCACGAAGGACTGCGTCATGTTGCGGTGCACATTCTGCGCACTATGATATTGAGCGAGTGGGATCTGAACGAGGATATCTCCATTATCGAAACGGAAATAATCTCCAGCCTGGACTCTCTTTTCAAATCCAAGCAGATGAGCGAAAGTGTGAGCCAGAAGATCTTCATCACTGAGCTGTTGGACGTATTTGAGGGCGACGCAGATTCCGACGAGGGTCTCTTCAATGCTGTCAAGGGTCTCATCTCTACTGTTGACGAACTACTCGATCTCCTGGTTGCTTCTCAGAGTAGCGCGTCTACGCAAAGTTTGCATGCTCTGAAGCTCATGGAGTACATGAAGGATATGGGCCGCGAAGATATTTTCATTCGTTACGTCCACGAACTGGCTGATGCCCAAGCAGCTGCTGGTAACTTTACTGAAGCTGGCCTTGCTCTCCAATTCCATGCCGATCTCTACGAATGGGACCTCAACAAAGCTCTCCCCGAGACCCTGACCCCAACCTTCCCCGAGCAGACTGCATTCGAGCGCAAGGAGGCATTGTATTTCTCTGTTATCCAGCACTTCGAGAACGCCATGGCCTGGGCGCCTGCACTGGCGTGCTATAAGGAACTTGCTGCACACTATGAAAGCACCACGATGGACTTTGCCAAGCTGTCTCGGGCCCAGAGCTCAATGGCACGTATCTACGACTTAATTGCCAAGGGTGGAAAGCAATTCCCGCGTTATTTCCGAGTTGTCTACAAGGGTCTTGGATTCCCTGCCAGCCTGCGCGATAAGGAGTTCATCTTTGAAGGATCAGCTACTGAACGCATGGCTTCTTTCGTTGATCGCATGCAACGAGAGCATCCTACGGCACAGATCATGTCTTCTGGCGAGATCCCCGACTACGAGGGCCAATTCCTGCAGATTACCAGCGTTAGCGCCCACCGCGACGTTGGTCACCCAGTATACCAGCGGTCTAAGGTCCCGCATTCTGTTCGTGAGCACTTGCTGATATCTGACCCGGTTCGTTTCTCTTCCACGTCAAGGCGTCACACCGGCAGCTCCGACGTGCAGGAGCAGTATGTCGAGAAGTTGATTTTCACTGCCGCCGACTCATTCCCGAATATTCTGCGCCGCAGCGAGATTATTTCGGCTCAGGAAGTTTCTCTGTCGCCTCTTCAAACAGCGCTCGAGCGAACATGCCGCAAGACGCAAGAGCTGCAATTGCTCGAACGCCGCGCTGCGTCGGGCGAGGATAGTGGTTTGTCGAACTTGACTGAAGCCCTGGATCAATTGCTGGAATCGCGCGGATCATCGTCAAACTGCGTTGCGATGTATCGCGTCTTCCTGGGCGGTGCTCAGGGTACCAAGGAGAAGCAAACTGATATCACGGAAGAGGATGAGGAAGACCAGGACGAAGAAGAGGAGGAGCCTGAGGCTTTGGATCCGATGGAAAATGCCTTGGCCGTCGCCCTCATCGACCACGCTTTGGCGATCAAACATGCCCTTTCCCTCTATCAGCGACCTGCCCAACAAGCTACCCTAGCCGAGCTGCATCGACGCTTCGAGGAAGTATTCGAGCCTGAGCTCGCATCGCTGTCGACCTCCCCGCCGGAATACTCCTCACCCACCCCTACTCAGCCTGCCCGTCGATCTCCCTCGTCGTCCGAATACCGTCGAACTCAGGGCGTTCAACGTTCCGTCAGCCCGGAACAGGAGCTGATTCGGGCGTCCCGCGGTAATACGCACAATCGTAAGCGCTCAGAACGGCAGTCGGTCAGCCAGCGGATCAGCATCATCAACCCATTCAAACGGCACGGAGCATCAAATTCCATCTTCACGATCCAGCAATCGGATAGCAAGGGCCAACTTGACCAAGAAGATGGTGGAGACGACGACGCGGCCACCATCCACAGTCGCGCCACCAGCCACTCCCGCGGAGGGAAGAGCGACAAGCGGCGTAGTTGGTTTGGCGGCGATAAGATCAAGCACGACTCCTCTCCTTCGGTAGTAGCCGCTGGTGACGATACGCTCAAACGGCGAACCTCGCGCAGTGCCTCCCGCGATACGGGCGCGCAGTCTCAAGACGGTCGTAGTCGGGCAGGGTCTCAGCATCGCGGCCCGATTGCCAGCACAACCGCCAGCTCAGAGCGACCAGCGCCCGTATCTAGTGGTGGCTGGTCGACTCTTCCTTCGACGCGCGATTATTCCCGTCCTGTGACACGCGATAGTGCTCATGGTCATGCGGGGATTAACGGGGGCGGCCACACAGCCACAACCACAACTACACCCAATGCCCACGCTAACCATGTCAATGTCAACGCCAATGCTCATGCCAGTGCCAATGGCAATGGCAATGCAAACAATGGCATGCGCGATTCGGTGTTCCGACGATTCAGTCTGCTCAAGGGTGTTGGCCGGAAGAATAGCCGGATGGATTTCAAAAGTAACGGTGCTCTGCCGGAGGAGTAGACTGGACTGGTCCTCTCTGTTGTGAACCGAACCCTTCATTCCTTTCATATTCCCTTTCATCATTTTTTCTTCTTCCTTCTTCATTCCCCCATTCACCATGTCTCATGTTCCTCCCCTTTCATCCTTCTCCTTCTCTTCTCTTCTTTGATGTGACTTACTACTTACTACCTGATGTACTCCCTTTTTACTTGACCCCTTACTATATTATACATTGTTGTATTGATTTGTGATTTATGGACTGGGATTTTGTGTGGTGTTTTACGAGATAGATACCAATGGATCACCGATTTCTTTCGATATACTCCGTACTCGTACAGACATACTAGTACTTTGGAGCACATACTTTGCAGATACTTTGCAGCAGTTGAACCTTGTTAAATGAGAGGTAAAAAATGTCTTGTGGCAGTGCACCACTTGGCTTCCTTGGCCAAGTGCGACGTATAAATCGAGCCAATCACATGATGCAGCGACTTCGTCGATGCGGCCAATTGATGAAAAGTGGGGAGATCGTCATGCAAGCTCACTTGCCTCTGTTGGAAATGTTTCCAAGCTGTCAATGCTTGACCCACTTTGATCGAGGCTGTGCAAGCTGTTTCCCCCCCAGTTTGTTCCAGTCTGCCCCTTCATGATGGTCCCTGCACACTTCGCACCACGGATGTTCCCTCCATTACGTCGTCACTAATCCACGGTTTTCTTTCTTGTGGCTGGAACATCCCCCCGCTGTTTCATTCAAGGTTACCAAAGAGCTTGGCTCAATACCCAAAAAATGTGTATGTCTCCTAATCCTTCCCTCTGGTCTGATCTCTCCCCCCTCCCCGACTTTGATCTGTTCGACCTCTCCGACCTGCGTTCGACTGACCTTCCTTTGCCCTCGTTCCGCAGCTTCCGTTCCCTTTCGGACTCAACTTCGAAGTCACACCTTTGGTCCAACCAGAAAGATGTCTGGCAATGGCTCATTAAATCCCGGCGAGCACACTTCACTACTTGGCCGCTCGCCCTCCCCCGGTTACTCGCCGCATCAGCCACAGGATCATGGCCGTCACCATCACCACCCCAATGACTCTCGCGCCTGGGTTCGCTGGCCGCAGCAGGTTATCCGTCTGACCTGGTTGACCCTGGTCCGCGATTATGTGAACCTGCTGCTGGTCTTTGTACCACTGGGTATGGTGGCTGGTTTCCTCCATTGGAACTCTACGGCCATCTTCGTCTTGAACTTCTTTGCCATTATCCCGCTTGCATCGCTGTTGAGCTTTGCTACGGAGGAATTGGCCGGCACGATGGGTCAGGCTCTCGGTGGTCTGATGAATGCTACTTTCGGTAACGCCGTGGAATTGATTGTAAGCCATTGCTCTTTTGTTTTTCTCTCGTCACTCTTTGTGGATCTATCCATTCTCTACGCTCCATTCCATTTGCCATGGTTGCTGACACTCGATGGATAACTAGGTCAGCATCATCGCTCTCAAGGATAACCAGATCCGTGTTGTGCAGGCTAGTATGCTCGGCTCCATTCTCTCCAACATCCTTCTTGTCCTGGGTTGCTGCTTCTTCGTCGGCGGTCTGAAATACTCCGAGCAGAGCTTCAACAGCACCGTTGCCTCGACCATGTCGTCCCCTCATGGCTGTCGCCTCTGCCTCGCTGATCATCCCCGCCACTCTCTACGCCGCAATCTCCAGCTCCGCCTCCAATGGCAGCAAGGAAGCCCAGGATAACATCCTCACCCTGTCGCACGGAACCTCCATCATCCTACTCATCATCTACGTCATGTACCTCTATTTCCAGCTGCGCAGCCACGCCGAGTTATTCGAGGAGACCAACGCCAGTGACACTGAGGGCGGTGCTGGCGCCGAGGAAGAAGAAGAAGAAGAAGAGCGCCTGCTGAACCCCTGGGCTGCGACTGTCGCTTTGATCATCGTGACTATCATGGTCGCCATTTGCGCCGACTACCTGGTCGGCAGCATCGATGACATTGTGCAGACAACCGGCATGAGCAAGACATTCATCGGTCTGGTCCTGATCCCCATCGTCGGTAACGCGGCCGAGCACGTCACGGCCGTTGTGGTCGCTTATAAGGACAAGATGGATCTGGCTATTGGCGTTGCTATTGGAAGTAGCTTGCAGATTGCCCTTTTCGTCACTCCGTTCCTGGTCATTCTGGGCTGGATCATGGGTATTGAGATGACCCTGCATTTCCAGACCTTTGAGACTGTCGCCTTCTTCATTTCTGGTCTGGTCGTTACTTTGCTCATTCAGGATGGCAAGTCGAATTACCTGGAAGGCGGCATGTGCCTTGGCATGTATGTTACCCCCCTCTCCTCTCTCTTACCCCAATACTTTGTATGCGGAATCCCTTACTGACTAGCCGATTCAGGTATCTCATTCTCGCCCTTGCATTCTACGTCTACCCCGATGACGTCGGCGATGGAGTCGGCCTCATGAACAACCTCGTGAATTAAAATTGGGGTTGGTACACCCTACACAGTAACTACTAACTAGTCTAACATATTGTAAGAAGCTGCGCGTGAATAATTCCCGCTACTTCCCGCCTCGTCGGAGCTATCTGCTGGTCCAGTCGGGTGGTGCATATCATTTTGTCGCAATAGCAAGCTGGCCTGTTTTATTGTATCTTCAAGTCTGGACATACTGTCCCCTGTCTTTTTCCTTGTCCATGGTACATTCTTGTGTTTATATCCTTATCTTTGAACCGAATGGAATTAAAACAACCCCTTTCTCAGATATGCAGTATTCCCCTCTATTTGAATTGTATTTCGGGTGGTGCCAGTGGGTCCTGGCATCTGTTTCATTCGCATTTTCGTCACACTTGTAGTGGCGATCTCACAGTTTATGATTGCGGATCGTCAACCCAAGTGCAGACCCAGCAAGCGAGAGGACTAGCGACATCACTGAGCCCGAATTAGACACAGTCCTCATCCTTTCGTAATCATGGGATAAAAGGACTTACAGTATGTAGAACGCAATCCACCAACGTAACTGTTCACTACGATATCTCGAACTTCCCCGGTCAATCCCGAAATATAGTGCGAGTTATCCAAAGAGTGACGAATGATCTATGCCAGTTAGCGAGTTCAACAGCTTAAGGGCTAGGTACTAGTATGCATCACCAATGCCCAAGTTCAATCTCCACCGGAAGGTTGATCTCCTTACCTTATCTGCATTCGGCACCGTGAGATCCCGAATCATATTCCTCTTAAAAGTCGCCGTCAAAATTGAATTCGTAGTCGTAACGCCCGCCGTCATCGCAATCGAAAAAACAAGCATATACCCCCCGGTCGCCATAATAACCTCATCAGGATCGCAAAACGCCGTCAAAGCCACGAACGACGCCGCAGACGCAAACGCAGTCCCCATACCACCGGGAACAATATACAGCGATTCCCAAACAGATGTGTTCCCGTTCCAGCGCAGATAGAGCAGTAGGTATGAGATGGACGCCACGAGGCCCGCGATGAATAGGACTGGTTTATAATGACCTGTCCGCCGAATGAACCATCCCGCAATCAGGCCGCCGATTGCATTTCCCACGACGGAGGGGACGAGGTGTGTGCCTGCCACGGCGGTGGGGACGTTCGCTGTGACTTGGAAGTAGAGTGGCACTGTGTACATCATGCTTGATTGAGCGGCGATTTGTAGCATGCCGATTAGATAGCATGTCGAAACGTTTGGGAGGCGGAGGATGCCCAGGCCGAAAATCGGCTCTGGGGCGACGGAGTGCTCGTAGTAGATGAATGTTGCCAGGAAGGTGAGTCCTGAGCCTGCGAGGAGCAGGGCGTAGTGGGAGGTCCAGGGGAAGGCTTTCCCGCCCCGGTCGATTAGGAGGGTGAATGAGACGACGCTGGTGGCTAGGAGAAGACAGCCGGGGATGTCGACGCGGCGGATTGAGGGTTTTGAAGCCTCGTTTGGGATGTTTGTTGATTTGGGGGTGAAGCGGAGGAAGATTGTTACGAGGATTGCGGCGATGCCGAGTAAGGGGGCTTGGGTTAGGAATACCCTAAGTGAAGGATGTTAATAAATTGAAGAAATGATGAATGCTTGAAGATGGAGAGAAGACTGTACCAGCGCCATCCGATGGTATCAGTGAGCCATCCTCCGATTGGGCCGCCGATGCTTCGACCAAGAGTCATTGAGATATTGACAATTGCTCTCCAAGCAGCTAGGTCTCTCTTTGGTACGACATCTTATCAAGTTAGTACTCGTGCTTGATATCCACAAATGGTGCGGCGTCGTACCTAGTATAATAATCGATCCCATAGCCATAATGCCCGCTCCACCCATTCCACTGACAACTCGTCCGAGAATGACGGTCGACATGGAGGGCGAGATACCACTATAGACTCTGTTAGTCACTAGAAAGCAAACGAAATGATAACAAGACCGAAAACCTACCAGATAACACAACCTAGCGCGAGGAGGAAGTACGCAACTAAAAGGATTGGTTTGCGGCCGTATATGATGCTGAGCTTGCCATACTAGAAATAATTGTTAGTTTAGGCCAGGTTTTTACCATTATTCGTTAATTCACCCACAATTAACTGTACGGAGCCGACGCCCAATGCGAAAGCTGTTGCCAGCCAACTCGCATCCTGCAATCTGTTAAATTCAGATGAAATGGGACCAGCGGTCGCCATGACGATTGTGGAATCGGCATTCGATATGAATTCACCTGGAGATGTTAGAGTCCGGATATTTGACGTTTTAAAGGAGAGGAGGAGAGTGCTATACATACCCAGTAAAAGGATCACAATAATACTAGTCACACTGCCCATGCACCCTCCGCCAGCAGATTTTGTGCTTGCATCATCGACCGAGCTTTCGTCGCTGGTCAAGACCCCTTGCTCTGTTTCCGATAGTAAAGGTGTTTTACTAAGAAAGGTTGAGTAGGGCTGCTCTATATCTTCTTCGTCCCTTCGATGCGCGATGAGAGGGGCTGTGTCATCATCGATACTAGTAGGCATGGTATCGTGAAGGGACGGGCCATCAACGTGGGCACCGGTAGTAGTATTGAAATTAAAATTGCTTTTGCATAAAATAGCCCGGATAATAGGGAGACGTAGACTGAATAAATATATGTCACTGGGGCTGAAAAAAAAAATCAAAATCAAAACAGCCCTACGGGCAAACGCGAAGTCATCGGCTAAGGACCCTTTCCGAGACTATCACCCACTTCCGCTGCATGGCCTTTCTAGTAGGTCCACTTGAGTATAGTTGACTCATAAGAAATTTTGCAGAGTAGGCCTTGGTAATATAGTTTTTTCATTTCGCTTGTAAAGGTATGCAGATGATGCCATTTTAGAGCGGGTGTTCTCATGGTGCTATCATAGTTCTGATTGGCTGTCACCCAATTGGCATCAACGGCCCGGAAATCTGCCGATGATCGGTGGTCTGTGCATTATAATTGCAGTTAGGGAATGGACCCTTTCGAGTTCCGGCCTTATCTTTAGAGGCCTGAGCTGTGGGTAATAGCAGGGAATCACAAAAGAATTGAGATTGGTCATGTGTAGCGACGGAGAGCTACTGGGAACAGAAGCACTATTCATTAGCAAATTCAACATGACCTCAATGGGAAAATAAAGGCTCGCTTATTTTATAGTTGTTTATGAGATCAGGCCTAGACCCTACGCTATAGGAAGTATGTTTCTCCACTACAAGTATCTATCACCTCATCCATTCTAAAATCTCACAATCGATCTTGGCTATCGGAACCCCAATACAAAACCCAAGGGTGGTGTACACAGGGTGGTGCTGGACTTAATTAGCCGTCTTTCCATGTCGCGGTCATTCTCGGCCCCCAACATACAAAAATGAAGGGAACTTTGCTCTTGAATAGACTGGCCGTCATACTCAGTGTCGTAGAATCGGCATGCACACAAGGGTATAATGACCAACGGCAACAAGTTCTTCAATGGTCAAGCTTCAAAGAAAACCGACCAAATATCATCTTCATCCTTGTTGACGATCAAGATTTACTATTGGATTCAGTTCACTATATGCCAAATTTGAATAAACATCTAGCACAAGAGGGAACTTTCTACCGAAATCATTTCGTCACAACGGCACTTTGTTGTCCATCACGGGTCAGTCTTTTGACCGGTCGACTAGCTCACAATACAAATGTCACGGATGTGAATCCTCCCTACGGTAGGTAGCCTAATGGAAAAAATATCAAGAGTTCTTGAATATTCACTTTGATCTAATTTGCCTAGGCGGGTATCCGAAGTTTGTCGAAAGGGGCTTCAATGAAAACTATCTTCCAGTCTGGCTTCAAAATGCGGGTTACAACACTCTCTATACCGGAAAGCTATTCAATGCACACACAGTCGACAACTACAATAACCCTTTCCCTAACGGTTTCAACTCGTCTGACTTCTTGTTGGATCCATACACTTATTCATATCTAAATGCGACCTTCCAACATAACTCTGATCCACCTGTCAGCTACGAAGGCCAGTATACCACGGATATTCTGAAACAAAAGGCCTTGAATCTCCTGGAATCCGCAATAGATCAACCAGAGCCGTTTTTTCTTACTATTGCGCCGGTGGCACCTCATTCAAACGTACACTCGAATGGCCCGATTATCCCCGGAGTGGATCTGAAGATCACTGCACCCATCTCCGCAGAAAGACATAGGCATCTTTTCAAAGATGTGAAGATTCCGCGAACGCCAAATTTCAATCCCGATGAGGTATATCCCCACTTTGAATCATAAAATGCGTATTATCTCTAACATGATAACAAAAGCCCAGTGGCGTAAACTGGATCGCCCGCCTACCCAAGCAGAACCAAAGTAACGTCGACTATAATGACCACTTTTATCGCTCAAGGCTGCGAGCTCTGCAGCCCGTGGATGAGTTGATATCTGAAGTTGTTGAGATCTTAGATGAGAATCGTATCTTGGACAATACCTACATCATCTACACGTCCGACAATGGGTATCATATTGGGCAGCATCGACTACAAGCAGGCAAGGAGTGCGGATTCGAAGAAGATATCCGGGTCCCTTTTATTGTCCGGGGTCCTGGAGTACTGCCGAGCTACGATGAGCTAGCGATCACTACACATATTGATGTTGCTCCGACGCTTTTTGATATCGCCGGCCTGCCTCTACGTTCCGACTTTGATGGTACTCCTCTACCTTTGAAGCACGAACTCAATTCGAGCGACCCCGTACGCCATGAACACGTTACTGTTGAATACTGGGGCCTGGCTGTTCCTGAAGGGAAATACAACACACTTGGTAAGTTACCCACGACGGTTCACCTTTAGCTTTCAGATCGAAAGAAACTAAAAAAAGCCATCTTGCTAGGCCCCGACAACCCGGAGATAATCATGAACAATACCTATAAGTCTCTACGCATTCTTAGCAGCGAATACGATCTGTATTACTCAGTTTGGTGCTCAAATGAACACCAGCTTTATGATCTGAAGGTATGAAGTCTACATGGATCAAGCTCGCCAGTCTGAAATACATCTGGTAGAAACTGACCATTTGCCATAGACTGATCCATACGAGCTTAATAACCTTTATGTGACATCGGACTCTCTAGAGGCTACTGATCAGAACCGGGAAATTCTTGGGGTTTCTCTAGCGAAAGTCATTCCCCGTCTCGATGCGTTACTTCTTGTCTTGAAATCCTGCCAGGGACAAACTTGCATTCGCCCCTGGGACGTGCTGCACCCAGAAGGAAACGTTGAGACAATTGTGGATGCGTTGAATGTGAAGTATGATGAGTTCTATAACGTTCAGTCCAAGGTTTCTTTCAGCCGGTGCGAATTCGGATACATTCTCGATGCCGAGGGACCACAAACAGCCTTGACCTATCGAGACGGGATAGAATGGCATCACTGGGTCTAGAATAGAGACTGCTATGCCATGAGTGTTGAAAGCTTCACAATCAAGGTTCTTGAATAACCAGGACCTTTTATTATGTCATAGTCCCCCGCTTATCTTCTTGCGGGGAAGCCCAGCTGGAATCCACATTGAGGGTAACGTAGTGCGAGTAATCACGACGATTTGGTTGGACAAACATCCAATCTCTTACTCCTCCCCCAAGTACAATCTTCCCCCATTCATCGGCCATCTGAAAGTTGGCCGACAAAGAAGCCCTCTTTAAGCGGGGGCTCGGGAATCAATTACCTAAACCAACTCCTCGGCAATCCAAGTGCGGAACAATATAAGTGTCCGTGATCTCCGCTGGATCATAATCACCAAGTGCACCTACTAGGTTGACTGCTACTCCGGACTAGCTCAGAATCTAGCCGGAGCCGCGCTATGGGTGTTTCTATCATTTCTCTCGTCGCGCTGGCCATCGCAGGATTGGCCTTTTATAAGGTCGTGATATACCCCTGCTTCATCTCGCCACTCGCAAAGATCCCCAACGCACACTGGAGTGTCCCTGTTTCCCCGGGTTGGATGCTATGGAAGAGATTCCGCATGCAAAATAATCGTACCATCCAGGCGGCGCATGAGAGGCTCGGTCCTATTGTGAGACTTGGACCTTCGGAGATATCAGTGAATTGCGTCGATGGAGGGATCAAGTCTGTTTATACCGGGGGGGTTTGAGAAGCATGAGTGGTATCCACGAGTATTCGGGTCGCTTGGGTAGGTTTCTCGCACCCATTATTTCTCTTCAGAGAATGAAGCTCACACGGCCGATAGAACTGTCAGCATGTTCACGATGATCGGTACCAAGTCCCATTCCGTACGCAAGAGAATGCTGTCCAACATCTACTCGAAATCAACCTTGCAAACGTCACCTCATCTACGCGTTGTCTCGAATGCAGTCATATACGATCGCCTACTTCCGATATTGCACGATGCAGCAAGTTCAGAGCAATCGATCGATGTGCATGATCTCAACCAAGGCTTGACAATGGACTTCGTCTCCTGCTATCTATTCGGCTTACAGAATGGGACGAATCATTTGCAGGATCATGAATTCCGCAAGCACTGGCTCCACATGTACCTCTGTCGCAAGCCATTTGAATTCTACCACCAAGAGACCCCTCAGTTGATCGACTGGATGGAATGTATAGGTTTGCGTCTTATCCCAAAGTATTGCGATACCGCCAATGACATGCTCGATGCGTGGGCACTGGATCTATGTGGCAAAGCAGCCCAGTCATTGAACTCAACGGACCCCACTGTCGAACCTATAGTATACAAGCAGCTGAAGCAAAGCTTGGATAAACAGGCAGCAAAAGAAGGGGGTCCAAAGCCAGACCCGGCAGAGCAACAGAACGATATTGCATGCGAGATGTACGACCAACTAACAGCGGGGTTTGAAACTAGTGCTGTTGGTCTAACTTATCTCCTGTGGGAATTATCCAAGAACCCAGATCTTCAGAGCAAGCTTCATGAAGAGCTGATGACATTGGATCCTCCCATCGGGATACCCAAGTCCGCCGAGCTCCCTCCGGCAAAAGCCGTTGATGCACTGCCACTGCTGGAAGCTATCGTGACCGAAACATTGAGACTTCACGCTCCAATTCCTGGGATCCAGCCACGAGTCACACCATCGCCATCTTGCTCTCTCGGGGGTTATGACAATATCCCAGCCAATACCCGTGTTAATGCGCAGGCTTACTCGTTGCACCGCAATCCAGAAGTCTTCCCTGAGCCCGAGACTTGGAGGCCGAGCAGATGGCTGAAGGAAGAAAATTCGACTGTCGATCTCGAAGAACAGAAGCGTTGGTTTTGGGCGTTTGGAAGTGGTGGGCGTATGTGTGTCGGAAGTAATCTCGCGTTACAAGGTAAGTACCCGTAAATAATTTCACCCAGGGCCTTTTCATTAACATTAGTTCGCTCAGAAACCAAGCTCGTCGTAGCAGCGATCTATTCCAACTTCCGAACCACAATCGTGAATGATGATGGCATCGAAGCTATCGATGCATACACGGTCGGTCCGCGAGCCGAGCAGTTGATCCTGAAATTCCATCCACTGTAGCCAATAAACTGTTACGGAAGTTCAAAGTTAAGAATAATGATACAATCAATTCTTTTGAAGACAATGCCGCTGCCGTAGTCGACATAGGTATATACTGTACAAATGTGCCGCAAAGAATCGCCCAAACTCCGAAATGAACAACTGCAGCGGGTGTGCCCTTCATATCGATGAGCATATCCCACCTCTCTCGTGCTCCCAGCCGTTGTCCATGCAAATGGAAATGCATTTTAGCCCAGGACACCGTCCTTCTTCCGCGGGCCCACAACCTTGGGGTACATTCTCATCAGGTGGTAGTTGACGGTGTTCTTCTTCTTCTCTTGGGGTTTCTGTGGGAGAATGGATGGTCAGTATTTGTGAGCGGTGGAAAGAGGCAAGGCGCGAAAATCGTGATTCATACAGGGGCATCCATGCACTTGCGCAATTGCGCCTCGAGGGCAGCGCAGCCTTCGGCGTTGTATCCTTGCGAAGCCCAGCAGTCTGCAAGCGGAATCGTCAGCAATTGATCTCTCGGCAATTAAGGATCCGAGAAAAAGACGTACTAAGCATGGTCGACATGACAGTCACGCAGGGGTTCTGCTCATTCTGGTTGGGACGGCGGACGCGAAGGTGGTTGATGGTGTTCAGGCGAAGCGGGTTCAACCGGGTCGAGATGTTGCCCTTGGGAGCCATGGCGGAAAGAAAGTATCGATATGTATCGAGCGCTTGAGGTGCTGCCGAGTAAAAGAGAAATTGAAATGCCGCGACGGGCTCCGTGGACAACGATGGGGAAGTGGACGCCTGCGGAGGAGCTGCGACGACGAAATCCCTGGAAGTTTTGGCTCCGCGGAGGTGGATGACTCAGCGGCTTTCCGGCCTACTTGCCACTGTCGAGCTCTACTTTCTCAACAGCTACAGTGATCACCTTGCCTTTTCTTTCCCTATTTCCTGGAAGGCTACGAGGGATTCTTGAGCCACTGTCAAAATGAATGGAACGCAACTCTGGAGCTCGCCGTTACGTTGGGCGCCCGTTTGCGCCTGGAGGAGTACAACTCCCGCTGTAAGGCGTTTCACCGCGGGGTGTCAATTGAGGCAGAGTGCAGACACCTCTTCGGCGAATTCGAAAAATGAGACAAAATCGAGCGAGGCTACTCAAGAGGAGGAGAAAGAAGAAAGTGCTATGTCTCGCCGGCTGTCCCAGATGACCGAAGACGCAATGCTAGAGGGCGGCCGGTCCGCGCGACGTAACATAGAGAACGCGGGATTCTCAGAAGATCTGAAGAGACAGTTGGAGGAAAGAGTGCTTGCTTCGTCTTTCAAGAGCGAACATGCTGCTGCTCACTCTATTCTGGACATGCCGGTCAGTATTGGACTACTATCATGGGGTATCATGGGCCAGTGTGACTGATTTGTATACTCAACCCACAGGCGAGTGCAGGCCAAGGAACTCGAGAGACAGCAGCAGCTCAAGCATGGACAGGAACCGAAACCCTTCATGACTCCGCCCTACGCATGCTGGACGATGCTAGCAAACCGATTCGCACCCCATACAAGATCCCCCAACCCGTCGATCTCAAACCGGCTCCCAAACCGAAGCATACCCCCGCGAACGGCTTGCCCACGCGAAAGACCGTACATCTACATACGCACTGAGCCAGGCGCCTGGATTTTCAGATGAACAGCGCGAGGAAATGCGCCGGGAAATGAGGGAGAAGCTGACGCCCGGCGCGCACTCCATGCCCATCTCTATCCAGGGCCTGGCCTCGCTTGCGAATGAACGAATCGAAGATGCAATTGCACGCGGCCAATTCCAGAAAATTAAGCGCGGGAAAGGAGTGAATACAGAGACGGATCATAATGCGAACTCGGCCTTCATCGATACGACAGAGTATTTCATGAACAAGATTATCCAGAAGCAAGAAATCGTTCCGCCCTGGATTGAGAAACAGCAAGAACTTTCGATGGAGATCAATCGATTTCGACAACGTCTTCGTGCTGATTGGAGGCGGCATGCTGCAAGGTTGATTGCAAGCCAGGGCGGGTCCCTAGAGGCGCAGATGAACCGTGCGAGAGGACATGCAGCAGCAGAAGTCCGTTTAAAGGAGCAAGCGAGGCTGGAGGCATCGCTGAGGAATACCAGTGAAGAGGCTATCATCTCAGAGATTGCTCCCGATGGTCGTATTGTGTCGAAAACCGAAGCGCCCGAAGTCGCTCTCGAATCTGGCATTGGTGACGACAACGCGACTAAAGATACCCCCCCATCTTCCACCTTTACGAGACCAGACATACTTTAATAACGAACGCTCTTATCACGAAGTTGCCGTGAAGCATATAAACGCCATCGCCCGCTCCTATAACCTCCAAGCGCCACGCTCGGCTCAGAAACCATACATCAACTTGGACCGCGAGCTGAATGCATGCTTCAATGAAGTTGCACCGCAACTAGCCGAAGAGATCCGTCGCCGGGCTACAGAAAGGGCACACAGTCCAATAAGTATGGGTGGATCCTCATCAAGTATGTTTGGCTCCCTTGGAACTGGACAAACGGCTCAGATCTATGAGGAAGATGGAGGGAAGGCATATGGAATGAAGGAAATGTGGAGGGATCTATTCTCGAAAGAGAAAAAATAGGAATCATGAAAGCTGCGCTTGTGTTACAAGTATCAGCGTGTATGTCTCATAGACTGGTCAGCTTCTGTATATACTACTAGTACCTTCCATAAATAGAAACAATAATCAAGGGCTACTACTACCCATATGGTACGCAAACTTGGAAAAAGAATGATCGACGACAAACAGAGATATCTACCTTGTGGTTTGTCATTACTTACCCGGTGCGTTAATGGAGCAATGAGAAGGATCCCAAAATCGACTAGAGCTATTCCATTTGGAACTCGGATGTAGTACATCACCGTTGGTATGGAATGCTCGCCAACAAAAAGACCGAAGGAAACAAAAAGACCGAAGGAAACAAAAAGACCGAAGGAAATACGAAAAACCCGCATCGGGGAATGATCTCTCCTCGAACAAGTAGAATCAAGAGTAAGAATAGCATACATTGGACACATCCAAATCACAAATGCTCGATTCTTTGAAGGCAAAGAGATAATCCTGAACCATCAGAAGCTTGCCCTTAGAGGGGATTCGACTCCACGGCCTTGTCAAAATCCACAGAAGCACTTGGCGGCTGATCGATGGTCGTGATAGTTGTGGCGATTTGTACATCAATTTCCAACTGGGCTAATCTAGTTTCCGCGGCCTGATCTTGCTCATCTCCGTCGTTTCTTGTGGCAGCCTTCTTGACAGTGCGATTGAAACAAAACAAGCAAAAGCCGAAGAAACTCAAGAGGAAAACCGCTTGTGAGATCATAATGACAGAAAAGGTGAAGAGCGGGTCGAGACAGCGTGCTGATGAGACGGCTATAGGAAACCCCAAACCCATTGAAATGATCACAGCCAAGATATCATAGACGAACGGCTTGAGATAATCTCGCGCCCATCTTCGGACGTTTCGTGGCTGACGGAGTTGTGGAACCATCCGAAGAGGAAGGCGATCGGATCTGCGCAGTAGTTGATGTATATCCATGACTTCGGAAGCCACTGCAAGCAGCAGCACGAACCCAGACCCGATTATCGTAATACCAGTCATGAAGAGGAGAGGCGCCCAGACGTTATCAATACCAAGGATCAAAGGCGTGGCGCAGCTGTCGGGAATAATATGGAGAAGACTCATGTTCAAGTTTTCGTCCACGATGGGATTCTGGATACCTTCGAGGTCTCGTTTGAGTGGGATAATGAAATTGTGCCACGGAATCTTCGGCCAGTCATGCGCAGGCCAACCAGCTTGTCCCAAATCGGAGTCACCGAAGGGCAGGCGAGAAATGAGTTCGACGTTATCGACCCAAATCTCGTTGACAGCGTTACCGGGGGTATAGAAGTCGGATGATTTGACACCGTGTACTGAGGAAACGTTGTGGCCCATGAAATAAGAGATCAAATCGAATGATGCGGACTGGATGTGGCTGTGGATGTGGATGCAGTGAAGTGAGTATGGATTGAGGGATGAGGAGGGGAAGATGAAGAGGAAGGTAATGGTGAAGTTGAAGAAGAAACCTTGGAAGAAGATGGAATGCCATTGGAAGCGTGGAAGGTGCTGGGAATGGGGAGGAAGGGAAGGAAGACGGAAGAAAGAGTAACTTAGGGTGATTGAGGGTGAGTATCTCCTAGGAAAGAAGTACCCGGGACAGTCATGAGGGTAAAGTTTCATTTTAATCCTGAGGTCTCTTATGAACCTTGAACATTTGAATTTAATGAATCTGTATAGCCGCCAGGGCGTTTACAGATTAAATATATCACACTTGCGACAAAGAAGCTGTGTCGATGAAAACAAACAATTTGAATACATTAGAAGTACGTGTCACCACATGTCAGTATCGTCCTTCACCAAGTCGTCTTCGTTCAAAGCTCGCAGTCCATTCTCTTTCTCCTCTCGCTTCCGCTGTCGCTTGTTAACAGTCCGGCCTGGCGTGAATGGTGTCACAGGCGTGAAAGGCATGTATGCACTATATGGAGTCGGAACGCCTGTGATCGGCCCAGTGCGATTCTTAGTAGGACGTTCCAAGATTGTCGTCTTGGTAGCTGGGGCACTCTGCAGAGGATAGGCTTCACGGAAAGGAAGCGAATTCTGCGAAGACTGTGCATAGGGAGATGCAGTAGTGAGGTTCAGTGGGGCTGGTGGCCGGGCACGACCTGAAGGGGGCAGGCCATGTCCAATCGCCGAGGCAGGGGGTGCTCGGGGAGCCATTGGCGGCGGTCCAGGGTTATAAAATCGTGGAGACAAAGGTGGTGCCTCATGTGTATATGTTTGGGGGGGGTTGTGGGCCGGGAGAGGCAAGTGGTGATGATATTCCCAACTTTCGAAGAGGAAGCTTTGGGGATTTCAGTTTTCCACCGTCCGGGTTCGCTCGAGCATTGGAGCTAAACAGCTTGGATAAACGCGAACCATTTGAAAATCTGGGAGATTTGGGAGACTTCAGCGGTGGCATGGGCGGCTGCTCTGTGGCATACGAGGCATGTCGATCGGTGAAAGGATTGGTATATTGGCTGTCTGGGGATTGGCTCTGGGAGTCTCGATCTCGAACAGAGACATCGACGCCGGAAGCCTTTTGGGCATCATGCTCCATAACTGCAGCATATAACATCTCCATCTGGTCCTGGGCCCTTTGCCGGTCCGAAGCGACCACAGATTCATCGATGGTAACCATGCTGCCGTTCACGGAAGTCTGCGAGGGTCTGTTTCCACGCTGGGTGCTTCCCCACGAAGAAGTGTGGTGGTGGGCGAATGTGGGACTGGGTAGGATGTGCGAGGCGGGAGATATTGGACTAGGGTCTAAGCTGACAGGTTGCTTCACCGGCTTCAGCATTTGCATCTGCAGCGAATAGTTTGAGGACTGAACAGTCCGTCGTAGTCGCCGTCCGACCAGGAGCAGTAAACCAAGGAGGGCAGCAACAAAGATCACATAGGCAGCACAAATACTGCCGACCTGAATTCCTAAAAGTGCCTTGTCTATAGGTGGCCTGTCATTGACACTGCCTGAGCGTTTTGTGTGAACGGTGCTGTGTCCAGAGACCGGAAGAACAAAGTAGACGAACAGCAGGGGAGACGCAGAAGGCCAGGAGGCAACCAGGGAAGACATTTCAGGGACCCTGGATGTGACTTGACTTTAAAAAATCACAGCGGGGAATGAGGGATCAACTTTAAGGGCAGATGCAGTCACTTTGGGTCACTTTGGGTTGATCGGCATGGCGAAGCACGAATCTTGGGGGAGAAAGGGCGCCTTGTGCTTCAAAGGTGACGAGGCGGCAGGAGAGGGAGGGGCCTGGTATAAGACGTGAGCCATCGAGTGTGACGAGGTGAAGGCAATGTTGGGGCTTCAGGTGAAAAGGCAGTGGGTTAAGCCTGTCGTTGGTGGTAATTACGCGCCCACCTGCACGATCGTCACCCGTGGGGAACCAGTCAGCGGCCGTAGATCGTCCATCACAATCGTGGGGCTTGGCAGAGTGGCACGGTCCACTTGCAGTAGTGTGATGAGTTGATATTACAGAAGTGGGCTTGGAAAGAGGCATCAAGACGTTATTCTTGAGGTTGAGGTTGAATTAAAGAGAAGTCAGGTGATTGTAGGGCATCCGGATTGCCGGGAATAGCCTCATTCTTGATTGACCCCACATTATCCCTCTATTTCTAGATGCTATAGTATTATTTGACCATAATTCCACTCCTAGAACATGTCTATTTATTCATCATTTTCAAGTGCTCAGTGCCCTGAATAATAGCATCGGCGTAATCAGCCCGACTTCCCGCTCTTTCAAGAGCCAAAAGCGCCCGAATTGTACACCCTCGAGGAGATGAGATACTTTCCCTCAGAGCTGCAGGGTGGATACCAGACTCAAGTGCCGCTGAGAGACCTCGAATTCCCTTCAATACAAGCTCCATGGCATCAGGTCGCTTGAGTCCCTCCGCCACACATCCATCCAGGATTCCCTCAATGGGAATGGTCAGAGTCGCCAGAGCTGCCCCGACCAGAACAGATCCGAGGTCCATTTGACTCGGAGGCAAATACTTGATCGCGCCAACCTTGGTGAACATCCAGTCCACGATCTCGGTCATCTGTGCAGGGATAGGCTCCTCGGGAGTCTCGATGATAGTCATGGACTCGCCAAATTGCGCGCCCATATTGGGGATAACCTTAACGACGACCGGATCGGCGAATGATCCAGATGTGCCCTCACGAATCATTCGGGTCAGGTCTTGAGGTGTCTGCCCCGCCAACAGGCTGATCACCAGTTTCCCGGCCAGCGCTTCACGGACACCCTTCGAGCCGAGAACATCCTCAGCCATGAAAGGCTTGAAACCCAGGACAACTACATCTGCTCGTTTCATGATATCTATCGGCACTGCTTGCGACGATGTGACTTCCACATGGGGCTGCTGCTCTGCTGGCAAAGATGCCTGCAAGCGCTCCGCAGACGAAGCCGTTTTTGTGCAAGCAATGAAGCGAGACACTGGGCGGCCATTCGATGACTCGGTGCTTGAGGTAGATTGAGAGAATGCGGCATTAAGAACTCCATGGAGAATGGCGCCTCCCATGTTACCTTTTTCGCTTTGTGAGTCAAACTCGATGTAATGCAGGGTTGTGTTTGCTTACCGCATCCAATGAATGCTGCTGTCTGCTCCGGTGAAGACATTTTTGGAAGATTGGTCGGAGGAGAAGGTTATAAGTGAATTTGCGATATTTGAATCTGGAAAATGACGCTGGTTTGGAGAAGTTCGGTATTTATAATTGTCGGATGGGGTCCCCGAGATGCTCGGTGTATCAAGCCGAGCGGAGATAGGTAGGTAGTCAGATTCTACCAGTAACAAGTGCATTTTTTAGGAGGAAAAGATGCATACTAGGGCTTTGAGCACAGGATTGCTTTTCATCTCAGTTCCTAAGATCTTGAATTCGATCTACCAACTTATTTTCAAAAACAAGCTCGCTCATAGACACCCTGGGATAGCAGGCTCGGCATTCGCGCCGATCCCCAACTCATCCCGCCCCACGCAACTATGTATGTGATAATAGAATCTTGTATGGTTTTAAACTTGGCTGGAGGCCAGAGAAATAGTAATCAAAACCCACATGGATAATTTAATAGCAAGGTACTTTCCATGGGGACTCTCTCAATAACATTGGAACTGGAATACTAGTAATACGATCGTTCAAGTTGGTCTTTATTACTACCTAGGTAATCTTTCTTTCATTCTAGAGTCATATATTTACAACAAACGGCCATCAATGAAGAAATTCAGCCTTGATGCAACCCGAACCACTTTTAGTTAAGAGACAGCGGAGCAGCCGAAAGTACCAGCTCTGCGATCCCATATGACCTAGCAGTGTCAACAAACATTTCTTTCTCAGCTTCTGCATATGGAATACCCTCCCGATGGCGCTGAACGCCAAGACGGTGCTCTGGTTCACCCGGGAAGAGTACCTCGTCGAAGCCTGGAGCAGGAGTCGCGCTGTGCACACGTTTGACCAGAGTATCCATGCGAGCCTTGAAGTCATCGGTGGAGAGGAAGACATCGGGCTTGATAGCGATAAAGCAATGACCAACATCCTGGGGTTTGGTGTCCTTATACTGATCACCGACCTCACCACCGAAGGCTGCACCACCAAGTACACCCGACATGATATCCATGAGGATCGCGATACCCGAGCCCTTCGGGCCACCGATCGGGGCCATGCTGCCATTCAACGCGACCTCCGCGTCGGTCGTAGGGTTTCCCTCTGCGTCCAAGGCCCACCCGAGAGGAATAGACTCACCACGACGAGCAGCCTTTCGAATCTTGCCCTTTGCCACGACTGACGGAGCCATGTCCAGGATATAAGGGACTTCGGTGTTTGACGGGGCGCCGGCTGCGAATGGCGAAATTCCCAGTAACGTCTCCTTGCCACCGAATGGAGGCATCTGCTTGGCGGAGTTGGTAAAGACCAAAGAAATCATATCCTTTTCGAGTGCCTGGAGAACATATGTGGCAGCCATGCCGAAGTGGTTGGAGTGGTTTGCGGTAACCATCCCGATACCATAGATCTCAGCACGCTTCGCAGCTTCTTCCATGGCCCGAGTGGCGACTACAAAGCCGAAGCCGTTGTCGCCATCTAGGTGAGCGACCACGGGCGTTTTTTCTGTCAACTTGAAATTAGGCTTTGCATTGACGCGGCCATTGCTAACACGGTCCAAGTATTGAGGTAGTCGGGCTAGGCCGTGAGTGTCCTGGTGGGTAGTTTTATCAGACGCAGATCATCCTGGGAGCTAAGAACGCACGGGACTTACTACGCCACGAACGTCTGCCAATACTAGGCATTTTGCCATGGACTTGGCATCTTCCGAGGAAAGTCCGCATTTCTCAAGGAGCTCCGTAGCAAACTTGGTTGCTGCCGAAGGATCGGCGTAGTAACGAGCCTATATCCGGTCTCAGCATATAGAATCCCTAGCTTGGGTATTTAGCGACATCTCACAGATGAGGCCATCGTGAATCCTGAAATTCAAAATATACTTGGATGAGATTGACTGTGAAAACCTTGGAATTCAATCCTTGACAGCTGTGAAGCTGGTCCTTAATTACTTTATGCGAAGCTCACCACCGAGACCGGTGCGCGGTTAGCCACCGAAAGTTCGGGTCGTAGCCGAGGGTCCTGATTGCGGAGTTTAGGACACGGGCTCGGGCCGACGCCGACGCGGGCCTCCATCTACAACGATTTCGCCTGGCAAGGGAAACATGGCCTGAATTGTTTCACACAGTCTGCATTCTCCGACTCTGAGTTATCTCGACCGCCTCCTCACTCTTCTACTGTTGTTCTGTCACTACAAATCTCGATATGCCGCTTTCGGTGCCCACGGGATATGCGCGTGTCGGCCAGCTCATGCGCCTTGCGGGTCGCCGTTTCTACAGCCAGTCATTTCGCGCTCCAGCAGTGTCTGTGCTGTTCCAAGATATCGAGCCACCAGTAATCAATGGTGTTAGAAAGCCCAGAAAGCCAGGTGGTAAGCAAGCTAGAAGACCAGCCATGACGAAGGATATAAATGGGTGCTGATTAAATGGATTTAGGCTATCAAGATTCTGGCGCTGATATTGCGTATACGCTCCAGTCAAAGGGATTGGGCGTAATCACTCCAGCCAATTCGCCAGATGTTTATAAAAATGAGGATTGGTGTTTCTCTGATAGTGAGGAAGGCATTTGCTCCGCCTTGGACAAAGGGGCGACACATCTTTGGGCAAACACTATCCTATTCGATTCGCACCCCTTAGAAAAGTCCGAAAAGCTGTCCCCACACGCATCTGATCTCTACGTCGTTGGCCAACCTCCGGCAATGGTTCAGAATTTCGATGACAAGGCCTACCTAAATGGCAAGCTAAGAGAGATGGGTGGCTATACTCTGCCCCGTTCGTGGCTTGTACAAGGCTTGTACAATATTGATGAGGTCGTTGGATCAATTGACCGATTTCCCGTTGTCGGAAAGCCAATCCGTGGTCGCGGAAGCCACGGCGTCAAACTTTGTGAAAATCCAGTGGAATTAAAAGAGCACATTCTCCAGTTGATCGACGAGTCACCGGTCGTTATGGTTGAGGAGTATCTCGCAGGTGAAGAGGCCACTCTGACTATTATGCCTCCATCACCCGGACGACCAGAATATTGGAGTATGCTTCCAGTCTCGAGGTTTAACCACATGGATGGCATCGCACCGTACAATGGCGTAGTAGCTGTGGTGGCTAACTCCCGTGTTGTCACCGACAAGGACATGGAAGATCCTGCTTACCGCAAAATCATGGATGAAGGAGTTAAGGTCGCAGCACTGATTGGAGCTACTGCGCCCATTCGGATCGACGTGAGAAGATTCCACGAAGCCTCCGAATTCGCTCTATTCGACATTAATATGAAACCCGTTAGTCTAAATCCCGAAAACAGAAAAGATATTTCATAGAAAATTGAGCTAACCAATTATTAGAATAT
This sequence comes from Penicillium manginii, assembly GCF_028828005.1. NCBI lineage: Eukaryota > Fungi > Ascomycota > Eurotiomycetes > Eurotiales > Aspergillaceae > Penicillium > Penicillium manginii. Next base: position 2,908,907 of record NW_026643103.1, on the reverse strand, counting down.
GACTGGCCCAGGGCGACCCGGACGAGAGGACCAAGCGAGCTTGACTGCAATGGCAGCGTCTGCGATGGGCTGGGACTACGGTACTCTTCTTCAGAATATTCTAGCCTGTGCTACACAGCTGAGTAAATTCCGTGCATATCGTAGCCCTTTCTAGGCAAATGAAAATTGTGTTTGGATTTGATTAGCAGAGTGTCATATTACCTAAATGGACTTTTGGAAAAATCAGGTAGATTATCAGAACTGAGTCAATTTAGAATTCAACCATGCATGAGAATGAATTACTAGCCAAGGTATACTATAGTCATAGATCAGGAGACTCGAGATCGTGTCAGTATTGGTGATAAGTCCAGCAACCTCAATTGCTGCTAACTACTTGTGGAAGGAATTCGAGAATTCAAAATAAATGCGAAGCCTCTCTACATTTGTTTCAAGTTCAAGGTGTCTATAACGTATACTGATGATACACGAAGTTATTGATAGTTGTTGCTCACGCCGTTCGTGCCATTGATGCCATTGGCGCCGTCGACTTCATTAGCAGGGAAATTCCACATCCATTCATCCTCCGCGCCAACTTCAAAGTCGTACCGCACCAGGTCTTCTTTATAGGGAAACATGTATGTGCTTGTTACCCTGGTCATAATGTTAGCAGCTGAAATAATAATACATACCGAAACGAAGTTGGGGTTCGAACCTGTGGTGCTCCTTGCTAGCTTGATACTTTTCTAGCTCTCCTAGATTCTCATGAAGACTCAACAAGGCGATTTCAAAACCTTTGCTTCTTTCAATTGGATCGGTCAAAGAGGGCCCTCCGACGACCAACCGGTGACCTTTCACGCAATCCAAGTTCTTGAGCGTCTTCAGCTCCCGAACAAAGGTATCTTTGTGCTCCTGGGTGACCTCAGGGCGAAATTTGAACATCACTTTTCATCCATTAGTCGACTGTTTCTTAATAATAGAAATAGGTATCAACAAGTTACCCATATGAACGATAGTCATTTCTTTTAAGAATTGGTAGTTTTGTAGGGAATGATCAAAAATGGCGGGTACATGGAATGAGATGGATGATGCGACCTTCACTCTGATGGAATGTTTTCGGCACTTATCCAGTGGATGATGGAAAGAAAAGGCCCAGGGATGATTTTGGGGGCTAAGATTACCTATATTTCATAGGATTCGCGTCCCTGTTTGTTTATTCCAAAGGCCCGAATAGGCCTATCTGAAGATCGGCCCGGAAGCCACGGGGAACAGCCGAGGGCGGTCGGCAACATCCGTCGTCCTCTCTCACCTACAATGCTCATCAACTTGTCCACGACGACACGACATTTATGAACTCCGTGCAGTAAAATAACCATAGCGTGTTATCGCATTAGCTATCAGGATTCTCGTCATATGTCGGATTCGGCAGTTGCCAGGTCTGCTGGGTCGCCTGCTCGACGCCGTCCCCTCGCATGTTTGCGATGCCGGCGGCGCAAGGTACGTTGTGACGGAGCTTCTCCAGCTTGCTCCAACTGTACCCGAGCGGGGGCGGAATGTTTCGAGGGAAGGTCCGATTCAGCAATATCCCGAAAGTAGGTCAATTCCTAGTCGATCGTGCCATGTTGTCCAGTCTTACGACTGGTCTCCCGATCTGTTACTGATCTGATATGGACTCCCAGTCGAGTTCATTATCTCGAAAATAGGGTACGAGAACTGGAGAACGGCCAAGCTTCACTAAATACAGTTTCCAGCGAGCCGTGCCTGAATTCCGCTAGGACAAGATCCCAATCGGCGACTTTGACCGAGACTCGCGGCCCCGAATCTCAATTCCAGCAGCCCCCCCCAGCAGCCAAATTATGGAGCCCCTGATATGCATCAGCATGCAGAGCGACAAAGACCAGGGCTACCTCAGTACTCTGAATTCTCCCCGTCGGCTGTTCAGCACTTCGGTATAGACCGAATGCAGCCCCCATTGGTCAACGGCCCTAGGAGCAACAGTTTAATCAACGAGGCAGCCGTACCATCCCCAGCAGGATCGAGCTCTAGCCAAATAACGCGTGACCAGCCTATTGTACATGAAGTGGGTCTTTTATCTCTGGGTAATGCGCTTGATCCCAAATACTTGGGACCATCCTCCGGCGTCACCTTTGCCCGGTTGATTTACGAAAGCGTACCTCAGTCCCAAGGACTACCCTTATCGTATGCACGGTGTGGAGAGAATGAACAGGCCAGCGGTGAGACGGCCCAGCAATATGGGAACAACGACTTTCCGCGTGTTGAGCTCCCATCGATGGCTGAGTACCAACAATATGCGGAAGTCTATTTCGGCATGTCAACATTTTATCCTTTTATCTCACAAGAGGAGTTTCATGTGCTATCCAAACAAGTGTTTCAATTTAGCAAGACGTCAGTGTGGGGTTGCCGCCTTCCGTTGACTATTGCACTTGCACAGGTCTATTTGGTCCTGTCTCTTGGTGCCAGGTTCCTGGAATACAAGCTGGGAAACACTTTTCCATCTCAGGATTTATTTGGCAAGGGCATGAAATTCGCCTCAAAAATGAACCTACACGAAAGCATAGAAGGTGTTCAAATTCTTCTACTGCTGGCACAACATAGTTTATTTTGCCCAGAAGGGTTGAATGCGTGGTACCTAGTGCATACCATCATCGCGAGCTGCTTGGACCTGGGGCTACAACGGCAAGACAACTGTTCGTTTCTCGATTCTTCGCAACATTATTATGATCTCATTTGAATTTGCTGACAAAATTCTAGATAACTGGGAGAATGACACGCCGAACCAACGTAAGATTCGACATCTCAGAAGCGCAATCTTCTGGTCTGCCTACTCTATGGATCGAACTCTTACCGTTGTTCTTGGTCGTCCTCTCACCCTTAGAGATGAGGCTATTGACCGTGGATTCCCGGGATTTGATGGCAACTTAGAGGTAGAATCAGGAGCGACGGAATGGCAATCAACAAATACGGCCAGCCAAGGCTCGGTATCAGCGCCAGAACCTTATACTGCATTCATCTACTCTCTTCGTTTTGATCGTATCATTGCAGAAATCAAGCTGATGCTCTATCGAGTTTCGCGTTCACCGAAGAGGTTTCCCTGGCCCCAAGACTTGAGCTCATGGCGGAAGGAAGCCCAGAATTCCTGCGTTGCGTTATTGGAAGAAGCCCAGAACCATCAACAAAATCATATCATTGGCTCTGCTAATGCACTCTCGGGGTTGCGCTTCAGCGACTTGAACTGAAGTACCACCAATGTATTATGCTTCTCAATCGTCCAAGTCCACAGAATCCGCATCCAAGCTTCGACGCCACTCAAGCAAGCTTTACAAGCGCAATGTCAATTATCGCCACCTATGCCGAGCTACAGAGATTTTCGAATATGGATTTCTCTTGGCTTACAGCACATACTATTTTTGTTGCTTCAATTACCGTGATCTACTACTTATGGTCCTGTCCGCTTTGTCGAGGAAATGACTCATTGGATGCTTGTATGAATCGCGTTGAACAGGCTCACCAACTACTCACAATACTGGGTAGGTCCTGGTCAGTGGCACTAAAAGCAAGTGGCAAGTTAGAGAGACTCATCAAATCCACGAAAGATCTCTACGAAGGCTTGGGAGATCCACAGGCTACTAATTTCGGAGAATGGCCAGATGGAAACCTCGGGATCGCTCCGACCACAGATGCGGATTTTGATAGATCCGCTGGCAATATGGCTTTGCCTGGCGGAGGGAACGCCCTTATTGATGAGCTTGGGATCCTGCGGGATCTGTTTGATCTGGGCTGGTTGGAAGACTTTACAGACAATAGCAACCAGCCTTAATTTGGGGGTCCTATAGACCTGAGATGAGTAATGAAAGCAGTAATGAAATTATCTGATCCAAGTGAATTACTTTTGAATCGGATAATCATACAGCGTGGCGGGATTCTCGACCCACATCAGCCTCCATTCTTCTTCGGACATCCAACGACTCAGTGATTCAATCCACGCCTTATTATCAATCTGCAAGAATGATTCTTCACTTGTTGCGCTCTTTCCAATCCGGTCTTTATGACGCTGCGTATGGGGCCAATCACTTCCCCATAGTACTCTTCTTGGATTGGCATGGACAAGACGGCGCACGAGCCACTCTAAATCAGAGTATTCAGGAGCAAGGTTCGAGCCTCGGTATGGGGCGGAAATTTTGATCCATAAATTACCCCCTGAAAGACTTTGACAGAGTGCGTCAAGTCCAAGTCGCTCATCCACACTGAGGAAAGAGTCAGATTGAATATTCGCAGTGTCGTCATTGAGTCGATAGCTGCTCGCTGGAACGAGGGCGAAGTGATCCACAACGACTGGGATTGGACTTTGTCGAATCACTTCGCTTAGGCGAGGCCAGAAGTCAAGATGGGGTTGCTGAATTTGAATGCTCCAACCAGGCTTTCCCCACTGAACTAACCGCTCAGCTGTCTGTTTCATCAGACGAGCTTGCACATCAACGCTGTCAATGGCATTGTGGCGGAAAAAGTCTAGACGAATGGAACGAACACCAGCCGTGTGATACTGATCAAGTAACTCATTTGTTACAGTATCAAGATCCAAGACACAGATTCCTCGCGCATGACCAGCGAAGCGCTCTAAATAATAAAGCAGCGAGGTGCAATCTGCACCATAGGAAAAACCATGGGCGATGCAAACATGCTCTACCCCAATCGACTCTTCGAAACTCTTCAGCTGCTCAAAAGATGCCCGAGAGGGAGTGAAATGTCGACCTTCAGCGAAGGGGAAGCGATCTGGCTCGAAGATATGGTGATGAGTGTCCCATGCAGCAACTGGGACTCTCTTAAGAGAAGATCCGTCTCTTCCGGTGTCCATGGTATAGAAGTGTCTTTTTTATGAAGATGTCTTAGCATATTATTCCCTTAGTATGAAATTCATCACCCACTATGGTCTCCCTGTAGATGTACTAGTATCTCACGGAAAAACAATCACGATTGCTGCTTGCCAATAGAAAGCTGACGACGTACGGTTGCCCTCCTTACATACCAAGATAGCTATTTATGATAGCAAAGCTTAATCTGCATTGTCGCTTCTCTGTTGAGTGTACATCGGGCCACGGTCTTCCAAGGTTTCACGGTCTCTCGGTCCGGCCTTCTTCATGTCGTCGGCTAACAGGCGAAGCTCGGGCGGCTTCCATCCGACAGTCCCACAACGCTAACTTCCCCTCGAATTGCCGTTCCTCCCGTGGCATGCTAGGTACCCGTTGACCACTTACATTCAAAGTTGAGACATATAGGTCACAAGCCCTGTTCCGTTTCATTACTTCTTCAAGTTACAACTCACTGCAAACTTATCAAAATGCCCGCCGATCCAGTTACTATTATTGAACGCCTGCAAGAATGGGGCGCCTGCGATGTAAGTTAGAACAGTAGTTCCGGAATCGTACATGGGAGCCATTCTGACCGATGATCTTAATCACCTTAATAGGTAGCAGATGGTCTTTCAAAGCTCAAGTGCCCCAATGGAGGCTTTCTTGAGGGGTTGACCATGTATTCACCAGAGTTCCAAGCCGGCGAAACTAAGATTGTGGGTCGAGCATTCACTGTCAAATTTGTCCCCCAATCAGACGAGGCATCACCAAAGCTTCAAGGAAATTACGTAAGTTCAGAGACTCACCAGGCCAAGAAATATACTAACAATCTCTCAAGATTGATCAAATCCCCGCTGGCAGTGTAGTTTTCATCTCCCAGCCTCTACCCCAGGTGAACGCAGTTTATGGTGGACTGATGACCCTACGTGCCCAAGCGCTTGGTGCGGCTGGTGTAGTCATTGATGGTCGAGTCCGTGATATCAATGAGCATCGATCTCTTGGGTTCCCTCTATTTGCCAAATCTGTTGGTACTACTGCAGGGGGCGAGGTCTGCCGACCCTCGGAGGTGAATGTGCCAGTGCGTCTTCATTCCGAGAACCAAGATGCATGGATCAATCCAGGGGATTACATTATAGCAGATGCAGACGGTGTTGTTCGTCTCCCACAGAGCCTTGCCGAGGAAGCTCTTGAGGCGATTCCTGCAATTGCGGAAGCTGATAGAAAGTGTGCGGAGGGCATCAAGGCTGGTCGATCGGTGCAGGATGTTTTCAAAGAGTATCGTGGTCGTTGAGATTGGTAGTGAGATGTTCACTTCAAATAATTAGACTTGCCCAAGTGGGTATTTCAGGACTTGTACCTACTAGGTAGTTTAGATTTGGATTACGGTAGTAGTAGTAGTAGTAGTAGTAGTAGTAGTAGTAGTAGTAGTAGTAGTAGTAGTAGTAGTAGTAGTAGTAGTAGTAGTAGTAGTAGTAGTAGTAGTAGTAGTAGTGGTGGTGGTGGTGGTGGTGGTGGTAGTAATTCGATACCTAGGTACCTACCTAGGTAGGTAGATTTATATTAAGGTATACCAATACGTCGGTTCCAGTGTTATTGTTGCGTTGAGTGACCGAAAAAAACTTCGGACACAAAGGTTCTGACTTAGATTGACAAATTTGTCACTTGTTACTATTTCAATCACAGAATGATCATATTCAGAGAGTTGTAAGTCCCCGAAGCATTCACCGAGATACTATTCCGACTTGTAGAGTAAACTAAGCAAAGTCTACTTGCCTGGCTCAAATAGTTACTGAAGAAGAAGATAGGGAGCTGCACCCAACTACGCAATGAATCTGAAATTTTCACGGCGTGTAGTACGTTCACTTTCCTCGAGACCAGGGACCTCAGCCTGACTCTCACCCTTCATTTCCTGTGCGACCGTAGTCTCTCCATTCTTCAGTCGCTTATTAGCTCGAAGGAGTACCAAGCGCATGAAGGAAGTGAGAGCAATTGCGCCTAAACAGAATGCCGAATTAACCGACATGGCCAGCACGTAACGAGGAGCGCTGCTGTCGGGATAAAGATAGGACGAAAATATCTATGGGACATAACTGTTAGTCACTGCCAGATATCAAATGAAAGAAGAGTCTCGAGGCCAAACGGAGTTCAACTTACTTGTGCGCAATTACCAAGAGAGTTAACGAAAGCAACCGATGCTGCCCGCTTGATACGGGGGCGAAGCATGGTTTTTTGTGTCCAGGCAACGAGAACTGCGTTAGCCCCATGGCCACCAGCTACCATGAGGATCATTGCGAAGTAACGAGCACCGGTGTTGATCGACGCAGCAGCGATGACAAACCCAACAATTGCAGTTACTAACGGCCACATAACGTGGAAAGAAGAGTTCTCAAGTCTGTCGGCTGACAAGTTGTTGAGAATCGTCACTACCAGGGAAACAATATAAGGCGGAACTGTCAAGAGAAGCGTATTGACTCGACCAAACCCGAGCGTCTGGACCACGGCAGGGAAGAAATTAGATGTTGCACTGGCAACCTGAATGAACAGGAAAGTCAAGGCAAATATGTAAATCCTCCAATCAGCGAAGGTTCTCTTGAATCCGTAGCTCCAGTTTCCATCGTCTTCATCGATCTGCCCAGCATCTGAAATAAGACGCCATTCGGCAACCGCTCTCTCTTTGGGGGTCAGCCAGCGGGTGTTGCTAGGCCAGTCAGGGAGGATGAATACGGCACAAAGTGCAATGAAAACTGTAATGGATCCCTCTATTATGAAGATCCATCGCCATGATTCGAGGCCTCTAACACCGTCCATTCCGTCCTGGATACCAGCAGCAATCAAGCCCGAGAAAGCACTCCCAAGCTGGGATCCGGAGAATAGAATTGCGCTACGCACGCCCATTTCCTTTCGTTTATACCATGAAGAGATGAGAAACAGTGCACCAGCTTTCTAGAGGTTAGTGATGGCTCAGGTCGGCTCTGTGAAGATGTAGATGAGGGAGCTCACGATAAAATGCCGCTTCAACAAATCCCAATAGGAAGCGGAGAGCGTATAACCCAGAATAATTATGAACGACTCCAACAAGAGCAGACAGTAGACCCCAGATAGCCATAACACATGGAATATAGATCGATGGTCGAATTTGGGTAAGGAAAATATTTGACGGGATTTGCATCAAGACATACCCAGCAAATAGAATTGCCACAGCTGTAGCATACTGGGTACTAGTCATGTGGAGCGAGTGTGAAATACCCGCAACTTTTGCTGCTGAGATATTGTTCTATAGATAATTACTGTTAGTACTAAGTCTCAAATATAGGTAATACCTATTTTCTTCTTCTTCTTCTTCTTCTTTTGAAGTCAGCAGAACTAAATAACATACCCGATCGAGATAATTCAGCACAAAGATCACCCAAACACAAAAAAGGAGACGTATGTCAAGCTTTCTTTTCAATGACTTTTCCGCATCCAGGAGCTCCTCTGGGCTCATTTGCCGGGCTTCGACCAGCCGATTATGCTCGAAGCCTTCGACATGTTTCAAGTCGGCCATAGGTTTAGCCTCATTTGACATCTTGAGAAGGGTTCCAAGGTTCCTTCAGAAGAGATAGCCTTGGAAAATAACTTGATGCAGGGTACTAGTATCAGTAGTACTATGGATGGGGGAAATGCAGTCAAGGAAATCCGAGGTACACCTAGTCCCTGAGTAGCTCAGTAATTGAAAAAATCAAGACCTGCGTCTGAGGTCCGCCTTATATATTGAGTAATTTCCTAATAGCCCACTGGCAGGCTCGGCATGCAGACGCACTAACATGAGTGGAACTTAAACCTGAAAGCATCACCCCACGGGGGTAATGTGGGGATCTGGAGGCAAACCCTTGGAATGCGGAGCAAGCCCTGGAGCTCAAACTACCTCCTCTGTCCTCGAGTGGACATTTCTCTGCCGTCTTGTCGATTCCCGTGCCATCATCGGACGGAGCCCGACTCCGTGACGGCAGTGATCCGTGGCCGTCCAATCTTGCAAATTCTACCTAATCAGCCTGCAAATATTCCGGCCTTAAATGATTGACTAGCAGGACTATGAATATTCTAGTAGCCCTTCTATTTCCTGCTTAACCCGAGTAATCGAATGACAACCAGTAAACGGATTGATTGATTCGAAAGGTAGATTGGAACATGCTGAATCTAATCATATTGTAGGCCGTTCTCAAGAAATATCCAAAAATAAAAACGGTCAATACATCATGTTTACTATCAGTAAATACACTTTAAAGATTCACAAACGCACTCATGGGGTATAGTACTAGTAGGCTTCAGGCACGATTGCCTTAGACACTTCAGCTGGCCTTCTGAGCCTCACTCTCCTAGATATTCGCATATATGCACCACTTCCTGGTTTCCATGCTCCACTAAAATATGATTATTCCTCTGCTAAAAGCAATTCATCACTTAGGGGGGTTACCAGTTACCAGAGCTTTATGTTAGTTACTTGCCACCTGGGTACCGACCTCATCTTTGGGACTTGTATGGCAAATTCTCACGATGATTCATAAGGCAGATACTAGTAGTTTTTCACGACGACTCTAACAACGACTTTACTCCTAATTGAGGATACTACTTCTTAGATACCTAGGTGTTGGTGCAGCTGCCAGTGTCAGGTGTTTCTTGACGGCGCTACACACCGCCGCGCACCCGGGCAACTTGAACTTGAAGGAGTCCGACCTTGGAACTTGAAGACAGCGCGGGTATATTTAGTTCGGATCCATCCGGGTCTACTAGTAGTACTAGTACTAGTAGATTCGGAGCCTCAGGGAATATTGAAGCAAACTTGAACTTGAAAGAAGATTAGTAAATCGATATGTGAAGATTGTACTGATCCTAGAAATACTACTAGCCCACCTGGGCACATGACGATCTCTGAGTCCCGAGGTCCTGCATGAAAATATATTGGAGGGAATCTCCGTCGACTTTGCTACAAGGTAATCCCTAAAGGCACTGGCAGCTAGTAAAGGCCATGGGGCATGAAAACCTTCAAGTTGGAATCATATTCAGAACAAAAACGTGTAAACCACAGTGCATTCGGGTCCAACACAACAAACTAACTCTGCCCGAGCCTTTTATCCCTTTGAATTGACTGATCTCTGGAGTTCAGAGAGTAGATGTCAGCACGGAATCAAGGTTAGTCATTAAGCAGAGTCATGTGAATGAAGACTAACTAACTAACTAGTTAGTCCATGATCGGTAATTAGTCAGTGACTAATCAGGGATGCTCAACTAGGTACTGTAATAAGCAAAAGGAGGTTGAAAAGTAAATTTGCTCATTGGGCATTAACTTCCGATGAAAATTCTCAAATTCGCGGTATAATGAGGAAACGAAGATAAAAAAAACGTGGATAGGTGAATCTAGCCGAGTGGCAAAACAAATCGTTTTCCTTTCTGGTCGGACATCCAACGGATGGGGTAAAGTTGCAAGGTCTTCCTTCCGGAGATCCCTACGGAGTACTCCGTAGACTCAGGTGCCTTGTTTCTAGCCTTTTCGGCCAATCTAAGCGACCTTAGTGGAGGGTCCTCCTCGTCTCCCATTCAAGTTGCCTCAAGTTGGGTTCCTGACCCAGAAAAGTGACCCATCTGCAGCCAGGTCTCCATAGTGCCCCTTAGTGTGCGCCACACCATCGCCCCCTGTGGCTGCTTTTAGGACGAACACCTCGAAGCTTGGCCAGACTGGAGACTAGCTTCCTCCAAGCCAGCACATTTTCGCCTATGGCCTTGTTGAGAACCTATGGTATTGGCTTACCAGCTCGCTTTGAAATGTATACTTTCAACCTTGGACCTTGGAAGTTGGCAGAGTCCCCCCCGAAGCTGGAATGTTCGAAGGTTTTTCGGCCACCATCTTTACTCCACTCGAGTGAGACCCATGGAGGCCTCACGCTCGTCGATATGCATATAAAGCCATCCCCCATCAAGTACTAGCACGAGATTTCTTCACAGTCCTATCGTTTACTCCTTGTCAAATTGCGAGGACTCATCATGTTGTGGAGGTCGGCATTATGGTTGGCATTGACATGCGCAGCCACCACTGCAGCCCTGCCTGCGAAGAACCATGGCGAATCTTGTCCCGTCAAGCATGACCAGCCGGCGTCATCCAATTGGCATGAGGGACCCTTCAAAGAAATCATTCGTTTGATTGAAGAATGTCCTGAAGGACGCCATTTCTGTCGCGAACGCATTCACGGTTCTGAAGTTACCACCAGAACTAAGACGGTGACTCCAATGCCAACTACCGTCAAAATCACAGACACTATCACCGGTCATTCTCGCGAGGTGACAAGAACGACCACCCGGGGGATCACCTCGACACTTGCGGAGTACCCGGCTACCACCACTCTTCATGCAATATCGACTTTGACTCGAACCGTGCCCTTGACAATCACAGATCTATCCACATCTACAATCGCGGATGTTTCCACCGTCTTCCTGACTTTGGCAGACTATATAACAATCACGAGGCCTGTGACTGAGTTTATCACGAACACTGTCACCCAGGCAATTACTGATGACACAACTGCCACCATCTTCGAGCTCTTCACGGACACTACTACTGAGACTTTCTCAAATACGATCACCAAATATGCGACAGTCTATGGTACATCATTCATCACAAACTATGCAACCAGTTATTTCACCAATCTTTACACCGATATCGCAACTGACACTATCACAAACTACCATACTGAGACCACAACCATTTCTTTTACGGATACCGCCACTGCAACGGCGACGGACACTATCTCATCTAAAACCACTCAAGAGGTGGATGTGATTACGACCGATACTCAGTCTCTGACTACTATTCAGACCGACTTCATTGCTTCTACTAACACGCTCTCTGCTACGGAGACCGATTATATAACTGCCACAGTCACCTCCGTCGAGACTGATGGTTTTACTGTCACTGCAACCGCTGTAGTAACTATTGAACCAGTCAAAAGGGACGAGATCAATGCACGTGCTGCGCTACCCACTCCTTCCGCCTTGAGAAACATTCACGATAGTCATCTTTCAAGCGCATGCTCTTTCCTGTGGAATGAGAAGTGGCTGTCAACGACATATACTACGAAGACAGTCGCAAAGCCTACAGTACGCTCGGTCTCGCTGGAGTCTTGCATACCATATACTAATTGATTGAATAGGTTACTAATACAATCACCTTTCACACCCACGCTCCTGGAACCCATACAGTCTACGTCACAAAGTTGACAACCGACTTTGTGACTAACAGAGCGCCCAGTATCTTGACTAAGACGGTCACCAACACCATCACTGCCGATATTACGAGTACGCTGACCGTTCATGGGACATCAAAAATCACGTCCTTGTCTACTACGACTGTGACCGATACTCCGGAATTGGTCATAACGGTAGATATCGCAACCACTGAGACCGACCTCGTCACTGCCACTGTGACGAGTGATGTGACAATCTTGACTACTTTGGATATTACCTCCGAAGAAACAGCTTCGGTAACGGAATCTGTCACGGCGGATGTCACAACCACTGCCACGACTGATCTGACAACGACTCAGACCAACACGGAGACAGTCGATATCACATCCAGCCAGACAGTTACCCAAACTGCTGATGTCACCGCTACTGAAACGGCATCCGTGACGATCACGGAGACCTCGACGACCACCGTAGACGTTACGGAAGTGGCAACGATTACTTCAACTTCTTTCTTCGGTGTCACCGTCACTCAACCAGTCACGCTCCAAAGGACAGTCGTCAACACAGTCGACATCACCAACATCGCATCCACCACGTCAACCATCGACGTGACCGTGACCCAGAAAGTCTCGAAGACTACCACCACAACTGTGACCGCAACCGCAACCGCGATCAATAGGGTTAACCTCGTGCAAAATCCAAGTTTTGACGTAGCAAACGCTTTCTCTGTCGCTGGCTGGACGACCGCAGGTAGCGGAGCCGCAATATCGCATGCCAGTGGCTCATCAATTGGTACTACCTATGTATTCTATTATGTTGGCAATAATCCGCAAACATACACGCTCTCTCAGTCACTGGCCACCGTCTCGGGAATTACATATACCGTGTCATTTTGGTGGAGAGTGGGCACTTCAACCTCGTCAATGATTGTTACCCTTGGATCCGACAGCCAAACCTTCCAAGCGCCATCAAGTAAGGTCGGTGGCTGGATTCAGCAGACATTTACTTCCCAGGTCACTTCCTCGTCCTCAGAGCTTTCGTTTAAGTTTGTCCCAGTTAGCACCCAAACAGGGTTTCAGTTAGGCTTGATCAGCGTTATATGATGTGTGTATATATGAGAGAGAACTTGAAGGGGTTGGCGGGGGTGCATTTAGACCTTACTACGATATAATATCTAGATATTAATTCACTATCTTTATCTTCTCCCTCGTCACATTTTATAAACACTGGCATAAATGACTTGATTATTCTTTCTAAAATTATCACCATTCAAAGTTTGCTTGTACATACTACTGTAGGTAGATATATACCTGGGTATCACATAGGTATATTTAGATATCAGCCTCGTGATGGACAATCCATCGACACGGCCCACCTGGGCACTTCAAATTAAATTGACCCGCATTGGCCTAAATGTTTTCTACAAAAGAGCCCCTAAAGCCACTGGCAACTAAAGGCATCAAAATAATATTCAAGACAAATATCGCATAAATCACAGTACATTCGGGTTCAACAGAGTAAACTAAGTCTAAACTAGTTCTTCATTCCTTTGACTATTTCAGTCAAGACAGCAACGACTCCACAGGCCCTGGGATCAGGAAGGTTACCATTTTTGAAGTGACCATTGTGTTCATCATTAACATAAGTTGAACGTCCAAATTTGGCAGTCAAAGAGCGAGTAGTGTCACATCCTATGATGGCTTGTTCAACAGCGCCTTCGAACGCTGTGATATCTTCCTTCAAGTTGACTGATCTCTGGAGTTCATCCACAAATGGAATCGAGGCATCCATCAATGTACGATCACCAACTCGAGCACCCGTGAATTGTTTTAGGGTACATAAAGCTTTCGAAGAAGCACCTGCCATCATTCTCATGCTCATTGACTCCTCCTCACCTTGAAGAATGGCAGCTGCGAAAGCAGACAAGAAGATGCCATAGATAGCACCAGAGGTACCGCCCATGGCATCTATTACAGTCTCTGCCAAAACCTCCATTCCTTTGGCGATGTTTGAGACAGGTATAGTGCCATTTTCCATTTTCCCCATCATAGCATTTGCACCGGAGAGAAAAGTGGTACCGCAATCTCCATCACCGCAGACCATTCATAGCGGGTTATTTCAGGCTCCGCGGTCATAATTTCCTGCCAAATTGACCTGAGAACCTACGAGGAAATAGTCCCATCACCTTCCCAGGTGTAGCATCGTCAGTCCTTTACCCTGCAAACATGCTGTGGTCATGATAACCTGAATAGATGGATATATGGGCTCACAAGAGACATATTTTCCAGTTCTGCCAGACTGTGTCCCAGTGTTGCCAATGGGAACATGTCTTATCTCGGTTCTGAATATAGCATCCAGTCACTAGCCGGGATCGATCCCGGCCACTCATTTGCGGTGATTTGATCATCAAGTAAACCGAGTAGTATTGTTGTAGCCTCGACGGATCTATCTATGTCAAGCAAAGAGATACTAAACCCACGTCCATCCAGAGCAGTCAAAAAGGCGCCAGTATATGTTCGACATGGCACAATATTGTACCTGGTCTTCAATTGAGTAGTCACCATCGAAGTCAAAGCTCCTATCTCAATTACTGACAGACCACCTAAATTATTCATTAACAGAACAACGCTGTTTCCCTCCTTCCCCGTGTCATTTGGAAAGTATCCGTGCTCCTTGTTATCGGCATCCAAAATGGTGTGAAGCATTTTCTCAATGACCACATCAATCATGGTATCTGGAGGAAATTTCGAAATTGCAGGTTCGTTATGAATGCCCATTCCAAGCTCAATCCAGTGCTGGGGTCTTTCCAGAGCCTTTTGTCCGGGGACATTGCATGGTCCCAATGAGACACCGTTAGTTCCCATGTTTTCCGTGACAAGGCTACAGAGGCTTGCGATTTCCTCGAGCTCTATCCCTCGTTCTGTTGCTGCTCCCGCAATCTTGTGGATGAGGACGGTACCTGCTAAGCCGCGCCGACCGACCAATATACCTCGGGAGCGCCCGACTGATACATCGTCGGCAACTAGAACAATTTTGACATTGTTTCCAGTAGAGGCTTTAAAGCGTTCTGCAGCTAACCCGAAGTTCAGCTTGTCCCGAGTGTAATTTTTAACGATGATCAGAGTGCCCTTTGCGGATGCTGCATGCTCAAGCATGCGGTATATTTGGCGCACATGGGAGAGGCAATTATCGATCCAGTAATGGCCGCATCTAGCATTCCTGTCCCAATGTAGCCTGAATGGGTTGGTTCGTGTCCACTACCCCCTAATAGAAGTAAATAAATTAAAATTATTCCAGGAATTTATCCAAAGGTTGAGACTCACCGCCACTAATAATAGTGACTCGGTATTCCTTGGCTAGATTGCATTTGTATAGAACAGAAAACTGTTCATAAAGCTGAAGTCCAGGTTGCTAGTATAACTGTGCAAGACTCCACTCTTTAACGAGCTGAACAGGGTCTTGAATAAATTGGCGGTCTACAAGAACGTTAAACTAGTATGCATCATGCAGAATACTGGTAGTGCGGGCATCAGAGCCTACCTAGGTACTTACCTGGGAACGGTCCGTAATCCATACTTACTAGGAGTCACAGCCCTGGAGCCTTCAAGCTTTCAAAATTCGTTGGATTTTTCCCAATCACCTATTAGTAACTCTCAATCTACGAGCAGAAAATAGACAGCAAATCTATATTCCCTTGGTCTTCAACTAGAAAAAGCCGATTACCGTGACCATCCTTATCGAACTTGAAATGGAGCCCGAAATGTTCAGCGGCGGCCCCGGTAAGAGCCGTAGTACGATATGATTCGTTCAACGGGACCCAGCCTTCTCGGTTATACTCCGACTCCGACGGACTTTTGCCGCGTACACCTCGCCTTGCCATAAGGCACTATATCATAGCTAGCAAGTTCGGCAGAGCCTATCAAATACAATCAAATACTTTTACGTTCATACACCTGAACAGCATCATATACAATGTCTTGTGACCAGAGAGCCTATCCCGCCAGCAACCAGACTTGGCGAATTCTTGCCCACGCTAATGAGCATAACTATGCCGTTGGTGCTTACAATTGGTGAGAAATGAACCCCTCTGCTACAATCTAGATTGTGCGATGGCTGACGAAAGATAATTGCCCAGCTACAATGATGATGGAGTGATGGCCGTTATTCGGGCTGCGGAACGTAAACGCTCCGCTGCAATCATCCAGCTCTTTCCCTGGACTATGCACTTCCAGGGAACCCAGTTTATCCACTATGTGATCAATGCCGCACACTCGGCGTCTGTACCCATCGCGGTACACCTGGACCACTGCATCAAGCCTGAAGATGTGGAGCAGGCTTTGACAATTCCGTTTGATTCAATCATGGTGGATGCCTCGACGCTAGATGAAGAGGAAAACATTCGCCAATGCAAAGCTGTTGTCGATCGGGCCCGAGAACTCAACATGACCATCGAAGCTGAGATGGGCCGAATCGAAGGAGGCGAGGACGGACTTCCATCCGTGGACTCGGGTACGGTCCTCACCCGGCCTGACGAAGCGGAAGCTTTTGTTCGGAGGACCGGTGTACATTTTCTCGCGCCGTCTTTCGGAAACATCCATGGCGGATACCCTCCCGGAGGGGCAGACAAGTGTTGGGATCTTCCTCGGTATGTCTCCGACAACTAGTTCAAGTTCCCTGGTGTACGCAATTGGGGCATAGAAATGCTGATTACTGATCTTTAATTTAGCCTTGCTGCAATCGGAGAGTTGGTGGCCGGCTCGACGCCGCTAGCCCTTCATGGTACTCATCCTGTGAGCGATGCTCTCTTTCAAAAAACAATTTCTTTGGGTGTTCGAAAGATAAATCTCAACCGGACAGTTCGAGATGAGTATACGGAGTTCGTGACCAAGAATTCTGGTAATCTCGAATTGACTGTTCTCAAGATGCAAGCAGTGGAGATATATGTGAGATCCGTTGAGAGAATGATGGATGTTCTGGGATCTGCAGAGCGCTACTAGCCAGCAGTACTCTTCATGCTTCAGACATCACTATCCATGAGTACAATATGATTACTCCATATGAAAATCGATGAGCCTCTCAGTTATTTCATAGTATTATTATGTGGTACGTTGTAGTATGTAATTCTACTAAAATCATTTCAGAGGCTAGCCTAGAACTATTGGTGGTGGGTGTTTCATGATTCAAGCAGTAATTAATATCGAGTCAAGCATGGTTGAATCAATGCCCATCTCGCGTACTCGCATTGCTCTCACCCTCCATAAACTTGATTGGAAAACCAACGCAAGAAATTCGAAGAAAGTTTCATGGTGTTTTCATGAATTAGAACTTTATATTCACCGGATAATTCCTCATAGAACTGCGGTGTGAGAGTTTAATAGTCTCATGGGCCCTTCAACAATATTTCACGATCGCCATTCACATGTTCTGGATCTTGAAATGGATTGCTGCTTGCCTGGCAATCCATTGTAAAAGACTCGGGGTTGAAGTAGCTTGAATTGACTTGAATCTTTGGCAGAAGATGACCTGGATGAAGCAAGTTGTAGATCATCACAGCCGGGACCATCATTGCTCCGTCAAGACCAATCAATAGCTTCTCGTTCCGCATCGTTGAGCTTGTCCACCCGTGTAGCAACTCGATGGTGCGATAAACACTTCGAATGTAAATAAGCAGAAGAGATAATACGGTCGCACCGCCAAGTAAAAGTAGAGGCTTGTTTCGGTGGAAAGCCTGCGGCTTCTGCTTAGAAACGCGGAAAACGAAGTCGGCAGCGAGCACCACAAACAGAGTGATGGATATCAGTTGGAAGATGATTCCACCAACCATAATATGTGTACCCATGGACTGGCTGCTGCTGCTGCTGCTGCTCGAGCTTTCTCCGGCTCGCGAGAATAAGCTTCTTGCCTGGGTCTTCACTGAACCGCCCGATGATGAACCACCACCCCCTCCAGATGAGGCCATACCACCTCCAGCACCTTGAACTGCCAGAGCAATGACATCACATATGCAGAAGATCCAAACATATAGCTTCGGTGGCATCAACGATGAGCCTCGACCGAAAATCGCGACAACTCTCGCAAGGATAACGTAGATTCCAGCTGTAAAGAATGTGGGCGCTATGTAATTTCACGTGATTAATTAGAATGCTCGTTCGAAGTATATGAGGCTGATGGGGGTTGTTAAATACCGATAATCAGAGTCGTGATTTGCATCATATAGGGTGTTTGGGCGTAAGGGCACTTCGCAGACCAGGCCCGTGCTGCCCAGCCGAGAAGTTCAACTGAAAGTGATATTAAGTAAGATAGTGATTCGAATTTGAAGGATTCAGCATATTACGTTCACTCACCAAGGCACCCAATTGAGAAAACTGCGCACCACCAAGTGCGAAACCAAATCATTTGGGTGGTATGTAGCAGCATTGACAGACCGAAGAAAGCCACAAACGCTGATGCTGCGGACAGCGAGGGTACATAGCCGTAGGATGTGCTATTGCCTGCAACATACGCATGGCATGCATCTTGACTGTAACCTTCCATGGTCACTCGCGAGTTGGTTATTCTGATTTCGAGATTCGGTTTGGTCCTGAGAGAGCTTTGGGACAAGAGTGCAAGATGCAGAAATGAACGAGGGTTGGAAGATTTTGTTCAAAAGAGTGACGATATAAGACAGAGACTCGGCAGGTAATGGGAATAGATAATGGATAGTTATGTGAAATGATAGAAACATGAACGTCACTCGGAATACTACTTATACTTGCCAAGTTACAGCATTGCTCATATTCAAGTCCAGGCCGTATATAGGTATCCAAAATTAGATGCAATCACTAGGGAGACGTAACATGTCTAAGCCCCGAAATCTCTGCCGGATTAACACTTCATATTAACCATAGCCATGGTCTCGATTGAAGATTTCATTTGCTATGCTTTGAATGTGAATACAATGTTCCTCTACCGTTTCGGTTTACCTTCCCGTATCCGTGTTTATTTGAGTAAATTGGACCAACTCGGTTAGTTCCGGTGGAACCAGTCCTTGTTAAGGCTACGGGTGGCTCCATCGCTTAACCCAAAATTGAACGCGCCGTAGGCGGTTGTTCTTTAGCTAGGTCCATTTCTGGCCATTTGCGTACGCAAGCTGCGCACCCGGCAAAAAGCCAACCTCTAGGCTACTTCACTGCCATGGATCTTTCTTCGTTCTACGCTTCCCGCGCTCCCTCGAGGTTTCATACTGATCAGTCATGCTGGCAAGTCTACTCCCGTTATTGATTGCCACTTGGCTTGTCGGGTTCTGTGCTGCCCATCCTTTCGAACATGATGAAATAGACCGGTTTCAAGACTCCATTGTGAAGAAGATTACCAACAACACAAATCTTAAGCTGTCGCGATGCAGCGATCACCTCAAAAAGCGTGGAATTCAGGCTCGTGCTGAGCTTCGTCGCGCTGCCCTGCTAAACGCGTATCGACAAGAACATCTTGGCGCAAGCTTAACGACTAGCGTACATAATTATAGGGACTTGGATCCCTTCGCATCCTCCGCGCTCGAAGAGCGAAGCTGTGTTCTCACCCCCGAAGCAACCATCGGGCCCTTTTGGGTTCGTGGAGAATTTATTCGATCAAATATCACAGATGGCGAGGCCGGGATTCCGCTGTTTCTGGATGGTCATTTCATCAATGTCAATACCTGCGAGCCGATCGAGGACTTATATTGGGAGATCTGGAGCTGCAATTCAGCCGGACAATATTCTGGTGTTCAGGAACACCATGGTAGCCCTCTTTCTAATCTCAACACAACCTTTTTGCGAGGTTTGCAGAAGACAGATAAGGATGGATCCACTCAGTTCAAGACCATCTTTCCTGGCCACTACGACGGACGAGCAACTCATATCCATGTCCTTGCCCATGTTGGAGCTACTGTCCTCCCCAACAATACCCTCACTGGGGGCCATGTTCCACACATCAGTCAGCTCTTCTTCGAACAAGACTTGATTACAGCTGTTGAAGCAACCGAACCCTATCGCATGAATAAGGCTCATATTACCTTGAACTCAGATGATGGTATCTTCACTTCCGCCACGGGAGGAGGAAAATATGACCCTATCCTCAGCTACACCATGCTCGGTGATAAGTTGTCCGATGGAATTTTCGCCTCTGTGGCCATGGGAATTGACGTTTTGGCAAGCTACCGAGCCCCATATGCAGCAGAGCTGACTGACCATGGTGGTGTATCTCACAGAAATGGCTGGCTTGAGTTCTTACCTAGCTATGAACAGATCTTTACATGGTTTCAGGATGTGATGTACAGGATTTGGGTCTTATTTCTTTGGTGAAAATCTATGGTATTTGGCCACAATCCTTTGCCGACCTGTTTTTTTTTAGCATTTTTCTTAGGTATTATCAACGCAACTACTAGTTGTACCAGTATCTCATTATGCGACCGAGGGTTCCAGTTCTCATACCAGCATTTATCTGATCTTCCAAGGTTCAAGGTTGGGACCACGAGACCTATATAATGATTTTCTTTTTTGCATGCAGTTTCTATAAATATGAACAACTCACGATGTTTCTGATCCCCGGACAGTCAGCTGATATTTGCGTTGAGTTGGAGCTTCCAAGGTTGTTCATTATGTATTAGGTAGACACTCGAATTTGATCCATCGGCCATTTGATCAATTCGCGGTCTTCCTCTTTCAAAAATGTCCAGATGCCTTGTAAAATATGTGCTGGCCACCCATGTGATAGCCAGCTTTTGTTCATCCGATGGATTACTACCACGAAATGAGCCACAATCACCAAAGGCAAGGCTTCTTTTCTCTGCAGTGCATCCCAAAAGCCTCTCTCCATATGAGTAACCCACGTGAACAAGACGAACCCAAACGGCTCAATTTTGGCAGGAGACGGATCATGCTGGTCAAGAGCATGGTCATGGAATGCCGAATTGAATGCTTCTAGAACACCATCAATCGCGAATAGATAGGTCTGAAGAAGAGGGTCTGAGGCAGCCTGTTCTGTAGTAAAGCGTTTAAGCCCGTATATAATATCTTGATATACGCAACGATCCCGAAAGGAGGTAGACAGCGATACCTGCTCCCGGCTGTTTGTTTGGCGTCGTTTTTGGATCATGTTCGAGATCAAATTGACCCCTTGGAGGAGCGAAATCCACTCAACTGGCCCCTCACTTCCGAAAAATAGGAAATTGCCTTTCGAGGGCCCTCTCGCCATGGTGACCAAACAAATAAGAATTGAACCGATCCACATGGCTTCAGAATCATCACCGATAGCTTCACTTAGACAAGCAGACATCAGGCGCAGTCCGCGGCCATAGTGATAATCAAATCGTAATATGCAGTGGTTCTGTTGATAATCATCACTGCGTGACATATGTAAACATGCTAGCGAAAGCATTAAATGATGTACTAGAGGAAACCTATATCCCACACGAGGAACAGCAGACGACCAAAACTGAAGGCTTGGCTCGTCCTCGACTAGTGTAAAGCAAGTTGAAGATAGGAAAAAATGTTGCAATTCAAAATCTTCGAGGCAGAATTGCGAATCTTTGCCTGGCGGTGATGATAACGAATTCACTGGGGTCTTTTCTTCCTGCGTACGATCCGCATTGGTAGGAGGCATGGAAAGGACATTTTGATACTCTGACTCGACGAAATGCAGCTTGGAGGTAGGTTTCTCTGAGGACTTTGATCTCATATTTCTTCGGGTTGTTAAATATGCTGTGTGGGAGCTGTTTGTTGGCGAAGCATAGACACATTGAACAGAATGATTGAGACAGTTCAAGCACTCAGGCATTGTCTCATCACACTATAGGTCTTCAATCAGTCCACGGTCTTGTTGAACAGGGAATATTCTCGATATCTATATACGGTACCTTCAAGTGTCTTTTCTTGCAATTTTTACACCCATTTCGCGACTTGCGGTGGGATTTTCGTGAGAGGACCGCCTTTGTTGACGCGTCAATAGAGGAAGCTGACCCCCACATCTACAAAGAGCCTGGCAGAAAAAGGGTAAGAGGGGCCGATGGGCTAGATGTTGATTTTTCGCTTGCAATGTTTGTATAGGGGTTACCACCGCGAGGAGAGAAGAGAAAGGGCGATACCTAGCACAAATCGCTGGTTACGTATACCCTGATTACATAATGCCAATGTACAGCCTTCACATCAAGTATGAATGAAGGCTCATTGGTCCCATTGGTTACAGTTGTGGGGCCAACTGGAAATATTGTTGATGGCATGTAAGTTTTAAGATAACTTTCATTCACTACTACTAGTAACAAGACCATTTGTATGTGTCGGAATTGGGCGAAAAACAAATGCAAAGGTATTTTCTCATCCAGACGGTCTCTACTAACTAGTAGCATGTGTGGTTGTGGTCCTCAGATTTCCTAGTAGTACTGACCTTGACCAACACTTTTTGGCCAGCAGAAACTTGGCTGACTTCAAGTTCCTCCCATCTCATACCGAACACTTTTCATTCACTAAAAACTAACTGCCTGTATCTACCGGAGCCTTCATTAGGCCGGTCGTGCCTATGGAGCGCTGTATTGCGGCAGACAAAGCGGCAGAATAAGGGTGGAGGCTCTTTTGGCCCCAGCAGCTCCCTGGTAGGTATGAGTCAACAGCATCGGGCAGACGTTGCTGGCCCCACTGGCGAGGGGCCTAGCGTAATCCGTATAAAGAATTGACCAGGCTCCTGGTCAGGCCCAGCGAAGCTTGCTGGGACATTTCTTCCCATCGGAAGCCACCAACTAAAGCGATTACCATCGGTGGAGATAAAATGTTTACTAGTATTCCCAGAGACGCAGCTGGGCTGCCTGCGAACAATGCCATCAAGCCAGTTATTGAACCAACTTACCTGCTTTCCACCTCGGGCGAATTTCACCGTACGCTCCGCTGTCGGACCCCTGGAACATGCGACTGGGTGTTCGATACACCGGAATACAGATCTTGGCACGGGGAGGAACAGAACAGGAATCTACATATCCACGGTCCGCTCGGTACTGGAAAAAGTGTGCTCGCCGCGTCAGTCGTAAACCACCTCCAAGAGACTGAACAGGATGTTCCATTTTTCCATTTCTTTTGCCCTCAAGAGCATCAGAAACCCCTGTTTTCCAGTGGAAATATCTCGCAACAGCCTCTGGCATCATCGCTCATTTTCAGTTGGTTAGCCCAAGGGTTCAAGTGGTCGAAAGACCTGGAAAGCAAAGTCCAGGCTCTGGCTAAGGAGCCCTTCGTGGCCGCTCTTAGACGTGAAGGGTGGAGCTGGAGCCAACTCCGCTCTGTGGGCCTACCAAATCTGTGGGAACTTTTGATCGACGCCTTCAAAGACTCGCCGAAGCTATACTTCGCTATTGATGACGTGGATGCTTTCAAAGACCCAGAAGACGCGAAGTTTTTGCAGTTGCTATTCAGCTGGAAAGAAGTTCACCCCGGAAGAATAAAGTTATTGGTCACAAGCAGCAGTACCGCAGCCCTCGCGAATGATATCTGCCTGACCACCGTGAATGACAATGTACTGCAAGATATTCGGACCTATGTTGACCAGCAGCTCGAGTCATTTCCTCCACGAGAGGGAAAAGAGACCAAAGCTTTAATACGGCAAAGGCTGAGGGGAACGTCGTTTCTCTATTCTAAAATCGCCTTGATTTGTCTGAATCACGGGAATGACACCGATGCGTTGACTGAAGTACTAGATCACTCAAGCCCGGATCTGTATGGCTTGTATAATCATATCTTGAAGAGCTGTACTCTTGTTTCAATTGATATTCCAGAGTATCGCAGAACTGTACTGGCTTTATTGCTGTATAGTGGATTTCGGTTGCGCCGTCTGCAGATTAAGCTCGCTCTCGAGGTATTATATGGACCTGAAGCCCAAAACCAGGATTTGATTCGATCAGCATTTGGACCGTTGCTGGAATTCAACGATGATGAAACCTTCTCCTTAGTCCACGGATCATTCACCCATTTCGCCCATGATAAGGATCGCAGTCCGCAGAGTCAAGCACTTCTCCCCGTCATCTCATCAACTGATGCACATAATATTCTCGGGATTATATCTCTGCGGTGCATGCTAGAAGATCACTTTAAAGGGAAGCAGATGGAAGATCTTCCAAACAATCGGCATGATTTTTGGGAAGTTGCCAGTAGGTGCATGCCGCTATTCAGCTATGCTGCATCTACCTGGTTCCTTCATGCTAGAGAGCTTCCCGAGATCACCGGCGAACTTCAAGATCTCCTACTCCAGTGGGTGAATAAAAGAAAGAAAAGCTTCGTGCTTTGGATTCGGGAATTATGCAGGCCGCGTCGTACTTTCAGCAGGTCTAACGATGACTTTCTACAGTCCGTCAATCTTCTCCATATCGCGGCCTGGTCTGGAAGTGTATCGATGATTCAACTCGCCAGAGATCAGGAATTGTTTTACGATGACACCATGAGCGACGGGACATCGGCTTTGGCTATTGCAGTAAGCCATGGTCATCACGACGTGGTTAAGTTTCTTCTTGACCACAAAGTGAAGATAGACATGATCGACCAAGATCGAAAAAGTCCACTTGATCAAGCAGCCTTGCATAATCATGTCCAAATTGCCCGTCTTTTGCTGGAGGCCGGTGCCTCAGTTAATGTTGAGGACAAGACGAACATAGCTGACGGATCTCAACCAGTCCTTACCCGTCGTCAATCAGTATTCGCCAACGCTCGTGCGATAGAAGTTGCCCGGGAACTTATTTTACTTGTGAATGATGGAAGAGAAATTGACAGGGCCCTCGACAATGCTGCGTCTCAAGGCAAAATCGACTGGATTGATTTGATATTGACTTCGCCCCTGGCGAATGTTGATGGCACAGGTAGCGACACTCCGCTATTCCGCGCTGGTCTTGATCATCACGTGGAAGCCATCAAACTACTCCTGGAAAGAGGTGCAGATCCAAACAAAAGATCTGTGGGAGTCCGTTCTCATGGATGTATTATTGTTGGGTCGCCTATCAAGGTCGATTTATCTGGACCACTTCATGCTGTTTCTGGATTTAACACTGTTGGTTTGCCTAACCATTACAGTATTGACGAAAGAAGACTGGAAATATCAAGAGAATGCGCTCAAATTTTGATTGACGCAGGTGCCGATGTGCAAGCCAGGGGATTACGTGGTGACACGCCTCTTCATCTGAGTGTTTCCAGAAATCTTTCTTCTGTGGTGGAAGTGCTCTTACAACATGGCGCAGACCTCTTCATGTTGAATGATAAAGGAATGACGCCATGTGATATGATCAACCTATCTGAAACATCGGTGCCCATGATCAAATTTCTAATAAGACACGGCTTGAGATTAGATGAGGGCCACAAAGTTAGCGGAAAGGTCCCGTTTCACTCGATTCTTTGCGGTGGTGGCGGCAGAAAGAGTTCCAAAGCAAGCCTCTTGTTGCCTTTTATAAATAATTGGAACGTGTCGGACAATGACGGGAATACCATATTGCATCGTGTAATGGCAGCTCATTTCAGGAACGGCAACCTCATTGCAAAGCTGATCCGTCTTGGGGTGGATCCGCGACGAAAAAACAAGTCTGATCAGGAGCCACTGCATCTCTTGACTCAAAATTACTCGATATTCGGGGAAAAGGCGGAAGAAGTTGTCAAGATACTCCTAGACGCTGGAGCGGATCTTGAAGCCACAGATGACCAAAACCGCACCCCATTGCATCACCTCATTATAGGAAACACCAACAAACCTCACTCGATAATTCAATTCATTGAGAAGTTTGGAGCTGATTTCAAAGCTATCGATAAAAACGGGAATGGTGCCATGCATCTATTTATGCAAGGGAAACCTTCCGATCCTATATTCACGGAGTTGCTGAATCTGGGAGTGGATATTTTGGGTGTAAATTACGGCGGAGAAAATCTGATGCACATTTTGATGAGATCCGAGTCCGTCAAACAGTCTTCTCCAATCCCCGACCAAATAATTCAGCGACTTTCCGATGAAGGCGTGTCCAGCACACATCAGGATGAACAAGGAAACACTCCTTTGCATTTGCTCTGTCAGCAGAATATGAGCTGCGCTTGTGGTTCAGGGCCACCCATTAGCTCAGCAGGAACATTTATGCTCGACTTAGATGATGGGAAGGCCATTGAGGTAAAGAATAACGATGGTCTACGGCCGCTTCAACTTGCCGTGGCTACAAGTGCCATCCTTAGCGAGAGACTCATCTTTAAAGGCGCCTCTACGATAGCCCAAACAAAACAAAAACAGAATCTTCTCCACCTTGCGATATCTGCTAGACAATCTAACATCGTCGAACTCCTTCTGGATCATTACACAGAGACAGGAAGCCTCGATGTCGTCTTAGATCAACGCGACGAAAAAGGGCATACGCCACTGCATACAGCCTGCGAAGCCATCTGTAAGGAGGCTATTCCGCTACTCCTGAAAGCTGGTGCAAGTCTTGAAATCAGGGATGACGCCGGCCTCACGCCACTGGAACTGTCAAATGAGATGCTTCGAGTTAGCCGAACATCTAACTCTAGAGATTCGCCACGTAAAGGTACTCCGCGGCCCTGGTATGGCCCGGCTAAGCGAGGTGGCCAGATGATGGAGATAATCTGCCTCCTTGCACAAGCTCAGGGAAGACCACTACCACTTGGCGGGGACTACGAAATCAGCCCCGAAAAACCCCCACGCCTGAAGAAATCCCCATATTTGACTGCATTGCACATGGGGGAATACAAGGCCTTTGAAAAATGCATTGAGTCAGGGGTCGATTTTGGACCTAACAAAAGGAAAGGAAATGAGGATCTTCTTTCCGTACTGGCCAAAAGCGGATACAGTATCCTGTTTAATCTGATCGCGCAGTCACTTCAGGATCCTAGCTGGCCCAATGGTTCCGACGTTGTGTCCCCGTATTTGATGTCAGCCGTTTCCCGGGAGAAGCCCAATATGCCAATCATCCGCTCGCTGGTGGAAAGGTTCAATGCGGACGTGAACGTGCTACATAGTCCCGTCGAGTGTTCCCGGTCCAGTGGCAAACGCTCTCCCCTTCATGTCCTTGCTAGAGGTCATAGCTGGTGGAATAAAGGCGCAGTGGAGTACTTGTTGGAGATGGGCGCCGATCCGAATGTGAAGAACGAGGATGAAGACTCTCCGCTGCAAGTTGCCATCCTAAATATAGCCAAAGATTCGTCCATCAGCAAACACATCATCAAGTCGTTGCTGAATAATGGAGCCAATCCAAATCAGACAAACAAAAAAGGGCTTGCTCCGTTGGACAGGAGGATTGAAGACCCCGAAGTAATTGACCTGTTGGTCCAAGCGGGAGGCAAGCCAAATTGCCCTGATCGGACGGGTGATCTTCTTTCGGCGATCAAGAGGAAAGACGTGGCTGAGATTCAAGCCATTCTCGCAAATGGTCAAGACTGCAACAGACTCTACCCCGAAGATTCCGGTTTGAATAAGTCGGGATCCAGACTCCGTCGTTGGTATCCCCTGGAAGAGGCCACGCTCGGTGTGCATCGTGACCTTCAACCTCAAATTTCCATGCTGAAGCTTTTACTTGGGCATGGTGCGAACCCATTTCAACTAAGGAGCTCTGAACGTGAATTAGACAAGGAAACTACGATTCTTCATTATCTCATACGCCAAAACAACTATCGTGAGATTTGCAATCTTTTCCTCGACCTTGAAGGGATAGATATTGAGGCGCGGGATCCTCAGGGAGATACCTTATTTCTTGCAGCTGCTAGACATACTCCGCGGCGTTTATCGATGCTGGCAAAGTCAGACATGCCCAAAAGGTTGCGATGCATGGAGCTCTACGAAAGAGGGGCTGACATTCGCGCGGTGAACAATGAGGAAGAGACTATTCTACACATTCTGATGGAAAGTGGTATTGATGGTTATGGTGATGAGGACATCAAACGAGAGACTTTGTCCTTCTTCGTCACTAAATGTCCAGATTTTGTTAACAAACGAAACAAGAGTGGATTTACTCCGTTTCAACTGGTCCCTAGACGACAGCGCGGATGGGCCTGGGAAATTCTTTTGAGCGCTGGCGCAGACCCGCTCATGAGTTTTCCGAACGAAAAGACAGCTCTACATGCGACTATGGCCATATTCAAAGACTGGTCCAAGTGGGTCAAGAGATTCGTTGAAATGGGCGGTGACATTAATTCTAGAGATGGAAATGGCGAGACACCTATTTTCACTTGGGTAAGAAATGCCAAGGCGATTTTGGAAGAGGGTAAAGAGGATCGAAACCTGAGCGAGTCAGAGAAAGCCAAGGCGCTTCAGGATACTGTCAGATTTTTTGAGGAAATTGGTAGCGATTTGCACGTTGTGAATAATGGAGGAGAGAATCTGCTACACGCCCTAGCACTCAGAGATCTCTCATCACGTTGTTCTTCTGGTAACTACGCCTCAAACCTGATGATTTTCCAGATTTTTGTTCGGCATGGATTGGACCCGTTGACCCAGAATAAACAGGGTCGGTCTGCGTTGGTAAGTTGTTTCATTGCAATGTACTTCTAGCGTTTTTGGTGGAGTTTCTAATAATTTTACAGGATTTTGCGGTATCTAAAGGGAACAAAAACTTGAATGAGTGGTATATCACGAGCAAGGACCAAAAACCGAATGTCTAGAATTTCTACCAACTTGGATTTTGTTGATTTCGAGCATTGAACAACAATAAGAAAACTATAACCTTGGAACCGCCCGGGCGTAGTAGTAGTACTCGTTCATTCAAGTTGAACCTCTGCTGTCGTGAAGCAGTTGTGTAAATCCGAGACATCCTCCGCATTAAACTCGAATGCCGCTCCTAATTTTCATCCTTAACTAAACCCCGAATAAGTGCCTCTTCCCCCGTAAAATGACGAAGTCCTTGACTTTGAAAATTACATCCGTTTTCACTTGTCTAAAGCAAGACTTTGAAAGGATCTTCAAAGCTTCTGTTCAGCTGCAAAAAGTCTGCCACCCGTCCTAGATGATCCATGCCCCAGAATCCCTCCACCTCACCCCGGGATTAGTACACTCAAACCAGGGAAGACCGAATGCCCCGGCATTGAAAGCAGCTTCTGTGTTTTTGTTCAAATCTTCCTTCTTTTGGTCATTGAACTATTATGACATCCCAAACGTCAGCATTTGCATAAAAAATCAAGCATTGTAGACCGAAATAGGGTAAAGGTTTAACCCACCAGGACAGACAATTGATCTTCCTCCATTTCACTTTGGAAAACGGGCAGAAATTCCTCTTGGTTGATGATCCCGGTATTACCGTCCGCCCAAAATATTTTGAAGAGGTTTTCTGTAATAGCGACAAGATGTTCAGGGGCATGCGCTGCAACGCCTGCAAGCACTGCTTGGAGATTCCCTGTTGAGGCAGGAAAGCCTTCAGGAATTGGCACGCTCATGGGTACGCCAAATCGGTGCGACCAATATAGGCGTTCTTTGTTTATCCATTGGAACTTATCTGTAGACAGGATTCGTGTTAATGTTTATTTTTATCAAACTTCCATTCACTTTATCATACTTTTCACCGCTATCGGAGGTGAATTCTGGCACTTCTGGAATAAATCTCGGAGTAGAACGGGCACATAGTCAATTTGACAATTCGAAAAAAGAGGCGAGTTCTGGTAGATGAGCAAATCAATACAATGATCCTTTTTATATCATGGACAGTGGACCTTTTTGGCAAATCACCTTGAGGGCGTGGAAAGCAATGTAACTGAATGGGCTTCCAATGTCAAAGTACAGCGTGATTTTAGGAGCAACCATATTGGCGATTGCTATCTGAATTGATTAAGGTTATTCTTGAGATGCATGTTTTGAATGGAAGCCGGTCTCATTTTATATTTCATTGCTATTTTCAGATTATTCATCCTGTTGTTCTTGAGTCACGTATTCGTTACCCCAACGCGTTGTACCCGGTAGAAGTGAGAACACCCATGAAAATCTTGGCGGGATCCGCCAACTTTGTTGAGCAAGGGGCACCCGCTCGCGGGGATTCTCAACCAATTGTGGACAAAGTGTGTTGATTAAGCATGGCTCAGCTTAAACTCTCAGCGAGCTGAATAATGCCGAATCTAAAATTTTAGAGGTCGTCCTATCGAATTCATTGTAAGCTTAAAGTTCGAATTTGAATTAGACCCGGAAACCTGCAAGGTCATTTCATTGGGATGTATCTAATTGGCACTGACGGGAGGGAGGCTTCAAGGAGAGAAAATCATGACAAATTCTCAAATTCCATAAGCAATTTCCGATCTATGTGTCTGCTGTCTCAAATTTACTCAAACCCCTCAGCTTTTTCCCCGTCGAAAAGAACAGCCAGGGAACGGGCAACAGAGCAATGGAAATAAAACCAAGTAGGCTTGAAGCCCATCCAATACCTAGCTTAGTATACACTTTAAGGGAAAGGTCAGCTATAAATTCACTCCGAGGGTCATCGAGATACTGACTTTGAATTGTAAAAAGAGGAAATGCAGCTGCAAGACCGTAACGAGCTAAACTGTTCGCGCTCATGGCACTGGCAACAGTCAAGCCATGGTAGGTGTCAACGATATACTGCGTAGTGCTCACGAAAACACACAGGTTCCCCCATGAAAATACCATCACAGCAACGACTGGGCTGGCCCACGATATGTTTGCCCTAGCGGTCCAGCCGAACCAGAATAACCCGATTGGGAGACCAATACTGCCAAACATAGCAGGATACAGGCGATATTCTGGAGGGATATTGCGTCCAGAAAATTTGGTAGCTTGAGGGCGATAGAGAACTAGGTCGCAAAATAGTACTGTGATAGCCCCAAGCAGACAGCCGACTACTATAGAAAGAAACACAAGACCAGAGTCCTCGATCCCAAAGCCATACACCCCTTGGAAAACAAGTGGAAAGGCGGCAAAGAATGAGAATAGTGTAGCGAATTCGCAAGCAACATAGAGACATATGAATGCGACGATAGGCTCACTGATCAGCATTTGAGTCGGACGAAGAAGAGCAATTGTCACAAATAGTCGAAACTTGACAGCCAAGGCTGGCGATACAGGTAAGGGCCGACCAAGATCTTTGGAAATTCGGCGTTTAATAGCCGGATGGAAAGTTTCTTTTGCAAAGATACTTGTGAAAATCGTGAAAACTCCGAAGAAGATCATTGTCCATTGCGTCCACCTCCAGCCTTTGCGATTGACAATAAAGCTGCCGATAACCGGTCTACCTGGATAATCAGCAATGAATTGAGCAACGATTGTAGTTTATAAACGTACCCGAGACCAGGACCTAAAAATGGAGTCAAAATGAAAATTGTGGACGGAAGCGCCCGTTTCACAGGCTTAAATGTTTCGTTAATCGTTCCACCAGCGATAGCTAACGACGGCGCGAAGCAAAACCCCGCTAGAAACCGTAGAATGCACACTCCCGCAAAAGTATGACTGAAGCCAACTCCTAAGGTGAAAAGGCTTCCAAGAACGACAGTTCCTAGATATACGGGGTATCTCCCGACCGTTTCAGATAGAGGTCCACCGACAACAGGGCCAAGTCCCAGTGCAAAAACATAAAGTGATAACGGCAATATGGCGACTGTATTGCCTACCCCAAACTCTTCCATAAACTGGGTATGAGCTGGAGATAGAATTGAAACTCCAACAGAGCTATAAGTTATACTAGTATTAGCCGATTTTAACTAGCGGCGACATCGACGGGATTATCTTACGTTGTGAACGCAGCAGATGCCATCATCAAAACCTGGAGAGATTTTGATCTCGTCGGCCAGTTGTATGGATTCCGCGGATCATTCTCCCAATCCTCCTTTTGGTCTTCTGGAGAATGGGCTTTCACATCGAGCCCAGTCTCAATATCCGGAGTCTCAGTGCAAGGCGACGTATTCCCCGTCTCACTCTGCCCAATCTGGGATTGCGAAATTTCGGGTGTGACCATCATCGCTGATTTGGTTTCGCAAAAAAAAGCCAGATATCTCAGTTAGAATAAGGCTTTCCGTAACTTGGGAGTATGAAATAGGGCGAAGAATCGATTTATCTCCTTGGCTCTCGCAGGCCTCGCGTTCTACTCGATGCCGAGCTGATAAATCACTTACAATTGCCTTGACCTAAATAAAATTACGGAAATCTCCATCATTGGACATTTTGACCGCTTTCATATTTCTTTCTAGCAAAAGGCTGGCGGTTCGGTAATCGTGACTCCTTGCGAATATGCGATTACTAAACAAAAATCATTTCCCCAGCGGGGAATACGCAAGGACCGCGGTTGGCACTGCACTTGAGAAGAAATGATTATTCAACAATACCAGAATTTCTGATATGGTCATCACGTTGGGAATTGAAAAAGAAAATTGTTGAATTCATAGATTCCTTGGAGTCAAATGCAAACTATCCTAGCCGAGTATTTAACTTGTTGATTGAGCAACCAAATCAAAGAAAAAGCTCCAAATATTAATCCACGTGGAGTCTACTTAAACCCCCTTGCAACGAGCCTGGTCTTTTGGACAAATTCCGTAAGAGAGGGCAACTACTCACGTTGACGCAAGTTTTGGCTCCACTTGATCCTAACACTATGCATCGGTCGATCATATTCAGAGAATTCCCCAGCTCTCTCCTACTTTCCGGGGATAAGTCAAAGCCATCGTAATCATTAAGATCAAGAACCACAACGGTTACATTGTCAGGTATTCTAATCTCGCGCTTAATCTCGACTGCTGGACGGAATCGAACACAATGCAGTTCAAGGTATTTGCCGTTATCCCAGAAGTCGTTTTCAACTAGGTCGTACCAAGAACCGCCAAAATTTGAAGTTGATCGCAGAAAAGGTCCTCGCTGGTCTGGTTTTGGGAGCGTTCGGAAGATGCTTAGCGATCTATTCCCAAATACTGTAGCTCCACCGGACCCAGCTCAGCTGTCCATATACCCCCTGAAGATGGGTAGCAGGTAGTGATACCTGTACTCAGGCTGTATCGAGATGCTGGCATGTAACAGTTCTGTTTTGGTGCTAGCAATTCAATTCTCGGGGATAGTTTCACGCTCGCTGGTGATATGTTCACTTCGTTGGCTTGTGAATGCCTCGGAGCTGAGGAGCTTTTATCCCATGGCAAAACTCCGTCTGGGAAAAGTAAAAAGGGAACGAATAAACAAACGATGATAAATATGCCTATCAGCAAAGGTATGAATTGTGTGGAGTTCGAATGTCTTGCCGCAGTCTTCTTGGGACGGCGGCGTTTGCTGATATCTGTCATGGTGATTTTAATGAAGAGAATTCCTATACTTCAGCCTGTAAATCCCATCGAATAAGCACCAACGGCCTTTTTAAGTTCTTCGTATGGCGCAAATGAGTCATTCATCGAGATACGGGTGTTGTGTTCATTACAGAGGACAGCCTGGCTCTTTGGGGGTCTGATTTTTGTTTCTAGCTGCGACCTTTCATGGATGATATATCATAAGAATTTGCAGAAAAATTCGAAATTTCGGCCGTTGAATTAAACCAGCGCAATTGCCCGATAGACATCATATGCCAGTTTTAGAGAACCGAATATAGACGTCGAGGAAGAGACAAGCTCCAATGTTTGTCTGCATCACCTGCATCTTTATGAACCAAAATAAAAATGACCAATATGATACGGAGAGCAAGACTAGACACCTTGAATTAAAGTAGTTAATAAGTAAGTACTCTCTGGCAAAGTTGCAGCGTGTGGATATTGCATTTCCGGCGGATTCATCTCTGACTTTTGACGGGCACCTTGAAACGGCCTGATTCGATCGCACTTCACCTCCTCAACCCCTCTCTAGCAACCTGGACCCACCACTAGCTGCATAGATCATCCCTTCACGTGCAATTCAATTGGCAGCTTCAATCCACCAAGCGACTTGGTTGTTTCGATCATGCAAGCTGGGAAACTGCCCATCCACACAAAGCCTTGAGCTGTATGGCGACACGAAAGGTCGCATTGTCTAGGTGGATCTAAGGGTCCATCTATCGAGCATCGTCGGTGCGAGAGATAGCTGCGGCCTTCGCATAAAGAACCTTAAAGTCCCCCTCTTCCCGCAATGGCCGACCGCGGGAATTTGACGCCTTTTGATCTGATCCCGATCGCTTCACCATGGGCGACGCTCAACCCGACCAGGGCTATCAGCTTGGAGTTGATGTCGGCGGGACATTCACGGATGTATACGTCTTCACACCAGACCTCCAGACAGTTCGCGCCAAGGTTCCGACTACGATCCCCGATCAGAGTATCGGTATTAAGAACGGTCTCGCTAAAGCCCGTCTGATTCTCGAGGAGCAGTTCGGGTGGTCGGGGACATTCCAGTTCATTCATCACGGAACTACAACAGCCACCAATGCTGTTCTCGAAGGCAAAGGCGCCCGCACCGCTTTGGTGACGACTGCGGGCCACAAGGATATTCTTGCGCTGCGTCGGTCTCAAATCCCCGGCGGGTTAGGCGCGTGGCTGCACTGGAACCCGCCGGACCCCATTGTGCCACTCGAACGTGTTGTTCAGTGTAAGGAGCGGATGTCGGTGCAGGGTGAGCCGGTATCCGCCGTGGATGTGGATGATTTACGCGTTGGATTGAGAGAGTTGGCTAAGCAAAAGCCGGAAGCAGTGGCCATTTCACTGTTGAACTCCCACAGCAACGACAAACACGAACGCGAAGTTAAAAAGGTCGTTTGCGAAGAACTTGACTCCGATGTCGCGGTTATCTGTTCAGCCGATGTCCTGCGCGAGGTTGGCGAGTATGAACGCACAATCACAACCTGCACGAATACCCTCGTGAAGCCGGTTGTTCAGACGTACCTTCAGAACTTGTCTCTGGCTCTCACCAAAGAAAGCGAGACCATTCGGGTCCTTAAAAGCGATGGCGGTCTCACCAGTCTTGCGCTTGCTTCTGAGCTTCCAGTGAACATCTTGATGTCTGGCCCTGCAGGGGTGTTAAAGGAGTTGCAGATGTCGTGGCTAGAAGTACGCCATACAAAAACTTGATCACCCTTGACATGGGAGGAACCTCGACGGACTGCGCCTTGATTTATAACGGTCAACCTCAGATTCGCAGGGAAACTGTCGTCGAAGACCTGTCCGTGCGAGCACCGGCTGTGGACATCAAGACTGTTGGCGCCGGCGGAGGCTCAATCACGACATACATGGAATTGACAGAGACGTTACGCGTCGGACCCGAAAGCGCTGGCGCTGTGCCAGGCCCTGCATGCTATGAAAAGGGTGGCAAGCAGGCGACCGTGACAGATGCAAACCTGGTCCTGGGCTATCTGCCCAAGAACCTACTCGGTGGTGAATTTGCCTTGAATGTGGAAGCATCCCTGGCCGCAGTCGCTGAAATTGCGTCTCAGATGAAGCTCCCGGTTACCCAAACAGCCGAAGATATAATCACAATCATCAATGAGACCATGTATGGAGCTCTCCGTCTTGTGTCCGTGGAACAGGGCTATGATCCCCGCGATTTCGCACTGGTCGCTTTTGGAGGTGCTGGCCCACTCCATGCTAATGCGGTAGGTGAACTTCTAGGAGCATGGCCAGTTATCATTCCTCCATCTCCTGGCATTCTTTGCGCACAGGGTGATGTGACGACGAAGCTCAGACATGAGCAGTCGACAACGTTCATCCGTTTGGTATCTGAGACCACTGCGCGGGAAATCTTCAAGCAGTATGATAGCCTGGAGAAGCATTGCCGTGAGACCCTGCAGAAGTCATCAGGTGAACACTGGCCTGTGACTTGGAAGTCTGCGTACCAGGCAGACCTTCGATACAAAGGACAAGCTTTGACTATCACCATTGATTTGACTGCCGATGAATTGGTTCTGGATACCCAGGGATGGCATTCGGTCCTCCGGGAACGGTTTGACCAACAGCACCAACAGCTATTCACCTATACATTGCCTGATTTTGAGCTCGAGCTCATGCGACTCGGAGTCATACTCGAAGACGCATCACCCAGTATTGACATCCCACAAGTCGAAAAAGCGGCGACCCCTGATCCTCCGGCCAATGCTCAGATTGGTCAACAAACAATAATTGTGCAGGGCAAGGAACAACTTGCTACACTCTGGGATCGCCAGAAGATCTCTAAACAGGGAATCAAGATCACAGGGCCATGCATCGTCTCGGAGATGGATAGCAACACACTCATTCTACCAGGGTATTTTGGTGAGATTGACAGCATTGGAAATATCTTGATCAACCCCCAAGATAAAAAGCCAGCCGACTCTACTCAGCATACCGCGGAATCAGCGGCCAAACTTGTCAAGGGCACTCCATTGATTCCGACCTTGATCTCATCCACGCTGGCCTCCATTCGGAGCGAGATGGATCAGATGATGCTACGATGTAGCATGTCCCCCGCAATCAGAGAACAACAAGACGAATTCAACGTGATCACCGATGCCAAGGGCAAAATGCTTGTCGGTCAGTTCGGCAGTTTTATCACCGAGTTCTTGAAAGTGTGGCACGGCACGATCGAGGAAGGGGATATTTTTATCACAAACGATACGTACCAGGTACAAGGTGCCATCAGTCATCTAAACGATGTCATCGTCTTTCTGCCCATCTTCCATGAGCATCGTCTAATTGGATACGCCTCGCAATTCGGCCACTTGACTGACGTAGGCGGTATCGTTCCGGGCAGCATGTCAATCAACGCAACCTCTGTGTTCGATGATGGAGTGCAGATTCCTTGCATCAAGCTCTATTCCAAGGGCGTGATGAATGCAGACATTGTTGAACTTCTGTGTCGAAACTCTCGACAGCCAGCGTGGTATCGCTCTGATTTGACTGCCATCATTGCAGCATGTTCGATGGCCGCGACGCGGGTGCGTGAACTCGTGACAAGATTTGGTCAAGAAATATACCTAGCTTCCTGTGATGAGCTGCTGTACAGGAACCGAAGCGGGCTGGCCAAAATTGTGGAGCGGCAATTCAACGACGAGGAAAGCACTTTTACAGACTTCGTGGACGATGATGGCCACGGCGTTGGGCCGTGGGCGCTTACTTGTTCGATGAAGAAGGTCGATGGCAATCGACTCGTGTTCGATTGGAGTGGCACTTCTCCGCAAAGCCAGCACAGCATCAACTTCTACCTTTCAGAAACCATGTTCAAAATGTTCATTGGGTATTATCTGATCGCAGCCGCAGCACCCGGGACGGTCATCAACGATGGCTTCCACGAATTAATTGATGTTAAGATCCCCGAAGGGACAGTTCTCAAGCCCGTCCGTCCGGCGCCCATATCATGCCGAACGCATTTGATGGGCCGCACGCTCGACATTGTTCAAGCTCTGATCGGCCAAAAGAATGATGATTATCAAGCTGCTGCCGGTTTTAGCGACTCCCCACACTTCTTTTATTCCGGATTTAAGCCGAACGGCGAATGGTACCAGCTATATCAAATTGGCTTTGGAGGAGTTCCTGCCCGCCAAGCTGGTGATGGGCCTGACTGCCACTGTCTCTTCCCGGCCATCAAATCCATTCCGACAGAGAGCATTGAATTGAACTATCCACTACGCATCGAAGCCAACGAAAGTGTTGCAGATAGTGGGGGCCCTGGATATTTCCGCGGTGGTAATGCCCAGCGAACACTCTATCGATTCCTCGCGCGAGGCGAGTTCAGTCTACATGACGATCGATGGTTCACGAAGCCCTGGGGCTTGAAGGGAGGTAAACCCGGTCGACGATCTAGTAAGGTGCTATACCGATACTCTCAATCTACGATGGACCCTCCGACGGAAATCCTACCATCCAAATGTGACCATGTTCGAGTCGATCCGGGAGATCTCCTTGAATGGATCACCTGGGGAGGTGGTGGACTTGGGGATCCATTGACGCGTCCTGTTGACAAGGTCGCTCTAGAGGTCCATCGGAAACTTGTCACGTTAGATGGGGCTCGCCAAGGGTATGGTGTGGTCGTGAAGAACGACTTTACGGTGGACCATGAAGAGACGGTCGCACTACGCGCGCAGATGAAAATGGTGCAAACCAAGACACTACAGGCATCATCGATATATGATCGAGGCGGTGACATTGAGGCACTACGCCAGACCTGTTTGGAGGAGACAGGGTTAGAAGCTCCGATCCCACAGTGGGAGACAGAACTGTATGGCCCTCACTCCGGGTTGGAGTATGTGCAGAAGTGGTATGCGGATATGAAGGTTGCAAAGGGCTGGAGGGTGGATCAGTTGAGTTGATCCAGAGTATTTATTTACTTTGCTTGTTCATATTTTGGCCCTGGAGAAGTGGTGAAAGTATTTCAAGGTTTACTTAAAGTAGCATTTGCTGTAGGTCGAATTCTTCATCACAAAAAGCCACCCGGGGCCAATGTATGTGTTTCCATGATCAAGTGCGCATGAAGTGAGAGAAGTGGTTGAGCTCATTGATGATCACCCATACCTGCTCTTTTTAGCTGTTGAACAAACTCTATACACACTCCTCTAATTGCCATATTGTCTAGTCATCCGGCCTGGTCCCAATCATTATCCTCAGGAGGGGGCCGGGATGCTGCTGTCGGATCCGCTTTGTATGTTATGATGTTGGGGAGCATTCAAGAGAGATCGCTCGATCCAGGATGACGAGCAAAGAATCGAAGTTCATCCTGCGGATATTGTCGCGGAAGATAAACACTGGCAGGCGGAGGATGAGGATGAATCTTTTGCAAAAAGATGCATACGGCTCATCCTGGTCTATCCTAGCTTCGAAGGTCCCATATATCCATCATCATAACTGGAATTGCTATTCTGTCAGAAACCTGGCGCCCTGCGTTGGAGGTAGGACAGACTTACCTATGGACGATGATAGCTGTACATGGTGAGTAGCAGACATACCATCACATCCTCGGGCAGGTCGTGGGTGAGGGGGGCTTTTCCTTGTCGAGCTAATACCTCAAGTAGGAGATCAAAGGGTGACTACCCCCAAGCTACAAACCGTGTTTCTTTCGAAATTCCAATATTTCTCAGTTCTACCATAACCTAGTATGCGTTGAGCGTGGTGCCCTTTCTTTCCCTCAAACGCTTTTCCCTCGCCATCTGTCGGAGGGTCGCTACTGGGAGAAGTTTGATCTGGAGGAAAATTGTGATGGGATGAGAAAGCTAAGGTGAGGCTATTTACAGGAGGCAGGAGCCCTTGGATGCCTGAGGCCTGCGTGTGTCTAGGCACCCGCCCTCAGCACTATCTGTTTAAAGCCGAGAGGTATCCATCCAGCTTGCGAGATTGGCTTCACAATTATCTCCTAACTGTATTCGGTATAGCAGCTAGTTTTATTTCTCCTTGACATTCTGCTATGTAATAATCTAGAGTTCCCACAGATCAAAGAGCCTATAGAAGATATAGGAATAGCGGAATTTCAAGGAGAAACACAGCTAAATTGCTATACCCATTATAGTGAGGGTATAAGATCGCAGATACATATGTGTATGGATGAGATACTATCCGAGTTAAAGGGACCTTGATGACTAGTTATAGGAGTGTGGACTGACTAAGCCTGCGCGATGGAACAAACATTTGGCTGTGCTGCAGGCCAAAGATCCTGGCTCTGCATGCATAAGGCCAAACGCTCCGATATGCATGTCCCAGGCCTCGTGGTGTGGGGGTTTAAATTACCAAAATGCAATCTACAAAGTAGGTAGAAGTACTAGTACTTATTAACTACTAGTTAACTAGTTACTGGTAGTACTGTACTGGTGCATTAGTAAGGGTGGCATTACTCAAGTCCCTAAAAGGTAGTGTATTTATTTACTTGAAGGACGTTTATTTGTTGTTTTCTCTACTCATACATGATCTTAAAAGTACGAAAGCAATCAAATTGTGTAGGGAGTCAATATACATACTCAGTGGCCTTCCGCATTGGGGATCGGCGTTGATGCAGATGCCGCATTGGGCTGCGTCAAAGAAAGTAAATACTCACTCCGTCAAATGTTCACTCACTCTACCTCTAGTTCTACTTCTACCTCTATACCTCATATCCTAGGTACTCTACTACCACGTCCAAGCACAGTCACCCGGTCCACCATCTTGACTAGATTCTTCCCAAGGGCTGTCGATCGCCCCGCGGTCCCCGCTCTGCACAGACTGTCGTCATCACCAGCCAATTTCTGGCCCTACAGAGCACCCTCTACGGAGCACTCTACGGAGCACCCCTTCTACTCTGCTCCACGTCCCTTTTGCCCCGACTCACTTGGCACGGGCAACGCCATCAGACCCTCAAACACACCGACCTATCATCTGGTGAGTTCCACTTCCACCTTGGCGGTTGCGCGGCCGGTGGCGGCCTAGAACTCCCGGGCGTTGAGAGACCGATTGATCACTGATAACAGGCTGTTTTTTTTCTAGAAATAGAAAACTGCCCCTCTATCCTCGACTCTGATTCCAATTCTCACTCCGATTCTCTTTTCCTCTTCCACCTCGTCCCTCCTCAACCTTCTTCCGTCTGCCCTTCTTCGGCATTTCGCTCATTCTACCCACCCCCGACCTCCCCATGCCTCTCACCATCCTCTCTCGGTCGCAGCTCCGAGAGGTGCTACATTCTCTCACTCGCGAAGAGATCAATGAGCTGCAACGAAACCTCTCCGAGGCTCTACGCGAATATTCCACCGGTGCCCAAGATAAAGGTTGCTCGGCGACCTATCAGCCCCAGCGAACGGCCATTACTCGACAGAATGGCTGTACCACCTTGTTCATGCCCGCTAGTACGGGCCAAACCATCGGAATCAAGATGATCTCACTGCAGGATGGCTCCGCCGCCGGTTGTGCTGTGGAACGTCCTTTGTTCGACCTTGCTGATGAGGAATCGACATCTTCCCGTTCACGGACTGGTTCCGTGCGCAACTCGGTCGCATCGCTCTCCTCCGACCTAAGTGATTTATCCGTTGATTCTCAGGAAGATAGCAGCTCTGTCAGCCCGACAGTGACAACCACAACCTCTGCGGATAGCGCCGATAGCTCGACGCTTCTCTCTGGCTGTGTGAACCAACAGCCCGTAGTCGATAGCAATGTCTCGAATACGATGGGCGCCTGGCCTGGAGCAGGCACCCGGGATACCTCCCCCAAGGGCAGCGTGACACTTCTAGACAGCGAGAGTCTGCCCTTCGCCCTAATCAACGCCCACGAACTCACAGCCTTCCGCACCGCCCTCGCCTCCTTGATGATTTTCAACCGCCGCAAGAAGGTCCGCACCATCCTAGTATTCGGCGCCGGAACCCAAGCATACTGGCACATTCGACTGGCGCTAAGTCTGCGCGGCGACGACATCCGCCGCGTATACAT
Source organism: Penicillium manginii (assembly GCF_028828005.1). NCBI lineage: Eukaryota > Fungi > Ascomycota > Eurotiomycetes > Eurotiales > Aspergillaceae > Penicillium > Penicillium manginii. Next base: position 2,867,599 of record NW_026643103.1, on the reverse strand, counting down.
CGTCAACCGCTCCTTCGAGCGAGCAGCCAAACTCCTCCGCGACATCTACCTCCCCGAAAACACCAAATGGCGCGGCGAAACCAAATTCTCCGCCATGAGCACCGACTTCGGCGAATACAACCGAATTATCAAAGAGCATGTTCGCAAGGCGGACGCCATCTTCTGCTGCACCCCTTCCGTCGAGCCCCTCTTCCCCGCCGAGTTCCTCACATCCCGCGAAGGTCGGCAAAAGGGCCGTTTTATCAGTGCGGTTGGTTCGTACAAGGCACACATGGCCGAATTACATCCCGATATCCTGCGCGACGAGGTAAAAGTTTCGCCGCCCCATCGCCATTTCCACAAACATACCAGTCGCAGCGGCGTGGTGGTCGTTGACAGTCTAGACGCGGCCATAAAAGAGGCCGGTGAAATCGTGCAGGCTGATATCAAGCCGAAGCAAATGGTCGAGCTTGGCGAGCTTCTCATGGTGCGAAATGCGACGCAGGAGGCCGCTGATGACCAGAAGAGTCTGCGCGACTGGGTAGAGCGTGGAAACGTCATTTACAAGAGCGTTGGGCTGGGCCTGATGGATCTGGTTACGGGTGGCGATCTGGTTCGTCTGGCGCGAGAGCGGAAGTTGGGGACGACGGTGGAAGACTTTTAGTGACTTTTTTTACCTTGCTTGCATTTTGTAACATACCCTCTTGTTTTTTTTTTCTACTGGCGACTGTTTACCTTGACTGAGGAGTTGAAGGACGAAAATCAGAAGAATAGATACAAAGCTATGGATCGTTCTAGCTTACTCGAGACTGAAATCAAGCTGCGGGAGTTTAACCAGTCCGAAATTGCCACACAACTACAACCGGAAACAGCCCAAGATAGTCCCCAACCATTCTACTTCCATAAGGGCAAACAAAGAGACATTCTGGCATCTGAAATAAAAACTCTTAGACAAGAGATCGAGAAGCTTAGACAGGATTATTGGTTTCTAGAACGATCGTGGTGGTCCCAACGGGTTGGAATCCCAGAAGGAGGAAGCTTGAGTCGTCCGATGAAATTATGGCGCTCTAATCCTAGCTGGTATAGGCATCGCACACTTGTCCAGGACTGTACTGAGAGAGGGGGCTGCTGTGGAAGGGACTGCAATTGCTGTTCCGCTCGTCAACACACATTGGGCCGAAGACTTGCGGCACGTCATTGCACCACACGGTGTCATTGCTGTGAGAAAGCTCGTGGTCTCAAGCTCAACCCGAAACAAATCAAGGATCTCGACAAACAATTCCGTTTCTCTAGCTCAGAGTATTGTCGTCGAATTCGGAGTGCTTCTCTGTTTGGAATTATTCAAGGGAACTTCAAGGACAGCCCATTTGACCTGATTGTTGATAGTAAGTTACCACCAGCATATAACCTATTTGCGCGGCGTCATCATGAGGCGTTGATCGAACTAGTTGTCGGTTTCCGTAACCGACACCTCCTCATTTCGCCTTTTCTTTCAATTCTACAAAATATTCGTGCTCATCGATGGAAAATTGAGAGTCTTGAAATTTCAAATCTCTGTATTGTAAACCCGAAATCCTTGCGTTATTAATTATGTCCTCTTGGGACAGCACGTCTACCTTGACCAGCTCTGAAGAGAGCGACGATGTTTCAGGCCCCAACATGCTATCTTTGCCCGGGACAAAACACCAGAAGAGGCACGATTAGAGCGAGAAGGCTGTTTCAGGTCTCTTCAAGTGTTCCGGTACAATCTTTACCAAAAAGAGATCAACTCAAAGTCCGATTATGCCCTTTTTGACCTTCTATACTACGAAGACGAGCTACGGAAGAATTGTCAAACGGAGATTGTTTTACGCCAAAAGGAAAAGGGAGATATCAATTCAAATACACACAGTCCTTCTTTTGAAGATGAAATGAGCAGACTCTGCCAAGATAATTGGTTGCAGACACGAGACTGGTGGTGGACCCGTGGTTGGATGATGGGTACTTCCGGGCCATTAGGACGGGCCTTTGAGTTATGGAGATCTAATCATTCTTGGTATATGCACCCAGTTCTTGTTGAAGACTGCAAGGCTAGGGGAGGATGCTGTGGTCGTGATTGTGGATGTTGTCTTGATTATCAACGTGCGAATAGTTCAGCGGGGGTGCTAGGCGCTGGACATTGCACCGTGAAATGTGGATGCTGTTTGGAATCTCGTGGTTCTGAAACGAATAGTGTAGGCAAAAGGTATTATGCGGCTCGATTCACATTTGATAATAAGTTTGGTATTATCAACTTTCAGGAGGATCCATATCGACGCCGAGTTTGTCTTGCTGCTATCTGGGGGTTGAGCCTGAACGATATCTAGGATATCTGGAAAGAAAATATGATTGGTACATGTTGCTTCTGTGCTTAAAGTGAGGTTTAAGAGGGGGCGGACTTCAAGTTGCTATGCTATGAATGCTATGAATGCTATGGATTGAATTCGTTCTCGTACCACAACAGTAAACGAATCTGTGTTGAGATAGCAGTACCCTAGATCGCAAAACCTTCGCTTAGAATTATTCACTACCATTACTACTGAACCAGTATTTGCTATGAAGTGCCCAAGATCTTATTAAAGCTTCTATCACCAAAAAGGTCGGTGTTGATGAGGCAGACATTTCTCGGGCATTCAGAATCTTATGCCTTTCGTGATTTCATAGCCTCACTTTGTCTTCTTCAGCACAATCTATTCACTACCTCTACTCACCTTTATGTCTCTCTTTGAGCCTATCTTCATTCTCCAACATACTCACCCCGACTTGGAGTCCAGAATCCAGTATTGGCTACCAGGATACGAGAAGAAATGGTCCCAGAGTGACGGCAATCTTGCCACATCAAGATTAATTAATAAATATAGAGTGAATATACATGAGGCTTGTTTAGGGTAAAAACACAAGAACAAAAAACAAAAATAAAGAATAAAATAAACAAAATCATATTTACAAAGGCTGGGACCGAAGTCCAGATTTCGAGAAAGAAATAGAAAAAGAAAAGGAAAAGAAAAGTCGGAGTATCCAATTTCTAGAAAGTGAAACGTTAGCAACCATCGGGAGTCATTCTGGGATCATCAAGAACGTATGGAAAGTGGCAAAATCCAAGGGTTCTCCGTCTGGGCAGTACAAATGGTGGTAATATAGGAACCTCGAGGCATCTACCTAGGTATCTACTCTCCTCAATGATTTCTATCAAGCATTCTATGAGCAGTCTACGATTAAGACTTACATTTATCTGTCCTTCCGCTTCTCCTGCTTGGCGGTCTTGCTGCGTAGTCGGAGCAACTCTCCTTGGCCATCAGCTTCGGGGTCGACATCAGCAGCAGCACCGGCACCGGCTTCAGCACCTAGCCCGTTTCCTGCGAGGTCGGCCTCCGGTGGGGCGCTCGAAGCACCCGGCGATCCCCGGGGAGATCGGGAGGAGGAGGCGGCCTGAAGGTCGGCAGGCCCAGCGGACCCGGAAGAGGACAATGCCGAGGGCGGCGTAAATGGTGCGCAACCACCCAAACCTCTTGATGGTTTCGGCCAGACTCTTGACCGAATCAACCGGGGGGGGAGTCGGAGTCCCCGTCGCGGCTGTAGCTGGTGGGGGGCTGATATAAATTAGCTACATCCAACACCAATTGATCCGGATTTCCTCGATCTACTTACCGGTATTGAGAAAGAGAGTGAGAGCGAGAGAGAGAGCAAGCAGAGCAGTTCTTGGTGAGCGAGTGATGCCGAGGTCTCGTCAAACATGACTTCCGAAGTTCGACTTATTCCCAACTACTACTACAATAGGCAGGTACGACTGACAGCTCCTGCCTCTTACTTCTTCCTCAGAGATTGATCACAGCGTCAAACGCATCATGTCAGCCGCTGCACCTCTTACAAACGAATTATCCTCGGCCTTGGAAGCCAAGTTCAAGGAGCTCTGCGATACAGAGGTATTCTGTACTCAATCCTGGGGGTTAACTGAAACCTCTCCAATGGCAACTGCTATCCCTAATGATCACATGGATAAGAGGGAGTCGGGTGTATCACGTATAATATGAAGTTTTCGCTTCGTGGAAACAAAAACAATTGCAGACGTAGCAATCAAGTCGGGTGGATTGACAGAACCTGCCGAAATTTGGTGTCGGGGACCTAGTGTGACCCAGGGCTACTACAAAAATGAAGAGGCCACCAAGGATGCAGTTTACATCGACTCGGATGGAACAAAGGAGTTCCGTACCGGCGATATTGGAGTCATACCTAGTTTATAGTAATAGTATTTTTTGTTTTATGTCCAATATTCCAGAAAATAACAAGAGATACTGCTATATGCTACGGAGATATCGTAGTAGAGAATATTCAGAGGAAAGTAGAAAGTAGTTTTTTATACTTCTAGAGATCCTCAGTAACTTGGCAAGATAGTTTAATAATTGGTAGATACTCAAAATCATAGCCGCAATTATAGATCACTATAAGTGCCAGTAACTTAAAATATTCCGTTACACCACCGAGAAAAACTTTAAGTATTTTTGAAGAATATACTACAATAGCAAATATAGCTAAGACATAGATAAACTTTATAATAATAGATAAAAAATGTGGCGTTTAAATATTATATTAAGTCTGTTAAGATAGGATAAGCCAAAACGGAACTTTCGCCTCTTAAGAAGTAGACCAGCTTCACAACAAGACTAAAAGGACAGGCCATATCTCACACGCTCCTGTGATCTACTGTGAAGTGAGGCGGCCTGCCTTGTGGTTATGCTCAAAGTTCGTGGCCTGTAATGAGTACAGAAATTTAGAGATTACCACTAAATAAAGAGGGAAGAGAGGCGCTACTGTGTGTCTGCAAGATTGGTAAAGAATACTCCATTTACTATATTGACTATATATTAATGCGGTTTAAGCAAAATTGTTTCAAGATAACATCTAATCAGAATTCTCATACTCCGAGGAGTGGGTGAAAGAAGTGAAAGTAATAATCGAGTTTCAAGCTCCTGGGAGCAGCAAAGGTTCATGGCCCTATTGCCTACTCATTGGTCACCGCAAGTAGTCTTGCCCTATCCCCGATCGGCAAATTGTTGGATTAAGTTTCCTACGAGATCACCTTCGTCGGTAGCATTCAGCCGCGAGGAGGCTATTGTATTGCTACAAAATACTTCTCTGTTGAATGATTCGAACACATGTAGATCTAATTCAAAGTTGTAGAAAATTAGCTTCCTATACTCTCTGGCCTTTGACCTCTGCGAGAGGCACCATACCAAGACAAGTTAGATAAATTATTCCTAGGAGCTTATAGACTTTCAGCCAGATTCTCATAGAATAGTGAGGCACTGATCCGCTCAGCGCGCTCAGTGACGTGCTCAGGTCTACTCACAGAGCAAAAGCGGCGCTCACTGAGCATTAAATCGGAAGGGGAAAGCCAAGACCTTGCATGGGAAATTCGGTACGTAGGTACTAGTTAGTATATCCGAGCATCTACTCGCTTCAATTTGCGGGGTTTTCCCCGCATCGGAGTCGGTGATTCTCGGCCCTATCAAATACCAACATCCATAAAGATCAATACGGCAACATGTAGTTATACCCTAATAAATCCAACCAGCATAAAACTCCAATCCTCATCAGCATAACCACTAGCACCACCATGACCATCCCCACCCCATCAATCCTAACAACCCTAACCCGCCGCAAAGCAGGAACAATAGCCCAAATAACAATCTCGCGCCCAAACAAACTAAACGCCCTGAACACGCCCCTGCTCGACTCCCTCCCCCAATCCATCAAAAAAGTAAGCACAGAAACAACCGACCTCCTAGCCATCGTCCTAACCGGCGCGGGCCCCAAATCCTTCATCGGCGGCGCCGACATAGCCGAAATGGCTCGGCTCAATTCTCCCCTCGCGGCACGACACTTTATTACGAAAGTGCACAAAGCCTGTGCGAGTCTGCGCGATGCCCCGGTACCGGTTATTGGGCGGATTAATGGGTTTGCACTCGGTGCTGGGTGTGAACTTGCTGCGGCTTGTGATTTGAGGGTTGCGGGGAGGAATGCGGTTTTTGGGATGCCGGAGGTATGTATCGTGAGTTTGGTACCTAGGTATATGGGATTTGGAGAGTCCTACGACTTGTTCCTATCTATTCACCCTGTTGTGCCATTTCTTTCTCTTATTTTTGCTTGCTAACATAGGCCCTTATCTATGGGTGAGTAGGTGCGAGTTGGTATTCCCAGTGTGGTTGAAGCTGCACTTCTTCCTAATTTGATTGGGTGGGGTCGGACCAGGCAGCTTCTTCTGCTTGGGGAGAATATTGACGCCGACGAGGCGTTTCGCTGGGGTCTCGTTGAGAAGGTTGTTGAGCAGGATGCTTTGGATGAGGCTGTTGAAGGGTGGTTGGCGCGGTTGGAGAAGAATGGGCCTCTTGCGGTGCGCAGGCAGAAGGCGCTCATGCGGACTTGGGAGAATGTTTCTTTGGAGCAGGGTATTCAGGCCGGTGTAGCTGCGTTTGAGGAGTCGTTTGTGGCTGCGGACGGTGGGATTACTGAGCCGGCCAGGATGATGGGTGCTTTTTTCCAGGGCCAGGCGAAGAAGGGAGGTTCTTGAAATCAATGAGGTATTAGTCCCTTTTAGTGGCCGATTTTAATGGTCTTTCATGAATGCAAGAGTGAATAATAATGTCATGTGTCATCAATTAATGATTACTGAAACGACTTTGTCTCTTTATACTTCTCAAGTCATAATCCAATCCATCCAACGTCCAATTTTCCGTGCCCAGGACACCCTTATTAGCGTACACGTTCTTCACAGTACTCCATCTCTGTAATGTACATTCTATTGCAGTAAAGCTGCTTACAGCTTCATCTTCAGCAGGTTGCCGATCATCTCGCGACCGGTGATGCGGGTAGTGGCCCACAGGGTAGGGAAGTCCAGGGTGCTGGAGAAGGTATCGGCGTAGCCGAAGAAGAGCATAGGGGGGGATCCAGCCACGGGCGTACTCGAGAGCGAAGCAGGACGCGTCCATCTTGTACTGCTTGACCTCACCACGGCGCAGGTGGTGCACGGAGCCGGCCGGGTAGACCTCGGGCTCGTACTCGCCAGGCACGTAGGCCAGCTGGGTACCGGAGAGGATGTTGAAGTAATCGTCGGCGGTGTGACGGCCGGTGTGGCCCTCTGTTCCGATGGCGGTTCCGAAGATGATCAGGTACTCGGTGATACCTAGAGAAAGCAGAAAAAAAAAAGTCATTAGCTACGTTCCGGGGTAGATTATAGACGCGGGGAGATGGCACTTCGTCCTCATCTGCCATTGGCATGGAACGAGGGGGGAAATGCAATTGGCATGGCTGTAGATGGACATACTGGCGTGGATAATGTACATAGCACCCATGGCACCACCGGCGTTGTTGAACACCCACTCCTCATGTTGGTTCAGGTGGGTGGATCCGACCTTCTCCTCGAGCTCGGCAACGATGTAGTTGACGATGGAGCGGGTGTCTTCGCCGTGGGCCTTGATGGCGCGCTGGGAAAGATCGTGCAGATGCTCATGGTCGAAGATGTAGAATTGGTTCAGGCGCGCGTCAAGGAAGGTGTAGATGGCGGAGAAGAGGGCCAGGAAGACGGCGATGATGCTCAGAGTGCGAAAGGAGAAGCAGCTGCAGCAGCCGGAAGACTTCTTGCCAGCATTGCTGGATGATTTGGAGGGCATGGCGGCGGTGGGTGTAGGAGAGGGGAGGTGAAGGAAGGTGAAAGGGGAATGAAATTTAAAATGCGAAATGGCGATCCGCGACCACCGCGGAGCGGGACCGGAGACCGGGACTTGGAGACCCTAAAGGTTCCCCTGTTTCTCAGTGGGGCGTACCTTGCACCAAAACAAAACAACTACAAATTATTGGAAGATCATACTGATTTGATGCACAGGTTTCATACATCTTCAATTCCTATTCATCTCAAAATGCGTCATCTTGCAGCGATGAAGTACCAGTACGGAATACGGAGTACCCTAACAGTGTCTGCGGAATATCTTAGGATACCTTAAGGTAACTAACTAATACCTAGGACGCCTGGGGCACACGCCATGTCGGATCGCCGCAATCCGAATCCCGAGCCCGCTGATTGGCCTGAGCAACGTGACCTCTATACGGATGATATTCAATGTGAATATGTACCTAGGTACTCGCAATGGAATATTCTGTTCTGGTAAGAGTCACACGAAACTTCCGAGAAACCCGTTTCCAGTCATCGCAGTCATGGTAATTATCGCGGTGTGACCTCGGGAGACATTTTAGTCACGTTGCTCATCGCTAGGCCTTTCCTTTGAGATGAAGTCAGCAGGGATTTGAGTTTCTCCTACTAACATGGTGTGAAACGATATATGTTCAGTGGATAAAACCACCTATATCAATCAAATTCGCTGCATGCTAGAAGGCATTGATCTATATCTACTTCCTTCTTTCTTCCGACGAAGACATAACAGTTCAATTCAAGTTTGTTGCGCATTGAGAGTTTCCTTTCTACTATAGACGCAATGAGATTTTCACTCGTACCACAACTTTTGATCACCAGCATTGGACTTACTCATGTACTGGGGCAGCGACCATCTGAGCTCCGTATCCAAACGTCCAGTGGAGCGGTACATGGCATCTACAATGACACCGCGACCACCGTCAGAGGCTTTCTCGGAATTCCATATGCGGAGCCCCCAATTGATAAACTACGATTTGCGCCACCGCGAGGAAAGTCGCCCTCGTCATCTCCAATTGATGCCTCGTCATTCAGCAATCCTTGTCCCCAGACGAGTAGTTGGTCCAACGAGTCAATTCTCAATGTCCTCCCGTATACTTTGTGGAATTCAGCGGCAATTTCGGAAGACTGTCTTTATCTCAATGTGTGGGCCCCTGCCGCAAAGCACCGAGAAGCGGATAGAAAGGCAGCTGTGATGGTATTTATCCACGGCGGTGACTTTGGATTTGGTGGCACATCAATCGCCTACTACGATGGCGTCAACATCGTGCGCGATAACAAGGATATCATCGTGGTGACTATTAAGTATGGCGCTTCACCGCTTCCTATCGTTGGCTCATTATTGACTTTATTGACCTCACAGCTATCGACTGAATGTATTTGGCTTTCCGAATGCCCCTGGGTTGGAGCCTTCAAAGCGGAATTTAGGATTACAAGACCAAGTAAGCATTCTGAATGGGTCCCGAACTACCTTACACTCATACCAGATCTCCAGAGATTGGCAATCGAGTGGATCTACGATAACATTTCACAATTCGGAGGAGATCCGGAACGTATTATACTCTTCGGACAGTCTGTCGGAGCAGCTTCTGCAGCCATGTACTCATATGCTGTAAGGGAGTTTCATATTCCGTCACTGAATTCCTTGTTCCAACTTGAAGAAGCTTACCTGATCAATTGTATCCAGTATCCAAATAATCCGTTGATCAAAGGGATCGTTATGCAATCGGGGACATATACCACAGGCCCTATATCTCGACATGAGAACAATTGGAACCGTCTCTCGAATGATGTCGGTTGTGGATCCGCAGTAGATTCAATGAGCTGCATGCTAGAATTACCAATGAGCAAAATCGTCGACACCATGGCCACTGGAAATTATACCTTCCTTCCGACCGACGATGGATTGACCTTTTTCACAGATTTTCCAGCCAGAGCCAGGGAAGGAAAGATAGCAGACTTGGTAAGGGCATTTTCTCGCAAATTGCAAATTCGCAGTCTCCTTGCTAACGCATCCATTAATTGCCTCCGGATTAGCCAACGCTAGCAGGCTTCAATGAGAAGGAATTGGCGTTCATATATCCCCTGCACGCGAGTTCTATCAACGAATCGGAAGTACGCGAGGATTCTCAAACGGAGTTCAATTGCCCCATTCTCGAAGATTTGCAGTAATTATGACTTGATGGATTCGCTTGCGGTCCTAAAGCTAAGCTGTGCAGGTTGCGACTCGACAATGGTATACCCACTTGGAGATATCTATATCAAGGGAACTTTCCGAACCTGAGCCCGAAGCCCTGGCTCGGTGCTTATCACACTTGTGCGTACTGAGCTCTTTTCTTTGAAGACTGCTAACCGGCTTCAGCCGAGATACCTCTCGTTTTCGGGACGTACAATGTGTCAACGCCATACTCTCAACCTGCAACCAAAGCGGAGATTGAAACTAGTAGATATATGCAAGGTATCCAAGCTGAACTTTTCCGCTATGGAGGGAATTTTTATTTAACTTATCGGAAACTTAGACGCATGGGTTGCATTTGCCAAAGATCCTCGTCACGGGCTAAGCAAGTATGGCTGGCCACAGTTCAGTTCTCAGAGTCAGTACATTTTCTTCCCTATGCTCTCAGGGCTATTCACTTTCGAGTCATCTATAAATCCGGGCCTAATGTAGTATAATTTGATAGGTGATACATTGATCAATCTTGGTGTCGGAGGCAAGTCGACGGCAGGTTTGACGTCGGCGTCTTCATGGGATAAACATTGCAACCATAGCGATTATATAGGCCCCGGCGAGAAATACTGACCTACTAGCGAGCGATACCTAGCTTATATAAAGTCCTAATCAAAGCATTTCATACAAAAATAGCAATGAAGACATTTGGCTCCGGGGTTATGCTGAAAGATGGAAGAATCGAGCGAAATATATTTTTTATTGGACCGAGGTCCACGACTCTTTCATTTCTTCTTGGTCTGGACTTAATTCTCTGAGACATTCTAGTAAATTTTTCCCACCGATGGAGTTGCAGCCTTGGCGGAGATTTAAGTTGTTCCTTGATGCCCACTTGTGGGAAGTTTCCGGCCAACGTGATGAACATGAGACGACGGCGTCGGTCGTGGGGGGACCGGAACTGTCTGGATCGAGACATGCTCAAACGACCGTCCATTTCAATCCGAAGTTTTTCCGAGGTTGAAATCGCTGTTTCAAGCATTCAGGGACAGCATTGTGTTTGAATTTGTCTTTCTTGATCGAACTTGTTGTCGAATGTTACTCCGTACAGTGATTCCATCGCTAAAGGGTGGGCTGCAGACTCCACCAAAGTGTCTTTTAGTAGTTACTAGGTCCGGCAACCTTGAAGTTTGACAGGGGCTCGCCTCCTATGACATGTATTCTTCATACTAAATGTAGAATAGGAGTCACACGGTCGCAATCTGTATAGGGGATTGGCGGAAACAGGTGACGAAGCTCAAGCCACATTGGTTTGAGTATATCCGCAACTCTTCACCCTTATGCACCCCGCGTCCAATACCCCTCAAACTAATTCATCCGGTACGTACAAATCCTTGGCTTTTGTTGCTCTTCGAATCGAGGACGATTCTTCCAAGTCGCAAAGCGGACGTAGTGCCGTTTTCTTGAGGGGGATGATCGGCACGATGGCCATGTTGCTGATCTCTTTAGCCGGGCTCTCTAGATTGGTGCCATGACACAATTGACCGGGCTGTGGAGTCACAATCTTGACTTGAGACAAATTTGCTCCGTGCTCTACACGGAACAAGCATCCACAAGTCCCTAGCCGGAGAAACTTCCGTATGGAATCGACTCTCATATAAAATGGCCAACTCCCTGACAGTGAGATGCCGTTCAATTCCAATAAACAAAATACTCTACCCAACCTAATCCTTGAATCTGCAAGCCAGTTCAATTCCTTTCTTTCAATTCATTCACCATGAAGTCATTCCTTGCTCCTCTTTCCCTCCTTTCGCTCGCTCTCGCTGGTCTGAGTAGCGCAGCCACCCTTCCCACCAAGACCCTCGCCAAGCGATCCGACTTCTGCGACCAGTGGGGATCTGTCCAGACTGGCAGCTACATTGTCTACAACAACCTTTGGGGTCAGAGCTACGACACCTCTGGCACCCAGTGCACCGGTGTGGACTCGCTGAGCGGTTCCACCATTGCCTGGCACACCTCCTGGTCTTGGTCCGGTACTTCCAGCCAGGTCAAGAGCTTCGCCAACATTGCTCTGCAGTTCACTGCTAAGCAGCTAAGCGCTGTGAGCAGCATCAATTCTGTCTTCAATTGGAGGTAAGTCGAAGACAGTCAGTGTTCTTTTGTGATGACAAGCGCTAATTACGCCTTGAACAGCTACTCCACCACCAACATCGTCGCCGATGTCGCCTACGACCTTTTCCTCAGCTCCAGTGCCAGCGGCTCCGAGGAGTATGAGATCATGGTCTGGCTCGCTGCTCTGGGTGGTGCCGGTCCCATCTCCTCCACCGGCTCCCCCATCGCGACTACCACCATCAACGGTGTCAGCTGGAAGCTCTACAAGGGCCTCAACGGCAGCATGACCGTCTACAGCTTCGTCGCTTCGTCCACCACCACCAGCTTCTCCGGTGACCTGCTCAAGTTCTTCACCTACCTCATCGACAACCAGGGTCTCAGCAAGAGCCTGTACCTTATTGATGTCCAGGCTGGTACTGAGCCTTTCACCGGCACCGCTGAGCTTAAGGTCTCCTCTTACTCCGCCACTGTCGCATAAAGTCATGCGCGTAGGAGAAGGATACCATGGTAGTAAAATAGCATAACGAATCGATCTGGGATCAATTCATCATTATTCCTATCGCTTTCTGGTCCAATGTAAGGTATTTATTCTGTAGTAATACTTATCATCTATAACGAGAGTCGATATGATACCTAGCTGGCAATCTTCCTCAAGGTTCCAGCCCGTTACTCGTATCTATTCTTATACATTATTGCCGTCAGCACCACTCACCGAGGCAAATATCTTTGCCCAGACTTTGACCAACTGCATCACTGTATCATGATCCGTCTTTTCAACAGTCTCCGATACGAAGTCAACAGCATCTAACCCAGGCGCCTGCCAACACTGCTCGAAGTATAGCTTGCCTCGTTCACCTACCATAGCATCCGATGAAGCGAAATACGCGCGAACACTAACTCGAGTCCCCGCCGACGATTCACGAGCCGCTAACGTTTGGACACATTCCGCATAGTCCGAACAAGCACCCCAGTCCTGGCCATCGCTCTTGCGAAGGCACTGAAGAGCCTCGCTATTCGCGCCCGTGGTGTTCTCATTAAACATCAAAGGCACGGCGAGGCGGAAGAGCTCGGCCAGTTCTTTCTGCGACAGTCCGGCATCACGTTCAATGGCCTGGTCTTCCGCACTGAGAGGTGAGTTGTCCGTACCAGCTGTGGCATCACTACCTATTGACGACAGTTGATTGAACAGCGCACCGCTTGTTGCTAGGACGGGAGAAGCTTGCGTGACGAAGAAGCGCGGGATATGGTGCCATAAAGTGAATGCCTTGGTCGGCACATACCGTGCCATTTGCATCGTTGTAACGCGCGAGTGCTCAAGATCCACCCAAGGGGCTATAAGGAAAATGGATCAAGTTTAGATTTTTTTTTTCTTCCGAGTCGGGACTAGGGGTAATGGATGGATGGATGAAGATACCTAGAAACGTAAGAGCGGGATTCACCAATTCTGGGCATTTCGCCCAGGTATTGAGCAAATACATCGTGCCGGCGCTGTGGGCGACTAGGCTGACGCGCGGAATGCCGAGATGTGCTAGCAGCCGCGGCACCAGGTCGGTCCATGCGGCGATTCTTTGGGCCGTTGGGACATCTGTCGATTCGCCCATTCCGGGTCTGTCGACGACGAGCAGGCGCACGCCGGCGCGTTCAGCGAGCGGGTGGAGAGGGATGCCCAGATACCGTGATGCAAACATGCCTGGCAGAAACAACAGGGCAGGGCCGGTGGAACTGCCAGCGTCGGCGAAGGAGACGGTTAGCTCTCCGCAGATTGAGTCGAGAGTGACGCGCTGGTGAAAGCGGGAGGTAGCAATCAGGCTGTGAGGATCAGACATTCTAGATTGTTGTTGGTATAAAGAGGTTCAACTTGAAGTTCCAACCTTGGACGGTTGAGCTGCTGACATTGAAGATGTAAGAGTACATAAGCCCCAGTCCAGGTGGGTCCCGAGGCTACGGGCTGTCCGAGTCGTGAAGTGGCTATTCCAAGGTTCTATGCCTAGGTATTGGGTCAAATCGGTGTTTGTTTGTTTTTTTTTCTTTTCTGAAGCAGAAACAATGTGTGAATGGGCGGTTCAACTTTGGAAGCAAAGAGAAAAATTGCGGACATCCGAATCAAGCAGAAAATATATAATCAGCCTCTGGGGTTCCACATCGTCGCTCGTTACTAGAATAGAGCTAGTGCGCTATACTCAGTTTACGAAGGAACCAATCAAACTGATTTCCAACCTTGGAAGGCTGAAAGCTTCAAGTTGGAGTGAGAGAAACCAATATCCTTCTATCTGGTTATAATGGTCGGGGGAACATCATCCTAGGTACTAGTAGAGTCGCGGCAGTTACTTCAAGGTAACTTGGAAGGCGTGGTGCCTGTGATATCCCTCTGGCCTCAGGCATCATGGCCGCCATGCACATTCCGTCTTTACTCTCCTCATCTCACCACTGGCACTTATCCTTCTCATCCAGTGCTCATCACTGGCACCTCCCAACACCAAGTAGGTACCTAACAAGGACTACTAACTAATACTACTAGTATGGACACCTAGGTATATCTAGGTTGCTCAGCTGACTTGGCTTCAAAATGGCCCCACCAAGATCCAGGATGCCCCTCACAAAGCAACCGCATCCATGGATAGCTCGGAGACAACCCAATCTTTATGGGAATTCATCAAACGAACTTGAACAAACTTTCTCACTACTTCTGAATCGACAAAAGAATGCAAGCCAATGGTTCTCCCCAGCGAAGGGAAGGAGTATGAGAGAGCCACGGCAGTGTTCCAGGGCTCAGAAATGGTGACTGAAATAGACCGGTCAAGGAATCCGATCTTGTTCTACCTCGAAAGTTATCTTTTGTGGGTGGTACATATGGCTGTTCCCGGGACAAAGAGGGTCATCAATCGACCAACGAGTCATTTCTGGAGCAGATTTATGGGGCCTCACCGGGAGATGGCAATCACATCACGCGGTCTGGATTTCGAAATCTACAAAGAGAAAAGTGATGGTGGTTGTCTTTAGTGGGCTGAGTTTATGCATGCATCATAAAGTATATCGTTAGGAATGCATATTATGACCTAGAGTTGTCGACTTGGACGACTTCGTATACGTTTTAGGAGATGCAGGATGCATGAGGATAACTACTGTTTCAGCTTGCGCCCCGTTCGGACTAGCCGCCGAGACCCAACGGCTGCTTTTATGAAACGAATCACCACCTCATTGTGAGACAGTTCTTTGTTTCAGGAGGCATGTCGTTCGTCAGCGCCCAAGCCACTGAGGGGCCCTCCATGAACACCGTGGAGACCAGGGCATGGCCTTCTTGTTCTGGGTCATCCGAAAGGTTGTCGTCGCCCCACAGTTGAACGAAACATCCGTTGCGTCACAGAGAATTTCTCTCTTTCTATAATGACAGTGAGCGGTGAATTGTCAGCTTCACATGCACTACTCAAGGTGAATCAACTATTCCCGCAGAACGGTAGCTAGTGTTCAGTGGACCCAGAGAAGCAGGATTCAGAGGGCGCGTATTCGTTGCTAAGAATAACAAACGCTGTTCTAATCATAGATTTAGCTTGACAGCGGCGTTCATGGTATCATTAGCAGCGACAAAAGAGATATCCAGACGAAAAGGGCCGGGGAGCGCTTCGTGAAGGGAAGAAAGTGCTGTAAGCGCTCGCAGAGAAGAAGGGCGCTTATATAGATGTACCAGCAATCCCGTCCGAAAATAGGACAACGGTTGCTTTTTTTAGCCCGCAGGCCCCAAGATGCACAAGAGATGACGGTCGGAACATTGCATGCATTGCTACTCCGTACTCCGTAGATGCATTGTTAGATGCATCGATAGCGTGGGAATATCACGACAGACCGAGTGGCGGGGGATCAAGTCGATAGATCGACTACCCGCCTCCCCCCCAAAAGTCAAAGTCAAAGCCAAAGCCAAACCAAGGCAGAAAATTGATTGCCCTCATGCGAGGTGGCAGACTATTCCACCACTGTCCCACGGTCAGAAAGATTTACTAGTAAACCCTGGTGGGATAGAGGGAGAGGGGGATGATGACCCCTTCGGATGCGTCTGATCGCGTTCAAGTTGTCATCTGGTATGTCCAGGTTTCCAAGGTTCTTCCCCTCGAACACGCTGCGCGACCCACTACTCGTGGCTCACCGTGTGACAGGGGTCATTTGGCATGGAGCAGGGATCCCCAAAGTGCGAAAGGGTGGGGGACTCGCACGGACATGATCTTCTACGGTCGGAACCTGTCAGTTTTTCCGCAGTGATTGGGTATTCGTTCGTACTGCGGCGCCAAATTGAAACTCGGGTTGCCACATTGTTCTATGAGGCTTTAGGTTGGTTCCTCCTCTATCTCCGTAGTTTCGGACCGTACGACCTGAGCCTAATCCACCTATGAAGTTGCCAGAAAGGTCCCAGCTGAAAGTAGTGGCCCCCTTTTTTTCGATGAGCTAGGATTGGGGTCTTGGTGTCTTGGGCTGCCCTTTTGATCCTCCAGGGCGGTTTCTGGGAGAGGGTAGTACGGGGGGAGATCAAGTATGTACGGAGGGAGTATTCCGTAGGAGAGAAACTCACTCTGTAACTCTGCATCAGAACGGTAAAGAAGGTTCCAAGCTATGTGGTTAACCGTGTCTCGAACCATCAACTGAGGGACGTGGTGGAATCTGACCTGGCATCTCCCCCCGCGTCTCCCGAAGGAGACATGAGACGGTCGCGAGTTTCATAGATGATCTAACGTACGGAGTACAGTAGAATCCATAGGAGGGCTGGGCAATGGGCATCGGTTCCCTGGCTCACCAAAGGATGTCCCCGACACCAGGGGAAGAAGACCAATTGATTGGAATTGAGTGGGAAAGGCTGGACTCCACTGCGGGCGTTCAGTGGGCCTAGCGTTGATCTCCTCGCAGACTCGGTGGAGTCTTGTCAGCGAGTAGTTGGGTTTGAGATCGTCTACTTGCGGTCATCGAAGCGCTGGGTACTTTGTGGTGGCGACCAGGGATGCTATTATTAGGGTTTTGTTGGAAGGCAGAAGGAATTGTAGTCTCTTTTGAACAGAAGGCTGGAAAGATAGCCATATCTCGACGCGAGGTAGAACATAAGAAAGCGTGCAATATGTGAGAGGCAAAATACCAATGTATGTACGAGGAAGACGTGATGAATCTAGGGATAAGGGGGGGGGCCACAGACAAAGTCTGATAGACAGCAATAGTGTGCATACCCGACGAAGCCATCAATCGTTTGACTTTCTTTTTACAGGGCTACAGGTATTCAGGTCCGTGTAAATCACCATCTCCACCACATTCCCCGACAAATCAAGGCTATCGCCCCTCCCAGACTCCCGGCGCGCGCGCGACAAAGGTTTGAGCATCTCAGATCCAACTATGCAGGCTTGCTCCAGCTCCTCCGCGACCCCCTGCCCCATCCTGCCCTCCTTCAGGGACTCTGACTGGCCCAGCAAGCCTTGCAGCTTCCTAGCCAGCCGCCTTCTGGCGCATACCGGAGCTATATGTAGTGAACTCTTCCCACTCGTTGGATTCTTCACGGGAATCATCCACATGCTCAACGTCGTCACCACACTTTCCTTACCCTTTTAATATTGTCTTTTATCGCTCGGTCGCTCCCTCAAACCCCCCATCAACTTGGAACCCACTCGATTCAATAATCATTCAAGACAGCGTCTGCTCGATCTCAATCTATTGCCATAGTACAGTGGGCTGTCTCATTCGGCTCAAATTCTCCGCTTCGGCAGGTCTCAGTCTTTCTGGATATTCCTACAGTTAGGGCTATCGATAAGAGGGTTGACACGACAACCTCTGCTATCCTTACAGCAACATTCTTTTTTAACTACACTGCTATATCCTGCTGGTTCAGGAATTCCCTGCTATTTCATTCACATTGTGCCTCGTCGACTTGCTTTTGCTTTGTCTTCTACTTTGTCTTTGTTCATCAGCGATACCCTCCGACGACAACAAACTTATTGTTTCATATTGTCCCTCTTGTCTCGGCTCAAGCACAACGGGCTTTGTGAAGATCCAGACAACTGGTTGCATTTAATTCAGCAGCTTACATCTGATACCCCCCTCCCACTCCCCGACTTCACCACCTGGTATCTATAGACCAGTTTTTAACACCACGACACTTTCCAACATTCATCATGGATCAAACCACGATGCAATCCTCCACCTTCAATCGAGCAGCTCTCGATGAGTTCGTCACCCAAAGAGTCTCTCGTGAAATGGTAACCCACTTGGCTCATCAGGCTGCCCGGGTCATTCGATGTGAAGCCCATGTGACCAACACCGTCAACCAAAATGGCCAGCCCACACCTCCATCGACTCCTCCAATGGAGGATGCCGACTCTCTGCCACCGCTTCCTACCATCGAATCATTCATCGCATCCCTCGTTGCCCGATCGCAGGTCCAAGTGCCTACCCTCATGAGTTCTCTCGTTTACCTCGGCCGTCTCCAGGCCCGTCTGCCCCCTGTCGCCAAGGGCATGCGATGCACCGTCCACCGGATATTCCTGGCCTCTCTGATCCTCGCAGCCAAGAACCTTAACGACTCCAGTCCTAAGAACAAGCACTGGGCACGTTACACTGCAGTGAAGGGATATGAAGGATTTGGCTTTTCTCTGCCCGAGGTCAACTTGATGGAACGTCAGCTGTTGTTCCTTTTGGACTGGGAGACCCGCGTGACCGAGGAAGATCTTTTCACCCACCTTGAACCATTCCTGGCTCCCATTCGTCAGCGCATGCAGCTCCAACACCGCGAGAAGATGGCACAGGAAGAACAACAGAGAAAGCAGCAACAGCACCGTGAATGGTATGAATACATTATCCCTTTACCAAACCAGAATGATTTACTAACCTTCTCTCCAGGCGACGTCTACATGCATCGGCGGATCTGCTGGCCAGTCGCCTGCGTCGTCAAAAGCTTGAAGCTCGAGGCGATAGTCGTCGTACTGTCGATACATCTCTGCGCCGACTTCCTAGCCATGTTTCATGTCCCAATATCCAGAACCAAAACAACTCACCCCAATTCGTCGCTGAGCATGATCGCTACACTCCTTACAACCGTCACCGTACCTCTCCCCACCGACCTGGGCGATCTATCTCACCTCCCTCTATCCGCGATGTTCCCGCTCTCTCGCATGCCGAGACTTTCAACTCCCTTTGCTCTCGATCATCCAGTATTGCTCCTAGCTCCCGCGGAACCCCAGCTAGCATGAGCACATGCTCTTCTCACGGGAACGACGATGTTATGGTCAGCGACTCGAACACAAGCCCCTCAACCTCGTTGACTCGAAGCTATGTCAACGTCGGCTTTGAATCCAAGCAGCATTTCGAGCCCATCCGTCAGCCCAGCAAGAAGATCAAAATCGGTGGTCACCACCATGGCAGCGGCTTTGTCGCCAGATTCATTGCTTCCGCCACTGGATCCTACATGGGAGGTCGCGGTCGCCCACACTCCTAAGCGAGCTGGCCTCGTTCCATCTCGACACTAGTCTTTTCTTTCTGTCTTCACTTTTCTGATTCCCCCCGCCTTCTGTTGCTTCTTGGCAAAAAGCATTTACATCAATATGTATCCTTTCCGATAATACCCTTCGTTTTACGCCACCGAGACTCGATCTTCAGGTTCTCCGTCATGCAAATGACTTTGAATCCTTTTCAACATACTACTACCTCTTTCTTACACTCTTTGCTACTGCATTTGGTCCCGGCACCGGCGTTCTTTTCGCGTGATCTACATCATATCTCGTCTGTTGTCTTTTGGTCGCATTCTCCCTCTGTGCTTGGGATCATGGGTTTGGTTGGGACTGGATGTCTAGACGTTTATTGATGTATCTAACGCATGTACTTATCCCTTTTTACACATGGTACCGGCGTTCGACGGTCTGATAATCATATTACATACACGTGGATTCCGCACCCCTTCCTTGGAAACCTTGTAAACCAGAAACATATTGGCCCTCGTAGATCTTTACCCTGGTTGGTGTGCCCGCATGACGGGGAACGCGGCATCCTCAAGCCGACTCGACGTGCTTGACCTGCAACTTGCCCACTTGTTCGATCTGGATTTCGTCATGCTTGGCATACGCGACCTTGTGCACAGTATACCATGGCCTCTGGAATAAACTGTCTAGAGCGTCCAGTGACCGTCCGGTGGTATCCTACACATCTTGTTAGTGTTCGCGAATCTTTGGGTAGTTTTGATCATGTGGGGCGACTTTACCGGCATGGCGAAGTAGACATAGACCAGCGACATCAGACAAATACAAACAAAAAACACAAAGGCACCCCACTTCTGACTCGCAGCAAGGAGACTGGGCATAGCCCGAGAGCAGCCGAAATAGAATGCCCAATGAAAGCCCATAGCGATGGACATGTTGAAGGACCTTATCCTTGTCGGGAAGATCTCCGACCCAATCAGGTAGGGAATGCTGAACCAGCCAATACTCCACGCCACGGCATGTAGATAGATAGCCACGATAGCCCCCGTTGATGCTCTGGAAATTTGAGGATCGCTGCTGATGCGGTCCGCGCTGAAGCCTTTAGTCGCTCCTAGGTAACCGCCCACGTAAGCCAAGGTAACGATTTGCAAGATGATGCCAGTGAGCAAAGAGCGACGTCGACCGATGAAGTCGACGACAAATAAAGCAAAGGCAAGCGTGCTGACGAATTTGACCACTGCATAAATGCCCGTAGCGAGAAACTTCGACTCATCCCCGTTGATGCCAAGATAACCAAAGATGGTTGGTGAATACTGCGTGATCGCGTTAGCTCCAGACCACTGTGAGAATAGCGTGGCCATGAATATAAGAAAAAATCGACGTCTGTTCTCGATGGGAATGAGAGTTTCCTTGAGAAGATCCCATTGACTTGAACCGCCGACCGACTCTGTCTCGTGGAGAATCCTGGCATCCATCATGGATATCTCGGCTTGTAGAGCTGCATGGTCGGTAGGAAGATGGCGTAGCTTTGAGAGCGTATCTATCGCCTGTTCGCGCTGACCCGTATACAAAAGCCAGCGTGGTGATTCTGGACAAAGGAAGATACCGACACCCCAAACAACTGCCGGGAGTAGTTGCAATAGCGTGGGGAGCATCCACTGTTTGTCCGACCCGGAGTATGCCTTCGTGACGCCATAATTGATAAAGAAGCCGAAAACAACACCTAACTGCTGACATGCTGCATACTGTAAAGTCAAAAGGCCTCTGATAGCCTTTGGTGCAATCTGAATCAACAATATCGGTAAGCTTCTCTTCGAGAGACGAATGTCAAATCGTTAGTTATATCAGCTTACCTCTGCAATGTACATTGGCGGAATCACAGTAGTCGCACCGATTCCAATACCGGAGACAAATCTCGAAGCATAAAGCCCTGGGAGACTGCCTCCATTGAGCCCCTGAC
Source organism: Penicillium manginii (assembly GCF_028828005.1). Lineage (NCBI taxonomy): Eukaryota > Fungi > Ascomycota > Eurotiomycetes > Eurotiales > Aspergillaceae > Penicillium > Penicillium manginii. Next base: position 2,846,231 of record NW_026643103.1, on the reverse strand, counting down.
CTAGCACTCCTGCCATATAGATAATCGTCGCGAGAGATAAAGCCCATCGTCGGCCGAATCGATCAGTAATTGGAAGACACTTTCTGGGTTAGTAGATGTGCTTTACTTCAACCCACGTGTGATGGACCTACTCCAAAACATCCAAAGACCGCTCCTGCCGTGGCGATTGAAACAATCCATCCTTTTGTGTTTGCATATTCCGCTTCGGATTGTTGATTCAGTCCAAAGACTTTCATGAAGTGCGACTGGACAACGATCGAGGCGATATTTCCTAGAAGTGAAAATTTAGTTATTGAACCTTCCATGCACAGGAGCACCATAGATACCTTCGTCGAAACCCTTCGCAACTCCTGGGAAAGCGAAGATGCATGTACACGCAAAAACATACCAATTGAAGATCCCCTTTGGAGAATCCCGAATTGCTTGTTTCGTATCTGAGATAAGACCCATTTTCGCCGTCAAAAAGTGCCCTGACAAACACAACCGAAGGCGTAACTGAAATTAATATGAAAACTTTACCCTACGGTGACCTTTTCTCATATCAGCCAAAAGCTATGGCCAGCTTCTCCCCTATGGGGAAGGTAATGTGTGGGGAATCCGGGGTTCCGCAAGCTGTCGGAAAATGTCCGTCAACCCCGACAAACCCTAACGAAGTGTTAAAGGTGGCCCCATCGCCAACTATACCGGCTGCCCCATGGCTAGATTGATCGCAAACTTTCAAAGGCTCAACTGTCAGCATGAATTTCTACCCCACCCCACCAGTGATACAGGCCGAGGTGTATGTTCAGATCCCCGCTTCTTTGCGGTGCAGCGGACAACCGACCGAGTGGCGTGGTGGATCCGCGACTCCTGCATCGGACATTTTCCTAGAAGGTCCGACGTGGACAAGCAGCGGTGATCTCTACGTGACCGATATTCCTTATGGACGGATTCTGAAGATTGACCCACAGAGACAGGTCACGGAGTGTGCACGATATGATGGGGAGCCTAATGGTCTTGCGGTGCGGGAAGATGGATGTATGATCGTTGCCGATTACAAGCAGGTACGCAATAGCCCCCCCCCCCCCAAATCGAAAATGCCGTAGCTTATTGGTTCTATTAGGGCCTCCTTTTATTCGATCCCCAGAATAACGAAGTTTCATCATTCTTGACGCGTCGAAATCTTGAGCGGTTCAAAGGTCCCAATGACTTGGTCATATCATCCAAAGGCGAGATCTATTTCACTGACCAGGGGCAAACTGGTATGACCGACCAAACTGGCCGTGTTTATCGCCTGACCAAAGATGGAAGACTGGACTGCCTTCTCGACAATGGTATCTCCCCAAATGGAATTGTCTTGTCCCCGGATGAACGGTTCCTGTACGTGGCTATGACTCGCTCGAATGCGGTCTGGAGGCTCCCCCTCAATGCCGATGGGAGCACGACAAAAGCTGCTTTATTTTTCCAGTCATTCGGATGCGCTGGTCCAGATGGACTTGCAGTTGATGAAGAAGGCAGCTTGTTTATTTGCCATCCTAGTCTTGGGTCTGTTTTCGTTGTCGACTCGGATGGTGTTCCCAAAGCGAGGATCGTGACAGCCCCCGAGGGAGGGAAAAACTTGACAAATTGCACATTTGGAGGTGAAGATGGAAAGACTATCTTCATTACTGATAGTATCAAAGGCAATGTCCAGTTTGTGAAGTGGCATTGTAAGGGTGCTACTGCATAATTACTCTCTGCTTTCATGGATCAAAGATCAAGCAACTATCTGCTTTACATCGAATGAGCGCGTCCTGTTCACGTCCTTTCATCCTTTTCATTCACTATAACTGTGAGCAAAAATAGTTATCTGTGATTTAAATCCATCATGGACCTGCGAGAGTTCAGATCTTTTCCAATCTTGATGATAAATATGGTTTCAAGGGCCATATTCCAAAGCCTATTGGTGGTGGCAGGGAGGGAAGGGGATAAGTAAAATAGAATCCCAGGGATCAAACCGACTTCAAGCTATAAACAAACAATTTCATTCCATTGTGCATATCTAAATCTTCATCAAGTATTCATACAAATTATCTACTGCAGCCATTGCACTGGCAGTTTGCGCCCTTGTGGTGGCAGCACCAATATGAGGTGTGGAGATGACGTTAAGGTTCTCCCAGAGTGCCCCGTACCTCTCCTTGCTTGGGGGCTCTTGCTCGTGGCAGTCCAATCCAGCACCCCAGAGATGACCCTCGGATAACGCCTTTGTTAGGTCAGTCTCATTGAGGATCCCACCCCTTGCAGCGTTGATGATAATTGCATCTGACTTCATCATGCGCAGTTGCTTGTATGAGATCATGTCTCGAGTCTCGCTTGTAAGCGGCACATGGATTGAGAGAATATCTGCTCTTCTGAAAACTTCATCAACATCAGACACTCTGTCGTGTGCGATGTGGGACCACGCGTCTTTAGGCATGAAGACATCATAGGCAACGACATCAGCATCAAAGGCGCCTCGGAATATCTCGGCCACCGTACGCCCGATGTTGCCCATACCAATTATACCGAGGGTCTTCTTGTGGAGTGTCAAGCCATTGCAGGTTTCCTTTGGAACGGGCTTCGACATCTGACGAGTTGTGATGGACCGAATGTCGCGGGCCACGGCCATCGTCAATGCCAGCACCAATTCGGCCACGTCTCGTGCGTTAGCACCGGGCGTATTGCAGATCTTGATACCACGCTTGGCACACGCATCTTGGTCGATTTTGTCGATTCCGACTCCGTGCTTGCCGATCGCGACAAGATTTGGGCAGCTGTCAATGTCCTCCGCGGTGAAATATGAACCTCTGATGAGGAGGGCTGTTGCATTCTGCCGCCATTCGGAAAATCCCGCATCGCCGGGAGTTATGACATTGAAAAGTGTTTTCGCATGAGCTAGTGCTTGTGGGTTCCAAACATCGAGGATGTATACAGTTGGCTTTGACTGGGTGCTCCGCGGTGTGGAGACCTCGTCATCGTGAACACTCGCAGGCGGCATTTTTGAACTTGACGTAAACCCGAGGGCAGAAAAAGAGAATAGATCTTCAAGTTGTCTAGATGGGTAGGAAATTGTTTATAACTGAATACTGCTGAATAATAAATCAGACAGAACTTGTAACATCCCGAGATGCGTCGGGCGTGTGCCGTCGGAAAATGTCCGACACGTTCAAGTGGAACCCATACCATCTCCAGACAAGACAGTAAAGATGAGCGCCCGGATACCAGCAGGAATTATCGGAGGTAGTTCGGCGATCAAAGATTCACGTATCGAATTGCTGGGCACTACCGCATTGGATAGATTCCATAGTGCACGCCGAAACCCCTTCAACCCAGGAAAGCGCTCACCCAGTAAGGTTAGGAGAGTGGTGCATTGGTTGAAAATTTGCTGATCTTGGTAAATTTCCGTGCACTTGTCGCGCAGACATAATATGACAATGCCAGCCGCGAATATGTCATAGGCATCCACGGTGCCTCCAATAAAATTATCAAGGTCGGATTGCCGGTATGCTTCTTGTATGTATTCGGCACAACTTCTTACGAAGTCATTCTGCATTACCACAGAACTGCAAACCAGGCTTGGACTGATAGAGACAGAGCCCCTCGCCTTCAGAATTTCAACTATAGCTCTGCACTGTAATTGCATTATATGTATTGTTAGCGGGCTTGTGTCTTGATCCCGTGCAAGATCCTTCCAGTAGGCGAGGTTGTTGTAATGGAAACTCAAAGTTTCGGAACGACTATTCCTTATACAAGATATCAGCCTAGCATGTGTCACAGTGTGAAGGGCGAGACTGTTTTCATCTGATGTGTTGGCGAGGTACTCGTCTGGAGGCTTCGAACGAATCAGCTTGCTCTCATAGGTCCGCGACCGATTAAAATCTTACCACGACCGTGATATCTTCATCCTCGATGCTGAACGGACGGTCCATTATAGCGCTCATGTCTCTATTTCATCGTAAGTCATCAAATGTAAGAGCTGCCCAAAAAGAACATTCGAATTTCTTAACTTACCGATCAAGAGTATACAAGCTCCAGAATATGTTTCGTCTTTTGGTTAATGCTTCTGAAGAAACAACAATACCACTATGTGGGTCTCGGTGGAATCTTGCAGCAATTGCTCTTTTCATTGCTAACCCAATCAGATGCCAAGTCGACCCTCCAAGTGAGCCGTAAACAGAATAGAAAACCATCGATATCATGCAACTGAGAATTTTCTCGGTGCTTTCCGATTGTAGGATTGTGCCTAAAAGTTTCACTGCAGTGGCATGAATGCTACTAGAGAGTCCTTGAAGGCTGGCCGATTGCGGAGAAAGCAGCATCCCCGTGGCTATTGATAGGTAAACATTAAATGACCGAGCCGGATCCGATAAAAGTTCTTGGCTATCCAATAGCCCAGGTTCTTCGAAAAATGCTTCGAAGTCTGCCCAGATAGTTGCGGAATCGATGTGGAGGAACCGGGCCCCTACGGTCTGGACAAAGCGAGAAACAAATGGTAACGCCAGATGTTTCTTGAGTGAAAAGGGCTGATCGGTCATGCCCCCGACTGCTTGTTGCAGAGCATCTATCCGTGACTCAGATGGATTGGCCCCGGTGATAGCGAGTGCCGCGCGCACCATTCGCCCCATGGCGAGTTCTTGGGGAGCTTCACCACGGCCATCACGCGGTTCCGCCATGGCGCTACGCGACAAGAAGCCAATTTCGCCCATGGCAGCCTCAACGGTATGCTCCGTTGTTTCCTGCTCCCTTTCGTCCCCCTCACCTCTCAAGAGTTGAACTTGCGGGATATTTGATTCCTCCGTATTCGGCTCATAACGTGGCCGTTGTCGACGGAGTTGAGTCTGTAGGCTGTCACGCTTCCGCTTCAAAGTTTCTACGTAGCTATTTTCATTTCAATTCTGGTCAGTAACCATAGATTAGGTAGAAACAAAGTCCAAGAGGTGTAGATCTTACCTTGGGAGAGCACTATGGGACAAGTTCCCACCGGTATTTGTGATTGGTTCGACGTCAATTTTCCGGGGATGCATTTGTGGCCCACGTTAATACATGCCGAGCATGCAGGAAGGCTTCTATCGCACTGCGGCAACGTTAATCACAGACCATGAGGTGAGGGAGGATCCGCCACCGACCCGAGACAGCGGTGGGGACCGTAAGGGGTTCAGACCTTTTGCTTGCGCTTCCAACATCTTTCGCATGCCTTGCCGCGTTGCCGTGGTGTGAGGGGTGGGTTAGCTCCTGCAGTGCCGTTCCTGCGCATCGTGGTGCAGCATATGGAGTTGTTGTGGAGGGGAAGAGGCGGAGATCGGACGGCGGGGAATTTCCGACATAAAAATGTCTTGGCACTGCTTCTTCAGTTGCCCCTCGGCTAGTCAACCTTCTCACTAATTTATTGACTGTTATGCCGATATAGAGCCCGGCGATTCGATTGAAAGCACAGAATCTCGAGAAACGACCGTCGACTTTTGTGCAAATGGACGACTTCAATAGTGATATGTGGGATACCCACATTCATTGCCTGGACCCCGTGCGTTATCCCTTCAAACCAACCAGATCATACACGCCAGCACCAGCCCCTCTAGAGTCATTGGTCAAGAATTCAATCGCCAAAAATATTGTGCTAGTTCAAGCCTCAGTTGAAGACGGTCATTCTGCTCTGGTAAATCATCTCGGCCGTATTCGCTCTGAATATCCGGACTTGCTTGCCCGCGGGATCATCTCTTTGGATGAAGAGTTGAACATGTTACCAAAGGAGGAACTAGACACTCTTCATGATCTTGGGATTCGATATTGCCGCATTCATGGATCCGTTGGTGGTAGTTCTACAGACACTGCAAGTCTACAGAGCCAAATCAAGCGCTTTGCTTGTTCCTACGCTGCTCGAACCTTGGGCTGGGGGATCTCTGCTCAGCTCCCCTTCGCAACTTGGCTTTCTCTGAGATCCTTTTTATGCGAGAATCCAGAGGTGCTTTCTATCCCAATTATCATCGACCACGTTGGCTGTTTATCCCCCGGAGATATAGAGGACCCTGGCTTCGATGATTTTATCACATTACTGCAACGTGACGGGGTACATATCAAGATTTCTTCTCTCTACCGACGAGACAAATCAATATTAAACATGCAACCCATCATTCGAAGACTAGCTGCCAATGTGCCCTCTGCCTTACTCTGGGGCAGTGACTGGCCCCATGTCGATAGTTCATACCAAGGTGAATTCCCACCGCCGGTATCGGAAGTCGATGCTAGGAAGGAACTTCTCGCCGTGATAGGATGGCTTTCAGCCGAACAAATCTCGGCAATGCTTGTCGATAATGCCAAGCGTGTCTTTGGTCCCTGATGCGGGTGATTCCAATCCAAGTGAGCTTTGTATATACCTGTTTCGCTTTGTTGGGTAGAGGAAAGGAAATCGACCCAAGTAGTAGTGATCAGAGAACATAAAGATATGATGATATTTTGCGATTGAAACTATTGATCACTACAATTAGCACTAAAGCAGAGGTAGAGCCATCCCTACAAAGTAAATAAAATGTCAGCGAGCCTTTCGCTGTTACTTTACGGTTCAGGTGGTCGGTGATACGATGATTGGCTGTCGGCAATTTTCCGATGGGTCCATGATTGTGGGGAAGAGGGGAATCGGTCTGGGGAAGAAGAGACTTTCCTTTTCATAACATATAAGATGAAGCACATATGATTGTGTGTCAATATGTCGAGGTAGTTTTTATCGAGATCTGTTGACTGGCTCTTCTTCCAATTACACTCTTGCTACCCTGTTCCCAGCCTACAATGACGAGCGGAAACACGTCACCGCCACTAGCCTCAGATGACCGTGATGTGAAGCTAGTAGCAAAGAAAGACATCTGGGTTGAGAATTCTCAAGATGAAAGGCCCCCAGATGCGATGGCCATTTTTCTCTCGTATGAGCCTGAATATCGTCGACAGGTCGAAAAGCAACTCCTCCGGAAAATCGACACTCGAATTCTTCCACTGATTGTGCTTATCTACCTGTTCAATTACCTTGACCGGAACTCGATCACCCAAGCTCGCCTTTATGGGCTGGAGAAAGATACCGGTCTCAAGGGTGCGGAATATCAAACCGCCATATCCATTTTTTCCGCTGGCTATATCCTGATGCAGCTTCCTGCCACAATTCTCATGACAAAACTGCGACCATCCATCTTCCTCGTAAGCATGCGAACACTCCTCTTCCATTATTCCCTCTTCAGGCCTTGAAATCAGTGCTAAATTCTCCTTTCTACTTTCCAGCCTTGTTGTATCATTGTCTGGGCGATAGTGAGCGGGTGTACATCTGCAGTCCACAATACGCCTGGCCTGCTAATGGTTCGATTTTTCCTCGGATTTGTGGAAGCCCCTTTCTTCCCAGGTGCAATTTATTTCCTCAGTTGCTGGTACAAAAAAAGAGAAATTGGTATTCGGATGGCCCTTCTGGTTTGTGGCATCCTTCTCTCAAATGCCTTCGCCGGATTGATCTCGGCAGGAATCCTCTCCGGAATGGAAGGGGTTGGAAACTTGGCAGCGTGGCGATGGCTATTCATTATTGAAGGCCTTGCGACTCTTATTCTTGGGGTAATCGCCCTTTTTGTTCTCCCTGACTTCCCAGGTACAACCAAATGGCTGAGCGATGTGGAAAAGATTGTTGGTCAGGCGCGCTTAGCAGTCGATGCTGGAAGTGACGTCTTGCTTGATGCCGAAAAAGTCCCTATTTCACGCGGTTTAATATGGGCAACCAAAGACGTCAGAACGTGGCTTTTTGCCTGTTTACAGATGTCAACCACGGCATCAATCTCATACTCGCACTTCTTCCCCACCTTGATTCAACAGCTCGGTTTCAAAAACAGCACCACTGTCCTGCTCCTTACCTCTCCACCATATCTCGTGGCATTCTTCTGGTCTATTTCATGGGCTTGATTTGCAGACCGAAACCAAACTCGCTCAATCCCAGCTGGGGTTTCCCAATGCCTTGCAATGATTGGCACGATACTGCTCATTGCCGTGTCAGGCCCACTCTGGGCTCGCTATGGCTTCACATTTCTTGTTTGTTGCGGTACATTTGGCGTATATTCAACTACATATGCATGGCTATCCTCTACAATTACTCAACCACCTGTTAAGCGTGCTGTGGCCATTGGTTTGGCCAATACGTGTGCGAATATTGCCTCTTTGTTCGCCAATTATTTCTGGTTGGATCAGTACCAGCCGATGTTTCGTCAGTCTTGGGGCTGCTTATTAGGATTTCAGGTTTTGGGGTTCTCATGCATCCTAACCCTTCGATTCTTACTCCGTCGCAAAAACAAGAAATTTGAGGCCATAGTATCCGAAGGACATATCAACGACACGATTTTCATGTCTAGCCTGGACGATGAGACTCGGAACGCTGTTCAGAACAATTTCAGATATGTTCTCTAGGAACTTTGAGATTGGTGTTCAGATGAACCAACTTTTTTTAATTAAGCTCAGACGTGCGATTGAATGTTACTAGCATTAATGGATATTGATCCAATAGTACCATATTGCCTGTTCGGGATATGCGGGTCTGTTTGTTCTGTTTGTAATTATATTATCGTCACCTGACACTGTTCCGTTGTAAATGTCGCCTCCCCAGCGCGCTCTTATCATCGTCAAATATCCGTCAGTCACAGTGTGTCAAGATGTTGATTCTCTGGAAACCTGTTTGACCTCTCTGACTCGGTACCAATCAATCAAAACACCCATTGCCAAATTTCAATTGTGCATTTTTACCGAAACCCTTCGTGACTTTCCAGAATGGCTGCTGCTGCGTCAATCAGTGATGTATCTCAATCCGAAGAAGCATGCCATAATCAATTACCAAAACTGCCAGCTTGTCGTTTTTGCCACTCAAGAAAAGCCAAGGTGATAAATTTCCTCAATTCCCCCCGCTCCTCATGATTGTAACCTAATTGGAAGACCAGTGTGACAACACCCGGCCAAAATGCTCATTATGTGCCAAACACGGAGAAGAATGTATGACTATGGAAGTGGAAGATGGTCAGCCGGTCTCTAGAGAGTATGTTTTTTCTTCCTCCCCTTTCGTTGTTGTGGAGTCTGCCGAATGAATGTATTGATATTCCCAGGTACATCGGCGACTTAGAACAAGAAATTAAGAATTTGGAGGAACAGATTGCAGCATCTGACGCGACAAACTCCCTCCCAAGTACTCCAACCCCAGTGCATACGCGAATACCAGGGCATACAAACTCGCGAATTCTCCAGAGGGATATCCTTCCAGGGAGGAGAGAAAGACATTCATCGAACTTTGTTGAGGGTGGCGGTATCAGGTAAGTAAACACCCTGGTGATTCTGGCATGGCTTTTCTAATCGAGTACATGAATAGTTTTATGAGACATCTTTTTGCAGACTCAGGCTGGCGGGAACATGATCCAACGCTACTTCAAAATCTATCACAAGGCTCTGGTCCCGCCGGCACCGGGGTAAAGCCAAACGCACTGCCATCCGCTCAAGAGGCAAGAGAAATTTTTGATAGATAGTGAGTGCCCATTCCACTCCCGTAGATAGATAATAGTCCCTACTGGTCATAATAACCTCAATACTGACTTTACCAGTGTGAATGGATCGCACGTCCAGCGGCCCTTTTTCCTGCGAAGTGATGTTGAGAAACTTTATGCTAGAGTATTCTCACAAATCGAAGCTGGCTCAAAGAATGACGGAGAACCAAAGAGCCCTCATGATCTTTTCCAGACCTTCATGATTCTCGCAATCGGATCCGTTCTTTCCTATCGGAATGGAGCCACTATGCACCACCCATATGGGTATTTTGTCTCCGCTATGAAGAATCTGGATGATGGTTTTCTTGCGAGAGGGCTAGAATCTATTCAAGATCTCCTGTTCATAGGAAGATTCGCGATCTATTATCATATTGGTACATCAGTTTTGCCCTATTCCCCGAGTTCCTATGAGTGAAATTAACCATTATGTCATTTAAAGGAACTTCAATCTGGGAAATCACAAGGCTTTGCATGAGAATGTGCATCGAGCAGAATTTACATAGACTGCCTCTCCCTACGTCTCGCACAGATCTCTTGCATGAGCAACTCCAACGGCGAGTCTTCTGGGAATGTTATATGATCGATCGATACAGTTCAATCACTCTCGATCGCCCTGTTGCTATACCTGACATATCAATTCAGGTGGGATTCCCCGCAGATGCAGATGATGAAGAAATTGAAGCAGCGGAACGATCTGGATCCTTCACAGATTTAGACTCATATTGCGCCGTATCAGCTTTGGCATCTGCTCCTGGGGCTCGAAAAACAGAAATGTCTGTTTTCCTAGCTTGTCTCCGGCTCCGGCAAATAACTTCCCGGATTCACTCCGAATTTGGAGAAAAAACCGCCTACTCGAACGCAGGAAAGAGTGTGAAGGCTCGGGGATCAATATATTCCAAGTTGGATCGCCTACTCGATCAGTTACAGCAATGGCGTTGTTCTTCGCCCGTTTTCGAGGATCCACGCTGTCTGTACGAGATGCAAGAATGGCATCACCTCCTTTACCTGAGAGAGCGACTTTTACTGGTCAGAAAAGCCATTGACCTTGTTCCTAAAAGGAACAGCTCCCCGCCCAGAGATCTTTTGTCACTGTGCCTCAATAGCGCGGTCGACGCAATTACCATATTCTGTCGACTTTTCCAAGACAAGAAGATTACGTTTACGAGAAGCTACTTTCAAATGCTTTTTACGGCTGGCCTCTCAGTTATGTTTTGCCTCTCTGTGGTTAGAGACTTTGATCTGGAGACTGTGATCACTGGAACACAAAGCGTGGCAATCTGCGAGAGTGCGTTAAAACAAATGGTGGAAGAGCTACCAGATGCGAAACGCTATGTTGCAGTATTTGAAGCACTAAGGGCATATGTTGTACGCAAATACACTACTGCGATCAATTTTCACCCGCACACGGAGCCACTCTTCCGAACGACAGAGTCAATTCTACATGACCAATATGCTGAACTTGAAAATGGGTCTCTCTTGGATTCTCAAACCTCAATTTCTGGCTGGGGACCAACATCTTCCTTCCACGCTATACGCCAAAACCACGATTCCCAAGTTTTGCTGAACGAATTAGACGTCACACCCATCCCCAACAATAACACACAGATGCATACAGATACAGCGGTTTCTGAGGGGTCAATTCTATCATTTGACATATTCGGAGATGATGCGTTATGGAACATGGAAGCAGGGTTGAGTGAATATGCTTGCGGTGATCCGCCAGCCAATCTGTATGGAGAAAATCCCTTTGAACTGCAATATACTCTCTAGTGTCATTTCTTTGATATAAATACAATTGAATAGGATTAATTCCTGGGCTTCTCTACCCTCTCGCTGATTTCCCCATAGTTCTTGATAACCTGCTTCATACCACTTTGCAGGAGGGCACCATCAGCTGCACTTAGTGACCAAGTCGCACCCATAGAAAACCATTTCTCAAGGAGATCCAGTCGGCCTCCGATTCCGCCGATTCCGACAGTCTTTCCATGCTTGTTGGCAGCATTGATGACCTTGGTGACTGAGTCCATATATAGCGGATCGTCATACTTTCCTGGAATTCCTAGGTCACTGCACAGGTCGTTTGAGCCGACAAGGACACCGTCAACACCATCCAAGGCAAATATTTCCTCGGCTATTTCAACAGCGGATGGTGTTTCAATCATAGGAATCAACATAGTCTGAGCGTTCAAAGCCTCATTTTGCTTGAGAGTCGGGATATTTTGAAAGTTGAAGAGAGGCTGGTTGTTTGTACATCCACGTGCACCGATGGGTGCATACTTGGCGTGATGAACGAGGTCTCGAACTTCTTCAATGGTCTCAATATGAGGGATAACAACAGCTGCGGCTCCGGCGTCGAGAATACGGCTGAGGTGCCAGTGAGACTTGGATGGAGATCGGACCACGGGTGCAACGCCGACGTAGTTGCAGGCCAGGATGAGTTGGCCAACAGTACGCATGTCGAAAGTGGAATGTTCCATGTCGATAAATACCGCGTGGAAGCCGGCCATTTTTGCCATCATGGCGATTTCGTTGGTAGCAACATGCTTGATTGACAAGAGCGGGGTGATTTGACCGTTCAGAGTCCTGGTTCGAAAGGGATTCGAAACCGTGAGAGGCGATTCTCCAATAGAGCCCATTGTGATGACGGAGGCTTGACTGAGAGGAAAAGACAAGAAACAATGAGTATATTCACGGTCAAAATTAGTCGCTTGATGTGTAATCTGAACGATGTTGCCCTATTTATCTGCGATAGCAAAGCTGCTCGTCGGAAGTTTGCCGACACACTTGAGCGGAGAATTTCCGAACGCCTTCTCCAGTTTCCCCCGCATGCCGCCCTCCGAGTCCCGTATTTTCTGTTATTAATTTTCTACTTTCAACCGGCACCGGCTTCTGGTCCGAGTCATCCTTCACCACCTCGGCAATTTCTTCGGTCAGACAGTCTCACTTTCCCTTGAGCCGTCTCGCTTTAGCCCCGGAGTCCATGATCCTAGGATATGAATGGCAAACGCGGAGAAAAGTGGATATCCCAAGGCCCACTTTTAGTCTCCCAGCTTCTACTGCCTTCCCCAGCACTTTATGCAAGAGACTACGAGTAGATATGGCGTTTTGATGAAGATAGATAGTCAATAGCCGGAGAGTGGTATCGGCTAAAATCTTTTCCGCCTCCATTGCATCGGACCGGGAAGGTGATGTCAGTGATACTAGTATTTGTCCGACTATATTGTACAGATTCTAGGCCTTGTACTCCGTACGTATAATCAAGTAAGAACCAGAAATTCGATTTTCATATTCCATTCCAAGGTTGTGAAATTTCTTTTTTGAAAAGGCTATCCATGGTGCCAATCTGCTATGGAAAAGTTCCCTATTATCACATCTCGGTTGCTACAAGTAGCAACTTATCCTTGGTTAGCTTGATGGTGGGCTGACACCTCGAGGGCTGAAGCGGCACATTAACCCATTCTGTTTAGCAAACCAAAACGTCTCAACCCGCCACTCAGACTCGTCAGATGCCCACTCAATCTCGAAGTGGCGCAATAGTTGAGGAATAAGTTTACCCATCTCCATAATCGAGATGTTTTTGCCAATACATGATCGAGACCCATAACCAAACTTGTTATGCTGTTAGTAGAGTATTGCGAGCCATGGGATCGGTAGAAAGCTCACTGTCATAAGATGACGGTTCATTAATTTGACCTGTTCCTCGGCACAATTGATCCATCTCTCGGGTCGGAATTCATCGGCATCGTCCCCAAACACTGTTTTATCTCGATGGATGACAGCTGCATTCATCCCGACGATAGTCCCTGCTTTGAGATGAGCCCCGCATAAATCTATGCCTCCTTCGGGGACGAGTCTTTCAAGGGGGAAGGAAACCCCAGGATGACATCGCATCGCTTCTTTCATAACCGCTTGTCTGGATTTTGTGAGACTTATAATGGGGCGAATAAACGTTTGAGTGGAGCTTCACTAACAGGTAAGGTAGTTCCAAGCACTCTGCATATGTGATCAAAGGAGAAAGTTTCCCATCACTATCAGCCTTGTCCACTTCCTGTTGAGCCATTTTGTACACGGACCTATTGCGAACTAGAAAATACAAAATAGCGCGCAGTGAAATGGCAGTTGTGTCACTTCCAGCAAGTCTATAACCCCAAGTTAATTTATCTGTTTCTTTCCTCAGGTCGCTGAAATTTTCTGAATCTTACAAGTTATTGCTCAAATGATTTATCATGTCGCGATTGGATAACGGTTTACCCTTTGACTCTTCACTCCGGAGCCATGCTAGGAAGTCAGGCCGTTGGCCATGAGTTTTATCGGGGGTTTTATCATAATCATCGATACATTCTTGGGTAATCTGTATTTCCATAAGAATGACGCCGGATCCGGTGCGTCGAGAGACTGGGGTAGGGACTCACATTCACCATGGTTCGAAGCGGATCGGCAATCTCAATCAACGGCTGGGCTGTCAAAAGCTTTGCAACCCATCTGTTCCCCATCAACCATGGATGTAACGCCGGCACTTGTCCAACTACTCCTGCATATTTTAATCCAAGCTCGAGGCCACCGATCATACCCATGACGTCTTCTCGATTCTCCATGAAGCCGAACCGGCGTTGAAAAGTGATAGCTCCGATCACATCAAAAGCATACCATTGTAGCCACACACCCAGGTCTACCTTCTGGCCTTGAAGCTCTTTCATTGCATCGATAAATATACTCGTGCACTCGTCTGCAAATGGTTCCAAGGACTTGATTGACGACATGGAAAACTTCTGCGCGACAGGTCGGCGCAATGCTTGATGGGCAATTGGATCCCTTACAGTAAACATGCTAGGCATAGTTTCTCCTTCAAAAATCGGACTGAAAGCATTGTAAAATGTTGACTATATTTCACATTAGAGATATGATCAATTCGCTTCTCAAGGTACCTACCTTGATAAACTTGCTGCTGATTCCATAAATAATCGGAAGCGCCGCTGGGTCGGAAATATCTACTGTACTTGGGCTTGTTCGAACTATAGGTCCATACTTCTCGTGTAGGCTCATATAGAAATTTGGAGCGTCTCCTTTGGCGATCCTGAAAGGACGGTAGAGGTATGTGAAGCGAGCCATTATAGGCCCGGGGATCGATCTCAGTCCGGGTTTCAGTGCAGTTGTAACATATGATATGAGCATGACAATCCCAAGGGTGAAGATAATTAAGCCTTTGAAGCCATCCAGCTGGTCAGTATACGCGATGAAGATACTCATGTTTGGTTGCTGGTTGCAGGTCCTAATTCTTGACCCTCGTTTCAGGCACGTTATTTCGTAGTTCTGTAAGACTTAGATATAACACCAACCTTGAAACTAGCTGGATTCACAGTTATATAACTAAAAGATATCAAGTAGATGACCTCCCCGCATTTTCGCGATGGATCGTGCGGGGGAGGCGCGGGCTGTTGCCTGCCACTCGGCTTGACGTGCGGGACCTATCGCAGTCTTTTAATCCAGGGCTTATTCGTTTAGGAAATTTATTCAATATTTCTTTTTCGTGGGATTGTAGATCTTGAAAGTTGCCAGCAATTTGAGAGCTTTTATATCTTCAATGAATTGACTTTCTAGCTGCTCCATTGCCAGATAATTAAGTTCAAAAGGTGGACCACTGTGGAGGATTTGAAGAAATCAGATCCTGGGCATTCTGGAAAAGAATCCGTCTGTTTGTCTGAGAATCAAATATCTCCCCGAGTCCTTCATCAAGCCTCTTCGCAAGGCTTTTAGCTAGAGGTGCTGGAGTATAGGGATAATCACTCCCATATAGTAGTCTGGACGAATCTACTAATCGCAGCACGCCATGGATCTGGTCGGGGAATGGAACCCCGGCAAGATCGATGAAGAAATGTTTTTGGAGTAGCTGTTTAATCTCATCTTCCGTAATCGATTTTCCCAAGAGGAATGCGGAAAATTCAGCAATACGTGAAACAAGAGGTGGGAAAGTTGCACCACAATGGCACACGATGTATTGGACATTGGGGCAACTGGCCACTGTTCCCGAGGTCACGAGACTAGCCAGAGCACGAGTTGTGTCGAACATGAATTCCATAACCGGGCTGGCCACCCCATGAATCGGGGTTATATGTTCCACTGAGCCGTTTTTGGTGTTTTGGATATTGCAGCTGGTTGGATGAAAAAACGCAATGGTAGCACGCTCATTCAACTTTTTAAAAATGGGCTTCAGTCGTTCATCTCCGGGGTATATTCCATGAGAGTTAGTCAATATCTGAAATCCGACCGCGCCTAGATTATCCAGCGCGTAATTGATTTCGGCTAGTGAACCTTCAACATCAGGCAGAGGGAGCGACGCGAAGAACAGAAATCGGTCTTTGTTCTCGGCGCAGATTTTAGAAAGATCCTCGTTGATTCGTCGCGTCAATTTCCGTGCTTCCGAATTGTTCCCTGGCGTTAAATGCGTACCAGGCGACGACATACTCAGAATAGCCTTTTCGATTCCCAATTCGTTCATCATCTCGATATGTGACTTTGCACTCCATTCCTACAAAATAGTATCAGAGGGTGATTTGACTGATTCGTTCAACTGAGACCCACTGGAATAGCCGGCATTCCATCGGGATGGCCCCTCCCGGCGAAATCATTCTGGAGACAGTATTCCCGATAAGCAGGCGGTACACAATGTGCGTGGACATCAATCCTCTCCATCTTCAAATGGCGATCAATTTTCTTGGAGGCTTGCGAGAAGTTGCGGGCTAGTTACGGCAACTTGGGCATCGATGGTTGGAGCGGGGAGATCAAGAATAGTCCCCGCAATAATTGCTTGTGAGACCGGAAGTACATTCTCAACGAACGGAATCCGGTCGTTTGTCTTTTAAATGGCGGGGCTTGTCCCAGGGCCCCCTGCATGTCTTTTGATACAAGTTTTCTACTAGTACCTAGTTATGTAGATGCATTTCTACACCGCATCATCTTGGCACCCATGTCGAGCACATAGTACCAGTGTATTCTCAGTTGGGTAGTATCTAAAAGATCAATCTTCAAGTTGTTTGAATACTATGTGATTAAATAAAGTCTGCTGTAGGAATATCCCTTGGCTCATCAATATATCCACGAGCAACGAGGAGTCTATTCTGAATCAACTTGAGAAATCGATATGTGTTATCTAAAATGGGGGTCTGAACGCCTTCTCTCCGGGCTACACGCAAGGCGTTCCCCAATATCACCTCAACTTCCACTGGGTTCCCTTTATCCACATCAACCAGCATACTCGGACGAAAAGACAATTCAATGGGCGTTGCGTCGACCATTTCGTCCACAATATTCTCCCCGAGATCATAACCATCTGCTTTAGCAATCGCCGCCATTTCAGCCATGCCTGGTCTTATCAAGCTATATTCACCACCTGATCGCCGTATAGCAGCGTTATCAAGCTGAGTGATAGCACACATTGTGTTGTAAATACCGTTCCATAGGGCTTTTCTCCACCGATAGCGAACGATGTCTCGCACGACCATGGCATGCTCAATACCATCGCCGTTATAGACCGATGCGAAATCTTCCAATATGCTCTGCTCATACTTGTGATCTAGCTGTGTATTGTGAAACACTCCGAGATGATATCGATCAGAGTCATCATGAATGACATGGCCGTTTCTTTCGTGAGCTCCAATGTAGCTTGGACCGGAGAGAACTGCATTTGTCGGAAATGCATCAATCATGGGAGGTTCAATATAGATTCCATTTTGTAACAAAACAATGGTAGTGTGGTTGGGGGTCATGCTAGGCGCTATTATTTCCGCAATTTTTGTGGTCTCTGGGATATTCTTCATTGTGACAAGAACATAGTCAAATGGACGTTGCAAGCTGGCGTCGGGGACTTTGTTGACCACTATTTCCATCAATCAGTGAGCGCTCTTAGGGGGCATATGTGTTTAGTTACCATGACTCGGTCGCCAGCCGGAAAGCTTTCCATGATCAACAGACTCTATATCGAATCCGTCTCGCACCACCTTTTCGTAATTTGAGCGGAGCACAGCAGTCACCCGTGCCATACCAGATCGTTCCAGAGCGACGCAGGCCATCGTGCCGACTCCGCCCGCGCCAATCACGAGAATTTCGCGCTTTGGTTTTTGTGTTGAGTCTGACATCTTTAATCTCAAAACAAAACTTTCGGTCTTTTTTACGTTCCCTGTAACATTGCAGCAGTCCTGAGTCGATCACTTTCTGAAAATAAACCTTGGTGATTGAGGAAATCCAAGTTGGTCACCCCGCACCGACCGGCCGGAGCAAAGCCAAATATTATGTAAGTGCGCCTTCCAACTACATTGATAAGACTACAAAGTAAATGGTTCACTGAGCCAATAAAGCCCTTTGAGCTTTACTATATATTGATTGGCATATAGCCGGATCTTGATCTAGACCAACATGAAGAATGAATGGTCGGTGTTGATATCAAAAATCTCGGCTCAGTGAAGTCATTTCCAACGCATATTAAAATTTGAGTATTCCATTCCGAGGTTCAAGACCAGGCTTCCTTTTTATAAATTTTATCTATACAAGTACACCAATTGACTCATAACCGGTTCATTCATATATCTAAGTGAGATCATTTGGTGTATTGAGTATCAGGACCTATTGGCATGTGTCCGATCCACATTATTAAGTGGTACTTCATCGGCATGCCCGTCAGTTTGTAGATCCTGGCACGAGTTTTGAGTCAAAGGCCATCCCAATGTATCCGAACTCTCCCCAAGACGTGAGAATCCTGATTCTCTTTTCGCATGATGAATACTCGGGTTATAGCCAGGTCGTGGTGGTTGGTTTGTGGATTGATTTGTGAGTAAGGCTCGGGGAATAATCTTGGAAATCAAAGGCCAGAGCGAAGGCAAACAAGCAGCGATGATGATGATGCCACTTTCCAGAACTGTCCAAATGCCGAGCTTTACAGATGCCCCTATTTCTGTTAGTGTCCGCCCTGGCTATATAAACACACCCTACGTTTGGCAGGTAATCAACAACATACAGGTTGGGTCAGCCATGGCACTCTCTTCAAAAAATGTTGTCATGCGAAGGATACTCGCGACAGTACCTCTATTCTTTGTTAGGAAATAGGTTTCTGGGAGTTCGGAAATAACTCACAGGCCCCCCCAATACAAAGACCCCCGTCAGAGCGAGCTTATGCCCTAGGCGGGTATGTAACTTCCATATGTATGGTAGCGGCATAACCAGAATGAGAATATCCGTAGCAATATTTGGAGGCGAAACATATCGGTAAAAGGCCTGTTGGTCAAAGCAGGACCCCCCAGTTATCGCTTTATTCCACGTAAAAGCGATCGGTGAGCATTGGAAGATTGCAGCAAAAAGCACACCAATACCATGGGCGATAACGATTGCGCCCACGATGTATGTGATGGTTCGAAAGGTGCGAACTTGAAAGATTCGTGCATAGAATAGGAGGATCGAAATTTTTGCAGGCGTGACGCTGAAGGGAAAGTCGAGTATTTCGTTGGCATAGAGACCCTGTTCATGTACCGTTCATATGGGGCCGCCCATTTGATCTGAAAGGGACCTTACCTGGTTCAAAATGATCAATTTTCCAGGTGACTTTGCGACATACTCGAGGTGATATCCGATTACTCCTCGTTTAACCACTGAAAATTTATTAGCAATCAAGGCGAGAAGTTCTGTCACTACATACGGTAGATATAAAGCGCTGATTGTCCTAAACTAGCAATCTATGTGAGCATTTAGCATAATAGTAAACAGCTGGAATAAGTCAGTTCGGATCTCACCAATGCTGGAATAATGAGATAATCATCAATGCCATAGGCAACCTTTTGAATGTGCCTTGTGTACAACCGTGCTCCAACGACTAAAACCTGCACTAGAGCAATTGCAATTGACACGCCGATCAACTGCTGGCCGCAGTAGGGAATTGAGTCGCTCATGCTGAAGGCTCTCCTTTTGACAAAATCTCTGTCATACTCTAATGGCTTTTTGTAGAATAGTTTAGATGGCCCTCAGATACTCGACTTTAATTCAATCAATTCATCCCACCGGGTGCAACGCCGGAGCCTAATGGGGATTTGGCCTTTTCGCCCCCAGAAGGATTCGACTATGTGGGTCGATCCTGGCAAGGAAGGGGTGCAGTACGAAGTCGACAGCCTAAGATCTTCCAAATCACCCAAACCCGATGTTTTTTCCCGAATATACTCCACAGAGTGAAATTGTTTCATGTCTTTACATGTATGGGAGATTCTTCCGATAGAAATCGTCGATTTGGGTTTACTTGAAGGTTTGCACATTTTGCGAGGTGGGTCAGAAGTAATCTACCCCGTACTTTACGCGACAACGCCGAGCCTTTCTAGACAATCACCGAAACCCAACTAATCAATGAGAGTTTCTCCATTGACATGTTAGAGATAGTGCGAAATCGAGATTTGGGGTCTATATGATGCGATCGGCATGGTAAAAAGACTATAATTATGTTTTTTTTCCTCGTTTTTTTCGGGACAAGTCCAGAGTGTTACTTTGCAATCAATATCGGAACCGGGTTTCCTGGTTGATGTATTTCTGGTCTTGTTGACTAGCAACTTAGGCAAAATTCAACAGACTAAATATGTGCTACCTGTTGCGCTACGGAGTTACTAGCGCCCAATATTTGATTGCAATTGTGAAGCGAATGGGGGCTAAAATCGGTAGCTGCATTTGCCGGTGACCAGTTTTTTTTTTTGGTTTTTAGGAATAGGAATTATCCCTGTCAGTGCTCGGCCTTCTTTTTTTCAGAAAGCCAAAAATCATCAACAACGATGAATCTCATTTTTTCATGGGAGCAGATCAAGTATAACTATCTATTAGTGTATAAAATGAATTGGTTCAGATTTCAGAGTGGGCCAACAACTTGAATTCAAGCACTCGGAATTCTCCCGGGAATGGGCCCTTGGCACAGTAGGAAGCGCCCCGCCCGGGCCATTTGGTTGATAGATTTAATTAACGATGGTTCCTCCCCCAATGTCCCGGCACCGGAGTGCATTCATTGAGCAATTCTGACGGTTTGGAAATGACGCAAAGCACCTTTATTTCGAAGAGAATAGCTGCATTGGCAGAGGATGCAAGATCTCAACAGCTCAATGAGGAGGCTCGTGTGGAGGCCCTAAAAGCAGCCCGGGATTTAGTGGCAGCACTGGAATCACCGGTGGAGAGAATGATTCAAGATGTGGTGTTGGTATGTCATTTTCTGGTTCTTGTACTCTGTTCGTCGAGAGCTATATTAAGATCGCAGAACTCGCCTATCCTGATGGCTTTGCGCATGGGAGTACAACTAGGCATCTTCTCGCAAATCAGTCAGAACCCAGCAAAGGGAGTCAGCTGCGATATCATTTCGAAAAGCTCCGAAGCAAGTCCGATTCTTGTAGGTCAGTTGAAATAATCGGGCGGAGGCCGTCCCCTGCAGCCTCTCCAACCAAACATCGAACCTTCAGATTTCTAAACAACCCTGATGGCCTACGGGGGAAACTAAAAGGCATAGATTTGATCTAACTTTGATATTGCAACAGCCCAAGTGCTCCGAGTTTTGGCCGCCACAGGATATATCAAGCAAGAGGATGAACAATTCAAGCCATCAGCTCTCACGATGGTCATGGCAGATCCAACGACGGAAGCAACAACTCGAGCTTGGTGACTCAAGAATCAGCCCCATGCTTGAAAGGGGAATAACTAACGTCAAGCAGTTTTGAAATCGGAAACGTATGCACAATGAAAGCCCCAGAGTTCTTTCGTCAGAACAATAACAAGTTTCCTGATTCGGACAAAAACACCCCATTTCAACTCGCATTTGGCACTGATCTGACTTACTTCGCATGGCTCGGTCAAAATCCCGATCTGGCCAGAGATTTCCAGCAATGGATGACATTGAAGCAGCGTGCTTCCCCAAGTTGGATCGACTGGTTTGACATTCAAGGTTGTATCATAGATGGCGCCGAGGCACAGTCATCTTCGAGTGTTCTTCTAGTAGATGTTGGAGGCGGGGAAGGCAGCTATGTGAAACAGTTCGAAGAAAACTTCCCCAAGGCACCTGGCCGTTTGATCCTCCAGGATCTCCCGCACGTTATTTCAGGCATTGAGAATCCACCGACAAATGTCGAATTGGTGTCTCATGACTTCTTCACTCCTCAATCCATTCAAGGTATGATATTCACTAAATGACCCCGGTAAATCAGTCTAACGAGTGTTTGCAAGGTGCTCGAGCATACTTTATGCACTGGATTCTCCACGACTGGTCCGATGAGCATTGTCGCTCTATTTTGACCCATATTGTGGACGCGATGAAACCTGGATACTCCCGACTTATCATTCACGAGCACATTCTCCCGGATTCGGGCTGTGATCTTGCGTCGGCATGTATGAGTGTCATGATGATGGTTCAGGTTGCGGCTCTTGAGCGGAGTGAGAAGCAGTGGCGGGACTTGTTAGGCTCTGTTGGCTTGCAAAACATCAAATTCCATCAACCGCCCGGAACTGGAGAAGGTATCATCGAAGCTACCAAATAATCAGCTTCGAATAGGTGGCGTGTTTTACATGAAACTCGATATCGATCTTGAATACAAACCGAAAACTGATTTCAGAGCTCTTCATGTGACGAAAACTTATTTATGCTTCATAGTAGTCGGCCTGTCCGATTTTTATTGTGATACATAACACTCTGAGCTTTCTTTGAATCCCACTAGTGGGTTCTCCATGCCTATACGAGCACTCTGGGGGCCATTTCAGACCAGGGGCTATAACGAAATCCTTTAGACACAAGCATGTACCGATTGCCGTGGCATTGGTTCAATTTAGGTTATACCTTCAATAAACTCTCTTTTTCACTGGACATTCTAGGCACCGTCCTTTTTTACAAAAATGATACTGATTTTCAAGATGAGTCAAGCTCGGCTGCAGCCAACCAATCATCTGCCAGGTGATCATTTTGGATTCATCATCCGACCAGTCGAAATCGCAACAGTGACATATTTGCCGAAATCACCCAGCATCTTCAATAGTATCTTCACAATACCCAGCTATCTAGGTAAACTGGTCCTCTCGGACCTTGGAACCTTGCAACTTTGACAACTCTGACAACTCTGACTAGTTGAAATAATATTAATGGAAGATGGGTCAGGCCACCTACAACCTTGGAAGGCAAATGGGTAAAAATCTACCTCCTACTCAGTAATTATTGGTTGATAAATCCTATCTTCGTTTCTTTCTGAATGATGAGCAGAGTTCAGATCAGAACGACTAAAGCCAATCGCAAGTCATGATGCAGCGATAACTTACCGAGGGCGAAGACGAGTCGCGACTATAAAAGCCACACGATAGGCGTAGCGGAACAAAGTCCGCTCGCAGCTGATTATTGGCTTGAACGACTCAACTCTAAGCACTCAATGCCGGGAGATAAGCGGGGTTGGAGAGGTCAGACTAGCGACACCTGCCAGACTTCGCCAAGCCGGCCTCTTTCAAGGCTGCTGATTTGATGGAAGCCATCGTGTTGCTTGTTTCCCCACACTCTGTCTTCTGAACTCAAAAGATAACACGGTCCAGGGCCTTGGGCACAAGCTTCTCCGCACGATAGATGATGAGTTACACGGTGCTAAGTTGCTCTTAAATACCCGTCAGTCTCGTTTTTGGATCGATATGTATCGTACCCCCCCTAAGCATACTTTTCAATTGCATTTAAAATTCATTTCTTACGAGACTGACCTCCTTGACACCAGGCATGGTGAATGTGAATGAACATGATCACGATGAGGGGTTCTGGGCCCCTGGAACAGTTGTGTTAGAAGATGGTAAGACACTGCCCTCTCGGTCGGCTTAACAGAATATTTACTAGCCCGGTCTCTCGTACTGACCTGCATAGTCCATCGCACAAGAGACCAAATTGTCTTGTTTCCTACTCCCAGTGCCGACCCGAACGATCCCCTTAATTGGTCGACTGCTCGCAAAGCCCTCAACTTCACTCTAGTCAGCTTCTTTGTCCTTTGGACTTTCGTTCAACTCGATATCGGCTTCACAGCATGGGGCCCCATGGAGTCTGAGCTCGGCTTCTCTGTTGATATTCTCAATGCCGGTGCTGCGGTCAACTACGGAGGATTGGCGATCGGGTGCTTCTTCTTCATCCCCCTCGTGCACAAATATGGCCGACGACCGATCTACATATTCAGCTCCGCTCTCCAATTCGCGTCGTGTATTTGGCAGGCTCAAACATACACTGTCGGCAATTTCATTGGTGCGAATCTGATCTCAGGTCTAGGCGGAGCGATCAGTGAGATTGTGGTCCAAATCACAATTGCGGATATGTTCTTTGTGCACCAGCATGCAACTATGAACGGCTGGTTCGTTATATTCCAATCCGCAGGCGCCTTCCTCGGACCTGTCGCGTCGGGTTATATCGTCGACTCTCAGGGATGGCGTTGGATGTGGTGGTGGTGCGTGATCTTCTTTGGGATCACATTGATCTGCGTCATTTTTCTCTTTGAAGAGTCGAAATATGTCCCAATTCTTGACGGGCAAAATATCGTATCTGCACCTTCACCCAATAACCAAGCACTTACTCCTAAAGAAGGAAAAGATGGGATCACAGCAGACATCAAAAGGACGGTTTCTGAGCCCGCTACAAGCCATGCGGCAGTCAACCCTGAGATCAAGCTCAAGACTTACTGGCGGAGGATGGCATGGGTAACAAAGACAGACGAGTCCCTTTGGCCGCACTTTTACACCCCCCCTTGTGACCTTGTTCACTTATCCGGCAGTCACTTACGCCGCTCTCACCTATGGATCTACGTTGGCGTGGTTCGCAACCATGACCTCTCTTCAAGCATCGTACATGCTGTTACCACCATATAATTTTGACGCGATCGGCATCGGCTTGATGAACGTTGCACCTTTTGTTGGTGCGCTTTTGGGCTTCCCCTGTGGTGGATATCTTAGTGACAAGTCCATCCTCTGGTTATCGAAGAGAAATGGCGGTATCTACGAGCCCGAGATGCGTCTTTGGCTCGCACTTCCCGTTGCCATCTTGGGCCCAGCATCAATCTTAATGTTTGGCCTGGGACTTGTATATGTATGTCCTTCGTTTGTTGTGTTCAAATTCCCTAATTCATCGGCTAATTTTCCCGCAGGGACTTCATTGGGCACTGCTCGCTGTAGGCTTTGGTGTCTTTGGGTTCACATTGGCTGCTATAAGCGGCATATCGCTTTCCTATCTTATGGACTGTTATCAAGACGTATGTACTCCAACATCCTCCTCCCTAATCAAGAATCTTGAGGAGCTAACACAGACGGATAACAGGTCATTGGAGATGCTTTGGTTGGAGTGATCTTCATGCGTAATATCATTTCCGTTATTGTTCTTTTTGTTCTCACTCCTTGGGTAGAGGGTATGGGTTTACAAAATCTTCATGTACTCTGCGCAGTTGTCGCTTTCTTAGTCTACATGATCCCTGTCCCCCTACTGATTTGGGGCAAGAAGGCACGGGTTGCGACAGCGGCAAGCTACAGGAAGTTGGCGGCTACTCATGTAAGCCACAGAATGGTCTAGCTAGTTTTCAATATAATCTACAGTCAATATTCAGGTCAGAAATGCATCTAGGCAAAGTTTCGACCATGGGTGCGCATGAATTGGCCAACTATATCGGCTTCGCTTCCCCGCAAAATGTCTTATCTCGCGCCTAAACCGCATTCGGCATGAACCCACCGCTTGTTCGGAACAGTAAGGTGTAGCCGAGCTTATCAGGTCATTTCTCCGCATTTCCAACCTAGGGAGCCCGAAGACCAGTCGCGACTGGTCCTGTTTCTGCTGAGAACACCTTAATCATGATCCCATCATGAGGACCTGTTTTTCAAACCGCATTCCCAGGGCTCCCAACCTAGGAAGCGTCTCATTTGTCTGAAATCGACTTGCTACCCTCCGATTCAAATGCAAGGTATGCATTTCGACTATTCGTTTACAGAACCTGGAATACTGATGCCTGTGCGTCAAGAATAGGGCAGGGCAAAAATTAACATGCCCCCCCAAAAACAATTTGAGCACAACAATAACACAGACTCGCGATGACTCTTGCCAGTTCTCTTAAACGAGCCTGTGACCCATGTCATAATCTCAAGGAGAAATGCAGACGATCCGACGCGGACACCCCTTGCGAACGATGCTCTCGATTAAATCAACCTTGCCGGACGACGAGACAAGCAGCAAAAACGGGTCGGAAGCCACGTTGTCAACAGAGGCTACTTTATACAATACCGAACTCGACAAACTCGTCATTTGGTGACTATATCACAACGCCTCGGAATTTGCTTTGCGGACCGAGCCCATATGATGGGGGTTTGGCATCCAATCCAGTGGTCTTTTCTACACTTGACCAATGGGAGCGGCACTTTCTGAACTTAATGAAAGACATACTGGCTCCGTCTCCACTGGACAAGTTCATTGTTGGTCCGAGTTTTCACGAATCGCACCATGTATCCTTCATACAAAGCCTCATTATGCCTACCCCAGTACTGAAACACGCTGCAGTCGCCTGTGCGGCAGCTCTCTTCGGAGATGAGAATGACGAGTACGCCAAAGCCAGCCTTGAAATCGGTCACAGACGTGCTGCCCTTGCAATTTCATCACTGCGATCATTCCAAATATCAAACGAGCAAGACGTAGCCACACTACTCATTCTTGGTGTTGCAATGGTTACATTTGCAATGCATGTATCTGACGGTCAAGCATCTTTGATCTCACATTACACCTTGAGTCTTATTAAGCCACTGGCTCATACCATGTATACAATGCACTCCTCTTTGATCGACTACTGGATGTGCTTGGTGTGCACTGAGACCTCGGAGTGTCTGTTGAAGTCTGAGGTTCCAAGTATGAGAGTCGATCCTTGCAAGCGCACGCACGAGGTTGATCGTTATCTCGGTTTAAGCTCGTCGATATTCGCACACTTGTATGATATCTGCGAGGCTGGGAACTCCCTCAAAAATGCGTCCATGGCAACAGCTGCAAACGTTATGGAGCGCTTGGCTTTTATCAAAGTTGCGGTGGAGCAGTGGCATACAAACCCTCCTTCCAACTTCCTTGATCAATATACCCAAGTTGAAGTGGTCAGTATGCTTTCTCAAGCGAAGATATTTCGCTTCGCTGCTTTACTGATAATTCATCGCCTACAATATCCTTATGGCGAACAAGACCGGGAGGCTTATGTGCTAAGTCGTGCTATTATTGACGAGTTTGATATGGTTCTTCAAATTGCTCAACGCTCCGTTCCATGTACCACGCTTCCCTATCTCGCCGCTTGTTTTGAGATCATAGTATCAGATTCCAGGGACGCGGCCGTCAAAAAAATGAAGGATATTGTCACGTTCTCCAGACAATCACGCGTCCTATTTGAGAAAACCTTGAGCTCGGTCTGGGAAGCAAGAGATCATGGATATCATTTTCACTGGTTTGAAATTGGTCGATATGCGGCTATAGGTGCACCTGGAAAATGAATGTGCCAACATGTAGAGAAGCTATAAAATAATTTATTTTGAGGAATTGAGATTTTCTTGTTTGGAGCTAGAATTAATTGGTAAAGTGATCGAATACCTAGGTACCAAAGTACTAGTTATGTGACGTAGATTCCACTGTGTAAGTAGTTCGGTCAGAGGACAATGCGTTCTTTGATCACATAGCCTCCGTGAAGGCCTGAGAGCTGGCATTTTAATGGTCTTCGAGGTCAAGCGGAACCTACCATATTCGTGGCGAACTACAAGCACTGAGTTATTGAAATTTCCAAGCCTGTGGGGACTTGAGACCCCTCCGAGTCAGGCTGGCTCAAGTTAATGGCTCTAAACAACCTTGGAAGAAACTTCTTGAACCGGTGGAACATGATAATATGTAACTATATCGGACACTGGGCACTGGAACCTTGGAAATAGATGCATGTCTCAAGTACCAACCTTGAAACATGTAATTAGTTCAGACAAGATTTTTTGCATGTACTTCAGACTCGAATCGGCAGTTGATCCGTTCGCTCTATCTGTAATCTGTTATCTGTTTCTGAGACATTTGAATCGTGGCAATACCCGGGTCCCTACTAGTAGCAATTCATTGCTGGAAAGGTCAGAAATATTACGCGCCGACGTGTTGGTTCGATTTTCAATCGCTAGGTGCCAACAAGGCAGGGGTTTGCTTATGTTAATTAAGGATTCACATGAAGCGGTGAACACTTGACCTGTATCGTATTAATCTAGTATCTCGCGAGGCAGATTTAGGACGCACTCCTATTCGTAACGACTCCCGGCGGTCGTAGCGCCTTGCACAACTGAACACGACCATAAACCCGGGCCATGGGCGGAGTTCCAGCAATAATGTGACGAGGATTTGCACGCTCTCAATCACCATCACTGAATAAGGGCAATCAATTGCCTATTTGCTACTAGAGAATTAGCTTCTTGATCGATGTATTGGTTGTAGATGGTTCGCGTTACAGGGTGGACCCTGCGGTGGTGGTTACACAAACATGCACCCCCCTCACCTTAGCTGCAGAAAGCTGCATTCGGCTCGTTCTCGAGCTTTTCCATGAGCCAGATGAGATCCAGTATCTTCAGGAAATTTGTTCCCATTGTCCAAGCCAAGAATCTAAGCTTGTCGACTATATATTCCACCGAGAGCTCCACCCCTACTGGCACTTTGCTTGTCAAAAATGGGTCCCCGTTTATGCATATTCCCTGAAGGTTTGTTCCTCACTTGAACTCCAGGGCCTGAAGTCGTCATTTACTACTAGTACGAGCCATTTGAAAAAGAGGCCTATAATTCTTCATCATCAACGATGGTATGGGACTACTATGATGGCAAAGTTTTGTTTGTCACTGGTGGGACGGGATTTATTGGCACAACGCTACTCTATAGGCTCTTGAGTCAAGCAGCCCCAGAACATGTTTACGTTTTGTGTCGAGGTGGTTATGAGTCAGTTATATCCGAGATCTTTCCAAGTCCTAGCATAAAATAGCCATACTAATTACTTTTGGTAGGAGAGCAAAAGCAAAATGGACCGAGATGCTATCAGCCCCGGTGGCCAAAGTCCTCACCCAGAGCAATCGTATGACAATTCTGGATGGCGAGCTTGGAGACACTGCCACAATGAATCTCCCGGACGACGATCTGCAAATGCTCAAACAAAAAGTGCATATTCTTATACATGCTGCATCTTCTATTGCACTGAATAATTCACTCCGCGAATTAGACTACACAGTGATTGCACCCACCGTGTGCCTGGCGCAATACGCGCTGAAGTTTGTTAATTTGGAAAGATTTGTCTTTCTCTCCACGGCATATGTTAATGCTCATCTTTGGATGGCAAGCAAAACATCCGATGTTGCTGTGGAGGAACGGGTATATCCCCTTGGATCCAACGACGAAAATCCACTGGAAACAGCACCTCACGTGTATCGAGAGCTGCAGAAAACAGGTACAACAGAGGAATATGAGACTCACGACTTTCCATGGCCATATGCCTATGCAAAGCATTTGGCGGAGAGACTCGTATTTAACAAAGCCGCGCTGAAGGATGCCTCGGACAAATTTCTCATCATTAGGCCTTCAGTTGTTGGGCCCGCTGACCAGTTTCCATACCACGGCTTCACCACTTCATACTCTTCCCCGTCGACAGCCTGTGCAGCAGCTTATGCAATGCACCCAGGGCGAAAGATAAATCTTGCGACTCGGTGCGAGAACCCTGATAAAGAAGCAACCATCGACGAAGTTCCTGTGGACGTTGTCGCCGAACGGCTACTGGTACATGTAGCGCTTGGCTCAAGTGGATGCGTGCATGCGGTCAGTGGAGAAAAAGGACGATTGCGTATTGAGGACTGGTGGGATGCATTCAAGAAAGAACGCCGATGGCCCTGGAATGTCAAGCCGGTCTGGATATCGAAGGATTGGCATTCATCCGATCTGCATCATGTTGCCAAAAGTTTGAAAATTATCGGCACTTCCTTCGCTTTCTCTGAAGAGAAAACGGATCTTGTCGCCGAGAAGCTCAATAGTGATCTGAAACTTTATGCAGATCGATCGAGCCCATATTCCCTAGTCCATCGGAGGCACCATATTCACCATCTTGCTCGCCAGATGGCAAAGAAAAGCAGACTACCAGCATGCTCGGCCAATATCCTACTGAGAAAAGGAAAACCGCACACTTTCAGCCTGAGTGAGAAATGAGAAAGTTTTGCTTTAACTTAGGACACATTTCGGGGATGGTGCTTTTACTATGTGACTCACATGCAAATATGTTTACTTCTCATGTCGATAATTTACTAGTGGGCTCTGAATAAGCCAATTTCGATCTTTTTTAAAATCTCTTTTGTTTGATTCCACGGTTATTCCCATCATTTTCTCTCCAAGATGTATAAAAGAACCTCTCTGATACGCCAGAAGTATACAAGGCGGCGGAGGCACGGGCCACCGCGGGGAAACGAAATTCTTTTTTGCCCCTCCACGAACCCTCAACAACCACCACGCAATCATGGCCCCAACGACCTGTTTCAACTGCAAGGAGGCGCGCGCCGTAATCATCAGACCCAAGAACAGGCATAAGCTGTGCCGAGCCTGCTTCATCGAAGTTTTCGAAACCGAGGTGCACGAAACGATCATCGGCACAAACCTCTTCTTCCCCGGCGAACGAATCGCGATCGGAGCCAGCGGCGGCAAAGACAGCACAGTCCTGGCAGCCGTTTTGAAAACCCTGAACGAACGATACAATTACGGACTAGACCTCTGCCTACTCTCCATCGATGAGGGTATTCGTGGCTACCGCGATGACAGTCTCGAGACGGTCAAGCGCAATGCTGTGCAATACGACATGCCGCTGACGATCGTGGGATATGGCGAATTATACGGGTGGACTATGGATCAAGTTGTCGAGCAGATTGGCAAAAAGGGAAATTGCACATACTGCGGCGTGTTTCGGCGGCAGGCGCTTGATCGAGGTGCGGCGCGTTTGGATATCCAACACGTCGTCACGGGCCACAATGCGGACGACGTTGCTGAAACCGTCATGATGAATTTGCTTCGTGGTGATTTGCCTCGTCTTTCTCGCGGAACCAGCATTGTGACTGCCTCTGGTGGCTCGGATATCAAGCGAAGCAAGCCGTTGAAATACGCCTATGAAAAAGAGATCGTTCTCTACGCCCACCACCGCCAACTCGATTACTTCACAACCGAGTGCATCTACTCCCCCGAGGCATTCCGTGGCAGTGCCCGTACTTTAGTCAAAGATCTTGAGAAGATCCGTCCTAGCTCGATTTTGGACATTGTCAAGAGTGGCGAGGATATGGCCGCCCTTGTCCCGCGAGACCCGGGTCAAAATGGCAAATCTTGCAAAACTACAGCAGCAGCAGAGGAAGAAAACACCGGCGGCTGCGGCAGCCAAAACGGACGGACGAGTGGCGGCGAGATGGCAGCCATGGAAAAGCAGTTGACAGAGAATGAGACTGCCGAGGCGCATGAGACGGAGATTCAACTTCCCCAAAAGAACACAAAGAACACCATCAAGAATCCCAAGGCTGTCAAAAGCCAGACTTTGGGCCATTGTGAGCGCTGCGGCTACATCTCTAGCCAGCGGGTCTGCAAGGCATGCACTCTCCTGGAAGGTCTCAACCGCAATCGGCCCAAGACTGCGATTGAGGTTGGGATGGAGGATGAGGAAGGTAGCTCGACACTGATGCGTCAGATGGAGCGCACTCAGTTGACCAACAGTTGAAATTGGCACCAAGGTTGATCTATTCCATAAAGAATGACCCACTCCACCTCGCTTCGCTTGCCTTGCAGTCCATCTTGGAAATGCTCGCTGGCTACAATAGAAAGCCCATGGCGAATTCAGTCGCCCTAGCTGCCATGCTGTCCAAGCACAGTCTGATATGGCTTGACCACAGCGCTGCAGGGGTATTTATGGGTGCCAATGACTCCCCTGAGCATTATAGCTGTTGGAGTCGCCTAAATATGGCGTAAACATTACTCGCAACAGGAGGCAAACAATTGATCCAATCTCTGCGAGACTCTCTGCGAGACTACTACAACCCACCGCCAGCCTCAGAGACCCAGCTACAACAACAGACATACTATCAGATAGGATATCATGAATTCCACCACGAGTGGACTTTGTACAAAAAGCCATGAAATATAGTACACAATCCCACAGGGTATCCGATACCCAGGTTCCTCCTACCACCATCCCCATCTCCTCCACATGATACTCATATCACCTAACCATGTAAATCCCCTTTCATTATCGGCCACGTTCCAAGCATAGAACACGAGGCCATCCTATCCTTATCAAAACACCCGTCGAACAAAGAAGCTCATTCAGTCTTCTTCTCAACTTCATACAAATCAGGCAGATCCATCCCAACCCGCCTCGCAGTAAGACGGATCTTCTCCTCCTCATCCATATTCATGCCGGGATTATACCGCTCCAACAGCGCAGCATAGGTGCGTTGCGCGCGAGCATACTGCGCCACCTGCTCCGCCTCCTGCAGGCGCAGAGCGCGCTCTTCGCTCGTGATCGGCGTGGAGAAAGGAGTTGCGTGCGGGCCGCTGGTTGCTGCTATTGAGGAAGCAGGCGAGGTTGAAATTGTCTGGGATGTGGAGGCGGCTTGCGGTTCGGAGCGGAAGAGGGTTCTGAGGCGGGCGTGGATGGGCGACGGGGTCGATTTAGTCGCCTTGGGGAGCTCGCGGAGGAGCGCGCGGTAGGTGCTTCGCGCTTGGTTTGTGAGGGGTTGTGTCATTTTGGTTTTTGATGTGGATTGGATTGGATTGGATTTTTTGGGCCCAGAGGGTGAAATGGTTTATTTGGTGATAAGCTCCGGGAGGGTGATTGCGGACACGTGACCCGGTGATATACTCGACTCCACGGGGTGTTACTCGAGACTGGAAAACTTCCTAGGTGGTATTACTTTGAGTATTATTTACAAGAGATAGAGATTCAAGTTTTAGCTTGTCATATATACTGGGTATGATTATTCTGTGTCGTGACCGACGACTATCACTACCCATCAACGCACTCCTATGTACAAAATCGGCAAGGGAGCCTTTGGGACGTTGTCATTCCAAGCGTCACATCATCCATGCTGTGGAGCTGGCTCTGAAAGCATAATGAAGCAAAATCAGACGGTATTTATCAATCATAGCAAGCGTTTCGACATGATAAAGGGGTATGGGGGACAAAAGATCAAGGAGTAGGTAGAGATGATTTAGGGAGATTGATAGAATGGTGATAGTTTCCTTTTAGGAAATGTGGTGGGTGGCGGCCTATGCGCGTAACCAGCCGAACTTCTTACGGCCGGCCTCGCTGCCGGTGGCTGGCTCAACCTGAAGACTGCGGGCATATAAGTCCTGCGGTAATCATGAGTTAGAAACACTAGCTTTGGGAGAAAGATATGGACCGCTGCTTACCTCTTCGTCGCCCGACAACTTCGAGTCGAGGATCATTCGTTCAATATCGTCGAACTTTTGGGCCTGAGGGTGAGGTGACTGTTGGCTGCGCTGGATACCAAGGACTACCTCGCCCATGACTTCAAACTTCTTCCAGTTGATACGAGATTTGTTCTCGCCGATGAATGTTTTGTTGCCCTCTTCCGCAGAGACCAAGTCACGGCGATGAAGCGGGAGGAAAGGAATCCGTTCAGAGAAAGAGTTGTCCCACGCGAGGCGATAAGCGAAGTGACTTCGCTGGGTGCTCATAAGGATGACAAGGCGCATGAAATCCTTCTGGTTTTGTATGGGAATCAAGTCCCGCGTCTGTGTCAGACGGTGGACAGGGGTACCATTGATGGCAGCAATGAGTGCACCCAAAGAGTTGTAATTGTTTTGGCGGCGCAGTTTGACAGCGATTGACATGAACTTCTCCAGGCTCTTTGCTCGGTGCTTGGGTTTGTCACGAAGAAGAATCATGCTTGCCACAAAGAAGGCAAGGTGATTGAATTGTCGGATCATCCTGTTCACGTTGTGCAAGCTCTTGATCTTATCCTTCTCCACGCCCGATAGGCTCACATGGCGCACCAGATCTCGAGGTCGGAATGAGTTATACATTATCCAATCGATTCGGGTCAACTCTCGCGCAAAATCTTCATCGGGCGTTTCCATAAAGTATCGCCATTGGATTTTCGTGAGCATGGTTCGCGAGTTCAGCTCTAGGCGCAGGGCTTCCTTTTGCGAAGCCTCCACTGTCAAGAGCGAGAATGATTGGTTCATTGTACTGGAGGGCTTGTCCGTGTTTGATGAAATGGATAATGTTCCCGAGAGGCGTGATGTCGAGTCATGGGGGCCATCACTGAGGTCCAGATTACTCATACTATAAATGGGATCTTCTTCCTCATCATCGTCGTCGCCATCGTCATATGTGCCTGTCAGGAACGGGGCCGGCGAACTCCGCCCGGAGTTGTCGAAGAAAGTTTCTGTGGGGCTGGTTTCATCAGTATCCCCATCACTGAAGGCCCAGCCCGCATCGTCATCTTGAGCATTAGAGTCGAGATAAGACCCAATTTCTTTAGCTGCAAACATGTAAAAGTGGCTCTTCTCGAGAGTAGCCACGAAGTCGTTGATTCGTTTGCGGGTTTTGTTGTGGGCAAAGTCGCCGGGATAATCAGAGGCCCACAGGGCAATCACATTGAGCAATCGCAGCTGGTCTGCCATGCGGGCGAGTTGGTCACTGTTGCCAGTTTCGTTTTTCTCGAACCTGGTGACCAGGGCATTGAGAAGCGCCCCCGGGGCGGCGAATTTTCGGTATAGACACAAGAAGATAGAGACAAATTTCGAGTCTTGCTTGGACATAGGTTGTGCGACAAGACGGTCAACCAGTTCGTCAAAGCTGTATCCCGACTCTGCGCTGGAATTACTCTCGCTGCTGGGCTTCGGGCGCAGAGCTTTGTCCGGGTGCATAGCTTGCCCGTTATCCATCTCATCCTCCATGTTCAAAAAGCTATTAAAGGCGTCGGAGGCTTCACTCTGCCGCCAGGCGGACGGGGTACGTTGGTGGCAGGTTTCCAGAATCGGGGAGTTGTCTATCTGTGCGGATGGTCGACGATTGTTCAGTCGCGCGCCAGAAGGCGGGGTGAGCGGTCGCACCGGCTGAGAATTACTCCTGGCATTTCGCGATGAACTAGAAGCATGCTGTTGCGCCAGACTAGAAGGGATGGCCGGGTCGCTTTGCAGACGATGAGTGTTCCCTTCGACACGATCCGAGACGGAGATTGTCGAGCCGCCAGCGGCTCCTGCGAATATGGCGGTGGGGGTGGATGAATTGGACCGAGAGTGTTGCCAGTCGTGGGGAGGAGTGGGTTGAAAGGACTTTGTGGTGGTCCGCGGCGGGGCGGGGGAAGAAGGAGGATTAGGATTACGGTCAGACGCAGCGGCGAGGTCTGGGCGAATGAGATGGGGTTAGCGGTGGTCAGAAACAGTGGAACGCCACGAATTTGGAGGACTCCTTTCGCTCTTGGGGCTCCTCCGTCGATCGGTGGGCTCTTGACAGAAGGGAAGGGGAAAGGGTAGCGAAATATGCTAGTGCCGTTGACCCACTTAGGCCGGGCAGGGGTCATGGCTCTCACAATCCGCTTCTCTTCTCTCCCTTTCTCCCGGGTGAAAGGGGAAAGAATCATGAGATTCACTCACCTGCTCGATGCGAAATAACGGCTCGCAGGACCAAAGCGATACACATCTGCTGCGATCGGGGTGATTCGGGCGATGTTCGGTAGATCTCGTGCCGCTCGTGGACCACAGCCAATTCGCTGTCTTCTGGCCGCAAATCACATTTGCAGGCAACTAGCAACAATGGGGAAGGAGAATGGGGTGCGTCAAGTGCATCTGAATTCAACCGAGGTCAGCCAGCTGAAAGTTGAGATTTTATGGGAAAAAAGGAAAGAAAGAAAAAGAAAAAAGATATATCAAATGTAAACACAACCACAAGGAGGGGACAGGATGCGCTGTTAAAATATTCCCAACATACCTATGAGTTCTTTGGCCTCGTCGAAATTATCAGGTTGAGTAGCATCATGAAGCAGCAAAACACCATCGACAACAGGGGGCGCAGCGTCTTTCTCCAATCGTGGCCAGACTATACTTTGGTCTTGGCTCAAGGTGACTTTCTGTAGATCAATCTCCAACAAACGAACCATGTATACCGAGCCATCCAAGGACATCTTCTTTTTCGTTAAGAAGGACGACGGGGTGTTCTTCATATCCAAGGCACACTTGATGAAGCTTGATTTGCCCGCATTATCCTGACCAACGACGGCGATAGTCACTTCCGGTAGACCGGGTTTGGAGGGTTCCTGCAGCGGAGAACACTGGCTTTTAGTAATCAAACGATACCATTGCACGCTGCTGCGCAATTGACTGGGGAATAGGTGACCCAGTATGTACGGAGTATGCTACACACCTCGTCGCCGGGCTGCCGAGAGCGGGATCGCTTCGGCGCATTAGCATTGCGGCTCCCATTCGAAGGTCCTTCCTCTTCTTCCATGAGGGTGTGTCCAACATTCGGTCCCGACCTGCGGCCTGGTTCCAACTTGTGTAATCCACCTGTTGGGGCTGACGAAGTCCGACTCCCCATCCCGGGTCGCTGCGGAGGGGCTGCAGGTATCGCTTGCGCTCGGTCACTCGAGGCTCGCTCGCGACGAGCTTGCGAAGACATGGAGGACCACAATGGATGATGACGACTCAAGGGTGAGATTGGAGGAGTAGAATTGCGAGGAGGGAGAGACGTCAAGTGTATCCGGCTATTGCATTGGTGCGAACTGCAGATGCAGCATATCCATCGTTCCCCAGCGGGTTAACACGAATTGAAATCGGGGGCGGTCGCAGTAAATTGGAACCTGTTGGGGTTGCAGGAAACTAGTTCCATACAACAAAGAGTCCAAAAGGCGGGGAGGCGTAGGCGTGGGGGGAAAAGAGAAGGGGGGTGGAATCTGGAGAATTGGAGAGAAGAAGCGGTGGTCGGAGATATGGGAATGAGGCAAAGACAAGACCCGTGGAACGAGTTGGAAGTGGGAACCCGTCAAGGAGAAACCAAAAAGCAATTGGAATGATTTAAGGTAAAGAATAAATTAAATTAAATAGAATAAGGGAGAATGGAAAAAAAAAAATTTTGGGAAAGAAAAAGAAAGATACCAGATCGATAGATCACCGTGGTACCCTTGACTCTGTTCCCGGTTCTAGGGACGTCTTTTTTTATTTTATTTTATGATTTTATCTTTTTGCTCTTGAGATACCCAAAATCCAATCCCGAATTCTTGTTTGGAAAATGGGAGCTGAATTCTGGGTTCTCATTGGAGTTGGCAGTGGCCCCGTTCTCCAGATCTCACGAGCCCATTGCCTTTCCCCCCGTCGTTCATTCGTTAGTCAAGCTCCTGGTCGAACAAGCTGAGCTGAGCCAGGAACTCCTGTTTTTCACACTAACTTACTCTATACTCCATACATACTCCATACTTCTCCAGGACACCTGGCACTTCTCCTATTTACAGTTGCCACTTGGTCCAGACTTCAGACTTAAGCGTCACGATGGATCCCTCCGCCACCCGCTCCGCTTCAGCTCAGCCGATGGATACGAATGCGTTGTTCAAATGAGCCCCGAGTACGAAAGCGACTATTGTATACCAGGCTGGCCACGATGTGACCTGCGTAGGACCAGCCAGGGTACTTTGGTCCCGGGGAAGTGTGAAGGCCAGAGACAAGCGCACCACGCAACCGAGGCGTCGGGTCGTGGTGGAGGCACAATACCCTGACGGAGTCGATTCCCAAGCCAGGGGCCCAGCCAGATCCTTCGTGGGGCCCGACAAGAAGAGAGAGAAAAATGGGACATCTCTGGTTTAGCCTCGCACGGCCTGGAAAGTAGACCAGTCCGATTCATGCATCGGTCATCCCATGGACCACACAACCACTACAGTATGCAACGAAGTACGGAGTACTACGCATCCGTATATTCCTCCATACATGGTGAATCCCTATGCATCCTCGAAATCAGATGCCATTCGGGGCCAACTCGCTCGGAGTCCTGTGTTGCCTTCATTCGTGCTGTGCTCGGTGAGGGGGTCCCAGGCGAAAATATCGTAGCTCCTGCAGCTCAAGCCTAGCAGCTGTCAGCCGACGAATCCCATCCCACCATGCGTCAACCCCGCGGCTCCTCTACTGGGCTTGGGCTTGGGCTTCTGCTTGTGGTGGAATTACAATTATTGAGCGAGGTGAGCCATTCCGAGCCACCGTCGCTAAAGACCGGATAATACCTGTCGAAGCAGCTCCACTTATCCATGTAAGCAACATGCCATCCCAATATAATGCCAGGTGGAGATAAACCGAATTTCTTTGTCAAAAATTCGGGTATCATATGCGACGTCTCAGCCTCTTCTGAGATAACCCTGTTTTCGCGCATTGCATCTTCCCTGGGAAAGGGTAATGAAACAAATCAGAGACTGTATCAGAAAATTATTCACTTATTGATAAACCAACATAATAGTCTCCAATAGTTACTTCAATCATTCAATCTGAGTCATTCTGCTTGAATTAGTGGGTACTATCCGAACACTGGGGCATACAGTCGTAGTCTCCACGCAAACCTACACATCAAATAATCTATTCTAAGACGTTTGGCGGGGCTTGTGTACGTAGCATACGTAAATAGCAAATGCATAAATGAAACAGCATCTGGGTCCTGTTTCGGCAAAGTTGGATCTCCCCCCGTTTCATCGTCAAACGTTTGCTCTCCAGGGCTTGTTTCCCAATCTCTCTATCTCAAACCCAGCCCTGTGCTAAAATCAACGGCAGATCGTAATCACAGATACACCTAGGCAGCACTACGTATCTTGGCCCAGTCGCTTTCTCAACAGAATACGGAAATTAACAAGATCAAATCGAGGGAGTTTTCGATTCGGAATATCATTATCTCCACGTATTCGTACACCCAATTTCATTGTCCCGCAATGACTTGGCTAAAGCCTGATAAAAGAATCCACCCAACTGAACGCCATATGAAATGCTTGACCCGCTAACTTGAGCTCCTTCACTGGTCCGGTTGGCCATCCTGGCTATTGTTGACCAAAGCCCAGAATCGCATGAAGGCCTCGGCGCCAGTCCCCGTCTCGCTTCCTTCTTCGCAGTCCTGTCGGAACTTTCGTACCCTCCCCATGCCGCGGTTGAAACCCTTTTCAGAGGTCCATGGGCCGCGACTGCGACGGGTGGGTGCTCTCCCACCTCGCCCTCCGCGGCCATTAAAGCGACCTCTTGAAGGAGGCGTGTACCATTCCACCCACTCGTCTTCGAGTGTTGACTGGTATATTTCGTGCAGCTGGTCTCGAAGGTTTGGATGTCGTCGAAAGAGCTCCGTCAGCTCTGGAGAGGCCGCTATAGAAGCAGGCTTGGATTTATCACCCTTAGCCACGGCGCTGTCTGTTGCTTCATGATCGGTGACGCCGTTTTCCACGGGTTGTTCGGTATTGATTGGTGTAGATGACTCGTTTGGGACTTGTTGCTTGGGCGCGCAGTAAATCTTATGGGTTTGAGTACACGCGAGAGAGCAGCTTTAGAAGAGTAGAAAGCTATGTCAGTCAAACCGTCTTCAAATCTTCAAGGTGTGGGTTTTGGTACCTCATCAACGCGCAGATCGGACACCGGTATTTGGACGGTTCCGAAGAACACACTTCGCAGGGACCGGGCATTTTTTGGCTCGACAAATCAGGGCGATATGACTTGATGCCAGTCCGTCATATTCACCCAGCGAGTTGGAGTGCCGCTTGGGTCGATTTGGAAGGGCTTTGAGAGGTGACTCTCTCTCGCAGAGCTCGAGCTAGCGGGCCCGCAATGCAAAAAAATAAAAATGTCCAAAAGAGGCAGTTAGTGCCTGAGGCCGACAATACGATTCCTATTTAATACTAGCCACATCTACTACGCCACACCTTCAGACCAAAGAGTGTGTATGAACCACGATATTTTAAGGAGGACTGACATAGAGTACGTTTGACGAAATTTCTGTTTTTCTTAGAGTCGGGCAATTTTCAAGACATAATAGTAGCCTGGGTTTCCGCTCGTGAAGGGGTAATGGTCATTGGTGAATGTTGGTATAGAAGAGAATACCTAACGATTCGCAGGGTCTAAACATCCAAAATAGTTCAAGCGAACTCTTATCACCAGCTTCCATGTATCATGTCCCAACTTAAAGCCTCCAATATACCGGTCAATGAAAGAGGTCTCATCCCAGTGTCGTCGCTGCGAAACGACCTATTCCAGTTCCAAAGGGTGCATAGTGCGTTGTGCCTGTTTACGCCGCGGGACTTCCTTTTCCCATTCCCCTGAAGGTTGATCAAAAGTTCCACCACCCCTCGCAACCTCATCGCGACATGCTCGAAGATTTCCAGAATTCTGCTGCGTCGCGAGCCTCTTGTTTGGGGCACGAACAGCTTGATATGGTCAATATGGTACTTCCCTTCGGGGAGGTCTGTCGGTAAGTTCCGCAGCATCACTGAATGACCTTTTCCGAACACTTTGCTGGTCAGAAAAGACTCCTTCCAACTTGGGTTGAGCTTGCAGCCGTGCGTAATGTCTAGGTTCACATTCCTCAATAACACAAGGTCGTTTCTTTGAAAGACCTAGGTATTCATCGGTGACTCCAACTAGATACGAGTCCATTGAGTGTACCCCACTAGTATTATCTATAAGATCAGGCGGGCTGAGAAACTAGGGGATCGTTCGGTCGTTATTATCGGAGTATTCGTCTGTTTCGGCCCCATGCGTTGAAATATGTTGAATAATATTTGATTTGGCCGGCAATTCTGCAAGATAGGAGGTTAAGCAATGGGTCAGTTAGTAGTAGAGATTCAAGTTTGGATTGTCCTACTTGCTTTCTTTCCAAGGTTGGCAAAGCGTACGGACACAATTTCCCGCAGATCCCCAGTGCTCAGTGATCCATCACTCGACTCATAGTCCGTCGTTCATCCTAAAGTAACAAATTAAAAGCCATTTGGAGGTGTCGAGTTCGACTTCATGTGCCAACTTTGACGTGATGTCTCGCACGATCATCTCTCGGAGGGCTGATTTTCTGGCGAAAGAGGTGATTGATCACAGAAGAAGTATGTGTCCGGATGAAAAGCCATCTGAGTTAAAAGCAGCTAGATATAGGAGTATGAACTGACTAAGTCTGTGCAATGGGATGAACTCTCTGGCTGTGTGCGAAAGGAACACTCCAGCATCGCCAAGTCCCGTCCCAATTTCTCATGTGACTAAACCGTCCCTTGAGTTTTCCCTGTTGCATAGACTGAAGGAACGAGCTGTGAGCCTTGTGTAATAATATTCTTCTCTAAGTGCAATTCAAATATCGAAGATCCAAAGATATGTTCTCTTTTTTAAGTAATCTCAATGATTCAATTTCTCAATACCTGTTCTGTGATGCGATTGAATACCCTTACCCACCATGCGCTGAGTTGCTCTTATTGTATTCAAATATCTTCCTTCTGCTTTATTCTTGTCACTATCGCGGCCTAGTATCTTTCATTCTCCGGAGTATTCCTTTAACTGATACTACACATGCATATGCGAGATGGGCCGCCAATCTTCCGCGCGACCTGAGAAGTATCGCCGACCATTATGCAGACCTTGAATGTCTTTCGGCAAAGTTTCTACTGCAACCAAAGTTGAAGGGCACAGATTGCCAAGACTCCCCTTGCCTAATTTAAAAAAACGAAAACGAAGCAGCTCTATCACACAATTGGTGCCGCCTAGAAGCATCGTTGGTGTCAGGTAATTTTCATGCAGTTGCATAAGCTGAACTTTGGGATCACTTTTTTCCCAAAGGATAGTATTGTTTGGCCTAGAGCCTAAGCGGCGAATTTCCTCTGCTACTTCTTGTTTTCTTCTCCCGTCTCAGTGAACCCCGCTTTTTGCTCTCGGGGTATGCCCGATTACATCTCTAAGCGCCTCGATGAGATCACTGATTCTTATGTGGCTGAGCTAAAGTCTTTTTTGACTTATCATTGCATTGCCATATCACAGCTTGGATTCAATTTCTTCTATGAATAGCGCGATATAAACCTATACCTGGGCATTTTGTTACTTCATCGGCTTCAGACTACATGGACATGTCAACGAGAGGACTATCGAGAAAGCCTATCTGGCGTATGTCGTGTGAGACTATTTCAGTTTCTTGTTGCATGAATGCGGGGAGCGTGCAGCAAGCCTAGGCTGACAGGAAGGCTAAATCATGTACCAATAACGCTCTACAGTCCCTGCAAGGCCTCGATCGACGGCAAGCCCCCAAAGGGGCTTCAGGCCGATACCTCTGACCAACTTGCATAAATGGTATGTAGCAACGGTCGAAAAGAACACCGAATTTTCGTTATAATGCCAGATACGAATTTTTGATAGAAATAACGTCGAGACATCTGTACTTGAATTCAATTTTCTAGAACCAGTCAAACTTGGAGACTTGTTTAAAACTCAGGGTCCGATTTGTGCGGGGATACTGGTATGATCTGGGGCTAGGCCTCTCCACATATAACTAGTACTAGTAATAGTACGCATCGGGGCTTTTCTTCACTCTCCAATAAGGTAGGTAAAGTTACAGACCACCCCTGATCAACACGAGCCGCTTGCGCTCTTGGGTTACATCGAAATGGGAACACGAAGTCTAACAACCGTTGAACTGCCTACGCATAAGATGAGAGATCCTGAATGGTCTAATGAAAGAACTAGTTGAAGTAGTATCGGCACAAAGCTCGTATTCTCTCCATTAAGAAGCTCGTATTTTCTTCGAGGAGATTGTCTTGTCCGGGACAGAAGGCTATAAAATGAGTTCAGTTCCAACGCCCTTGAGAATATTTCCAGGACAACACGCCTGAGTGAACTAAATTCCAAGTCTTCTAGTTTTTGAAAAGCTTCTCGCAACTCTCAGTCGATTCAACAAGATGAAGGTAACGGAAAATCCGAAGCTGTCAGAAGAATTTGGTCGCTGACAGCCACACTTCAGTATACTGGTATCTTCACCTTCCTCGCCTTGGTCTCCGCCGCCCTTGCCGCTGCTACTCCCGAAGCAATGGAAGCTCGCGCTGCAGCAGCAGAGCCGATGAAGAGAGAGCTCGATAGCATTGCAAGTCAAAGTCCTCAACAAATTTTCAGTAGATAGGGTGGTATCTAACATAGGAGGCACCAGTTCGAGAAACGGGCCTGTACCGCTACCAAATGCGTTTGCAACGGAGTTCAGGGCCAGTTCTGCGGTAATCAACTAATCAATTCGGCTTGCATCAATAGCCATGTCTACGAGTGCCAGAAAGGAACCGGGAAGGCCTGCGACTATGGGGTCAGGAACTCTTGTGCCAAATGTGGCAAGCTGAGCTGCTGAAGAAAATGATGACGGTGCCATGCGGCGGTGTCAATGGACTGATATTTGGGATTTCGGTTTACTTCTTCACTTCTGGCTCATCATGGCTACACTCCTTTCTATCACTATGATTGCTCCATTGGAGTGTTTACTCTTGAGGTGATAAATAAGCTGTGCTCTCAACGAGTGGGAGGATCATCAATTTCCACTATAGTTTGGTTCCACTTACAATGGCTCGGGTATTACCTAGGTATCAAAGATGCGTAAGCGTTATTCGCGTAGTATAAATTCCTAGAATTATGTACTCTTTCTCGACAGCATACTCCAAACCCCTCCAATAGGATAGTATTTATTAAATGTGGGTCTCCATCTGGTCAATCTGGCCAATAGCATGCCGCACATTGATCTCATTTGTCATCCCTCCTTTACAGCCAATCACCTGACCGGGTAATTGCGTCAGAGCCGGAGTGCGGCGCTTCTGCGACTTTTTGTTCCGATACAAATATACTCACTTTCCTTCCTTCTACAACACACGATACCCCAAACCATCAATCATAACAATATGTCTGTTAGCACATCATCCACTGCCATGCTTCGTCGCGCATTTTTCGGCGCCCGCCTCGCCCCCATCTCCGAATCATGTAGCCGAACCATCAGGCCTGCGGCATTCGCCCTGTCTCAGGAGTGTATCCAGCGCTGCCCGTCTGCCTACACTCACAGCTTCAGAGACTCGTCGCCGACCGACAGTACGACCTCACCAGCAACCTGTTGCAGCAAGTGGAGTCAACGGATTGTCCCCAACCAGCAAGCGCACCATCTTCATCCAGACGGAAAACACACCCAACCCCGATGTAAGAGAGACTTTCCCGAAATTCCACCCTCAATCGTGAATCCTCGCGAAACAACTACTAATTCACCACCAGGCTCTCAAATTCATCCCCAATCACCGCGTCATCCCCGAAGATTTCCCTTCGTCCTTCCTCGAATACCTGACACCCCGCTCAACCGTCGCACCACCACACCCGTCTCCGCTCGCAGCCAAGCTCCTCGACGTCGAAGGCGTAACCTCCGTCTTCTACGGTCCCGAATTCATCACCGTGACCAAATCCAGCGACGTGAACTGGGCGCACATCAAGCCGGAAGTATTCAGCCTGATCACGCAGGCCGTGACCTCAGGCGAAACAATCGTGTCAACAGTAGAGTCCGACGGCACAGAAGGTGCCCAGGAAATGGAGAATGACTCGCTTGCCTTCAACGAGGATGACGACGAGGTCGTGAGCATGATCAAGGAACTTCTGGAAACTCGCATCCGCCCCGCTATCCAGGAGGATGGTGGTGATATCGAGTTGCGCGGCTTCGAGAATGGCATTGTTCTGCTGAAGCTTCGTGGTGCGTGCCGCACTTGTGATTCTAGCACTGTTACCTTGAAGAATGGTATTGAGTCTATGCTCATGCACTATGTGAGTTACCCCGACCCCCGACTCCGAATCCCACTGCCCATCCCACTGCTTTCCGCGCTCCGCTCGGCGGCTAGGGCGAGGTGAAGTGAGGTGTCCCATTGATCCAATTACTGACTTGAATTTTCCGCAGATCGAGGAGGTGCAGGGCGTGGAGCAGGTTATGGATCAGGAGGAAGCGATCTCGATGCACGAATTCGCTCGCTTTGAGGAGAAGCTGCGGCAGCAAAAGGGCGAGGCTGCAACGGCTAGCAGCTCGCTGGACAATGCGCCGTAAATTCTCAACTGTTATCGACATTTCTGTGGAGGGAAGCATTACGGCACTGCCTGGTCAGACAGCCGCAATAACCAATTATCTGATTCGCTACGATAGAATGGGAGATGAGATATCTTGACTGGGATGGGAATGCTCCATCCCCAGCACGACAGGGT
This sequence comes from Penicillium manginii, assembly GCF_028828005.1. Lineage (NCBI taxonomy): Eukaryota > Fungi > Ascomycota > Eurotiomycetes > Eurotiales > Aspergillaceae > Penicillium > Penicillium manginii. The sequence continues at coordinate 2,801,462 of NW_026643103.1, read as the reverse complement.
TTAACAAAATAGGAGCAGGATGGATATTAGGAGGTGATGATGATGATGATTCTATCATAGTGAGACGCAGCTTCCCATGTGGCAAAACAAAATAGGAGGAGTATGTAAATTAGTCAGTCTAGCGAACTTGAATCTATTCTTAAAGTTTTTTTTAGCAATCGAGGGCACTGGATGGTTGAATGGGCGAGTCTGGTGAGAATGCCTCTTGAAGTACTTTGTAAAATGAGGGACTCCGCAATAGATGAAACGCTAGCTAGGATTTGGGCAAGGTCCCGGAGTGGACTTTAGCGAGAGGGGAAGCTGAACCCTTTTGGATTGCGGGGGATGCATGACAAGAGGGGCGTTGCAGTAAGGCGATCGTCGTCATGTGAAGGGGATGATGGGATGATGGGATGAAGATGTGTCTAGGATGATAGCAAATTAACATAAAAATAAAGTAAAAATAAAGTAAAGTAAAATAACGGGTTGAAATAGAATAGAGCTATAGTTATGTGGCAAGAATACCAAGTAAAATACTACAAAGTACCTAGTTACATAGTAACTAGTTAGTCACTACTAACTAGTAACTAACCAAGTACCACGCGTACTTTCTGCGATCAAGGCGGGGCATTGTTTGCTTTCGCCTCTTCCCGCCGAGGTTCACGAGGTCTATCATGTCCACCATGTCCACCACCCTCCTAGAGGCTAGAGTGAGTTCCCGGTCCCCATCCCCACCCACTCACTATGAGTCCACTCAGATGGTTCTTTTGGATGACCTCTGGCCTTGAGCCAAGCAGAGGCAGTATAGCTTCGGAGGCTCGGAGGGGGCAGATGATTCAATTTGCGACCGTGGTCTGGCCATTTCTAGGACAAGTCAAACTTGAATTAGGTTGGTGCGGGAAGAGGGGAACAATGGTCTTGCCTGTCCCACGATGTGTGATCCTGGAGTGGTGACGGTGGTGGTTGATGAACTAGGATGGGACAGGATGGGACAGGATGAGGTCCAGAACATCTTGTCAACATCAACTCTGGCCAATCTTTTGGAATGGAAATAATAGTAATAACCAAGTGGACGTGGAAAGAGTGGAATGGAGACTTTCCTGCATTGTCCAAGCTCTCCCCGCAAAAGATGGATCGGCCTAGATGATCCCATTGGGTCATTCCCCCACATTTGTGTCATTTGTGTCATTTGTGTCCGGGGTAGAGCGATTCCACAGATTCCACAGAACTGGTCCTAGTGAATATATTGATTATGGGTATGGATATGAGCATGACGTACTCCAGTTACCAGTGTATCCGTGTCCCATGCCATATCCATATCCATATCCATGTTCAATTTCATACCCATACTATGCTCTGCACTGGATGTGCCCCCTGTTAATAGTGCAGTACAATGCGTACAGGCCTGTACTCCGTACTCCGTACTCCATACAGCAATACACTCAACCCCGCAAGTGTGTGACCCGATGAGTGGGCCGTGCGAGGAGGGGGGCCAAAGATGCTGTGGGCTGACAGAGGCTGCATAGCGGCTTTAATCTGGGCCCTTGACAAGTTAAAACTAGTCAGAACTGGCGATACTAGCATACTAAATACTATACTATACTAGTAGACTATGTAGTATACTGTAGGATACTAGTATACTAGTAATGTAATGTAGTATGTATGGTCCGTGTCCCCTGAACATCAATTCGGGGCGACCTTGCCAGATCCGTCCCCCTCTTTATCCTCTTCCTTCTCTCTCTCTCTCTTCCTCTTCTTCTTCTTCTTCTCTCCTCTCTTCTTTACTTTCCTCTCCTCTCCTCTCCTCTATCCGTTTTCCTCTACCCTAACCTTCCCCCCCCTTACTATCCTTCGCCATGCGCCACCCTTGAAGGGACTTGGTGCTCTCCCATATCGTCATTCGTGGTCACGCTACCACCGCTCTCTCCCTATTTCACTCCCAACTTTCCGCAAACGCATTGATTGCCTCACCTCCCTAGCAGTCCAATAAAAGACGGCACGACATTTTTTCAAGATCCAAAGGAAGAGCAAAGATCCCAGTTCAAGAAGCAAGCAGAAACCAGCCGCCGATCCCCCCCATTCCAAAGCCAAAAAGCTCCCCACATCTTACCGTCCATACTCCGCGACTCCGCGACTCCGCGTTTCGACGCCCCCCCCGGTCGCAACCCCCCCGTGACCCGCGCTTTTTGTGAAGCAGTCGAAATTCTGACGAGACCCACGAGACCGGCGCGTTCTACAATAGATTTATTTCTTCGTTTTTTTAGAGGGTGGTCGGTTTTTTCTCCCTCTCCCTCTCTCTCTCTCTCTCTCTCTCTTTTTATTCCCCTCCTCTTCTTTCCCATTTCTCTCACTTCCACCCATCTTCCTCTATTGCGCGGTCGGTCGCTCATCATTTCTCTCCACCTCCAGTCACGATTACGATTACTGCTTCCTTCGTTGATACTCTACGGCTTGTTCTTCCCTTTCAAAAGGCGTCTGGCAGGCCTACCCTGGGTGTAGACTTACCCTAGATTCCTTTTCCAACTGGTAAGTCTTTCGTCGCATGCGAGTTGGCAATTGTTCATATGTCACCTTATCTCCGCATCTGGCGCGCTATCGCATCGCTCGCCCTGCCCGCGCTACTTTGCGATGCAATGCGATACGATGCGACATGAACCGGCACAAGTCCCAACCTCTTTCACTTTCCCTCCCGATTGAGCTGCCGGCGAGTCTGTCTCGGCCCGCCACAATTGGGCTTTGTGCTGTGGTGGCGCGTTGGAGCTTCTCATCAGAGCCTCCCCGCTTTGTCGCGACGAGCCTCAAGTCATGCCACACACACGTGCCCTGCTCAACTTCGTCTTTCTTTGCTTTCACTGCCCCTCGAAACATGTTTGAGATTTCTTTCATGTCTCTTTTTTTCCAACGCAAAACCACTTTTTTCTTCTCTTCATTTCACTTTCACTCCTTCGGCAAGCTAACCATTACTCCTCTGGCCAGTGTTGCACATACCGCATCCTTTCCAACATCTAAAGATCGAGACTGGTCTTACCCTCTCCAACATCTCAAGCGCGCGGATCAAAGACTGGTGCTTTGTCGCGTGTGCTCAACAGCCTAAATTCTGCTTATACAGTACAGTTCCATCACTCGTTACCCAACGGTGACACAGGTCAGCAACCCTCCGATCCACCCTGCCCTCCGCACTCCATCTTCCCCCCCACACACACACCATCTCTCCCCGCAAATAACATCCCGGCGATGCGACGACCGCTAAGCCCGGGTCATTACGAATATCAGTCCGTGAATAAACCGCTGACCCCGGGCCAGGATTCATTTTCAGGAATCATGTCTGCGCCATCCCACAAACAGATGTCGGGCACACCTCCCGTGCCTGCCACGAATGCCACCAGACTCGAGAAAGGTCATCCTGGAGTCCGTCGCTCCACACCTGATTCCGAAGCGCTGGCTTCTTCCGATGATGACGGCGAGCACAACCCTTTGACTCAAACCATCACTGCGCCGGCAACGAAGCCTGTACGTCGGACATCTTGGCTGAATGAGGTGCCTATTTCCATTCAAAGGAAACACTCACTCCCCGGTGGACCTCTCGCATCTGCTCCTTCAAACCCCGCCAGTCCGTCCGGTGATCAGCCGCCGTGGGCAGCAGCTACCAGCCCTGGCCTCAGCACTTCCTTCAATTGGAATCAATCTGGAGGCAGCCAGTACCCGTGGGGAACTGGTATCTGGAACACAGAATCTCGCAAGGAACCCCCGCCTCGTCTGTCGGAGATCGTGCCCTCCCCAACTATGACCAACCCTCCAGCTGGAAGCGCCTCACTCGGTGACGAGATGCTGAGTCCCATCACCCGCACCATCTCAGGAGAATCGGCCATTCCTTTTTCAATTCCCCTCCATCCTACCCCAAAGACATACCGTTCGCAATCTTACTCGGTCGGGCAAATGGATCCAGAGTTGGCGGGACTTGCAGCAAACAAACCTAGCACCGGTGGTGCGTATCCAAATCCTAGTGGTCGCTCTCGCGGCCCTGGTCAAATGTCTTCTGGCCAACCTCGGGCCTCACGACCAAGCGTACTCGGCGAGTTGGGCCACGATTCTGCAATGCTCGGACGGGTCCGCGAGGACGACGACGGAGAATCAAGCCTGGGTTCTGACGGCGATATCGCGTATTCAGCCAGCCAAGCCAGAACGATTGAGCAACTCGCCCGCGAGAATGCGCTCTTGCGCCAGGCTGCAGCTGCGGGTCAAAGGGACAATCGCTACCGTGAACGCGCATCCTCCTCTGCATCAACTGCTAGTGGGCTACACGCAGCACATCGTATCCACGGCGGTGTTCCTGAGGAAGATATAGCCCCCGAGGATCCCGGAGAACTGCGCGATATCCATGGATACGGTGTCATGCGCGGCAACACCGGACGACGCTACTCGGAGCATTCAGCAAATCTAGAGCAACAGTTTTCGTCGTTCGCTTCCTCGCCTTTGGAGAATCGCGCCCTTGAGAACGTTCGCAAGGGCCACTGGCAGACTTCTCTGGGCTTTGGAAGTATGGTCGATATTCCGCAGAGTCGCCGCCACTCGTTCGCTGATATTCCAATTCGCCATGCCTCTGTCAGCTCGGTTGACTCCCATGCGACCGCCACTCCTCGGGCTGGCTTGGGAGAACGAGATGATGGATACGGAAATACGAACGACTACCCTAACCCGTCCATGCAGCCTCGTGAGTATTCGGCTCTCCATCAATATCCCACTGAGGCGACTCTAAATCCAACTCACTTGCCAGAACCATACTACTCCCGGGAACAAGCTCTACGTGGGGACGGTACCTCTGGCCTTCCAGCTGCTCTCAACCAATACGCCATGTCTGGAGCCTATGGCCGGCAACCACCTGCGCTGTCTCATGCCCATCAGAACCAGCTCCTCTACATTGTCACCTTCAAGTGCCATCGTGCCGATGTCTTCTACATTCAAGAGGATACCGGTCTCCAGGTGAAATCAGGCGATCTCGTCATCGTTGAGGCTGATCGAGGTACCGACTTGGGTACTGTCCAACATGCCAATGTGTCCCTTCAGAAAGCGCGAGAGCTCAAGCAGCAGTACGCCGAAGAGCACTATAAATGGCTCATGATGTTCTCCCGACAGGGTCAAGTAGAGGGCTCCAATGTTGGTAGCGCTGGCTTGAACACACGCAGTGCGACGGGCGGAATGGGCCCTCATGCCCCAGCGTCCAAGAGCCGGCTACAGATATCAAGCCGAAACTTATCAAGCGTCTTGCGCAAAATCACGAGATTCTTACACTGCGCGACAAAGAAGGCAACGAAGCCAAGGCCAAGCGGGTTTGCCAACAAAAGGTCGTCGAGCATCGACTAAATATGGAAATTCTCGATGCCGAGTTCCAGATGTATGTATTCCAAGCCTCTCTTCCCTTCTCTCTTCGTAATCACCAAACTAATTATGATGATAGGGACTGGAAGAAGCTTACTTTCTACTACTTCGCCGACTCCTACATCAACTTCAACTCGCTGGTCACCGATTTGTTCAAGATCTACAAGACGCGAATCTGGATGTCCGCGATCAACCCGGCCTCTTTTGTGACACCCCCGTCTGCTGGTCTCCCGGGGACTGGTGGTATGAGCAACCCACTGTACAGCCAAGATCAACAGCACCCAGATCGTCGCCACCAACACGAGGGGAGGGCCTATGGTGGGCGAGACCCGATCGACACCGGTCGTGAAAGCATGCCCAATCCAGTAGGCGCTCTTCGGACAGCATTCACCGACTCTTACCAGCCCTTTGCTCAGCCCACTCGTCAACTTGAGACCGCACAAGGCGATCCGTTCGCACCCTACTCCCCCACCAGTTTCGGTCCCATGGACCCAAGCTTCACCGACTACCCCGCTGGTGGTGCTGGCAACGCTGCGGCTCGCATACACCCAGCACAAACTGAGTGGACCAGTCGATTTCAGGGCCTGTCACTCAATTCGTGATGGAAATCACCCATCCTTTTTCTCGACAAATCCCTACCTCCACTACACTCTTTACGAACTTGTACAATCCGCCCCCGACACATTTCTCCCCCCTCAACCTTCCAGATTTCCTCCCGCCTTAAACAAAGAAGAATTATCTCTAGACCACCAGGCCAGTGGACATTTCTCACCATGGGAGACTCCACAGTCCCTGTCCGTTGTGCTTAATCTCCGCGAAAGAATGTCTCGTTTTATTCAAGCCTACTGCGAATCTCCCTGCTTTTTATCATTATGATATTTCTCTTTCTCTTCACTATCTTTCTGATCTGCGTTTCCCCTTCTTTATCTTCTTCTTCTTCTTTTCTGCTTTTTATTTCCAATTTCCCGTGTACTACTCCCGTCCAAGCTAGACTCCATACCCAGGCTTATCTTTCGTGAGCCCCCACATTCTTTTACAGCTACACCATCCTTTTTATCGAATAGACATGAAACGATCTGGCTCAGTTCTAGTGTTCATAATTTCAAGACTCCTTTTATTCACTTTTTTTATTCTTTCGTCTCTTTCCTTTCAATTTATTTTTATTATTTTACGCGCTTGTGCGCTGGTTTGTTCCTCTGCGATACGCTACATTCTTCACTCTCGCCGTCTGCTCGTGACCTTTGCGCGAAAAGTCCCTCTTAATGACTGATTTAGTATCTCACGTTATGTTATCTTCAAAGAGATTGGCACCTGCCACAACTGCATGCGTTCCTGTCTGTGCCTTACGCTGGTGCTCTTCAAGCTTGTTTATTCTTCACGTTGCTATATCGGAAGATGGAAGGAAGAAAAGAAAATGGAAGAAGGACCTCAGGAAGAAGGAAGAACAAATCGTAGTAAGACTGTTTACTTGAACAATACACCAAGAATCTCAATGATATTCTCGCTTCTCACTAGATTCAGCGATTCCCAACCGAAAATGTCCCTTTCTGGCGAATATCCCGACTAGAAGCCCCGACGTAGACCTTGAATTTTCCACTAGGAACAACCCACTTCTGCGTCAGTGTATCCCAGTAACTCAGATCCCGTCGAGTCAACTCGAACGTAGCCGTACCAGCCTGCCCAGGCTGTAGCTTGACCTTCTGGAATCCACGCAATTGCTTCGGTGGACTCGGCGGCGCCGAATCCGGCAACCCGATATAAAGCTGCGCGACCTCCGCCCCTGCAACCGAACCACTATTCACAACCTGAACCGTAACCGATCCAACAGATTCAAAGAGTTCCACCGGTCCACCCGAAACAACAGACCCAACCGCAGGCCCCGGCGTCGTAAAAACATTCGCCGAAAACCCGCTGTATTTAAACTGGGTATACGACAGCCCAAACCCAAACTCATATCTCGGCTGAAGGCCCTGCTCATCGAAATGGCGATAATCAACAAAGATGCCCTCGGCAAAGGGGTCGCTCTGCGCGTTGATCCACCCCGCGCCGTAATCCGCGCGCTGTCGGGCAATTGTGTAGGGCAATTTGCCGCTCGGCGACGTAGCTCCGAATAGGATGTCTGTGAGGGCGTTCCCGCTCTCTTGGCCGGGGAGTCCGGCCCAGATTATTGCTTTCACGGATGGTTGGGCGAGGATTGTTTCTAGGATCACTGGTCCTACGCTGTGTATGACGACTATCACGTTCTTGTTCGCGGCTGCGACGGCTTGTACGAGGGTGTTGCCGTTGTGCCAGGGGTCTAGGTTGTTGCGGTCTCCTGCGTTGCCTTCTACTGTGATGTATCTGGGTGGATGTTAATATTTTTATGGGGTTGGGGATTTTATCTGGGCTGGTCAGGTAGTACTCACCCTTCGCCTGAGTCTGAGTTGATGAAGACAATCGCTGTCTCGGCGGCGGCAGCGGCCTTTGCTCCTGCGGTGGAATCATCTGTGGTGCTGGTGATTATCTTTGTGCCATGCTGGTCTGCGTGCTTTTGAATTGCCTCGAGGGGTCCGATGAGGTACTGTGTCAATTGATCAGCTTTAATCTTTCCGTGGCCTGGGTTTGGGGGCTTACTGGGAATTCAGCAGTTCCACTGCCCCATCCCATCGCCAATGTTCCGTTATTACAACTGCGATCACTGCATGCGTTTGGTCCGCCAGGATTGACGATAGCGTCTGACCCAATAATAGCCAGACTTTCTGGTCGTCCAAGCGGCAATGTCTTGCCTTTGTTCTTCAATAGAATGATGGAGTCCCGAGCTACAGCGCGGGCAACAGTAGCATGGTCAGCAGTCACATTGACGCTGGCTTTACCACCATTCCAAGAACTAAACGCAACCGCCGGATAGCCTTGGTCTTGATCGACAAGATACCAGGCAGCCAGGATACGGGTGACCATGTTATCCAGGCGAGATTGTGGCACCGAGCCATTGGACACGGCCTCGACCAAGTTCGAGCCCCAGAAAATGCTGCCTCGCGGCGTGTTGAAATCGCTTCCCGGCATCGTCATGTCCAGTCCGGCCAGGGCACTGTTCACTCCAGTGTGTTGCGCATTCCAGTCGCTCATAATATAGCCTCGAAAGCCGAGCTCATTCTTCATAAGATCGTTCAGTATCTCATCGCTCTCACAGGCCCAGGTCCCATTGACTTTATTGTAAGAGCACATCACAGAGGCAACGTCCGCCCTAACCGCGTTCATAAACGGCCACACGTATAACTCGTGAGTCTCACGATCACCCATATTAGAACTGATCGTGTCACGATAAACCTCCTGCTCATTGCCAAGCCAATGCTACGCACGCAGTCAGTAAAAAGCAAAAGACCTCAACTGTTCCCAAACAGAACTATAGCGAGTCGAAAGGGAAATTGAGAGAGAAAAAAAAACATACTTTGGCGCATGCCTGCACCCCCGAATCCTGCATTCCGCGAATCGTCTCTTCCATCCCAACACCACTTAGATAAGGGTCAACAGAGAAGCCCTCCCAATTGCGCCCGCCGTCGGGATTCTTGCCCAGCGGTCCAGCAACAGGTCCCAGCTGAACATGAACACCAAGACCTTTAGCCTCAGCCCCCATCGCCGCACCACGCGCATACAACAAGCTGCGATCCCAGGTCGCACCGGCATTAATACCTGCGGGAAACGCGGTGACTGGATTCGCAAATCGGATGCCTAGTGGCGAGTCTTGCAGACATAGTGATGGATAACCGATCGAGTTGGCGGCGTATGTATTTCCGACACAGGGACCGCCTTCCCAGGTCATGCCGCTCACGATACCGGCTTTTTCATCTTGGCTGAGCTTTGCAAGTGCAGTTTGGGCCTTTGCGTATGCCGAGTCCCAGCCCGATGTCGTGCCGTGTCCGTAGGTCGGGACCGCACCCGCAGTCGATAATAGAGACAAGAAAAGAAGAGGGGTATGCATTTGAACCACACGCAAAATGCGAAAGGCAATGCAATAGAAAGAAAGAAAAACTCAACACTCCAAGTATGTCAGAGGGGGAGAGAGACAAGCAAACAAATTGAAGCAGGCTCACCCATCCCCTTATAAGTATGTAAACCCGCGGCGACCTGCAGCCAGCGAGCCCAGGGGAATAAGGAAAGCGGGCCTATTCATTTTCATATTGTCCGAGAATTATTCCTCCTCTCATCGTCTTGTTGAGTCTGGGCCAGCTCGAATGCCGGGGACTTTGTTCCTTTCTGCACGTTCCTCACATGAGCATGAGCATGAGCATGAAATGTGAGCAAACCCTTCTTGGCAAGGAGGAAAACGCCACAAAAAGGGGTATGTCTAACCTATAGTGACATTCCCTGGTAGCACCGAAGTATGCAGAACCTGGACCTGAACGGACTAGTGGCCCTTGTGCCGCTTTTTAGCCAAGTGATCTCCTGGTTTGATTGGATGGTTGGTATAGCCCTCTTTTTGGCAGTGCGGGGGAAATCCCGATATACATCCGGGGAGGGCCTAATTGGCACATTGGACGATTCAGGCGGATTGTTTTTCAGAATTCAAGTTCGGAATGCTCCAAGCCTTGGGGGTTTAGGACCGATGCGGTCTCCGCCTAGACTGCCAGATACGATGGACTTCATGGGGTTTAAACCCATTATCTGTAACGGGGTTATGATATCTTTCGTGGAAAGCTTGGAAGCATGAAAGTAAAATCGATGGATAAGAAGACTTTGAAATTGTATTCAGCGATACCAAATAGCGGCATGATAGTGCTGTGCGCCGATCATCATGAATCGGGGGCACATATAGAAGTAGTCTAGATCGTCACGGTTTTTATGGACCTTCGAGTCCCCACCGCGGGAGACTCGCGTTATAGGCATGGCCCGAAAGAAGGTTCTGTGGTCCTCGTCAATGCACATCTGAGGCCGAGAAGAGTAAATGGGGATTTCACGCCCCGGTCAGCTTTCGGAGATAAATGCGGAGATGACAATATCCATGGGGAGCCATGCCGAGTATTCCACGGGACTTTGGGATCAAAGAGGCGTTTCCCAACAAGCGATACGGCCTTGCTACCACTTCCAGCGCGATAGACCAGACTCGAAGAGTCTACGACCAGATCAGAGGATCAACTTTGCTTGGTATAAAATGGGTCAGTAAAGCGCAAGCCTCAAGCAAACTTATCATGCTTGCCCTTGACTTTGACATCCAGCATGACCTCGTGAAAATTGCCCTCGCGTCTCGCCTTCCTCAATCGCTTCACGTCATCATCCTCCAGCTTCCGCCCCACAAGACTCTCCAATTCCTTCTGGCTGATCTTCTCGTAGGCCTTGGACTCCTTATTCGCCCGGAGACGCGGCTTGAACCGTGCCTGCATGCGAATACGCACGGTCGTCTCAAAGGAGACCGTTGTGGCATCGCCGCGGATTTCCACGCCGCCTGTAGCTTTCGCGCTCTCCTTGATCCCCAGGAAGCTCTCCGAGTCCCCACCCCTAACCTGCAGAGCAAACGTGCCCGGGATATCGACAGAAGGAATGGCGAGGAAGGATTCGTAGTGGGAAACGGCGGAAGCGGTCGCGCTGAAGAGGCCGTGGCTGTCGCAACTTAGGTATCTAGAGAGCAGCATTAGCTTTGAATGTCTCGACCAACGTGAGAAATAGGCTCGCGCAGGGGAAAGATGAGACGATACGTACTTTCCATGGTGTCCCTTAAAGCTGAATGACTCAGTACCAGCCACGCGCGTCGCAACCCAGACTTGTCGCACATCATGAGGCTCCGCAGTCGCGGGGTCTCCCTCGACTAGATTCTCTAGTGTACTCGCAAAGACTGTTCCATTGGCGTCACTTGCGACGCAGGCCGGCTCGTCAGAGGGAAGCACAAGTACCATAGGGCCTGCAATGTCGCTCGCTGCCTCAGCGGAAACCCAGCTCTGGTCCTCCGGGTTGTCGTCATTCTCCGCGGGGGCTTCAGTCTTGCGGGTCTTGGAGGATTTTTCGGAGTCGGGGTCACGCTGCTTGCGCTTTTTGGGCTTGTCGCCCTTGAAGGTGAGGGGTTTGACCATATTGCTGGTGGTGGGATGGAGGATGGGGAATTGGAGGAGAGTGACGAGGTCGAGCTGTTGCAAAGTGGAGAAGTCAGGCAATCCGGTGGAGTCTTCTCTTCCTCCTTCCACAACTACCACCATTAAAGACGTGAGATTTTAGCCCCCAGACACCATGGATCCTTTAAGGCCGGCATTTCCGGGCCCGGCTTTCATTTCTGAAAATAATTCATCCTCGCATCATTTCATAAACGAGCTCAACTGTTCTGGTTAATTATGGCCTCGATCCTCACAGCCATCGGTCTCCGTGCCGCCGATACCCTCAACACATCTATACCCAACTATGGCCCCGCCTTCGTTGGATTCCACTTCATCTACGCTTACGGCGTTCTTTCTTCACGTACCCTCAAGCAGTGGTACGGCATCGACCATCAAGCATCACCACGCGATGATCTCGCCAAATATGGCGAAGCAGCTATTCGAGATGGCAAATTAACGCGCAAACAACTTGGCATGCTCAAACGCAATGAATCGGCGCATGCCAATTCCGTTGAGAACTTTACCCTTCTCGTTGCGAGCATTCTATTCGCATCGCAAGCGGGTGTTCCTGCCCAGACTATCAATGCTGCGGGACTGTCTTACACACTTGCGAGGCTTTGCTACGGTGCGGTTTATATTCTCATTGACCATCCCACCTGGAGTCAATTACGCGGTCTAGTCTGGTGGTGGGGGAATGCGAGCTGTCTTTATCTTTTGTGGCAGGCTGGGAGGATACTTGCTGCGTAATCATGTTGTGACATGACTAGCTGGTCGACATCATGATGGTACTACATATTCTTCATCAACTTGTAGTCTGTTGATCAATTCATGGATTTAAACATCTTGGTCTAATATCATATTCAAAGCTGCAAGCTGTCTATACATCTCGACTCTCTGGGCTGATTATTTCTGGTCAGCCACAACATTTAGTGTACTTCTCAGAGGAAGATTGCGACTGGAGGAGCCAACAAAGATATCATAGCTTCCACTCTGCAACTGCCACTTCTGAGCAACCACGTCCCAAGTGCTCAGATCACGTCGAGTGAGAGGGAAAGATACTTGAACGGATTTACCCGCCGGGATCTTGACCTTTTCGAACCCACGAAGCTGCTTCACGGGCCCATTGGGGATACCAACATAGATCTGGGCAACCTCCGCGCCTGTTCGATGTCCAGTGTTTCGTACGGTAGCCTTGACCGTGGCGACTATATCCCACAGATCAACCGCACCACCTTGCTCGATAGCGCCACTGGGATATGCGGAAATACCATTCTTGATAGAACTCGGAACTTTAAGCCCCGAAAACTCAAAAGAAGTATAGGAGAGACCGAAACCAAACTCATATCGAAGAGCGATATTCTTCGCGTCAAAATAGCGATAGTCGATCAGAACACCTTCGTCAAAGTCATCTTGTGGGAAAAGATTGTAGGGAGCAACTGCCGCGACATGCTTGAAATTATCATAGTCGGATTCGTTCTTGGCCACACTGTACGGAAGCTTGCCACTGAAATTCTCATCGCCGTATAGCAGAGAAACAAGAGCTCGGCCAGAATCTTGGCCGGGTAGGTGTGCGAAGATGATAGCAGTAACATTAGGGTGATCTGCGAATTGATCCACCAAGCGAGTGCCGGCGTTGTGGATAACGACCACCGTGTTGGCGCACGTATTTGCAACGCGGTTCACAAGCTCATCAGAATAGTCGTCATATGCTCCAGCACGATCGGCGGACTCTGTCGCGAACGCATTGATGAAGACAAGGCATGCGTCGGATATCTCCATCAATCCAGTTGACCCAGGGACATCGGAAGTATCCCACATCACAACCGTTCCATCTTCGTAGGCTCGTTGCTGCAGCGCATCAAGTGGTGCACTTAGGTAAGGACCAGCATTTGCACCTGAACCACCGCCGACACTCAGCGTACCATTAAAGGCAACTTGGCTGTAGTAGGGGGGGGGTCAATAGTTGCCCCAAAAAAGTCAAGATCCGAGAATTGGGAGATTGCTGGCTCAAAGCCCATCGTCCAAGCATTGGCAATGATGCTCTGTCCGTTTGGCATGAAAGCATCGGGGGCTTTGGCATCGTATCCAAACACAGATAACAATTTTGGTGACTGCAAAGGCAGTGCCTTGTTGACGTTCTTGACAAGAACATGGCCTTCTACCGCACCTTCAAAAAGAACCGGTCTGGCATCTCTGGTCAACGCATTGACGATATCGTGAGACTCGCTGAGGTTGTAAGGCATTCCAACTCCAGGCTTAGGGTAGCTTGACTCATCCTGGCCAAGCTTGTACCAAGACGCGATGATCCTGGTGGCAAGTATTAGTAAGGATTAATTTTCATCGATTAAAAGGGGATAAGTCATACCTGGTGGCCATATCATCTAAGCGAGATTCTGAGACACTTCCATTGGTAATAGCTTCAGTGAAGTTGTCACCCCAGAAGGCTTGGCCATTGGGCATGGCCATATCCAGTCCAGCATTAGCTGCTGCAACGCCAGCGTGCTGTGCATCCCAGTCGGTAACGACGAATCCTTCAAAACCAAGCTCAGTCTTGAGAAGGCCATTCAATGTCTTACTGTTCTGGCAGCCATAAGAGTTGTTGACGCGGTTATAAGAGCACATAATGTTTGCCGCTCCTGCTTTCAGTGCGTCTTGGAATGGCCAAAGGTATAGTTCGTGCATTGTTTTGTCATCGATATTGCTCGAAATCGATTCAACAGTCCGGTTCTCGGCGTCAAGGGTGGGGTTCCGGTAAAGCTCCTGCTCATTTGCAATGAAATGCTAAAGAAGTTGACTTGTCAGACCTTGATTTGGGATCTCCACTATGTCTGCTGGGGTGATTACCTTGACACTTGAAATCACTCCTTGGTCTTGGAGACCTCGGACGGATTCGGCTCCCATCACACCAGCCAAGTATGGATCATTGGAAGGACCTTTAAAATTGTTAGTCCTGTGAGCTTTTCCTGTCGTTGCAATAGTACCAACCTTCCCAGTTTCGACCACCCGTTACCACTCGCCCCAGGGGTCCAACAACAGGCCCTAAAGCGACCTGTACACCTTTCTTTCTAAACTCTCCACCCATGTGCCAGGCACGATCGTGCGCGAGAGTCTTGTTCCAGCTGTTGGGTTCTGTTTTCAGCTTGTTCCTGGTGGTTTTAGGATCGGTGTCTCTTACCTCGCTCCAACATGTATACCACTGGGGTAGCTGTTGACAAAATCGGTAAAACGAACTCCATTACCGGCATCCTGAAGGCACATTCCAGTGAATCCCAGTCGAGGGATAGCTGGGATGTTCCCAGAACAACCATTCTCAGTTGTTGCGATTCCATAGGTAAGATTATTCTTTGAGGGTTGTTAGCTCTACCGACGCTAAACGGTGGTTTTGGTAGCAAGCAAACCTTCTCTTCCAATGTCAGTTGAGCGACTAGCTCTGCTGCCTTTGTGTATGCATCGGCCCAGTCCCCACCTCCCTTGCCCTTTGCTACATGACATATTAGTCTAGTAGACCTATAGATTTGTTTGTTTGTTTCACGTACGAGAAGGATAGACGGGCTCAGACTGGCCATAAAAATGAGTATCTGAAGTGATAGTCTCTTCTGTATGGCCCAGACCACAGATAGACAGAATTGCCAAAGCAATCCCAATCTTTGCTGGAGACAACATGCTTTTGTTCCGCGCTAGGCAATGAATGGAACCGCTTTGCTTTGAGCTAAAGAACGAGAACTTCCACCGATACTGAGGCCCATGGCCCTCTAAATACTTTTTTTTCTCGTCAAAGCGAGTCAAATATACCCCTCAGTCAAAGGGGATGCTATACTCTAATCAGACAAGCTCCAAGTCAAATGATCAGCAAGATACTTCCCCATTCAACCCGTCTGAGGTAGCCGGCCATGCCGATTGTTGCCCACACTTAGAGTTATAGTAGCATACGCTTCGGAAGAGTCCCGTCCGTTATGCTTTGCACTGGATAAATGGTGTGCATTAGGGAAGCATTTAGTCCGATGGCGGAGAAGAAGCCTATCTTGTCCAGATTTAACTTTCGGCACTGGGTAAACTTCGGGAGAAAAGCGATACTTCCAAGGTTTTTAGTAGCAGTGTTTGCGCCAAGTTTTCTCCTCCCTCTTGCTGCATGATTTTTGTTGCCCAGGTACATTATTTCCTCTGAAATATTTCAGGTCATCTATCGGCATAGATTTCATCATGAGATATCTCACAATCATTGTCGTCTTCAAGCTGCTATCACTAGTTGGCTTATTTAGAATACGTTCAAGTTAAAGCCGAGTAATCGGTACAGTGTTTACCGGTACCTAGAGACACGGAGAGTTGTCGGGCCAGGGAACCAGTCTGGCACTAGCAAGGTTCCTTAACACCACACGTGCCCAGCTCACTCTTGCATAAATCTGATCATTTTGCGGAGGTTTGTGTGGGGAAGAGTATGGGGATAATGTGGGGCTTAGCCTGTACGCAAGTTAGTCCGGCAAAGTTAGCCCGGCAAACGTGGGGTATACCCAGGTGGCATAGCGCATTTTCCGAATGTTGAGGGGTTGGCCTATTTGTTTATTCATCTATCATCGGCTCCAAGGCTCTTTTTAGGTGTATTCGGATAGAGGAACTTCCATGATCTGCAAGTTTCAAGGGAGAAAATCTACGAAGGAACACAATCAGAGATGAAAAGGGGACTTCTACTCAAAGTGGGCCTTTTCAGACGCCATCGGCTAGAGTTCCTTAACATTTCATGGCGGCGGTGAAAAGTCTATCTCCTTGTCATAGCGGGGTGTCAGCAGCTTATAACTCTACCTATCGAGTATTAACTCCGGGTATTCCAACGGCCTTAAGACTAAGGAAGCAAACACTTTCTAACCAAATACAGGCAAGAGTATCCAAATAATATAGTGGCTTAATGCATAGGACTAACTAATAGAAGCCTATCAATCCTTCGGCAGATAACTACCACCGCACCTACCGACACATTAATGCCGAGGCAAACAAGTTTTCTACCCCATGTCTGCTAAGATTTCGAGGGCTCTTAAACATCTCTGGCCCTCTCTGGACATAATTTTCTTTGTTAGGTTTGCGGATAGTATCACTTGGTTCATATCGCATGTTCTTGTTGATGGGTTACAGCCTCTTTGCTTGAGTACGAGAGAAACATCAAGTCCCTTCGTTTTCCAAACTCGTGGAGATTAGTAAAGATATACGCCAAAAGAATATGATGCTCAGAACCTGCCATGATTAGCAATAGAAATATTATCCAGCTCATGTGTCTCATTTCGTCGTTCCACTTGCAACTCTCTCATAGAGTCCTGACATAAGAGTAGTTTTATGGTATTCATTAGTATCTCGCCGAAGTTGTATGTCACATAGTAAAGATAACGTGAAAAAAGCTAAGGTTTTTGACGGATTTGAAGAAGCCATCGCGGAAATAATTTTGAGTTTGTACATTGAAAAATATTATTCACAGTTTGTTAGGTCCTTAGGGAAAGAGTCCTTGGAGACAAGATAGATTAATTTTTGTAGTAGACGTCACGGCGGAATTTAAGTCAACCCCTGGTGCATTGCCGCTGTAGGCCCCGGGGTGAAACAAAAAGAAGTATAAAATCCGGGCATAATATCACATTCGGTAAAGTTATTTTCCATATTATGCTATCTAAGTATCAATGGGCCCCTAGGCTTTTGTTAGCCCGATTTTCGTGATGTTCAAGCACCTTGGCTTCAACACGTTTCGGATACCGGTCGAAGACATCTTGGGATTTGAGAGTGAGATATACTGGATTTCTCAAAAGAAATAAAAGGTTCAATTCTATGAAGAAATGTTAAAGACAACTTTGAATTTATTCCCGATGTGTGAATATCAAGGTACAAGGCAGTACTCTGCACCACGGTTTGCACGACTTTATAATTGCTGCAGATCTTCTTCGTAAACCCACAGTGGAACCCTACTTTCTGCTCTAACCTTCCAAGGTTCATTAAACGTGGCATGCCAAATTTCTCCACCGTAAGCAGGAGTGAAACCATCACTCCTGAATAAAGGTTGTTGACGATGCTGAATATCTCTTCTACTTGATAACTTATCTTACTATTCAAGGTGTGCAGGTCCGTCTAGCCATTGCGTAGCATGGTTATTTGGTATAGCCATAGTGATTAGTCCGCATAGAATAGTATCATCGGGTGAGGTTTAGACTAAGAGGCAACATGGCGTCAAATTTCTTCTTGGCGTAAGCCGCGAGCTTGGTCGGTCTTGGGGGCCATTGGTGCCGATGACGCCTCGACAGTAAGAAAGAGCCACTTTTGCAGATCTGCTGAAGCTAGAATTTTGGACCCTGATTGTGTTTATCTGTTGACATAAGGGGTAATTCAGGCCCCCAGCT